>NW_021167862.1:0-1246283 GCF_004154835.1 Alternaria arborescens | reverse complement strand
CCCCCCTTCGCGCCGCGCATTCCCTTCTGATTCGTGACTCGCCGCTCAGCCTCGCCAACATTGTCGTCTGGAGTGATAGGCAGCCGATCTGGAGACGGGCCTCTTTTTTTTGTTCCATCGTGTCCCCCGCCCACAACAGCGCAGATCCGGCGCAGCTCTGGCGCAGCATCTGTTGTGCCCTCCTCCAGAGCAGCGTGAGGCATGGCAACCGCGACGCAGCTCATGCCGTCACCGAGTGGCCTAAAGTCCATGTCGGCATTCAGCCCCTACACGGACTCGCCCAGCTCGCCGGGCACCTTTGCCCATGTCTTCTCAAATAGGTGCGACGCCCTCGTCTGGAGAGCATTGGGGACTGCGGGCTAACATGGACTCCCCAAGATCCTCGGGTCACACGTCGGACCATCTCCAACCACCACCGAGCCCGTATCCGGCTTCCGTAGATCCCTCGCCCGTTGACAGCAACGGCACGAGCCATACCGACCATACTGAGGTGAATCATGTCGTGGCCGCATGTGGGAACACGCGGGGCTGACCCCACTACAGATCGAAGAGGATGCCCAAGAGAACCACCCGAGCGAGGATGGCATGAGCGAGATTAGATCGCCGGGCACTGACGACATTGTGAGCCCGGCGAGCCAGGACGGCCAGACAAAGGTATGATATCATGTCAACACATCCATCGTCACCCCTTCACCCAGTCACCTAACCTGTGACAGCCCCATACCCACAAGCTCAACACCGCCGTGCGAAGGGCAGACTCGGACGATGCTCCCCCATCTGTCATCCATGCGCCCGACAGCTTCAAACAGTTTGTGAGTCTCATTCCTATCGCGGTTGCACTGCATGGCTGACGTGCAAGCCAGAGCCGGATGAGCACGTCCGGCGCGTCGTCGAGCGCAAACACGTCGGATCATACCGCGGTTGAATCGCCATCGACGCCAGAAGCCAACATGCTTCCCGATGTTGAAGACAAGCAAACAGCGTCTGCTCACACAACCCCAATTGATACCGCCGTGTCAAACTCGGTTGCAGACCGCAGCACGCCGCGTGCGCAGACAAGACAAGATTTCGAGGAAGACCTTAGACGACGCAGCGTTCGCAAAAGCGTCAATCTCGCTGGTATGTCTCGTCGAGCCTTGTACCCATCACACGCTAACGTGCATAGATATTGCCGAGTACGAAGACCATGCTGCCGTCGAATCTTCTGCGAGCTCCGTCATCGAACAGGATGACAGCCAGTCATCACAATCGCAAGACGGCGAATCCATGTCGATTGGCACACAAACAATGGGCCAGGCCATTCACGGTATCCATGAATCAGAAAAGGAAGTCGCTGCCTTGAGAAGTGCACTGGATGAATGCTGGATACTCTGCAACTCGCTGGCCAAACTTAGCCAGCATCACCGAACACGCATGTTCCACTACTCCGGTGGGAGTCCCGATATGCAAGAGCATGCTTGGAGAACATGCTGGCGACTTTGCCAGAAACTTTACGAGAGCAGAGAAGAGAACCCTTCCACGCAGATCCGGCCCACGCTGGAGCTTTGCCGAGACTTTTGTCAAGCACTGTTTGATGTTCGCCAACGCGGCGATGAAGCTTCAGACTCGGTGCTCAGAGTCAGCTTTGAGCTGAACAACCATCTCTACAACGCACACGATCGCACACTACCGGAAACATTCCGTGAACGCACACTGGATTTCTACTTGACGCTATGTCATCGCCTGATGAAGCAGCGGACTTCTCTTCCAGAAGAGACGGACTCATTGCTGCACGCATGCTGGTCTTTGGCAGAAATGCTATTCAGCCTCCGCCAAAACAGCCGAGATGGCAAGCCCGCCGACGAGGAGCTACTAGGTTCGGCCATACAGGCATGTTGGGAGTTGTGCGACTTGTTTCGTGAAGGCTGGACACAAGTACGACCGGACCGCGGCACCCCACGACCGACCCAGTATGCCTTTTCGGTCGGCCGGAGTTCTGTGACACATCGATCCCAGGCTGCGTATTCGGACCGGTCTGGACGGTCTTCCAGTGTAAACCAATCGTATCATTCTGCCATCTCCTCGCGACGCGCGACGCCAATCCAGCCAGAGACACCGACTACAATTTTTGACGATCGCGAAGAGTTCTCACCAGCGGACGAGCCGAATGTTCCTAACATACTTGTTCTTGGTCCAGAAGCTGGTATGACACGAACTCATGACCGCTGGTCATCCGCTTCTTCCAACCTCTCCACATACTCGGACGCTTCGCACCACACTTCTTCCACGGCTACCGCGGGCCGAGAAGATGCCAACTTAGTTCGTCTGAAAGGGTTGATCATCAAAGCAGCCATAAATACTGGCTACAACCGCCAAATACCCCTCCCAGATTTCATTCGTGCCTTACCGTCTAACAGCTTCGGCGCCGAGACATGGCAGAGTCAATTGTTTGACAGCTATCGAAAACTTGTTCTTGCAGACCCAACCCTACGAAACGTTCACACTCAGCCGCTCCGCAGGCTGACGGCGCTTGAGATTGGACGATCTGTGCAATGGTTGGGCCGCAGCGAGGCATTCAAGTGGTTGCGCGAGCTCTATCGTTTTGTCTTTGGGGCTTATCCTGAAGATACCAGTCAGCGTAACCTCATCATCAACGCCTAACGCACTTTTCTTCTCTTCATACACGGGTCTCTTCTTTCGGATCTTTGGAACATTGTCGGATCACGGGTGTTGTTTGGATGGGCCATTTATTCTATTTCCGCCATATACCCCCAACGCTCTCTCCAGTGTGCGCATCATTCGGTCCCAGCATAGTTTCATCGCATGTTGTAGATTACGGATGCTGCATATTCGCTTCTGTGTATACCTTCTCGCTATCCTTGTTGTCTTTATGAAGCCTATCGGCCAGTGCACGATTCTTACATTACATACGAATAATAACCCATTTTCACCTGACCGCAATGTTTTCGTGATTACCGCGTTGTCGTGTTGTGAGGCTCAAGCTGAATCTTGCCGTCCAAAGAAGACTACTCAATCTCCGCAATGATGAAGGCGCCATGTGGAGCCTGGTTCATCGCCCGCTGCACAGACCAAGACACCTCGGAAGCTCCCCCAAAGTCCCCACACGGCGACTCTGCGACGCAGCACTCACCATGTAGTCCCCGGCAAAACTTTGGCGGTATAGCCTACAACCTTCAATGCCTACGCGCGCGATTAAAGCCATATTCTACACTCGCTTTCATCATGAAAAAGGTACTTCCTGCAAGATGACCGCGTCCTAACAAAACTCTCTAACATCTTATCAAAGGAAATCGCGTCCTTCACCAGGTGCCCGCGGGCGCCATAATGCCGTCCAGCCTCCCATCGGCTCTCACCATACCGCTATTTCCCTTCTCTTCGGTCACACAATTCCTCATACCCACACAACAGTTCTGCGACCGCCTACTCACCTTCTGCATCAACCACCATCGTGTCATCGGATACCCTGTTTGCATAAGAGAGGGAAAGTATAGCAGAAATGAGTTCATATTTAATTTCGCCATCGTAATTGGCGAAAATGAGCGTGATTGGGCCTGCTATGGTGAAGTGGTGAGGAAGTTGGGGCGCCTGTTGAGAGGACTGGAAGAGCAGGGCGGCTTCTTGTCTAGAGAAGAAGAGGGCATCTGGGAAGATGAAGAAGGGAATGTTGGATGGGGAACGGATGATGGTGTTGGTGGTTTCGGAATCGGCGGGGGAAGCAAGGTGTATGCGCTGTGTGAGATGGTGCTCGAGGATCTGAACAACTACGCTGAGTGCATGATACCAATTGGTATATACTGTCCCTCATTAATACATAGTATCTGGCATGCTAACCAATCTCTAGATGACTCGAATACCATCAACCTGAAATTGTTTCCTACACGGCCGCCTCCTCCACCCATTCTCGCGCATCAAGTGCCCTTGCTCACCATATCTATCTCAAGTCTTCAACAGCCCGTGTCTTCGGACCTTACTCTCAATCGAATCCTCCCATATGTCAACGGTATCAACTCGATATCCCACATTGCACAACTGGCTGATACCGATCTTTCTTTGACTAGGCGAGCCATTCAACATCTAGTGTACTACGGATGCTTGATACTTTTGGATATCTTCAGCTTTAGCGCCATATATGCGCCAACAGCGGAGATTGGCGGTTTTATCATAGACGCAGAAGTCAAAGAAGAATGTATGCGCTACGTCAGCGTGCCGAGAATGAGGCTGGGTTCTAACGCCAAGACGGTGCGGATGGACAGTGAGGTTTCCGAGAGAAGCCGAGACGAGCGCAGCTCGACGTCGTCTTTGTCATCGCAACAAAGCGCGACTGTGGGGTCTACACTCAAGATACCAGAGTTTGATAGTCACATTGCGGCGCAAAAGAAGGAAGAGGAGGCAGAGAACATATGGCAAACGAGTCATGAGACGTTGATAACGTTATATACATCACTACGGCAGGGTCTGACTCTGAAAAACTGGGTACTGGAGAATCTGGACTTGCTCCATGGTGTTGATGTACGCCGCTTCATTACCTTCGGCATCATCAAAGGTTTCCTCTACCGTGTACACAAGTACGCGATAGCAACCTCGACAACCTTACCTCCCGCGCCACCAACAAGCCTGCAAACAAGCGCTGCAACCTCACTCGCAAACCCTCGAGACTCAGACACCACCACGATCCGTGGTCATGATCGCATGCATCACTCTTCTCAACCAAGTATCCAAACCCATGGTCACCACACTTCCCAGCCCAACATCCACACACATCACCCGTCTTTCTCGATACACAGACCGAGCATCGCTTCCATGTCTTTGAACCCTCATCAGCAACAGAATTCCCACCATCTTAGTGTCCACAAGGAAGAACATCCGGTCTTTGAGGGCTTGGTGAGCGACCGTGACAAGAGTGGGTTGCCTTTGTTGAGGTTTCTGGATGGTATGCATTGTTTCGATGAGATATGTACGGACTTGGGATTGCCCGAACGGGTTGTCGAGGGCAAGGTAAGAAGTATGGGTGAGGGTGCTGGGGTAGTCGTGCATCGATGAATAGGATTGGAATGCTTTGATCTTGTGCACTGAGATGAGTCAAGGAGAAGCACCAAGTCGAATCTATATACTATGCCATAAAACCTAATGCTTGTATCATAATAGCGCCAAATATGCATCCCCCAAGCAAAATGATGAGAAGAAATGTCCCCAGTTCGCCTATTGCAGTCCCCTATGCAGCTTATTTACTTCGTACCTCAATCTTCCTCGGTTTCTTCTTCTCCTTGTTTTCCCCATCTCCGCCATCGTTCTCTCCTTGTTCAGCTTTCCGCTGTTGCGCAAACTCATCTGCCGCCCGTCTTAGTGCCTCAGGATCCGGTATACCATCTTCTTCCCCACCCATCTGATCTTGAATCTGTCCATCGACATCCTTTTCATCCGCATTACCACTGCCGTCGCCTTCTGCCTGTCCATCCTTGTTCTTATCTTTGTCGTCTTTCTTCCCTCCACCAAGCTTGACCCACGGCCCATGCACACCACCCACGCCCGCACCAACCAACGTTCCAACAGCCGTCGTGGGTATTGTGGCCACAGTACCGACCAGCGTACCCACCACAGTACCCAGTCCAGCGCCAACAGCCATACCGATACCACCACCCCCTACACTGCCTTGGAACGCGCCTGAGCTCAGTACACGCGCCTTTTTAGAGTTTCCGTGCGCCTCAATTTCCTTGTTGTACGCATCTTGTAGGTATTTCTCCCGTTTCTTTGGGTCCTTGATCGTCTCGGCGGCGGAACGCAGCGATGAAGCCGTCTTGGCCGAGGCGAGAGCAGATTCAGCACTTGCGGCAGCCTCTTTGAGTTTGTCTTCTGGCGAATCTGATTTCGCGGCTATGCTTTTGAGCTCGTCGATATCAGGGACGGCGGAGGGTTCTTGCTGGTTTAGCTTCTTAGGCGGCATGGTGTAGTTGCTTCTTCAATCGTTCAGGTATGTTAGGTCGATCAGGAAGTTCCAAGCGAACTTTCTTCGTGTGTGAGAGAACACCATGGTGGTACGCAGGGTTTCCTTTGGGGGCCTTTGTCGTATCCTTGGAGGTGCAAGTTCCCGTTATGACGTCATTCGTGAACGACTCCGCTCGTCTTAAAACCTGGAAGACTGGCAGGACAACGCGCTCCGAGGAAATGTTAATTTGTCAAGCATGAAGGTCAGGTTTTAGATTTCAAACGTAGTGAATTCATGACTAGGATTAGCTCGCTAATCGAGCGGAACGGTCATTATTTACCATGGTCGACGATACTTAAGTCATGACCCACTGAGTACCGTTGAAAATGTTACTCCTTATTCCCAGCTTAGGGTCCAGCTTCCCTGCCAAGCTCCCCCACTAGTCAAGTCGTTCAAGCCTGACAGCTTTAGGACGCTGCTAGTAGAGTTGTAACTCACCTTGCTTGCATCGATTGTCTCGCCGTTCAACTTGACCTGTCCAACTGCTGGAGCACCCAGAATGGTCACATTAGCAAGCGCGTTCGTGTCCTTGAACTCGCCCTCAACATTGACCTTCAGCTGTCCAGTCATAGCAGCAAACGTAACGTCCAGGCACGACTCTGGCTCTAGAGACTCGCCGTCATCAACATACAAGTTACCAGAAGCAGTGCCATCTGTTGAGAGCGCAACGATGAGACCCCATGGGTTGTTGCGGGACTCGGTCGTTGTGTAACCGGGTTCTTGGATCGGAAGGACTGAGCCACCGCGAACGTACACAGGGATATGACCCAAAGGAGCAGAGATGGTGGTGTTGACGCCAGCCTCCGCCTCGACGCGTTCGCCAGAGTACCAGTCAAACCAGCTTTCGCCGTCGACGATACCAGGGAATACTCCATTGACGGTGTCGACCTGAGGCTCAAGGACAGGAGTGATCAGGATGTTAGGACCCAGCATGAACTGTGTGTCAACACCTGCGAGCTGAGGCTCATTGGGGAACTCCCACGCTAGCGCACGCATGACAGTAGAGCCAGTAGTGTGGGCGTCATTGAAGAGGGTGTACATGTAGGGCAGTAAGGAGTATCGGATGTGCATAGCGGTCCTGGATGCAGAAGCCACTGCCTCCCAGCGGTAGGGTTCCTGGGGAATGGCAGAGAGCACGTTGTGGTTGCGGTAAAAGGGGAAGAAAGCAGAAAGTTGCATCCAGCGAGCGCAAAGCTCCATGTCGGTGTTGCCGTTGAATCCGCAGGTGTCGACACCGAACATGGGGATACCGAAAAGCGAGAATGACAAAGCTTGGGGAATTGAAAAGAACATATAAGCCCACTTTGATGCATTATCACCACCCCAGTGGCCGGCCCACTTGCCGCTACCAGCAAAGGTAGAACGTCCGATGATGAAGGGCCGCTTGCCAGGGAAGACTTGAAGAAGACCCTGGTAGGTGGCGTTGATGATCTGGTGACCGAAAAGGTTGTGGACATCGTACTCTTCAACGCCATTCTGATGTGTTGCATTGGGACTGACCGCGTGGACAGCAAGATCAGCTCCGGCTTGGACATGGTTGATGACGTATGGAGGGTAGTTGACGTTGCGCACACCAGGTGTAGGCGTTGATCGGAAGTAGCTGGTAGTTGTAGCAGCCGTCTCCGTAGGTGCTGTTGGTGCGGCCTGGCTTGATGCGCCAGCTGAAGCCGAAGCGGCCTCAGTTGCATTGGTGATGTTGAAGCCTTCTGGATAATCGAAAACGACGTTGCCAACCTCGCCAGGGAGAGAGAAGGGTGGATGAGCAGGGTTCAAGGTAACATTTCCGGAACCGCAGGAGCCGACGCAGAATGAGGAGACTTCAGTCATGTCCACCCAGAAACCGCTAAATGGCACTTCCTTGTACCATTCAACCATCTCCTTGACCCACCACGCTACACCGTTGGAAGACAGCCAGTCTGGGAAGACAGTGTATCCAGGCCATACAGCGCCAATGTATTGACTACCATCGGGATTCCTCAGGAACACATCGGAATCGTTTCCGCGAGCGTAGGTGTCGTAAGCATCACTGGCGTTCAATGGGTTTGGAATATAGATAGCAGCGTCCACAATGGGTACGAAGTGCTGGTTGTTTCCATGAAGGAAGTCAAAGAATTCTTTGACACCAGAGGGAGGGAATGACACGGGATCAAGCGTAAAATCTCGGTACTGGTCCATGTAGTCAATGTCAAGCCAAATCGTTTCTGCTCATAGTCAGTAAGGAAACACATGTATTACGTCAAGTAAGGACGAACTTACCCATAGGGATATTAAAGGCCTTCATAGTCTCAACGATTTCTCTCGTCTCCGTCCAGTTACGATATCCCCATCGGCATTGATGGAAACCTAATGTCCAGTATTGTTGCATGGCAGGCAGTCCAATCGCTGACTTCTGGTACTCCTTGGTCACTTCTGGTTGGGAAGGTCCATCGAAGAAGAACAGATCAATTGCACCTCCCAATGTTCTCCATGAAAGATGGTCAGGCTTCATAACGACATCCATGCCGTGCGTGTTGCGGTAGTAAACACCATGAGAGCGCGACTCATACGCCGAACCGGTGGGTTTGCTGTCATAGCCAAGGCTGGGCTGCTGAAGCTCAGACTGCTTCAAGGGGGTCTTGCTGCCATTCCCGCCCTTCTCGAAGTAGCGGGTTTCTAGGTAGAAGGGATGGCTACCATACAAATTGCGGTCGATTGGGTCACCCACATCAGCAGCATAGATGGTTGCGGTGAAGTTGTTGTTCAGGCGAAGGCCATGGATACGTTCTCCTAGACCGTAGAGGTTGTAGTCCTCAGGTAGGCTGTTCACGAACTCGATAAACTGGTTCTCATAAATGAGTTTTGTACCCTGAGTAGTGAAGATGATGTCTCCAGTAGAGCGACGGCCAACATTGAACCAGAAAGATGGTTCGTTACCCCCTTGCATATGTGTTAGTCAAGCTCTCTCGTTATCCAGGCGAAAACGTGCTAAGACACTCAGGGCTTCAGATTGTTCACTTACAGTCAAACTTGAGGTCTGTGCCCTCAGAGGAGTCTTCGGCTTGCGGCCGTGGAATAAGATCCTCGGGTACAATCCATTGGGATTGATTGCTAGCGTCAAGATGCTTTGGTACAATACTGACAGCCAGCCTTCCCTTAGATTGGTACTCAACCTTCAGGTCTAGCTCTTCAATATCTGTGCCGTAGACGTTGCAAGCAGCTCCAGCCAGTGTCAAGGTGGCGCTCAGCCCGCGATCACCCTGTTCGAGACCGGATGCCTTGTATCCTGGGCAGACATCCTGCGCGTTGACAGCTTCCGGATCGTAGATGTTAGGGATCTGGTCAACGCCCTGATCAGCCGAGGCAGGGAGAGTGAAGACGGAGCGAAACGAGGTAGGGGTTCCAGCGAGTGTGGTGCTCCAACCGCTGTCAGACGAACTGATAGGTGTCTGGCCAGATGTTAACGCTAGAAAAGAGGAGAGTAGCGTTGAAGCTTGAAGAAAGCTTGAGCGCGACATGATGGCTGTGCTGAACCAGTCGAGTGCTGCCTGGACATCCCCGGGCATCCATTGCGACTTGGACCTTTTATAGCTTTCTGCGGTGCTGTCAGCGGCACCTGCATTTGGCGCCATTTTCGTTGATGGTCGGTTGTGCGATTCCCCGCAGCGAAGTAGCCCTCGATGACGCTGAACAGCAGGAAGGGCAGCTAGCAAGAAGGCTGGGCGTATTCATGCACCATGCATAAGCGAGAGTCGTGCGGGGGATGATCATGGGGAATCGTGCCGACATTGAGCGAATAGGAACATGCGGGCTCATGTAGTTCGCACCGACATGTGGGGATGGTGAAGACGAAGGTGCACTTCCAGATTCGAAGCTTCAGGGCTTGAAGCTTGTGGTAGCCCGTAGTGCGTATAAGAAGCGACTTACTTGGTTCTTGAGATCTTGCATGCGCCATGCGATAAACACCATGACGGCGAGCTGAGGGAACAAGATCCATTGAAACATGCTCGAGATTAGAGATTAGAGTGGCAATGTAGGTAATATGGAATTCCTTGTCTTTGTCAATCGTAGGTAACACGAACATGTCTTCAAGGAACCCATCGCGTTTGCTTCAACGAGTAGACACACGCATGCAGTAGGCGCCACAGGTCAGAGTTCTCTTTCACATCTTGGTCCCGGCTGCATGTCACCTGGGTCTTGCTCCACCGACTAGAACAGTTACAATACTCAATGGACGCATCGCGGAATGTCTCTCGGACTAGCTACATCTCCGCGTGTCACGACATAGCGGGCTCAACGTTTTGTAGCCGCATGTCAAGACAGTGGGGTAGATTTGCGGATCTCCCCACAAGCACGGCACGGTCACGGAGAAAGCTTGAATGGCACAGCTACCAAGCAGAATGATGCGTTGCTTTCATCGTATTTGTTTTGATTTGGTTGTTTTACATTACGTTAGGGTATTAAAGTACAAGAATGCTCAGTGTCTCTGCGACATTGCATCCGCTCTGCAGTTATAATACGTAGTATGGTATATCCACCTCTGCTCGTAATGCCATCATGAGCTGCCGCATGCGCGATTTCGCGGCCTCGCGTGTAGTCCTAGCGCGTTCCCGCGCTCTTCCCGTGCGTCGGAGTACCACCTTGGTCGTGCACGCCCTCGTTGGTCCAAAGTCGGGACCGGAAGCGGAAGGGTCGGCGTGGTACAACATCGCGCGCACTGCGATCCTTCCTCAGGGCCTCGCCCCGAGCAAAATTTAATGAAAGTAATGTCCTGCAGCACACGGCCTGCATGAATAAAAGTACAAAAGGTGAGCGACCGCCCATGGCTCTGTATTTGAAATGATGGTCGGCTCTTCGTCTTCTAAGATTAGGTGGCTTGTATAGCTCAAGTTAAAGGCGAGTAGCTTGTCGGTCTGCTGTCCTCGCTGGGCCGATGGTAAGTTTTGTATTCGGCATACTCGTCGCCCTCTTCAGCAAGATAGAGTCCATCATCTGGTAGCCAGCTTCGGGAATCGTGCGTAGCACGGGTCATGGTGCTCTGTGTAGAGGCCCGTGCCGAGCTTCGAAGCGGTGCTGTTGGTGGTATAGGTGGTGATTGTCGCGACGGCGGTGTATAAACAGTTGGTGATAAACGAAAATTGGGGCTCGTGGGACTGGGTAAGGCCGCTGAGCTTGGGTGCAAAAGCAAACCTGAAGCAGCAGGAGGTGCAGCAGGTGAAAGTGGTGCTGGAATAAGACTCGAGTCCAGATTGGCCAGGTCGGCGGGCTTGGTCTTCTTTGGAGAAAGAGATAGTGGTTTAGGGAATGTGGATTGTGTTGGTGTACGTGCAGGGTTACGCGAAGGCAGCGTTGGCGTCGCCGGCTCGCCATTTGGCTGATCGCCTATGATGTCTTGGTACCAGTCATAGGAACGGAAACTGAAGCTTGGACTTGGAGGCGGCAGGTCAGGCAATGGTAGTTGCGGGGCCTTGCTCTCCAGTCTAGAAAGAGTCTCGACAATGGGAGATGGGGGTTCTGAATCACCCCCCTTTGAGCTGTTGTCGTCGGCTACCGAGACGGTATCCGCAGAGTTCCTCCGGTTCGGAAACTGGCTCAATTCATACTCGGAGTTTCGCTTCTCCGTGGTCGGCGTTGGCTGCGAGATGATGACTGGCGGAGGTTTCGCGGTAGGAGGGATGTATTCCTCGAACTTATATTGCGGCTTACGATCACGAGGCGTACCACTACTGCGGGGAGTATCGTTACCTCGAAGTGAACTGACAGCGTTGATCATCTCATCGTCGAAAATCATGCTCTTGTTGATGTTGACGTTGACGGCATATCGCTTCGGTTCCGTGGGCGGAGGTGGAAGAGGATTTGACATCAGCGGATGAGGTGTCGGGCGAGGTGGCAGTGCTTTCTCCGTTGAGATCCGCGACTTCTTATCCAATGAATCCGATCTCTTGCTGCCCGCTTTCTCCTTTGTGTCGTGAAATGCAAGAGCTCTGGCGAAAAGCTCCGGGGCCATGGTTTGTTGTTGACTGAAGGCTGCGTTCTGGGGGCTGTTTGGTAATGAGGCTACCAGTGTTCTTTGATCTGTTGCATTCGTCGCACACCTTCGAAGATCATTTGAGGACTCTTCAATGGTTTGAGGCCGTGGCCGTCTTGCTCGAATCCTCCAGAACCAGTAACCAAGCGCTACCATCAGTACGACCAATCCCACAACTCCTACGCCGATACCGATAGCTGAGCCTGGTGTCAGTTGCGAAGTTGGCTCTGGACCCGATCCGCCAAGCGGTGCAGCACCGTTCATAGCAACGCATCTTGAGCTCGAACACGTTTGGTCCTTTGTGCAGTTGCTATCTGTAGAGCATGTTTCGCTGGCCCCAACACTTGTGTCGACAAGACTTGGCTGATCGATTGAGTTGGTTGCGCTGGGGACAGGATTGGTCTCAAGTTGAACAAAAGAGAAGTCTGATGCTAAGTTGGTAGGTAGTGCGGTTGGTGACGACGAAGCTACACGTAAGGAGGTGGGAGTTGCGGATGGCTTTCGCTGTGTGGTAGAAGTTGTGGACGCTCGTTGCGACGAAGTGGATGTGGCGGGCGTTCTTCGCGATGAAGTAGAAGTAGTGATTTCTCCTTGTCGACGGCTAGTAATGAGTGTGGTAGACATTATTATTAAAGATAGTGTCGGAGCTGGATATACTGTTAAGGAAGGAATGGACGACGCCGCGCCGATGCCTCAGCCACTTCGTCAAGATGCGCAAGGCTTCTTTAAGTGGTACTCGAGGATCTCCGAAAAGAAAGCATGTAGAACGAATGTAGTGTGTGTGTGAGTGAAGAGTAAGTGTTCACGAAGTCACGAAGATCCACGATCGACAGAGTCCTTGCGACACAGCATCGCCATGCAGGGCGGCGAGGGTTAGACCATATCTTGTAGGGTCCGGTAGAAGAGCTAAAGTTTATTGACCATGCGCGCACGGCGCGGTCGATCCACGTTCGGTTGGAGGTTTGACGATCCTTAGTGCGCAACCCAACGTCGCAGCCGTCAAACCTTGTCCCCAAAATATTGCTTTTGCCGAGACAGATGACAGTAAACAGGGAGACAATAAAGGCATCTCATGATGGTAGACTACATTTTCGCATGAATTGAGGGTATTCAGACACGCAGTACTCACTACAGTACAACACCTATCTCTATTTCCCCTTTTGACCAGCATTGCCGAATGCGGCAGCCGTAAAAGCACCGTAGGTCCCGAGTCATGAAGTTCGCGGGTGCGCCTCCAAATGTGGTACCAACTCGTTTCAGGGGCACGGAAATGGTACCTGCATATACTATTTTCTGCCTGCGAGCCACTCCACTACGTCTTTTGCGTTACTACCGGGAGGGAAGACAGGGTACCAGATTTTGATGATGATTCCATCTTTGACAGCCAACGCACATCTCTTAATCAGTGTCTGGTTCTTCCAGGTGAAGGTGGGTAACTTGAGGGCATTAGCAAATTGTAGCTTCTCGTCCGAAAGCAGTTCGTAGGGTAGATGCAGCCGGTCCTTGGCCTCTTTCTGGTATGCAGTGTCCTGAATCGACAATCCAAATACATGCTTTACGCCGAGGTCGCGCAGTTGGGCCATCTCATCGCGGAAGCTGCACGCCTGAGGTGTACAGCCTCGTGCTCCTGGTATGGAGTTCCAATCTTCTGTGATTGTTTCACCAGGTGCGCCAGTACGCGGATAGCAGAAGAGGATAGTCAGGCCTGAACAGGTTGCAACATCTAGCTGGTCGCCGGCAGTCGACGCCAAGCATACCGATGGTATCTGTGACCCTTTCAGATGCGAGCACGCTCCGTCGTCCTGGGGGATGGGTAAGTTCAAAGGGAAGGTTGTGTCTGTGCTGGTCAGCACTCAGTCTCGTGAGTATCTGTGCCACTAACGAGCCATGATAACAGCCGGCCGTCGGTACCGAAGTAACGTCGAGTTACTTTGGCCTGGCTGGTGCGCTACCTCCAACGTGCGCTTCGGTCGCCGTCAAGTTGGTGCTGAAGGGACTGTCTACAAGTTGGTAGAGAATTGAGCCCAATGCCTTGGATTCGACCTTCCACCAGCGGGGTCCGCAATGACTTTTCAACTCAATCGACGATGCAGTGCATAAAAACAGATCAAAGACAAGAATGGTGTCACATTCTTGATTCAGAGTTGTTTGTTTGCTTTACTGTCTGATGTGGTTATGTGGTGGTGTTCTCGGCAATGGCAGATGGTGACTGGTGGTGAAGAGAGTCGGGTGGCGGGGTGCGGCTTGAAAAGCATGAAGATAGGTTCAGGGCTAATGCAGTATATTACTTTGCTGTCGAACTACTGTTTGGTACTGACTAGGAGCCGCGGGGTAAGAAGCTAGCACGTAAACGTTGGCAAATTCCAGTGTCTGCGTATGTTTGCTTTACGATCTGCCAGCCTCGCCTGTGCTTAGGTGATGTTTGGTAGGTGGCGGGCACGCGGAAGAGCGTGTACCACCCACGAGACCCTTCTTTCCCTTGTTTCCCTGCTTTCCGCGTCATGAGCTTACAAGGCACTGAGAAGTTGTTGCTCCCGTGAAATTGGAGGACAAAGTTTTTATGTTGCAAAAGAAGTGTTCGGTCCCTGGACTGGAGTCATCAGCAGCGATACAGCCACGGAGAACATCGCAGCCTTGTCTCGTGGCCTCAATTGCTTCTTACATATCATTTCGCTTATTTGATGCAAGACTTTTCCATTCCTCGGCCTTTGCCTTCGAACTACTCTTATTGAGGCATATTTCCACAGGAGAATGCTGCAATGAGTTAAGCTTCCTGTCCTATGATGATCACCATGCCAACTGCTCACATAGCGATGCATTCTGAGCTCCACAGCTACTCTGCAAGCCGAGGTTGACGAGCCAAAGTCCATGACCGTCACAACACCGCTCGCCTTGCTGAGATTGAAGAACTCGCACGGACGGTAAGCTCACTCAGGTAGTTGCTCATGCTTTGCGACCTACTCTCATCGGCTGCCGGATCGATAACAAGCTAAGCTCATGCTGCTTCTGTCGATGATTGCGAGTCCTTAATAGTGTAGCAACGCGGTGATTATATTGACTTGATTACCCAGACGTTCATACATCCCGGATGCCAGCGAAATATGCCGTGCTCGCGGTGGATAATGTAGTGATGCCGACTGAAGTGGGGTGGAGATCGGCGCTACAACAGCTGGAGCTCCTGCACGTCCAATCGTGACATCATCAAATGTCAGTAATGCACCCCTCATTATTGGCTAACTGGCAGCTGTCGCGATCATAGACAGCTTCTTCACTTCTCACCTCTCTTTGCACACATTAATGCAGTCACTACGAATTCTTCGACCTTTACGAACCTCACTCAAGCTTCAATTCAGTCCAACTAGTCCCCTACAAAGAGCCCCATTTACATCAACAACCGCAGTTATGGCTCAAGAGTTCAAGCTCAAGGATGTCACTTCCTTACAAATGAAGAATGGAGAGAAGAAAGAGGTTGAAGTCGAGGGCGTTGAGGGAGGAAAGGTCCTTCTTTTGAAGGTACAGGATCAAGTTCATGCCACAAGTTCAACCTGCACACATTACGGAGCTCCTTTGGTCAAGGGTGTATTAACACCAGAGGGTCGTTTGACATGCCCATGGCACGGAGGTAAATTTCAATTTTGTGCACGCTGTGCCGCTGAAACTAACTTTTGCAGCCTGCTTCAAGGTCTCGACCGGAGATGTTGAAGACGCACCCGCGCTCGATCCCATTGCGAAATACGAAGTAATCGAAAAGGACGGGGCCGTATACGTCAAGACCACAGAGGAAGCATTGAAGAACAACAGGAAGTTTTTGAACATAAAGTGCTCGTCTGTGAGTGAGGACAAGGTGCTGGTCATTGGAGGTGGTTCGGGCACCCTTGGTGCTATTGAAGGTCTCCGAGGCGGTGGGTACAATGGCAAGATCACCGTTATCTCTAAAGAAGGCTACCAGCCTATCGACCGAACCAAGCTATCAAAGGCACTGTTGGCCGACATCTCAAAGGCGGCATGGAGATCGAAGGAATTCTACAAAGATGCGTCGATTGACATCATTGAAGACGAGGCTAAGAGCGTAGACTTCTCAAGCAAGAAGGTCTCAACCAAGTCCGGAAAGGACTACGAATACTCCAAGCTGGTGTTGGCCACTGGTGGTACACCAAGATGGTTGCCACTCGACGGTTTGAAGGGTGATCTGGGCAATGTCTTCCTCCTTCGCACCCTACCCGACGCACAGAACATCCTCAAGGCTGTTGGTGAAAACGGCAAGAAGGTCGTGGTGGTTGGTAGCTCGTTCATCGGCATGGAGGTTGGAAACTGCCTCGCCGGCATGAAGAACGATGTCACCATCATTGGTATGGAGGAGGGTAAGTCGCGCGTTCCTCTTAATTTGTGTCCAAACTGATCAGGCTGCAGAACCAATGGAGCGCGTAATGGGCAAGAAGGTCGGCGCAATCTTCCGCGGTCTTCTCGAGAAGAACGGCGTCAAGTTCAAGATGGGCGCCAGCGTTGAGAAGGCCACACCGTCAAAGAGCGATTCTTCCAAGGTTGGTGCCGTTCATCTCAAGGATGGAACCACACTTGAGGCCGATCTCGTTATTGAAGGTGTTGGTGTTGCTCCTGCGACTGAGTACCTCAAGGATAACTCAAGTGTTACGCTTGAGAAAGATGGATCTTTGAAGACGAACGAGTCTTTTGAAGTCAACGGTCTGAAGGATGTCTATGCTATTGGTGACATCGCAACATACCCCTACCATGGTCCGGGAGGCGACGGCACACCAGTCCGGATAGAACACTGGAACGTCGCACAAAACGCCGGCCGCTCAGTGGCCAATACCATCAACACTCCCGGATCCAAAGCCAAGCCCTTTATCCCTGTCTTCTGGTCTGCATTGGGTTCGCAGCTGCGATACTGCGGCAACACGGTCAACGGCTACGACGACGTGGTTCTGCAAGGCGAGCCGGAGAAGCCGTCATTTGTCGCATACTACACCAAGGGCGAGACTGTTGTTGCCGTAGCGAGTATGATGAAAGATCCATACATGACCCAAGCAGCAGAGCTTATGCGCAGGAACAAGATGCCTGGCAAGAGTGAACTGCAAAATGGTGTTGACATCCTAGAGGTTGGTCTCCCGAACGAGATCAAAATCTGATGAGATCTGGCTATATATGGATACTCTTAGTGGATTGCCCGCTTAATAAAGTTTTAATGAAGAGATGTCATCAGAGGTTTCAAGACTTTGGTGCTAGTGATCTGGAAGTATGTTTCTGGTCCGTCGCCTTCCCGTCCAACGTGATTCTAGTGACATTCGTTTGTTCGTTTGTCGCTTTCCAACCACATCGTATCCTGTCACTTCCGTCGCTTCCGCATCACAACCTCCCTCACTGACAGACTTGGAAGCGGCAGTTTCTCAACATTATCTTGACATATAGCTCAAGCGGATAATGACTTGGAAGGTTACAATCGAGAGCTTACAACGAAATGTGATCAAACACAAAGCGATGTAAGAAGATCTGGTTATGCCCAACGCGAACAGCGGATCCATGCTACCGGGAGCCGACCGTTGCAATCTGGAGAAATGCTCCGCAAGATGGGCCGTAGGGCGGTGGAAAGGAGATGAAGCTTTTCGCGAGCATTTCCACAATGTGACGTCAAGGTCGGGCAGTGGGGGCTCGTATTGCCAGCGCGAGGGCCAGCGAGAGCATCTGGAGATGGCGCAAGAGTCGAGTAACGGTGCTAGCGGGAAGGTGGGTCCGCTGGTCGCACGGCAAGGGCGATCGAGGCACCAACGTGTAATCTCCGAAGACTGGCCTAACGCTGGCTCGATGGGGAAAATTGTACAGAGCAGACGGCGCAAGTTGGGTTTGTGGAAAAGTCTATCTAGCCTCACCCTGAGAGGTACAGTAGGCAATGCATCCTAAGACCGGAAACGGGCGAGGTGCAGTTGTGACAGCGACTTTCGATTGGACGTGCTGCCGAGGAATGCAGAGACATGCAGGGCACGCCTTCCTTCCAGCGTGGGCGGCTGAGACTGTGACAGCGGTTCTCCGTACCGTGTGGTCGCGAACTTGTACCTTTGTTGCTACATGCGTGGATGTCCTTGCTGTGCATGTCAGATGGAGGCAGGGGCGCGTCATAACCGTCAGCGCCAAAGCGGATTTGAGTTTCAAGATTGTTGTTGATGTTTACCATGTTGCTTTTGCTGGACGCGTCGCTACGGCGGCCGGCCGGCCACGCGTGAGACATAGTGATCAGACTGATGGTGCGGGTGAGTGGGTGAAAGACACGGGATGATCAGAATGGATCATGCATGTGCGTGAGATGAAGCGACATTCAAGGAGCCCGACAGATCTATATCGAGGACCTGCCCAAGTTGAAGCACCTGAGCACATGGCGGGCGAGCGCATAACAGGCAATTTACGCGTGCCGGGTCGGTGCTGTATGAAACAGCGACCCATGCCTGCTACTCCTATTCGAGAAGAGGCATCCAAGATAGGCGCGTTGCGAGAGCGAGGACAGCGCCTGCGTGAGGGCGTCAGTTGGGACCGTCATGTTGGAGCTGGCGCCGGGACAGCCTGGCTCACTGTAGTTGGGTGCAATTTGACGACCATGTGGATAGCACGTCGTTAACCTAGCATCGCATCTAGCAGACCAGAGTCATTGCTTTGGCGGGCTGGTTTATGCCGAGCCCATGTCGATGATGTGCATCTGCCTCCTTTCCCAAGCCACAGCCTTTACCGAAATTACCGTCAAGACCAACCTCAGCCGCGCTTTCTCTTCTCTCCACTCACGTCAATCAACACGTCCAAGTCGAGCTGCACATCGCCGCGACCGTTAGATAGCCGAACGCGCTGTCACCGGGAGGTAGCAGAGTTGCCTTGTTCAAGACGGCCGACCTTCGTGCACTCCACCACTGCACGTTCGCTGCCCACGCGCATGTGAAGGGGTTTGCTGCTCGCCGCCATCGCGCCAGGAATCCTTCGTGTTCCCTTCTGACCGCGCCCAAGACGCCAGCGTAATCGAGTCTTGTCGCGCTCTGCCCACGTCCACGCCCACGCCCGCGCCGGCCCCAATTGCAAGACGTTCAAACACACCGCACCGCGAAAAGCTCCGATTAGGCCAGTTGCGCCCACCTGCAGCTGTCTGGAGATTCGGCGGGAACTAGGAGCACCTCACCTCCCCGCCATCGCCCATTCGACAGCTCAACACCGCCAGTTGAGGTTCGCCCACAAATACTGCCAGCGCAGCTTAGGACCGATAACATAGTCTACCAGCCCGTTCGCCGTGCTGCTGCAAATACTCCTGCACGTCGCATCTCGATATAATTATGGCCGCAGTGGCATCGCAGCCGCCGCACGGTCAGCAGCAGTACTATCAACAAACACAGCAGTCCTCGCCCGCCGCAGCTTCGCCCGGTAACTCTCGCCGACCGACCTCGCGACGACCCAGTAATGGCGCGTCCCCGAACACGCCTCCTCAAATGAACAACACGACCGCCACCACCAACGGCAGCGGTCCCATGGCGCCGCCCAGGACTTCGTCGCACCGCACCCCCAACTCTGCATCATCTTCATCACAGCCCAGCCGGGCACGCGAAGAGTCACGCCGACGAGAAAAGGACAGCCCCAGCTCACGACCGCCAGCCAGCTCGAGCAGAGCCCAGCCAGGCCACAGTCGCTCAGCCACGGCCATTGGCCAGACGCCTGTAGGAACCAGCTTGCCTCGCGAGGAGAGCGCCGTCATAAACCGCATCGTCGTCTCCGACACCCAGGATGACATCGCCCGCGCACAAGCACGCCAAGGCGACGGTCCTCCCGTGACCTCTGGCGCAGATCTTACTCCCATTACAGGACTCAGTCTGGTCGGCAGCGAGGGTGTCGACGATGGCGGCCGTGGCGGAGCTACAGTCGGAGCCAAGAGCAGACAGGACCACTCCAAGTCTGAAAACGCGAAGCGATCCAAGTTTGGAAACTACATCCTCGGTCAGACGCTTGGTGAGGGTGAGTTTGGCAAGGTCAAGATGGGCTGGAAACGAGACAGTTCGGTCGAAGTTGCCATCAAGCTCATACGGCGAGAGACGCTTGGAAGCAACTCGAACCGTCTGCAAAAGATATACCGTGAAATTCATATTCTACGCGGCTTGGACCACCCCAACATCGTGCGCCTGCACGAGATGGTTGAGACCGAGCGTCACATCGGCATCATTCTGGAGTATGCTTCAGGCGGAGAACTCTTCGACTACATCCTAAATCATCGCTATCTGAAGGACGGTCCGGCAAGGAAGCTATTCTCACAACTCATATCTGGTGTTGGATATCTCCACCGCAAGGGTATCGTGCATCGAGATTTGAAGCTCGAGAACCTGCTGCTCGACCGTAACAAGAACATCATCATCACCGATTTCGGTTTCGCAAACACCTTCGACCCCAACGACGAGCTCAGCGAGGAGATTGAGTACAGACTAGGAGATAAGGACTACATAAGATCCCTGGGACTGGAAGGAACCGATGCAGCTCGAAGAGGTGATCTTATGCAGACCAGCTGCGGAAGTCCCTGTTACGCTGCGCCTGAATTGGTTGTTAGTGATTCACTTTACACCGGACGCAAAGTGGATGTCTGGAGTTGTGGTGTCATCTTGGTAAGTTTATTCAAGCATACATTTACACACAAACATGCACACACATTCTAATCTCATACAGTATGCCATGTTGGCTGGCTACCTACCTTTCGATGACGATCCAGCGAACCCCGAGGGTGACAACATCAACTTGCTCTACAAGTACATTGTATCCACGCCGTTGACCTTCCCCGAATACGTCACACCACATGCGAGAGACTTGCTGAAACGCATCCTTGTACCGGACCCACGTAAACGGGCGGACTTGTTTGAAGTTGCGCGTCACAGCTGGTTAGCTGACTACGCGCACGTTGTCGGCTTCATCACCTCAAGCAACACCAATGCGGCCGATGCTCAACAGGCATCTGTCTATTCAAGTAAGCTCTCGTGTTCATGTGTAAGCAGGCATACATGTGCTGACATAGCCACAGAAGACACATTCGAGCCGCAGCCTTCACTCGCCAGAAGCGCCTCTGTTCGCGAACCGACGAAGCCACATACGGCACCGACTGCGCCTGGCGGCCTCCAGACGAAGCGCGATGCGATCAACCAGGCACCCTCCGAGAAGCCAAAGACCACCCGCGATACCAAGCGACGAACCGTGCAAGTCGAGTATGTCGCGCCATCCTCGCAAACCGCTCGCGGCGAGGCATCCCCTCCAGTCGAAACAACTCCGAAGGCACGCGGTAAAGAGGCGGAAGTACCTCCTACGGACGGATACCAGTCAGCTACGAGCGCCAAACCTCCTCGTTCTTCTTCTGGCGCAGTTTACAATTCGAACAACAGAAGACAAGAACCTCAACGATCTGTTTCCGATTACACCGCATTCGGCAATGCACCTCCATCAGCTACGCGCCCATCTACTGGTGGTGCCATAGGCACATCGAGAATACCGTCGCGAGGAAACTCTTACGGACAACCATCTGTAGCGACAGTGGCCCAGACCACCGCAGAAGGACGGTTCTCGCAACCAAAGGGTAAACAATACCCAATCTCGGCCCCTTACGCACAGCAGGAGACTTCTGATGCGGCGGAGCCACCCAACATTGGCCAGTCGAGCTCTCAGCGAGTACAGTCCATACAAGTCGGTGGGCCACATGGCGGAGTTGGTGGTCACAGGAGGTCTAACACGGTTTCTTCCACTCTTGGCCGCATGACATCCATGTTTTCCGGCCGCCAACCTTCTTACACCCAGGATCCCAAGGAGTCTTTTACATCCACAGGATCCTATGGCGGTTATCCCGAGGAGAAGAAGCAGAAGAGCTACCCTCCCACATCCATGGCCGGACCCATGTCCAACGAGGCAGTTTCTTCATCAGCTGGACCCAGAGCGAGCATGGAATCTAGCCGACGCACTTCCTTTGGCTTCTCCAGAAAAAACACAGGTGGCTCTGGCGAGAACCCGAAAGGCAGCCGTCGCTTCTCACTTCTTCCGTCTTCGCTCTCGAAGACCTTCTCTTCTGGACGGGAAAGTATGCCAGCTCAAGGCTCCCACGAGCGACGCGGCTCTAGTGCTCGTCCTCGCGCTAGCTCGCGCCCTGGCGGAATGGCTTTCGGTCGCGGTTCGGAATCCAGGTCTCCTAGTCAGAGCACCCAAGGAAGCAAATTGCCCGGTTTTTACGATGGCCAGCATGACAGCAACTCTAGGATAAGACAGCCTAACACGAGCGCCGCTGGGCCCTCATCAGCGCCACCAAACCAGACCCAGTTTGCTGGCTACAACCACTCACAACCCGAGTTTGACGAGAAGTTCCCTAACCCGCAAGGAACTCATCCATCTGCCAAAGGAAACCGCCCCTACCGCCACCCTACTGACGATTCAGAAGCCGATATGACACAGTCACAGCAGTTCAGCCAAAGGACCCCATCAAACCCTTACCCAGCAGGCATGGGTGGTGATGAGTTGAACCAGCAGCAGAGAAAGGGCGTGCTACAAAAGAGTAGGCGCTTTGCAGACGCATACGACGAACAAGGCACTGGTAACAAGGGAAGCTCGGGTAGCTCTAAGAAGGTTATGGACTTCTTCCGGCGCATGGGCAAGCAGAGAACCAGCAGCCGATAAAGTGCTAGACGTGAAGAGGGATAATCGCAGAGGTTGTCTTGGAAAGAGAGAGCCACAGCAGGACGGGTGGCTGGGCCAGATGGGTGTTTGGAACGATTTGGTTGTCTGACCTTGGTTGTGGTGTTTGGGAGCATATCGGCGCATTCTTTTCACTCTCCTTTCCTCTCTCTCTCTCTTCCTTTCCCACCCTCACAACTCGTTGTCTCTTCGTTCTTGATTGTGCTTGCTGGATACCACATATTCACGCACATGTCGGCTCTGTTTGTTTTTTTCATCATCAGCGTGCGGCATGCTGAGGTAATTATTGCATTAGGAGGCGTTTTTATTTCCTTTTTTCTTCTGACATTGGATCGGCAACGAAGATTGTTTGGGTTTTACGTTGCCAGGTTAATCTTTACTCTCTCAACTCCCTCTCCTTTCTTGTAGGAAGAGATTGAGGATGATTGTTCAAGTGTAGTCGTAGTTGTAGTGTAGTATACAAAGGCTTTGGGCGATGGCGGTGGAAAGTGGAATTGATATGTTGGAATGTTCGATTTTTTTGACTATGCGTCCGTAGGAGGTTTAATGTGCTTGATGTGTTGGTGTTGCACTACTTGCCGCATGTGTGTAGAGTAACATCGACTCGCGTAATGATGCAAAACATATTTTGTATTGGCATGTGGCTTTGCCTTTGCATAGCTGACGTCTGAGCACAATGGTAAACTAGGCTGTAGTATATATCTTAACATGGTAGACCATATCTGACTCTTTGAGGGTGTAGTTGACATCTACTCGAAGTAGTCACAGCAATCTGTTATTAATGGGCAGCAGAACAAGATCACCAATGTCAACTAAGCATTAAAACAAGACTATTTCACCGAAACGATCAAATTCAACTCGACTTCAACAAATCCGACCCTTTCTATATAACCTGACTCAATAACCCAGGATATTAATTGTCCCGTTCTATGCCCAACTCTGAACAAGAAAAGACCCTGGCAAATGTTGCAGTTTCGTTACTGACCAAACACACAAATCGCCCAGTAGAATCGTAGAAGCGCGTCTATGAAGGAGGAAGCTGACCGCCCTCCTTGGTCTTACCCACGGGAGGGTTGGGCTTGGTGCCACCCGCCGAGTTCAACGAACTCAAGTAGCAATTCCAGCCCAATGAGATGACGTTGACAACCAATACTCTCATCTCCGCGGGTACGTATTTGAAGTTGGTGAACTGGACCCAAGGCCACACCATCAAATTCTTCTGATAACCGGGTAGGTACGCGTCCTTGAGACGCTGCACTGGCGAGTTTCCTTCCATGTAAGCCATGGTGGACAGGAAGAGAGCCATGTTGCAGGGTGCGAAGAGGAATTGATCACAGGCTACGCGCGCGACAATTGTGCCGTTTGTAGATTTGAGGTTTACGCGCTTGACGAGGAAATCGAACCACTTTGTTGCTGCGGGGCCGAAGATACCTGGGGGAGGGTTAGTTTGGGGGATGGCCGGAGTGGGGATGTGGGGATTTGGGTAGCGATAGGGGAATAAAAGGAGAGCCAAGACATACATCCTCCGTAGGCGGCCATGCGTCCTGTACGTGCGAGATCGTGCTTATCGAGTCCACGGCGTTCTACACCCTGCTGTGCCATTGTGTCGCCGGTTGCGAAGAGTACCTGTCGCGCGTCATGTCAGTTTCCTGTCAATCTGCATTGCAACTGCTCAATCCCTCCTATATCCTCATTTCGGCTCGGATTTGGTGCTTATCGACACGCTCGTTGGCCATGTATCGAGTCGCATTGCGTTGCGCAGGAAGGAGACTAGGGATCGCAAGTCAAAGCGAAAGGTCTGCATACCGCTGTAGTAATACTCTGCGTCAAGTAGGGAGAAGTCCTAAGCTTCGCTTGGTACCTATCTTTGGTGTCAGTATCATCTGCTCCTAAACTCTCGTGGCCTTCCACCGCTCTCACACTTACCAGCGAAACGCCATTTTGTCGGTGATTAAACTTCTATGTTCTCAGCAATTGAGATAGACGACCAATGTATATGCGCCTGAGAGCGAGCGACACACCGCTTTAAAAAGGGCAGAAGAGTGGAGAAGTGTGTGTGTGTGTGTGAGAGAAAAAGAAAGTCGAGTAAGTCCAGCGAGATAGTTTGGTGAGCTTGCGGGACCTATGATGTCGTTAGTGCAGCAGGGTCCGCGCCGCACATGGCGGTCGGGGAGCTTAGCTTTGTACCCCTTGATCCCGACTCGTGTCTCGACCGTGAACACAAGTCATTATGCAGGTAGACGCAGCTTACTATTCAGTTGCACAAACTTAATATAGATACGGTCTATTGGTAAAACGGAGTAAAAGTTCATAATGAGATTCAATTCAATTCCGAGCTCGTCTGTTCATGGTGGGGTATAATATGATCAGACACCTAGTTACAAAAAGGACCGACAGTTGTTGTACAAAGGGTCGTTAAATGAAGAAAAAGGAAACAATCAATGCGGGTTGGTATAACTCCTCGTACGTGATGCCACATTGCAATCCGTCTCGTCTTCAACCTGATGTCTCCGCATATAGCCCAAAAAGAATCCCTAGATGAAAGAACGCCAGTCCCGCTGATCTCATCCGGGTATGATCAAGCTATGCTCGCAGAAAGCAGGTATCCAAGAAGTCATGTCGTAAATTTTGTGTAGGTGGGTATGAAAAAGGTCGACTAGTCGATTTCCATCCGTTGTGATGGCGCAGGTCCGCTCAGTGACGGCATTTCTGTATTGTATGTCTTGTCGCTCTGCACAATCTTGTCGTTGACATGAGGCTTCAGGCCCTTGTTGAAGTTGTGGGTGCACAAGCATGCTGTAACAATGGTGATGATGAGCAAGAGGATTGTGAGAATGGCAAAGGCAGTCAGCGACTTGCGGGCTGGCTTGTAGTCCTCCTGGCGGTTTGCATCGGCGACCCACATTCGGATGAGCTTGAACAAGAAGTAGCCCAAGGCAATGAAGTAGACGACGATAATGCCGATCATACCAGCAACGGACTCGCGGCGGACCCACCACGCGGCAAGGAACAAAAGAAAGAAAGTGATAACGAGGGCGGCAGCGGTGAGGATCAGTTCAACGGTCTTTGTGTTTTTGACGACGACCAGAAACTGGACGGTGAAGGCCAGAAAGAAGAAGAAGTCAAACTTGAGGAGGGCGATGTAAATCTATGTCGTAGTCAGTAGGACGGACTTGGATGAGAGATGGTAGGCAGTACCTGGTAGGTCAGATAGCGCCTCTTCAGTCTAGTGTCGGCACTGATGCGCTTGTAGATGGTCCAAGCGAACTCATCGTACAGCTTCCATGCCTAAAAAGAAAAAATGACGGTAGCGACCGCCATAAGAACGGGTAGGGCGATGAGCATGGGCTTGACGTCTTCCCAGAAATCCTTGGGAATGAAGCGGCGCGTGTTGAGGTCGTCAGCAGCGTCCTTGATCTGGTCGAATTGAATGGCGGCATAGACGAGAATGCCGATGTTGTACAGGACGAGTCCAATGACCTGAATGGTGTTCTTCATGCGCAGAGCATCCCAGGTGAGGAATAATTGGTAGATGTAGCCGAACATGAAGACGGCGAGGAAGGTGGGAATGGTGCGGGTTTCGTTGGCGCCAGCACCTTCGGCAGCGAAATGGATCTCATTCTGGAACTTGCTGAAGACGTACGATTCGAGGGCGAGGGCGATGCCGACCTGGCAGATGGCCGTGAGCATGAAAGCCCAGGTCCAGCGCGTGTTGGGAATGTACATCCTCGGCGGGCGTCGTACGACGGGTGGAAGGGTGGTGGGGAAGCCTTCGCGGTGGTGATACCCCCCAGGTTGGGTATCGAAGGGCTGCGGTTGGTATGGCGGTGGATACGGCGGGGTGGGATAGGGCGCGTAGTTGTGGTCGAGGGGTTGGCCTCCTAGGAGGGATGTGCGGGCCTCGTGGTGAGTAATTTTGGCTATGTTGGCAGCCGCGATGGGCGGCTGGAGCGTGGGGATATAGAGACGGGCGGTTGTGCGGGCTTGCTTTTGCGGCGCAGACACAGACAAACTGCGACCTGTGTCGGCTTGGGGTTTGTAGGGCTGCCGGGGTGGGTGAGACAACGGATGGGCGGTGGGAGGAATGCTGAAACCAGAGGAGTCGCTGCGTTCGGGGGACTGAGACTACTGAGAGAGCGCGCGTCTCTGAAACTAGTATCTTGGCTATGCGGAGAGGCCGAAGAAGCAACAGCGAGAAGGACGGAGCGGAGTGTGGGGGAGAAAGTCGTGGTGCAGGCGCGATGGCGATGGTCGACGACAGCAGTAGCGAGCGGCAAAGTGGAAAGTGGTCGTGTTGTGGGAAGAGAGCAGGCGGAGATGGGTGCCGTGGGTGGATGCTGAGGTGCCTGGCCTGGTGCGCAAAGTAGCGCTGGTGCTGGGACAGCCCCGGCCGGTGTGGAGAAAGGCTGAAGGGGGTCTCGCCGTAAGACCCGCCCGCTGCTCCGTGTTTACCTCTGCTGCGATGGGAGCACCTAGTCGGAGCGTGTTCGCATGCCACTTTTCCGTGCGTAGTGTGCAAATACGAACAAGAGAGAGAGAGAGACAATGCGCACGTCGTGCACGCTGCCGGCTACAAGTAGAGAAAGGGATGGCATGACCCTCTCAGCTGCCTGTCCTTGGCTTCAGCACCTGTCGAACCACAAACCACATGCACCGCCCCCAGCGTTGCTGAGCAGCCTGCCTCGCCCGCGCCCATTGGCCAGCCACCGCTAATTATAGTTTGCGCATGTGTGGCGCAGGCCTTGGATTACCACGGTGCAGTGGAGCGACAATCTACCGTCATCCTGCGCGATTCCGACAGCTGCTCCGGTCAATTGTTTCGACCAATCACACGCCCATATCTGACATCATTAAGGACGCGTAGTGCACAGGGTCGCCGTTTCGACTGTCCCCATTATCGGCCCGCGAAAAGCAGTGGTATCGCGAGTCGCGCTTCTGACCGCACCACCAACACCACGCGCTGCAGCCATGACGTCGTCTGGTGACTTTGCAGCAGAGTCAATCCTGCAGAGAGCTGCCGAGGACGGCTCCCTCGACTCGTAGGTTCTCCACCGCTCGACACATGTCCATCATGCGTGGATGCTAACGCGCTCGCCGACAGAGCAGAATGGCCAAAGACACTCGAGTATATCTTGCATCGCCTTGACGAGGTACCTCTATGCCACCCAGCCTTGGCCCTCGCACTTCTGACTCTCTCAGATCATCAGCGACTTCCCCAAGCTGCCTGCAGATTCAAATCCACGACCAAGCACATCAGCAACCACGGACCTTCCCTCGCGACCCAACACCTCCAACGCCATATCCAGCCAAGACTCGCATGCTACCGACAAGGAAAATGCACCGCCGACCACGCCCCCGCGACCGCCCGTGCCCGCCTTCTCCGCCTCCACCGCGTCGCAAAGTGTCCCACCAGAGATCACCACCTTCTACTCGTCAATACGGTCGACCCTCTCTACCAACTTTGCAAAACATCCCCCACATACCGTCCAGCGCCTAGCTGAGCTCGTCCTCGAGCCCAAGAAACGCTACCGATACCTTCCACCCTACCTTCGCGCCCTCGACCGCGTCGTCTCCGTGTCCTCGCCCCTAACCATCTTCCCGCTTCCACAAGCCGTGTTGCCCACCTCTGGCGGATTGCTCAATGGCACAACATCTACCACCCCCCAGGCCGCGCCCTTGGGCTCAGACGAAGCGCTCGGCGGCGCCCTGCTTACACCCATCCCTTGGCTGCAGAACCGTGGCCAGAATGAGCTGATCTCAGAGAGCACAGAGATGGTAGACGGTCCCAACGGTGCTGGTCGGATAGAGACGGTGACGGTTGGAATGCTCAGCGGCGGCCAACGAGCCGAATCTCCCAACGCAAATGTAGCCCAGATTGCTTCGTCACATCCCGATGGCGAGACGCTGCCGTCTACGGGGCCTGTCACCCAAGGCGAGCTCCTGCGTCAAGAGCAAGAGGCTGGAATTGTCCTCAATAACCCCCACAGCATGACCACCAGTCCAACGAGAACTACGTTTGGTGAGATGGAGGGCGGAGGTACCATCATAGACACGGTCGAAGGCGAAGAAGAAGCACCGCATGCGAGAGGTCCAGAAATCATTGGCATGGAGGACACGGGCCCTCAAAAGCAGGGGAAACTCAACATTGAAGGAGCTATCGGCAGACCGAGCCTTGATCACAAGAGCCCTGAGCCCAAAGTACCCACTAGCGCAGATGCAAAGGATCCCGACATGAAAGACGAAGGGCCTGAGAAATCAAATGACAGCAAGGCTGTGGACAAAGAGCCCAAGGGAGATGCAACGGCCAAGGAGGAGACAAAAGATGCAAAAGACGTGGAAATGAAGTCAGATAACTAGGCGTCTCGAAACACTTCCCATGTAACAGGACAAGTCGTTCCAGACCCGGCAATAGCTGAGATTTTGCGCCTGCTTAATAGGTACACGCCTTCCTAATCCAGGTTCTTGTACAGGCGGGCTCTCAATGGCAAGATCAAATATGCCACTCCGTGGGTGTTGCTCTCATGGTACGCTGGACTACGTTTCGCTACCGGGGTGGTGAGCTGGAATATGCGAGTACCTCCCTATTTTGGCGTATCATAGCAACTATTAGTATAGAGCTAGTTTTTAACCAGTGTCACAGGAATAAAGAGTCACGTCCCGACGCAATAATTGTTTTGCGTATCTGCCGCATGAACTTATGTTCCCTCATGTGGTCGTATGCCGAAAGACAGGAATGTTCAAGGTCGCGATCTCCATTTTTTTTTGGTACATATCATAACCTTGTTGTGATAATGGTCAAAAATCTACAAGCAAAGGTCGAAAATCTTTCCAATTCTCTTAATCTCTTTACAGTCATGGGCTATTATGACTCTATCATAACGCCGTTTGGATGAGTGTAGGAAAAGTGCAAGATGAAATCCTCAAGCAAGCCTCTTCCACCAAAGCACACCACGATATCCTCCACCACGTTCACTTCCAATCCTCAGATACTTGACAATCGTGCCCTCCTCTTCCACCTCAACGACCGTGTAATTCCTCCTATGATTCTGACCAACCCACGTTGGCACGTTGGCCACCGTTAGCGGACCATGGAAGATCTGACCCTCAGTCTCGGTAGCTGGCAGCTCGTCATTGACACGGAAAGGTCCAGCGTACCCGATGCTGTGCTTGCCAACTTGCGCCCAATCGGCGTCTGTGTCGTTGGCTTGGTAAGGGAAGGTAAGGTTGGGACGGAACTCTGGTTCTGTGGCGGTGATGGTTGCGCTCATGAAACCTGTGGCTGTGTAGATGAGGAGGCCGACTGGGGCTTCGCCATAGGGGAGATCCGGGATGGAAACGCCATTGAGCGTGCTGGATGTGTTTACCAGGGAGTAAGTGCCGGCTAGGGCGTTCAGGATGGCTGTGTCGTTAAGGACTTGGCGTGGTGGTGGTTGGGGGTTCGCGTTGGGTTCGGGTGTTGGTGTAGGTAGAGGAATGTTACCTCTAGCAGGAACAACTTCTCCTGTTTCGGTACACGCCGGTGAAGCACACACTGGCTGCTTCTGAGGACGAGCGGACGCCAGAGAGGCGAGGAAAACAATGGGAGCAATAGGGACTCGCATGATGCAGTGCAATTCACGATGGTGATTGAAAACAACTCAGAGATTTAGGAACGCGGCCTAGACAGAGAAGTCGCGCTTGCGTAAGACGACAGGACCTTTTATACGCACCATGATGATGCACCCTTCTCAATCAAGCCCGCATACCGCAATCTGTATGACATGATTGTCCTGGAGGCGTCGCAATTACGCCGAATAGGCATCTCTTGTCCGTGCTGGGCAGGAGCGTTGTGAGCAGATACTCAAGCATCATCTCCGGGAAGGCGCCGTCGGCGGTTTGCGGGGTAATCCTTGGTAAAACCCTTTGATCCGTACCCTGCATTGAAACACAAGGCTGAGCTGCCGTATTTGACGGCTGTTCAACCTCTTGAAACGAGTATCTAAAATTGCTATGTAGCTATGGGGACGGCGAAGTGGAGTTGACCGTTGGGAAAACGTCGTTTTGACGACGCTTCGCCAAGGTACCCCAGGTTACGCACCAGCGCTTGAGCAGGGCAACTAAACAACTATTAGCGCGAAACACATACCTTGATATAACCGGAACGACTTACCACTTGTAGCTCAGCCCTAGGCTTAGTAATCCGGGTGCTATTGCATTGCCGAATATTCACCTGTGCCATGCTCAGGGTGTCGGAGTACCAAAGCTGCCCAAGTACCAATGGCAGCTGAACCTACGCAGAAGCCGGCCGCCGGAGCTCCATGGCGGAAGCAAAGAAAGCGACGGTTGTGGCATAGCTTCCCGCCCGGCCACGGGAGCATCCTTCATCTCTGTGTTTTCGGAACGTTTCCCGGATTTCTCAACCAGGTCCTTGTCATCCATTCTCGCGGCTTCCTTTCGAAGGCCTTCGACGATCGCCTCATGATGCCCAAACTCCCAGCGACGCCCACTAGTATCGATGAGCTCGCTTCCTTCTGGGACTGCCCATTGTCCTCGATGATAATCTGACCTCCTTCGGCCCATCCTACTCTTGGTCACGTCTCTGATAGGTCCATCTTTGCGGTTCAGTGGAATCACATGATGAGGGCGAGTAGGCTTGGGATCCCTATCGAGAGGAGTGATTATATTCGAAACTTCTGATGGCTTGAGACGAGTAGTGCGTAGGATGCCCATTTTAGGCTTTTTCGAAGCACGCTCTCCGAGAAGATGCCCGGAAAGCCACGGCGCCGCCTTCCGAAGAACATCCACGTCAGCGTCGGTGCGAACGTAGACATCTTCGTTAAAAGAAACGCCTGCATCTTCGCGTCGGCGCTTTCGAGTCGGCAGCAGGTTTGTGTTATCGGACTTTCTCGTCTTACGAGTCTTACGAGTCTTGGGGGTTTCGTAAACTTTGGGAATCTTGGAGCTCTCGATATATTTCTGCTGGTCTTTCGTGAACGTTTCCCACTTGAAACTCTTTGTATGACGCTCGAGGGCTTTTCTTTTTTTCTCCTCCGTTCCCGTATCTCGAATGTTCTCGGAATCAGGAAACCCCGGTTCAGATGCAATCCTCCAACATCGACCGAGTCTTCGGCTCATATGATTACAGTCATCTTCTATACGACCGAGGAATCCGTTGTCCATAGTATCGTAATAACAGTGTAGCGCAGCTGTAGCACTGTACTGCTTCCTCAGTCGTACGTGCTCGATGTAAACGTTGCTGTTCTCCGGAAGCTGCTTCGCTTCCCAGGCTGCCTCCATCTCGGAAAGAGCTTCTAGTTCAGTTATCAGGTGAACCAGCTGCCTCTTTCTGTGTCTGTAGCTGACATCCGTTCCAATTGCATCTGTGTAGGCGGTTCGCTTCTTCTTCTTCTCCTTGCCACTGGTGGGCATCCACTCATAGGCTTTGCAATGGTACTTGTTCTGCATCTTTTGCCATTCGACCAGACCGCCGACATCGTTGATCCGGTCTTGCATACCTTGAAGCCCGTTCATAGAAGCTTCCGCAAGGCACATTGGACATATGGTCTTGGCGTAGAAATCTCCGTATGCGGGATGAATTGAGTGTCCACACACGGTCGAAAGTGGAGTGGTGAAAGCGGGGGTCAGCTTGGAGACAGTTTTAGGAATGGTGACAGCGACTTTCGTTTGAGGTGTCGGCGTGGTAGGGAACCCGTACAGTGGTGAAGAGCTTCCCGGCGACGCTTCTACTTGACGATTATTGGACTGCTTTGATGGCGTAGACGGGTGTGTGAACGAATCTTGTGAAAGACTATCGTCGAACAGTGTTCGCGTTCTCTTGCTCGCCGGCGGTTGTTGATCCGAGCTGTTGCCCGCGATCTCTTCTTCAGGATGTACTTTGCGCTTGCCTAGAGACATTGTGCTTGCACATACACCAAGAGTCGGTAGAGGATTTGGGCTTTGAGACTTGAATGCAGACTCTTTATGGATGGTGGTTGTGTTATCAACGAGTATTTCGTAACGATCCGACTCGGACGAATGCACGAGTTGCGCCAGGTCTCGAAGAGGGGTTACGACGATCGAAACCGTTTTAGTGATTCGTTTCAAGATGAATTTGGTGGAGGCAAACTTGAGGTGGTTGTTAGGGACTCTTTGGTGGGTCGCGTTGTGCGGAGAGGACGGATCGTCTAGAACAACCGGCGTGTTGGAGCACTTGAGTAAAGCTTAGGTATGGCTGTTTATTGAAGGCAACAAGTTAAATACCCTGATAGAGCGAAGTAATGCTAGGGTTAAAGTTGTGGATGACGTCAAACTCTGTCCAGCTTACACTATTGTACTGATCAACTAGTATTCTTATCCGGGGAGTGAAACTTATTGTACTTCCCTTTCACCTTTCAGGGTATATAGAGACAGTGCAAGTTCTGTGTAAGAAAACAGTAGAACTATAAAAAAAACCCTGTAGGAGCCACAATTGTATACAAATGCAAAAGGATGCAATCCATCTCTGTTTCAATTAGTTACTCCACTACCGTCACTGTTTGAATCACTGTTTTCAGCTGCATCTGATGAGATTTCGTCATATCTGCAATTTATCTTATTCCAGCCTCTTGAAATGTGGGAATCCTGAGTGACTTGTCATCTGTTGCCAAAGAAGTTGGATTGTAATCATCATATCCACTACACGTGTTAGAGACTACCTTTTATGAGGTGAATACTGATTCCTGACGCAGTGCGACACCTATACCTCATATTGAGAGTTATAAATCATAGGTTCGCGACTAGAGTAGTCCATACTTCATTCTGCGTGCGTCTAACGACAGCGGGTGAGTGATGAATATGGCACATTGAAACGATGTATGTGGATTTACGATTTCTTATTGAATGTGAAATAGGGGTCTCGATTCACTTTTGCTACATTTACCCCTATCATAATTTGATCAGATCTATGGGTTAACGCATTCCCAGCTCTCAACAACATTCGGGTTGCCGCCCTGGTACTGATTGACTTTAGGGAACTTGCAGTGCGCACGCTCGAACTCAACCCCAAGAGCCTCCGTGTCGTTTACAAATTTTGTGCCGATCAGTGTCTCGGGTGCGTTTCCATTCTCTACCCAGTCGATCAGAGCCATCAGTACGTTGTGACTGGGCTCGTAGCCGTTGATCTCGCCAAGACCTTGACCGATGGCATGCGCGCCATCTCCTCCACCGCAGTGACCAGTTCCACTGACATAGAAGAACCGATAGAATTCATCGAGCTCGTCGGAAGAAAGACCCATGGTAGAAGAGACGTGTTCGTAGTACCGAGGTGAGTTCTCAGATGAGATGATGAAGTCGGCACCACCGTGCCAGTGAATCACTTTAGTGCCACGGTCCTTCACTCCGCTCAGGTCACCCTTGAAGGTTTCAATTCCAAAGAGGTTCAGTCGTGCGGCGTTGTCGTAGTCCTTTGAGCTGATTGTCGTTGGGTCCCAGGTAGGGTCGTTGTAGACAGCGTAGCGGAACCAATCCGTTGTGTACGGGAAGGGCTGTCCGTTCGTGAGAACAGCGGCTGCGCCAAGCTCAGCACCGGGCTGCAGACGGGGGTATACGAGGTCTCCGTTGTCGTTCAAGAGTGGCGAGTAGACTGCCTTCACGGTCTCGAGCTGCTCTGGTGTTAGGCAGGTAGTGGTGTTGCTGCCTTCAGCACAAGCTAAGCCAGAAGGGTCGTACTTGCAATGCAAGGGAGCCTCGATGATGCCATCTTCGTAGTTGTCAAGTTTGTCGCATTGCTTCAGGACGTCAGCGTGCACCACCGCCCACTTTGACATGGGGACGAAAGTGGAAGCATTTGCTGGGCCCGTGAGAGTGTAGAAATGTCCGCTCCATGAAGTGAGGTTGTTGAAAGAGAAGGCTGGTGCTCCCGCAACAATACCGTCAAAATCGTCTGGGAAGTCCTGAGCCATTTTGAATCCCTGTCTTCCTCCGGTGGAGCATCCAAGGTAGAAGGACTTGTCGTGCGGCTTGCCGTAGAAGTCTTCGGTGATCTGCTTTCCGACCACAACACCAGTGTGAAGGCTGTAGTTGTTTAGTTAAACACGAAAAGTATGGGGGAAGACTACTTACGCTCGGTATGCGAAATCTTCCACAACATCCGAGTTGTTGTAGAACGGTTTGCCGCTCGTGCCGTTGTGACCATTGTTGGTTCCAACAGCCGCAAATCCCAGACCAGACGCGTAGGCCAAATCTTCGTATTTGATGCAGCCATTCAGTCCACCATTGCCACCAGAGAGGAATCGTCCTGTCCAGTTGGCCGGAAGCCATGCCTCCATATTGAGGCCAGAACGCTCGGACGTCGAAACCCAAAGCGCGACGCGGCAAATGTCTGCTGTGATAGGCGGCGATGCTTCAGCGCATGTCTGGTCGTATAGAGGGAGTGTCAAGTTTGTGCCGGCAGCAACAAACTCGGCCGTGTGTACGAAAGCACCATCGACAGCGAGTTTAGAAGCAACATCGGCACATTTTGAGCTGAACTCAGCTGGTGTCGTGCCATTCGCGGGGTATGATTGAGGAGCGGCGAAGACGGAGGATGCACTAAGCAGTGCACACTGCAGTGGTTGTTCGAGCTTCATCTTGACAATAAATTGATGAGCAAGCTTGGTTCCTAGCCTCCATCCAAGACTCTGGGAATGCTTCTTCTCTTTATTCTACCGAAAACTGGGTCTCCGTCATGGTACATCACTAGTGTTTCTCTCTTTGATCAGGGCAGACTAAACGAATAACAGAAGCTGGGGCATAATATGGGGTTGCTCTGTCGTGCAGCTGCAGGGACGTGCCGCCCGTGGATGCCGTAACGATGTTTGGTGACTTGAAAACCCATGGCAAGCATGCGAAAAGCTAGGGTAAGGTGACGAATTACCGAGGCAACGCAGGCAAATCCACGTGATCCTACGTTTATTCGAGCGTTGTTTTGTTTCTCGTTGCATTGCCGACGGTTAACAGTACCTTGCGTATGCGTAATTCCATAGTCTGGAAGCTGCCGAATGTGTTGCCGATCATGGTGCTGGAGCGGGGCTAACGGAGTCGCGACTGTACCTAGTCGTAGAAACATCCCGGGCTGCAGCTCCCTGAAATGCAGCGAACTTGACAATGTCGCCCTCGTTCTGCTACAATAATAACAAGAGAACATATACAGACTGTCACAAAGATAGCGCTTCGAATTCTCTACATTTTGATTCATCAAAAACAGCAAGAAAAAGCATATGTTCAAAGAGATGCAGGGTTGCAGAAAGAGAGACTGCTCAGGGCTCCGGGGGGTTTCTCATACGGGTGGTTAGCCCTCTTGGAGATCCGGTCCGATTTGGTGTCTTGCCCTAGGAGCGCGATCGTGACACCTGCATCATTGAGAGTTGGGAGGCAAACAATACCGCTACGCTGCGCCATGCGGAACAGTGGCGCCGATGTGCGGAGTTTTGCCGCTAAATCAGCAATGATCTCCGTGTGAAGGGTGGACCTAAACAGCCTCTTGAAAACAAGTCGGCGTTGCACCCAAATTGCGGTGGTCGGGAGGGATGCTGGACGCGCGGACATCAAGCGACTTGTGGTAGGTGAAACAGGAACAGTATTTATTCGCAAGGTTTTCATCCCCTGAGAGATAAGAGCTATAGTGCAACCCAATTCTAAAGCAATAACAGCTCCCGTAGGATTCACCCTCCGCGGATAGACGATTGCATTTCTACAATCTCGACGATATAGCGGATCCCTTGATCATGTCAGCCGTTCTCCACGCATTGGACACGACTCTGAGTGCTATTTCAACCTCATACCTTCCAAGCCTTGCTAACAAACTCCTCAACATCTTCCAAGAGTTCTTTGGGTTTCTCCAAAGCAGCAAAATGTCCACCGCGTTCGTGCTGCTTGTAGAACACCAGATTAACTTCCTTCTCAATGATACTCTTGATACCTGGAGCTAGCTCATAGGGAAAGAAAGAGAAACCGACAGGTTTGTTGTTTTGTTTGAAGTCCTTTGCTCCTGCACCGAAGAGCTCACGGTAAGGGTAGATGGAACGAGCAAAGCTTTCCGTAAACCAGTAGAGAGAGATATCCGTGAGGATTGTATCAAGAGAAGGGTCCTCGTCCGTCCATTGCAGGAACTTCTCGCCAATCCTAATTGGCCTTAGTCAGTGCATTGCAGTATGAAGAGAATGGACCCTACCATGCAAGAAGTGCGAGCGGGTTTGATGCTAGCACGTTACCAATGGTACTGGGTCTTGTTGAATGCTCCTGTGCGTACGCCGTTCCAGTTGCGCGCCATTTTATCGAACGATCCAGCGATTTCTTCTCCAAAGCATTTATGGAAGTGTTTTCGTTTGGTTGTGGGAGACCGGTCATCATGTTTACTGATGCACATCAGAACTGCGGAACCCACGGGTATGGCCTTGACTTACGGTGCATCCCAACACATGAATCGTACGACCTATTCATCTGTTGCGATGTGAAACTGCCCACATCTCCTCCTTGCGCAAGGTACTTGTCGAAGCCGAGGTTCAGCATCAGCTGATTCAAGACACGACTGGTGTCTTCCAGCTTCCACTCCTTCTCGGTCGACTGTACAGTACTGAGAGTGTAACCAGGCAGGGAAGGTACAATGAGATGATATGGTAGGTCCTTGGTGGAGTACTTCTCTTTGACCAGCGTCAGCATCGGTAGAAACTCGATGAAGCTTCCTGGCCATCCATGCATGAAGATGATGGGGATTGCGTCCTTCTTCTCAGAGAAGACAGCGACAAAATGTAGATCGACATCCTCGATCTGCATTTTATAGTTTGGAAACGAATTGATATGTTTCTCTTGTGCACGCCAATCATACTTGTTCAGCCAGTAGTCCTTTGCATCAGAGAGCCACTTGCGGGATACGCCAAAGCGGCGGTCTTCTTGTCGTCCTTCATAAGTTTCAGGAGCGAGCTTTGAGAGCTGAAGAAGCTGGCGCCACTCTGAGATGTCTTGGTCAGAGACGTTGAGGGTAAAGGGCTTTGCGGAGTCTGGTGGTGAGTAGGACATGCTTGTAATAGAAGAACAGGTTCAGACTGATGTTTTGGTAGTTGAATGAATAGGTCAGAGCGGGAATCAGTTGATCCTTTTATGTTCGTACGAAGACATGCATGTAACCGAAACTCGCTGGGCCTATGTCAGTGGTCAGGCAAGGTGGGGTACATACAGGTACTATTATATAGTAATCCGGGTCGCACAATTCCGACCATCCGGCTGGAATATCTTTCCGGTCAGACGTAATTCGCCGGGTGTCAGTAGTCCAATGTTTATTGTAAGTTCAGATCTTAACTGACGCGCAGGACTGTGTCAAAGAACTCAAACTTGGACTTTATGCTTTCTGAGCTAGTAATATTTCAACTCAGACCTCGGCATGTACGTTTTGCCAGCAAAAAACAAGTGTGGGCTACAATCTCTGAGATGGGTAAAGTTGAGAGATCAGTTGGCACTGTACTTGTACTTTTTATGTGTGTGAAAAGCGTAGCGACGCAGATGGTACAGAATCCGACGTCTATGGGCAATGCGACGCGAGTGAAGCGCGTCGATACTGAAGGCGTCATCATGGTGGGGCGGATCGCCCCGCGATTTGGCATCTGCTAGTTCTGGAACTTTTTACTCACGACTCACACCTTGACACATGTACTGTGATTCAAACTTCTCTCCGAAGTCCCAATCGCACCAAACTAGACAAAATGGCACCGAATCTGGTCGCTGCAATTGACCTAGCCACTTACACGAAACCGACCCAAGGCCTTGATGTTCAAGCATTGTCCTTTATCGGCAATGTATTCGTACGAGTCACCGACGAGACCATCGACCAGGCCCTCGCCCACCTGAAGCAATCTGTAGGCCGGTTTGCCAACTACCTGGACGTTGCTTCCATCACATCCATTGACGACATCGTCTCCCTCCTCGACGCCGGCGCCGCCAAGGTCTTCGTTACTCGCCAGCAATTGGACGAGCTCAAGAACTTGAAGATCGACCAGGACAGGATAGTCCTGTGCTTGCCAGGAAACACAAAGGAAGAGATCATCGAAGCCATCTCAGGTACACAGGTGGACATTTACGCCCACCAGATCGACGACGTTGGCTACTTGGAAGCATGGCTGAAAGATTACGGAGCAGACCGACCGAATGTCTTCGTCTCATTCAAGAACCCAGACATTGAGAGCGCCCTACGCCTCTCAAAACTCAGCGCGATACCCATCATCTCTGCCGAAAACCTCACAGTCGACCCCTCGAAGCAGACGAGTGCACTGAGCGTCGCGAAGCTCTTCATGGCCAACGCAACGAGCGACCGATCCGACGGTCTTTTCACAACTCTCGTCACCGATGAGCGAGGAATTGCTCTCGGACTTGTATACAGCAGCGAAGAGAGCGTCGCAGAGAGCCTGAGGACCGGTCGCGGTGTATACCAGAGCCGAAAGCGAGGGCTATGGTACAAGGGCGAAAGCAGTGGGGATATCCAAGAGTTGGTGTCATTAGCGCTGGACTGCGACAGCGACTGCTTGCAGTTTGTAGTGCGTCAGAAGGGCAGAGGGTTCTGCCACCTTGCAACTCCCACCTGTTTCGGCGAGTACACCGGCTTGTCAAAACTCCAGAAGACACTCCAAAGCCGAGAAGCTTCAGCGCCCGAAGGCTCATATACTGCGCGCCTCTTCAATGACTCACAACTCTTGAGAGCCAAGATACTGGAAGAAGCCACTGAGCTCTGCGACGCGAACACTAAAGAAGAAGTCGCGTTCGAGGCTGCCGATCTTTTCTACTTTGCGCTGACCAAGTGCGTTGCATCTGGTGTAACATTGGAGGATGTTGAGCGCAACCTTGACGCTAAGAGCATCAAGGTCAAGAGGCGACAGGGTGACGCAAAGCCAGCCTTTGCCGCGCAAGCAGCAGCAGCGACCAACGGTGCAACGAACGGTACAACGAACGGACCGACTAAAGAGGAGGTCAAAGAAGCTGCTTCAGTACCCAAGAGCAAGGATGATCCCGCCGGTATGAAGGATGGTCGCATTGCCATGAAGCGCTACGTGACCGCAAACGAGACGTCCGAGACTGTCAACGCTGCGCTACAACGACCATCTCAACGCTCGACCCAAAAGATTCTAGATATATGTCTGCCGATCATCGAGGCAGTCAAGACTCGAGGGGATGCCGCATTGCTAGAGTACACGCACAAGTTCGAAAAAGCTACATCACTGACATCGCCTGTACTGAGAGCACCATTCCCTCCAGAACTTATGCAAATAGCGCCTGAGACAGCCAAAGCTATCGACGTATCTTTTGAAAACATTAGAAAATTCCCCGCTGCGCAGAAAGAGGACAAGCCGTTAAGAGTAGAGACTATGCCCGGCATCGTATGCTCACGATTTGCTCGACCAATCGAAAGGGTCGGTCTGTATGTGCCTGGAGGAACCGCTGTGCTTCCTTCTACCGCGCTCATGCTTGGTGTGCCTGCCATGGTTGCTGGCTGCAAGAAGATCGTTCTTGCAACACCACCGCGGGCCAATGGTCAAGTGACTCCGGAGGTTGTCTACTGCGCCCACAAGGTCGGTGCAGAGTCTATTGTCCTTGCTGGTGGCGCACAAGCTGTCGCAGCCATGGCCTACGGTACTGAAAGCGTTACCAAAGTTGACAAGATTCTCGGTCCCGGAAATCAGTTTGTCACGGCAGCGAAGATGCATGTTTCCAACGACACAAACGCTGGTGTAAGCATCGATATGCCTGCGGGGCCAAGCGAAGTACTCGTCATCGCGGATGCAAATGCCAACCCTGCCTTTGTCGCATCTGACCTTCTCAGCCAAGCAGAGCATGGTGTTGATTCTCAGGTCATTTTGATTGCAGTCGGGATGAACGAAGCGCAGCTTGACGCAGTCGAAGACGAGCTCCATAAGCAAGCCACTGCTCTGCCACGAGTAGATATTGTTCGTGGCGCAATCGAACACTCTTTCACACTTGCGGTGAACACGATGGAGGAGGCTATGCAGCTAAGCAACCAGTATGCGCCCGAGCATCTTATCTTGCAAGTCGACGAGGCAGAAAAGGTAGCCGAAATGGTGGAGAACGCTGGAAGTGTCTTCATCGGTGAATGGACCCCTGAAAGTGTTGGCGATTACTCTGCTGGTGTCAACCACTCTCTACGTAAGTTACATCCACACACTTCTTCAAAGAGCCCTGCTAACATTGACCAGCAACGTATGGATACGCCAAGCAATATTCGGGCGTCAATCTGGCGTCTTATGTTAAGCACATTACTAGCTCCCATCTTACTAGGCAAGGACTTGAAAATGTCGGACCTGCTGTGATGGAACTTGCGCGCGTTGAAGAATTGGAGGCTCATCGAAGGGCTGTCAGTCTACGATTGGGCGTAGCGTAAATGTCATCGAAACGCAACCTGATACCCTTTCATCATCACAAAGTTCTGGCATAGACCCATGCAGTTAGGTATGATTCAATAAAATGATCAATTGGAAGATGGAGTTTACCATCTTAGCAAAGTAGATATATATATACGGTAGAATTTCATCCCATCTCCTACAAGAAACAAACACCTCTTTCAAGCACCAAATTGTCTATCTTAAGCTGATAGATCTAATCGGATGCCCTCATTCTCACCCTGTGCATTTAAGCAAGAGCGGAGCAGAGACCGTTGTAAGACTCCTTGGCCTGGAAGCTGCCGTCGAAAAGCAGAGGAGTGGCAGCAGCGCCGATCCAAGAGTCAGTGTCGCTAACACCCCAGACGGTAACACCAACACAGTTCTCAACATCCAAGCAAGCAGTGACAGCAGTCTTGTAGTCAGCGGCAGCACCGCCCTTGATGTCAAGCTCAGTCATGGCGCACTCGGAAGCAGACTCGCAGAGAAGCTTGAGAGCAGCGGGGTAGTCGGAGATGGGCCAGTTGCCGGACAAGTGGGACTGGGAACCAATACCGTCAATGGGAACACCGGCGGCAACCCACTTCTTGACGTTGCTAGCCATGGCCTTGGTCTTAGCGTAGCTGGGGCTGTCGAGGTTGTAGTCGTTGATGTAGAGCTTGGCCTCTGGGTCGGCGGCCTTGGCAGTAGCGAAAGCGGTAGCGACAAAGTTCTCACCGAGAACGTTGTAGAAGACGGAAGAGCGGAAAGAACCGTCTTCGTTGAAGATCTCGTTAACTACGTCCCAAGCATAGACCTTGCCGGCGTAGGTGCTCATGAGCTTCTTGATGTGAGCAACCATGACTTCCTCGAGCTTAGTCTTGTCAGTGATGGAAGAGACCCAGGTGGGAAGCTGAGAGTGCCAGACGGTGGTGTGACCGCGGACGAGCTTCTTGTTCTCCGTGGCAAAGCTGACGAGCGCGTTGGCACCGTCGAGAGTGAACTTGCCCTCGGTACCCTCGGTGGCATCCCACTTCATGCTGTTCTCAGGAGTAACCTGGCCAAAGTTTGCGACGATGATCTCCTTGTTCTTTCCCTTGCTGAGTGCGCCCTGGTCGGTAGCAACACCGATGTACTTCTTGCCGTGCGACTTGAATGCAGCATCGAGCGAGCACTTGGCACCGTTGGCACCGGTTCCGGCAACATCAGGAGCAGAGCCGTTGGCACCGCCGGTGGCAGCAGGCTGAGCAACCGCAACAGGGGCGGCGACGGGCTCGCTAGCGTTCATCGACGGTACAGGGGCGGCAGAAGGAATGACGGGAGCTGGCGCGACGCCAGTAGCAGCAGGAGGAGCCGGGGCGTTTCCACCACCGTTGATGCACTGGCTGTACCAGTCGTTGCTCTTGACGCAAGACCAGCCTTGAGCGCACTCGGTCTCGCCCTGGAAGCCGTTACCACCGCATTGTCCGTAGGGAGCGACGGCTCCAAGGACAGCTGAAGTCGAGGAGAGGGCAACGATGCCGAAGTAGATGGAGGATCCGCGGAAATGCATGGTTGCTACTTTTCGATTGGGACGGTTCGGTTCGGATTCAAAAGTGTTCGGTTGATGGAGGTTTGGAAAAGAAGCAAGCTTCTATGTGGGATTTCAAGAAAAGAATGTCAGGAAGCACGCTTCCAGTAGAGTCTGAAGAGAAGAAAAGATAGAGAGAGAGTGTGTATGTAGGGAATGAAGATGACCGAATGGAGTGAAGAAACATGATGGCGGCGGATGCGAATTCATCTTATACTAGAACAGCCACTGTTGCAATGCGCCTGGAAGGATTCTGCATGGTGGGTCAAATTTGGGCGGGTAGCCGGTTCCTTGAGAGAGCATTGTTTCATGAAACCATGAAACGCCATCCTGGAGATCATTACAAGGGCAAAGATACCTCGGAAACAGAACGACTTTAACCGTTCCGCTGGTCTGACGAACGACAAGTCAACGAACAGTGGGCTGATGCGGCGCAGAGCAAAGCAATGATGTTACCTGTGGGTAAGGTGCCACAATGCGACGTGACAGTAGGTCCGACATCCAGGTTCGAAGCTTCATGCGGAATCCGTGCGACCGGGGTGCCAAGCGCTAAGCCTGTCAGAGGTAGATGTCAGCTAACCTTTTTAGGAACAAACACCATGCGAACAGACGATTGTATGAAAGCCACCGGTTATCAAATGCTTCATGTTCCTTCGCTCAACAAATGGCGCCATATCACCGACAGGTTAAAGTACTCAAGCATTTCAAGCATTTCAAAACATTCTTGTATTGACTAGGTCATGATCGTCAATTCATTTCATCTATCTGATCTCCCCACCATCATCCACATGGTCATATCATGACTTGTAGACATGCATGACGTGTGGGTTGCAGTACGCAAGAAGACCGGTCCTGCCCCATTCGCCGCCGATTCCAGATTCCTTGTGTCCTCCAAATATCGCTTGTGGTGTCGGCTTCTCCCATGAGTTTACAAAGACTGAGCCGGCTTCGAGGCGACGCGCAACCTTCTGTGCCTGCTCGACGTCCTTGCCCCAGACACAAGCACCAAGACCGGTGTTTGTGTTGTTGGCGCGTGCAATGACTTCCTCAAGATCGGACCATGGCTGTGTGGGCACGATGGGACCGAATGGCTCTTCTTGGATGATGCGGGAGTCGTTTGGTGGGTTGTCGATGATGGTTGGCTTGATGAAATAACCCTTTCCGCTGCCGACGTCGGGCTCACCAGCGGCGAACTTGTAGCCCTTGGCTTTGCTGTCGCTGAAGTATTCCTTCACGCGCTCGTACTGCATCTGATTCTGAACAGGTCCGAGCAGGTTGTCGCCGTCGTCTGGACCTCCAATCTTGATGGACTTGGTGAAGTTGACCATCTCTTCAAGGAACTCCTTGTAGATGGAGTCGTGAATGTAAATTCGCTTGGTAGCAACGCATACTTGGCCGCTGTTCTGGAAGGCACCCATGACGATCTCTGGTGCTGTCTTCTTGATGTCGACATCAGGAAGAATGATGGAGGCATCGTTGCCACCCAGTTCGAGTGTGACGCGCTTGAGAGTCTTTGCAGACGTCTCCATAACCTTCTTTCCGGTAGCAATAGAGCCGGTAAAGCTGATCTTGGCAATGTCGGGGTGCTGGCACATCTGAACACCGAGCTCGTTGTTGCCGCCAACTACTTGGAGAACGCCTGGTGGCAGAATCTCCTGAGCTAGCTCGACAAACTTCAAAGCCGTGTAAGGTGTAAAGGGTGAGGGCTTGACAATAATGCAGTTTCCAGTCATGAGAGCTGGCGCGACCTTTCCGGTGCTCAAGACGAGAGGGAAATTCCACGGGCAGATGGCACCGCAAACACCGAGAGGCGTGTACTCTGTGTAGATTGTCTTCTCGTCATCCTCAAACTTCTCAGATGGCACATCAAGTGTCAAATGGTGACCGATGAATCCAGCAACGGCACCAACCTCGATGGCAGCGAATTTTCTCTGTTCGCATGTTAGCACAGCGCTCGGAATATTCTAGTGATTGTTGCGACGTACCGGTTTGCCAGACTCTTTGCACAGTAGGTTGACGAAGTCATCGTTGTGTTGCTGGTATGATTCCACAATCTTGTTGAGCAGCTCCTTCCTCTTCTCAATCGGGGTATCTCTCCATGCGGGGAACGCCTTCTTCGCAGCCGCAACTGCGTCATTCAGGTCTTGCTCACTCGCAATTGGTACGTCCCAGAGCTCCTGACCAGTCGCGGGGTTGATACCATGGTGAATCTTGTCTGAGCTGCGCTGCTTGCCATCGACAATGTTATAGAACGTCTCAAAATCGAGGGTTGAGACTTTTCCTGGAGACATATTGGTGTTTAATGTAGTAGGCTATGGAGATATGATGATGTAGGTATTGGTTTGTCCGATATGGGCACGACGGGTGAGGGTGCCTTTAAACAAGTCGAGTCGCCACATTCGCGCGACTACCTCGCTGCTTGCCTTATCCTCGGTAGTCAATACGCTTACTGTATGGTGGCACATTCTTAGTGGGTTTGTAGCATCTGGCTTTTCTTGGCTGCGACCCTCGACCCCACTTGCAGCAGCAGAATCGCGGGGCTCGAGTAGCAGATTAGGCTTGCACCGTCCATTCCCCAGTAAAATCAATTGGCTGAGCTTTCGCGGATTTTAGGGTCGGGGCTTAGCGGATGGAGGTGTTGCCCAGATGAGCCGGCGATTAGTCCATCACGAGTTCGTCATCATCCGAGGTAGGGTCTTCACGGTACGGGTGATATACTAAACACCACTACCGTCTGCCCAGCATCGTGTGCATCATGTGTGTGTACATGCCGCAACACCCCGCCGGAGCCACCTTGGGGTCTTCCGTCGAAAAGTGGATTACTCTCACTAACAGCGGGACCAGCACTTGACATGGCTGGAGCTGGGTTCCAACAGCGCGACTGCAAAAGTCTTGACTAGCGTTCGATGTATCGGCTTTCAGACTAGTTTGCCCAGTTTGTGCCCAGTTTACGCCTTTCGCAACGGACGAACCTCTTCCCGAGTACCCTGTGGAGTTTCCTTGTGGATCACTAAAAGGTTTCAGCATTATCGTCGAAGCTAGGGCTCCTCGTATCGACCTACCTGGGTATGATGATCACGTTAGTGAAGCGGGTCATGCAGTCTGGCCGCTATCGCCAACGTCTGCATACGTCTTGCTGAGACAACAAGAGATGGGGTAGTGGATAAGCAATGGCAGGGCGATTAGAGCGTCGCGGAAATGGTTTGGGCGATGAGTTGATGTTGAAGGTCTACAAGAATAAGATGTTCTTGTGTCAGCATACGCGCCACATTTTCTGCAGATCTAGGTATGCCGTGGAACGCCTTATTGGTCACAGCGTCATGCGTCGAGTAACATGCAAGTTACACAAATATATGCAAAATTACCGATAAGACGCATATGCACAGTCAACAAAATTGAGAGCTCTCGCAATCAGGAGAAAATTTGATATCTTGACTTGGCACCAAGGACGATCTACAACTACAGGCTCCACCACGATGCTTTCTTACACGTATACTACTAGCATTTTCTCCACTGAACGTACAAATTCGACGTAAAGCGACCCGCCTCACGCGTTGCAGCGAGCACACCATTAGCCGGTGTAGCAAATGGTGTTAGCGCTACTTCGCTGTTAATGTTGAAAAGGGCATCACCACCGCAGGGTGACCAGACTGCAGCGGGCACATTATCCTGCTTGTAGTATTTGCCATGGAACGGACCGTCGATGCTGAGTGCTGACGACGACTGGCTTTGCTGACCAGAGACGTAGTATGTTGACTTTACGACACCAGTGACACCACTATCAAGGTCGCCCCAACCGGTGTAGTCCGCGCTGAAGATGGCGAAGGAGAAGCCAGGGGAGAATTCGAGACCGAGGTTGATTTGGCAGTTCTTTCGCGAGTCTTCTGCCGTCTTCCCGGTGCCGACGCGGGCTGTGAATTGTTGGTTGAAGTCTGCATGTGATAATCAATACGAGAACGAGGATGAGTAAACCAGTGTTGTGGAGACTTACAGATGGGCAAGATGCCATTGTCAGTCCAGTTGATATCGATACTGCCTTGGGGGCAACCGGAGCCGCCAGAGACGACTTTAGTGATCTTGAATGAGTCGGGTGCTTGATTAGTCGGAGCAGCGATCGTTGTCACCGCAAGGGCTATGGCGGTAAGTGTGTACTTCATCGCGATGGTGTCTCGGCCTTGTTTCTGGCAAACCGGGAAAAGATTAAACAACGTGGTAAGCGAATGCTAGATGATGATTTTCTGGTCAAAGTGTAGTGCTGCTATTCACCAGAGCAACTGTGGGCCACGACCATCTTATATGCCCACGTATTATCCGAGTACGAGACCTAGAACGCAAGCAGTACATTCTTCACCACACATACTCTAAGAAGCCCTTTGTTAAGACCATAGAGTCTTGTGGCCGGTAGGAGAAGTTTGCTCATTGGCCACATGCTCGTGGAGGACGGCGATAGATGGCCACTCGCTACCAACCGGAAACTTTGCATTCATTTGCTGCATTGCTAGTTCGGACATGGCAACGAAGCTGGTAAGGTTGCCATGTTCCTGATATGAGATCTGCCCGTCGATATTGCTCGTAGACTTCTTTACGAGACAGCCGAGAAGCAAGCGAGAACGATAGCCGTCGAATGCAGGGCAATCATGCTCTAGAACATGTCGAGTCTGGGGTAGAGTGAAGACGATTGAGAAAAACCCAATCCAAAAATAGTCATTGTGGAAATTATTGTAGCGTGACAAGTACTAGGCGGGTGCGGCAGAGGCAAATGTTGTATATATTAGATTGACAGACCCGGTCGAGGTCACGAACCAGAAGCGCGACGGCTGATTATGGGCTGGGCTTTCTGGGGAAGCTTGAAGGTTTTAGCGAGCGAGTGAGATTCTTAGACTTGTTTTGACTAACGGAACGGACATGTGTATGTGGGCAAAAGTCGTTGTTCTAGAGTTCGTATGGTTCATCAATGGCAATATAGGTAGTGCTCGTTGTTTGTCCAGTGTCATGTTGTGCGCGGTACTCTTGGGCCGAAAGGTGAGCAATGCTGGTACTAGTGCACTGTAGTCGAGGATACGCGTCGGGTAGGAGGCGACGAGGTAAAGGGTCAAATGGTTATTGTAGGTGCATGATCTGGATAAATAGATTGGGAAGTCGCGACAGGGCATAAGCGTCCAAATCGGTACACCCGGGAGCCGATAAGACAAGAAGCATCAGGTAGTAGGTTCAAGAATAATACAACATGATAGTTGTATGCAGCAGTAATGTCGCTATGTAGCCCTGGTATCTCCCTTTCCAAATAATTTCAAAGCCGCTTCCGTGATCTCCTGAACACCGTTGTAATACATTACGTTAATGAAAGTGTTGCGCCGAATCTATGCTGAGGTATCGTGATAAAACAAATCGCTTATTGATCAAATGGGAAAGACCTTGCGGAACACACGCCGCCACTTTGGCACATTTTCTTCTTCTTCTTCTTCCACGTCACTAGCAGGCGCATGACGGGGACCAAGCATAGCCAATGCTCGTTGCCGTGCCCATTCTCGTCTGTTATGAGTAGGACTACAGTCTTGTGGATTTTGTGAAGTTGGTGCAATGGCCGGCTGAGGTTGTGATGGGGCATCAGGTGGCGGCGTAGTGGCCATCTCGATATCATGTGGTCGTGACTGCGTCCGCTCAGGTGCGCTGAAGATACGTCGACCAGAGATGGCTCCGCCTATCCTGTTGCCAAGCGACCCAAAAGCGGCCGCTGGGCGCGCTAGTGAAACTGGCACTGTTGAGGGAGGTGTGGATACGGAACTTGGTTGGGTGTTTGCTGTATCAGCACTGCGCGCTCGCATACGATTTATATGGCGCTCTCGCCGTACCATGACGTTGGTAATATTGACCGGACAAGCACCTGTAGGCAATACAGTTTGTTTGCACATGGGACATAACGATGAGTGATTGAGGAGGAAGGTATCGATGCACTCAGGATGGAAGATGTGGTGGCACGGAAGCTCGCGCACTTGTGTTTCGTTGACTTCGAAGTCATCCATGCAGATTGGACATGTGGGCTGGGACCATGATGCAGACATACCAGACGTGGGTACTGTAGGTATCGTGGGTGCAGACGAGTGGCGGAGCAACTGAGGTCCCTTGTAGCCAGTTTCAGCATCTACGGCGGCGTGTGGGAGATCGTGTGCGTGGTTCGGCGCTTGTGTGGCGGTGGTCTTCTCAGGCTCGTTCGAAGCAGCAGCAGCAGCAACGGCGGGAGCAGTGTATGTGTGTATGGGTAGTTTGTCGAGAACTTGTTGCGAGACTGTGAGACGCTTGACGCCCAATGCTTCGAGATCGACCTGGCCGTTGAGAACGCGCTCGCGCAGGTCGTTGCGCCGTCTTCGTTGGATGATGTGCATGACGAGAGAAGTGATGCTGACAGCCACGAGTAGGACTGCTAAGACGATGACGAGGAAAACCCATAGGCTTGGGAGTTGGCCACCAGAATCAGTACTGACGGTTGCCCACAAGCGCACATAGTCTGTGGAATCGTATATCTGCGAGAGTTGATCGGCATGCGGTACCTGGCTCAAGTTTCCAGAATACTGGTCCAGCTGCTCCATGATGTTCCTCCCAGTCATTGAAGACAGCGCATAGGTGGGAAAGTCATTGGCCGTCTGCCAACTACCGCCATCTTGAAGGTTCCACGCCGCATCGTTGAGCACCGGTGGTTTGGCGTTGCTGTCTCCGGGAAGGTAGGTGAGAAAGGCTTTGGTGGGATGGTTGCGCGCTGCGGTGAAGTATTCGATGGTACACTGCGCCGAGTACCAGGGTGCGACGGCGATGAGTGCGTAATCCTTGTCGGACGGGAGATTGGCTATCCGTGTCGCATTCTCGAGGACGTAGTCTGCCTCCTGTTGCTTGCAGCCAGATGTGTAGACATCGGGTACGTAGAGTATGCCGTAGGGGTCTTGGTTGCCGTCGACGCCTTTGGTGGACAAGGTCTGGATGTTGTTGAGGATGCGGTACTGGAACGAGACGGAATCGTTGAGTGTAATGAACTGGTTGTTGTCGTAGTCGATGCGAAGAGGGTCCGGGAAGTCGATGGTAAATATACCAATCCTTTGGGCAGCTGTGCGACAGTCAGCGTGCGGTCAGCGAGTTGGTGCCAACGGGCGGCAAAGTGGTGTGACGTACACATGGTGGGCGACACTGGACGATTACACAGGGGCCGCTAATGTGAGCCAACTACAATTCATTGCCGGCAGTCGTGTGGGAAGGCAGTGTGGGCGCAAGCAGGAGGGTATGCAGAGGAAAGAAGAGAATGGCGTGGCTGTGGGTGGTTGCAGCGGTGGTTGTAGAGCGGGAGCGGGTGGCTAGGAATGAAGGCTGGTCGGCTTCGTCAACACTGCCGCCCCTCCCGGATGAGAATGGAGAAGCGCCGAGCTTAGCAAAAAGCTTGTTTCCCTGGCGCGAACAGGAGATTGCGTCAAGAAGGGCAGCATAGGATGGATACAGGCCCCACTGGACTGGACAGTTGGAGAGGATGCCGTTGTGCATGAATAGTGCCCTGCTCGTCGGTAATGACGTTGACATGGTCGTATCGCAGACGGCACGCCTCTCGCGACCTTGGCGTCTGTCTTCAGGGCTAGCACGAGCCAGTTCCCCAGACGGCGAACAACACCAACAAACGAATGCGCCGGCGATGCGACAATCCAAGACGCCTGCTACCATCCTGCTGCATACCTGCCCCTGGTTAGTCTAGCGCCTGCGACATCTCTCTGGCAGCTCTCAGACGTCGGCCGCCCATCTCGCGTCGTGGACGCGACTGACTTTCTTCCCCGCATTCCACAGCGACGACGCTCGTGGACGCGCAATATGGCGCCTCCAGGCGTGAGCAGCAAGGGCAAGGCGACCAAGCCTGGCAAGCCCTCGCAAGCACCGCGCAGCCGAAACACAACGCCGCTGCCCAACGTACGCACTTCGGTCGAGCCTTCTTCCTCTTCGTCCTACTTTGGAAACCGCCTGAGCTCCTACCTCAGAAAGAGCCCCAAGACAGTCGAAGACATACTCGATGGGGGCGCCAACGGCTCTTCCATTCCGACCGGAAAGCTGTTGTTGTCCATGCGCGACGACATCGAGAAGACTGTGCTGAAGAACGTCGAGTCACGCTGCGTGCAGTCCGAAGGTGCGCTGCGGGAACTCATGAACAACAAGAAGAACCGGGCGCCGCGTGAAAGGGAAAAGGACAAGGATGGCGAGGAGCGCGAGCGCAAACACAAGCTCAAGAAGGTGAGCAAGAAACACGACGAGGACGGGAAGCATCCGCCTGCGACCGGTGCCCACGGCCTGGCCAGGCAGGACGGCGGTGACGGCAAAGGTGAGTTTGATACCGGGCAATCACATTTCCCTTGGAACTTTACATATACGATCTCTCCTCGTATACACTACTTCGAATACCCTCCAACATGGCTCCTTCCCAACAGCAGTTGATCGTCAAGCTCAACATGAGACGACTTCACAGACATCTAACCACGTCTACAGACAACTCCTCGGCCATCTCATCGCCAATATCGCAAGCGCCGCCCTCCGCTGCTGGCAATGGGCCGGCGGATGCTCCCTCGCCCAGTGGCTCTGATGTCTCTCACCAGCCCGCCCCTGCCCCAGCCGTACCGCAATTCCAGACTTTCGGTCCTGACCCCGCAAAATTCGATGACCCTACCGTATACCATATACGCGAGGTTACACCAGGCATGTCGATTGAGGAGAGAAAGGAGATATACTGTGTCGCCGAATTCCCCAAGCACGATCTCCGTGACAGGATAGCCGGCTCACCACCAGCAAAGGACTTCTCCAATGCCAAACCGCCGTCACAGGTCAATGCCACCGTCTTCGCCAACTACGTTGAACCATACATAAGGCCGCTCACCGAAGAGGACGTGGCATTCTTGAAGGAGCGCGGAGACCGTATAGCGCCATTCGTGCTGCCTCGACGCGGCCAGCGACACTACAAGGAGATATGGGCCGAGGAAGATGGCTCTATGCACATAGACTCGAATGACCAACGACCACCACCCAACGTCCCACGTGGAGCAGCAGAGGACATCTCAGACGACGTGCTTGAGACAGATCAAGTGTCTACAGGGCCCCTCCTGTCGCGTCTCCTAGCTACATTACGACCAGAGGGACGTGGTAATCAGAGCGGCCAGAGCGAAACTAATGGAGTCAATGGAGACGCCATGGATATTGATGAAGGCGCAGGTGCGCCTGCAGACACGGCCAACACGAATTCGATACCGGCTGCCGCCCAACTTCCCGACCTCGTTCAGCCGGGCTGGAAACCTCCACCACAGACTGGCCGCACCGACTATGTCGGCATGGAGGACCGCGTACTAATGGAGCTGAAGCACTTTGGCCTGATCTCCGAAGCAGACGCAGAGTCGCAATCATACGATTCTCATTTCGATGACGAAGTAGCCCAACGCCTCCGCTTTCTACAAGAAGAACTCCGCAAGCAGTCCATCATCAATGGCGCACGAAAACAACGCCTTCTCGAGCTCACAGAAGAGCGCATAGCTCAGCAAGAGTACAACACTATAGCCGACGATCTCGACAACCAACTCAACGCCGCCTACCTCAAGCGTAACCGCAATATTGGCAAAGGCAAGAAACAAAACAAGCGGCCGGGTGGTGCAGGAGGTGGAAGTCATCCAGTGGCTAACGCTGGCATTTCGAGGCCGGGCGTGGGCGAGCCAATCCGCACTCTTATGGAAAGAAGACAACAATGGATCAACACAATAGGACCTGTTGTCAACTACGGAAAGACTGGTTTGCCAACCGAGACCATCTTCGGGGAAGAGAAGATGAAAGAGCTGGAGAACAGGGAGGTGGAGATCTGGAATACAGAGGCCGATGAGTAGGTTTCCCAGCACGTGCGAACTCAACTGGAGCAGGATGATGCTAGGCGTAGGGCTGAAGCTTCGGCCTTGTTGAATGCACATCCAACTGTTGAAAATGACGATACTTGATGGCGCAAAACAGACACACCCAGGTGGGAATCGCCTGTGGTCAGTCTTTCGGGCATAGCACGGCGTAAAGGTGTCAGGATCATACACGTGATCTGAGGTTATTGATTGGACTTGCATAAGACTGTATTCAAAAGTCAGGCGTTAACAGGTTGGCTAGCCTCTGGATATTTCAGAGCCGCTATCCTACCTTTTTCGATTGAACACTACCTATGGCTATTTGCTCACCAGCTTCCCACGTGTATAGATGACGCATGCATGCAGTTCACGAGATTGGTGAAGATCGAAATCGCTTCCAACCATCAAGATAGAAACCTGGCTGACCACGTTTTTAACCGGCGTCAAAAGATGGTTGCGGCGTGCGTATTGGGGCTGTGTCAAGACTCTTCGAGCGAGCGAATGACAGTAGGGTGCTCGCTTATGCTTTTGGAAGCTACCCACTTGCGTTGACTCGATGGGATTTGTGAACTCGACATGGCAACTCAGATCTATCTGACCTGATGATCGATTCAGGTCAGGACGCACTATTGCTATAGAAGTCAAGTTTTGGGCCATTGATAGTTTCCACGATAAATCCTATGGACGAACCGGTAACGCTGTTAGGTTCCTAACTACTACAAAGTCAACTGAGTTGTTGATTATCTGTTGTATGGAGGTTGGAAAGCCCCGTTATGCGACGTGTGGTTGGATAGCCTGTCTCCACGGTCAGACACCACGGACTCATGAATCGTATCTCTTCAAGCCTGATCCGCAGAGCCGCATCTAATCTCTCCCAAGACCCTCGATTGGGAAGTAAGGTCGTCCTCTTTAGGTTATCTGATCCATGGACCAGTATCACGACCTGCATATAGCAACGGATTGCTTCGCCCTGCGCAGTAACGTTCGCAAGTGGACAGAAAATACACATAGACTTACCACCTTGGTGAAGGTGTGCCAGGGCTTTCAAGCGATATGCAGGATACTGTCTGTAGGAGCATGATAGAGACGCGCAGGCGGTAGGAGGGTGTGCTGCCCAGTGACATGGGAAGTTATTTTGAGCTGCAGGCGGTGCTTGCCCAATTCGGCTAGCAGAACGCTAGCCGTGGGGAAATCAGGGAGGGCAGTCCTACACTGCACGATCGATCAATCGAACGAACAACGCACAGGTACCTGGATACCTTCCGTTCCTTCTTGTTCTTCAAAGTATGCCATGCACTTGAGTTACCTGTACGGTACTTGTTGAATACTGTACTCGCTACTTGGGGAGCGGGTGCGGCAGCTTATCGCAATGATGAGCGCACTCAGAATACTCAAAACGACACACAACCACCATAACTGCCTTCACTTCGGTTGCCGTCCGCTTTGGATCTCTTACCTTGGTAACAGACTATCCAGAAAACGCTGAAAAGTAGGTTATGCAGGTCTGTAAGCACAGTGAGGCTGACACATCGGCCGCTCATTGGACGTTGTGTCTGCACAGATACCAAAACATATTTTCTCTCGCACAGCCCGCCTTACACCTGCATGAGGCATGAACTATTCTGCGCAATCCTCCCCGCCCACCAATACACCTCAAGAACGTGGAGTCAAGGATCAGGATAGCTGCAGCCGCTGTTGCGGCCAACAGGCATGCGTTATGCAGTGAACAGACCTTATTGAGGCACGTGTAGGTGGCTTGACGGGTAGCAGGGTATGAGGGCTGAGACATGCGGGTGCGCTAATCATGGCAGATGGTAATACTGCGATGTAGGTCTATGCAGCAGATCCAAAATCTAAATCTTACCTACACCACAGTGATGGATCCGGGTAAGGCAAGTATCGTAGGATGCTGGTTAATATATAAAGGCGGTGGAGTGCTCGAGAGCTGGACTTGGCTACACATGGCTGGTAGTACAACGCTCAGCTTACTCTCTACTCGACACCGACTCTTCGAAAGAGGCTGCATAGTCGACTATAATGTCTATTGCATCACGGCCGTTTCTTTGGCGTTCACCAGTCATAATCGACAACAAAAAAACGTCACTCAACATGTCTTCACCTACATCAGCACCGAAGACATCCACACCTAGGAAAATCAACAACCTGAAGCTCAGAGCTTCATGCGACTCTTGCGCTGCGTCAAAAGTCAAGTGCAGCAAAGAGCATCCGATCTGTGCACGATGCTCCGTCATCAACTCGACATGTATATATGGTGTTTCGAGAAAACACGGAAAACCAGGCCGGACGAGGAAGAGAAACGCAGACGGAACTCCGTTCGTCAAAGCCGCGAAGCAGCGTCTATCTCCAGGGAGCAGCGAGTTCAGTTTGTTCAGCCTCCAACCGGAACCTACCCTTCAACAGACGGATCTAGAAATCGCTTCGAATTGGGCTTCTGACTGGTCGCCTACACCAAGCTTGTCAGCCACTCCAGGCTTCGAGTTCGAAACTGTACCAGAATCATCATACGCAAGCGACGTTCATTCAGACACGACTCATATCGATAATACTGTTCTACCAACACAACCAGCTCGAGCAGGACCAGGATCGACCATCGAATTGAACCGTCTCTTCCGAGACCCGTTCACAGAGGAGCAAACAGCGCAATCTGACCCCTCTAGTTGGCAAGCTCTTAGAGAATACATAGGCGGCAATGACATAAACCCCATGGACTATTACTCGACCGGCCCAAAGAACGCAGAGCATCTACGTTCCGTCTCTTCCGTCTCCATACCATATAGCCCGATCAGTCAAGCTACAGGGATGAATGATGCAATGGCACCATATTTCAACTCCTCGATGGACAACTTTCATTGCTGCTATACATCGGCCTACTCAATCCTTGATACTTTAAGGCACGTCAGCCATACACATCCGGCATTTACCAAGGGTCCGTTCGAGGCTGTTCTCCTGACTTCTCAATCAGCCATAAGGAATGTTTTGCAGCTTCTTAATTGTCCTTGCTCGTCAGATCCACACCTCGCTATGCTATACTCAAGCATAACATCCAAGATTCTGACCTGGTACCAGACTGCCGCTGGTGTACACCCTCCTGTCCAATCCAGTACCTTGGTATCAGCATCGTTTTGTTGGAGCAACAACCAGTCATTACGCTCTTCGCAGCCTGCTTTTCCAACTCCATCTGTGCCGAGCATCATTAAGGGTGAGAGCTTCGATCCGTACGTGCAGCAATCTCAGCATCAACACTACGACTTTGAAGACCTTGAGCAGCAGAACTATAGAAGACAGGTGATATTGCTTGAGCTACAAGGTTGTGAACAACTCGTCAGGGCACTAGCTAATTGGGGAGGGAATAGCGCGGCATGCGAGCAAGCAGAGCATTTGTATAACATACTAGGCAGGTGGTTGAAGATCGAGCTACACAAAACAGTTAAAGGCATCGAGAGCAGGAACTCTGAGTCGGTCTGAGGTGCTCCAACGGAATGAAGTTATGAATTGAACGAGGGGATGCATTGGAGGCTTTCGTCCGCATTGTAATCATCATGCTTTCAGGTGGCTGGTAATTATCAGACTCGATAAATAGTAATCATAATCAAACACTTCCGAATTTGCGAAGCTATTACATCGGTGAAGCTTATTCTGGTCTGTTCTCGGCGTATAGTTCAAGAACACAATGAAGATAACATTAGTGGCGGTGTTCATGAGCTACTGTGGAGCCACACCCCGGATTACCCCAGTGCACGTGGCACGTTCACATGCCTCGGCTCAAACCGCAGCCAGCATCATAGCACGTACTCACATGCCAGCCAAGTACACCATTACTAGACCTCCGCCATCGACTTTACGATTGGGAAATGAAAATCTTCCTAGGGAGGATGTACACGGTCAACCATGGCCGTCCAGTCCACCTTACGCCAGCCTCATGACCCTCTCTTAGCACTCTACGACCATTATGCGACGCGCCTCAAGTCCCGCGTACGCAGCGCTTCGAAGGTCACGAAGCTTCTGACTACCATCACCCTTCTACTCACCATCATAGGCGCGGGATATGGAGGTACCCGATGGTACAAGAGCCGGCGCGCAGAGAAAGAGACTGGCCGACGCTTGCTGAGGAGGAACTCCGGACTCAAGAACAAAGACGGCTCCAGGACAATATACGTTCCCTACCGCGACTCGACGTCCAAAGTAGTCATCCATCCCACCAAGCAAACCACATTCGATGCTCATCGTAGACTTTTCCTCCAGCCCCCACGCGCAGCCCGCATGGCTGATACTACGTCGAGCGATCCGCAAGCGCCGCCGCCGCAAACGAAGCCGGGTCTCAATCTGGCTTTCCTACACCAGTTTCTAAGCCTGTTGAACATCATGATACCGCGTTGGAACAGCAAGGAGACGGGTCTGTTGGTCAGCCATAGCGTCTTCCTCATGCTGCGGACATATCTCTCCCTCGTCGTAGCGCGCCTCGATGGAGAGATCGTGCGCGATCTCGTCGCGGGCAATGGAAAGGCTTTCTTGTGGGGTATAGTCCAATGGCTGGGTGTCGGCACATTTTCCTCGTACACGAATGCCATGATCAAGTTCTTGCAGAGCAAGGTTTCCATCGCGTTCCGGACACGGCTCACGAGATACATTCACGACTTGTACCTGAACGATCACTTGAACTACTACAAGCTCCAAAATCTGGATGGAGGCGTAGGAGCTGGAGCAGACCAGTATATCACGCAAGATCTGACATTGTTCTGCGCGAGTGCCGCGTCGTTGTATTCGAGCCTGGGAAAACCGTTTGTGGATCTATGCGTCTTCAATTACCAGCTCTACCGTTCTCTAGGACCTCTGGCTTTGACTGGTTTGTTAAGCAACTACTTCCTCACAGCGACGGTGCTACGGAAACTCTCTCCACCATTTGGCAAACTAAAAGCCGTCGAAGGTCGAAGAGAAGGCGAGTTCCGCGCACTGCACTCTCGTCTCATCGCAAACGCCGAAGAAGTCGCTTTCTACGGTGGTGACGAAATGGAAAAGCACTTCCTCGAACATGGTTTCAAGGATCTTAAACACTGGATGGAAGGCATCTACAGCCTCAAGATCCGGTACAATATGCTCGAAGATTTTGTCCTCAAATACTCATGGTCAGCTTTCGGATACCTCGTTACGTCGCTTCCCGTCTTCTTGCCTGAATGGGGCGGTGCAGGAGGTACACCTGAGCTGCCTGGAGGCGAGAAATCACACCGCGAGCGAAGTCGCATGAAGGACTTCATCACGAACAAGCGGCTTATGTTGTCTCTTGCAGACGCTGGCGGTCGTATGATGTATAGTATCAAAGACCTCTCTGAACTGGCCGGCTATACATCCCGCGTCTATACATTGATCAGCACACTCCATCGCGTTCATGCAGATGCATACTATCCTCCGCCCGGTACACGACCTGAACTTTATTCCGTCTCCGATATTCAAGGCACAGTTCACAAGGGTTTTGACGGAATTCGTCTTGAACACGTTCCAGTTGTTGCCCCAGCCTTGCATCCAATGGGCGGCGAAGAACTCCTAGAGTCTCTGTCCTTTATTGTTCATTCCGGTGAGCATCTTCTCATCACTGGTCCCAATGGCTGCGGCAAGAGCGCCGTCTCACGCATAGTCGCCGGTCTCTGGCCCGCATACCGTGGTCTTGTTAGTCGTCCACGTAGCATTGGCGTAGATGGCATCATGTTCCTCCCTCAACGACCCTACCTCTCCACTGGCACCCTCCGTGACCAAGTCATCTACCCTCACACCGATGCCGACATGAAGGATGCCGGCCGCCGCGACTTTGAACTTTCCCAGGTCCTCGAAGAGGCGAAACTTGGCTATCTACCTGACAGGGAAGGCGGCTGGGACACGAAGAAAGTATGGAAAGACGTTTTCAGTGGTGGTGAGAAGCAGAGAATGGGCATTGCAAGATTACTTTATCATGAACCACGGTATGCGTTTGTGGACGAAGGAACAAGTGCGGTCAGTAGTGATGTGGAGGGCTTGCTCTACGAACGCGCAAAGGCGAAGGGAATAAGTACGTTCTCTATTTATCTCCTTTTCTTCTTCGATATAACATCGACTGACTTATTGATTCTAGCGTTAATCACAATATCCACCCGCGCATCCCTAAAGCGTTACCACGATTACACACTGACTCTTGGCATGGGTGATCACGGCGATGAGTGGGACTTCCAACGCATAGGTACGCAGTCTGAGAAATCGAATGTGGATAAGGAGCTCGCAGAGCTGAGGGAGAGGCTGGCTAAAGTGGAGGAGTGGAAAAAGAGGAGAGAGGAGATCGAGGCAGAGTTGAACAGAGTGTGGGTAGAAGCCAAAGATGGAGAAGGCGACGAAGAGAGTCAAGAACTGGCCCCACCGCCATATCTAGAAAGAGAAGAGGAAGACTATGCGATCAATGCAGATGATAGTGGTGAGGAAGAGGCGGTCCAGAGTGGCAGTGAAGACACATCTGCATCTATCTAACAACGTAGAAAAAAGAGAGATATATATTTCTGTTACTGTAACGAGAGCTAGGCAGGCCCTGCATTAAGAGTGTCTCAGCCGTTGATCTTTGTTTGGTGCAAGACGCAAAAAAAGAATAGAGAGCCGGCAAAAACATACAACAGCGGGGATTCGCCAGTGGTCACCCACCTGACTACTAATCCGCCGGTATCTTGCTTAACTAGGGCTGAGCGAACGGGAAGCTGTGATTTCAAGATCCTATGGTCGTATGTGACAGTACTGGTTATTTGACCGGTCTATAAACCTCGGGTGTTGGTGTGGTCAGCGTATACCAGAAACAAAATCTGCGGGCAGCATCCGACTTCAACGTGAATGTACAGTTATCTTATTGCTCTTCCTCTCTGTTGAGGAAACGCCAGACCATGCAAATGCTACTACGATTGTACAATTATTAATACATTTTTACGCTTCAATACGCTCGCTAAAAATCAAAGGCCGTCTACTAGTATTTCTTCTTTCGATGCCGCACATGAGGATCCTGCCCCTTCCGATTCCTCTTCTGCCTGTCCGTTGGCGGTCTGTATGGTTCTTTGCCATATTCCTCTCGGTACAAGCTCAGCATGTATTCATCGACGTGTCTCCGTTCCTTTTCGTTGCCGTCAACATCCAGATCTTCGCCCGCTTTAGTGGTAGCTGCGGCTTCAGAGACAGCCCTCGTAGCGTTGAGGCTCTCGTTGAAGTCGACTTGATCTTCCTGAATTTCATCCACAATCTCCTTTTGCGCAATGGAAGCTGCAGTACGATCTTCCGTATCTTCTACGTTGCCCATAACACGTGCGTCGCCAAGGAGTCCAATCTTCTCGCCGAGCACACGTTCCATGGCTGCGCCAGCTTCGTCGGTAGTGTCGATGCCCATATTCTCGTCAAGCGCGTCGCGCCAGGTAACCTTGTTGAATGTGTCTGTGGTGAAGTCACCCTTTTGAATAATGACGTCGTCGAGAAGACGTTTTTGATTGGACTTTCGGAGGATGTTGGCTTCGATGGTGTATTCGCTGACAAACTTGTAGATGTGTACGTCGCGTGTTTGACCGATACGATGGGCTCTATCTTGACATTGCTTGTCCATTGCAGGGTTCCAGTCAAGATCATAGAAGATGACGCTATCAGCACCTGTGAGATTGATACCGAGACCACCAGATCGGGATGACAGGATAAAGCATAGAATGCGAGGGTCGGTATTGAAGCGGTCTGTAAGAATTTGGCGCTGTTCGATCTTGGTAGATCCGTCAAGACGTAGATAGCGATACCCATGGATATTGAGGAACTGCTCGAGGATATCGAGAACCTTTGTCATCTGCGTGAAGATGAGCGCACGGTGACCACCAGCTTGCAGATCTCGTAGTAGCGTTGCAAGACGCTGAAGCTTGCCACAGTCGTATTGAAGAAGACGTTTGTCTGGGAAGGCGATGGATTGTCTAATGCGGGAAGCATGGAAGGGATCTTTTTCATGTGCTGCCTCCGACGATTGGATTAGCTGAACACCGCGTCTGGACAAGGTCAGAGGAGCAAGCTCCTCCGCTGCAACAGCAGGTGTAACACATGTGAAGCGAGTGATGAGAGGCTCCATGGCCTCAGCACGCTGTTCCAATGTAGGGATCATGTCGTGGAAGTGTGTAATTTGTTGATCGTGCCAGTGTGACAACACACGATGGGAGCGTGGTGATCTGAAGCCGAGAAGGCCATGGTGTTGGCGAACAATGTCGTAATGGATTGCCTCCTCTTGCTTCGGTTGCATTTGCGCCTGGCCAAAGCCATGATAATTCGGATGGGGAGTGTGGTGCGTTCGGTACAGGAGCGGCTTAGGTACCTTCTTTCCTTCTGTGATAGCCCCGAACGTGAAATCGTGCCAATCAACGGTGACCGCCTCGACAATGTCCTTTCCGTATATAGGCATAAACTGAGTACGAGCGCGAGTGAGATTAAGACAAGTTTGCAGGTGATCTCGAACAGCCACTTGCTCTCGCTTGGCCATGGCTGCCATGGTCGATTGTAGTGGGGAGGTACCCTTGTCGGTCGGTTTGTTGATGCGCCGTGTTTGGCGCTCAATCAAGTCTTCTAGAGGCCGTGTGGCACGAATAGGATAGGTACGTCGAGCATGGCCTAATTGAGTCTGTTCCCGTCGTGCAAATACCAGATTCAGAGCGTCTAAGTTTACTTGCTTGTCTTCCATGCCCTCTTGCAAGCGCTTCCGAATGAGCAAGTCCTTGATCTCGTACTGAGCGGCAACCGACTTGGGCATAGCCATGGACGTTACAATAGCTCGCGTTTCGAACAGGTCGGGGTGATTGCAGACTTTTCGTAATGACATTAAGCAATTGATAATCGACATGTAGTTTCCGGAGGACAAGATCTCCTTGGTCGAAGCACGGCCCATGAATCCGTCATAAAGCTGTCGTTGCCGCTTAGAAAGCTTACAGTAGACAACATGCTCATATTTTCCAGGCATTTGCTTCTCAACCTCCGACTTCAGTCGTCGAAGCAGATATGGCCGAAGTACTTCATGGAGCCGTTTGACCACCTTCTGCGCTTCTGCGTCGAGTTGTTGTCTTCCCTGGTCGAGAATCTGCGACGTAGGATTCTTCAACGCTAGCGTGAATTCTTCTAGACCCGCGATGCGACCCTCTCCAGCAAATCCAGCTGGCATCAAGAAATACAGCAACGACCAAAGCTCGTCGATATTGTTCTGCAAAGGCGTACCGGTCAACAGGAGCCGCCGCTCTGTCCGAAGGTTAAGCATGGTCTGCCATCGTTGTGATTTGAAATTCTTGATGTTATGGGCTTCGTCGAGCACCAGGTAGCGCCAGGGCCGCATCTTGAATGCTGCTGCATCCTGGAGGATGAGCTGGTATGAAGTAATGACAACATTGTACATGTCCTTTCCAGTGTTGCGCCAGCCTGAGCGCTTTCGTTTTCGCTCGTTGATGTCGCCATAGTACGTCAAGATCTTGAAGCCTGGCAAGAACTTCTTAAACTCCATCTCCCAATTGAGCATGACGCTAGTGGGCACTACGACTAGATGCGGACCCCATATTTCGCGACGAACAGCAAGGTATGCAAGGAGCGAGATCGTCTGTATAGTTTTTCCTAGACCCATCTCGTCTGCGAGGATACCGTTAGTATCAGACTCGTATAGATTCGCTAGCCAATCTAGTCCGTCGTGTTGGTACTCTCGGAGGGTACCGCGTAGCAAGAACGGCACCTCGGTTCTTGGTGGAGAAGACGTGTGCCGAGATCTAGAAGCACTCTTAGATCGTACTACATCTTCCATTGGAGTTGACTCAGCAATCTCGATGGAAGGAGCCGGCTGTGCCGCGGTGTCCCCATTGACATGTGGCTCATCTACCTCAGCGACGGAATCATGGCCGTTTACACGAGGCTTCTCTTCAGTGGTTTCCGCAGGCGACGGAGCATGACCGTTTGGCTGTTCTATTTGGGGGGGCGATTCTTCTGATTTCATGTCGTCAATCGTGGTCTTGGCAGCCTCTTTCAGTTTCTTGATGTCTTTAGGTGCCAAAAAGCCCATCATGCCCAGTTCTTCTTCCTCGCCCTCTTGATCATCGTCATCTTCCAATTCGCCTGCTTCTTCACCATCGTCGTCACTTCCCGAGCCTTCGTTGCTTGACCAAGCCTCGCTACCGGATTCTGAGCCCTTGTCGTCTTCAGAATCTAGCAAAGCATCATCAACCTGATCAAGTTCGATCGTAGCAGGGTCGATGTAACCTGGCTTTTTCTTCTCCTCATCTTCTTCGTTGTCATTGAAGCCGTTGGTATGTTGGAAAGTATTTTCGGGGGGTTCGCTGGTATCTTCGTCTTCAAGATCAGGGTCTGGCGTTGGCGCAGGAGTACCCTCTTCCGCATCAGCCTGCTCATCGTCGTCATCTTCTGAGTTCGCTTCAGCTTCGGAGCTACTATCTGGAATATCGGGAAGTTGTCCATATTTCTCGCGTAGCTGTTCGGCTGTGAGGTTCGCATCTTCATCCTGTTCGTTTTCTTGTTCGCTATCGGAGCTGGAAGACATAATGTCGTCGTCGTGTTGTTGTTCTGAGGCGTGCGACACCCCGCTTTCAGATTCCATCTCATCGAAATCGTAGTCTTCGCTGACCAGGGAAGATGCGCCATCGCCCGCATTACGGCCACCCAGAATCTCTTGTGCCTGGTTGAACATGTCATCCATAGCCTTGTGTCCGAGCTGCAACTGCTCCTCTTCGTATTTGGCCACACGCTCTTTATCGATCTCAACCTTGACCAAGCCCCACGCGTCCTTGACATCTTTCACAAGTTGCTTGTACCTTGTCACCTGTCGCTCAGTCTCTTCTTGTTCAATCTCATCTTGACTCTTGCGCTTGAACTTGTTCTTCCAGAAGTCATATGCCTCCCTAGCCAGGATCTTAGCCGTCCGCCGATGTGCCACCTTTTCCTCTTTCAGCAGCTTGCCGAAGTGTAGAGCATGCGCCACCACGTGATCCCAATGGCCATACTGTGGAGGCGGTTCTGGGGCTGCTTCAGGTGCATACACACTACATCGTGTCTGGCTCAAAACTCCATGCTCAGCAGCTTCGACGATCTGTAAGCGACGCTCGGCCTCCTCCTCAGCCTTCTCTTGTGTTATCCTGAGCGCCTCTTCGCCGTCTAGTGGGTCGTCCTGCCCTAACCACTCTTCGAGGGATGCGTACTCTGACTTGGGCGGGGCATGTGCGGGATGTCGATTCGGAGGGTCGGGCTTTCGCAGTCGCAGGCGAAGACGAGGGGCGGGCATTGCCGGATTCGAGTCGTCGGGCGATCCATAAAGGCCGGCATAGGGGTCATGTCCATTGGTTTCGGCATCGTCCACGGGTTCGTCACCTAGATCGTCAGTAGGCGCCTGAGCGCCCCTCCGAGAGCGTCCGACCCGCTTGCGCATGCCTTCGGGCGACCCATTTTGAAGTGCTGGCGATGCGACTGGGGATGTTGTCGCAAGTCCAGATGGCTTCCTCTGGCGCTCAGATTTGCGCGCCGGGGTTACCAAGGACTGTGCAGAAGCCTTCTTCGTGATAGTGGACGGCGTCTTTCCTTTCGGGACAGACATGGGCCCTGAGCCATTGCGCGACTCCCGCTTGACACCATTCTTAGGGGTGCCATTCGTTTGCGTCGTCTTACTAGCCGGTCGTGAATTCCGCTTTACAGGCTCTGGCGTCGGCGGTGCAGTGTCCTTGTTTACACGCGACGACTTTCTGACGCCATTCTCGAACACAGTCGTGGGTCCATCAGCCACGAAAGACTTCCAGGGCGGCGATACGGCGCGTGATGCTGAGCGACGCGGTGTGGCATCTTCGAGTTTCCGCCGCTTTGCCGGACGCTCAATGACGCCACCATCATCGCCATTTACTGGCAGCTGATCCTCGTCCTTGATCACAGTTGCGCTATCAATCTCGATGCTGTCTCCATTTTGTGTGTCGTCGGATGCGTCGTGGGCGTCGATCGAGTCGCGTGGTGGAATGGAGTCGATGTCGCGATCCGCGGCGGTAACTTCTTCCATTCAGGAAGGGCGAAAGAGGCGGCCTGGGGAGCCTGGAGACCACCCGGCGCGCGGCCAAATCGACATATATCAGCTCAAATTCGGAGTCGCAAGATAGCCTGACGCGTGCTGATAGCGGTGAAGGGATCAGATTTTAAATATCTGTTCGCGTTGGGATGATGCTGTAATGTGTCGATGTCGTGAGATGTTAAAAACAGAGCCGGCGATAATGTTTGGTAGGGATCACACGCTAAGTACCGGCACGGGCGCGCATGCTATCCCCTCGACGTGAAATACAACAAGATGGTAGTATCTACACTCCTGGATGCTGTGATTGTGGCTGTCTAAAGTCTCCGCAAATTCTCCCAGGCAGGCGTCAGGCTCTTCGGTCGCGTAGACGCCTTTCGTGCTACATATTCATGACCGATTGTGGTAGTACACAGAGCAGTTGGACCCACTTCTCCGCCAAGCATTACCGGGGTGCCGCAACTGAGCTCATCGCGAACGACACACCAATACTCATATCCACCAACCCCCGGAATAGCGCCACAACGTAAGCAGACACCGAGCACCTGTATCGCAGAGGTACTCACTGCACTCCAGCATGCTTCCCAGGCGCATTGTAGCGGCCCGCCCGCTGGCTCGAGCCATTGTCCCCGCCGTAGCACGCCCACGACCCCAATTCACCCAGATCCGAACCGCCCTTACCGATGCCGAGAAGAGCGCCGTCGAGCTTGCTGACCCGAACCAAGTACGCCTCCGAATTATATGCAAGCAATGAAGGGCGTAGTGCTGATAGTGATAGAATGGCGGCTACATCAACCCTCCTGCTGAGAAGCGAGGAAACCGCGACCCATACGGTGATTACTGGGACAAGCAGGAGCGCCGCAACTATGGCGAGCCTTGCCACGAGGACAACGATATCCTCGGCGTACTAGCCCTGCACGACTACAACCACTTCAGTCCCCAATGGGGTTTCGTCCTGATGGGCACATTCATCGCTACCGTCTTTGGACTTTGCGCAGCTGTTGGCACCGTATACCCCGACAAGCTCAGTGCTCCCAAGACATACCCAGACGGTCTGGAGGCTGAGCTGGGTGGAAAGGGCGCATTGCTGGTGAGTTTATGTTGAGAAGTCGAGGACTATCGCTAACTGTGTACAGGCAAGGAAGCCCGGTGAGGGCTGGTAAATTGTATGCAGATTCAGCTGATATATACAAATGGAATTCTCTATGTCAATTCAATACCCAGTTACCATCCTAGGCTTGCTGATGATGCTTTACGCCACTGCCTGGATTCAAGTGATAGTCTATTACTATTTTTTCTGGTTCGGTGTACTACCTAGTTAAGGACTATGAAACAGCCTATCAAAACGGATTCCTGAAATTTGACCGCGAGTCCTCTGCAATAGGCCCCGTATAGTGGGTCGTGGAACATGCGAAGCCAGGAATGTTCCACCCCATCCCAGGACCTCATAGCGTTACAGCAAACCACTAGTATAAGCACATGGGCCCCATGTATCCCACACTTGACCCCAAGGATTCGAGGGAGCTCAGCACTCTATTCGTTGCGTGTCTTTTCATCCTTGCTTGGTATTCGCTCTGTCGGGTGTCCGCCAGGATGTTTGCCAGGATATGATTGGTCAATTTTCATATTGTATACAAGCAATCAACATACTCATGTACGGCAGTTGGATTTGGAACCTTCTACAGGCCACAATCCTTCGACGACACTACCCGACATGGCGAACCGTGAAGATGATGTGGGGTGAGTTCCATGTGGAGACCTTGCTATGGACGTTACCCCTTATATATTGGTAGGCGTATGCGGTACAAGAGTACGCATCTGAACTTCCACATCTGTATTTTACGTTTTTGTCATCCGTAATTGTTAAAGTCATTCACGGTATTTGATCGTCGCCATGTACTGGTCCTCACTTGGGCTTGCACTTACCACTTTCTTCAACAATGTCGCAGCTTCGCCAGCTCACAATCTCAAAGCGCGCCAATTTGCGACAGCTGCAATGCTGCGCTTCCAGTGCTCTCAATTAGTTTATGATCGCATCGACCCACTTGTTCAGCCTGGCGTTGCACCCTCAGCACACATGCGTAAGCAGCATCCACCTGCGGGCTCTACACGAATTCTAAACTAACCCGGCACACCGTTATCCAGACCAGATCGTGGGTGGAAATGCCTTCAACGTGTCTATGCCACCGCTCGACCTCGATCCCAGCACGGAAGCCACATGCACAACCTGTGATTTCGCTGAAGACCTCTCAAACTATTGGACCGCAAACCTATACTTCAAAGCGCGCAACGGTACTTTCCAACGCGTCCCTCAGATGGTTAATTTGGGCCTTCAGGGTAGAGAAGGCGTTACAGTGTACTACATTCCGCCATACGATGGGAAGAGCACCATCACAGCTTTCCCCAAAGGCTTCAGGATGTTGGTTGGTGATCCAGGATTGAGAGTCCAGGAGGGACAACAAAAGCAGCTTTGCCATCGGTGCTTTACGAACAAAGAACAGGATCCCTTCGGTGGCGCGCCATGTATTGGAGAATTCGATACTGCGGGACTGCCACCAAAGATGTGTGGCGGTGGAATTCGGACGACTATTACGTTTCCGACGTTCGTTCATCCTTCCTACGTATCTTTGTTTTCGATACTGATGTTGAACATAGATGCTGGGATGGCAAGAACCTCGATTCCCCCAACCACAAAGACCACGTCGCTTACCCAACAACTGGCTCCTTCGAGTCCAACGGTCCCTGCCCAGCGACACACCCCATACATATGCCGCAACTCATGTACGAAGTCATGTGGGACACCACTCCTTTCAATGATGCGGCTCTCTGGCCTGATGATGGCTCACAGCCTTTCGTGTATAGCATGGGTGACGCGTGAGTGATCTGCGAAGATAGTAGAGAAAACGATGCTAAAAACACTATAGAACTGGCTATGGCCAACATGGCGACTATGTCTTTGGCTGGAAAGACGGCGCGCTGCAAAAGGCTATGGATCAACGCTGCTTTGGAAACACCTGTACTGGACTGACGACCCAGGGTGCTGATGTGTCGACAAAGTGCGGGGTGCCGCAAGCTGTGAAAGAGCCGGTCGATGGATGGCTTGATGAATTGCCTGGTGGGCCGGCCGTCACTTACGAGTAACCTGACTGCAAGTTGTGAGCCATGGAAGAGTAACAGTGATTAAAGGAGACCAGATAGACGTGACGCCGCTTCATTTGTGAGCAAGCAGACGTTCGCTTTGTTTAATTCCTATAGAACAAGTACATACTCCCCAGACCGTCGTAGATCTGGGGAAAGCTTCAGACGTTCAAAAGCAGTTGCTGTAGTCACGCTTCAACAACCATTGGTACTACCCTGTCCAACGAGGTGTGTGTCAAAGTCTCTTGTGCCACTGGCCGTGGCAACTTTAGCATGCTCACAGTGGTCCTTTATATATTGTAGATCGGTCAAAATATCCTGACAAGAAGCACAGAATTGGCTATTTGTCTGGAAGAGTCATGAGAAGGAGCCCGAACAAGTAAGGGATTCAACATACCTTGTTACACAAGTAATTCCCGCACGTATTTGAGCAGGCTACTCGTGCACATACTCCCAAACCCGCCATTCACACAGCAGTTTGCACGGTTGAGTGCCCTCAGGTAACCGAGGTTATTATGACAGGACTTAGGGCCTAAGATATACGTTCCATATTGCAGTTTAGCTATTCCATGACATTAGTGTGTGTTGCAAATAGCAGAAGGGCGAAACATTAAAGACCTACAGTAGACCACTTTGCCAGTGAGCGTGCTTCAGAAGGTTCGAAAAGATCAGGAAAATCGCCGGGTTTCAAATATCCCATCTGTTGGTACACAGATTTTGTATCACCTGTGAATGTGACGCCAGGAAATCGTGGATCATACACCGTCATGTTTACAAGGACCAGATCATCGACGGACCATCGGGCGGCGAGACTCGTGTAAGAACCGTTCTCCTCGGGGATTGCAACTGCGTTGATCATTACCTATTCGTACAAATCGGTATGAATGCTATGAAATAGCTAGAGAGAACAGGAAGCTACTTACAGTGTATATACTAAGGCATAGAGTCGCGAGAACAATCTTCATGTTGGCAAGGGGCTTTTGATAGTCTAGTTGATGTTGGTGGGCAGTAGTGTGCTCGTAGGCTGGGCTGATGGTGTCTGAATTTGAGTGGTGCAGGCTGAGGATATCCGGAAGGAGAACATGTAGCAGGACGAGACCTAATACCTCGCCCTGGCAGGCAAAGGTTCCATCAGATACCTCATTCTCTCGGCAGCGTCATCATCAGCCAACTTTTGTCTCTCTGGGTCCATCTCTCCCTCTTCATCTGAATCTTCACGAGCTGTCTCCTCCTCCTCCTGCCTCCTTCTCGCCCTCTTCCCCAACCTTGATTTCCTGTTCTTTACGAAAGGTCTCATCTGTCGCGATTCCGGCTCCAGCTCGAGATCGTGAACATGGAACAAGTTACACAGCTTCCCTTTCATCTCGTTCAGCCATTCCATGACTTCGACTTCGGACCGGTCTCCCGAGAACGGCACAATCTCATCCTCGTTTGCGGCAGTCAAGCAGTTCATCATGAATTCTTTTGGAAGGGCGTCCTTCCATTCTTTCATTTCCTGCTTCGTTCCAATGTACACGATGACATCGACGATGAGACTTCGAAGAGATGAGTCCGAGCTGGTGGCCTCGTATATGTCTGAGATATACTTATACGGCAGTCGATCTGGATTATCGACAATGCGGAGGAAGAACTCGTTTAGGGCTGCGTTGCGCAATGTATCGATCTCAAAGTCTTTTGCGAATTCAAAAATGTCGATAAGTGTGCTGAAAGAGAAACGTCGACCCATCGTCTCATCTGAGTCCATACGATAGAGGTTACCGGTTTTGAGGAATTTTAGAAAGATGCGGAAGAGAAAGGGCGAGCTATTGGGAACGATGAAGGACTCTGATGTTCCATGTAGACTGGGGTATGTCAGTGTACTTTTGTAAGGTTAAACATGTATAATAGTGCAGTGGATGCCCCTACGATGAAGTGCTGAATGACGCGATGATAAAAACTTACTGATCATTGAAGTAGTATGATATAAGGCGCAGGTACCTTAGAGGCGCTTCGAGCACTTCGGTATCGCTACCACTCCCTACTTCCAGCGACACGATCTCGGAGGCACACCGTGATCCAGGGTACGTATAGGGGTCACTGCAGGGTAAGTGCGAGCTCGACATCGCACTTTAAATATAGATGCAGTGTTGATGGAGGCGTGCATGAGGGTAGTGAGGTAGCGAGGGAGAAGACGAAGTCGCAATGGAAAACATAAGTCCAAAAAGCGTTAAAGCGGGGTTGCCTTGACAAGTGCAAACGGCCAAGTGAAGGTGAAGAAACCCACTGCCAGACAGGTATATATAGAACTGTACTAGAGAAGCCAAAAGGAAAGGTATAGAGAGGCGAGACAGCGTGTTCTTGTTCACACGGAAGGAAGACACGAAAGCAACATCCGGTATCTAACGTAGGATGATGATGCATTTACACGCACATATCCCACAGTTAATGCCTAAGAGCAGTCCTGAGCGTACTCAGACGAGCTGGCGAGACTCCAGCACGAAAAAACTGATGAAGGCCGTCTTTCCTTATGCTATGTCCATGGAATTCGAGAAGATGTAGATCATCTATGGATTAGAGTATCGAAGATCGATGGCCCACTGATGCTTGGCTCAGTCAACACTGACTTGGAAGGGTCACTGGAGTTAGCATACGTAGGGCATTCACGATGACGAGCGGCGCACCTGCCTACGTAAACATCATAGACATCATCTATCTAACTATCCTACTTCATGTCATCCCATATCTGCGAAAGCCCACATAGACGCCTCGCTGTACATCCCATGAAGTCCGGATGCCACCGATAACACATTAGCTAAGCATGCCTCCAACGCCCGAACAACGCACAATGATGCAGAGGTATCGAAAGGAGAAACAAACACCAAAACAGTGACATGTGACAAGAAGGGTAGGTTTCTTTCATCGGCGTGGGCCCATACCGCCCGTCATGCGACCACCACCAGCGTTGAGACTCTGTCGGACGATCATTTCTGCGGCCTGCGCAGCAGCGAGGCGTTCCTGTTGTGCGTTAGCGAATTCAAGTTCGGACAACGACGGGGTGACACATACCTTTTGCCTGCTTCTGTCCTTGAGGTATCGCTCCGCCTCAGGCCTCATTCTCAATATCCTCAGAATCATGTCGTCATTAGGCTCAGCCTGTGCTTCCTTTCTTTTCTCCTCCTTGGCCTTCTTCATTGTACCCAGGTTCCTCGATAACATAATGGTCTTGTGTTTCCTAGTTGGCATTCCGACAAGTCCTGCCGCACCACCGAACTGGTGACCCATAGCAGGCGGTGCTGACATGCGATTAAGACGTTGTGACTGTTCTTGCTGCCGCCTTGCGCTGGCAGCGGCCATTGATTCGGACGTGCGAATAAGATCCTCGGTAGGTTCGAAGTAGAAGAAGTTGAGGTTCTGAAGCTCATGGTACTTGGGCGATTTAAGAACGTCCATCGGCACACCTTCGACGTTACCATCCTCGTCCACAGCATGGAAGAAGTCGAACAGCATCTTCAGCCACTTGAAGACGATATCGAGCTCTTGCTGTGTCAATGGGCGTTGCTGTGACAGCTTGTCAGATAGAGGAGGTACGAGTAGCGACTCTATCGTTGCAAGCGCTTCTTTCCAGAGTCTTGTCATGACCATGATCATAGCAGCATCTGTCAATGTCTGCTTCATAATCGCAAAGTTCTCGTCAAAGTAGACGAAGAGAGGACCAAGGGCTTCGGCAACATCTTGCTGCGTGGGACCCTGAGCTTGGATGACCGACATAGGTCGGGCTGTTCTAAAGTTGCCAAGATAGTTCGTTACCTTCGATGCTACTCCTTTGTTTAGTAGAGCATCAAGTGATCGGCGAGAAAGCTTATAACCGATGAAAGAGGAAAGCTGTCTTTGTTAGCTCAAGCCATCTGAAACGATAGCAATATGCCTACCTTGTCCGTGATCTTCCGTGTCATGTCACGCTCAGTCCTCTTAAGTGTTCTGAACGACTTGCCGAAGTAGAATTGGATATCATCTCGCTCTCCTTCCATACTCACACGTAGTAACAGACGACCCTGGGTGTCCAAATCAAGCCAGTATTCACGGGGCATGTAGTCGCGGAAATGTGATGGGTCGAGCTTGAGAGATGTCCGACCAACGCAGTCATGATCGCCCATAGCGTCCCAGTCCCAAATTGTCGCAACAACATTAAGCGGGCCGTTAGTCGTGATATCAATCGTCTCGTCCCAACGTGGGTTCAAGTTGCGGTAGATCACACGAGTCTTTGCCAAGCGCTTTTGGTACTCATCACCAAGTACAACATATGGATCGCTAAGTCCATTCATATCGCACGCTTTCAGATCTTCAGCCTCGATGATCTTAATAGTGAAGACAAAGTTATTGTTTCGAGCGCGTTGTGTTGGTGGTGGTGAGTGCTTCTGGATGACCTCAGCGCAGGCATCGACGCCGATCTCGCGCTCGAGCTTGTCTAACTGCTGCATAGCATACTCAATATTGTTGAGTTTGACAAGTGACTAAACATGTAAGCATTGACCACGCCATGTAGTGGGTGACTTACCTCAGGGTAGAACTGGAAGGGCTCGACTTTCTCCTTTTGACTGTAGAAGTCCTTGACTGTCGACAGCCACTTTTCAGATTTGGTTTGACGGGCGGCAGCCTCTTGTTCGGGTGTAAGTCGATCCATCTCTTTAGCAAACTTCTGCTCCACAAGCTCGCAGTATCTTGCGAGTGCGACGCCGATTGACTTGGAGACAGCAGTCATGAATTTGGCGTACTGAACATCATTATCCCAGTTCAAGGAAACAATCTGCTCGATGCTCTGGTTGAAGGATCGGAAGACGTCCACAACCGATACGCTATGGCGCTCGTCATCGGAAGGAATGGGGTTCTGGGACTCGATCTGGAACTGGTCCGCCTTGAATGCGTTATCAACCCACCCAATCAGGTTCTGGTCCGTCATTTGAATCCATCGCCATACAAAATCCTGTAGCTGTTCCTCGATGCTGAAAGCGAAATTTTTGTTTGGCAGAGCATCGCTGTGTATGCGGCGGATTTCAACGAGCTCTTTGTACAAGTCGAACCCATCCTGCACAGGTACGTCTTCTTCTTTGCTTTGCGCAACGTCCATGATTCGAGCGACTAGGTCTCGCGCATCTGCGGCGTACGAAGGAAACATTTTCTCGACCAGACACATCATGGGACTAGCCCCCATGACTTCTGGGTTCTTGCGATAACGCTTCTGTATCCGCTCGCAGAGCTTGACCACGGCGCGACCAAGTTCAATGACGTGATAGAACTCCCATTCTTCTTTTGTGTCTGGAATGTGCTTGGCAAGAAGCTCCCGATACACATCACCGGCCTTCTCCCTCAGACCTTGGCGTAATTGCTCGGTAAACTGATCCATATCTTCTTCAGTGCCAGGGAACGTGGGGTCATCGTAAATGTGTGACTCTAAGATATACATGACCGGCCCGAGTGGAGGCGGTTTGGTATCGTACACATGCATCATCAGCTCGTACAACTCTCGCAGCAAGCAATCGTGCAACGTTGACAGAATTTGCTGGTTGAGAGTATAGTCCTGGATCGTCCATTTCGTTCGATCAAACAAGGATTCTTGCACCGGAATGTGACTCATTCGATGTGACTTCTTATCTGTTGGCGGCGGCTCTTTAACATAATTGAAGGCAGCGTCGAGCGTGTCGAGACTGATATCTTGGTTGATGTACTTGTCTCTGATGACATCTAGGAACAAAACGAGGCGGGAGAATTGGGGTATCCTCCATCGGAGAGCTATTTCGTTCAAGAGTTCTGCCGACTGCTTCGATAGCAGTTTGACGGACGGGTTCTCGCTCGTAGCTTCAGTTGGCTCGAGTTCAGTGTCCGCAAGGTCATACGTCAGTGCTTCATTCAGTATCGCACGGTAAGTGGCACGTGGATCTGAAGGTATGAAGGTGTAGGATGAGCTATCATTGGGGTCGTCGTTGATGTTGAGCCCACTCATATCCACAGGTTGGTCAATGACATACGAGGACCCGTTCTCGGAAGACAAAGACCCTTGCCGCGAAGCATCTGAGTAGCCCGGATCCAAAGACGCCTTCGGCTTGAATTGTGGCACAGATCCGGGGGAGCTCTTTGCGAGCTCGGGATTTGACTGAATGATAGCCAATATCATCTGTGAAAGATCTGGTACCTCTTGATTCTTCCAGGCCTCGTACGCCTCCTCAGTATCGAAGTCGTCACTGTTCAGCGTCTTCTTCGTCATGAGACTGAGGTGAGCTTGGTATGTCTTGAGATCCTGCAAAGCAGCCTTTTCTGTCCACACGGCCTTGTAGCGATTGATGTCGGCCTGCACGTCGGAGTATCCGACGGCGAAGATACGCGATACCACCAAGACGAGTGGCATGTCCTTGACTTCGTAGCTGCGTGGAACTTCGACTTCGACTGTTGTGCCACCTTGTCCGCCGTTGCGCTGGTTCTCTGCCGCCAAATCTTGGTCGTGTACGAGAAGCTTCTTCTCCATGGTGGCTAGCCGATGCGCAAGTTCTGGTCGGTCCTTTTGCCAGTCATGGTCCTTGAGGGTGGAACTGACAAGACGCAGGAACAGAGCGACGTGTCGATCTACCATGAGCTTCCAGCCCTCATCTCCTGGCGCTTTGCCCTTTTGTAGTTCTTTTGTAGCGTTGGAGTAGAAGATCAGGAGCAGGTCCTCTACTCTCCTATCCTTGTCCATGTTCTTCCTGAAAGACGGGTCCTTGAACGCGTTCAAGAAGACGGCAAACGTCCGCTTGACCGTGGCATCCTGAAACTCGGGCATGCGTTCCTGGCCCATGAGCACCTTTGTTATCCGCTTGTCGAGCGCGGCCATGAAGTCGCGGGGGAAGCGCGTGCTCTTGGAGTCTCGTATGAGGGAGAAGTCCTTCATGAGGTCGTTGATCGAGGTCGACGAGCGCTGGATATGCTTGGGCGCTGCAGGGACATGCTGCACCCGCTTCTGTCGGGGCTGGAGGAGGTATGCGAGGTATGCTGCACGCAGAGCATAGAGATAGGCATCTTGGGCGGTGACGGGGCGCTTCCCACGGGCGTTGGCCGAGCTGTGTCGTCGCAGGCGGTCCTGTGCTTGGAGGCTGTTGATGCGGCGATTGCTCCCCCGGGTGCCGTCCATGGTGGAGCAGGTGGGAGGGTTCAATGGCGTGGGTGGACGAGTTTGGCTATGGTTGGGCGCATATCAAGGCGGTGGTGGTGTAGTGCACGCTCCCGGGCTGCAGCTGCCCAGTGGGATGTCCTAGCGGGGTCGTGCCTTCTCTTGTGGTCTCTCCTGGCACGCGGCGACTCTGTAATTCACCCCAGGGCTTCTTTTGCACGCTTCACGGAGGGTTGCTACGATCGGCGGTAATCTTTGGGCGTCGCGTCGTGGCCGACGGGGTTCCTGGTGGCGCGGAAGATCCACCGGAGTGCGTCACACGTTGTTGCTGTGCAGGGAGCCAGGAGCCTCATATCCGCTGACTGGGGCCCGGCCACCTTGAAACAACGCTTTAATTAGCCGCGAGTTTCTTGTTTCGTAGCGCCATGTCAACCTCTCTGCCATAGAGATAGTGGTTTTACTAGCAGCGACGCCGTTGTCCGCACACTCTCGCCAGGCACATGTCAAGTATGAATAGCCTCCGCTTCACTCTATGCGCCCATCGGTAGCGCATCACACGCTGCGCTGCACAGCACACACGACATTCCTATCGCGCCTGCTACCACAGCCTTCTCTTGCTGCCCGGTGTCACTTGCATATGGTGGTGCTGCTGACAGTATGCCTTCAAGCTCGGCACTCGTCGGCCCATTCACATGAAGGGCAGGAACCCTGAGCGCCTGATATCTTTTACTACACCACAGCAATCGTGAATCGCAGCCTGTGAACCGGAACCTAACTTCAAACTTCAGCAAGATAAACACAGCTCAACCAATTATCACGCGCATCTATATCCGCCAAATCGACTCGTACCACTCGAGCCAATCCACGATCCCAGTAGACTCGTCGTTCGCATCAGACAATACACTTGGACCACTACCTACACACTGTCATGCCGGAGTCACAGAGTCCCACAAACGCTGCCGACCGGCCCCGCCTCACCGAAGCTCAAAAGAAGGAGAACCACATTCGCTCTGAGCAGAAGCGACGCGAAGCCATAAGAGAAGGCTTCGACCGACTTGCCTCAATAGTACCCGGTCTAGAGGGGCAAGGGCGAAGCGAGGCAGTCGTGCTGGGAGGCGCAATCAAGCTTATGCGCGAGAAGATTGTGGAGCGACAACAAATCATCGCCGATGCCAAGGCAAAGGGGATTGATACAACAGGATGGGAGTTGGACAAGGAGACTATGGAGGCGTGTGCTAGACAAATGGAGAGAACGCTGGCCGAGGACAGGCAGGCTGCCAACGAGGAGGAGAACGGTAATGGGATTGAGGTGAAGAAAGAATAGGCATACAGATGCAGAACGAAGTAGATATGGACTGAAGTTGCGAGGCGAGGGCACAGTGTTGGAACATCCCTACTTTGCTGTTCAACAGTAAAGATATGGATTCGCCAACCAGCCTGCGTCTTCCTATGGCCTACGAAGGATTTTGAGAAAGGTTAACGGAGATTACTGCACTTTTCTTGACCATCGCGCCCAATCGTTGCATTCAAAACAAACGTAATGATCAAGTCAGCTTCCATTGTGACAACTCAAGATGGGAGTACATTTAGACGGCTTACATTCACCCGTGCACCTCACATGTCTTATCGATAAGCCCAAAATTATCTTTCACATGAAAGCAGCCCCACCATCCAACATACTAACGCCTCGCATACCGGTCTAACCTGATTCAACCCCAGTCCAGTATCCCATAATGACCTTCAGTTTCGGCTTCTCAGGTGACGATATAGAAGAAGATCCAAACGATGTGCAAGACCAAGGACAGCAGCCAGCAACCACGGACAGTGATGTGCCACCACCGATCCCGGCAAAGACACATGATCTAGATGAATTGGTAAGTATGCGCTTTTGGTGCTTGTGTAATGCAAGTGCGTACGCATAATGATTTCTCATTCTTGAATTTTCAATATACCTTCCCTGTTTAGAATATGTCGTTGATATTACTGAGTACCGAACTGACATACCACAGCTATCAACCCTGCCAGACAAGCTCTCCTACTCAACTGTCAGCATAACAAGTCCCAAAGGCTTCACAGCCCGTCTTCCACGCCGCGAGCTCTTCGATGTCCGCCTTCAGCTCATGGCCGAAGACGATGGATCTTCTCAGACGCCCCTAACAGGTCTCGATGTACGTTTCACTTTCCCACCAAAATTCACATCATAGACTCATCCAAGCTAACACTCAAACCAAGGACTCGGACCTCCGCCAAAACGTCTACGAAGGCGGCTACAAGACTTGGGAATGCAGTCTCGATCTTGTCCGATACCTCTTGGATCGTGGTCCGCGGAAGGACCTCGATGACCTGATGCGCGTTGGACACGTTATCGAAATGGGCTGTGGCTCCGCGCTTCCTTCTCTTCTCCTATTCCAATACGCAGTGAAAAATCAACTTGGAATTTACTTCACGCTGACAGATTATAACGCCGATGTCATGCGACTCGTTACTCTTCCCAATTTACTCTTGACATGGGTGGGTACACTGAGTGCTGGAGATAGTCAAACGCTGTTCTCGGAAACTGGAAACCCGCTGTTGGAACAAGAGGAGAATGGCGAGTTGTACATCACTCCCGAGATTCTCTCTGCTTTCAAGAGGGTAATGAACGAGACTGGAATTACCATGACATTTATTTCGGGATCTTGGACACCGATTGATGCGCTTCTGGAGATGGTTCCTTCGTCACCAGACTTGAATACTTTCATCCTTGGTTCCGAGACGATCTACTCGCCGGCTTCGCTTACGGCGTTCACGGATGCGATCGTTGCGCTGATGGGGCGGGTCAAGACAGGCAAGACTATGGTGGCGGCGAAGAGAGTCTACTTTGGTGTTGGAGGTAGTGTGGATGGATTCAGGGAGGCTTGTGCACAGAGAGGATGTGTGGCTTATGAAATGGAGTTTGAAGGATTAGGGGATGGTAGTGATGGGGGCGTAAGGAGATGTTTGGTCGAGGTGCAGATGTACTGAATTTGCAAACAATGGAGTTTCAATAAAGTCATAAGCTATGAATGGCGTGGGTATCTAGATACATACTAGGGGGAAAAGGAAGCCAAGAGACTAAAGACAATCTCATGAACGCCATCATGCCATACCCAAGCACAAACGCAGAGTTATCCAACCTTCTCAATGCCGAGACAGTTCTACTACTTCGCCCTGATCGTGACCGTCGGTCCAGGCAGCTCTCTCCTGCCGTCAGATTCCTCTCCACCACGCATAAGCCTCTTGTATGTCTCCCTCTCTTCCCTCATCTGCTCTCCACGACTGACCTGCAGCCTCTCGACACCCTTCCCAATAGTATCAATGTGGAATTCTAACGAGTAACCACTCGCATATCCCAAGATCTCCGGCGCCGCGACGCCTTCCCGCAGATTTTCCAACTCAGCCTGGATTTCCTGTAGCTTGAGGAGCGTGTCCGTTACATGATTGACGGCTCTTTTGCGGTACCCGTTGATGTTGGAGAGTAGGTTGAGGGATTTGATGTTGGCCTTCACATCCCCGCGGTTTCCACCGAGCTTTGTCCAAAGGCTAGAGAGAAGCTCGTCTTGTCTGCTCGTTATCGTCTGGTCGTCGTTTGTCGCAATCTCATAGATGGTACCTAGTCGCTCGTCGAGATTTTGTAGGACAAGAAGGAGCGCTTGAGCAGTTTGAATGAGACCGGTGATTTCGTCCTTGTTCTTGCTGACGTGTAGGACATATTGGTCGAAGATCTGCTGTTGAAGCGTTGGTGGTGGGGCCACAAATGCGCCTGTGAGCTGGTTGAGGACTCGGCCAACAGCGCCAACTGATGCTTCTTTCTCCGAAATCCCAGACAGTACATTCATGGTCCAGGTATTTGTTGCGATGACGCGGTCCATGGCTGCTCCTATACGGCTGTTGTAGCGGGAGAGATCGAGGGAAGCCTCATTAGCGGTTTGCATAAAGTACTCAAATTCGTTCTCCAGTGCTTTGCGGCTTGGAAGACGAGAGTGTTTGACAAGAATTCGCAAATCGCGAATAGCAAGTTCAGAGTTCTTGATCGTGGCAGGTAATGCAGAAGTATCTTTCGATGCATCCAAGATATCCTCAAATCTACCTTGGACGTTGATAAGCTCCTCAAAATCAGCTTGAGGGCTTTCTGTGCCTGTCGTAACACAGGCAGCGATGAGATAAGAAGAGCCGGGTATAGCACAAACAGGACCCATCACGGCATTTGATACCGTGGAGCGTAGCATGCCGGATGCTATCTGTATACTGAAAACTAGTATACCAACACCAAGTATGACGCCCAGGACCGGTTTGATGAAGTGGCGCAGGGCGTAGGAGAAGATATCCAAGAAATGAGCAAGAAGTGGTGCGGCGACGTTGTCCCAGAAGAGACTCACGTAATGCCATGGGCTTACCCCCCCCTGCTCTTGTGGTGATGACTGTTGATGTTCGCTGGCAGAGCCTCTCATAGAAGAAATGCCAGATGCATGGGGTGGATTTGATGAAGGATTTTGGGCCAGTTTCCTTGCTCGGTTTCGCGGCTGGGGCTTTGTCCCTGGTGACCCATTGTATCCACTCTGCGAGTTGGCCATAGAGGGCATGATGAAGCTTGGCTCGAACGCGTCTTGCCTTTGCGTCCTTTGGTTTGATCCTATTCTCTGCGACTGACTGGCTTTAGTACGACTCGCTGGCTGTCGTACTGGCCGAACTTGGGTTCGAGCTGTAGGTGTTGATTGACTGAGGTGGTCACGCTTAGGTCTCGGTGTCACAGGTGTCTGGGGTTCTTGTATCGTTTCTTTGTCGGGTCCTTCCAGTTCCACTTCACTGGCTTCGTCGCTAGCGGAGTGAATCGATCCTTCGTCGCCGGATGCGTAGTCAGCGTCACCCCAACTACTGCCCAAGCTGTGTTCGAGTCGATGGGAACGTGCGCTCATGTTCTAAGTTGGTAGTGTCTGTGAGTGGGGGCAATGATCGCGTGGGGCAAGGTAAGGATGCGGATTAAGTGGTAGTTATAGGATTGGGCAGTAGCAGTATTTCTAGAGACAGTCCAAACTGTCTCACTAACTGTCCTTTGTGTAGTTGTAGGAGGTTGGGTAGGCGGCTTGCCACTTCCTACGTGTGACGTGGGGCATATCAATCAGGCTTCGAGCGCATACCACGATCAGCTCGCAGCCGAGACACTTAGTGCTTTTGCCATCAATAAAGTTTCCGTGCGGATGAATGACTCTAGCACGTTACCTCTAGTGCCTGGCTGCACTACTGACTCTGGTGTTGACTTGTGGACGCGTCGACGTCATGTTGGAGCTCGCGGCCGCCAAGACGACTAGCCCAGAAAGTGCATCCTGAACACCACGCGAAGGCGTTGCAGGTATCAGGACTTTCCGATGTCATTACGCCAGCTTTCGTTCGCGCTACGGACTGCACGACAGGCGCAACTAGCATCAGCAACGTGGCGCCCAAATGGCCGTCTCTTTGTGCGGAGCTGCTCTTGCTCTGCGCCTCACCAGTTACAGCACACAGTGACTGTCTCATCTGAGGCACCCGCCAGTGCGCAATTGAACCCTACAACCGGCACCCCGCCTACGCCCTCCCTCGACCACCGAACTCTCGCGCAGACACATAACCTCTTCATTACATCTCCGTACAGCCCTGGCTCACCGCTCATTCTTCCCAACGGCGCCTATGTCTTTCAGAAGTTGCAGTCGTTCCTCCGAGCGCAGTATCCACAATTCGGCTTCCAGGAGGTCATTACACCCATAATATATAAGAAGTCGCTATGGGAGAAGTCAGGACACTGGGAGAACTATGCCGAGGATATGTTCAGTGTGCAGGGGCGAGGTACAACGGCGCAAATTCCAGAAGCAGAAGGTGGAGAGGACGGAGAGTTCGGCCTGAAGCCAATGAACTGTCCAGGCCACTGCTTGCTGTTCAGGGATGAGATCAAGAGTTATAGGGATCTGCCAGTCAGACTTGCCGACTTCAGTGCTCTACACAGGAACGAGATCTCAGGCGCCTTGACAGGTCTGACCAGGGTCCGGCGGTTTCACCAGGACGACGCGCACATCTTCTGTCGACCAGATCAAATCTTGGCTGAGATTGAGCAGACACTTAAGTTTGTGGGCATGGTATACAACACGTTTGGATTAGGTCCCTACAAGCTGCTTCTCTCTACTCGGCCAAAGGATAGCTTCATCGGCACTATTGAGGAATGGGATCGTGCAGAGGAGCAGTTGACTACTGCGTTGAACAACATCGGAAGCGAATGGGCAATCAACGAAGGAGACGGAGCATTCTACGGACCGAAGATTGACATCATCCTAAAAGATTCGAATGGCAAAGAGCATCAGACGGCAACCATACAGCTGGACTTCCAACTTCCGCAGCGCTTCGACCTACAATACCAGGCATCGCCGGAAGAACTAGAGGCGGGGCCACAATCGTCCATGGACGCAGGTCTAGATCCAGCCCTTCGCCGCCCGGTCATCGTCCACCGCGCTATTTACGGATCCATCGAGCGCTTCATGGCTCTGCTGATCGAACACTATGCCGGCAAATATCCGTTCTGGCTGTCTCCCCGGCCTGCCATCGTCTTGTCGCTGAATTCCGACCCAAAGGTCCTTGAACATGTCTCGCGTATTCAGTCTGTCCTCTCGGGGCTCACACCATCTGACGCACCAGAAATTTCCGCATCGTCACCTAAGCCACTCCCGTTGTCGACCATACACCTTCCCATAGACGTTGACACCAGCGACCGTTCGCTCGGCAAGAAGATCGCTGAAGCAAGGACAAAGAAGTACAACCATATTATCGTCGTGGGTGGTAAGGAGGTTGAGAGCGGCAGCATGAACCTCCAGATCATGAATCAGCCGAACGAGGAATCCACTATAGAGGCGTTGCAAGTCTCCTTAGGAAAGACACTCACTGACAAAGAGCGATCGAAGGCCACTGTGAACGTCGATCTGGATTCTGCTAGAAAATATTTCGAGAATCTAGCCAATTCATTCTTGTAATGCAGAGTCAATCCGCATTCAAAAGCTCGCCCGTCACCAACAATGCACTGTTATGATTACTCCGCATCTAGTTCTACTCTTCACTGTTCTCCTGTGTTAACGTCATCATCAAGTTCATTATGAACTGTCATGTAGCACACGTAGCTATTATTCGTTATCGTGTAATTGAGAGATCAAGTGCGGTCGAATGCCCTATTTCGGTTCTAAGATCACTCAAGCATGCTTTCACCCCACGATTTCGGGATGATCATCAAAACAGAATATCATGCAATCAGGTTATGTATATCCAGAAGAATATCATGCAATCAGGTTATGTATATCCAGAAGAATATCATGCAATCAGGTTATGTATATCCAGAAGAATATCACAATAGCATTCATTTTGATTTCACTTCTGCCGGAAAAGTCGCCTGTAGGATCCTTGATGTGCAGCTCGACAATATGGAGGCACAGTGAGCGAACCATCCAGAGCATTCCTGCAACAGGACCATGGTCAGACATCTCAGGTTTTGTCTCCTCAACAATAGCTAAGTTTGTAGGTTTCGATGGGACGTAAACCAACTTTTCCCTCGTGATATGTCGGTCTATCTAATTCTGCTTACTCTCACATCCACTTGCTGGACACCGAGAACAACATTCGGACTTACGAACTACATTTCCAAGCGCTCAGAATGTGTTCAGAATACTTGCATAAAGTCCTCTCTGCCTCCCCACACGAGCAGCGTTTGGCCGTCCATCTTGCGCTATCGGCGCCAAAGCCATTCGAACCCTTCGTAAACTGGCTATTTAGAGGCAGCTTGGACACTGTTGCCGAATACAAGTGCTTCGCCTAGAAGCACAGCAAGGGTGCATCAAGCCTGGCGATTGGCACCCAGAGAACCATTTCTCGTTCAGCGCATGTTACACAACTGATGCGTACATCTTGACATTTCTGTGTCAAGCTCCTATTTTCCTAAAAGAACGGCAACTTGCGGGTGGCGTGCGCTACCTTCATAACAGAAGGCTGTGGGGTATAAGTTGTAGGAAGTAGTTTGTTCGTGGCAACAGAACGTTCAACGAGGGTTGAAGCGTGCCTGATCCACCACACGGCTGATGTGTACAGATTTCTCATTCACGAGTAACATGGAGTCTGTACGCTCGCCTGAAACCGAAACTTGAGAAGGACGAATCACCTCGGGTTCAGCCGAACGCATCGTTAACCATTGGGTCACGAGCATACCGAGACAAACTGAGTTACATGTTAGCCTTGTCCATCGTGCTGAAATGTGCAAACTTACTGTCTGTCAGGCACATCAACAGACATGCATGGCTCATCTTCGCAAAAGCCCAGCTGAGGAACAAGCTGTTGTTGCATACAGTGACCATCAACATGAAGCCAGAGCCAACAACGTTTCGAACCAGCATGACTCGCAGGTCGCTCCGAGAAGACGTTCGCATCGAGTGGCGTGTCTTGCCCATCCATTGTCTGAATCCATGGCTTGGAGAGTCGGATTCCACACAAGTGGTATTGCTAGCGAGACTCCGCATCTTAGGTGCGGCCGAGCCTAAAGCTGGCCGAAGCTGCCACACGAAGATTCCTGTTAGAATGGTGTTGATGAGAATATCCAGCACAATGACCGCCATTGCAGCCTGTGGTTCGATGCCGATCCTGCATATACCAGTCTGATGGTTCAACTCAGAAAACGGATTGACAAACTGCCAGGCCATGATGGCGAAGAACCCGCCGGTAGTCAGGATCGCTCCAACGACGTATAATCTATCTCTCGTACGATCGACGAACGGAGCTCGAACGATATGGACTCGCTCGAGTAAAAAGAGATATCTGGATGGGTCAGCGTGTGTGCTGCAAGATGACGTCGCGCGCAAAAGGACACTGACAGAGCTATCTTGTCCGCGCCGTACATGACGATGCAGACTCTTATGGCAGCATGGCACTGGCCATCAGTTTGCAAGCCCAGCCCCGATACTTGTATGGCCGTGGCAAACAAGAAGGCTGTGCAGACGAAGCCTTGCGCGAAGACGAGCACGTCAGAAACTCGAGTCTTTGACTTCTGGCCGGCCAGACGGCCAGCTCGGTACCCTGATTGACAGTCAGTAATTGTTTGAACAGTACTTATATACAAAATAGTAGAGAGTTACGACGAGATGCACTTACCCTGGGCCAGTGCAAGAACGACTGCAAACAAGATGCATACTACAACAACTAACACACGATGGGGTGGGCGTTCATCTAGTCTATTGACATAAACGTCGTCCCGGTTAACAAGGGTGAGTGGAGACATCGGATGCGCAGCCCCATGAGCGATGGCGATTTGCGTGAATGCGAACAGGGTCGAAAGGATGGGAAATCGCATAATTGTTGCCAAGCTGTCTGTGGAGACACAGGGACCATGTCAGAACATATACTGTCAGTCCACAAAGGGAGCTCAGATCAAGTGTTCGTCACCAAAACATTCTACTAGATCTATGTGGTACATAGACCGATTTGTCGCAAGATTAGCGCATTTCCGAGAGTGTCACCGCTGAAGCTTACTTGCAATAGCGCCAGGACTTGTGAGATGGAGATATCTCCGTAGCGCCATACGTGGACCCCGTAGCGATCCTTCCGCCGCGCCATGTGCGGAGACGTTGCACTACACCTATAGTAATCGACACCGTTGGGCTCTGAAAGCCCGGATCGACACGAGAGTTTTGACCGCTGCTTCACGTACACCGGAAGTCTCTTCAGCCATGTTTCTGTCGCAAAAATACCATCATATAGACCCTGATTCTCAAGTATTACAGTAGCTTTCAGACAGAAAGCTACATCTGGATATTAACGGCGAAGTGTCCGGTGAGATTGAGAGGTGTCTTAATCTAGGGCTGCGAATACATTGGATGTCCGTACGCTCCCGACCGGCATTGCTGACATCGAAGGAAACTCTCGCGGCGCGTTCTACCTTTTAGCCTTTGCACATGCCCGCGCACCATGACGCACCGGTGTTGGTCGTCATTGATATATGTCTCTTCGCCTTTCACATGCTGTGGCTCTCCTTCCGACTCCCCTTCCGCCATGACAGAAGATACACTATACGATGCATCATGCGCATCCTTTCCAGTTACTCTCATCGCTTTATCCTCCACTATCTTGACCTAAGTTGACTAAATACGGGACAAGCAGATTGCGGTCTGGTTTCGGTGTTCTTCTAGAGCTTGCTGAAACTTACATTTTGCACGAAAGTCAACCAGTGGATCTATCTGCGCGTTGTACAAGGTTTCGGAGTTGAGATACTGTATTTGGCTTACTTAGAAAGAGCTCAATTGAAACTCGGATTCGGATCCGGTATCAGCATATGCAGGAGGACGATAATGTCGAAAGCCGCAAGGACCGGTGAAGATTGTAAACCAGAAGTTTCTGTTTAGAAAACCTTCCGCAATCTAGAATCTATCCGCTCTCTAAACATAGGGTCTCCGATTTCTCTCGGCCAGACTTCTCATGTCCCTGCTTCCTCAATATTTGTCTGTTTAGTTATATACATTAGGACGTTTCGAGACGCTTGTGAGTGACGGACACGTTACACGTAAGTTTATCCGTATCCCTGTGAGGTTCACCAGTCCGCGTGCAGGTTCTACACAACCAATTTTATTCTTCTTCGCATCAGGAATTTACTGACTGACTGTCTGTCCTCACTGTGGCTTGATATACTCTTGACTAGGACAAACATTGCAACCATTCTGATGTGGGGTCCATTATCTACTGACTTCGGTTTACCGGCTCCCAGTGCTGAATACAAACGAACCTACCCGTACTCCCACTGTCATGGATGAGAACAGGTGTTGAAGTCTGGCTCATTGCAATTCTCATGCCAAAGATCGAGGAGTTTGAGGAAAGCAGTGATCCCAGTAGCGAGCGAGGAACAGCACTAGTCTGTGAGAACGCAGGGGGAAGGGTCAGGCTGTCATGTACGAGCCTGTGTGGTAATTCACATTTGGTTGTCATTTTGAGAATACCTCGTTGTACGTATTCTAGTCCCTAGCTGTATAGGACTGTGTCCTGCTTCGCATGAAACTGCGTATCCGTAGACTGCCCGACTCTCTCCAGCCCCTATCCATCATTTGATTGCGAGCTCAACTATGCTTCGAGTTCTTCCTTGCCTATAGCTGTCGTACCGATAGATTCCCAGGTTGGTTAGTTATCGTTGAAGATATTGCGTATGTTGGGCGATGCTAAAACATCATCGAGCCAACAAGCAGTTGTAAATCTCCAGAATAATTCACCAGGCAGAAGTAACGTCGGCATGGACCGCCGCAGTGGTATCATCAGCCCAATTGCCTGTCGACTCAACAGGAGCAACGCCCCAACTTCCAGCTGCAGCTGTCGAATCCCCGATACCACCCCAGTCACCGCCGGTGTTCTCAGCAGGAGGCTCCGGGCATCGCTTCTCGCCATGACCGAAGTTGTTACAGTTACGGCACTTGACTCGGCTCCAGTCACGAGGCTTTGGACACTCGCGCGATGCGTGACCCTCCTCATCGCAATTGCGGCACTTCATCACACGAGGCTTGTCGCACTCACGTGACATATGGCCCTCATCTCCGCAGTTATGGCAAGCCCGGCCGCTACCACCAGCCATAGGGTTTCGAGGCTGAGTGCAGTCGGTCTTACGATGGCTAATGAGACGTTAGCACGGTACTAGTAAATAGTACGAAGATATTAGACTTACCCGGTCTCACCGCAGTTGAAGCAAGCTTGACCACCAGTGCCCTGAGGACAGTCGCGCTTCTGGTGACCGGTCTGGCCGCAGCCGTAGCAGGCACGATCGCCGCCGCCACCGCCACCTCCACCAGATGGGCAGTCGCGCTTCTGATGTCCAGTTTGACCGCACCTGTAACAGGTCCAATCGCCACCACCGGTGTTGTTATAGCTTGAAGTGTTGGTATTAGCGAAATCGCCACCAGAGCCCCAGCCATCGTTGGTAGAATTAGCAGCACCGCCGAACCCGTTAGCATTTGCGAACTGACCAGCACCGCCGAATTCGTTGCTGTCGCCGAAGCCAGTCGCGTCGCCGCCGAAGCTACCTCCGGGATTCTTCAACTTCTCTACCTCTTCACGTTCTTTAGCTTCAGCCGCACGGTGCTTCCTAGAGTTCTTGTGACTGGCCCAGTCCTTAGTAAGGATCTGGCGATCGCAGACTTCGCAAAGAGAAATGCGAGCGGCATGCTCCTTCGCCTTGGGGTAGGGATTGGCCACAAGATTTGACATGATAACAGTTGAGCCACGAGCCATGATGCGGATTCTTTGAGAAAGAAGGGTCTGAGTCTGGGCGTAGTATAGGTTAGCTGTTTGTGCCTTGGAAAGAAGCGGCGGTTCACTGAGGTGCAGCAGATGTTGGACGTGGCATCGGTGGCTGCTGCTGAAGTATAGCTTCGAGCGTGTGCTATGTTTGACCGAGGGCCAAAGTCGGTTATGTGCTCATGCAAACTCGTGGAGCCCACTGTCTCAACTTGGAGACTTACAGTCTAGACACTGGAAGGGAGAGAGACTTACATTGTGCGGTGAGAGTAGGTATCGCAGACAGTCGGCAATACAATCGGCGTCTGCTGATAGTATAACCAATCTCGTACGTCGTTGGTGATATCGTCGAGGCGAGGTAATAGAGACTGAAGGTGAGCGTGGAAAATCTTATACAGGCAGGCGCGACGTAGCATGGACCCTGCACCGACAACAACAAACACTCGAAGCGAGACCGAACATAAGCCGGGAGATGCAATATGGAAGGTGGTGGAAGGAAAGGGAGCATGGAGACAGCGTCGCCAGTATGCATGTCGGGTACCAACAGTACCGGATGAAAAATGACAGGTCACTCGGGAAGGGTTACACGAGAGCTGGTGATGAGAAATAGTAGAGCCACAAAACGAGGTGATTGGGGAACATCAAAGTGTGCCTCTCAACGCGTATATACAGCCATGGAACCATTGAATGGTATGTGTAGACCTACATACTTACAAGAAGTCCCTGCGCTCAAGGGCTTGTCTCTCGAAGCGCTCCGGCGTGGAGTTCCTTGAAATACTAGAAAGTGGATGCTTGGAGATTGACAGGATAAAGGATGCGGTTCAGCATGCAGATGTCAATGTAGTTTCGATGTACATTTGTTCCAAGGACTGCTTTACCTATGTGGTACTCAAGCACCTGCAGGCACCCCATCTTCGGCGTCAGCCTCTTCTTCCTCCCTCTGACTCTCACTCTTTATCGGTTCTTTCCAACCTGTACCGGCCTGTACAAGAACAACAATAACCGAGAGCCCTACGGCGCAGAGAAATAACGCCTTGAGTGCATCCGCATATGCCCCAACGGCAACGATCCTATCCTTACCTTCCAGTTTTCCCACAAGTGCAGGACTTCCCAGCAATCTCCTAATAAGCTCACCGCGGCCTTTCAGCCCTGCTTTCGCAAAGCCCCTGTCCAGGGACTTGTGCAGCACACGGATGAAGTAGCCACCACCAATCGCTGAGCCAAAAGAGCCAGAAAAGCCGCGGAAGGTAGCAAGGAGGGAGATGACAATCGGATGGACCTCTGGCAGCGTAAGGTGTAGGAGATGGACTAATGCGTAGTTTGTTGCAGCACCAGTGACAAGGCCGTTGAGGAAGACCATGGCAACGTATAGAGCCCATGGACTTGTGGGCGTGGAGATGAGGGCGAGCACAGCCATCGTGATTGGGAAAAGTGCCATGGCGACAACAGTATGGAGGTAGAAGCTGCCTGTGCGTTTGATGTGAAAGATGCCAGCAAGAAGACCGCCAGTTGCGAAGCCGGCATTCGTAGGGATGAGAATCGAGCCAGCAACGGCGGGCGCCCAGCCTCGAACAGCAAGCGCATACACGGGCGTGTAGAAAAGGATACTCCAACGAGCCATCATAAAACCAGTCGTGGCGAGGCAGGTCAATAGGGTACCGCGCGACCGCAGCACAGAGACTGGAATGACAGGGTCGCCAGCGACGTAGGCCTCGTTGAGAACGAAGACTGGCAGAGCGAGGGCCGATAGAATGATGGGTATTGGGAGGACCTTTGGACCAGACAAGCCGAGAAGAAAGAGTACAATGGTGGTGGTCAGGAGGAGCGCTCCAGAGTAGTCGATGCGGGCGAGCTTCTCACGAATCGAGAGGCTTTCGTACTTGATGTTCTTTGATGTATGGCTAGCTGGAATAGAGAACAGCAGACCCAAGCCGGCCACTAAGCTTATTGGTGCTTGTATACCAAAAAGTGGTTTCTGCACGTGTCAATAAGCGACTGACGATGACTTGGAGTTATGGTAACAGCTTACCCATCCGATCCTGGGTTCAAGCGCACCCGCTATCACCGCTCCTAGCGAGACACCGACCGTCATTGCAGTGTTGGCAAGACCCATGTAGAGGCCTCTCCGTTTTGGGCTAGTCATCTGAATTGCCATGATACTAGCAACAATGAAGATGCCACCACCACCAGCTCCAGTCACCACGCGACCAAGAATGAAGTGCTCGAAAGATACGGAGGTGGACGTTATGACCGATCCAATGCAGATCAACATGGTGGAAAAGAACATGCATAGACGCGGACTAAAGACCTGACATAGTCGTCCCATTAAGGGAGCGAGAGAGGACATGGCGATGAGGTACGAAGAAGTAAACCAGCTAGCGGTTTCGAAGGCATCTAAGTCTGCAGCAATAGATGACTGGGTTGTGGTAAGGATGGAGATGTTTGTGGCTACCATAGCAATTAGAACGTCGTTTGAAAAAGTACCGCGAGAATATAATACCAAATGGCTTCTACTAGTTTGCCACGGTGCATAACCTCACTCATCTAAGGATGGCACAACACATAGTCGAAAGTGGGAAGAGAAAACGTGCTGATGGTGCTTCAGACATCGGATAGACATACCTTGGAGAAAAATCAAAAGACCAACAGATCCGACAATAAGTGACCCTCTTAACGTCGAGATGGCTGCTTCACCATCTTTACCATCTCTGTCCGACAAGCTTGGCGACGTCGAACGCCGAAGTAGAGGCGCGCGCTCTGATGAGGCGTTCAAGACTGCCATGATGTAGGTTCTTCGATACGATTTCAGGGGACAAGAAAAGTGCTATCAAAGAGCGATAGTGGGAAGATGAACATCGCGTAGGAAAACGCGTAGGAACAAGACGGGAATCATGATGATGATACGTGCAAGGATGTTAGTGCTTCCATCGATGACAAATGCGGAAAGAGGTCGGTTGTCCTTGCCCGCAGGCTTTCGTCCGCGAAAGAAGCAAGATAGCGACGGAGAAATATCGCGGGAGCGCGGAAGCTTGATGCAAGCGAGGACGTTTGCCAGATTCCCATGAGTGAAAGCCGGGAAAGTACGCGGCGTTGTTGCGGCGCGCGAACGTGTGACATAAGTGACGTCAACGCTCATTGGCTGCAGAAGCCACGCATCGGGGGGCGTAATTGCCGTGATAGTGGAAAGCTGGCCTCTACAAACAACTGCATCACGACTGCGTACAAGTAGTCGCGCCTCTGCTTCGGACCCCCGCGAGATGACGCCATGAGTTTCTTTCTTCCCATTACTTTGAATTTCGACATATACCCGCAATGAGGCCGCAGCTACAGCGGCTTGTGCCGCTTCTTTTTTGTACGTATCTGCACATGCGACTGAAGTAGCTTCTGACTGACTGGTAGACCCGCAGTCTTTCTCTCGCTATTCTTATGCGTTTCTTCGGGGCAGACCAGAGAGGCTTGGAAGTCGGGATGGGGGAATGTAGAAGGAGATGTGAACCCAGACCAGGGCGTACTGGCCTTTGACGATGCTATGGCGCTTCTACACACGATCAAACCGGCTGCGGCGCCATGGTGGAATTTCGATAAAAAGTCTGGCATACTGGGTACCAGCGCGTACTACGCCAAGGAAGTCTTCTTCCTGCTCTTCATGAATGGACCGCCGCAGCAGGAGCTGTTGACCACGAACCCGCAGTCCAAGAAACTTGGACATTCCCTGTCACAGGCCGTTGACTTGTTGGAAGAGGCCGCGGCCCAGAAGAACCCCGATGCAATCTTTACTCTCGCCGAGATGAACTTCTACGGCAACTACACGCACCCGCGCAACTACTCCGAGGCCTTTCGAAGATACCACGAGCTCGCGACTCTGAATGGAAATGCCTCGGCACAGCACATGGTTGGTTTCATGCACGCGACTGGCATCGGCGGGGCAGTCAAGCAAGACCAGTCCAAGGCTATGCTATACTACACATTGGGCGCTGAAGGTGGAGACGTACGGTCAGAAATGGCTGTTGCGTATAGACACTCGGCGGGCATATCCACTCCGCGGAACTGTGACGAGGCTGTACATTTCTACAAAGCGGCGGCTGAGAAGGCTATTGCATACATGCGGTCTGGTCCACCAGGCGGGCATTCTATGCCGCGAGAGTCATACAATATCGCTGACGATCAAGGTGGTGTGTATGGCGAAGGTGCAAGTACGAGCAGTTCGGGACCCAACGCCAAGGTTGCAAGCGCTCAATCTGATGCCTTCTCCTCCCTTGACGACGTCTTCGAATACATGGATCTGCAGGCCCGAAAGGGTGATGCTAGGGCCACATTCAATCTTGCTAAACTCAATTACGACGGCGCACGAACGTTGAAGCGAGACCTTCCGGCGGCTAAGAAACGGTTCTTGGAACTTGCCCGCATGTACTGGACAAAAGACGGAAAGATTAACGCAAATGTATCGCCGACGACCGAGAAGCTAGCTGCGAAGGCCGCTGGCTATCTTGGCCGGATGTTCCTGCGCGGCGAGGGTATGCCACAAAGTTTCGAGATCGCAAGAACCTGGTTTCGACGTGGCATGGAGTTAGGTGATGCACTGTCGCAGTACTCGATGGGTATCATGTATCTGAAAGGCCTAGGCGTGCCTCAGGACGCTGTAAAGGCTGCTGAACTGTTCGGTGCAGCTGCAGACCAGGATTTGGCAGTTGCACAAGTCCGACTTGGTGCGCTCTTTCTGGACCAAGGCGATATCGCCATTGCGGCCAAATACTTTGAGCTTGCAGCTAGGCATGGGCATCTCGAGGCCTTCTACTACTTAGCTGAAATGACGAACAACGGCATCGCTCGCACCAAGTCTTGTCCTCTAGCGGCCACATATTACAAGATCGTCGCAGAGAAGGCCGAGCTTGTCTCTACATCTTTTCCAGAAGCCAATGAGGCTTACGCGGATGGCGACCTAGAGACTGCACTCGTTAGCTACATGATGGCAGCTGAACAAGGCTTCGAGGTTGCGCAGGCTAACGTCGCCTACCTTCTCGACCAAGTCAAGCCTCGCTTTACCTTAGACTCGATCGTTCCCTTCATGAAGCAGAAGCCTTCGCTGGCTAGCGATGCATTCCTGGCGCTAGTATATTGGACGCGCTCTGCAGAACAGAAGAATGTTGACGCCATGGTCAAGATGGGAGATTACTATCTGATGGGTCTCGGAACACATCCTGATTCCGAAAAGGCTGTGGCTTGTTATACAGCAGCAGCAGAGACCATGCGAAGCGCACAAGCCATGTGGAATTTGGGCTGGATGCACGAGAATGGCATCGGCATTGATCAAGACTTCCATCTTGCCAAAAGACATTATGATCTTGCCTTGGAGACAAACCCGCGCGAGGCTTACCTACCCGTCATCCTAGCGTTGTACAAACTCAGGATCCGGAGTTGGTGGAATACCTTCACAAATGGCAACATCAAGTCTATCCAAGAGGAGCCCGGTAAGACGCCACTTCTGAAAACATTTCGACCAATCTGATACTAATATGGCTGCAGTCGTCAAGAAACAATGGACACTTTCGGAGTGGCTCAACGCTTTCCTCGAAGCCGAACTCGCCGGCTGGGATGAATACGAGCCTGATGACTTCGATGACACACATACAGCCGGCGACGACTACTACGGTGACGGCTACCACGGCGACGATATTGATTCGGATATTCTCGAGTCGCTCATCATTCTGGCTCTGAGCGGCGCTTTGGCATTCTTGCTGTACTACAGGACACAGAGGCAGAGAAGACAAGAGGAAGAGAGAAGACGGCAACAGGAACAACAACAGCAGCTGAATCAGGGAATGCCGGTGCAGCAACAGCAGGCGGAAGGACAGCCGCTACCAGACAGAGGACTGTTTCCAAATCCAAACGACCCTGATTTTATGAATTGGGTAGCAGGTGGCGTAGGTCATTGAAGCATTTTTACGTGGCGTTTAGGCAGCCGACGAGCAACGATAGATTCCATGCAAAAATTCAACGGTAGTTCGTCAACGTACGTAGCCCTTCACTGCACGAACGTGATCTACAGATGAGGAAGCTTGCATATTTTTGGGTGAATCAAATTCTCTACACCAATTCCTGGGTACAAATAGAGCGGATTGTGGGTGAGTTGCAGATCTGCCTGGACACAACACATCGACTCCCACCAACCCACTCCTGCGTCATGGAGATGCCCCAAGATTACATCAAGTTACACATCAAATCTACCATCAAAGACGCTCTTCGGCGTAGGAGCAAGCAGACGTTCCCGTGCCCAGATACCCTTGACGGTCTTCGCGCACTTATCGAGGCCCAGGATCCCCAACCAGCATGCAACTGTGATCAGTGTGATCCGCGTTTCTACAAGTCCCATTGGAACTGCAAGATACATCCACACGACCATCCCAAACTCAAACCCGACGGCATCAAAAACGAGTTCGGAAATCAGTGCTACAAACCCTTGAAAATGAACGTTGCGCTCCGTGCTGAAGCAATGGAACTGACTAGAATAGCAGTGAAATACTTCGACCGCCCACTGGAATCTCTTAATAACACGCAACTAGCCGCTTTGATGAACCTTCAAATATGGGTTCAAGAGCACATGCCACTGTTCTTTGTCATCACACCATCCACACCATCTGCAAGTCTTGACACAATCTTCCCTGAATCTTCAATGCGCGAGCTTTGGAAGCATATCAACATTCTGTTCTTCGGCTCCGACATTGCGCGTCGCCTCTCCTGCTTTCGTTGGGCTACTACTCCCCTACACCCCAGATATGAAACGGCAATCGGCGTGGCGTCTGTGCGTTATTTTCGCTACAGCATCGTCATAATACCATCTATAGACTGCAATTTAATGCTCAGCACGCCTTTACACGAAGCCTGTCATATATTCTTTCGTTACTATGCCTGCCAAGCTTGTTGGAGTACGGAATGGAACCTGAATACATTGGGACACGGGCGCGCATGGCAAGTTCTTGCGTCAGCTGTGGAACGCAAGTTCGTAGAGTTCACAGGCCTGCCGGCTGATCTTGGTCGTCTCGATTCGTTACGAGCGCACTGGGACGACTGCTGGCCATTACCTAGTATTCACGAATTAGCAGACTGGCAGCTAGATAGGCCAACATTGATGCAGATTTATGTGAATGATTTATATAAGGCAGTTCGGGGGTACGTGGGACTAGACGGAGGACACGACAAAGTTAGAGATTTCCCGCTAAGAGGGTTCAAGGAATATTGGTGGGTGGATATGAACCAGGCTGAACGCATCGCAAAGGAAGGGAGGTTGGGAGATGGCACAGGGTTATTCGAAAAAAAGACGTTGGTGTGTCGTGCTGACTTGAGCTGCGGAGGGATGGAGCGCGAGCAAGAACAGTCTGACGGAGAGGTAGAGAGAGAACACGAAAGGATCTGATACAAGTGCAAAGGTGAGGGTAGTATTTTTGCACAAAATGAACCACGTTGATCTTTAAATACATTGTTAAGTTAGGACCCTCGATGCCAATGCGAAGGAGTACAGCAACCACACCATATCATCTCAAAAGCTTTCACACACTATTCCTTTTGCCGCCGCATTACAACAAACCATGTTCTCTACAGCAGATGTGAGCGTCAAATCGTCCATATTAGCAAAGGGTCGCAAGATCGGGGTTTCTCTCAGAGCTCTGGCTCATCTTGGACGGCCCTGCTTCTGGTTGAAACTAAACCACCATAGTCGCTCCAAGAAAGACCATCGGCTCCAATTGCTGCGTCGTAAGCAAGTTCCCGATTTGTCTTTCGTCGCCTTTTGTGTAAGCTGGGTGCCAGTAAATCTATCCTAGAGGAAGAATCGGAAGCCGTGGTGTGCTGTTTGGCCACCGATGAAAAGTGGATAGATTGATCTTCTGGAGTTTGATCGGTCACTTCCTGACGAAAAATATGCGCAAAAGGTGTTTCTGATGTAGGAAGAACCCTCCGAACCCCAAAGCTTCCTGATTTGGTCGGCGTGCTTGAAGCGAGGTCGTTCGAGGTAGGGAGTATGACATGCCGTTCATGGGCCCCATCATCAGTCATTTGCGTATCCGCTTGGTTCTCTCCTCTGTATCGCTTTTGTCGGCCCTCGAAGGCTAATCTTGCTTCGAAAATCTCCATCATTATGGTATCGTGGCGAAAAAGGTCAGCCGAGCACAAATCGCCAAACAGATTTCGCATGCTAAGCTCGGGTGTCCAATGAACATCGTCAACAGTGCATGGAAATATATCTCTAGGACTGAAGACCCTAACAAAGCCACGAAGTTCGGAGTATGAAGAATGGCGGCTGTATGGAAATCGAATCGTCTTGTTAGACGGCAGTTCCATTCCGGAGTCTTTTAAAGCATTAGATGACAATATAGAGACGAGAGTTTCCAAAGACACGTCGTCTTGCGTGTCATGAATGTGCTTTTGAAGCTGCATGTCGAGGTCGAGTTTACCATCTTCGATGAGAGTACGCCGTACCAACGCAACTACTTTCGCGAGCAAACGCTCATCGTCTATGGATGCAGCACAGAGCTCCAATAACTTGTTCATGCCGCCCACTCCACCAGACTCTAGCTCTTCTTTCTGATCGAGATCGCCCTTGCCACCTCCAGCGCCTAGTTCGGCGATATCCACTCCGTCGGTGCGCGTAACGATGGGGATGATGTGTATGATCTCTGCGTTCGAATCGCGGTCCAGGACAGAACAACCCATGCCACGCTCACAACTATGAATGCGGACGTCCTCCTGAGACGTCAGACAACCCGGTTGTATGTGATTTCCATTCCTAAAACCGCATAAAGCAGGAGCCTCGCGGATCTCCAGTCCAGATTCTTGAAGCGGCTTGTTACTTGCTGGGACATCGAGGCCTGCTTCTCGCAATTGCCGCTTATCTAGCGTAGACAATGAACCGTATACACGCGCTCGGTACTCGTCAAGGTGTATGCGCGAGTGTAGGAATGCAGAGAGTGCTATCCATACGTTCTCATATCCAAACGTCCAAGAATGGAAGTAAAAGATTGTATCGCGCGGATACTCACCCACCTTGTCCAGCAGCTCTTGTATGCCTTGTGCTTTACTCGGAAATTGTCGATAGGGCTCCTTTTTCGTAGCGAAAGTCGTGTCCAAATACATGCAATCAAGCTCTCGGTTTCCGAGTGAATATGGCAATAGTACTGGGTTTTGTACTATTGAGTTTACCCACCATTCCTCCGCACGGATATCGCCGGTGTACAGTATTGCTTTACCATTGCCCTCGATCAGAAACATGACGGCACCGACGCAATGGTTCGCATCGATAAGAGTTACCCTGATACTGTTTCCTGGCACTAATTCAATCAAGGTTGGTGTGTCAAGAGGGAGCGCCTTAGCCAGTTTGCGCATGCTTCTGTCGTAAGTGACATTGCTACTCTCGAGGATACCCTTAGCAAAGTTGACACGATAATAAAATCTCTCTAGTCGCAGCAGTATCTACAAGACATGTCAGTTTTACAGTGAAGTTCATCAGAGCCGAACGAGTTTAGTAATCACCTCCTTAGTCGCAGCTGAACAGTACACAAACGGAGCGCGCAAGGACTCGAGGCCGGCCAAATGATCAGAGTGTATATGACTCAAGAAGCATACTAAGGGCGCCTTGTGCTCCGGTTGCTGACGGAAATAATCTATCCTGATGTGGGGAAATTCTATAGCAAGATGTTAGTCTGCATATCGATTGAGAAGGGTAGCGCAACAATGTTCACCAGCTATGACGCCTCTGAAAGTGGACATATGTGCGGAAGGTATTGCAGAGGGCGCAACATTTCCAATATCGCTAGAATGTCAAGGAGCTAGCTGATGATACAAGCAAACAACATGTCGGTGACGAAAAGCTACTCACGAACATCATCGGGAATGAGAGACCCGTCGATCTTAGCGTTGTTCGTCAGGGTTCGGGGCAGCCGCGGTTCGGCCCACACGATGACGCTTACTTCTACGAAGTCACTAGTCACTACCAGCCACCGTGATCTTTTATTGAGATGCGGAAACACTAGCTACCACATCGTATCATTGCGTGCATACCGAGAAATCCGATGGTTCATTATCCTACTACGGCCGACACGCCATACCCAGTTACACCACGAACACGTCACTAACTTTAACAACCTGTCCAGTAGCCATTGACTTATTTCCACAGATACCCGTAAGAATTGAAAGCGCACCGTCAACGTGACTAGCAGCTCTCATATCCTGGTCGATCTCCGCACCTTGCTCACCAAACAAATCTGCTAGCAGGACCTCGTCGCCTCCGCCATGCGCCCCAACAGAATCAGGGATCTCTATGTCCTCAGGCTTCTCAAACAGCTTTCTGAGTGTGATCGATCGCTTTTCGAGTGATCCCTCGAGCGATTGGTCACCTCCGCTGTTCACGTAGCTGTTCTCGACGACTTCCATTTCCACACGGCCCCCAGTGCCGTTGAACGACACGCGGAAGCCTTCCCATGGTGCGTATGCAGTCAGGGAGTAGGTGAGTACCGCACCGTTCTCATACTTTACCAGGAGGTTCATTGTATCTTCTATGCTTATGCCGTCGCCGAAGACGCTTTGATCGCGATAGTATGCGTCTTCGTGCTCGGCATCGAGGTACATCTTCTTCAGTTTCTCATTTTGGTCCATGTGCAGTGCGAATGGATCTTTCTTCGCCACCTCACTGCCATGGGCTCTTGTGTAGAAGTCTTGAACGCCTCGCTTCTCAGCGTTCTCTCGCCCGTAGAAGTTCAGATTTCCCTGCGCGTACACAGTTTCCGGACGCGAGGATAACCAGAAATTGACGAGGTCGAAGTGATGGGTTGATTTGTGGACGAGTAGCCCACCGCTATTACGCTTATCCCGGTGCCAGCGGCGGAAGTAGTCTGCGCCATGCGACGTGTTGAGCATCCATTCGAAGTGTATGCTCGTCACCCTTCCAATTGCACCAGAACGAAGAAGTTCCCAGACCTTTGTGTTGTGCGGTGCGTAGCGGTAGTTGAACGTAACGCGTACTTTCTTGCCCGTTCGCTCAACAGCATCGAAGATCTCACGACACCGTGGTGCGTCAATAGTCATGGGTTTCTCCGTTACAACATTGCACCCTAGTTCCAGCGCGCGAACAATGTAGATGTTGTGTGTGCGATCGATGGTTGTTACGATGACCTCATCTGGTTTCGTGTCTCGAATCATTCGGTCGAAATCTGACGCTTTGAAAGTGGGAACCTTGGCATGGCCGAGAGATTCCAACTGTGAGTTCGCAAAGTCCAGTCGTGTCTGGTTGGTGTCGCATAGCGCTACAACAACAGAGGTCTCCTTGTAGGTCGTCGCTATCGCTGTGTAGAAGAAGGACGAACGACCCCCTGTGCCAATCAGAGCATATCTCTTTTGTTTGTTCCCCCCCGTCATTTTTGCTAGTAAAAGATATGAGAATGAACGTTAAACCAAGCGTACGGTAGGTCAAGACTTTGTTCTGCAGCCACCTCTTAACCTCTTAGGAAGCTTCCCACGACGACGCATCGGTGTATCGCTACCCCGGCTAAGCCGTCGAATTCGGCGCATCCCACCCCGAACGTTGCACCACGCGATTTCGCGATGTCGATCCTGCCTTTTGCCGCCACTATAGCCGGTTGGTGAACCAATGTTTCGAGAAGAGGCCCCACAGGATCCGCCCCCATGGGGAAAGTGAAGCAGGGGCGACCGTAGCTAAGCATGGGGTTTACCGCGTGAGCTCTGCGGGGAAGCTCACTCCTTACCCAAAAGCTTGTGTTGAGGTGCTACTTGCGCGGATGGACAACGGATGGAAGGATGTGATACGTGGATCAGCATGGCTATGAGGGGCTTTGACTGCGACCGGGAAGCTTGAGATACGCCTGGCCATGTGGATGCTCAATACCCAACACGAAGATGCGAGCAAGAATCGTCGACCCAACCGGTCGGTTCTTATTCTCCGAACTGGAGCCTTTCACTGATAAGTAGATGATTCCGCCACTTAGGAGATAATCACGAAGAACACGTACCTATCCTAAAGTCATCGCTCTGCAACATCATGGCGACAACCTATACTGAAACTCCCAAAGACGACACCATCACCCATGTCGAGCACTCCACCCCCACAGTTGGACAGAATATTGCGAAAGCCGACGCTGCAGCCAAGTTTCTAGCCAATGCGCATGTCGATGATGTATCTTTCTCCTACGAAGAAGAGCACGCACTCCTCAAGCGCGTGGACTATCGAGTTCTCCCTCTTTTGCTGTGAGTATCTCTGTACGAACTACATGTGAGATATGCACTGACCTTGTACACCCATATTCAGAGGAGCCTACTTTTTCCAACAGCTCGATAAGTCTTCGTTATCCTACGTCTCTATCTTCGGTCTGCAAAAGGATGCAGGACTAGTAGGACGACAATACTCATGGCTTGGTTCTATCCTTTATCTTGCCCAACTAGTCATGCAACCGCTCGCCGCATTCATCCTCGTCAAACTGCCCACTGGAAAGGTCATCGGAACGGCTGTCTTCCTCTGGGGTAGTAGCCTGGCCATCATGTCCGCCTGTACTGATTTCAAAAGCCTTCTCGGTATGCGATTCGTATTGGGTTCCTTCGAAGCCATGATAGCTCCTGCGTGTGTTGCGACCACAACGATGTGGTGGCGCCGTTCCGAACAAACTCTTCGAACGGGTTACTGGAACGCTATGAACGGTGTCACATTCATTGTTGGGTCCCTTTTCACCTACGGTCTTGGACACATCAATAGCGACTCGCTATACAAGTACCAGGTTATCTTCATGTTCTGCGGTCTCTTGACTGTAGCGTATGCTTTCGTCGTCCTTGTCTTGATGCCGGATAGCCCGATGAAAGCCAAATACTTAACTGAGCGAGAACGATTCATTGCGGTCGAGCGTCTGAGGGCTAACCAAATGGGTATTCAGTCCGGAGAGTGGAAGTGGGATCAGGTCTGGGAGACCTTGATCGACTTCAAGACTTGGTGTTGGTTCATTGCCATCATCGCTATCTCGTAAGTAGTTGACCTAGTTGCATCAGAGGCCTGTTACTAACATCTCTCTTAAAGTATAGCAAGCGGCGGTATATCCACCTTTGGGAATCTCATCATCCGCGACTTCGGCTATACCAACTTCCAATCTATTCTTTTCAACATTCCCTTCGGTGTCATTCAGGTCGTCTGTATCCTGGGATCTTCCTGGGGAGCGGCACGTTGGAGTCGCAAAGGTCTTGCCATTGCCCTTGTCGCGATCCTACCCATTATCGGCACGATCATGATGTTGACCGTACCCCGTCAGCACAAAGGCGTCTTGCTCTTTGGATACTACCTTGTATCATGTCTTGCTGCCATCACACCTTTGATATACACTTGGCACGTGCAGAACACCGCTGGTGACACGAAGAAGAAGTGTACGTCGGCTATGGTGTTCATCGGCATGTGCACAGGCAACGTCATCGGTCCACTCTTGTACTCTGTTGACGACGCACCTCTATACCGGCCCGGCCTTATCTCCAACCTGGTAATGTTCGCGCTGGTTGCTATCATCGCACTCCTCATTCCTATGTACTTGGCACTGTTGAACAAGAGACATGCGAAGCGAAGAGAGGAGTTAGGCAAGAGCGCAGTGAGAATTGACGAAAGTATGTTGAAGAAAAAGGAAATGACACAGAAAGGAGTGGAAATGGAGGCGCAAGACCAGAGACAGGAGCAGGACAATGGCTTCTCTGATTTGACAGACATGGAGAACGAAGACTTCATCTACGTATACTAGGGACTGAAGATTGGGGAAGAGGGTAATGCATCGTCGCTACATGACAGTGCCTAGCTAGGAATATGGGATCTTCATAGCAATATACGTGTGGCTTATCACGTAAAGCAAGTTGCAAGGATGAAGCACAGGAACACATAACACTGCCCAGGTGGTACCTAGACGTACCACGCGATGTGTCGCGCTGATTCGCGGAATTAAATGTATTACCTAAGTGTGAAAGATTGGAATCTGCCCTGCCCTGTGCGCAACACCGCGCATCTGGCCGATGTTGCATCTACTCCTGTCGCCTGCTATCCCAGTTGAACCAGCTTATGTACACAACCCATTCTCGATATGGCAAGAGAAGGCGCAACTTTAGGGTTAGGGCTGTGCAGCAACATTTTCGCGGATGGACTTGGCGAGAACAGACCACCTGGCAATACGGGAACCTTGGATCGTACAACTTGGGAACGAGGAACCCCTGAAATGTACAATGAGCTGACAACAAATGGTAGCTGCTACCACACACACGAAGGAGTCTAGGTGATACCACTAACAATGGGTCATCCAGTTCTTTAAAGTACCCACGAATGTGCGCATCTAGCGGATACGGGGGCCGCGCCAGAACTCGCCGGTCGACTAGTTCGCTTCCAGCGCGGCTTCACGCGTTGAGTGTTGGTTATAGACAATTACTCGATGTTCTTCGGGTGTGGAACCCAGGCTAAGTCAGTTTTCTAGAGTCAAGCTACCTGTGATGATGGCGCCGTTGAAGCTGAGTGGTCTTGTTCGCACTAAAAACATATGCTGATGCTCCACCTTAAAGCAGGAACCGACGAAGACATCGGGAATTCCGCTGGTGGATCCACGTCATGCGAAAGTAGCCGGCATGCGCCAGACCTGTGTCGCAATTTTTTCCTTTCGGCTCGATTCTCCGCACCTGACTGACACTCACTTATTCTGATTTTGAAACACCCGTGGCGCAGTCAAATCATTTCGATTACCATAGAGAGCTCATTTGTACAGCGCCTATCCCAACATGTAGCGAGGCAGTCCTCTAGTCCATCAAGCCGGCATCCTCGCTACACCAAAGGGCCGCCGTTCTCACCGCAACCCAACTCCATCATTCAAAACAAGCGTTCGCCATATCATGCGAAGCCGCGTCAAGGGACAAGACAAGCGCTACTTTATTAATAGTCGCGATACCCCAGATCAGACCCAGTGTTATGTAATTTCTCCATCTAGAAGTTATGTCCCGCTTCGCTGCTAGTTACCGCAACGCCGTTGGCCTCAATACAGGAGCCCCTAAGGGATCATGTGCACTGTCGTCTATAACCAATCGGCTGTAAGTTAAGCGGTAAGAACAGACAAGAAAGTTGATTTTAAGGTACGCGCGTTGTTACCGCCCAACATTAAAGCATCACGGCTAGAGAAAGAAACGCGAGATGCATCTGGAAAATCACTGAATACGGACCGAACCCTAGTTGACGGAACCTCGGCACAAGACATCTCACCGTGCCGTTACTACAGTAGAAACACATCCGCTTAACAGAAGCTAGCTCGGTACCTGCATTCATAGTTGGCTTATGCGACCGCGAGGAGCTAGGTAGCATAGCCACAGTGTTCGAGCGCCCCTTCACGTTTCACAACATCACTTCCCGTGCCCAAAGTGCTCGAAGTCGACGATGGAACCATACTCGGAGCTTTAATAAGCTTGACAAAACTGATCTTTCGGTCCGACGCTGGTAAGTGCCGTCAGGTTGCTCATACCTACTACGAAGCAAGGCAACTCATCAAGTCAACTCATCAAGTCTTAGGGCGGCTAGATAAGAGATAATGTTTATCGGTTCCTTCGTTAGATTTAAACTGGAACCTATGTTGAGAAGTTTGCAATGATAGTAAATCCACGGTGACATGTCGCTTCTCTTTCTGTCCAAGCACGGTGACAATTTGGGCGCTAGCATTGACTACCTGCCAGCCTCGGACTATCACTACACCGCACTATGGATCGAGGATGTGCATTGTTTGGCATGCTACCCACGGTTCTCCTCCTGAAACTCGTATCCCTAGGATGACCACAGCAGCTGACGAGGGCCTTGTCAATCACAGGGCGTAAGTGTCAAGGTGTATCAATGTTGTAGTATGTACGAGGCTAGCGTCAAGGGCGGTGTACCCGAGACTGCTGTATGAATGGGAGAAAGGGGCATGCAGTTGATGAGAGCATGAAAAGTCTCCTACTTCCTCATGTCAGAACAGTGTGTCCCAACCCTTACTCACCAAACCTAGCATCTATACAATAGTGGAAAGATGTTTGTCCGTCAACTCGTCGTTAGAGTTATCGCTGCCGCAGTGTTGCTCAAAATAGTGAGCGTCATCTGGCACCAATATGTCTTTCAGTCTTTCCTCGTCGAACAGCAAATCACATTCGACGATTTCCCCACCGACTACGCGAAGAAATTGAACGAATCGCGGGCAAACAACCAGCAGCCTCAGGAGTCCGACTACTCTTCCACCTACAACGGAACCAAGATCCCACGTACGATACACTACATATGGTTCGAAAGAATCTACCCAGGCCATGAAGGGCCTTCTGGAGGCCCATCGATTGGATTTGGATCACCGCAACTATGTCGCGAGCACAACCCAAGCTACGAGATCCGCATGTGGAATGCAACGAGCGCTCGCGAGTTTCTATCCAATGAGTACGCCTGGTTCTTACCAACATATGACAACTACAAGTACCCTATTCAGAAGGTCGACGCCTTGAAGTACTTCGCGCTTTATCACTTTGGTGGTGTATACATGGACCTAGATGTCGCGTGTCGACGCTCATTGGATCCTTTGCTTGACTTTCCAGCCTGGTTTCCGGAAGCATCGCCTTTGGGTGTCAATAACGACCTGATGGCATCCGCAGCAAAGCATCCGATCGTGAAGAGGATGACAGAGGGTCTGGTGACACACAACTGGAATCTACTGTTCCCATACCTTACAATCTTCTGGACGACTGGGCCACAGTTCACGAGTACGATACTGCAAGAATGGTTCGAGGAGTGTCCCGATGGAAAATGTATGCAGCGCGGGGCCAGAGACGACCTTGGTAAGTCAGCAACTTATGCTCAACAAACAAAGACAATCTTGATAGCTGACTTGTTCCACCCAGACTCGGATTCCTTCGTCGTCCTACCGCGAGTCTTCTACTCAGAAGAATACACCTTTTTCGGTCATAAGCCTGGAGGATCATGGCATGGTGGGGATGTCGCCGTGGTATTGTGGTTCGTAGAACGACCATGGGCGATCGCAAGTGTTGCCACAGCCTTTGTTGGAACGATCTTTGGTATTATTCGGTTGAGGAGCAGACGGGCCCGACAAAGAGGGAAGGCATATATTCCACTGGTTTAGAAGAAACACAATTCCATAAATGTTACCTGTAGTACTTTCACTATGCTTTTGGAGGCGCTTGTGAACAGCGTGTCTGTCGGGGTGCAATTCGGCTTGCAAGGAGACGACTTCACAGACATCAGCAGCTTTGTCAAGTTGCTCTTGAAGATCTTTCTGTATGTTTAGATGCAAGAGGTAAATCGATCGCGCTTTATACCTATGGGTTTTGTGTCACAAGTTCGACGACAAAGCGGGTGTCTCATCTTGAATACAATTTACCCTCGTGATCGTATCCCAAGTACGCGAGATACGACAAAGCCTGCACGCATCCGACCATCCCGAAGCTCCACCGGCACTCCTGGTGGAACCGGATCGTACCGGCCTAGTGTGGTTCTACATTCTAGCAGTTTAGTGGTAAGTTCAGAGGCTTAGTCAACAATACCATTTATCGTTCGCCAAAAACTTCTATGTAGACCACAGGGCTACTGGGGTATTTTGAACGACCCCATCTCACGGTCTTGGACTTGGATATTACAACCGCGCCCCATGAACTAGTTTCATAGATACGAAATGAGTGAGGGGGGTTCTAAGATCGACAATATGTTGTCGGCATGCCGTTATCCTCAGTTCGTGTCAGCAGTTCACGGTAGCACTCCGTGCAGGCTACGAGATCTGACATGCAAGGACGACGGAAAGGACTTTGCAAGAGCAAGTAAAGAAACGAACAGTGAGCACCACCTAGGTACGCCAATTGATTCATACTAATACAGGAAGAGTGAGCAACCTCTTTGTTCAGCTTGCCATATATTTTCCTAGTATTGAGAACGAGAATTGAAGTTGAGGCTCTCACTTGCTTATGGTCATGCAATCTCAAGTCTTGGTCATCCCAAGACCAGTCTTTAACAAAGGCCCTTTTTGGTCAATTTCGGCCATCTGAGAAGTGCGACAAGGACCAAGGGCTGCTATGTCGCACTGACAGTATTATTGTCTCAATGGATCGATTGATGTTCTCGCCTTTCTAGGCGTCTGACTATGCGAGCTCCATCTCTAGCCTCTTCCCCAATTCATGCTCGTAACACGTTCCACCAAATACAAAACAGTATGTTTATGTCGCTCATGTACCATCCACCCAGTGTGCTTTCACGACTAAGAATGACAATTTTCGCTCGATCTTGGAGCCCCAACACCGAGGTGATGCTATTACAAAGAGAATATGAACAAAGATAGCATGGAGATAGTAGTACAGGAACCTTCAACGCCCGCTAACTCAAACAGAATGATGATGACCGAGAAATGAGATGATGCTGTTGTGATGCACAAACGTTGTTATGCGGATGCTTTCTCGGCAAAGACAGGTCTACTGTGAAAGCCTGTTACCGATCAGTGTGCCGAAGCTATTGCCCGCGGGTCGTGGCTCTTTGCCGGCTCCGACGTAGAACTCGCAGCGGAATTTGAGGCACTCAGTTCCGCGGGCGTCGTGATACACTTGCACGATGTCACCAGTATGCAGATGTCCAAAGAGAGCACGGCCCTTATCGTCTTTCTGCTTCAAGTGCTTGCCATTGATCGAGATGCCGTGTGTGGCGCAGGTCCAGATGCCAACATTCAGGTTGTCTAAGGTGGTCCAATCTTTGCCCTGTTGCGAAAGCTCCTCTACGGTTTCCGGAGCCTCTCCACCAGGCGAGTAAAAGAACACGATGAAAGCTGTTTTGGGAATGCGTGTATCACCTCTGTGCTCATATACGATTGTGTTGTTGCCCAAACGGCCCCAGGAAGTTTTGCTCTGATCGATGTTGAGAACAAGGTTAGGCGCGAAGGAATCGGGGGTTGCGATGAGTTTACCCAGTCGCCGTGGTGGCGGACGAATGTCAACCTCCACCGGAACCGAGGGAATTGCTACCGCTGTAGATGGTGCTGCAGCAACACTCGATGTTGTCGACAGCGCACTTGCTTCCGATGCTGCTGTCGTGTCAGGATATGCAGATGTATTACTTGTAGCGTCGCGGCTGTTCGACACGAAATCGAATCCGCTTACTCTAGAAGCATACTCCAGATTATGTGTAGTTGGATCTTTGGGGTCGTAGTAGTAGGAAGCAGTCAAAGGAAGATTGATCTGTCGGTTCATCCCAGAAGGTCGTGCTCTCGGAGTTGGCTCGCTATCTTGGCTAAAGTCCTTGGACGACTGATCCAAAGAGCTATGCTGAACGACTTCCGGGGTCTTCGGTGTCGCTGGCATCACGGGGCTTTGCGTTCTAGATACGGGTGAGTGCGGCGAGGTCATATTGAGATCTCGTACCAAAGACTCCGCACCAAGGAGGCTTGGCGAAGAGAAGCCGCGCTCGAGCTGCGCAGGTGCAGTAAAAGGACCCTGAAACTCTGCCTCACGAGTAGTGTAACTAGTGTCGCCTGCTCCATCGTTCTGAACCAGACGAACAGATTCATCCTGTGAGAGCGCATCATTGGCATGAGCACTCAAAACTCCAGAGCTCTGCAAAGCAGACTGTCCAATCTCACCAAACAAACGAGGCTGCCTCGGTGTGGGAATAACTTGAAAACTCTCGTCATTCACAAGATGTGAGGAAGTAAACGATGGCTCGACGCTGGAATCCTCATGATCTCGCACCTGATTTCGAGGGTATAAAGGATCAGCGCGAACTCGCTTTGGCTGGCGCTCTGTGACAAAGGCCATGAGCTCGTCATCAGATAGGATGTCGCCTTCTTCGTCTGACTCTGGAATCTCCTCCTCCTGAAGACTGAGCTGCGATAGCTGTTGCTCAGCTTCCTCTGGCTCCTCTTCTTCCGCGATGGACTGGAGAGTCGGGTCGGCTAGGAATTGTGCACCATCTTTGAGCCATGGATGGTTAAGACAGTCGCGATCTGTGGGACGAGTTGCAGGGTCGGTCTGAAGCATGCGCGTCAGAAGATCGATGCAAGCGGCGGACACACCTGCCTTCTGTAGCGGTGTCGGATCGAGGGGAGTGTGCATAATATTGTTGAACATGGCTTCGCCGGTGGCATCTGCAATACCTTTGAACGGAGGCTCGCCACATAGAGCGTACCAGAGGACACCACCAAAGGACCATATATCCACAGACGAGCTGTACGAGTGGTATGTCTTGGCACCACGCCGGCGCTTGGTACCTTTTGACTGGCCGCTAAAATCAGGAAACACTTCTGGAGCGCAGTACAGTAGGGTTCCACAGAAGGTTTTGAGGAAGGTTTCCTCGTGCTTGACAACTTTAGAAAGGCCGAAATCCGATAGTTTGACAGTGAAAGGTTCTAGATCGGAGATGAGGATGTTGTCAGGCTTGATATCGCGATGGGTGATCTTCGCACGGTGGAGATAGCTGAGTGCGCTCAAGATTTGCTGGGCCATCAACCTCGCAACATGTTCCTTCATGGATCCGTACTGGTTGAGGTAGCCTTGCAGATCGCCTTGCCGCACGAACTCCATGATGATATAAAGATAATCACCCTGGTCATGGTATTCGACGAATTCGACAATGTTCGGGTGCCGCAGATCTTGCATGATCTTCATCTCATTGTCGATCTTCTTGTCTAGCATACCGTTCTTCATAAATCGGCGCTTCTCCAGTTCTTTGGCAGCGAGAAGCTTTCCAGTCATCTTCTCAGCAAGTTGATAGACGGTCGCAAAGGCGCCTTTACCGATCTGGCCTGAGAACAGTTAGCAAGTATCAACCAAGCCACGATGACAATACATACCGACAATGTTATAGGTTTCACCACCGTCCCACTTCATCGACGGCCCGCCATACTGCTTTGTAATTCGCTGAACAGCCTTACCCTGTGCGTCGCCAAAGTCTGGTTGGCACTCGGTGATAAAGTTGCGCAAATTCTCACGGAAGCGGTCCTGGTAGTTGACCCGAGAAGGTATACGCACAATGAACTTGATCATCTCTGCATCATTAGAGTTTTGGATACAGATGATTGAACCTGAGCTGAGCATCCGCATCCTGCTGAAGCGTTTGTCCTTGCACTTCAGAAGCGAATCGTCAACGATGGTGCCGTTGGTCGACATGTCGTCCAGCATGAGAAGGCCATCCGCGTTGAGGTATATGCGAAAGTGTTGATTGCTTATCCTCTTGCCGGAGTCCTGACCGAAAATGACATCGGCGCTGTGATGATTGCGCCCAAATATGAATCCGAGTGGCTTGAACTTCAGCCTTTTTGCAGACGACATACGTAATGCCAGATCTGCGCCAGCACGCGAACTGCTACCCTGCCGTCCTTCAGGGGCGTTGATGATGAATGTCTCCTGCTCTTCGACATCGGTGATGGAACTACTCATGGAATCGAGTGAGCTGCGGAAAAGGACATGCTCAGGTCGCTCCAGAGCTGTCTGTTCGACTATGCGTATGGCTGTGGGAGTGGCTGGGTGGAGGATTACCAAGACGTCGGCAATATCACCGTCGTTAAGACCGGAGTTGTTTCTGCCCAGTCGCCGTGGATCTAGGACCTGTTGAGTCGCAGGTTGAGTCTGCTGAGATGGTTCAGCGTCCATGGTGATTGTCAGGCGGATCTCCGAGGGCGTATAGTCCTGTAAAGCCCTGGTGGGTTTGGTCTGAGACCTGGCGAAAGGTACGGCCGTGGGATCTTGGAAGGCGACAGACGTTGTCGAGCGGGTGATTGAAGGGCGGGTTCTAGGCTTTTATACACGGTATGCAGCAGATTGCGGGGTTCGTGAGATGATTCGAGGTAGGTCTAGCGCGAGCTGGTGGTAGTTGCGCTGATAGTAGAGTGAGTGATCACTTGGACAACGTAGGCACGATGTTGGACCGTGCGCTTAATGAATGGATTGCGCAGATAGTCGTGTGTAGAGTGTTCTGGACGAAGACGCAAGCAGAACCGACGCCAGAGCTCTGCGACGTGCTTCAAATCAATGGGACGTATCAATTTCTTGTATACCACAAGCAGCCAAGGGCTGGAAGTGAAGGCTTCTTAATAATGCGACTGTCCGCCACCAGGTCTTCATTAACCAGTCTGAACAGAACTGCTCTTCAGCCAGGCTTGATGGAGAATCCTAGTCTGGGTGTACAGCCCCTTGACTTTCTTTTTCCGGGCCTCCGTCTCAGATGCAGATCAACTTTTGTAGGATGGAATGAGGCAAATGCGACTCCAAATCGAGTGGCAATGCAGTGTGTATTACAGCGACACAGTCGCGAAAAGTGTGGAATGTGTATGTAGGTAAAGCGAGGCAGACGTTTGCCTTGATGGCGTGCGCGTACAGGCGTGGAGGAAGACGATGCGAAGGGTTGCCCTAGGAACAGGCTCTGAGGCAATATGTCAGCGCGAACACGTCGGCAATCATCTCCGCTATGCGATTGCGATTGGAACCAAGACACACCTTGCTAGCAGAACCATACAGACACCTAACACGAACGTCGGAAGTGAATGGACGCAGACTCGAGGCGTCGCGAGTTATGAGGCTTTGGGGCGGCCCGCGCGCACCCCGCTATTGGCTGGGCACCTCCTGCTTCCAGCATACAAGGCAGCAAGATCTCTAGCGCCAAAACAAAAGTTAGAAATAAGCCGATAGAGGGCAGTGTGCTCTACTACTACTACTTTTACAATCTTTGTTCTCAATTCTAAATAAATGGAGATTGAGAGCAGGCTCTCAGAAGTGCTTCTGGTTTTCTACGCATACGGAAAGATTGTTGTAGCAGTAGTGCAGCGTTGCTGAGAGTCGCCCGAGCAGCTTGTCACGTTTTTTCGTGGAAGTTTCGCGTCACTAGCAACGTCATGCTTGAAGCTAACCCTTACCAAGTGGACCCCGATCTGACAGGGCATAGTGTCTCCATCATCGTGACACACGCAAGAGCAGGGTTGTCCAGCTATTACTCAGGAAAGCGTTTTCGAGCATTCTCATACACCTGGTTACAACAATTTCTACTCTCCTACAGCTTCCTATTTGCAAATATAAAAGACAGCTGCCTACCGCCATATCGTTGCGAGAGCACATCCACCCTCACAGAGTCTTCACATCGACAGGGATCGTCTCGATTCAAAGATTTCAGAGTCAGCTGGGATATCACAAAAGCGTTCTGTCCATCCACTTGCAGGAATTCAGAAGTTCTGCATCCCCGTCCATCCACTCTTGCACATAACAATCGCCAATCATCTCATATCTCGGTGCCGGTTCCGTTTCCCTTTGATCCTTATGCCGTCGTAGTACAAATGGTCTTTCCAGCACTTGGGAGAAACACATCATCACCAACAGATGTTCCCGCTGGTCCTAGTCCAGCGTAATCTTCACCGATATTCAGGCGCCGTGAGAGCGTTCCAACGCACATCGACCTATCGATGTCTGAAACAGGAGATGTCTTGGACACCTACGTCGATGTTTGGACCATAAGCATCTTCGAGCAGCCTTTGCACTTTAAAGTACATATCATCGTCAGAAGCCTCTTCGCCGTCCGTTTTGTGATATGGCGATAGCCTTGGGTACTTTCCCTAGCTTCCGAAAGTTCCAACGTCTTTACTCTATATTCTGTATACACCAGCATCTGTAAAGTGTATCACACCTGCGCATATGGTATGCATGAAACTTTCACTGAGAAGAGCGTACACCTTGTCTCTGGGATCGGAGGCATTACGGTCCCGGAACTGGATCAAGAGATCCAACAAGCCTCGAGAGTTGGCATCGGCAATGGGATCTTGCTGTCGAATGCGGAGGCTATCAATACTAATGATGTTGTTGAAGCTGCCATAAATGACCTTCTACTGATCTGTCGGCAGCTCTTGCAGAGTTTCTCGAACAGCCCAACACACTGCTCATGATCTTCGTTTAGTTCCACGAAAAATCGAAACGCTTCACATGCGCCGGATTTGCGACCCGCGTTTTTCTCTTTGACTGGAGAATCTCTTTTGGGGTCGAAGTGCAAAACTGGTGGTGGTTCACTCAAAGACGGGGTAGAGCCATCAAGCTTGTCCCCAAGGTACAAGATACATTGCTTGCACTCGCTGAAGATGCTGCCCATGGGCTGTACTTGATGTCAACACTGTTCAACTCACACATGATCGGTGCTCCCCATGGAGCAGACTTTAACCTCACAAGTCTGATCTCATTCTGTTGGGGTGGGTGGCGCAGATTAGTCACTTTAGCCGTTTCTCGTAGAATATCAAAGGAAGATGACATATTCGACAGAATCGACCCGGTCTCCGTGAATAAAAGCTCATGTCAAGCAAAAGGACAGCTTAACGTGTGCCCAACGTGCGCGGCTCGAAGATGTGGTCGCGAGCTGACCGGTTGGAGTACACAGCCAGCACTGCGCATACTACCCCACACCACATCAGAGACGCCTCAGCCTTATCAGTGTTCAGTGACTTTTCTAGTTTGCAAGAAGTTGTTGACTGGTATACATCAAGAGGATGGACCAAGACATGACATCATCACCTAACTTGATAAACACTAGAAGCTGTAAGTGCTCATCGACGGAATCGTCGCTTGTAAGGTAAGATACAGATACAATGTAAAGGACAAAGAAATTCTATAGATGACAATTGATGGTGGCGCTGTGTAAGCAAAGGATCAAGTTCTTGGTTGAATAGTTTCTTCGGTCTGGTACAGAACCTACAATACTAATTTGGCGGTTAGAGTTCGTAACTGTGTGCCACGCGGTAATTCTGCTCTCTCAAAAATGGCTAGTAGAGCAATACTGCGTGTTGCGCATGTTCTTCCGTATTGCGAAAGCGCGTGTCCTCCAATAATCTTACCAAATACAGTTTAGCTTCACGGAAGTGACATCTGGCTCCAACCAAGATTACAAGAACTCCGCAATCAGCTCCACGTCGCAAGCCTCCAAGTCGCTCTGCAAATCGTAGCGCATTTTGTCAAAAATGAGGGGATTATGGGCACTCCCAGCGGTGCTGCGCATAGCGCTGGCGAACCAGCACGCATTTAGCGTCTTCGACGACTTGCTCGCGTTCCCGCAGGTACGATGCGCTGCACATACCCACACCTAGGTGGCGTCATCACTCGCTGACCGAACACCTAGTATGAGGTTTTATGGCCGGACACTTTTGTGACCGAGAATGATGCGACTTTCCTGCTCTCCCACGCATCACCCAGCTCGAGCTCTGCCACACCGGGTTCGCAAGAGACGCAGGAACTATCCAAGCGCGATAAGCCAGCCGCGAACATAGCACACGAGGACGAACCGCTCGAGCAGACATACGAGGCAGTAGTACTGCACGGACAGCGGTACCTTTGCAGCATACCTGTGATACCCGAAGAGATACCTCAGAATGACACAACATCGGCCGAGGAAGCAAAGGCCGAGGAAGAGAAGGAGCTCCTACGCGCAGCAGACCGTGGATGGGAGTTGCTCGAAGGCATGAAGGGCAACTGCATATACTATGTGAGCGGCTGGTGGAGTTATAGCTTCTGCTACAAGGATGAGGTCAAGCAGTTCCACCAACTGCCCCAGAGCCGAGGGGTCCCCCACTATCCGCCCGTCGAGGATACAAGCGTACACAGCTTTGTACTGGGCAAATATCCAAAGGAGGAGAAGAACAAGAAAGCGGATGCCCAGAAAACGCTTGGAAGTGAACAAGGCAGCAAGGAGGCTTTCGACGACGAGGGCGATGCGGGTGGAGAGGAGGAGAAGGGCCTAGAGATATCAAGACTAGAGACCAAGGGGTCGAGCAGGTACATGGTGCAGCGGTTGTCCGACGGTACCGAATGCGACTTGACGGGCAAGCCGCGCAAGATTGATGTACAGGTATGTACTTGCACGCTTGCTGTTCTATGTCGTGCCATCCTGACATCCTCTTCAGTTCCACTGCAATCCGCAGTCTGCCGATAGAATCGCTATGATCAAGGAAACAAGCACCTGCTCCTACCTCATGATTGTCGATACACCTCGCCTCTGCCACGATGTCGCCTTCACCCCACCACAAGAGAACCTCGCGCACCCCATAACTTGTGAACCTGTTATACTAGAGTCTGAAGTCGACGCTTGGACAGAAGCACAAGTCTCCGCCAAGATGGCCGCAGCCGAACGTCTCATCGCTGCTCACAACACAGCCGATGACGCAAATACAAACCCACTTCGCGAGCTCGCCGACGGCCTCGAAGGCTCTTCCAAGCGCATCGTCATCGGTGGCATTGAAGTCGGTGCGAAGAGGTTTGTTGGAAGCGAAGGCAAGGTAATCGAGAAGTCAGTCGTTGTTGGAGGAGGCAAGGAGACGTATATCGGTACAGTAGCGAGCAGTGACGGCAAGCAAATGTCTAAAGAAGAAATGAAGAAGCTCAACATTGCCGACCCCAAGGATGTTGAGACCTTGAAAGGAAATCTAAAGAAGCTAGCAGGCAAGAAAGGGTGGAAATTAGACCTTGTAGATACACCTAGAGGCAGGGAGTTCAGAGGTATCATCGACACCGAAGATCAAGACACTGAGAAGACGAAGAAAAAGACGACCAAGAACAAGGATAAGGATAGCGCAGGTATGGGCAAGGAAAAGGAACGTGAGCCTGAGCCTGAGCAGGGTGATGAGGATGAGATGCACGAGGGAAGTGAGGAAGTGTACAAGGATGAGCTTTGATTGCTTCTGTACAGTAATGACTCTTTGTCCCTATGCTTATAGTGAAGGTGGTGGGCAACCCCGAGCGCGGTCCTGTGCTTTACCAGCACATGCACGGTTGATGTAGTTGGCTGTGATCATACCTTGGTCGAGACTTGCGCCCTTATGGATAGGAACGCTTCCGCATCCTAAGAATCATCAGCTTCAAGTTACCAGCGTCGAGAAGATTAGTCCGACTTACGTCCGCAGGGGTGATTCCTAAGCCGCTGAACGATCTCTCGGACGTCCTTGGCGTTGATATCCATATGAAGGTTTCGAGCGAAAATGCACATGCCCTGAAAGTATTCACGATTGCATACTTGGCACGCAATCTTCTCGCCGTTCTTGAATGTGACATGATCGGCTATGAACAATGGCTTCAGTAAGAGCACCCATGACTAGAATACGAATGAGAGGATGTAGAATGTACTTACGAATCTCGTGGAGAGTTTCGAGGATTTGGTCAAGGCTCGCCCTGCAATATTTACACTGCGAGCTACCCTTGCAGTTGGCGCCGTCTCCTCCGAAGGCGTGAACGTCGGTGGAGTTTCCAGAAGCTGGGAAGCTCTCGTATGGAATATCCGCGTCGCTAGTCTGATCAGGTGAGACTCGCGGAATGACCTGGTTGCGGTTGTTGCCATGAGCTGAATCGATATCTGAAGAGTGTTAACTTGAGGTATTCACACGCGCTGTAATCGGGAACATACCAAGAGCTACCAGTGGCTGTCTGTCATCGTCGATGGCGGCTAGAGCAAAGACAGCCGTCGCCCAAATAAGGACAATGGCGAAAACATTCAGAACTGTAGTCTTCATGTTGGTTGTTGCTGGAGATTGACTGGACCTTGTGTACTTCGCTAGTTGTATCAAAAGAGCGCGGTGGAGGTAGTATAGAAGAGAGAGCCGTCAAGTGAGAAAGGCAAAAGATTTAATACCCTGTAGGCAACGGTGATCCAGGTGAAGGAGAAGGCGCACGTTTTCAGGGTCCATTAAATGCTTGTGAGAAAGTACAAACAGTTTAGCGGTGGAGTACCAGGTCATGATCTCTGCGAAGAATGAACGTCTACTATCTGAGCTGCTGTACTAGAAATGAAACTCACTGCCTCGAACTTCCTTATAGCAAACGCGAACTCATACACATTTCGACAGCTGTTGGCAACATGCCTAGAGATTCTGATACGGAGCGTCACACATAGGAAAAGCCCACTCGACTCGAGAACCATCGCAGTTACCCATCGAGACCCACACTTTGACGGGTGGGTAACACTCATTTCTCCCTTTCTTGGGCAACCCCAATCTCGATTTTTTGTGTTAAAGACTTAATCAACTCACTCAATACCCACCAGTCACGCCACAAAAATTCCATAACGAACAATTTTCGCAAGGAGGTCCTAGGAGTGTAGGTTAGATGAGATAGGAAGAGAACACATTCAAATCCTTGAAAGCTAGCTTTGAGCAGTTCTTGCAAGGAAATTAGGGCAATGTACATAATTCGGCATCGTAAACTTTGATCAATTTGACGGTCAGACAGACAGCAGAACGCGCATCGTAAACTAGATACGTATCGTATCGCCCGCGTGAAGGCGCGAAGAAGGCTTGCCGATTCTCGAGCGACCACGAAAGAGCACCACAAACGCAAAGACGCAAGAAGCGTAAATCAGACCTCGGGAATGGACTGAGAAGCACAGTGAAAGCAAGCTCGTTGGCCTTTCCTCTCCTCTCGTCACATCATTCCAGGGACACTAGTCCTAATACGCTTGACTCCTCTCCACAGAGCTTCAGTCGCCCCAGTCTCTTCCCCCCCAAATCTTATCTGATTCTGATCTCCCCAACTTTCACAGGATCACCTTCGAAGGATTCACCATCGCGCACCCCGAGCCCAAGTCTTGGACCTGGGATTCTCGCACGTGGATCATCCCAGCGAATATGCATCGAAATCGGCCCATGGGCGCTATCTAAGAGCATCCTTCCGTCCTAAAGGCGAGACAATCGAACGCACTTATTGTTGAGACAAAGCATTAGTGCGATAGCGCACTAAGAGCTCTGGGTCAGAATAATCGGATTAGTGAACGAAACGCGCGCAGAAACCCGTAATTGGAAGGCAGATAGTTGCCCTATCCACACCGGATACCGGATCATTCCACAACCGAGCGCAACGTAAATCTTGGATCTACAAGACATGTCTGCATCTCTGATCCTTCATCTTTAGATGCATTCATCATAGGATGTCAGATGAGCCCGATAGCCGGTTCTCGGTAAGCGAGCGTAGTGCTTCGAGAAGAGAAGCGGGGGCGCAGCATGAAGGACCTCGACAAACCTCGTATCTGCATGTAGGTCTAGAGGGGAACGTACATGTCTCAGCCTCACTTTGTGCTGCCTCAGGCAGCAGATTGAAGAAAAGGCAGAAATTAAGGTTGACACGTCGAAATCTTTTGCCTGCTTTTGCCTTGTTTCTTTCTCTGGAGATTACGACTCGATGGTCTTGAGATGTCCTATTGCGAAACGGATGGATGTAACACTAATGCAAAGTGCAGCGTCTCGAACCACGCTCGCATTAGCCCACCACCACGTTCCCAAATGATGACCGAAACAGGCATCGAGGCCGATGACGTCCATCGTTACGTACGATGTAAAATTGCTATCCTACTGTACAATCCCGATGCCTCCTTCACTGCCCAGGCTTACCGATCGTTTCCCTGCTCATCTTTCCATCTTCCCGCTCTCTGGTCCAACCCACCAGTCATCCACCCCCGCGTGAGAAAACAAGGTTCTCACTGCATGTCATATGCACAGTCCGGTGAACACGCCATATTCACCGAAGCACTTTGCGCTTCATTCCCGATGAAGTAAACGTTGGCAACGTCGTTTCTGCCTATGGCTATGTTGTAGATTTGGTTTCGGGAAGAGGGGGCCGGGACCGTTGGTTTGGGTGTACCATGCAGTCTAAATATGCTTAGCTAGTGTGAGGCTGTGGCCGTGTGGAAATGGAAGGGGAGAGAAATCGTGAATGGGGGCTATTTGGACGTTGTAGCGGGCTTTGGGGCGTGAGATGGGAAGTGGACGGAGATGCGCCGGAAGGCTGCTATATAGTTTCACGATGACAAGACGTTGGTGTAGTGAGAAGGAATGCAGGTTAACATATGTATAACGACCGCGCTTTTGGTATCCTACTACGAAAATGTGATCGGCCGTAAGACGTCGCTATCTGCATAAAATATCCCCAAACGCCTAAACGGGTATAAAGCTATAGTGACAGTCGTAAATGTCATGAATCTTGGAGTCCGAAATGTAGGCGCCTCCGTCTATGTATCCCAAACTCTTTACACACAGTTCACAGTTGCTTAGTCCTCTTCGGAGTCTGCGTCGCTATCTGATAGTACGCTTTTGCGTGGCTTGCCATCGCCAATCTTCCATGCTGCGCCATCTCTCACGATGAGACCTTCATCGATAAGATATCGCTCTAGTTTCTCGTCCCCATTCCATGTAGCCGGGTCGAGCATTTCTAAGCGGCTTCCGTCCTTCTCAAGATGACGCCCAACGTGCTCCATGCGCTCATCCCAAGATGTAGCACCAACGAATATTCGCTCGCAGAAAAGGCAAGTCGAGTGCTGCGGTGGATCTCGTAATTGTAAGTTACAGCGAGCCTGGTGTTTGGGAAGATTCTCTTCGGAGACAGGGTAGTCTTTCTGAGTACGACTGGATTTGTCTTTCGGAGCAGCGTGCATACGGCGGAGATGTTGTGTAAAAAGGTCTTTACGGTTGAAGTCGTTGTAGTATAAAGTGTGCGCGTCGTTGGAATCAGTCGATGGCGGGCATAGATCGCAACGCCAGTAGCCGAGCTTGATGTGTTGGGTGCTGACGTGCCTCTTCCACTCGTTCTTTGAGGAGAAATTAGACGTACAGCCATACGCAGCGAGCGGACAAGGGAATGCGCGGCGGTCCTCAGCCTGGATGCTTGATTCAGTGCTAGCCTTCGAAGTCTTAGAGGCTCGACGAGGTTTCCTCTCCAACTTGACGGATTCTGTAGGGCTTGGGACAACAGAGTCTTTACGGATGGGTTTGCGTCGCTTCAGTGTTCTACTTGAGCTACTGTTCGATGCGGTAGACCGTCTACGTTTGCGGCTGGAAGACGGACTGTAGTCAGAGTCAGAGGCGGGCTCTTCAGGAAAGTCAACGCGCTCCACTGATTGTGCATCCCGCACAGAGTGGCCGATACCCGAGTCTGCGTACGTCCTGTAATCCGGAGTAGCCTCTTCCTTGACGGCAGTATGATGGTGGTCGCAGGTAGTCTCTTGTTTCATAGTAACGTCCTCAACATCTTCGGCCACTGCCTCAGGCACTGCAGGGTCATACTCAAGCTCACGAAGGCTGATATTGCCGCGCTCCACGACATAAGACTCGCATGGGTATACACCTCCCTGAGGATACTCGGCTTGTGGGTATGACAACGATAGCTGCGAGTATTCCATCGGACTTCCATACGGGATGCTATGGCGCATGTGTGGTGACCGGAGCTCGTCTTGGGTGTTTTGGCTAGTATTTCCAGAAGAAGAACGATCCGGTGACGCATGACGAAAGAAGTCTGCCGAAGGCCAATGCTGCTCGTAGGGTCTCTCGTATCGGTTGTCTAGAAATGGTATCTTTGCGTAAAGCATGCCTGGCGTAAGTGGGTTCTGATCGATCATGAACCGCTGCATAGGTTGCATGCTGACAACGCCATTGTCGTAGTCATCCAGATAGGAGTCGTCTTCAGTACAGAAATGCACTATACGCTCTTTGCATGGCTGTATATAGTTCATATGCTCTATCGCCCACATAGGATAACGAGCATCGTCCATAGCTTCTATCTGCGGCAAATCTCTGAATTGGTGACCGTCCATTGCTGATATTGAATCGTTACACAAGGTAGCGGAAGTAACGGTAGAAACTATGTGATGCGTGGCGTCAGAAAGACAACGAGGATGGAAAACGGAAGTGCTGGCAAAGGTTAGAGAAATTCAGAAAGTTTCAGTTTGTGCCATCTTACTTGACTGGCGAGAAACTCCCACGACAAGTCGCGATGGAAGTGTCCTGCTATGGCAGCAATGGTGGATAGAATTGGTTCAAGTACCGCGATTAGAGTGAGAAAATAAGGCAAAAAAGGCGGAGCGTATGTCAAGAAGTATGATGCGTAAAGGCAGTAGATTAGGAAACCTAAGGCTAGGTTGCAATGCTGTAACCTTTAGTGCCGTCTGACCATCCCCCCGATTGTCATACTGTCTACTGTTTTATGGTGAATAGTCCGCAGAGCCTCATCGTCAAGGACCAATGAGAATACCTTGTCCCTTGGCAATGTAGTCCCCTGTTCCTAAGGTTCACCGGTGGGGACAGCTGTGCACATTTGTCCAGCCACCACTGGAATTGACGTGGACAATCGGCACCTACCACCAAAGCGGATGGAGTCAGCCCCAGGAGCAGCCCTCTAATCAAAAGCAATCACGCTCGCTAGTGGTGAGCGGATCACTACCGTATCGCGATGTAGCCAAGTCTACATTTGTGCCTGAGCTGCGTCCGCGGAATGTACATTCGCTTGAAGTTGCTGGGGCCATGTGAACGCTACGAATGTTAATCGCTGGCCCACCAGTTTGACCGTTGGGGGCCGAAACAAGCAAGGAGATTGAATGGCGGACGCAGGATTCCAAGCACCAAAGTACTCACTGTCAAGAATTGTCGTCTCTACTCGGAGGCCGCACGTAAAAGTCTGTCGTTAGTCGCTGCCGTGCTACCGCACCTGCGTCAGGGACGTGATGGTTCCGAAAGCTGCCGCGCAAAAACAACGCTGATGAGAAGCCCAGTTCCCGATCAAGACGAGAAGCCGTCGTCGGTCAGAGTGTGGAGGAATAGACTTTCATTGGGAGTCGTTGCATTGTGGCTCGCCGGCTGGGGCGCATTTGGTCCAGCGAGACTCGATCCAGGCATCAAGATAGGGTGAAGCATGGCTTTGCCAGTGCAGTTGTAGTACATTGCTGGGAGGCAGTGGCAGAGCACTAGTGATGATGCTATCATCTCATGAATGGTAGAAAAGATAGCAGAGACACGCCTGGGCTGTTTCGACGGCTGTCTGCACCCTCTCTTCTGTCGTCGCCTCACGGCTAAGGCTCCAGACTCAACTTGCAAGGGACGCTGGTCGGTAAGAGCTTCGAATGTTTTGGGCTCTCGGGACGCATTTGGGGGCGGTGCGTCCCGTGTGTTTGGAGATGGAGACTGACGAGTGGCGGGCGGGGAACAATGAACTTGGAGGACTCGGAGCTTGTGCGCCGTCTCAAGTCGAGAACAGCCCACTCAGATGACATTGCGCTACCCCTGCGTCGGCGCGTGGGTAAGATGGACATGACTATCTTCACAGAATATTTGCTGTCAACTGTCAGAACACAGTCCGGCGGCTCTGCACAGGGGTGGAAAGATGTTCGAGGTCTAGAAATAGCGACGCGCAGAAAACGCGCCACCTTTGTCTGCTTGGCTTCAAGTCCCCGCAGATGGCTTGAAGCCACAGCTACCACTGCCACGAGAACCGTACCACTGGGACATGATGACAGTCATAGAAATTAGCTATCTCGCGCCGGTGGCCTGTATCTGGGGTCTTTGCGCAATGGAAACGCGGGATGATAGCTTTTTGGGCCTTTTCTAGATGTGTATGTACGCCATGGCGGTGCTATGGCCAGCAACTGATGCCCTGTGCCGACATTACGCTCCGAGTTTGGCAACGAGGCGGTCTTCAATGCCCTCCAATATCCATCGATGCTCCAGCACCTCCAGATTCTCGGCTTCACTGAGAAACAGCTTATCCGGATCCTGCTCAGGACCCATCATGCCACCCCCGCCTCCGTTGGCCATGGCCATCTGTTGGGTAACTTGGTTGGCAGCTTAAAATAACATTGTCAGTCGTATTCGATTAAGGAAATGATGTCATCAACGTACCATTGTTGCTCCCCAAGATGAAATTGTAGACGGGCTGAAGTCCGAACAACGTCAGGAAATACCAAGACAAGCTGGACACCCATCTGACGTCCAGGTCACGAGTTCCCACTCCAGATTGCAGCATTGACTTGAACTGTGGCGTCAATGGGAAGGGCAGTTTCACTGCACACATAAATTAGCCACTGCTAAGTTTTGCTTTTACGGCTCGGGAGCAGCCGAATCTCAGAGTATCCCGACAATGCGTGCCGACGAGTCGCGAGGATGGTTCCGATGCAGACAACACATCAGCCGCTCGCTTCGCCCTAGCAGGTAGCGCATACGTGAAGGAGCTGCTCCACTACAAAGCCAGGCAAAGCGAAAGGTCACGCAATGTCTGGAGATGCGACGCCCAAATACTGGGATGCCCATGGACGCTCAGTTCCCAAGGACACCTAGTCTTGCATTCTCGATCTCTTTGGGAAACAATCGCGAGCCGTTTTTGCTTCGCCCACCAGGACAAGCGCGAAGAAGATGGACTTACTGATAACGAATCCCGAGAAGAAGGCATTGATCCACCCCATAATCAGCGTCTGTGGGATCATCATAGTCATCTGGCCCTTCATCATGCCCATCATACCCTCCATAGCCGCCGGGTCACTCATGGGATTTGGTCTCGGTTTCCCTCTCAGCTCAGGCTCAGCCAGGAACTTTCCCTCGTGGTACGCCTGCACCATGTAGGCTTTGCGAGCAGCGAAGGAGGGCGGCGAGAGAACCTGGGCGTTGGTGCGTAGGTTGACGCCGCGTACGAGGGAGCGCTGCTGTCGGATCTTGGCCAGGTCGTGTTTCTTGGGCGTGGACTGGAGCAGTGTCATTGCGTAGTGGCGGAGGATGCCTGTCAAGACCTAGAAGCTAGTTAGATTCTTCTTTTGGTGCATAAACGACTTGGATGGCATGTACCATGACGACTGTAATGGGGAGTAGAATCCACCAACTGTAGAATTATCAGCCATGCTTGTCTCGTCCACGGCAAACACCAGACCTACAACAGCGCGGGGTCCCGATGGATCGTCTGGACTACAGGCTGTCCCATGGTGCCGGTAGTAGACATTGATGCGGACGAGGGAGTGGAAGGGTGGAGGTCGGTGGTTGTTGGTTGCTTGACGACGATAGCTCGCCGCTGAGGCTCCGGCGGGATGTTGCAACCAGGGTCCGCGCTTTGCGCTTATGGAAAGGTGTCCCATCCACGAAACTACATCACCAACTGCGCGACAACCCTGGCCAAGGCACAATCACAACCTCAACATGTCTGCAACCCAGAAAATCGCAGTCCACTCCCTTGCCGGTATGTGTTGCATATCCGTCGCTACTACCCATCCAGCGGCGCGCCTGTAGGACTTGGATCTAACATGCACCCTCAGACCTCAAGAACACGACCGATGACGCGCTCCCCAACTACCTCAACAGCCTCAAATTCAAGCAAATTCACACCCAGACCGATGTGCGGTTAGTCCTCGGCTACACAGCCGTCACCATCGCCGGCGCCCTTTTCTACTACGACTGGAAATTTGGCTGGGAAGCCAGCAAGCCCTATACCCTACCCGCCGTAGTCGCATATTTCCTGTTAAACGGAGCCTTCAGTTATTGGCTATGGTTCGTGGAGAAGGGGGTTGTATATGAGGGGGAGGGCAAGACAGGCAAGGTACGTCTACAGGCTCCATTCGCATACATGTTCCCGTGTGGACCATTCTGACAACACCAAGGTGAGGATATCCTCGTCGACAAAGAAGCACATCCCCATCTACGAATGCGACGTTGTCTTTACACCCGCCCCTTACAACTCCAATCCCAAGCAAACGATCCACATCCGCGCGCCCATGACCCGGTGGTTCACCTCGGATGGCTACTTTGTCGCAAAGCCCTTCCAGCAATGGCTCGCTTCTGAAGTGCCTGTTGTTGGTGCTGCGGACCCTAATAATGTGGTTGAGGAAATTGGTCGGGGAAGTGCGGGTATGGACCAGACCATGAACCTGAACAGCTCCAATGCCGTGGATATCCTGCAACAGCTCAAGGCGAGTGGTGCCAAGTTTGCGAGCGGGGATGCGCAGAGGAGGAGATAGAGGGTCATACACTTGTGGGATACAAGGTCAGCATGAGATCCAGACCGAGGCGTTCAGGTGTCTACGGCTTGACATTAGCCATATTGCACTCGCGGGATAGCAAAAGCATCACAATGGTTTAGTGAGGGGGGGACACCAAAGATCTTTACTTGACACGATTGCTGTTTCCACTATTTAGGAATACTATGCGATGGCTAGGTTGTACGAAACGCCAACAAATGCTGAAGAAACGACTTCTGGATCATCATCCTCATATCCAATCTGGTCCTGCTACATGATCCAATTTAAGACATCTCCTGCTCAAGCATGGGCAATACCTCCAATTCTCTCTGAATAATCCTCTCAAACTCTTCCCTGTCTATGCCCGATGCCCTCGCTAATCGGAATAGGCTCTTGATGTCAGTGCTGATGTGTTGTTTGATCGCAAGCTCCGCTTGACTGTAGTGCTCGGCCTTTCGCTCCAGCCTCTCAATTGAGTTGGTCGACGCCGACGACGAGGGTCGTGGGTGGTTCATTGCATTCGCAGCGGCGCTGGGGTCCTGCTCGACGGACTCAAGATGTACCGCGCTATCATTACCGTGAACGCCACTACCATTCATAAGACTATTCGTATATGCTGGCGGCATGGACGAGTCGTAGCCATTCGGCCCCAGATTCGTCGTGTCGAGAGGTTCCATCTGCGGCTCGCGGGTATAGTCGAGAGCGTTGCCATTGAGAGTCGACTCGCCAGCTGCGGGGTTCTCTTCATCCGGGTCGTGCGCGTCAAGAGCTGGCTGCACTTCAGAAGCATAGCGTTCAAAGTATTCGAGCTCTGACTGTGTTGGTCCAATTTGCGTTCGGCTGCTGGTAATCGGGGCTGGAGAGCGCCTGGGCTGTGGTGTTCGTCCGGGCGTCTGATCATATGCAGCCCAGTATGAGCCGTCGTCCTCTTCTTCTATTGCCTCCTCTGCAGCAGGTTCAGCCTGAGCGACTGCTGTCTGGACTGTGATGCCGTTGCTCTTGACTGGGACAGACTTTCGCCTGAAGCCAGCCTCGTCGGCAGCGGGCATGTTCTCGAACCATTCCGTGCCATCTTCAGCGTCGTCTGTTCCTCTCAGTTCGGCTAACAGCCAGCGGCTTCCACCCTCGCCGCCGGTGCACCAGAGGTACGTTGGTATGATTCCATATTCGCCAAGCACCAATTTTGAGTGTAGCGTCTCAGGGTCTGATCGCCGGTATAGTATTTGATCTGGTTCCTCCACTTCGATCTCTCCAGAGGCGGGATGGGGCTCGACGTTTATCTTTTCGACAATCTGCGGCAGTCGTGAGGCGACTTCTCGGTCCCAGCACAACAGCGACAACCACTCGTTCGAAGACAAGAGCTGTACACGTTGGCGAAGAATAGGCGACAGGAGGGGCAGAAGCCCTGGGGGAACCTCTTTAGAAGCATTCGCTGTTGAGAGGCAAGCGAGTAGCGGTGGGAGGAGCTCCCTCGAATCGGGCCGTGGGATGACTTGGTTGAGTCCAGGCATGGCTGCAGTGCGGGGAAGGTATCTAGGAGTATGGTGTGGAAGACTGAGAGCGGTGTCGGTATTCACTCAAGAACACGACGAGTGTACTGGTTTTGGCAGACTCGTAAAGTCGACTAGGGAAGACGCCGTAATCGATAGGCCTAGGATGTTTCGAAGGCTTTTGTGCTTTTCTGGTGCTTTTCTGGTGCTTTTCTGGTGCTTTTGTCTCTTTACAAGAGCCTGTGTTTTGTAGACGTTTGCAACAGAGTATTGTGCAACTCGCCAATGGTCTGCAGTCTTGTCTGTGCTGCTTGAGTGGTGCTGTATCAGTCTGGTGATGCTGTCACATGCGAATGCAACCAGTGACGCGCAGAAGTTCGCAGACGCTGAAGCGGGGAAGGTAGGAAGCGACAATGGGGAGGTAAATCGCAAGATGCAAGTGGAAAAGAAAGAGGGAGAGAAGCACTTTGAAGCACTTCTCGTTCCATTTTCGCGAACAGCGGTACTGCAGAAACAGTGGATGCTTAGCTGTTGTTAGTCTCCGCTCCACCGAAGGGTCACTGCCGTTCCAAGACGCGCACCGGTTACGATTGCCCGCACGGCTAGATCGTGGTATGGAAATGGTTAGCCTCATCGAGAGCCTCATCAATCAGACACGCTCTATATCCAACTCAACAACGCGTCCAGAGCTCGTGGACTTGCTTCGGAAAAATTCCCAAGGCTCGCGGGACATCGTCCCCTTGGTTTCAGAGTGTCTTGCTACCACCCCAGGCCCAGCGCTTCCACCACGAGCATCTGAGCTGGACATGTATGCACCCACCAGGCGTGGTACATATACCCTGCGGCAGTATGCCCAAACTCACGATGGTATTGAACGGGTGTAGGAGACCTGCAGTGACGTCAACTTTTTGCGATCGCCAGCCCTGGATCGGCACAACACCTGCACAAGACCCTTCATCACGGGTACCTTGCATACTCTGGTAGTAGTTGATGAAGCCGTGATACCAACATCTTGGTTCGAGTCTCCCACCTCGGCTACATTGCATCGCACTCTTGGTGCTCCATTTGACCGCATTTCAATAAATCCCATTGATGGTGAGTTTGTTAGGCGAGGCCTTGCATATCCAACACCAGCAGCACGTTTCACGACCAGTATAATCAGACCATTACCATATCGCTTGTGGCTACAGCGTACATCACGGTATGCAGCACCCGAAGCTATATATCACAACCTATGGGCGCAACATTGCACCTTATATCTTACCGAAGCGAAGCGATCCTGCTATTTCCGTCATAGGACTCGCCCGCGGCGATGTGACAGCATATATCCTCAAATCTAGACCAGGTTAAGGTAGTGTGCGCTGAAGACAGCAGGTCGATGTGCTCCTTCGCCATATTTCCGCGAGCCCCACAACCGTCCGGGAGACTATCCGGCTTTGCTCTATGAAACTGGGGCCAGCCACTACCTTATCCGCTTGCGACGTGGCTAGAAAAGCTTCATCCTTAGACGTGGCTGATCATGCAAGGCATTCCATGCTATGTCGTCACATCGCGACGGTCATAAATGGGCAGAAAAGAACAGCTGCATAAGGCGGCCTGTGACTTCCATGACGAGGGCCCGATTACTAGCATGCTGCTGTTTAACTGGCACGCATGACAGATGAAGAGCAATTGCAGGCTTGGCCTATCTTTATATAGCATCAGCATTCGGCTGCTAAACTGCTAAGCGCCAGCCTACGCGGGTGCGCAACAAAGGCTGGGTACATGTTTCGAGCGTTGAGCGCGTTCTGACATGACAGCCTCGATCGGATTAGATGGCAGGAGTTACTACAAGCATCATAAACAGCAGATCGAGTTCGCCATGAGGGTATGCCCTCGAAGCATAGCCACCCGCTCGCCCCGTGTCCAGCCCCCTGCTCCCGCTTCTGTATAGCAACTGAGGCTGTGCCGTTTGTATCAAGCCTGCCAAGAACGTGTCACGCATCTGCAAATCTGCCTCGAGACGCCAGTCAAGCTCACAGCTGCCATCGCGCCGTCGCGCTTGTTTTCTGTCGATCTGCTCTTTCTCACAACCTCCTGGACATCTGCGCAGTCTGCGCCCACATCGTTTCGAAGACGTGAACAGCATCTGCTTGGCGTGCATCCCTCTACCCCGGCCTTACCATTCTGGAGATCTTGGGGGAAATCAGCCTTGACCGGTGCCTCGACTTTCGCTCTTTGCTGCGGCTGGCTCCACCGTCGACATTGAATTCCACGCTGTTTCTACCAACCAACCGAGAACTTCACGCTGTTTTTCTGTTGCTCGCGCGCGCCGTCACCCGATTTCGCTCGCGACCCACTCTGAAGCTGTCAACATCGTACAGGGCCGGCATTGCCTCTAGCCTCAACGGCTCCAAACTTGCGTCTTGTGCGAGGCAGATCGCTATCCAACTTCAAGCTACAGCGGCCTGTCGTCTTTCGCTTTCAGCCGCACCGCGATATTTCTCTTTCGTTTCGTCTCTCCGCCAATCTTGCTGCGTGTGTCGACGCGCTGCGATACTTTTGCCCCTCCCTTTGGCCTTCTGACTTTCGCATAAACAACATCAGTAACCTTCAGGCAGCACTATGCCGCCCTAAGCAGTGTGGGTCACAGTCACGTTACCATTCCACACTCGCTGCTTGTCGCAACCATCTATCAATCGGTGCGATCTGATCTACCGTCGACTCAGCCACAAGGCCGTTCGGTATAATCGGAACAACCATGCAAGCAGTTGATACGCAAACACAGCCCTACCAGGACCCTCGGCGTCAGCCGCGCCACCCTCAAGATGTGCAGGCTAGCGGTTATCAACTTGCGCCTTCTACCGGCAATTTCCTAATGCCAGATGCGCAAGGCACATTTACGTACTCTGCAGAACCGGCATCCATGGTTTACGATGGGTCCATGGTATCGCATCCCTCGTCCAGCACCCCTGGGCAAGACTCCATCTTCACTCCAAACATTGGATCCTCTCTCGACTCTTCCTTAAATCCGGATATGTCATATCCCCCACCGAATGTCTACAGCCAATCTCAAAACTACGGTTTCTCTCCAGGATCCTACTACGGAAACGGCCAGAATATCTCACCCTCGCATTCGATCGATCACATCAGTCCAGAAGCTGGCTATATGAGCGATCCAAATTATCACGATCCAAGCACCTACGCTACCCCGAACTTTAACGGACACGTTCTTGACGAATTCTCCGGCCTAACATTTGCTGAGAACGGTTCAACCAGCAATTTTCCGGCGTTCCAGGAGCATGTCGACATGTCAGCCCTGACCTCAGGGTCTCTCAATACATACAACGCCCAGCCGAGCGTTCCCCTCAGTAATACTTCACTAAACCCACACCATCAATTGCTGTCCCCAAGTGCGACAAACAATTCTAGTCCAGCACTTGGCGATGAGAGCTCAGCGTTCACCTCCATGCAGTACAATGGGAATATGTCGACGCCACCAAATCACGGCACTCATCTACCTCAAGCAACTCCAATCAAGCAAACACATAGCCCAGCCCTGACAAACAGTTCCGGAGATCTATCAATGGCAAACCCTCGGCCTCTCACACGACATCTGACGAGCCCCATTGTGCGTGTAGAGAATTACAGTAGAGAAGACTCACCTTCACGTTCCGACAACAGCATGCCTGCCAGCAGGCAGAGCTTTAGCAGCCGCCGTTCTGGCAACCACTTATCACCTTACGCCCATAACGAAACCTCTGATGAGGAAGGGGACTCGCAGGAGCACGTACACGTGCGACCAGTCGTCCGCGGACCTGAACGCAATGATGACGGTTCATGGTTGCTAACAGGGGATTCTGGGCAGAGCGGCATTAATCCCGACGATCGACGTCGGATGGGCGACGCGTGGATTCTCAGCATAGAGGAGATTGCAGAACAACGATCAAAGAACGAGAAGAAGCTGGAAGTACAAGAGTGGCTCACAAAGAGTGAAGTTGGCAGCGAAGCAGGCGATGTGGGACCATCAAACAATCTGCTCAAGCCAATCACTGGTAGACGTCGAGCAAAGAGTCACAACGACGTTCAACGGCGGGCCCTCCCAAATAGCTTCGGACTGGGTGTTCGTACCGACTTCGATCGTATAGACGACTCGGGTATACCTGGGCCTGGCGTGTATATTGACGAACGAAGCGATTACGGCGACTACGACTACGATGACGATGAATCGGCAGAACCCGAATCTCCACCCGCTGCGATCGACGTCAATGCGAGCCACGTCGAGAATTCGTACTTTCCCCTCACGCAAGAATCTATATCAAAGGATGGTGCTGTTATAAAACCATGGGTAGATGGACCCTCGCAACCCAATCCTCCAAACACTTCGGCTCGATACCAGCCGCCCACATCGAATGCTGCAATGATGCGCTTCTTGGTGCGATCGAAGGACGTCGAACAAGCTTCACTTGCAGCTACGGTTGGTTCACGGCGTCTCAGCGAATCTGACATTGGTAGTATCCGTGCAGCTCCAGGTGTCATCAAGGTTATTGAACCTGAGCCGAGGAAGAGCAAAGAGCGACAACGTCGCCCCAGTTTCTTAGAGAATATCCTGCCCAAGCGTACACCAAGCAATCTGCTACTTAAACGTAAAGGTAGCATACCTGTACAACAGTCCGACACAGCCTCGGACAAGTCCAAAGAACCGATCATCGAAAAGCCAAAGCGCATAGGTAGCTGGGGTCGTCCGAAGTCGCCTCGAGTTGATACGAACCTGAGCAATCACAGCAAAGAAGCAGAGCCGCGTAGTTCTATGGGTTTATCTGCGGCTGCTGGACCATGGTACAAAGGTCCCAGGAACGTTATCAAACGCAGCCGGAGTAGGAGTGATATCGGTCGGTCGCCAGGACTGGCTGAGCTGATGACACAGCATGGAGGCCCACCTATGCCCATGCTAGCCTCACCGCTTGCAGATACAGAGGCGACGAAGCCATCTGCACAGCCAAGCCCATCGGGAGATGACGACGACGACGATCAAGACCCCGTCAGTATGGATCTCACGGTCCGCACGGATCCTATTATTCCGACGTACGACGGCTTCAGGGCTCATGCTAGACAACTCAACCCTCGTCTAGCTGACTTTATGGTTGAGCGCATCACCCAAGAACAGATGCGCAGATACAAAAGGCTATTAGAATTCAAGGTCAAGCATCTCAACGCCGTGCAGCACAAGAACTGTGCATCAAGAGGGTTTTGCACCGATCTTGGTGGCGAAGCAAAGCAGCTTCCTCCGAAAGCAGGGGCTAAGGATGCCGATACCCCCTTCATCGGTTTTCAGGTTACCTTGCCTGGTTCTTCTGACGATGATGGTGAGCCTCCTATGGAAGGAAATGTCGCTCCTGCTGCATTCCCTTCTGGTGTACCACTTCCTCCTGTCAAACGTTTACCAGCTGAGTTCGAATGCCCCCTGTGCTTCAAGGTCAAGAAGTTCTACAAGCCATCCGACTGGACCAAGCATGTACATGAAGACGTGCAACCTTTTACATGCACCTTTCCCAATTGCGGTGAACCCAAGTCATTCAAGCGTAAGGCAGACTGGGTTCGACACGAGAACGAGCGACATCGCCAGCTAGAGAATTGGACATGCCAGATCGCTGATTGTAACCACACATGCTACCGCAAGGACAACTTTGTGCAACATCTTGTTCGTGAGCATAAGATAGCTGAGCCACGACAACGTACCCGAGCCGCTAACAAAGATGCACCAACTACCGGTGATCAAGGTGAGATAGATGACGTTAGTTACTTTGCAGATCTCTAACGTGATTCAGATGATATTTGGGCCATTGTTGAACGATGTCGTCGTGACACCACTAAACAGCCGAAGGATGAGCCTTGTCGGTTCTGTGGTAACATCTGCAACAGCTGGAAGAAACTGACCGTTCACTTGGCAAAACACATGGAGCAGATCAGCATGCCCATTCTCACCCTTGTGGATCAGAAGCAGCTCAATGCAGACAGCATCATCAGCCCAGTGGTTGAGTTGCCCGAGAGCCGCAAGTTATCCATCACTCCAAGCCGCTCGCCAGTGGACAACCGATCGAGGTACAACCCTAATGCAACGTATGCGCCTGGTATCGACCCCCAGAGTCTCTACCCTCAAGAATCGAAATCTCAAACAGGATCCACGGGAATGCAAACGTATCCGCCACCACAAATGGCACCACCATCGACTCAAACTAGCAGTTATGCTAACTATGCGGCAAACAATGCTGCGTACCACACAAATCAGACCTATCCAGGCCTACAGGTTCCTCGGAAGCCACTCAATGGCTATGCGAACGGACTCCAAATTCCAAATCAGCCATATCATAATGGAAACATGCAAAGCGGAGTACAGCAATATGGCATGAATCCTGTTAGTACCGTCCAACAGCAGCAGTCGATGTACACAGACTCTCCGGTCGACACCACGATCACACCTTTTCCTTCCTACTACACACAAGAGCCACAGGGCTTGACGACTGAGATGCCTAACATGGGGTTTGACACCAACAACACCATGCATTATCAGCAGGGCAGCACCTACCCCGCCATGTCGTACTTGACCGCGCAACACAATTATCAATACCAGCATCAGCAGTAGGGGGCGACAAGCGAGGGAGGGAAGTTTCCGTCGAACGCCCACGATGCGCAGCACGTCGTAATGTCTGTTTTGTTTTCCTTTGTTTCCTACGATATCCACTCTTGCGCACCGGAAGATGAGTTTACGGTTATGAGGCGAATTGGTTTAGACGTGTTAAGACACCTACTGTCGCTTACAGATTGGGTCGGCTACATTATCAGCATTTCATGGTGCAATAGGCATGCATGATACGATAGACATCGGCGCATCATTTGCACAATACCATGCTCCTTGTACCTTCCACTCTTTGCGAAGTGATGTGTTTTATGGAGCACAGCTCTCAACGGAAGCTGTGACCCACTCTCTGAATCTCGACTATTGAGTCCAGAGCGGCTCTATTACGATACGTTTCTCTTCGGCGACAAACAGCAACAAGTCCTGCCTCAGGCATCTTTGCGTCTATTTCCAAAACACGGACCCCCGCGCCCAGTCACACACATCAGCACGGCGTGCTAAATCGATCGCGCCGACGGGGAGCAATCCGGTGCTGAGCGGTGATTGGCTTCCTGCATCCCCGACACACATGGAGGACCTTTTCTGCACAGCCACCCGCAACATGAGGTCCTCCATCTGCAATTCGACGAACGGCTCGCTAGGTGTATCGGCAGCACGAATGAGCTTGCAGAATCATGAATGAGGGCAAACAGGGCAACGTTTGCCTTCTTGGTACCCCTCCGGTGAGAGGAGGACTGGGAGGCCGCCCACATGCGCAGTGGCCCTAGCCATCGCGATCATGGCCATCGAACTGCGATAACCATAGTGTATCAAAAGCGACATGACGGCATACCACTGACCCCTATTTTGCTCACCTCGAATCGAAAGAGTCCGAAGCGCATCGTCCAGAGCATGCGCATGCAATGAAGTGACGACGTCTTGGTGTGGAGCCTTCCCTCATCCTCACACCGGCCAGGCAGCGCATGCCCGTGCGCAGGGACACGAAACGGAGGACCTCACATACATATCTGTTACACGCACCTATCTGGCTTTCACTCTTAGCAGATTGGGGCGGTGTGCTGCAGCTGAGATCTACTAATGCATACCTGCGCACCCTTTTCTTTGAAACGGTTTGCGTACTGCGTTCCTTGGGACAGGCGTCAGGCTATCATCCTGCAGCAGGCTGAAAGTTGAGTTTGAGGTATGTATTGCTGTTGCCTTTTGAAAGGCAGCTTATACTTTTTTTTTTTTAAATGTTTGATGGAAATTTTCTGGCGCCACTCGGGTGCCTTCTTTCGTGTTCCAGTCGTGGTCGATTAGAGTGTGGATGACATGTTGATGCCTTGGGCAGTCCGAAAGATGCTGACCCATGATAGCGAACATGTCTCACCAAAACCTAAATGGGAGCTATTCACAACTCTATAGCAACCTTCCCCCGACCAGATATCAGTACAATGGACGAATACCGGACTTGCATATCGATACTGTGCCGGCCGAGTCATGGCAACCCTCTCAACGGTCACGGAGTGCACAGGACGTACGCATTCGGAGGCCCAGCTCATTGGGGTCTGCAAACACAGCAAGAGATACACATCAGCTAAGAGACTCCAATCATATGATTTATTCTCAGGGCTTTTCGCCTGTAGACGGTGGCATCGGATTCGACCTGACCAGGGACTCATCTTTCCTCGATCCAAACTATGTTCCTCATTATTACGATCCAAATGCGAGCCGAATGCCCGAACCAGCATGGAGTCAATTCAATCTCAGGAATCCCCAATCCAGTGGATCTCACGGCCCGCCACGTCAACTGAATACGAACTTCCGGCTCTCATGTGGCCCGAAGTCTGACATCGGCAGTCAGGCTTCACCGTCTGATGAAGGGTACTTCTCGCACAACACTCGATCCGTTGTCAGCAATGACCCCGATTATGTCAATCAAGAGCTACCAGCAGGCCTTCTGTCCAATATGGACGGCATGAACGTTGAGTCTGTCACTAGCGAAGCTCCTACAATGTCACGGATGTCTTCGGATCAGCTATCACTCGTCAGCAGTCGTAGTGGCAAGTCAAAGAAAGTGTATCATTGCCCTCAATGTTCAGAGATACTCAAGTGTAATTCAGAGTTTAAGTGCGTAGGCAACATCATTGCGAGATGAGCACATGCTGACTGATAATGGCAGGAAACATATGCTCAAACACGACAAGCCCTTCAAGTGTGAGGTACCTGGCTGCAAGCGGACAGAGGGCTTTACAACAACAAACGACCTCGATAGGCACCGAAGGAGTCTCCATCGAAAGGGTATCGACAAGAAATCTTACAGATGTGCAGTAGAGAACTGCAGAAATAAAGAAAAGACGTGGCCGCGTCTAGACAACTTCAAGCAGCATGTAGAGAGGATGCATAAAGGTGAAAACGTCCTTGATGTCATAGAAAGGTAAATGCGTTTGCTTTCCGCTCAAAGCACCAGCTAAACTGACATTGGTAGATCAATATGCCACCCAAAGAACGCTGACACTCCGATGGAGGAAGCTAGCGTTACACCAATGGACATTGATATTGCAGTATCCGGGATGGAGAATCCCTTTTCAGTCAGTCCGACCATAACTATGCCGCCCGTGTTGGACTTCCTTTCGCCACAGAATGCCAGACATTCATTATCGTCTGGACCAAGTTCCAACCCAGTGGGAAACATACAATCACTGTCTCGGCCGTCTAGGGCTAAACCCACCTCCGCACCTCACAACACTGGCATTCAGAAAATGCAAAAGTCGACACGCCCTCGATATCATGCACCGGGAGTGTCTTCCCAGCCAATACAGAAGCCTCTGCTTACCACCAAGACGGCTTCTCGCGTACCTGGAAGAAACAGCCTCAAACTTCAACAGTCTTCGTCCAGTTCTGCACTATCCAATGCCCCACAGACTAAGGCTGAGCAACAAAAGGAGCTTAAAAAGAAGTCTGAGCGACAGTCACACTCACCGAGCCCTGTGGACCTCGAAAGCATCATTTTGGAGATGATACAGAAAGCGAAGGACCAGGCTGAATGCGAAGACAGATCTGTGGAGCAATCGAGGCCGGAGAAGAATGCGGTGTTAATGGACATGGTAACGAAGCTTCTGAACAAAGGCCCAGTATCTTCCAATACAGGACAGCGTCGCAACAGCAAAGACACGCTTCATAATGATAAGAAATGTCCACACCCCGATTGCGGATTCGCAGTCGCTCGTGATTGCGATCTGCGCAAACACATGAAACGACACGATCGGCCTTATGGCTGCACATATCCCAAGTGCCACAAACGATTCGGGGCAAAGTCGGACTGGAAGCGCCACGAGAACAGCCAGCACTTCCAACAGGAAGCCTTTCGTTGCGATGAGACACTTCCGACAGGCGAAGTTTGCGGTGTGCACCTCCACCGAGAAGGAGCATTCAGAAACCACCTAGAGACGCAGCACAAGACCCCATGCGAGGAAGCCCAAAAGCGCTTGGACAATAGCAAGATTGGAAAGAACTGTCAAGGCTCTTTCTGGTGTGGTTTATGCGGGGTTGTAAAGCAGCTCAAAGAACGGCGCAATGCAGCATGGGATGAGCGGTTTGATCATATTGCGTATCACTTCGAGAAGGAGAAGAGAAGCATCGATGATTGGATATGTGCTGAGGAGAACCGACTGAAAAAGGACTTGCTTGAAGAGAATTTGAAACGAGAACGCTTCGATGATGAGGATGAGAGAGAGAAGGATGGTGATGTAGATGCTGTTGGAGACGACGATGACGCCCCGCAGCCGCGACCACAGCTTCGTCGACACAACATGTCTGGTATGTCGACGCCGATGCCGATGCCGATGCCAACACATGCGACGACGACATCCCCACCGCCTCCACCGGGCTTTGTGAAGGCGAGTAAGAGGAAACGGCCAGTTGAAGACGACACATATGCCCCGCAGCTGCCAAAGCGCAAGCAAACTACGCTTATAATGAACCGCTACTGTGTAAGCCGCCCATCATTCAGGTAAGTACGGTTTTGGCTAACTATCACAGTGTTCTTGCAGAAGTCCGTGTGGTGTCGTTGACGTTGCGTGTACCAATTGCCCCCATCAACTGTGCACTGATTGCAATTTCCAAGAGGATGAGACTTTCATGATGGAATCGATGGACTTCTTTGGATGAGGTTCGTAGCTCACGGCGCATGGGTGACCAGGATGGAGATACCCTTTAGATAGTCTAACCAGTATTTGGTCAAGCTTGTAATAATATGATCACAGTGATCAAGTGAAAGAAAATCCCCCCCAAATACATGGTATTGTTCACCCGCGATGATGATGACGTTGCAGGGGTGGGTGAAAGCATGTCGGCGAAACCAAATGCCGAGGCGTGGAGTTGGAAACGTGTGCTCATGAACCATAGCTCTCGAGAAGTTCCGTGACGCGGCCTTGCGACCAACAACCTCACCCTCCTTTATCTTCTCCTGCAAACATGGCTGCCGCCGCAGATGACGGGCAGCTCCTCAAGCAGGCGACTGGCCGCAACACTCGAGGCTTGCTTCGAGTGATTATCCTGGTCCTCATCGCTGCCGCTGCAGTAAGCAGCCGTCTGTTCTCCGTGATCCGCTTTGAGAGCATCATCCACGAGTGTCAGTACTGCAATGCAACAGTATCAAAGCAATTGACTGATTATGCTTCACAGTCGATCCGTGGTTCAACTTCCGAGCAACGAAATACCTAGTACAGAATGGCTTCTACAGCTTCTGGGACTGGTTCGACGACCGTACGCGCACCTCGGCCGCACACCCCCTCAGCACCCTCAAGACGCAATTGACTAACTTGGGATACAGGAACATGGCATCCTCTTGGGCGAGTTACCGGTGGTACTCTCTACCCAGGACTGATGGTCACCAGCGGTGTCATCTACCATTTCCTCCGCGCCATCAGCCTTCCTGTTGACATTCGAAACATCTGTGTCCTGCTCGCCCCCGCCTTCTCAGGCCTTACCGCGCTCGCAACCTATCTCCTGACCTCCGAGATGGTTCCATCTCCCTCCGCTGGTCTGCTCGCCGCAGCCTTCATGGGCATCACGCCTGGTTACATTTCGCGATCCGTTGCGGGAAGTTACGACAACGAGGCCATCGCCATCTTCCTGCTGGTCTTCACCTTTTATCTGTGGATCAAGGCGGTTAAGAACGGATCAATGTTCTGGGGCGCAATGAGTGCCCTGTTCTACGGATACATGGTGTCAGCGTGGGGTGGATACGTCTTCATCACCAACTTGCTGCCTCTGCATGTTTTCGTCTTGATCTGCATGGGACGATACAGCCCGAGATTGTACGTTAGCTACACATCGTGGTATGCGCTCGGCACGCTTGCGAGTATGCAGATTCCCTTTGTTGGTTTCTTGCCTATCCGCAGTAGCGAGCACATGTCCGCGCTTGGTGTCTTTGGCCTCCTCCAGCTGGTTGCCTTTGTCGACTGGGTTCGCGCACAACTTCCCGGCAAGCAGTTCCAGACGCTACTCCGCGCTCTAGTCCTCGGTGTCTTCGTCATCGGTGTTGGAGGACTGGTGCTTCTGACTGTCTCCGGAGTCATCGCGCCCTGGACCGGCCGTTTCTACTCGCTCTGGGACACCGGATATGCCAAGATCCACATTCCCATCATTGCCTCTGTCTCCGAACATCAGCCTACCGCGTGGCCTGCCTTCTTCTTCGATCTCAACTTCATGATCTGGCTCTTCCCCGCAGGTGTCTACCTGTGCTTCCAGACTTTGACCGATGAGCAGGTCTTCATCGTCATCTACGCTGTGCTTGCCAGCTACTTCGCTGGTGTCATGGTTCGTCTCATGCTTACTCTGACTCCCATTGTCTGCGTAGCATCAGCCATGGCCTTCTCCAAGATCCTCGATACTTACCTGGACGTCAAGACTCCCAAGCCCGTTACTGAGAACGGTAGCACTGATGCTGTCTCAGTTGCCGCTGCAGCAGTGATCCCCGAAGGTCTCCGATCTACGCGCAACCCGCTCGTTGGAATCTACTCATACGCCTCCAAGCTTACCGTTGCCGGAGCCTCCGCCATCTACCTCATGCTCTTCGTCCTTCACTGCACATGGGTCACTTCCAACGCCTACTCTTCGCCCTCGGTCGTGCTCGCATCCAAGCTTCCTGACGGCAGCCAACACATCATCGATGACTACCGCGAGGCATACTACTGGCTTAGGCAGAACACCCCCCAGAACGCCAAGATCATGTCTTGGTGGGACTACGGTTACCAGATTGGCGGTATGGCCGACCGCCCTACCCTTGTCGACAACAACACCTGGAACAACACGCACATTGCTACCGTTGGTAAGGCTATGAGCTCCAGGGAGGAAGTCAGCTACCCCATCATGCGCCAGCACGAGGTTGACTACGTTTTGGTGGTCTTTGGTGGTCTTCTAGGCTACTCTGGCGATGACATCAACAAGTTCCTCTGGATGGTCAGGATCGCTGAGGGTATCTGGCCTGATGAGGTCAAGGAGCGCAACTTCTTCACCCCACGAGGCGAGTCCCGCGTAGACGGTGAGGCCACCAAAACTATGAAGAACAGCTTGATGTAAGTGATCTATTTCCAGCCAGCCATAACAGCCACTAACAACGTTACCAGGTACAAGATGTCGTACTACAACTACAACGCACTGTTCCCCGCTGGACAGGCCCAGGATCGTGTTCGTAACGCGCGTCTCCCCGCACAGGGCCCTGAGCTCAGCACCATCGAGGAGGCCTTTACCAGCGAGAACTGGATCATTAGGATCTACAAGGTCAAGGATCTCGACAACTTTGGCCGCGATCACCAAAGCGCCGTGTCGTTTGACAAGGGCCACAAGAAGAAGAGGTCCACCAAGAGAAAGGGACCTAGGGTCTTGAGAGTGGAGTAGATTTCCAGGTATATGACGATCTTGCTAGAGATTTGTAGCATTTGTACAAAATAAGCCATACTGGCATTGTTCGCAGGCGGGCGTCTGGGAAGAAATAAAAGAATATTAGCTCCCATTGCAGGCATCCATGAGGTGAGTTGCGGCAAGAATGCATAGATACCGTGGCTGGCGACACGGCTCGAGTACGACGACTGTATACGATGGGTATGGATTGCGGTCACGCGACCCTCCTTCACTTTGACCTCCCGTTCACCGCTCGTGGCGACATGATTTTCTACAGTCCTCTGAGTCCATCTTCAGTTTGCCCCACCTTTCTTCCTGTCGCTCTTTCCTCTTGACACCTATTTGCACCTCTCTCCTTCGGCGCCCACGTGGCTTCGATAATCAGCGCCGCTCTTCGGCCTTCCTCCTACACGTCCAGTCGCACGTCCGCACCTACCACAACCACACAATGGCCAATGAAGAGCAGAGAAGGGCCTTTGAGTCGTACATGGGCCGCACTGGCGGCAGTGGCAGTGGCAGCAACGGACAAGACCAAAACCAAGGTCAGCCAATTCCTCAGTACCCGGGTTCCTTCGCCCAGCCAGCCAACTCGTATCTTTTCAGTGTGTGAGTGCGTCACGGTTCCCAGAGACTACAGGTTGGCTAACAATGAGATACAGGAGTGCTTGAAATGGGACTGTCTTGTTCGGTCTCTCGCGTGATTCGCCAATCGACAGACTACAGCTTACATCTTTATAGCAATTTCCAGGCCTTGGAATACCTCCTGCGGCACCAACACCCCCACCGGCAGCCTCCTCTTCCGTCGCTTCGTTTCCAGGATATCAGGGAGGCTATCCGCAGGCTGGATACGGCCAAGGCATCTACAGTCAGACCGGAATCCCACAGCGCCCAGCGCCGCTTTTAGATCCGCAGGCACAGCAACAGAGTCAACAACAGATTTCCACAGCTGGTCCATTAGGATATGCTCAGGTACCAAGGGACTATATCCCTCAGCCCCCGCCTCCACTAGGATCTAACGCCGACTGGCAGTATAACAACCAGAATTCTGATATAGATCATCGGCGAATGGCTCCACTTACGAGCGCCATGGTGCCATCGTCACGGAATATGCAGCAGGATAATATGGAGTCAAGATCACAGCAGACAAGCGAACGATATCACTACCAACGATATGGGCAATCCCAGGCAACTGCGGCACCACCACTGCAGGTCGAGGAAGTGGCTGTACCAGTCATGCTCTGTCACACCTGTAGTCACTGCGGCCAAATGCGCTCCGCAGGCTTCCATCGCAGTAACCCGGTCCTCCCTGGCAAGCCTATGGTTCCCACACTCTGCCGACGATGCGAGAAGAAGCTTAAGAGCTCATACCGCTCAAGCAGCAGATACACACACATCCGAAAGTGTACGGCCGATGTGCCATGTGAATGGCTTGGAGAGTGTGTCCACATCGACATCGAACATGATGAGCGCAGGGGTCGGAGGCGAAGCAGAGAGGAAGCCTATATTGCGCGCTACTCTCCCAGTCGCCCACGCGTGATTAGACGTGAGTCTAGTCAAGCATACCTAGGACTACGAGCTCTCCAACGACCTCGAGAGGAACTTAGAACTGAGCGGAGAACACACACTTTTTCTTTGAGTCCTCGTCGTTCGTCAAGGTACGCTAGAGAAGCCTGGCTCCCGCCTGACATTATTCGCTCAAGGGCAACACAGTCAGATCAAGTATACTCTGCGCCGCCTGCGCCACTCCCCAGTCGTGTCTCAAAATCCGATGAGGTATGGCCTCCACCAGATATTGTCCATACTCATTCCTATAGGAAGATTGAGAGAAGCCCCTCACGCCGAGTGAGTTCCAGGATCGTCGAGCTCAGTCCGTCTCCTCCGCCTCAGACGAGATCCACGAGAGTCATGTATCGGACTGAGTCGCAAGAACGAAGGTCTAGGAGTCAAAGTAGATCTCCCGTCCGAGTCAGCTTCCGTGCTGAGAGGCGGAGCGAGGAAGCGGAAGCTCGCCTTATATCGCATGCAAGGCCGTACCGGTCAATCGTTCCAGAGCGTCGTAGTTCTGTGAAGTTGTCAGATGAAACTTCGAGCAACGCTGACTCTGTGCCGCGTCGCCGTCTGGAATCACCTAGTCGGAGTATTCTGAAACCCGTAGGCACCGATCGCGAGACCTCTTACCGGAGGAAGGACATAGTGCGCGAAAGCCAAGAGAGAATGCATGTCGAAGTGGGAGGGCCACATGTCCATTTTGGTGAAGGAGGAAGGCAAGAGGAGCCGGTACTTGAACCAAGAGGCAGACCAAGGTATTTAGATACGCGAATGGCAAGCGGCAACAACTACAATCACTATCAGGGGTATTCTCGGCACCGAGTCGTCGATGGCCCTCCGCCTGAGTCACCAACTCAGGATTTTGAAAGGATCCGTATTCGTCACTCATCGCCATCTCCAAGAAAACAGTACGAAGAAGAGATTCGTATCGATCGACAGCGCCGTCTCTCGCCCTCTCCTCCACTTTCTAGACGCTATGAAGAAACTCGCTTCCGGCGTACTTCTCCTCTAACCGCTCGCCATACACCACGTGCACCACCCTCCTCTCCGTCGCCCGAGCGTCCACCACAGCCACTATATCGTCACGTTACCCGCACACGAGCTCTCGAGCGTACCGGGCATGTGACCCCGCCATCTAACTGCCGAAGACAGGAGGAAGATAACACTGATTCGGAGAGCACGCACTCTGGAGAGATCACTGAAGTCAGAAGTTGGAAAGGTATCGATGAAATCGGGCAGCCTGCTACGTTTGTAGAAGAGAAGAGAACCATGAGAATGATTGATCAAGGCAGTGAGAGGGGTGGGCTCGCGAGAGAGTATCGAGATATTGGAAGAGGACAAAGATCGGATGTAAGAGACAGGGTGACAAGTCGGAATTGGAAGGATGTATAAGGTGTTGCTGGTGATTAACAAGTGACGATGGGTGCGTGCAAAAAGCTTGCGATCGGGAATCCTGTGGCTATTGTGCAAGCAGGCATTGAGATCGGGTTGGCCTCTTGCCTTTGCTGATGAATAGACACCTATGATATCACTTTGAAATTCTTGTACGATGACTTTCCAATGGGAACATAAAAGGCTATGCGGGCTTACGTTTTAGTGACTTTGCATTAAGATGCTTGCGGAAACAGCACATACGAAAGCCCCTGACGGCACGTATATGAGCCTTCGTCTTGCAGCTTCTTTACTATATCATTTCGACTTTCAAAACCAGAAGCCCTATTCAGAAGAACAAGGCTACAGGACATGCAAACGTGAGCTCACTGAGTGTCAAACGTGTGTTTCTCCCTCTTCAAAGCTCTATAGGCCAAGCCAACAAGACCATGAATGCATCAAAGTTGGCTAGACAAGAAAGTCGGCTCCGGATCAATGGATGAAGAAGCATGCACTGCTTTTGTTACGAGAAACAAAAAGGCCATGGATTGAACATTGTAAAAAGAACCCGGAAGCGATCAGGTATACTCAAAGAAACAGAAAGCCAATCATGAACATGTGAGCCGACTCACGTCTCGCCAAAACTCAGCCGCATGACCGACATGTGCTGACACCATATTCTCAATACCCGATAGTCGCTCAGTGCCCCTATGCCACTCCTCATTACCATTCCTACTGTCTAGCAGCACTCTGCCGCACACTCGCAGCAATCAGCACAGCACTCGCATCCCTCCTCGCAAACGAAACAACAGCAAAGTGTTGCCAGACTAATCTTCTGTTAGTTGCAGTTCCTTGTTCTTTAATTGTGTACGGTACCAACTTACCAGGCTGTCAAACAACCCCTGTCCTTCTTCTGTTTGGGTGGTGGGCCCTGTTGATACTGTCCTTGCGGAGGGCCGTAGTACATTTGTTGCTGTGGTGGTGGAGCGCCATATTGTGGTTGACCATAGCCTTGGCCGCCTGGGGGGCCGTAGCTGTGAGAATGGCGTTAGCATCTTCCACCAAGTATAATATTTTGGATATTGGGAAAAGAATCAAGTGTGCATGACTTTGCGACACAGGTGCGAGTTGTCGATTTGGGGTAGAAAACAACGTACCTTTGTTGTGGGTACTGAGGACCGCCTTGGTAGTAGCCTTGGTTCGACATGTTTATTAAACCGATTCTCTAGATTGTGTGGATTGAGAGTCGCGTTCGGCTTGATGCTATGCGTTCGCGATCCGTTTGTTCGCCGGTGATGTACGTAGGATGAGGCAGCAACCGGTAGTAATCAGGTGTCGCGCAACCAAGTCCAATACCAAGCTTTCGCCGAGGAACCACCAGAATCTTGATTCTCGCTTGTGAAGACGATAGCACCCCTTGCGAAGTAGGGCGTTGAGAGTGAAGGTAGGAGTAAGGCAACGTAAGGCTGGAGGAAATACAGTGGATCCTTCCACTGGGAGCGAGGGGATGCGCCGCCTTTAAAACGCGCGCATCCTCTCACTCACTCACGCGGACATGCATCACTCGGCCCAGCCGGTCTATTACGCTAGTTAGCATGAGCCACATTCGCAGTGGGCCCAACTATTGGCGCAAATAAACCGGGGTACGAAGGAAGCTTGGTGTGCTTTCGTCATCGCCACACCTGCTTGTCATGCTTTTTGACAGCGCGACATCGGGCATTTTCTTGGGTTGGCTGCACGATGACGAAGCCCTTAACACTGATGCATCTGGTCAATGTACATTCACGACGCTCTATCTTGAGTTGCAACACTTGACAAGCAGAGCCACGAACGCGTGCGCGGTTTTGTGTGGATGCGACATCGGATCGGCCAGCCAGCCACAGCAGGGGTGCTCATGCCATTGATGTGTTGGGCTAAGCTTTACTTGGCAAAGGCTTGGTCTCGCATCTGTTTCGCGCGAAGGGGTGAACCACAGCTCGAGAACAGGGGTGAATCTATCCCGCACTTATGACATACGCTTTGTGCAGTTGCTCTGAGTATGTCACATTGTCTAGAAGCACATCTAGGTTTGGACTATCTCTGTTTTACAAGCTACGTAGGTCCGACCATCTCCGTAGCTGAGCCATCATACCACGCATCTCAGCCCCATTCTAGACATGTAATTAAAGGGCCGATAAAGTGGCGCATGCTGATTTTCCGTAACAATCAACATCGGGCCTACCAGCATACCCAAATCAAAGCAATGGCTGTGTAAAGCAGAAAAAATAACAGCAAAGACGCCGGATTGCGTGTAATTGGGGGGGTTGAATGCAAGTAAGTGCTATGTGAAGTGATGAAGAATGCTATCGGGCCTTGCGAATCCACACCTCCGAACAACGAACAAGTATCACAGAACTTATGTACATATACATATGGTGGTAGGGTAATTAAGCGGATGCCCCGTAAGTAAGCAAAGGGGTACGAAAAGAGCGAACAACCATCGCAAGTGGAATTAGAAACCGAAAGGATTTTGAGGAGCTGATCGATGGTTAGAAAGTGATTACACAAAACAGTTTTAGAGACTTACTGGCATTGGCAAGGTTCGCCCTCCCGGTCGGCTGAGGCGTAAGTTTCTTGGCGGGCTGTACACCAAACTTGATGCTTGGGGGTGGACCGGTCTTCTGTGGCACCAAAGGCTGAGCCGTAGGCATCGAAGGCATTGGCGGCATGGGAGGAAGAGGCGGAGTGCTTTGGTAACCGGTTGGCTGTGGCGCAAGGGCCGGGGGTAAGAAGCGGTTGACGCCAGTCGCCTGTGGGTTAAGCGGGGATGGTTGGAACGAGTTGTAACCAGTGGGCTGAGCCTGGAGGGGCTGGAACGGTGCGCGTGGTGGGTCGGCAAAGGGACTGCCATTCCCGAAGCCCTGGGTGAAGTGGGGCTGCTGTTGGAAGCCAGTTTGCATGGGCTGCTGGAAACCGGTTGGCTGCTGTTGTTGGTATTGTGCAAACCCAGTCTGCATGGGCTGTTGCTGAGGTGGAGACATGGAGTTGTAGCCTGTGGGTTGCGGCATCATGCCGTTTTGCTGGAACCCAAAACCGCCATTCTGCTGTGGGAAGCCTGTCATTTGCTGTTGCATCGGTGGCATGCCCTGTCCGGAGTTCTGGCCCATCATGTTGGGGTTGTAGCCTGTGAGCTGAGGTTGTAGAGGTGGTGGAGGGCCAAAAGCACTTTGTTGCGGATTCATAGGGGCAGAGGAAGACCGCTGCGGCGGTGGAGCAATGAGACCACCAGTGTTTTGCTGTTGAGGAGCTTGTGGCCGCATACGCGGTGGAGCCATGTTTTGAGGCTGGGTAAGAGCCTTAATAGCCGCAACCTGTTCAAACAGGGTAGGGGTAGCGCCGGTCGGTTGTGGCTGCTGAGCGGGAGCGGGAGGCTGTTGAACAGGCGCTTGCGTTGGCTGGGGTGCCGGAGCGGGAGGTGTTGGCTGAGCAATCTCATCAGGCTTGAGCGCAGGCATATCCAAGAGAGACAAATCGTTCATAGATCCGGTCAGCTGGGGTGGTTTCGCTGCAGGTGCTTGTGCTGCTGGCGGAGATGCTGCAGGCGCAGGGGTGGACGCAGATTTTGATGGCTTGACATCCCATGCATTATCGTCAAATCCATTTGCAGTCTTGTCAGGAGTGGGTGCGGACGCCAGCGGTGTCGGGGTACCATCTGCGGGCTTCTTGACTGTGTCATCGGACTTTGACTCAAACGCTTTCGGGTCAACGACATCGTTTGTTTCAACAGGCGGTGCAGGACGTCCTTTACGAGTGTTGTTTCTCAGTGCACCTCCCGGGCCGGAGAACAGGCCACCAGAAGCTCCCTCTCCTCCATCTTCAGCATTTCGCTTATCCCTTCCGAACTGTGCGTCCAAGTGCTTGGTGACACGGAGAATGTCACCTTCCTTGAGACCCAACGTACGCAGAAGCCCAGGAGTAATATCTGGTATGTTTTCTTCTGTCATTTCGTCCTTGGTAAATGCCCTAGCGTAGCGTTCACAGATCTGGGGGTTAACGCCGCACTTGAGGAAAAAGTCAAACCAATCGTACTCTGGCTTCCTCTCGACAGAAATGCCGGTTGGACCAGAGTCCTTTGGGCGAGGCTGCTGCATGCTTCTCCTCTTCAGATCCGACAAAGGCTTGTCGTCATCCAGAGACTCTCCTGTAACGCGTTCTACATATTCGAGGTCCTCTACGGACATCTTTGTGACCGGTACGGCGATCTTGACGCCATTGACTTTGTGTAGGTGAATTTTGCCATCCTTGATCAGGATAAACTCTGCCTCAACCTTGAATGATCCAGAGCGGTCGGTCCAAGTGCGTACTTTGGCAGCATCTAACAAATTCAATTAGCATCTCTCCTCGCACAAATTGCGTGCTTTTGTGTCCCACTAGGTAGATGTCCAGCGTCCACCGAAGGCGCAGACCCCTTTGTAAGAGACAGATCAAGAAACTCAAGTAGTGAAATTGTTGTATACTGACTTGGCTTAGACGAGGACTTCGAACTCGAGTCTTTCGCGGAGCTTTCGCGCTTGCTTGATGATCTCTGTGAAGTACGACGATGGTCAACATTTGTTTGCATGAGACTAGAGTTACGCGAAGGCAAGTGCAGGCCAGGGCCTACCTGATCGTTCCTTGCCTCATTTTCTGGCCTCTTCCGTCTTGAGGCCTGGCGAGCAAGCTCCTCTTCCTCCCGCCTATTCTGTTCGACGATGGATCGGCCAGCGTTGGTTCCCGATCGAGCCATGGCGGCTGCAGGAGCATGTATGGGGACGGTTTCTGTAATTTCAACGTAGTTAGCTGGTACGACACCCTCTTTGCCATTCTTGAGCCGCCTGACTTTCCACCACTCGTCACTGGCAGAATCGTCGATAACCAAGATCTCATCGCCAAGACCGACGGTAACCTCGTCATCGCCCTGTGCCATGAAATCGAATAGCATGACACCCTTCTTCTGCACATTAGAATTTCCGGAGCCAGCAGCTATCACCTCGCGCAGTCCTGCGCTCTTAGCGGCTCCGGCAAGCTCACCAAGAGCCAGCATTATCTCAGATGCAGTGTCTTTAGCGCCGCAATGAAAATCAACGCTCTTGCTTGGCTGTTTGAGCTCCATGAATATGTGCTTGCCCTCTTGTGAGTAGTACTCCATCTTATCTGCACTCCACTCCTGTTGTGGTCCATCGCGCGACTTCTCGGGCGCAATCATAATCATTCCTTTCGGGATGTTGACGCCCAGCGTGATTGGCATTTTCTTATTCTTGCCTGGCTGCGTGATGTACTCGTAGATGTTGTACAGACGATATCCAGAGCCGGACATGGGCGTCGCGGGCTGCTCGTCCCTACTTGGAGGATCATACTGGTCAAATGTGACGCTCCGGGGTGGAGGCGATCTGACCGGAGGCGATGGGGACCGCGCATGCGTGTATTGAGTCGGTGGGGGCGAGTGTATTTCGGATTCGGGCCGCGTGGGAAGACGAGGCGGTGGCGCTTCTTCGTCCGACTCTTCCGGGGGAAATTGCACGCGTCGTTGTTGTTTTGGAGGCGCGGTTACATTAGGTGGGGGGGAGATGGTCGATCGCGGAGCTGCCTCTTGCGACTTCTTCTGTATAATGCCAGCCAGGGCGGCAGCGGGACTCTGCGTTGGGGGAGTGTCAGGAGTAGGCGGCTGGTCGTCGTCAAAAGAGTCCCTCGCTGCCGGCATTGGCGGGCGACTTGGCAGCGCTGGAGATGCCACTGCTGGTGCTGCTGGTGCTGCCGCATCGTCTTCGGTAAGCTCGATGTAATTCGCAGGCGCAAAGCCATAGTCGCTTTCGACTCCGACCAGTGTCCAGTCGGGATCTGTGGTGTCGTAAACGTCTAGAATGGCATCTTCCTTGAAAGAGAGCTCTTCGTCTGTCTGGCGGTCGTAATCGAATAGGGCTTTGGCGCGGGCGATGGGTGCGGCCTGTAAACATTGTCAGTCTCCAGACTACAGGAATCTTTACAAACGGTGGTGTTGTGTGTGGTATAGCTTTGCGACCCAAGCTGAGCTCTGTGCTGTGGACGAGGCGCAGCATACCTCTTCAATATAGTTGTTCGGGATCAAGCCCTCGGGCTCTTCATCGTCTCCATCGCGTCCCTTCTTCTTCGCTTTCCACCAGGCGTCAATCGTCGACTTCTCCAGGACCATCAAGATGTCGCCCTCGTCAAGGGCGATCTCATTGCTGCTCTGGGGCTCATAGTCGTAGATGGCGCGGTATATGCCTAGGAACACCATTGTGGCGGCTACGAGGGCGGCGCGGACTCAGAACGTGTGTACGGCGTGTCGGAATAGGTTGTGAAATCTATGTACAGCCTGTGCCGATGCGCATAAGCTCGGCGGAGGGCCACGGGGGTGCTGTTGCCGTTCGAGGGGCCAGCTGGACAGGGGGAAGCTGCTTGACGCTACCAAATCGGCGGCCAGCAGCTGGAGAAGCAGAAAACAGAGGGGTTCGAATAGGATAACTTGCTAGGAGCGCTCGATAACCGGGACTGCGGGGATGCTCGTGCTGTAGCAGCCGGGAGTGGTGAGACAGATGGGAGTTGGGTCGACGATGCTTGTGAGCGACTCAGCACGAGCCAATCCGCCTTGTCCCAGACGGTCCCCACACCGACGTCAACCCGCTTTCATCCCATGTTCCTGTGACTGGTCAAGCATGTCGGCGAACCACTTTGTGCATGACAAGCTCACATGTTTCTGTTGTTGCCTGGGTACGTTGCTCCCTCACGACTCACCTGCCTGGACTCATTGACGCGGAATGGTGCCCAATTGCACAGGGCATACGTAAGCATGGTCAAAACTAGGCGGCACTGTAATGCGACTTGGGAATACTGGTAGAGTAGATTTTTCTCAGGGTCTGCCTTAGGTCAACCGTATTCTCCTCTATGCTCTTCGCCTAATAGGTGAATTTGAAACCCTCCGTCCCTTCCAATAGTCGCTTTCCCCTAGTCTGCCGCCTGTTCGAAATGTAGAAGAACACCGAGAACACACCAACTAGTCCAATGATCAAAATGTGGCTCCCTATGCTCACCCAAATCGCCGTCATATACCTCGGACTCTCCGGTTGTCTGACAATGAAGCTTCCAGCAATACCTCCTGCTCCGTTGAAGGCTGTGACCATCGCGGCCGTGAACACCCTCTTCCACTGGCCGCAGATATTGTTCGCTTGATAAGTCGCCATGGCAGCCCAGTTCGCCACGTATGCTCCAGTCGCAAGATAGGTGCCGATATATCTCACTGTGACTTGGTCTGAGAAACCCAGCATGCAAAACCCGATAATTAGAGAGACGCAGTTCAAAACTATGATTGGCCCTCTTAGCTGAAACTTGTCGCCGATGATCGAGGACAAGATGGCGGGGAGAACCGCGTAGTAATAAGGCGGCGCAGAGAGCAAGATCGATTTATCAGAAGAGAAGCCCATTCCGCCTTGCAGAATAATGGGCAAGAAGTAGGAGAGCGACGTCGAGACAAGGTTCTGCAGGAAGTAAAGGATGCAGAATCCGTAGACTTTTGCATCTTTGGCGTGAACAAAGACTTTGGACCAAGCAAAGTCGTCAGGCTTGACATCGCCTCGGTCCTTTTGAATGCGAGAAGATGCCAACGCGCTCTCGTGGGGCGTGAGGAAGTAGAAAGAGTTCTGCGCGTGCTCGGGAAAGTCGACCATCCACCAATAGGTCAAGATGCCAAAGAACGCAGTGATGCTTCCTTGCACGACGAACATCCATTGCCATCCCTTGAGATATTGGCCATCAAGCTGGTTGAGCCCGAAGTTGACGATACCACCCGTTGCCAAGACAATGACTTCTCCACTCTGCATCAGGGCAAAGCGAAGCTGTTGCTCTTTCCGCGTGTACCATGTCGAGATGAGATAAGTCAATCCGGGGTAGATACCCGACATGGCGATACCAAGCAGGATGCGAAGTGCAATCATTTGCCGCCATGTCTGTACGAAAGCCGTGCACAGTGTAATGATGCCGAAACAGAAAGTGATCAAGGCGAACCAGATACGCGGACCAAAAGTGCGCACAGCAATTGTTGACGGCAACTGGAAAGCAATGCTTGCAATTGTGAAGATGAAGATAGAGACCGAGTATCTATTACCGATGTCCAGGTCTAGGTCGCTGAGCATCGACGTAACGGATGCGCTGGATATCACGCCGCTGTCGAGTAGATTGAGCGAGCACAAGATTCCTGCGATGCTGCAAAGTCGAAGGTCAACCTTCATGCGAATGCTGTTGCGCCACTCTTCTTCGATCCTATCTCTTTCTTGGTCGTCAGGCTCATCATACGTATCGTCCTGTACTTCTCGGATTGACTCATCCGCCGAGTGTTGGCTGGCTGGGCTCTTCGTCATGTTTTTGCGGTTGTGATGAATGAGGGGTGGCAGGACTGCACGACGAAGAATTCATCATGTAGGTCGTACATGGAAGTAGCCAGAACAATGCTTATCGTAGCACACTCGAAATTGGTGTACATATCCGGCCTGCAGAAGCTCCGCACTTCTCATGTGCAGATCTCCGGTTACTTACCGAGGCGCGGTTCCGCACACCAATTCCGCAACGAATTACTTAGCAATGACCAATCCACTACTGTGGAGATCTGCACGCCACCCTACACAAGAGACAAACCGAACAGGTAGAGATAAGAAGCTCTACCTTACAGCTTACATTAGCTTCCAAGAACAGAGATTATAAAGATTAATAGAATTGTAGACTTCTAGGATTTCTATCAATTTTTATATGGCTCTAATATAATTTGTTGTAGTAGGAAAGTACTCTGCTCTAAAAAGATATTCGGTTTCTCTCTTTCACGTAGTGACGCGGTTCTCATAGATCCGCCAGTCGCAAATGTGATTAAGCATGTCACAAGTCCCTTCACAGTGAAGCACGAGGCTGAAAGATCAGAGAGATGAGACCAACATACGGGAAGACAAGTGCAACTCCGACGTGCGGTTTTGGTACAAATCACGATCCTCAGCAGTGGGAACATTGTGCTTCTGACAGCTTGGTTTCACGCATAATGTGATATATTGAATAAACAATCGCATCAAGTTATACACGAGCTAGTACGACGCTTTACCCTGAAGGCGGGAGTGGCCTATATCGCACACAGCTTTGAATATTGAACATCAAGAGACAACAGTCGGTACTGGAAGAGCTCCTCTTGAGTAAGTGGAATGGTATTGGTTTTCGTCCGATGAAGGAGGACCCTTTCTATTGTAGCCACTGGCACTCCAGGCCAGTGGTTGGGTATTCTCGCCAAGCTAGATAGCGAGTGTGGGTATTTGATCGTAACAGATAAAACAAGAAGATAACAGGAGTAGAAAATGATAGTCCACACATCCGCAGACAGGAATAGAAAGCAACAACATAACTCCCAACGTCCGAGTGAGTGCCGTATGCTCCGACCGCCCCACCGTGTGTGTGTGACCCAATCCCACCCAGTCCCTAGCTAAGACAATTTGTGTGTGAAAGCGTCCATGACTGACAACAGGGGTAAAATGCATAAGCCAACCGGATTTCCCAAAAGCACTCGCTTCGTAAGTCGTGAAATGAAGGGGAGCTCCCGAAAGGAACTGTCAAGAATATCAGATGTCGAAATTAAAGAGGTGTAGAAGTCGAATCGTAGAAGGAGCATGAGATGTTGGCGGCGATGGGAATCTAGCCCTCGTCTTCAACATCATCGTCGTCCTCTTCTTCGTCCTCTTCACTTGTGCTGTGACGCTGCACAGCACCCGCCTTGTTCTTCTTGATAGTTGGTGTTCCCTTGAGCTGCGTCGCGGATGCCTTGCGCTTTGGCACAGAGCTGGCGGGCTTGGAAGGCATGGATGCGTTCTCCTTGTTGCCATCTTCACCCTCGCCTTTTGCAGCCGCATTGTCCATTGCAGCCACCTCCTCTGCCGTCAAGAAGCGACCACCGGGACCACGGGGACGGCGCATGGCGTGATTGTGTCTGGACTCATGCAGGTATGGCTTTCGTCCCTTGGACGTCAGCCTCAGCGCATCCTCAAGCTTTTGCCTCGCGAGACGTCTCTTCAAGATGCGATGGAACTGTTTAGCATTCACGTAGAGCGGCGCCTCCTCAGGCTGCGCTCCTCCGGCGACGAGCTCTGGTGACTGTTGGTGTTGGGATTGCTGGGTCATTGGAGGGACTGAAGGCCTGGGCCCGCCGTGGTTCATTACAGGCTGGGGTTGCTGCATTGCGGGGCTGCTGATCTGCGTGCTCATACGTCGTTGTTGTTGCATCTGAGTCGGCGTCATCACTTGAGATGGAAGCGCACTGTTCATCGCATTGGAGACATTGGTCGGAGATCGAGGAGCTACGCGTCCGTCGCCCTTCATCTGAGACACCGACATACGTGGAGATGCGCGCGGGTCCTGTGCGAGTTGACCGGGAATAGCATTCTGGTCATAGTATCCAGCCGGACCAGCAGCAGCGGCCGTGGCTAACGCTGCAGCCTGCTGGTGCTGTGCCTGTTGAGATGCCATGTAAGGGTTCTGCATGCCAGCGGCCATGTACGCTTGCTGTTGCGGAAACCCCATTTGCTGGTGGTGTTGAGGGTGTGGCGCACCGCCATGGTTGTAACCCTGAGAGGGGAGGATTGGAGAGGATTGTTGACCGAACTGTTGCATCTGCTGCTGGGTGGGTGCTGGCCCATGATGGGATTGCGAAAATTGGGCGTAGTCGGTCATGGTGAAGATGTCTCCAACGTTGGCTTGTTTGGTGGTTAGAGACGAGATAGTGGGAGGATTACAGTAGGCGCGTAGCGCAGGTAGGCTGGGTCGCGTTCAGGGCAGGGTCAGCTCTCGATGTGTTGTCAGTGGCCACGCTTAGTTGAGGCGACTTCGCTAGAGCGCACGGCTGGAGCCTTGAGTTTGGAGGCGCGAAGATTGCGATTGGGCGCCGAGAGGGCAGTGCGCGTTTACAAGTGGTAAAGCGTTTTGTCGAGGGTGAAACTGCACTCTAGAGGGCCGCGCCGTAGTGGGGAATAGTCGTTGCGGGTATTCACCAGTTAGAAATGAAGATGAGGACTGTCTACACAGTTAGGAGTACTGTCAGCTAATGATGTCGAAGTTGGCATGTGCTGGCTGGGCGGGCGATGCGCTGGCACATTGGCAGTCAAGGGTGCAACGTGCATATGCATGACGGTGGACACTTACCTTGATCAGTAGCAGCGCGTATTGTCGGTTGCTGCGCCGTCGAGATGACAGGTAGGCTTAGATACCTTTCGGCTTTGAAGCCTAGGGCGACCAGCGAGCGGACAAATGTATATTGTCGTTGCGCAGGTGACAGCAGCGTGGTCCAAGTAGCGGGCAGAGAGCGCGATACAAAGAGGCTTGGTGGGCTGTGTGTTGCGGAACTAATGCGACGTCAGCCCTTGAACATGTGAAGCGCACGCGTAGTGTCAGAGCATGCGGTCTGCTCGTAAAGAAAAACCGGAGAGGCAACAGCGCGTCATGTCGAAGGGACGTGGTATGGCGCTGCGACGACAATGGCCGTGTCTGAATGGATGCGCCTTCCTTCAAGATGTCTCCATGATGAAGTGGAAGCGAGTGCGATTTAGATCCGCTGGCGTACAAGCAAAACGAACATCGCGACGATAGGCGCAACGAGCACGCGTGTGCAGATCAGGGCGCGAGGATGGGGTTGACTTACCAATGGGTGTTGTGGTCTGCAGCAAAATGCGATCCCGTGATCTATTGCTCCACGGTCTGTGGTTGGGGAGATTTGCGAGTCGAGGTTACAGGCCGATCTTCTTGACTTGACGACCAGACGCGAGCCAACTGATGCAGGACGGAACCTTTTGAGCGCAAGCGCAGGGTAGAGAGAGAGAGAGAGAGAGAGAGAGTTTTGTGTATTTCTTATATGTCTTGTTGTATAGTTGTGCTTGCTGGAGCCCCGGACGCGTTGAAGATGCGTAGAATGATCGTGCTAAAATGCTCTGGGGAGGAGGACCAGATGATTGGAAGGCGCGAAAGAGTTCAGGAAGGAGCGGTCGGCGACGCCTATAATTCGATGACCCGCCGACACGCTAAGCTCACTAGCGGCTCGCAGGGATTGTGGCCCCATACTTGTGGGCAAGACAGCCACACTGGATTCTCGTCCTCAACGGGACAGTTGGCCATGTGCAACAGAGGCAGACAGCACGCATCACTGTTCCCATGTGCTTCCATCTATAAGAATGCATCTTGGTCTTGGGTGATTGAAGTTGTTCTCGGGAAGCTAACGAGTGAAGCGGGGTTGGCGCAAAACCCCGACGTCCCGAGGCTCAACCGATGACGTGGGTAGAGTACACACGTGCTTCCAGCTTCAGCCCAGCGCCAAATCGCTCATGTTTTTCACAACTCTGTGTAATTCTTCTTCCACTTCGAAATTGAATTTCAGCTTCAGGCAAATCACAGTGCACACATGATCTGGAAGACAGGGCATTATGCTGGTACCAGCTTTTCGATTGGCGCGTCCTTGGAAATTGCTCCGCCCCCAGACGGCAGATCCGTTGCAGGTTGGGTACCATAGTACGCCGGTACGGGCGGGCGCCAAACTCTGAGCTGGCTCTGCCCTGGCAAGACCCATCCATCTATTTGATCACGCCTTGACATAAGGGGACGAGAAACAACAGCCTCGTTGCTCACTGTTGCAATATGTGACGCTTGCTTCACCGGCAAGCAGTGTGCTTGCGCATCTGACAGAGCACCGCGGAGTTGTGAACACACACCCTTCCGTGGAGAGCCCGACGCCCTTCAGCCGCCACGCATGCCTCAGGCGACGCGCTGCTTCGCGCTCGACTAGAAGCCGCCACTGCTGTCTCTTACGTCTATTGGCCCAGCTTCCGTCTCGCCCACGTCTCAAGAAAGCATTCAACATCAATTAGAGAGCTCCATGCCATGTGACAATACGGGGAATGATATGAATGATACTATTCCATCCCTTCCTTGCACATCCTGATATGAATGTACGCAGTATGCACCGCCGTCACGTTGGCTGTATAGTAAGCACAACAGAACGCGAATGCAGGTGGGCAAAGTCTGACCCCCCAACCCGAGCCGCTTCAGCGTCCAAGCTTGCGATCGTCACGTTGACCCTGCTTTGCATGGAGAAAAGAGTGTGCTCATGCCGCACAAAACAAAAGAAAGGCTCCTGTTCTACTTTGAATCTCGACTCGTCAAGCCGAGACGCGTACTGTCCTTGTCTCAAGATCGGTAGGCCTCAAGACCAGCCACTGACATTTCCCGCCACACACCACGCTGCGTCATCCTCCTCGGACCCAAGGCAACGGTTCGGCCGCTCGCAAGTCACACAATTTTGTTGATACTTCGGCCCATTTACTCTAACATGTGCTTTTCGTCCGGCGGCTGAAGATGGATGTTATCTCGAAAGCAACCACCACATGAAATGCAAGGGGAACAATTCCTTGGCCAGAAGCTCGCTTCGCGCTGCCTTGAACCCAACCCTACCTTTGCCGGCATAATGTCAGGAGTTCTGGCACTGTCGGACGCTCTGGCACCCGTTATGGACTCCGTTCTTGATACTGCACCTCCATCTATACGGGTTCCACAGCAGTCAATCAAATGCCTCACTTCCGCCATTGCACCATTCGCGCGACACGCGAACCCAAGTACCAGAACGGTGCCGACGCAGCTCGGCTGTGTATCTGCCACCAGCCTTGTACCGCAGCGTATCAGTTTCGATTGCTCATCGCGTTAATCTAATCAGGTTACATCTTCCGCTGGTGTGCATGGCCCCCTCCACACACACACAACCCACGCGTTCATCCTTGGGCGACCATCAGCTCAATGCCGTGCAGCACGCGAGAATCCTACAGGAAGTTGACATTTGAATCATCAGCTGCTTCTGTGCCACACTTCTTCCACTAATCTCACTTTCATTGCGGTCGACTTCTGAACCTTTACCTCGATAATGAATGCGTGGGTGATTGTATTGGGCTTCTGTTGAAACGCTGTTCGGCTTGAGCAAATGCTGACCCGCCACCCGCAGCCGTCAGTGTTGCTCTCCACCTCGGATCGGGATAATGGTCGTGTTCAGCACATCCCGGATGAAACCGTTGCTCCAGTTGACAAGGGAACATCGGTGAAGCACTTGTCGCGTGCACCACCGTGCTCGTTTCATCTTGATCTTACTGCACATTGCGGCTCTTACAGTATTTGATGTGCGATTAGAGTTCGCGCCTCCGCAGATCCCCCAGACGTTCAGCATTGCGCCCACTGTACCGCACCGCACCAGTCATGGTCTTCAACTGCGGCTTACCAGCCTGTAAGACAGACGCTCTGAGCGGCGCTTATGAAACACCACTGGACATGATGTCTAATGCTCAACAAGGTATCACAGTTTTCAATTTCAGTACCTTAATCCTACCAGTTCTACCAAAAAAATGGCACCATCAGCAATATCCACCGTAGAAGCGGAACCGGAGCAAGCGACTAGAGAAATATGTCACCGGCACCGTATACAATAGAAAACTCAAACGTGTATAGGAATAACACGCCCTAGTTTACCGCCTACGTTAGCTTCTAAGAAGAAATTCTAGATAGATTAATAGCATTGCAGACTTCTAAGTTCTCTATCTATATCTAGAAAGGTCTTAACACGCTTTGTTATAGTAGGTATAAGTACTTTGCTCTAAAGAGATGTTCAGTTTCTCTTTGAGGTAGTGACGGTGTTATTACAGTCCATGTGTCATGCTTTATTCACTGGTAAGATCTCCGGTAATCCTTGACGACAATTAGTCAAGCGGGCCGATCGGGCTATTAGAAGACGACTTCCAAGGTGAAGAAAAGACAGGCAAGAAAGAAGAAGCATCAAGTGGTGCACGTCCACGGCCTGCGTCCGAGCTGCGAGTCACTCACGCATCAGGTTGCAGGATGTCAGACACGCGGTCTCATATGCCCCAGAATATACAACAGATAGAGGAAATGGACAAGGACAGCATATGCAATGGACCGACACCCAGTCCTGAGTTCAACACGATCCTGTTTCATCACAGAAGGTTAACGGCTAGCTAAAAGAGGAAACCACTTTTGTAGAGATCTTAGAAACATTTATCACCTAAACAATCCACCTCAATCAACATGAGTCTCATGAAATTCTACAAGTGGTTCAAGAGCGGAAGGGTACCAAAGCTCTTTGTATCTTGAGGCGTGCATACTATCACATATCCAATTCCTATAGCCGACCTTCCACGTAGACTACGGATAGTCGTACTGAACTACATGCGTCGTGTCATGGAGAGCACTAGTACCCAACTATCAAGCAACCATACCGCTCTTGTCCTTTACAGATTTGTCGTGAAGGCAAACGCCTACCGTGGGTGAAGGCGAGCTCGCGAATAGAGGTGAAGTGAGTTGATTTTAGAATCGCAACCAAGACAGTGTGTTCACCCGCTATCAAGTGCACGGGTGACGTGAGTAAGTCTGATGTCCCATCTTCTAATAGGGGAGTAGCCGTGTATGTCAACTTGGTTGTCTTCAACAACCCATTTCTAGCCTTGAGATAAGACTGCGATAACTTGCGGGGGCCAAGAGCCTTTTTCTTTTTGAGGATCTTGGTATGTCTTGTTGAAACATGATGGTTGTGTAGCATCAGGTACTGACAGCTCGGGTGAGCCCATCTTGGAAATGTTTTGTGTTCTTAGTGCTTACGTTAAGAAAGTGTAGTGGAAGGACAGCAAAGCCGAGAGCCTTGGTCGTGAGGTTTCACCGCAATGTGTTTTTGCTGACTGCAAGCTCTTTTGTAGAAATGCGCACGTAATGTATCGATTGAGCCCCGCGACAGCTGTATATATCCTACAGCTTCCGTGTTTGCAGGTTGAATTCGCTGACTATCACTGTTTCTTGCCGCCAGTCTTCTTCCAGCCTGCACTTCTGCTCTTCCGTCCATTAGGACCCTTCTTCTTGCCTCCACTGCCCTTGAACTTGAGCCCACTCTTACCCTGTCTCTCGCTCGCTCTGTGACCTTCAAACACGAAACCCTCCTTCGTCTGTGCCTTGGCGACCTTGCCCAACATCGATCTTGCACGTCCCTGTTGTGACTTCTGCTCTTCAGTAAGCTTTTGCTTGTAGCCAGCACCTGGCCTGCCCTTTGATGCACCCTCTGTCTTGGATGGTGGCGGTCCTCTCGGCTTGTCCTTGTTCTTCTTCTCTGCTTTGCAGCGTGTAACACGGAGTTTGCGGGGAAGCATAGGTGGGAACATTTTTTCGTTAAGTTGCAGTGCGGCTTCCACGCCATTCTCGTCCACGAACTGTACGTAGGCGAATCCCTTACCGACTCTCGTCTTTGCATCGCGGACTACGCGCACACTCTCGATCTTCCCGCATTTGGCAAAGTGCGTCCAGAGGCCTTCTTCAACGTCAGAGGCAGGCCTCTTCTTCTTGGGCTTCTCGCCTTCGGCCACGGGCGTTTGGGATTCATCGTCTACAAAAGGAAGGTTGCCAACGAAGACGCAACGGCGGTGGTCGACTTTGTATGGATGGGCCAATGAGTCGACGTGGAGGTGGCGCTTGAGGAGCATGGAGCCGTTTAGCCTCTTGACAGCCTCCCTCGCCGCGACCTTGGTTGCGTACACAGCGTATGCATTCGTGCTCTTTGTAGTCGCATCCATGATGTCCTTGGTTGCAAAGGCAGCGCGTTTGGGTAGCGAGGTACCGAATGCTGTCGAGCGGTAACGTATCGACTCGATCTTATGCGGGGGCTTGTTGTCGGCGAGATCAGGGATGAAGGACTCTAGGTGCTTCTTGAGGGCCTTTTCGGCGGGCTTTGAGTTTATACACTCGACAGAGACATTGCCTAGGAAGACGGTGCGCGATGCCTTCTCCACTTCCGAAGCGCTCTCGTCGGTCTTCTCCATGAGCGACTCGTGCTTGGGGATTGTAAGGTCTTCAGCCTTGTCGGCATCATTGACATCTTCCGCATCCTCGTCGTCGTCTTCTTCTCCTGAAGATTCGCCTTCATCGTTGTCGTCTGAAGATTCATCATCCTCATCGCCCTCATCCTCGTCCTCTTCTTCTGTCTTGCGCTTTTTTTGTCTTTGCTCCTCCTCCTTCTCTTCCTCTCGTGCCAATTTTCGCATGTAGGCATCCTCGACTTCCTCCTTGTCACCTCGCTTGCGCTTTTTAGGCTTTTCTACTGCGCCGTGCAGTGCAGCTTCACGCAGTTTTGCAAGCGCTGCCTCGTCCTTGGACTCTGACCCTTCGCTAACATCCGACATGTCCTCATCTTCGTCTCCATCCTCGTCGTCGTCATCATCGGAGGGCAAGCTTTCAGATGCCGAGCTCAGTTCCGCATCGTTCGCATCGCCTTCGTCTTCATCTTCACTCGAGTCCTCGGTCGCTTTCTCTTGGGCGCGCGCCTGGTAGCGTGATTTTGGGGGCGCTTGTACAGGACCCGCCTGTACATGAATTAGCAATCACTCTTCAGCACGTGTATGCGATAGACGTACACTGGTCGCAAACAGCGATGCTAGCGCAGGGTCAAACGCTTTCTTGTCAACTTTGATGAATGAAGTGCCCGACTTGTGGCTCTTCTTGGGCGTATCTGTCTTCTTGTCTGTCTTCACAGCGCGTTTGTCGTTTGATTTAGCCATTGCGACAATCGAGATGTTGCCGGCAGCAAGCTCGTCAAAAAGTTTTGGTGGAGACTCACAGGCACTGGGCACTAGACCCAAACGAGATAGGGCAGTGCGGTCATTCGCAAGACTCTCAGGGCCTCTCCCGGGCAGTCGACCCGCTTCTGAGCGCAGTTTAGACCATCCCGACCAAGCTGCCCTCCACGTTCACTACAGACTCCCTCATGAGAGTCGCTGTCCCGCGTTTGCTTCCCGACGTAAACAAACATCCCAGACCTGCCACCCAGTCGCTCCTGCCACAGACATCTCCACACGCACCCTCGACGCCCGCGTCCTTGACCCCAGGAGCACCGTTTTTGACCACTCACCGGATCCAGCGCCCTCCACCTCCCACAACGCCCATAGAGCATCGCAGGCGCCTACAGTATTCTTTGCAACTCGTTTTCGGGACATTGGTCACGAGTTGAGGCAATCTTCGGCGTGGGCGCACTATGAGCGCGCCCGAACAGACCAGACGGAGCACCTCGAGAACAGCTCCCGGCACCGCTGAGGAAGTCGCGCAGACTCAAAGTACGTTCCCATCTACTCCGTAGCAATCCCGATGCTCTCTTTCGCCTTTCTCAAGCCCAGCGTTGCGCCCTTGGTCGCCTCTCCAGAGACCGTCGATCTTTGCGTCAACAACCGAGGCGACGACGGCGTCGCGAACTCACCTCCCTCACCACGCCTCTTACGTACGTCGTCCGAATATGCACCAGATCTAACAGCCCCTCCACAGGTGCAATTCCAACGCCCACGATAGAATTACCTGACCCCGCCTCTGCAACCTCTCCTCCCGACCACCCTGCGCCAGCCCAGGTGCCAACAGCAGCTGCCGAAGATCCTTCTGCAGTCGCTGCCGCGATGCTGTCTACCATGGCAGCTCCGACTACAGTGCTCACAGAATCGCTGCCCACCGAACAAGCCCCTAATGGCTTCGATGACATCGCCGACAACGGCTCTAGCAGCTTGAGCGAGCTCGGAGACGCATCAGACGACCAGTCAGAACCCACACAACGGCCGAGCGCAGTAGCAGACATGGACGAAGATGATTCAGAGGCTGAGACTGAGCGACTGCACAACACGCCTCGAAAGCTCGCGCGCACTGCTACAGAGACGTCATTACTCTCCGAGCCCATCTACACAAGAACTCCAAGCAAGCTCGCGCATTCCAAAACCATCGAGCACGATGATTCTGCTCCACCCACACCCACTGCCATTACAGACGACGCAACCATGGGCGAAGCACCCACAACCGAGAACCCTCTGCATTCTCTCTCGCTCATCGCAGCATCCGAGGCGGCGAATCTCGAGCATGTCGGTATGAAAAGGAAGCGTGCCAGTGCTGAGAGAAGTCCTGTGGATGAGCGTGAAGAGGAGCCATCACGGAAGCGAAGCATAAACGCGAAGGGCTCGGCGCTTGATGGTCTGGCTGATGCTGCAGCGGACCGACAGGGCCAGATGGACGCAGACGAAGAGCTTGAGAACGCTGAAGAGAACCTATCGGCCCTCGCACGAGAAGAACTAGAACTCGAAGAGCGACAAGCCAATATCGCAGCACAGACTGTCAGTGAGATGGCCACCGTCGCGAAACACACTAAACCAAGGAAAGGCGGCAGGAGGGGGAAAAGGAAGATGGAGGATCCTAGCTATGCCTACGCCGAGACGTTCGCAGCTGCTGAAGCACACGAGGCTGAAGCTGAGGGCGAGCATGACGACGAGGATAGCGCGGTGCTTGACGAGGAGGTGACCAAGAAAAAGCAGGCTATCGATGAACTTGCAAAGATCGAGAAGAAGTTCAAGCTTTTCCGAGAGAAGTAAGTGACGTGCCTTGAATCCAGTTACTGATATCAGCTGCTAATTGCCATCAGGTTATGCGACGAGCAGATAGCGCAACTCGAAAGGGAGCTAGAAATGCTCAAGCAGCCGAATTGCGTTCACCCCGAGTATGTTGCCATGATCAAGTGCATAGACGATCGACGCGCCGACAAGATCGCGTACGAGACGAGGCTACTGGAATACAAGCAGAAGAATCTTGAGATAATCACAGCAGCAGAGCGGCACCAAATGCACAGTCAATACTTCCAGACTGTGCGACATATTCGCGAGGAGATTCTCGAGGAGTGCAACCAGCGAGTATTCGAACTGCAACGCGGACGACGCCAGCTTGGTTGCGACGAGACTGAATACATGGTACGACTACCTGAGAAGCGGTCTGACCAGATCAGGCACCAAACAGCGTACAATTTGGAGGTCTCTGTCCTGTCGGGTGTCGCCAAGTACGTAGGGTTCCCAGCAGCACCAGACATCAGTGCTGCGCGGCCAACAGAGATTGACGAAGATCTTCGAGCAATGAAGGTAAGTGGCTGAACGCAACTGCTAGAGAACTAGCAGCTGATTCAGCGCGGTAGATTGCAACGCGTGCTCCAGCACCGCCTCCCTCGTTTCGTACCTATAATAGAACGACAACAGCAGACGAGGCAGCTGCAGAAGAGCAATTCTTAGAAAGTACGCCATGGGCCAATCCACGACATCCTTCGCACCAAGAAAGCCGGTACCCTCCAGGACCGTCCCGCGTACCCAGCTACCAAACACCAGCCGGTCAGCGTCGCATGGTCGATCTCTCAGCTCCCAATGGCTCTGCCTCCACCATCGAAGCGAACTCGAACCCCCCTTCCTCGAACGCTCACAACGCAAACGGTCTACTAGGGGAAGCAGAATCACCAGTCCTACACATGAAGCGCGCACCGATCGATCATGCAGCCTATGCAGAGACACCTGGCTCCGACCCTCGCAACAATATGGGTGTTCTGAGTAGAGAAACATATGGTATGATGTCAAGTCCTGCAGCGCAGCACATGGATATACCGCAAGAACAAAGTGGACAACGTTGGGGTAGCAGCATGCGGCCTATCAATGCAGAGCCCAACGTTGCGCCAGGTCTACCAGGTGCTGGCCGACCAGATGCAGCGCGTGCATCATTGACACAACGCAGTGGCCTCGGTACTGTCAGTGTTGGCAACGGCTTGTTTGGACGGTAATCCGTTCAAGGCACGCTGACTATTGTTCTCGATATTTGTTTTATTATCTATTATGTCTTCATTCCAGTACCATTGGGCGGCGTTTGTTGCGTTAGACTTGGTTTTGCATCCACAGCGGGCTGGCAAGGTAACATGAGCATGATATGACGGGAGGTATAATGCCTTGGCGTTGCCGCGGGAAGTCATCTCCGCTTTCATGTTTACCTCCCATGGAGATTATACATTCTGTTTGGTTTAGGTTCAGGTTCAGGCTCGGGTACAGGTTCACACTTTCGACCCTTTGAGAGCGGACTGAGGACTTAGGGATTAGGGAATGATGGAGATGATACCTTTTGATATCTGCGATGAGCAAATCAATGACATTCCGATGCATTTCTGTTGTTCCGTTCATCTCCGAATGTTCTGTCTTTCGTGATTAGTGCTTATCAACACACCGTTGCGATTGCAAGAATCAACCCACTTCACCTCTAGTGGTGAACTCGTTCTGCAACTCGAACCTCATCTCTTTTGGGTCAGCAGAAGCATGACGGTGGAGCCTCTGCTTCATGGTGTAGAAGACGCGGTCAAGTGATGTGGAGAGAACAAGAAGACGAAGGACTTACAATCTGGGAAAGTTGCTCTCAGCAAAACTAGGCAGCCCCAATATTTCCCTGGAGAAAGACGGAAAGTCATGCATAATTTGAACTCGCCTTTTAGTACACGAAGCACAGAAAAGGGGCGATGGAGAGATGGTTGTGGATATCAAAAAGACTGCCTACAGGAAATTAAACAAGCATGCACCTTCTTAGCAACCGTGAAGTGGGTTGTATGCTATGCTCTCGCATCCCATACGAACACCGAAAGGAATTCCTGGAATTAATTATGACTTTATGGCGTTGGCTGTCTTACTCAAGCTCTAATCAAACTCTAGCATAAGCTCTTGAAAAGTGTAAAGAGCAGTGCTATTTGGTGTCGCTGTTTCTGATTAGGAGAGCGAACTGTAAAGCACTCTATACAAGAGGAAGATTAAATAGGTATAGAGATAATAAGTTTTACCTTACAGCTTACATTAGCTCTTAACAAGAAAACTTATAAAGGTTAATAGTAATGTAGACTTCTAGATTCTCTATTCACGTTTTTATAGCTCTTAATCTACTTTGTTATAGTAAGTAGGAGTACTCTGTTCTATAAAGATATTTGTGGATTTTTTTTATGTAGCAAAATATTTAAAGAAGCATGTAGCAATGTAATTATCTGATAATGGCCTAAACCTATTGGCAGACCGGTAGACGCTTAGTAGGTCGTAGCATAGCATGGCGGCTCTATAGCCACGCTTTAATCGATCGACGTAGGCGCTTCAAAATGTAAAAGGCAAAACGCTATGTATTGCTAGAAACTTACATAACTCGAATAGCGGCGCAAGAGCCAACTCGAGTATGGAATTGCAGCACGGAAATTTCATCACAAAACTTGAACTCTATGGCACAGTTTTTTTTTGGGATTCTGGGCTAGATAGCATGAGTGCGAGAGAAGATCGAACTCACATCAGAGAAGCTTGAACAAAAGCCGAGGGTGTAGCTGGAGTCAGTGCGTGTGATCGACATGATCACGCTGCGGTACAGTCACGAGGGACATGCGTCACAATGGAGATTCCATGTGACAGGCTGAAAGTTACAGCGGCAACCTGCATGAAACGGCTTCGAAGCCTTTTGAGGGTTTAGCTTTGGGGATCTGCGGACATAGTCGCGTATGCACATGCGGCTCATACTCGCGGCTCGATCTCGTAAAGCATGTGGATCACAAACCTACTTACAGTCTCCTTTGAGACATAATCCGTCACCAAATGATATCTTGAATTCAAAGAAAAGTTTAAACCGCAAGAAGCGGATAGAAAACGGCCGAATCTAGTATTCATCATGGCCAAAACAGAGGAAGAGGCTCTCGGCACATGCCTTTCGTGTATGCTTGGAATGATAATGCTTGAGCCTTGCTGATCATGCACAAAGGTTGGATATGTTGATCCGAATCGTGAAGCATCTAGAGATAATTGTCGCCAGGGCGAATGGAATCAGAACTGGAGACGGGTATGACTACAGAAGAGGTTAACAGTAGTGGTATCAGCATCGTCTACGGAGTTGATTGCAAGCCTCCTTTTTTTCCGGTGGTAGGAGTGAGTACGCATATGGTGTAAAGGCCGCTGACTTTTGAGGTTCTGTTTCCCAAATACGGTTGCATATAGACATGGACTCTTGAACAAGGTGGCCCAGGAGAGTAGCAATGACAAAAGCAGATAGCAAGTCAATTAGTGGCTCCAGATCAGGAAGTATCAATGTTAGCTTCCTTGCAACGTGGTCGATATCGAGCTTGCATATAGAAACGACTTTGGCTAGCTGGCCGAGAATATTGGTCGCTTTCGTCAATCCCACGTTGTGATCGTCAGTCCCTGGCAGATGCCGATGCGTGATGCCGGTGGCTGACCGTTTGGTACGCGCTACCCAAAGATCGACCCGTGTAGATCCGAGGATGTTTAACGAAGGCCACGCGAGTGAGTTGTCATGTGCTCGCGTAGAAACAGTTGCCGATGCCTGCGTTGGCCGCATATCGTCACGCGTGAGTCTGGTCACACTCAAAGTTTGGTTCCCGAAACTTTCGCGGGTTACAAAGGGTGCGGCCCGAACGTAGCAGTCGAAGCTGACGTGTGGCTAGGTGGAGTGGAGACCTATCTATGACATACTCGATATCAGATTGCCACGAGGTCGTAGACTGTGGTATCTCCAAGGTTTTGCACCTGAATCAGCGGCACTCGAAGATTTCTTGTGGCCGTTAAGATCGTCGGGTCGCTTGAGGTGACGACGACAAATTGTCGGAGGATGCCATCTGCTAACACGTTAGTCAAGCTCAAGGGTACCACTGCGCTGGATCATGGAAACACCTTTGGATGTGCGGTCAGGATGCTTGCGTCTACGCCTTCCGACGATTTGCGCCATGGCGCCTAGAATGGAAAAGCAAAAAGTCGCGGGGTCTCGCACTTGCGATCCGGGGATTACGACGTCGGGCCGACAGGAAACTTTCGAAGCCTGAAGCGCGTCGCATCCCGTTCGCGGAGTATCGTGATCCTGGGGGATGCTCATGCATGTTGTGCTTGAATCGAGGGAAAGACTTTGAGTCACAACTCACGCCATCACCAGAATGCCCCACTGACATCGACTCGAATACTGACGATTTCGAGCAGGCGAGAAAGGGGAAGGTGGACGCTCATAGCGGCGGAGTTTCAACCCGTCGCATGGGTCTGTTTCGATTGTGCATCAGGTATACCTTGTAGGGCTGAGGTATCAGCCGGGATGTGTTTTGTATCCGTGTCAGGGAACATCGATGAAATTCAACAACCTAATCCGTAGCGATGTCATTGGAATACACAAGTGGACAGAAGTTCTCATACCAATCTATGATGATGACCTACAGAATGCTTCGAAAGTGGCTTGATAGTGTCGGAGGCATGGCTCCTAGGCCGTTTCAATTTTTCCGGGTGCTCAACACAATGAGAGGGCTGCTTAGCTTGAGAATGGCGAGATTGCAATCGTACCGAGAAGTTGCTCGAGGTGCTCAACAAGCGGCTGAATTTTCAAAGTTACCACGGACCGTGTGCTAGGGCACGCGTTCCACACATCCCTACGGCATGGTGGTATGGTGGTATGGGATGTTAGTCGAAGATTTGGCTGTTTCTAAGCTGTTTAGCTCCTGAATTCCGCGGTCTTGCCTGTTAGCGACAATTAGGCCAGTGCTCAAATGACATGTGATGAACAGCGGCACGTTTGTACGCCGTTGTGATAATACATGAAAGTATGTGTTGTTAGCTAAATAAAATGATTGTATTCTTGCCTCGCGTATCTCAAAAGCTGCATCAGGCTCCACAAGTCGATCCCCAACGTTGTGAGAGTCAGTGAACATGATCTTCAAAAAGCAAACGAGCCCCATGTGGCTTTTCGAGCCGCGAAGACAGCGGCGGTCGAAGCTCGGCGACGGTTGGGTATACGCGAGGTGGAGCAAACGGCAAGCAGGTGTGCTGCTAGTGGCGTACGCCAAGTCGTTTACCTATGCACAAAATCGCTCGCCTGTGGCGTTCGGAACGAACCACCATCTTCGGTCGGCCTTCCGGGGCCTCGAATGCCTTCATCTATACAAACTCAACAATGCTATAGCAAAATGACAGTCAAAGCACAGTGTTCGAGCGAGTTGCTTATATTTTGATGTTCTGTGCTAACCAGTCAATTAGATCAGTGCTGATCACGATGGCATCTTGCGAAGAACGTGTCTCCTTTCTGGAGGCCTCATCACCCTCCTGCATATTAGGCGAAGTCCACTTAGCGTTATGAATCCGCTGTTCCTGAAAAGTATGCCCTCCGTCGCTGGTAGCGTCTGCCATGCGAAGCGTCAGCAAAGGCCCACTTCAAGTGGTCTGGGGCAACTTCTCCATTCGCCCTAAGTTTCAGCTGGGTCATTGGTCGCGTTCAGTCATCATGGAATCTAGTGCCAGACTTTCCGTGCACATGCCAGGGATCATCTCTACGGCGAGGATTGCACCTCTGGTACGGAAGATGCATGACCCTCGAATAGCGGCCCCAGAAGAGGCGGTTCAGCCCCACTCCATACCTCAATCTGCAGTTGCCGTCCGCCATACCCAATGGTTAAATGTACCTGCATTCATTACTTTCCGTTATGGAGTCTCATATAGAACAGGCCTCGGGAGACTAAACGACCTGGCCTAGCACTTCTGACAGCTCTTGATATTCTCCGACATTCCAGGGAGTTTATAGTAAGGGTCTGTCCCGGATTACCAATTTCTCTTCGTTTCCGCCTCTCACTTCCTGGCCGTTCGATCGTACACGATTTCGTGTATGAGTACGAAGAAGGATGAGGCTCCTGGAATTGTTGCTCCCATTGCTGGCATGGGTGCAGCTAGTAGTTGCTCAGGAATCGGCTATGCTGGCTGTGGCCAAGCAACTTCCCCAATGCGCGGTATGTTCGATCCGAGCGATGCTCATAACATGTACTGATTGCGTTTTCAGCAAGTGTGTCTTGCCACAGCAGTCACCCAATCGCCTGTTCAGCACACAGACCTAGCCTCAATATGTGCAGATGCTAAATTGCAAGGCGAGGTAGAAGCGTGCGTTTTGCAAGCGTGTACACTGAGACAGAGTTTGAGTGAGTGCCTCACTTCCCAATGCTGTATCGAATGTTGCTAATTGCCTTTCTTAGCGACCAAGAATGTCACTTCAACAAGCTGCCACGCCCCCATACGTTATTCTGGCGAGTCCATTCGCGTATCAAACTTGATTCTCTCGATCGTCACCGCTGTCTGCGCGCTCTCCAGGATTATATACAAGGCCGTGTTCTCCATTGGAGAGCTCGGTTACGACGATTACAGCGTCTTAGCCGCACTGATAGCCGGTGTACCATCTGTCGTTATCATCGATAGAGCCATCGTTCCAAACGGTCTTGGAAGAGACGTTTGGACAGTCAGCTTCGAACAAATTACCAACTTCGTCCGGTATCTTTACGCCCTGGAAGTCTTGTACTTCATCCAGATTGCGCTTCTGAAGCTCACGCTTCTTTTCTTCTTTCTCCGGATCTTTCCAAAGCCGATGATCAGGCGACTCCTCTGGGCTACTGTTGCATTCAACTGTCTCAACGGCGTTGCATTCACGTTCGCCGCCATCTTTCAATGTCGACCGATATCCTTTTACTGGACGAATTGGGACAAGGAGGGATCAGGCCAATGCATCGATATCAACGGATTAGCGTGGACAAACGCCATCATCAGTATTGTCCTAGATATTTGGATGCTCGCTTTACCCTTGTTCGAGGTTTTCAACCTGCAGCTGTCCTGGCGCAAGAAGCTTAGCGTTGCTGTTATGTTTTGTGTTGGCACATTGTGAGTCACCTTAAGAACTATCACTAGAGGACAATGGCTAACTTGAGGCTCAGTGTAACCGTCATATCGATACTCCGTCTACGGTCTCTTGTCAACTTTGCCGCTTCCGCAAATCCAACATGGGATCAAGCGGATGTGATCAACTGGTCAAACATCGAAATCAATATCGGAATCATCTGCGCCTGCTTGCCTGCACTACGCGTCATTCTTGTCCACTTGTTCCCCAAGGTCCTTGGTACAACCAAGGCCACCGACCGGCCTTACTACGCATACGGCAGCCAAAGTCATGGAATGAGGAAGGGAGGCAGTGCGCTGGCCAGCGGTCCAGGGAGATCGGCTGTCTCAAACGGCGGACGGGATCCGAACGCCATCACATACACTAAAACTTTCGAGATACGGCATGCAGATAGTGATGAACAGTCACTTGTTCAGATGGAGCTGGATCAATTTGGACCAAAGAAACAAAAGAATCCAAGTAGCAGTACCAGTATTTCGAGTTTCTAGATAGAACATCTAAACAAAATCCTAATTGCGCCGACCACATCCAGATACAAAGTTTCGTTCACACGTTGTAACTGCTCTCTCGAAGATGAGGCATCGATACTAGTGTTGTGCAGCCATTAGCACAAGTGCAGATGACTAAGTCTTGTAGAGGTCGCCATTTACATCTAATGCCGTACGTATTCAAGTTCTCTTCGAAACTAGAGTAACCCACCATATACTCCTCGTCCTTCTTCACATCACGTACGGTCTTGAACACTTCCTGCTCCAGCTATGTGTCCCAATGCCTCTTTACGCTTGATTTTTCTCGTGATTCAAAGTCGATCCGGTCAATAAAGTCATTCCGATTTTGCCAAATGAAGCCTCTCCTTCGAATGCAAACATACTCATAACGTGTATTAGAACATCGATGAAACAGTGGTAGTTGCTTCTTGTAAAAGGGCTGTGCGCGGGCACTCATACCTCTACAATTTGTTGTGTATTAGATACTGAATGTTTGTGACATGAGCCATATTCGGCATCGCTACAATCTGGGAAACATCTATCCCTTTCATGCGGCCAGGCGGGTCAACTGCGTGGGCGGCCGCACTAATTTCTTAGCGCAGAGTGAAGCTTCCCAAGGTCGTGAGCTGCACGCCCCAATCGCAACACTCATGATGTGGGTAATGACACCTGTGTACTAACAGTTCTCTGAGAAAGACGTTTCGTATCCAAGTATCTACGCTCGATCGGTAATGACTATCAAAATAATGGTACATAAGGTATCGCCATTTTTGACTTCGGGATCGAGCTTGTCGACAACGTTGCTAGGTGTCGATTGGCTGAGGACGAGAGTGTAAGAGCCGTCCCGCTATGTATGCTGCAGGTACTGCGGTAAAATATGTACGAGCTGAGGAATGCAAGGGTATCTGAGCCGACCATGCACATAGCCACAACCTCAGGCGGCTATCGCAGCTCACTCACTTCCATCTTACTCAGCAGTCTCGCTTTCTACATTTGACGAGATTTTCAGCGAAAATTAAACTTCCCGCACCCTAGTAAGTCGCTACGGCTCATATCTACAGCCATATTTGCAATATATTCACAAGTTTCCCCAAGTTCGTGCGCAGAAGCTGACACGATCCACCCTTCAGCCTTGCGAGAACGTCATCACGGTTAAGTAGTTGCCGGCTACCATACTCTCTTTCCAGGTACTGAGAGCGCTCGCGACTAGAAGCTGAGGTTCATCAATTCGGTGGTACGACTCTTGTTCTGAGAATTGGGAAAATCGAACGATTGATATGCGCCTCTTACATGCCAAGACTCTTGAATTCGAAGTCTTCCACGATAATGAGATACCGCGCTATCTTATACTATCGCACACATGGGGGATTGAGGAAATTTCCTATGAAGAGATACGCTTTTTGCAACAGCATCACGCCTTGATCGATAGCCTCAAAAGCGATACCACAGTGATGGCTGCATTGGAAGCGGCAGCCGGGCTGAAGATCTTCGCGATGAATAGCAAGTCTATTCAAGCTCGTGCCGGCTACAGGAAGATACAAAAGGCCGCCAAGCTCGCAGGAGAGAAGTGACTGAAATACATCTGGATAGACACCTGTTGTATTGACAAAAGTAGCAGCGCGGAGCTACAGGAAGCAATCAACTCAATGTATCGATGGTATCAGCAATCCTGCTTCTGTATGGTTCACCTGGATGATGCAGATTCCGTGCGAGACCCGGACTCTGTTTTGCGCCGCCGTTATGATATTGCAACAATATTACGTACATCCCGATGGATCACTAGAGGCTGGACTTTACAAGAACTCATCGCACCCAAGGCTCTCGCATTCTATGATCAAGATTTCTCACTCATTGGCTCCAAGAGTATGTTCTGTCCAACGATTGCCGAAGTGACAGGGATACCTCTATCTGTTTTGCGTACTGGTGACCTGAATCAAGCTTCAGTCGCACAAAAAATGTCATGGGCAGCCATTCGCAAAACGACTCGAACAAAAGACCGTGCATACAGCCTCATGGGCTTGTTTGGTATTCATATGCCTATGTTGTACGGTGAGGGTGGCAATGCATTTAGACGGTTGCAGGAAGAGATCATGAGAAGGACTCCTGACAACTCAATCTTCGCATGGAGGGCACCTCATGGGTCGCTATCCAGATATTGTGGATTGTTAGCCATGTCGCCCGATGACTTCGAAGGATCTCAGGGTATCGAGCAGGGCCGTGGTCAATTCGCTACATCAAATTTGGGCCTCAGAATTGAGGCACGGCTTTGTCCTTTGCTGGACGAAATCTCTGGCGAGATGTGGGCCGATTCAATCTTCGCCCTTCCGCTGGGCGCGATAGAGAAAGGAAGAATAATTGCTCTGCTCATTCGACGACTGAGTGCATCGCACTACACAAGACTTGCAGCCAACCCGTTCAGTCATCGGCTCAATGATAACGACAAGCCCGAGGCAATTTATATCGAACACACTCCAAAGACTCCAAAGATATTCCGAAGCCGTGCGATGCATTGCTTTCAGTTCAAGTTCGACTCTGCAGTATACCGTATCCGAAGTGCACAGCCAAAGCAGTTGTGGGATCCAATCCATAGCGACCTTTCAATCAATCCCGAGTTTTGTACAAACAACGATTCAGATAACAACGGGTATCCAGGTGCACCCGTATTCTACGGCACGGTTCGGCTGTATTACCAAAACCGCAACTTTCCTTTGGCCTGTTCGATCAATTTCAGGCATAATCTTGTGACTGGCCGTGTATGGTTGAAGCTTTTGGGCTCTGCTTCTACACCCGTCGAACCGAATTGGCGAACCGTATGTCAGGAACCCGAAAGCTATGGTGAGCTGCTGCGCTCAGAGCCACTTGTTCAGGTTCTGAATATTTCGAACTCCGAGGCAGTCAGAGTGACGGTTCATTATGGCTTGCATCGCAGTATGATATCCTATATTGTCCATATTGTTCAGCAGAAGTACATGTTGCCCTCTGTTTTGAGAACATAGTGTTACAGTATCAGTTGTTGAAATGGATAGTGATTGTCAGGCAGTCGCTGCAACGCATACGATTGCAAAAGATGCACGAATCTGGGCTTTAGAGTTGCATCCTTACGTCATAAAGAGCTTTTACGTAGTTGGTGATACCGTTGACTCGTTTTTTTCGATGGCACATTTCCTATCGTTTTCATATCCCCGGTTATTTGTCGACCCTGGCCTGCAATATGGATATCGACTTCTCCCAGCCTATCTGCCGTAAGCGACTGCCATTGGACCGAACACAGTAGTCGACGAATCTGACAGACACAGGCCGCGCAACCCTCTCTGCATACAATATAGTTTCTCATTTGGAGACCGTGGCTTCAGCCGCGGACAGGGTCACTTCCCGCTATCAGGTACCACACATGCCGAGCCAATGCATTGTCCATGCAATGCATCCTATCATCTAGAAGTTCGTATCCACCCCAAAGCCTTAACAGTGAACTATCTTCTTCTCCATAGCCATCACTCGAGACAGTATCCTGTCATGTCTATACTTCTCCCGCTCTACGTGTATCCAAGTGCGGGTGCATGGGATCCGCTATACGCAGCGTATGCACACCTCCCCCTACGACTTCATTGCACACTAACTGGAACTCAGAGCAAAAGCGTATAGAGATGTAGACTTCACCGTCATCATCAACCCTTGCTCTGGCCCCTGTATGGGGTCACTCCCTGACCAAGTGTACCTTGATGAGGTCCCTAAACTACGAGCCTATCCAAACATCAGAACACTGGGATACGTCGCAACCGATTATGCAGAAAAGCCTATCGAAAGTGTTTTGGCAGAAATCGACACGTACGCGCGCTGGCCCAAAGTCGCAAATATCACCAAGATGCGCGTTGATGGAATCTTCTTGGACGAGACACCAAGCATGTTCGACGAGGACGATTACGCATATTTGAAGACAGCAAACCAAGCAATCAAGAACAACACAGCGTTCAGCGAGCGCTTCATAGCTCACAATCCAGGTCTGGTGCCCACTTCTATACTCACTTCGCCCACAGTACTACAAGAATCCTACCTCAACCTCACCGATCTCACTGTCGTATTCGAAGAGACATTCGACAAGTGGCTTGACAGAGATGTTATGGTTCCGCTACAAGCACACAAGATTCGGCGTTCGAGATTGGCAGTCATACTGCATTCGTTGCCGAATCTGACTGGAGAAGTGCTGGATTTCGTGATCCAGCAGGTGCAGAACACGGCGGATTGGATCTTCTTGACGGACAGTGCGGATGACTATTATCATACCTTTAGCGCAATGTTTGAGAGTTTGGTGAAAGCGGTTGACGAAAGTAGTTAAATGGGAAGGCGAGGCTCAGACATTTATCATCCCCGCTGTGGCCCAGCAGTCATGAACGTGCACTTGTGCAGCTTGGTATCCAAGACCAGTGGCTACTTGACCGTGCGCATAGCGCACTTGTGAAGCTGACAGCCTCCTCATCTATGTCTTTCAGATACATGATGGCGTTCTACTAGATCGCACCAGCTTCCTGGTAGCCGATGCTATGGCTGAGCAAGGAAAAGGTCCGCCATGACTAGAGTGTATCGCCGATATCAGTTGGTAATTAAAGGTGTCTGCTATGTTTTGCATTGGCCCTAGAAGATCGCAACCACAGCAAACACGTCCAGAATGTATCTGAGGACGAAGTCTGGAAGCATAGCATTCCTCTGTTTTTGGTACGGTACGGCTGTGAGTGCAGAAGAGCGGACAAAGCGATGTGATACTGGAACCAATGTTTGGACGCCGAATTGACATTTGCGGATCCGTAAGAAGAGGATACGGCTCCGCGAGGAGTGTCATGGTGCCAACAGTTGGAGTCTCACACTCAAACCCGGTCTGCTCCGTTTTCCTGGGGTGTTTGATCCGTAGCAATATTTCGCCTTCCGCAATAATGCTCCTATGCAACGTCGACGATGAGGGGTTTGTCATAGCTAGATTGCTGGAAGCTCAACAGCACCATGGTCTGGTTGCTGGCGGTTCCGCTCATGTAATAGCTTGCAATGCGGGCGAAGACGGTCATGGTTAGGTTGTCGCCTGCCTATTGTGATGGTTGTAGGTGTAAAGTCGGGCGAATCGGAGTGGAGGGGTTTCCGCGTTGGCAGATGCGTCGCCTATCTTCGGCTTGCTTCACGCCTTGCGCCCTTCCCTCCAACATGCCGCCGCAATGCCGCCACCGCGTTTATATCCGCTCGCTCGCCTCTCCAGTACGTGGTCCTGTCCACAGACTGTGCGATTGACCTTACCTTTGTCCAGTAAATACGCTCAAAGCGGGTAATCGACCCTTGACCGCCTCCCTTGCCCCGCGCCAGCTACCCACTTCACGAGCATACTCGGCCATGTCAGAACTCTCCCACTACATTGCCAAGAGCAGCAAGAGCTTGACAAATGGCACAAGCCACGACGGCAACGCATGGGGCGCCGACAAGAACCCGGCGGCCTTTGACTTCCGCTCTGACGTGCACACTACGCCGACCAGGGCCATGCTCAAGGCAATCCAGGAGTGCACCCTGCTCGACGATGTCACCATGGAGGATCCCACCACACTATCACTCGAGCGCTTCGTGGCCGACCTCAGCGGCAAGGAGGACGCGCTCCTGATGCTGTCTGGTACCATGGGCAACCAGGTCGCGCTGCGAGCACACCTCACCACGCCTCCACACGCCATCATCTGCGACCGACGTGGCCACATCATCAACTACGAGGCAGGAGGTGTAGCAACCTTGAGCCAGGCCATGGTCCAACCACTCGATGCGAAGAACGGCACATACCTCACGCTCGAAGACATCCAGAAATACGCCGTCATCTCTGACGATGTCCACGCCTGTCCCACGCGTGTCATCGAGCTCGAAAACACGCTCAATGGCGCCATAATGCCCCTGTCCGAAGTGAAGCGGATATCGGCTTGGGCGCGCCAACACGGCATCATAATGCACTTGGACGGTGCACGTCTGTGGGAAGCTGTAGCTGCAGGCGCTGGTACCTTGAAGGAGTACTGCGCTGAGTTCGATAGCATAAGCCTGTGCATCAGCAAGGGCCTTGGAGCGCCCATTGGTAGCATCATCGTCGGTACAAAGGATTTCATCAAGCGTAGCCGCTGGATCCGCAAGTCTATCGGTGGAGGTCTGCGACAAGCTGGTGTCGTTGCAGCTCCAATGCGCGTTGCCATTGAAGAGACGTTCCTTGGCGGCAAGCTCACCAAGTCTCACGAAAATGCGAAGAAGATTGCAAGCATGTGGACCGATCTTGGTGGCAAGCTGCAATATCCCGTAGACACCAACATGGTTTGGTTAGATCTCGAGGCGCATCATGTTGACATCAACAACTTTATCGAACTAGCGGAGAAGTACGGCGTAAGGGTGCGTGGTGGTAGGTTTGTTGTGCATTACCAGATTGGCGAAGAGGCAATTGAAGCGTTGCGAAAGATCTTTACCGAAGTCATGACTGGTAAGGAATCGGCAGGGAAGAAAGCCGAAGCCCCGCATGACCCCGAAGACCTCAAGATGAAGGGCAAGGGCGTGGAGTAGATATTTCAGCCACAGCATGATATTAGTCGGTCTAATAGACAGACAAATCAGATCAGTTCGCTCAGCCACGCAGCCACATCGATCCTCAGTACCTGCATGTCTAGCGTCTGTTTTATTCCGAACTGGCCGGGACATCGGGATGCATCAGAGCTCCCAAGACTTTAAGACTTTGCTATTACGTCAAAATTTCGATTTTAGGCCTTAACCTCTCTCCACAACACACCGACGTCAAGGCAAAGTCGTCATCGAACCCTCAAACACGACAACGCCAAGATGGAGGCTGAAGTATACTACATGAAGCTGCTTTGGACAGCGCCTTGGTGCTTGTCATTTGAACTTGCATTTGATTCCTCGGACTTGACCTGATTATGCACAAGCCCGCACGCTCGGTCACTTCTGCGCAAAAGTTTCTACGGCAGACGTCACTCTTTCCCAAAAGACCGGTTGGACCCTGTTCACATAAAGCTGCCACTTGCAGGCCAACTACTTCACGTCGCTTCCTTTCCTCTATACCACGTCAATTTCACACTTCTACAGCAAAGATGGTACCACCGGTCGCACAAAACCGAACACTGTTGTCCAACCATCCGGACAAAGTCCGCATGCTTGTTCTCGAGACAGATGAGACACATCCTGACACTCAAAAAGAGACTGGCTCCTTTGGAGTCGTTCTAGGTGAACTTCTCAAAAAAGCTGGAGATGAGCACAAACCTAGTCTCGGTATCGAGACCGCAATGCAATACGTGGTCGAGCCAGAAGGTGGTGCGATACCGAAGCTAGAGGAGATTGGTGACGACGTACACGCCATCCTCATAACAGGAAGTTGCTGGGACGCACACGGTGACGACCCTTGGATTCTCAAGCTCATTGAATTCATAAAAGGTGTGTATCTGCATGTGTGGTTGGAAGGTACTCAGCAATGGCTAATGGCATGACAGACGTCTGGACACATCGCCCCGACATCCGTTTCACAGGGATATGTTTCGGACACCAAATCCTTTGCAGAACTCTTGGTGCTACCGTCAAACCACAGAAGGACGGTGAATGGGAGTTGTCCCATCAGCCCATCCAGCTCTCCGACATTGGCCGCCATCTTTTCAACCTTCCCGAAACAGAGACCAAGATCCACCTTCACCAGATGCATCTTGATCACGTCGTTAATCCTCCTTCCACAGAGACCACCGATTTGATACCAAAGGACACCAAGGTTCACGTTTGGGGTACCAGTGACCACACTGGCGTTCAGGGTGTATATATCCACAAGAGATTGTTCACCACGCAAGGCCACATGGAGTTTGATGAAACTCTTGTTAAGAGGCAACTTGAGATGAGGGTTGAGAGTGGGAGCGTGAGCAAGCAGGATGCAGACGAGGCTGCTGAGAGAGCGGATTGGATGCATGACGGTCTTCTTGTCGCAAAAGCAGTGTTGAGGTTCTTCCATGGCGACGATGACATCTACACATAGGAACCATACCCAATGGAGGCTCCACAGGGCTTCCGCTACGATGTTACGAGAAAGAGCATATTATCGGCGTTCAACAAGTTGGATACTCACGAAGTTTACGAAAAGCGTGAGTGGTATGTACAAAAAATTATAGGCATATGTTCAGTATCGAGGTCCGGCTTTGCGTAATCATAGTGACTTGTGCCATATCAATTTTGGAGCGTTGAGCAGCACTACTCGCGTCACAGAGCGCATCGCTCTCAAAACAACAAACCACGTTTATATGCAAGGTTTTGCTATGAAAGCTTGTCTCAACATCAATCCACGTCGATCCTGTTAAAGTCGGTTGAACATTACGCGGGCGATGGCCCTCGGCATTAACACTCCAGATCGCGCGCCGGAAGTCGCTTTCCGACATCTTATCCCCGGAATACCCGCCCCGACACCAACCCGCCTGCCTCTTTCAAGACCTGTGCAAGTGCGTCATCGCTCCACAGAGGCGCGCAGTAAGCACAGAGATATAGCAACAACAGAGATAGCACATCTGCCCGTACAGGGTCTGTCTCAATCAATACTTCCACCCTGCATAACAATCGGTCAACATCGGCCAGCTGCTCCCTGGCTTGCATACAGTACTTCGCTCGCACGCGTTCAAACCCTCGAATTAACGAGGCTGGAGATTCAACGGGGCACGGCATCCTTTCCACGTCCCGGCATTAGCGTCATGTTCGATAGGCGACCAGGTGGATTAAGGGTGGGCAGACCCCCATGACCAGTCGATAGCCCTTCCAGTTTCGCATCTTCCAGACCTAAACATTAATTCTACGTCTCGATACACTATTCAACGTTATCCTGCCCATATGCTGAGGTCAAAATAGCTTCGCTATGGCTACGACGAAAAACATAACGAGCGGTAATAACGTGGACGCTACTAGCGAGAAAGAGACATGTCAGGACATGGACGTCGAGAAAGATGGACCGCGAGCCAACCTGGAACGTCAGCCTTCTGAACCCCCCTACTCTGTCTTTAGCAAAGGCATGAAGGCATGGATCATCCTACTTGTTTCGATCTCCGCTCTAATATCGCCGTTTGGCGCGTCTATGTTCCTTCCAGCACTCAATGTGCTTTCCAATGTGTTGAACATTACACCTACACAGGTCAACATCTCAATCACGACATACATGGTACGTCTGGACAGTTGATCTCAGTATGAAATGGACAGGACACTCTGCAGCTCAGGCTTCGCTGACGTTGTGGCGGCCACCGACATCGGTACTGCAACTAACTGTCCTAGATCGCCCAAGCTATAGCTCCTGCTTTCCTCGGAACTCTATCGGACAACAGTGGACGGAGATTGACTTTCATCATATGCTTCGTGATCTACAGCATCGGCAACATCGGCCTCGCACTCCAAAAGAACTACATTGCACTTCTCATTCTGCGTATGGTACAAGCCGTGGGAGGCACAGCTGCTATTGCATTGACAATGGCGGTTGTTGCGGATATCTCTACATCGGCTGAGCGAGGAACTTACATGGGTTATGCACAAGCTGGTGTATTGATGGGCCCTGCTTTCGGTCCGACAATAGGTGGCCTGCTGGCACAATATTTGGGCTGGCGATCTATCTTCTGGTTTCTGGCCATCTTCTCTGGAGTACTGCTCATAATATTCGTATTCTTTTTCCCTGAGACTTGCCGAAAAGTCGTTGGCAATGGCTCTATACCTCCTCAGGGCGTCAACCGCTCTGTCATTAGCTGCATACAAGCGCGTAAGCTCGCTAAGCTGTCGCCCAACGAGAGCACACCCAAACCAGAGAAGACGAAAGTCGCCTGGCCAAATCCGCTTGCAACGTTCCGCATCTTAGCTGAAAAGGAGTCAGGAATCATCCTACTCTACAATGGCCTCTTCTTCACTGGTCAAATGGTTACGATCTCTGCCATCCCAGAACTGTTCTACGCTGCGTATGGCCTTGATGAATTGCATATCGGTCTTTGCTACATCTCGAATGGTGTAGCTTCTCTGATTGCCTCACTCACTCTGGGTCGAGTTGTCGATTGGAACTTCAGACGCTATGCTAAAGCTGTTGGCATGACTATATCCAAAGGCAAACAGCAAGACCTTACCAACTTTCCCATCGAGCGCGTTCGTCTACAGATTCTGATTCCATGCCACATCATTGGTATGATCGGAGTGCTTATCTTCGGCTGGACACTCAAATATCGAACACACATCGTTGGCCCGGAAGTTGCCCTATTCATCATGGGCTTTGGTGTGACTGGTGCATTTAACATCACCAATGGTTTGCTCCTCGATCTCCATCGTGATAAACCCGCAGCTGCGACAGCAGCGGTCAACTTTGCCAGGTGTATGATGAGTGCTGGTGGCTCGGCGGCAATTATCCCGATGTGCCATGCTATGAACCCGGGATGGGCGTTTACGTTCATAGCGCTGGTGATGGCTGTATTGCTTGGGGTCGTCATTTGGATCATGAAATATGGAATGAAGTGGAGACAAGAGTTAGCAGAAAAGACAAGGCTGAAGAGAGAAGAGGAGGAGAAGAAGGCAGATCAAGAGAAGGTTACAATAAGACATCACTAATCTATTTTATTAAGCTTTTCATGAATACATCGTTAAATCACATCATTTAGTGTAAAAATGGACCTCTCAGGAGGTCCTCGTCCATGAGCACGCAGATCATGTTACTGAGCGTAAAACACAACACCCCAAACCAGTGCAACAAGAAGCATGCGACTTCAAACGTCAAGCGGCATGTGTATCGTCACTCGAAGAATGCCGAGATTTGATCACTTGAATGAAAATATTTAGACTCCACTGTCCATTCAGTCAAGAGGTAACTACACAAACGCGCAAGAGATACAAGTCTCAGAGGCAACTCACCATAGAGCTACATGTCCTCGATAGTCTGACTACAAGGACCAAAAGAGTCTATGATGATGACTGCAATGTCCTCTCTACATCTGATGACGACCAGAACTTCGATTAAGACATTATGCCGAGTGGAGGGCACTCGAACCAGCCTCCAGGTCTCAACGTGGCAGAAAGCTCACGCAGGGCCTGGCAATGGCCGTAACGATGAGCCTCTACTCCCTTAAGATAATCTGACAAGAAACTGTTGCATTCAGTGTAACGTTATTAGCCACATCAAGCACCTGTGCTCACTCACGAATCAAGACAAAGCGTGAGAGAAATAGGTAGGATCAGGGCGTGCGTGCTCGAAGCTAACCGAGCTGAATGGCGTTCTGTACTTCGGTTGGCTTCCCTTGTAAGCAGATACGAGGTGTGGTGCTTGTGGCAAGATGCACCATACTAGATCTCGCACCGGGAAGCAATATAGTTGGACGCCGACTAACAAGTGAGAAGCTTTGGTACATTGTCAGAATATTGTTATTGGTGATCTTCATATATCTACCGCCCAGAATCCTTGCGTATACGTAGGCCATACGGAAGAAATGGTTGTTCAAAGATCGCGTTTGGTGGCATCGACTGAGCGTAGTAACAGCGATGCCCCAGAAGTGGCCATCTCGTGAATTCAAACAGTCCTCAAAACCTTCACACCGGTCATCTCAGCCATGTCGTATATTGCGTCAACCACTCGGTCCACGTCCATACTCTTGAGTGGTATCCGGTGCGCGCCCTCCCATTCAACCAATGTTACCGTGCAGTCCTCGCAATATTCGTGTAACAGTTTTCGATGGAGATGTAGTCCTGGGTCTGCCATGCCATGGACATGGAGCGTTGGTTTGTGCAGCGTGGCTTCCTCGTCCACCTCTTTACAGAACTGGAAACCTTCAGAGATGTTGCCCGCACTCACAAGTGCGTCGCTCTTCATCAGCTCGGGGTTTAGATTGCTCAAGGGCGCCCGACCGGCTAGTAATATTCCGAATCTCCACCTTATGCCTGGAATTCCCGTCAGACCAGTAGCAATCTTTGTTCCTTCTTTGCGGGCTTGGGTTTCTCTGGCTTGCTGTTCGAGCAGTAGACTTGCGGATAGCTTCGCCCCCTGACTGAAACCCATCAAGCCTATCCACTCGCCTGTGCCGCCTTCCCGGTCATCGTCTTCCATTGCTGTTCGCATCGCATATCCAATTTCTTCTATACAAGTATCCTCATCGATTTCAGGGTGTTCAGGAAGCCATCGTAGCCAGCGCCGAAAAGGTGCGTAGTCACTGTATACGCCAATGATGTCTGAGTGGGGATCGCAGAAGAAGGGGCCGTCAGCCCATACGAGGCGAAAGGAGTGTTGAAGATGGCGTATGAGGGATCGCGATTGCGCTTTGAAGATAGCGGCATTGACGCCGCCGCCGTGTAGGCAGAGAATTCGAGGGAGAGACCTTGTATCGGGTTTCGTCGGAGGAATCTTTGAGACTGGTTGTGAGTAGGTTGAAGGCATGTTGTGGCTTATCTGTCGCCTTTCACTCTGGAAATGGCCGCGACCAATAGATTGTGTGCTGTGAGTGATAGCCTCAGAAAGTGATGGATCGGGTTCAACACTGTAAATTGGTGTACAACAGACGTGGTTGCAAGCAGATCATACTGAGACAGGCTGACTCCTAAAATAAAACCGTGTCTGCGGCATACCATCAACGTGCCGTGATTAGTCTCGGAGTCCGAAGCGTGGTTGAAGGCGTACTACCGCTGACCCTGCATATAACTATGGTGCCAGGTATGATACACCCATGGTGTGCAGCGCTGTCCAAAGCCTGTAAATGCCCAAACTAGAGCCTCCTATAAGTCTTGACGATCTACGATGGAAAAAGAGTGTTGCGGTGAAGGTTTAATTCGAGGCAACGACGGGCGGGGAACCGCGTCGGCACAGGAACGCGCTAATCTGTGTCATCATCGAATACGCGCTCAATTCTCTATGTCAGCCCAACAATCACACTGCTTTGGCATCTACGCAAGGTTAAACAACAATAACAATAACACAATGGGAATGGCTTCGTCGAACATGCAGCCAGACGCTAAGGGTATTACAAGGGGCACAGTTCATGATATCCCATATCACGTAGAACATGATTGGCCTCCCACGCATAGTCACACATAGACTACGGCCATCATTCGTTCTTTGAGCTAAAACATGGAAGCAAAAAGTCCCCATTAGGCCCAACGACGATGCAATTCGGTCCATCCATGTACTAATTCGAAGTGAATATTTCTGGTGCCATAACACAGACTTCATTGACAATATCTCCCACGGAAAGTCGGTTGTAGGTTTATGATATTCTAAACTTTTCTGTGAGGTAAACACACCTACACCGCATAGGAAGCAGAAGCGATATACATAACAGCAGCATGTACAAGCATATAGCACATGAACATGTCTCTAAGATATATCGCAAGCGACATATTGAAACAGTGGCGGAGCCAATCCTTGACTTGATATTTGCGCGCAGACGGGAGAGATTTCGTTAATAGGTTTCTTCAATCTGCTTCGGAGTTGCTATCATCTGAACATGTGGCTCTTGTGTTGAGAAGCAGTGCTCATGGTTTTCTCCATGTATATCCGAGCTTCAATTTTGACTTTGCAGGAAGGTAATGTAAATTTCAGAAACGTCTTGAACATTCATCGAATAGGGGAGCATTACACGCCCCTGTTGACCGAGCACGAGGAGTCATCAACCGTAGATACTCTTGGTGTTCTGAAAGACCCGAAACCCCGTGCTCCACCCGATTATGGTCTTTGAGAAGCGAAGACGCATCGTCATGAATAAAGTGTCTTCCCCTTCCAAGCTTCCCCCATTCTCCTTACTTCTATCCGTAGTATAAGTCGAAGAGATGTCCAGGACTGGTCGCTTCAACATGAACAAAGCGACTTGGATAACGCGAGCAAGAAAACTGGTATTGGAGAAGACTACAAACCAAATACACACTCCCACGCCAGCGCTACGGTACCATGCTCCAAGTGCTACGTTTCCACGGAAGTCTATATGCATGCCTTGGATCATGGTCTGGAACCTACAATCAAGCCCGCCCAAGACACCCGTTCACCCAGACGCGTTATTCATACGAGATCTTGCTGTCATAATCGTCGTAATTTGGCGATGCCGGTCCAATATCTCTTTACCAAGCCCTGAACTCTCCATTTGCTTCTCCCGTTCCTCAGAATCTGATTATCATGGCATACTTGGGCTCGTGAAGCCACCTAGGCTGCTGGCTTGGGAGCATTGGCGGCGTGCTGCGAGAGGAAGCCGGGGTCGTTTTCGAATTCTTCCCTGACCTGCGAATTGTTAGTGTGTGTAAATGCTCGAGGGTGGTATACTTACAATATCCAAACCGCCTACTAGCTCACCATCTGCCCAGAGCTGTGGGAAGGTCGGCCAGTCGGCAAACTCCTTAAGTCCTTGTCGCACCTCGTCGTCGGCCAGGATGTTGAAGAAACCGTACCTAATGCCCTTTTCACGTAGGATTGCCACTGTCTGCCGGCTGAAGCCACACTGGGGCGAACTCGGTGTACCCTTCATGAATAACATGACTGGTGCTGCCTTGACGAGTTCGCTTAGTCTCTGGTGCAACTCGTCCTTGTTTGTCTGCTGCTCGCCTTCCCGGTGCTCGCTCGCGCTGTATTCGGGTGCGGTCTTGGGGTCCTGTGCGCCAGGCGCGTAGCCAGCGAGGCTCTTTCCCGTGCTGTCGCCGTTCTCCTGTGGTCGTGTGACGGTTTGCGCGGGTGGTAGACTGGACGACTGGCCGCTGCCGGCACCAGCGTACTTCTCAACTGCTGCTCGTACTTTGGATGCATCTGAGCCTGAAACTGTCTCGAGAGTCTTGCCATCCTTCTGCAGAACGATGTATGGGACGGCAGTGACATCGTACTGCTCAGAGACCTCAGGCAGGTCTTCGGCGTTGAGCGAGAGGAATTTTATGGGCGCGTCGGCGGGGTATGTGCTGGCGAGCGTCTTCAGGATGACTCCCATCTGCTCGCATGGCTTGGCCCATGGTGCGTGGAAGTAGATGACGGCGAGAGTGGAGGGCGCAAGCGCGGAGATGGTCGACTGGAAGGCCGACTCATCCGTCATCTCCTGCATGGTAGCCATTGTGTCGATAGTCTATGTCGGGATATGAAGGGCGGTTGGATGCGTAAGGTGAGTGTGGATGTGGAGGCTCGCTGGTGTTCTCGAATGAGTGTATGATCTGATTAATATTTAGTCGCCGCCCAAGGGAAACAGCCTGTGAAATCACGTCAGAGGGCCGAATTGCGGAATCACCCCGCCGTTGCCGCTTTGTTATCAGATCGGCCAATAGTCTCCCCGGCGCCGCAGAGCCCCGGACTTTTTTTGTTAGCCAAGATTTCGGCATCAGGAAACCACCCAGATTAACAACGACAAAATGATCAAGGCAGTGTACGTCAAAGACAGCTGCGGCTCCTCCACGCGTAGGCGATCCTAACATGATTCACTAGGAAACCAAAGAATGCTCGCGCCAAGCGCGCAATGGCAAAGCGCGAACCGCAACAGAACGAGAACCCCAAGACCACGCTCTTCGTCTCTGGCCAGAAGACTTCTCAGATCCTCAAGCTCGCCGTCGCCGATCTCTGCACCATCAAGCGACCCTTTATTGAGCGTTTCACCAAGAAGAACGACATCCACCCCTTCGATGATGCTTCTTCGCTCGAGTTCTTCTCCCAGAAGAACGACACCTCGCTCCTCGTCCTGTCTCTACACTCGAAGAAGCGACCGCACTGCTTGACGTTGGCACGAACATTTTCATACAAGATGTTGGATATGCTAGAGTTGTACATCAACGCAGAGACCTTCCGCACGCTTCAGCAATTCAAGAACAAGAAGCCGTCAATCGGCCTGAAGCCACTAATCAGCTTCCACGGCACCGTCTTCGAAGATCCCAACCAGACAAAGTACACCCTAGCAAAGAGCTTGTTTATCGACCTGTTCAAGGGCCAGGATGCGACCGAAGTCGACGTCGAAGGCCTCCAGTACCTCATCTCCATCTCCGCCGAAGAACCCACCGACGCGCTCCCCAACCCGCAAATAAAACTCCGCTTCTACCTCCTCCGCACCAAGCGCTCAGGCCAAAAGCTGCCACGCATCGAAGTTGAGGAAATGGGCCCGCGCATGGACTTTGCGCTCGGCCGCGAGATGTTCCCTGATCCGGATATGCTGAAGGAATCGCTCAAGAAGCCCAAGGGTGCTGAGCCGCGGACCAAGAAGAACATTGACACTGACATCATGGGTGACAAGACGGGTAAGATCCATGTTGGCAAGCAAGACTTTGCCAATCTGCAGACTAGGAAGATGAAGGGTCTTAAGCGAGGAAGGAACGAGGACGAGGACGAGGAAGTTGGTGTTGAGGATACGGCAAGTGAAGGCGACGATGAGGAGAAGACGCCCAAAAAGGTTAGGGTATGAAATGTAACAAGGCACAAGATGTAATTGCATGGGTGGCGTTAAAGGCACTTCCGGCGTTCAAATATTGGGCGAGACTATACCATTCTGCACGTTTGTAGCAAGTCATAGGCGTCTCAAAAGTCGAGTTGTTCAGAGCAACGCTCATAGTCTATACGTCTCCTGCTGTGTCTACCATCTATTCATCATCGGGTTCGTCAGCTAGTAACCACTTCGCCCGGCACTTTACCGCTGCACTCCTGACCTCTCTCTTCCCATCATCTAACGCAGCAATAAGTCTCCTCACAACCTCCCTCCTATATCCTAGTATCCTCTCCTCCTTGAACTTCTCTGCTACCAGATGCAAACACTTCAACGCCGCCACCCTGACTGCTGGCGGTGGTGGTGTAGCCTTGTTCTCCTTGCTGATAGTAGCATTAGCAAGAAGTCGAGAGATCAGCGCACCAGCATGTTCCTCGAGAACTTCAGGCTTCTCAACAAGTGTAGAGGTAAGCGTGCCAATCGCGGCTTCTTTAACACTGTCAGCGCCCTTGAGATCAAGCGATTGTAGAAGGAGGGTAACGAGTTGCCCAACTTCTTCGACTACTATGTCAAAAGGCATCCATCTTAGCGCACCACTAAGTGCGATGAGGTAATTGGGTTTGGTCTGCGGACCTGATTCTCGGAACGCTTTTGTGATACTTGGCACCAGTAAAGCAAAGCTTTTGTGTTTGTGCAGGCCAAGGATTTGGCAGTGGTTCTCCTTGGTGAGAAGGTCGTCGGGCTGCAGAAGAGTTGTGAAACCTTGAGCAACTGTAATTCCATACTTCGGATGTGATAGTAGTGACAAGAGCGTTGGGTATAACGTGTTCAGCGCAGGGCTGCTCCGTAGTACTATGCCTTTAAGACAAGCGAAGATGATGCGTATCCGTGGTGGATCAAGCTTCTCTGGGCTAAAGAGATCGAGCTCGGCGACAAGGGGGTCCATACTTGTCTTGAGTGCTGCAGAAGTGTAGTACTTGTTGATGACCAGCGACATTTGACGAAGGGAGGCTGATCGGATAGGTAGAGATAGGGAGGGTTGCTGGGCGTAGTTTGCAAGAGAAGAGACTAGTAGTTGTAGTTCGCATGGCAAGATTGCATCCTTGCGAAGGGAGGCGAGGAGGTGAGTAGAGACGATCATGGTCTTATTCGCTTCGGTACCAGCATTGAGGTTGAAAGGCGGGAGCTCAGTTTGTGGCTTTTCCCGGAACAGGGTGTACAGCTCAGTAGCAACAGTGTTCTGCTGATGTATAGGCAAGTACCTGATGATCAAGTTGCAAATACGACCGACAAGATCCAGTGTTGTCTCATCATCGAAGGCTGCCGGGTGTGATTCGTCAGAAGTTGATGCGCGCTGGAGAAGTGGTAGTGCGATGTCCCTGTAGTAGGTTGAACTGTCCGAACCCTGCGACAACTTGTTCTCACCCTTCTTAAGTGCATACAACATCGCAGAGAGGAGTGCGACGATGTATGTAGAAGAAGCGCCTTGTTGGACTGCTGCGCTGAATTTATTCTTCAGTCGCAGTACAACTGTGTCGAAAACTTGCTCTTCACCTGCTAGCTTGGCAAAAGCTTCGAGCACGGTCGAGTAATTGTTTGATCCATTTGCATCCGTATCTGGAAGCTGCGCAAGGAAAGCCGGAAATGCTCTCTCGACGACAACCTGTGGCTTCTGGTGAGCAATCTCGACGATGCCATTGATAGCTGCTTCTTTTATCTCATCCTTGCCGTACGACTCTTCGTGGATGACGATGGAATGCAAAAGCTGAATGACGCGACCGATGTCTTCATCGCTTAACAATCCTCGCGCTTTCGATAGCTGGATGAGCCCATCAAGACAGACGAGTCGGAAAGACACCTCCTTGACGGGGGCTGTCTCCAGACCATTCAGCATTACTTCCAGGGCTTGGTCTCGGAACTGAACGAGCGCGTTGTTGCCAACTTCTGCTCCGCCAGGACCCATCTTCTTCCAGTCGCCATACACGTCGATGTTGGCCTTCACGAGTTGAACAAGAACTTCTAGTAATCCTCGGCGCTTTGCCATAGTGTCGGCTGTCTGGAAAAGTAAGAAGAGATTCGGGAGTACTCCGGCTAGTAAAATTCTAGTAACTTCTGGGGAAACGTTGGCAATGCTCTGAAGAAACCTTGCGGAAGCCTGCGATTGTTTCGTGGGTGCATCTTCTAGGTGCTCGTTGCACTCCTTGATGATTGGTTTGAGATATGCGTTGAGTGATCCTGGAGTACCGAGTGAAAGTGTCCTTGCAATCGCAGCTAGACCTGCAAGTGCTTCTTTCGCTAGATCCTCTTCTTGTACATTTAAGACTTCGAACTTCAGCGCATCCCACAGTGTAACTGCGTATAATGATACTGTCCGCGGCCCGTACTCGGTCACTGAGGCAGTAATGGTCGACAGAACATCGCGCTTGGTGTTCATGGACGTGGAATCGAGCTTATCTAGGAGCGCAGGGAACGCGTATGGCGCAAAGTCGGCTGTAGACGAAATGCAATCTCGTAAGCGATCCTTGAGATCTTGCGCGGTGATACCGTACGGGTCGTCGGGAGGCGGTCTGAAGGTAATCGGGAAGTAATTAAAGACTGCGTCGAATAGGTCCTGAGCATCTCCGCCAATATTCCACTCGGTCATTGGCACCCTCAGTATCGAAAACACGACCATGAGGTTCCGAGGGTCTTTCTCTCCGTCAAAATATGCTATAAAGCGTCCCAAAAAGTCCGGCGTCGCATCGTGGTGGGCTCGTAGGACTTCGCGATATTTTGCCATAAGTGTATCGATCAAGCGCAATACTGGGTAGCGTTCGCTCTGCTGCTTGTATTGGCGCAACGGATGTGTATTGTTCAGGAGGGCATCAATGATATCGACTACCCGCTGGTCGTCCCACTTCCCTAGCTCCTCCAGGGCCGATAGTGCCTTTGCACATGATCCAAGGCCTTCGTTGTCTTCGGTTCGGGAAAGGATAAAATCGCAGAGTAGGTTTCCTGAACTTCGTGTTAGCCCAGCCCTTGCGCATTGCAGTATAGTCTCATGCTAAGAACGCCACGCCCGTTTGATGCTTCGGTTCGACTCGAAGCGTGTGGTAGACTGATACATAAGGCGAGGTAGTATGGGTGAAGTGATCGTGGTAGACGTACGCTGTTGAAGAGAGAGGACCTTCTGCGGAACCGATGCCAGTACCTCTGCGAGATACGACATTGCTGCGTCAGATTAGCATAGACCGTACTGTAATTCTAGATGTACGTACTCTTTGATCGTGTAGCCCCATCCTCACTATTTAAAAACTCTCCAAGGTCAGTGACCAGGCTTATAAGCTTCAACTCGCCATTCTTCAGTCCTGTCTGCTATCAGTCCTCATCCCACGTAATGCCCCGCCGGAGCCTCGTACATACGCGTCGCGCTCCGTTGAGCAGTGTTCGTCGCCTCTTTCTTGTTTCTGTCGAAGTCAAGCAGATATTGCTGGATATCTGACATCTTCTCGTCGCGTCCGGGGTATCGTAATGTGTTGTTGGGTACCTCGAAAGCACGCGATTCAGAAAGTTGCAGACTCCCGGCAATGACGTTACGGAGTTGCGGTGCTGCTGATTGGCCGGTATCGGATGGTGGGGCGGGTCGCGCAAAAAAAGTGATGGGAAGTGTTCGGCAGTGAAGAAAAGAGCGTTTAATTGCGCCAATGTAAGAAGCTTGACTGGTCTTCGTGGTCCCGTGCAGTGAAATAAAATCGGACTTTGAAAACTCATCTCTTGATCTACTTGCACTGACGACTATCACCCGCTGAGTCCCCAGACGTATCCCCAAACAGCAAAGTTACCCCGCCATGGCCGACGATAAACCCAACTGCAAAGTTATCCTCGCGAACAACATCGCCAAGGGCCTTCTGGACGAAGTTCGCGATGGTCTGAACAAGATTCAACGCAAACCGCTCCTTGTCGGCTTTCTCTCCAGCGCTGATCCTGCGGCGAGAGTATACGCAGAATGGACGGGCAAAACTTGTGTCGAAAAGTGAGCGCGTCCATTGATCGAAACTCACTTCTTCCATCGATATGCCTTTGGTTGCAAGCTGGGTGAAGGCTGCTTACTAACGTTGTCATAGTGGCTTCGCATTTGACCTCCGCGAAGTCGATCGCGAACTTCTTGAGGACCGCCTCATCGAAGCGAACAATGATCCTGCCGTTGACGGCATAATCGTTTACTACCCCATCTTCGGCAACCGTCAGGACCAGTATCTCCAGCAGATTGTCTCTATCGACAAGGATGTTGAGGGACTATCGCACCGTTACATTTTCAACATGTACCAGAATATTCGCTTCCTCGACCCTGCCAACACGAAAAAGAGTATCTTGCCGTGTACCCCATTGGCCGTGATCAAGATCCTCGAGTATCTGAGGATTTACAACACTATCCTCCCGTACGGTAACAGGCTTCACGGACGCACTATTACCGTCATCAACAGAAGTGAGGTCGTAGGCAGGCCGTTGGCCGCACTACTGGCAAACGACGGTGCCCACGTATACAGCGTGGATATTAGTGACGTGCAAGAGTTCACGCGAGGCGTTGGTCTAAGGAAGCGAAGGCACGAGGTGGTGGAGAAGCCTGGCTGGACTCTCAATGACTGCCTCCCACTTAGCGATGTAGTCATCAGCGGTGTACCTGGAGACAAGTACAAAGTCCCGCTGGAGTTGATGAGGGACGGAGCTGCATGCATCAACTTCTCCAGTGAGAGGAACTTTACACCAGAGGTCAAAGAAAAGGCCTCGATCTACGTTCCTGCCATTGGCAAGGTCACCATTGCAGTGCTCTTGAGAAACTTGTTGGTATGTAATCATACTAAGAACCGCAGAGCTATACTAACCGTGTCACAGCGCCTCACTCAAAACAAAATCGATGCTGCCGCTCAGGGAGTGGAAGAGAAGTCTTCAGTGGAACCAGTCATTCAATCGACTGCATAGACATGCCTGGTCCATTTCTTTTGTCCTGTTTTCATGTTGATACCCTATAGAAGGCACATATGCCAAAATAAAAGCTGTTCGTCATGTCATTCTTCTTCCTTTTGTAGCTGTACATGCTCAATATCATACAATACGAAAAGGTATTGGCTTTCGCCTAGTGAGACTATTTCGTAGAAGCAAAGCCATCGTATTAAATTCGGGAAAGAAATTACTACAAGAACGTCATTATTTGATAGTGTAGACTATCAAACCAAATGAGATAGCATTAGCCGACTAGACCCTACAACACCCAGCCATGCAAAGCTAGATGAAGGATAGCAGAGGCACAGACAAGACCAGGGAATCGTTACAATCTCAAACGCCACGCTAACATGGGAAATTAAGACGCCTCTGGTGGCATAGGCACTGGCACACTCTCCACTTTAATCTCCGGTGGTGGCGGCTCGTATGCATCGTTGTCCACTTCCGGCACCGCTCGCCTAGGCATCGGTCTCTCCCTTTCTTCATAGTACATATACTCTTCAGGGCGACTATTGTATCTCTGTGGTGGAGGTCTCTCGTATTGTACTGGTACGTATCCATATGGATCATGTTCGTATCGATGAGGTTGATGTGGCATATACGGGGCGCGATACCTAGTGTCACCGCGTACACGAATGACTTCGTAGTCGTGGATGGGATGCCCGTACTCATCAACATAAACTGGTTGTGGCCCACGAGGTTCGTCGTAACGATATCGTGGTGGTGAGTACGCATGAGGATGCAGACGATCTTGCACAGATACGTAGCCCCTTGGGTGACGGCGGGCAGGCGGATAGAAGCCATCGTCCTGTACAGATTGATCAACACTGTGCTCTCTAGAATACGCAGGCTCGTAGTCAGGTTCGGCATTCGGTTGCGGTGTTTCTTGTTGATCGATACGGCGCCGTTGTTCTTCATATCTCCTACTCTGCGAACGACTCATGCTAGATCCGCGGCCGTAGGGGTCTTCGCGTGCGACGCTCATGTATCGATGATATCGAGACGGTCCTCGATTGTCATTGGGTCGATCCCTTCGGCGTTGAGGCCCAGACCTTCGTGGTGGGCCGCTCGGTCCAGGCATGGGCATCCGGTACCCATTAGATTGATAATCATCATATCGAGAATTGTTAGAGACAGTGGATGGAGCACGAGGGTGTGGTGGTGCAAGTGGGCGCACAGGTGCCGTCGCTTCAGCAGGTACAGAAGTATCAGGAGGTGGGGGCGTGTAACGGGGTCCGTCTCCATTCTCCTGGGCTGGTATTGCAGCCTCCGGTTCTGGTTGTGTTTGCGACGGAGGTGGCTGTGGAGGCTCATTCTCCGCTAAGAATCGATCCGCTGCAGATTGTCCTTGAGGTGGACTTGCGTCTCTCGACTGGCGCTCATTCATGAACCGATATTCGGACCGATGATCGTCTTCTTCGTAGTATCGAACCGGGCGGGGATACGCACTGTATTCTCGACTGCCGTGACTCCCTTCCCGCGGATGCGCATAGACCACATCTTCGGGAGGTCCATAGAATCGCTCTTGCTCGCGGAAAGCTGTCCGGCGACCAGAATAGTCGTCATACGCAGGACCAGCATGGATGATCCTAGGACTAGGCGCATACTCCACGTATTCCCGCGGACGATGATAGCCATCATCAAGATGATCCCTGGACACCTGACGGAGAAGCATGTTAGTCCCATTGAAAGCCCTGTGGAGTACTGTATATCACCTACATAGTATCTAGGCTCATCATAATGGTGTTGCCTGCGCTCAACGGGCGGACTTTGTCGGTAAGAACGTTTCCTATTTGTGGAGCCGGATGCCTCATTCGATTCACCGGCAAGGGTTGGTCGAACAGGCTCGTAACCAGCCTCCAATGGTTTGGGTGGCAGTGACAAGTTTACTTCTGCAGCATTCATGACAGAGCTTGGGCGTGCTATAGTTTCACCAGGAACATCGATTGCACCAGGCGTTTTGTCCGTATCCTTTGGTCCTGATGAGGCCGGGGACGCAAGGCCATGACTATCAATCACGCCGATCTTGGGCAATGGCATGGGAAACAGGCTGGGAAAGACAGTTGCTATCATTAGTAGCTTCTCGTCGTCCATGCCTGGAGCGTGTATGAGTCCAGAAATGAAACGTTCGCTGGGCAGCTCGATCATGTCCTCTTTCCAGTCCAGAGGGGCAACAGGAATTCCATGGCCAGGCATATGTTGCTGATATGGCAGGTGTTGACTCCTGAAGTGGGATAGCAGACCCAGAACAGTGTATGTTGTTCTTTCTTCCGATTTCGAGTAGAAAGAACTTCCCAAGTGATGTGAAGAGCCAGTCTGACAAGCTTTGCACGAGAGCCCTGGCGCGTTCTTCAAAGCCTTTGGCATCTCATGATTAGACATAGCATCAATGAAGTGATTCAGGTTCGGTTCATGGTTGAACTCTACATGAAACTTGGAGATGACGCGATGTAGCAACACATAGATCCTAAGGCTGTTCGGCATATCTTTGATCCCAGAGGTGCGCTTCCAGATGTCCTGTGTCATCTCGATGACCGTACTTACTTGCTTGTCAAACGAGCTAGTACTTTGGCCAGTATCTTCTGTACCGCTGGGTGCGATCTCAGGAACTCCTTGACCGGGTGGTGGCATGTTGGGTGGTGGTGGTGGAGGAGGAGGAGCTATGGCGTTGTTGATCATTGCAGGAGAGGTCAAATATGGGTTCTGGGCCGTGTGAGCACCATAACCCGGAGGTCCCATGGCTTGGTGCGCGTACATATCCACCGGAGTCGCATATGGCTGGGGGTACTCGTATCCGGGCATTGTACCAGAAGGAACCTGTGGTGGAGCGAATGGTCCATTGTACTGACCTCCGTAGTTGTAAGGTCCAGGGCTCGCCTGTGGATGATGAGTAGGCATGTGAGGTGTCGATGTGCCTGCACGTGAGTATCCGCCATAGAAGCCACCAAACCCGTTCGTGCTAGAAGAAGGGTGGTGAGCATGGTGAGGTTGTTTCACAGACAGAGGATCTGGATGGAACGGGGTTTCCTCTGGCCACTCGGCTTCTCTCCACGCCACGACTACGTTTCCTGAACTGAACGCAGCAGTGTGCTTTGCCCCGTAGTGCTGCGTGACGCCCTCGAAACCATAGAATTTGTTGTTGTGTTCGCACCCACTGCCACGGCACAGGAAGATGTCTTTACGGAACTGTTCTGTTAGAGGCTTGATCTTATTATCGTACACCCACTTCATGTTATCCAGGACGAGTTTAGGCCTAGCATTTATATTGTCAGTAGAAGGCCGCGTATGTTGCCCAGATGGAGCGGGTTCCTGTTCCGCTTCCTCAGCGTAGTATGTGCGTCGCACGTAAGCAAGAAGGTCAGCCGCAAACTTTGGGCTATTATCGTAGGTTACGGCATTGCCATGGTCCCAGTCCTGGTTGATGAAATCGTCGGCAATAGCATCGAGCCTGTCGCGGATGGGACGTTGCGATTCCTCCCATTCCCGGTCCATGACTTCTCTGGCCTCCTTGGAGTTTGCGTCCGGGTGGCGGCGGTCCACTGGTTTTGTGGGAAATGAAGCAGCCCGAGCCACGTGGTCGGCTTCTGCTTGTTGGGCAGCAGGAAGTTGGGCGATCAAGCGGGGCTGAAGCACACTCCATGCATAATCGTTCATTGGCTGTGAGATCTGGATAGCAGCTTTGAACGAGTCCATGTGGCGCAGAATGTTTGGAGCAATAGGAGGATCCATTTGCTGACACCGTCGTTCTATGTCGGTCTTCCGAGTCGCCTTGGCCTCGTTTGCATCGTGGAGATTTCGCTGGCCAGAGGGAGTGAAAGCCTGTGGTGGGACAGTGGGCGGTCGGGCTTGCGCATGCTGAGACGATGGTGCTACACCTGTTAGGTTGGGAACTGGAGGGGTGTTGTTGAAGTATCGAGAAGCATCGCCATGTCTGGCAGCAAATGAGACAGCAGAGGTATACTTACTCGCTGGAACCGGGGCATGAATTATGGGAGAAGGAGTTCGGCGAGGGGGTGACTTGGATAATTCTCTGTGTGACGTGGCAGCGTGTGAGGGAGCTGCAGATGCTGCGCGCTTCGCATCCTTGTGCTCTTCCATCCATTGATTCTTGACCTCCCAGCGCTCCCAGTTCTCGGCTACCTTCATGCGTTCTTTCCCGCGAGCATCGAGACCTTTAGACCACTCCTCAGCTGCTGTAGGGCCACGACCGATGGCTTCATTCATCTCCTGCGTGATTTCCTCAACATGCTTCTTGTAGTAGAACTTGGCAATGTCCACGTTGGCTGGCGTGGTCACAGATTGCAGTGCATATGCAGCAACGTAATGCTGGTCGTTTGTGAGTAGCGCGAAGGGGAGGGCGGGTCGTAAGGCGGAAGAAGCCGAAAAGAGAAGGCTCGCGTCCTAGATATGTCAGTTGCGACCGTCTGGTAGGAAGGCGCAACTTACCGTCTGGCACTGTTGTAGCAGGCACGGCCCACACGCTCTGATAGCGAAGGGCCAGATGACTCTCACGCCTGCTTTGCCAGGTCCTTTTTGCCATACGCGCTCACCTGGAGTGTGAGAATCAAGCTTGTTACAGAACTGGCATCTCTTGGACCAAGCCAGCTGCCACATCTGCAGCTCAGTGAAGCCTGGGAGTGGCTTTGGAGGCTTGGTACACATGGCATTGCGGGCAGAGGCCCACAACGACTCAGACTTTAGGAGATGCAGACGGCCAGGATGCGACTTTGAAGTCGACACGCTGCGCACGTCTGTGAGATAGGATAGGAAAGATCGATTGACCTGGATCAATCGACCGAGATCTGCAAGCGAACAAAAAGAGAAAACATGCTGCCACAACTCAGGTGGTAGCCTTGCGCAACGTCTCAAGTCGCCCGAGGTGCAAGGAGAAAAGACGCTGAGCTTGCGCCTCTTTTCATGCTCAACAGGCGCATCTTCTGCTTTGCGCTTCGCGAGAGGCGCGTCGCTCTGCGCATCCGTCGCATGGGGTGGATTTGCATTAGAGCTGTAGAAGTCGACCGACGACGCTACGCTCGATTCCCGGTCCTCCATGGCGACGCAGCCGTGCTGGTGCAAAGTTCACAAAAGACTCATTGTCGGGCGCGAGCAGGCTAGGGACATGGAGACATACGACGATGACAGACGACCGACGACGGCGACAGATGCGTTGTATCAGCGCGCGTCGGGACGGAGACTCGAAAAGGCGGTGCGATGGGTGTGTTGTCGATGCTAGTGTTGTCGTGGCAGAGTGGAGGTAAAAGAAGGCTAGAATGCAGCTGCTATGGAGCACTTGAGTCTAGGCGGCGGTTTGAAGGATGCAGGATATGCTGCTTTGCATGCAGCGTTGTCAGGCGGTGCGGAGGAGCTATGTCCAATCGTCGCGGTGAGGCGGACGAGGGTCTCCTTGAAGGCCTTGGGCGTGCCGTCGGCACCGCTTGCCAGGTGCCCGAGCCAAGCATGACATAGTTGCTCTTCACACCGAACTTGTGCGCGGCGGCTGTGCTTACATACTGGACTAGGATAATTCACGCCCAATTACACATACACACATACGGATACCCGTACTGTGCCTTGTCCGACCCATTGTGCTAGCTGCGAACCACCTGGGCCTCTTTTCTCTCTGCCTCCCTCTTCTCCACCACATCCCCCAAGCTTCCCCTCTACTCCTCCTGCTCCCACCATGGCCACGCTCAACACCTCCAGCAACGGCCCCAACATCACCCGGAGCTACCAGAATGTCGTCAATGCCCCGGCGCCATCTGGTCCCCAGGCAAGCTCGCCCACATATGGTCAATGGGCTGTCTTCACAGTAGCTGCCCCGCTTGTCAGCGCATTCCAGCAAGACGGCGGAAAAGAGAGCGTCCTGAAGGTTCAGAGCACCGGAGGTATGTGGAATACACGCAGCACTCCCCCAATGGCTGTGCATGCAGTGCAGCCAGCAGACACCCAACCGTGGAGAGCTCTCGGGCTGTAGCAAGGTGTCAGCCCAAGCTCGGGGCGTCGGCACTTCACAGCACAGCTTGGGAAACGTTGCGAGGCATCGATGCTGACTTTGTACAGAGGGAGAGCTACTCGACCTGATAGACGAATTCTCGGATGGCCGCATCCAGTTTGCTTTCGTCAAAGTTAAGGACCCGAACACGTCGCTGCCTAAGAACGTCCTGATAGCTTGGGTAAGCTCCCCGCAGCACCTGCCAGGAATACGATGCTGATACGCAAACAGTGCGGTGAGGGCGTTCCAGAGCGGACAAAGGGCTACTTTGGCAGCCACCTTACAGTTGTCTCAAAGCTTCTACATGTGCGTATTTCCAGGCCTTCCCTGCTCGTCTTCTAATCCGCATAGGGATACCACGTCCAAGTCACCGCACGTTCCGATGCAGACCTCACCCCCGAGAGGATCGTTGAGAAGGTCGCAGATGCATCTGGCGCCAAGTACGGCGGTGCCCCCGACGTTCCTGCCTCACGCGGCCCACCTCCCGTTGCCGCGAAGAAGCCTGTCTTTACACCCACGTCCATCGGAGGCGGAAACTCTGGGTTCAACCCACTGGGACGCTCGCGTGCGCCTGCGCCAAAGGGCGACGAAGATGCAGATGGCTGGGGTGCTGATGCCCCTCAGGTGTCCAGATCGCAGCTGGAGAAGGTCGGAACCGCCTACACTCCCACCAAGGTCAACATGGCCGAGCTTACCGCAAGGAAAGACGAATCCACCGGCTCTCAGCCCTCGCAGAGTGATCGCCCTGAAGTTGTGAAGGGCGCTTATCAGCCAGTTGGCAAAGTCGACATTGCAGCTATCCGAGCCCAGGCGCGCGATGCTAAAGACGACCGGCCTACCGTCGTCAAGGGCGCATATGAGCCTGTCGGCAAGGTCGATATCGCCGCCATTCGTGCAAAGGCCCAAGCCGCGCCTCCATCCTCCGGTGTGTCTCCAGCCGCGACAGGAGCGTCAAACAACGAGGAGGAGGAAGAGAAGCCGAAGTCACTTGCAGAGAGGTCAGCAGCCTTCACCGCCCAGGCCAAACCGCTCACCAGCTTGCCAAAGCCCAAGGTTGCAAACAAGTTTGCAGGTGCGAGCGCATTCACTGGCACTAAGGCCCCCACGCCTGGCGGGTTCGGTGCAAAGCCCGCTCCTGCAGCACCTATCGTTGGCGCTGCGAGCAAGACATTCGCCGACGAGGGAGGAAAGACACCGGCGCAGATCTGGGCCGAGAAGAAGGCGGCCCGTGGCGAGACCGTTGTTTCTCCTACCGCCGATGCTGCAAGTCGCCCAACTCCTCTTCAGAGCCAACAAAGTGGAGGAGGTGGCTGGCAAAGTGGTTACTCTGGCAAATCATGGGCTCCTGTACAGACCACCCGAACAGGGCAGTCTGCCAGCAACCTCAGTGAGCAACGTACGGGTGACGCACCTCAACAGGAGGAACCAGCTTCGCCTGCAGCTGGGGGTGTAAGTTCGCTCAAGGATCGCTTCTCAGGTGCCGCTCCCATCATGGGAGCACCCTCTTCGCGTCCTGTACCGGAGCCACAAGCCTCTAGCCCACCACCTCTCGACACTTCCAGCAAGCCTAACGCAGGCCCAAGGGGTGTCCCGATGCCGGGCCTGCCTACCCGACCCAAGGAGCCAGAGGCAGAGGAAGAGGACGTGCCTGCAACTCAACACCAGCGCATGCCCTCTCCACCGCCCCAGCCGCCTCGCAGCCCATCCCCCGAGCCTGCTGGTTCTCCCGTTCGTATCGCAATGCCTGTTGCTCGCGGACGGGAACCCGAGGAGATGTCCCCTGCCGAGGAACACGCACCACCTATGCCTGCTCGGTCGCTTGATCAAGCGGCTAAGCAACAAGCACGCGACATGTCTCCCGAGCCCCAAGTGGAGGCTAAGGATCCTGCTCGTGGTGCTGGCGCCGCTGTTGCAGCTGCCACTTTCGGTGCCGCCGCTGTAGGAGGTGCCGCCGTTGGTGCTGCCGTCGCTTCTGGTCATGATGATGATGAGGGTGCAGGTGGCTCTGGAAAGCGCGCAGTCATCCAGTATGACTATGAGAAGGCCGAGGATAACGAGGTCGAGCTTCGCGAAGGCGAGTACGTCACGGATATCGACATGGTGGACGACGACTGGTGGATGGGCACCAACTCGCAAGGCGAGCGTGGTCTATTCCCGGCCAACTACGTTGAGTTGGTGGAGGGCGACGACGATGCCGGTGCTGCACCAGCGCTACCTGCGCATCCCTCAGCGCCGCAGGAGCCTGAGCCTGCCGCGGCACCACCACAGTCTGCTGGCGGTTCTGGCCCAACTGCTACTGCTCTCTACGACTACGAAGCCGCCGAGGATAACGAGCTGAGCTTCCCTGAAGGAGCGACAGTTACTGGATTGGTAAGTCCGTTCGTATGACCGTCCAAGCCTATGCTAATATTATTGTAGGAATTTCCAGATGAAGACTGGTGGCTCGGTAGCTACAATGGCCAATCGGGTCTCTTCCCTGCCAACTACGTTGAGTTGAATGAGTAAGCTCACTCGATGCTACAAGTCTGTCTCGAGCGATATCGGAAGCTAGCTTGCATTGGTGATTTTGTTGTTGATTTACAACACGCACGACTAAGTGGTTAAGATAGGTATAAAAGTTGCAGAATCCAACCCTTTCAACTCCAATCAAATGTCCAGACGATTTACGTTGGTAGGACTGACACTTCTAGAGATGCACTGGGATAACCAGCGTCTCGTTGTACATATCCAAAATTTCCAGAATCGAATACCACGACCCTGAAACTGGTCACTTGTGGATAGAATTTGCTTACTGAGCTCCACGGTCAACTGTATTTCGGTACTCACTACGTGGGGTAAGACTACTTGTGGTTGTACCTCGCTAAATCTATGATTTCCACTGTTGAGGCCATGGCTCACCTATGACAACCACGAGATTATGATAATCCTAACAGCTATCCATGGCACATTCTCTCTCGGTGGGCCGAGTATGCACATGACTACAGTTGAAATGGTTCCTGCTAGGGTATATAATGGTATAGTGTTCTTCACTTGTTGACTTTCTACACAAATCATTACGACGATATTGAATGCTCAAGACGAACGCACACAACTACAAACGCGTGCATACACACTGAGATTTTTTTTCACGACAAGTTGGCCTTCCTCATTAAGACCGAGTCATTTTGGAGCTCTCCTGGAACGTTCCACATGTCTTCCTCCAACGACCCACTCACTACGAGTTACCTCGTCTTTGTCGTAGCCTTTGTGTGTTGGATGTGCAGCTCTTTCTCGATGAGGGTCGAAGGCGTAGCCTTGGAAAGAAGGTCTTACGCAGCTGAAATCGAAAATTCCAGAAGATCTCTCGATCTGGCCAAAGCTGAGCATTCCTCGGTCATAGATGACCTTAGGAAAACTATCGAAAAGGACATCTCCAATACCGTCATGGTTCTTCAGTTCACCAAGAAGAGTCTTAAGGATGCCCAAGCCGCCCTCGAACAGTCACAGAGGATAGCTGCCACTCACTTCGAGTTCCGCGAAGCACTCGCCAAAGAACTAGCCCGAACCCGAACGCAGCGCAACTGGGCAGCAGCCGGCGTTGACCGCTCTCTGGATGCATTAAATGAGGCGGAACGCAAAGCCTCCTCCCAGGAACTCGTCGCATACGAAATGCAGTGTCAAATCAGGTTCAAGGCCAACGAGCTGCGCGACATGACGCTTTCGTTAGAAATGGCCAAGAAAGAGCTAGCGATTGCCAATGAGTTTAGCCAGAAGGCGCAAGACGAGATTGACGAGCAGAATCTGAGAATCGAAGAACAAGAAAAGTTGGTGGAGAAGAAAGAGCAAATAATCCTAGGTTTGTCAAACCAAATAAGGGACCACAAGATAGGATGCAGACGCATGCATTCTACGATCGAACGGCCGAACTTGAGTGTGGATTCGGCTCTTACAAAACTCGAAAACATGAATAGAAACCTAACTGAAGAAGCCGAGGATTGGTGCACAATAAGCCAAAACTGGTCGACAAACAATGCCAATGAGATTCATGCCATGGGATCCGAAATCGAGGGGGTAAGAGGGGAACTCGCAGAGTTTAATGCTGAGAATAAGCGTCTCACACGAGATCTCAAGGCCATGGCCAAGCATGCTGAAATTTTCTACAAAGAGCGAGAATTCATGAACCAGCAGATTGAGCAGCTTGTATGGGACGTCAATGCTCTTAAGATCGCCAAGAAGGAGAACGGTTCTGCGGAAGATATGGACGTAAGCGCTACAAAAGACGAAGAGGAAGATGAAGAGGAATACCCCTCTTGGTTCCCCAACGAAGACGACGGTAATGATGACACGTCACACAAGCTCAACGAAGATAGCGAAAAAGAGCTGGAATGGTTTGTCCACGCGCCGACAGTCATCACAGCGACCAAGTATATTGACGAATGGTATACGAAAGACGCCAATCTAATCAGAAATGAGGGCAGGAACCAAGACTTAGACCAGTGGATTGAAGATGTAGGCACTCTGGTAAATAGTGAAGATGGGTTATATTACAAGGATCTGTACGAATCCTTGTATAGCGAGGATGAAACTCTTACCATTATTACATTTGAGGAAGAGGACAAGGACATGGCTTAGGTGTCAGGCTGAGATTGTACCAACTCGCCCACGAGGTAGCCCAAACAGTAGCCCAAACGGTAGCAATCTTGTGGTTTCTGGCAGGTCGAAAGGTCATAGTTTGTTCTTCAGTTCTGGCGAGAATCTGTTCACCTACAGCCTATGAATTTTTGGAGCACATAATCTCTCCATTCCTATAGACGCTAAAATCACACGATCAAGGTGTACTTGAATTGAGATATTCGTACTTCAAGTAGTGGGAATTGCCTTTGGACTATCTTTGCTGCTTTCGCCGATGATATAGCTAACCCTCGGTACTGGAAATCAACGCGCGCTAAGGAGTATGATGTAATGAAAGTCGTGACATAGGAGAACGACAAGTCAATTCACGAGTGATGTGCTAGTCCCATTTTCATGCACCTAGTAAGTGCTTGCGTACACCTCTTGAAAATCACGTCAACTTTAGTAACATAACTCGATTATTCTGAGACCGAGATATACCCTAATTGTCTATGATACAGGTAAGTTAGGGTGAGGGTTAGTAGGTGCACCCTTACAGGCCCATGCTGCTTCACTGCTTTTTCAACACAGGATACGAGTTGTCTATGGTGGTGTTGTGGCACTACACAATGATATCATGGTTGTACTGCAAAAACCCAACTCAGATCTCAACGTTGTCCAACATGATTTGACGAGTGCGTGTGCACAGCAGGCTCGGAGTCTCAAGAGCTGACCGGTAAGAGGATGGTCTGCATCCTTTGATATCCTCATTCGTCCAAGTTATACTCGTCATGGCCCATTATAGGGCAGTTTATTGCTAAAATTGATAGGAGGGTGTTTAATCTATAGCTCGTGGTTGCCGTGCGTAGTCGACTGGCAAACACTATTACACTTGCTCAGTAAGTTGTGCATGAAGTTCGCGCGACAGATACTTATCATTTAGCAATGTAATGCATACTTACCATCACGATGTGAAAGAAGACCATCCCGGCAACTCCATCACAACTCGTTGATTTGCACGGAGAGGAGACTCTGCTGAAGGCGAAGTGATCGCTGCGGACATGCGAAAGACGGGAATCAGATCGCAAGTCATCCACAAAGTCGTTGAATTCATTTTATCAAGGTCGAGGTGGCTTCTTTATATGTGACAAGAGGTACGTAGAGGTGACCTTGAGTGATCCCCGTCTCGAACGCGTAGGCTTATGTTGGCACTGCTGATATTGGCTGGGTGGGTGGTTGACGCAGATGTCCTTGGTTCATCGCATCAGCGGTCCGGATAATAGGCGATGCGGTCGATGGATTTGGTTGTCTTGACCGGAACCATGAACGACGCACAACATGATGTATGCGCGGCACAGTATCACAGCATTGGCTGTGGTCGCGGGTTGTTTGTGGATGAGGTTGAAGACGCGGGGTGCGTGCAATTAGCCTGGCCCGGTGGAGCAAGAGTTGTCACCCCACAAGCTCTGTGGTCCGTAGGGCTGCTTGGCGACGCACTGTGCCGGCAATATCGATACGCTATTGCTCTACCTATCAAGACGTTGTGAGTCCTGAGTCATCACGATAACGCATGGCATGCTAATGGTGTTGAGAGAGCCTATTACGTGCATCCGATACGGAAATCTTGGTATCAACACAATATGTACGCTACCAACAAAACGCCTTCTCCGCTTGCAAAGAAATTTCGAAGGAAAAGAATAGTCACATTCGATGCATGTGCCCTCGGCATTCCATGCATCCTGTAAGCAGAGCAACAAACATCTACTGCTTATCATTCTGCGAGTAGATGAAGTTCGCAGCGACAGGCACCAAACCATTGTGCTCAGCCCACTCTCGCACGCCACCACCCTTTTTTCCAGTACCCCAGTGTTGACGATCCTCCGGCTTACTCAAATGCAGCGAATCTGTTGTTCCATTCTTTGGCGCAAAGATTAGGAACACGTAGCGATGCTTGCCCGTCTTTGGTGGTGGGCCTGGAGGTTTGTACTCCATCACGTCCTCTGGGCCGCCATCAGTCGACTCAGTTTGTTCAGTGAGGCCAAACTCTGGTAAAGGTAGGATAGAGAACGTATTCTGCGCAGTGGTGACGTTGGAAGCAATCCAGTGGCACATCTCGCTCCATTTTGGATTGTCGCGAGATGGCGCGTCGGGGTCTGTAAGTGTGACGACATAGCTCATGTCGGAGGTATTGTGTATCCCGTCCGGACTTGTGTCATCGTGGAGGACGATGCTGGGTTGTTCTTGAAGATCTTCTGAGTCAACGGTGTTGCCGAGTTTAGCCTTGGCATCCGACCATAGGACGGAGAGTGTGAGGCTAGGTAGGAAATCGTCAATGACTGTAGGAATTATCTCTGCATGTTGAAGTCTGTGTTCTATTAGTAGAGGGAATATAAACTCAATGGGTATACTTACTTAGTCCGAACAGCCTGGACGTTCTTGGGGCCATTGAGTAGTAATGGCTTTTGCTCGGTTGGTAGCGCAGCTGTTCCACATAGCTGCAGCAGGCAGGTCAAGCCTATCGAAAGCTGAGAAAACATCGTGTCGGCGAACCGTTTGTTTATGAACAAAAGCTCTTTTTCTATCTGGATTGTCGCTTCAAAGTAAGGTACCGTCGCGATTGGGTGACTAGTGCAGAGGCGTATCGAAGAGACCGCTATTGCGTGAGGTAGGTCCTTAAGTGGAAGATCTCCACCCCAGTGTCGTGCGTCATTCGTACCTCAACTGGTGCAGATCCACTAACGGTCTGGGAAGCTACGACGTAATTGCGCAACACAACCTTGCAGTACCGCAACTCGTACAGATGTCATGTAAATGTATTTCTGCTATACTGTAGCTCTACGGGTATTTGGATAGCACGCTCAAGAACAAAAAAAAAGTCCAGAAAACCGCCATTGTAAAACGAAGAGGCGATTGAATCAGCAACCCTCAAAATGTTCACAAAGTTGCGCGTCACAGAAAGCGCTGCTGGTGATGACAAAGCCCATATTTTGCGAAATCTGGTACTCAGCGAGTTCCTGAGCTCCTCGGCCCGTCATTGTGCCTGTGCAGTCGCTGATCAGGACACAGTCCCATCCGTAGGAGTAGGCATCAGACACGGTACCAAACACGCATTGGTCGGTGTTGACGCCAGCGAAAAGTAGGGTTTGCTTTCCAGAAGCACGGAGGTACTCGTGAAGAGGCTCCTTCTCGGACCAGAGTCCACTCATTCGCGTCTTGTCGAAATACAAATCGCCAGGCTGAGCGACTGCTTTGAAAGGGTCGTAGAGTTCGGCGTTCCAAGTCCGCTTGAACAAGCACCTTCCCTGATTATCGGGTAGCTGGGCGCCGAGCCCGACATGCCATCCCAGACTCTTACTGAAGCCTCGCTGAATAGCAGGTGCCATCTTCTTCAAGTCGTGGTCAGTGATTCCCCAGTTGAGCCAGGCGATCTGAATTCCTTCCTTGCGGCATCTCTCGATGACTTTCAATGTCGGTTCAATAGCGGCAATCCCTGCGGCGTGATCTCGATAGAGTGGGTGAACAAAGTAGTTTTGCATGTCGACCACAATCAAGACCGAGTTACCAGGGTCAATCATGAAGCCGGTGTGGTTGCGGCCTTCTTCATCGCACTCGAAGACCATTTTCTGCTGCGAACCCCGAGATAGGTCGAATTTCTTGGTTGCTGGTAAGTAAAGCCATTGTTCTTCTCCTCCAAACGGGATAGGTGCAGTGCATGTAATAGTCCCCACTGTGACGTCTTTGTGTTGCTCTTCGGTGGTGGTGGTGAGAACAAGGGACTCCGAGGCCATGGAGCCGTCGGAGATGACCAGGGCGAAGTAGGTGAGAGTTGTGAGCGGCAGGATACCCAGGACAGATTCGGGTAGAAGATCAGTGCAGAGGTGGTGAGGATAACTGAGTAGATTGGAGCAAACGACAAAGAAGGTACGTTACCTTTGTAGTCGATGCACGAACGCTGTTGCTTCACTTGTTTGCGGTGAGCCTGATAACAGACCTTATCATTGTGATAGGCTTCCTTCGGAAGGAAGCTTGGTCATAATAAGACAATGATTCACTCAAGGCAAGGTAAACCTATCAGCTTATGCGGAGATGTGCTTCCGTAGGGACTTGGAGGCTACTTCAGCCTTTCCAAATTGCGGTAGAGTACGTCGAAGCGACCTGACGATCACAATGGATTCCCCAGGATGCGGAGATACGAGCTGGAGATCTTCTTTGATAATTTGGTGTTGTCGCGTGTGGCCGCGTCTTACAGAGCGATAAGGCTGGTGTACTTGATAGATAGCCGTCGCCTTACTACAAGGGAATCCCCGAGGGTCCGACAATACCCGAGCGCGATCCAGTGTACACCGTGTACGCCAGCGTGTCCATGGTACTTTCTGAGCTACCAGAGGCAATGCGATAATACGTGGCCAAACTAGGAGAGCAGAGTCCACATATTCTCGAAGAATTCTACGGGATTCGTGCGCCAACTCAGATGGCTAGTCGTATGTTCTGTATTGTCAAAGGCCGACCCGGGTCGCGCACCACCAGGTACTGCTGACGCTGCTCAGGTGGTAGGGAAAGTCGTCTTGTTACTCATTTGATCGTGTGCACCCTCTACATACGGTTTGCTGCAGGCTCATGTGTACCGCGTCCGGCCTTGGAGCCGAGCCGCATGCAAGGCGTGTGGTGGCGTTCGCAGGACTCGCGACCAAGATGGTCGGGTTCAGCAGCCTCGTGTTTGCTTTGACAAAACGCGTGTGCTTGGCGACGTAGCTGAGGGTGTCTTCTCCTTTATGCGAAAGGAATGAACAATATGGACTAAGATTAAGGAGACATGTGAATGTTGAATGTGGGGTGCATTGCCATGCTGGCCGTCACGTGCACCATCATCAAACCTTGGAACTTTCAAGCGAAGTGACGACGGAGCTGCAGCAAAGGCACTCTCATCACGAGCCTCTGGACCCGACGAAGCCGCCATCAGCCACAGTCACTTCGCCGATCCTGCATCTGCACAGTGTAACACCTCTGCTACGCCGTAGGACGACATTTGGCCCATACAGCATTCCGCCGTGTTGTTTGGCTGCTCAACACCAACCCGGACCCTTTGAGTAAGGAGCAAAGAAACCACACATACACACCAGCGCGATGGCGTCGCTGGGTGAGGAGCTCCTCAACATTGTCAACAGGCTGCAGGATCTGGTCTTCAACACAATTGGAAATGATTCCCTAGATTTACCCCAGATTGTATGTGCGCCCCAGCCAGAGAAGAGAATGCGGTGAGCGCAGAGCAGATTTTACAAAGCTCTGTCGAGGCTGATGCGAATCCTGCTAACTCGATCAGGTCGTTGTGGGATCACAATCTTCCGGAAAGTCATCAGTGCTCGAGAACATCGTCGGCAAGGACTTCCTTCCCCGTGGCAGTGGTATCGTCACACGCCGGCCGCTCATCCTCCAACTCATCAACCTCCCGAGCGAACGCGACGAAGACGACGATGACGAAGTCCACGTACCCCACACACCCGCAAGTGTAGCTGGCCAGCAAGAATGGGGAGAGTTTCTCCACATTCCCGGCCAGAGGTTCTACGACTTCGCCGATGTCAAGCGCGAGATCGAGAACGAAACCTCGAGGATAGCAGGAAACAACAAGGGCATCAACAGGCAACCGATCAACCTGAAGATCTACTCCCCGCACGTCCTCAGCTTGACGCTCGTTGATCTGCCCGGTTTAACAAAGGTTGGTCACGGCAACTTTTTCTGCCAGGAACACGGAGCTAACACTCGCAGGTGCCCATTGGCGACCAGCCCTCCGACATCGAGAAGCAGACACGGAATCTCATCACCGAGTACATTGCAAAGCCAAACAGTGTCATCCTCGCTGTCTCCCCCGCCAACGTCGATCTCGTAAACTCCGAGGCTCTGAAGCTGGCCCGCCATGTCGACCCCATGGGCAAGAGGACTATCGGTGTCCTTACAAAGCTGGATCTCATGGATCACGGTACCAACGCCATGGATATTCTCTCTGGTCGTGTATACCCCCTCAAGCTCGGTTTCATTGGTATCGTCAATCGGTCACAACAAGACATCCAAGGCAACAAGTCCCTCTCTGACGCCCTGCAAGCCGAGCGGGACTTTTTCCGACACCACCCTGCGTACCGGAACATGGCAAATCGATGTGGTACCCAGCTGCTCGCTAAGAGCCTCAACCAGACCCTGATGGCCCACATTCGTGACAGGTTACCAGACATCAAGGCACGCCTCAACACACTTATGGGTCAGACACAACAAGAGCTTGCAAGCTATGGCGATGTAGCCTTTACTGGTAAGGAACATCGAGGCTCGCTCATCTTGCAACTCATGACGCGCTTTGCCTCGTCTTTCATCTCGTCTATCGATGGTACTTCTACCGAAATCTCCACCAAGGAGCTGTGTGGTGGTGCCCGCATCTACTACATCTTCAACTCCGTCTTTGGTAACTCGCTTGAACAAGTGGACCCCACCCAAAACCTCTCTGTACTCGACATTCGGACGGCCATCCGCAACTCGACTGGTCCAAGGCCTAGTCTGTTCGTGCCTGAGCTTGCTTTCGACCTCCTTGTGAAGCCTCAGATTAAGCTTTTGGAGATACCCAGTCAACGCTGTGTGGAGCTTGTATACGAGGAACTCATCAAGATCTGCCACACCTGCGGCTCTACTGAATTGACAAGATACCCCAGGCTGCAAGGCAAGCTCATTGAAGTTGTCTCGGACCTTCTGCGAGAGCAGCTTGGCCCTTGCTCGGGTTACGTCGCCTCTCTCATTGACATTCAAAGGGCATACATCAACACAAACCACCCCAACTTCCTTGGAGCTGCTGCGGCCATGTCATCCGTTATCAATGACAAGGAGCAGCGGGAAAAGAAGATCGCGATGGAGGCTGAGAAGAAGAGGCGAGAACAGAGGAGAATAAAAGAGCTCCAGAATGGTCAGAACGGGGAAGGATCTGAGGAGGGTGAAGGAGGTGAGGGAGCCACCTTGAAGGCTCTTCCTCTTCGGAAACACCAGTCACAAACTAGCCGCAGCATGTCGCCTGCTGTCGGACGGATGATGAATGGCTCTCAGAGCACTACAGCAGCGCTCAACAACCGCAACCGGTCACCACCAGGTACCGCACGCGACAGCTTCCTGAACTACTTCTTCAGCAAAGACAGCAATAACGCATACGCCAACCCACAACAGGCAGCACAAGCAGCGCTCGATAACCGGCCAGGCAGCCGACACGTGAGCCAAAATAGCGAGCCAAGCTTCGCGCAGAGCATCCGAAGAGGAGACAACAAGCAGCCTGCCCATGTGTTGGCAATGATGCCACCAGACACGGACGACTATGATGCGCCATTGAGCGCCGCCATGAGCGGTCCTCCCCGAAGTCCAAGCGTGGGACCAGAAAACTTTGAAGGCGGCTTCGTAAGTTTCTTGAATCAATGCTACGCAGACCAAATGCTAACGTTTTGACAGCCATCAAACCCCGAGCAAGCCCCTGCCCTTACGGAACGCGAAGCCCTCGAGACTGAGCTCATCCGCCGACTCATCTCGTCATACTTCAACATTGTCCGGGAGACAGTCGCTGATCAGGTGCCCAAGGCCATTATGCATCTTCTCGTCAACCACTCAAAAGACGTTGTACAGAACAGGCTCGTCTCAACGCTGTACAAGGAGGATCTGTTCCAGGAGCTCCTGTACGAAGACGACACCATCAAGGCCGAGCGCGAGAAGTGCGAGAAGCTGCTCAAGACATACAAGGAGGCAGCCAAGATTGTCGGCGAGGTTTTGTAAGAGATAGGTGTTTGGATAATGAAACGAATCATCACGGGTTCCTTGTAGGTTTTGAAAATGTGCGATTATACAGCCTTTGCCCCGCATCCGATTAGTATTACCGGGTCGTGTTGACAGTCGGGCTGGGGGCAAAGGTTGATAAAGCGTATGGAGGCGGCTACCTCATGTTAATATTGTCCTTGGCCGCTTCTCAGCGCTTTTCATTTCTACTCTTCTGTTGCCCTTCTTGATTTCCAAGGGTTGCAGGGCGTTTTTCGAGGCTCCGCTTTTCATCGTTTCTGCGCGTTCTGATGGTCTGTGTAGCATAGTGCCTGCCCATGGCGGGTCGGGGGTGGAGATGATACATGTATAGAATATATGATTGGCAACAAATCTTGTCTTCTTGGATAAGCACAGCTCCTTGATCGAAATTGTGACAATGGACCAATTGCAAACTGTGGCGATGCTGGCGATTCCCTTGTTAGTGTTTCGTTGAGTACTGGGTAGTCTGGCATGAGTGGGGCAGGGTGACTGTTCAGTTAGTTCCTTGGAGTCGAGCATGCTGACCTGTACATTGACGTGTCGAGCGGACAACAGATGAAGAGATCGAACTAAAGCATGTAGATTGAAAACGTGACCAACTCGACGTCTATGTTGTACAAAAGGTACATAGTACAAGAGATTGCTATCTCGTAGATGTCGTACCACTATTGACTGCTCTCCCCCACCAAGCCGCCTCTCGGCTCGATGGGAAACGGCCGCATTATGCCCATGCTAATGTAGGAAACAGGATCACTCTCAACGCGCTTATTTGTCGGTTATGCCGAGGAGCGTGTTGAGGTCGGCGTTGGGGTCTTTCGGGTCCGCCTTGGCTATTGGTTTGTCAGTATGTGTTGAACTGGTACAAGCGCATGTTCAGGTTGGGAATTTTTGACATGTGTCGTCGGTCTGACGTACCTCCCGATGACTTTGGCTGTTCTGAGGGGTGGTCTCGTGCCCATTGCTGCTTGGCTTGCCTGATCAGCGCCTCCTTGTGTTCCCAGTCCTTTTGTGCGGCCTTTGCCCTATCGGCAGCGGATAACGAGAGCTGGTGGTAGGCACCGTAGAAGACACCGAATCCGAGTGCGGACCATCGGAGGACCTGTAGATACCACCATTAGCCTGGCTGTTCCATCTCTAGAGCTAGTAGAAGTCCCACAAGGCCGTGTTAGAGACCTTGGCAACCGCTTCGAGGGGCATAGCGTACGTTGACACCGACGGAAGTGGACATGGTGAGGGTCGTGCGAGGACTTGCGATAGTCGTTATCGAGCTCGTCTGTGTCCAATGGCAGGTAGTCCGGGCGAGCGATGGAAATTACACCGCTGGATGGGATCCGGAGAGTCGTGACGAGGGCGTCGTGGGGGGGATGCGGGCTGTTGGGCGTTGAGCTGTGAAAGTTGAGGTTGGCTGGCGCAAGATTTGGACGGGATCGCTGGCTGCGAGCTAGTGCCCTCGTCCCTGAACCACAGCTTGGCGCGACGTTGAGCAACACCCGACGCGCCTACCTTTGTTCCTACTGCCCTTGCCCTGCTCTGGGCATAGTCGAGACAGGGAGGCTTCATTTGTCTAGCCACGGATTCCAGCTCACGCCCTCTACCACACAACAAGACACATACTCCAACAACCATCCCGTCCTCCACATCTCCGCCATGGAGTCCACAATGCAGCAACGGCGTGATGAGATTCTCGCAAAGAAGGCCAAGTTGGCCGAGTTGAAGCGCCAGCGCGAACTGAGAAAGGCCGAGTCCGCTAGCAGGCAGTCAATGACCGGTAGCCCGCTAGGAGAAGTAGGTTGCCTACTCAAGTGTCTCACCAGTGACTGACGGCCATACCAGGTCCTTTCACCAACTCCAAGACGCAGCGAAGACCTCGACCGCAGGACCGACGTCACCAACCTCATCAACAGCATCCTCGGCGAAAGTAGACCTGGCTCTACACAGCCTGGCTCACCAGCAGGCGCAGGACGAGCAACTCGCCCAACATCGGTAGTCAGCGCAGGACAACTGAGCAGCGACAATGAAGGCTCGTCTGGCTTCCAAGCGCCTGCCGGCATGGTGGACCGAGAAATGCAGACGCTGTCCCTTGGCCCGCTAGCCACAGTCTACGAGACTGACGGCGTTGTCACCAACGAGGTCAAGAAGGAGAAGGAGATTATCACATATAGCAAGGGTGTACAAGCAAGCATAGAGTGGAGCCCGTCAAAAGACCGCGGGGTTGGAGGAAGTGACACAGAGCGCGATGAGAGCCCGACACGGTCACCAAAGAGCAAGCGACTAAGCCGGAGACAGAAAGAGAGGGATGAAAAGATTAGAGCGCAACTGCGGAAAGAAATCGAAGAGGAGCTCAAGGCCGTCCAGCAAGCGCCTGACGATGGTGCACCGCAGCCAGGCTCAGACGAGAACTTCCCGTTCAAGACCCTCACGAACGAAGAATTGACGGCTGTAGAGAACTCAGAAGACTTCATTGGCTTTGTGGAGCGCAGTACGAAAGTGTTGGAACGAGCGCTCGACCAACAACTTGGCTACGACATCTTGGCAGACTATGCAACTGGCGGCGTAGATGTCGACGACGACGATGAGGGTTATGGCTCCAGTGGAGGCAAGAAGGGCCGACGGATCAAGGAGATTGCACAATTCTGGGATGAACGGTGGAGCAAGAAGAGGATGATCTCGGATCTGGGCTTCTCAACAAAGGTATGAACTGAGGCAACGTCTCACAGTTATAACACTGACAAACTCTGCAGTTTCCAGAACTCGTCCTTGCGTCGTATACAAAGAACCCGTCCGCTCCGCACGACCCAGACGGGCTCGTACAAGTTTGGAATATGCACATGCACGACAGACCCGAGTACATCTTCCACGCTCAATCTGATATTCTTACCGCCAAGTTCTCGCCGTTCCACCCTAATCTTATCATCGGAGGCGCGTACTCAGGGCAAGTGCTGCTTTGGGACACTCGCGCCAAGTCTGCGCCAGTGCAGAAGACACCACTAACTGGTTCTGGTCACACACACCCGGTCTATTCATTAGACATTGTCGGAACGCAGAACGCGAACAACATCATCTCATGTTCGACGGACGGTGTTGTATGCGGATGGACTGTGGATATGCTGTCACAGCCTCAAGAGTTCCTGGAATTGACATCGCCACCACCAGCGAAGACAGATGATATGGCGGTAACCAGTATTGCCTTCCCTCCATCGGATCCGACCTATTTCCTTGCAGGCACAGAAGAGGGTACCATCTACCCATGTCATCGCTACGACCGCGCTGGCGCGAAGGCAGGCGTAGATGGTCGCGTGAAATACGCTGGCCATGCCGCACCTGTCATGAGCCTCGACTTCCATCCCGCTAAGGGTCAGATCGATCTAGGCGACCTTGTCCTCTCATCCAGTGTTGATTGGAGTGTCAAACTCTGGAAAGTGCGTCCGCCGGCTGCCACAGGCGCAACCAACCCTACACTTCCTGGTGCTACACAACAAGTCACCCCTGTTCTTGATATTGCCCGCGAAGATCTCGTCTACGACGTCCGATGGTCGCCGGTGAAGCCTTCAGTCTTTGCGCTCGTTGATGGAGCAGGAAGCCTCGAAGTTTGGGATATCAACGTCGATGTCGAGGTACCTGTTCAATCTGTAAAGCCTAGTGACGGCAAGCGTGGTGCGTTTACAAACATGCCGACTGGTCTTGGCTACATGAACCGTAGTCTCAACAAGTTGGCATGGGAGAGGAACGAGGGACGCAGGGTTGCAGTGGGTGGCATGGATGGCGTCGTCACTGTGTTTGAAGTGGGCGATGACCTTGGAGGTGTGCAAACACGTAGTGAGGAGTGGAGTGGCGTTAAGAGGTTGGTAAACCGGTTGGAAGGCCACGGAGATGGTGTCAACGGGAAGTGAGGTCCTATCAAATGTCTCGAAACTCGCTCCCAAGGCCTAGACAACGGTTGTGGCAGTGCTTCAATACCCATTTCTTTCAGCGGAGCATTGTTCTGGAGTCGGCAGTTTACTTTCTACCATACCCCACGTATCACAAGTTTGATTGCTGCACAGAGCGTGCAGAACGCTTCAGCTCGTGTAATACCATTGCGCACATCAATTGTCCTAGCATGTCGCGTTTTTGTCTCTGAAACGGTGATCTTGACCCAAGCTATCGTCTCCACGTTGCGATGTCATCAGGGCGGCCCGTTAGCGCACAAGGCTAAAATCTGGATCAGGGAACACTTCTAGCCCCCACCAGTTAAACCTCACAGAACCCCTGGCTTGCACCGCCACAGCAAGCCGCACCTCCACACCTACATCATCGAATTCAACAGGTTTCCTATCGCGAGACGGGTGCTCGGAACAGAACATTACATGGATGGATCGGTCGTCCCCGCTTCTGCCGCTACAGCATTAGCGAATAGAAGGTCCTGTTACCGCCACTTCATAAGCCTGATAGAATTAGGCTCTGGCTAGTATGTTAAAGCGTTGATGGTGCTGTCTCTTCAAGCGGGTCCGTTCTTCCGTCAACAACCTTCTCAATGAGGCGATGATGCTTGGTGTCTTGCTCAAACTTGTGCCGGCGTTGCGATGGCCCATTATTTCCACTGGCCAGGGTGGGAACCATGAGCAGATGTAATTATATCATTCCTGTTGCGATTAAGTTGTGGGTTTGGAGGACATACTGACGTCGGCCAATCTAGTGCGATAACTTCCTGCATTTCGGCGGTTAAGGGCTACTTTCCTTGCAATACCACGCCCGTCCCAGACTATACATGCCTTTGCGAACAGTACCTATGGCGCGTCTCATGCTTTGACAACCATGCATTCAATCCGGTATCCCATCCAGATCGGCCAATCGCTGAAAATTACATGAACGACTATTGTCTCGCAGCCGGTAGCATTGGCGCGGAGAAAGTACAACGAAACCATCAGCGTCAACGGAGACAGATCGGCGATCTCTTATCCAGTATTGTTGGCGATGTTTCTTCAGTGTTGTCCAGCAACGGCGTTGCGGTCCCTACGGCTATCATAGAGAGTGTAGCGGGTAGTGTGGTGAATGCTTTACCCACACCAGCAAATCCGACGAGCATTGCTGCTGAGATTACCGCGACGAGCGCAACAGAGGATGCAAGCAGCACAGCCAGCAGTACTGCACAAACGTCGACAGGAGCATCATCAACCAGAAACGAGGCCTCAAGCACCGCATCACAGGGATCAACTTCATCGAGCTCTGCCGCAGCGACATCATCACCATCTTCAAATTCAAGCTCTGGACCATCAACAGGTCTCATAGCTGGTGTAGTGGTAGGAGGAGTCGCAGCTCTAGCCTTGATTGGCATTTTTATCCTCCTTCTCCTCCGTCACAGAAAGAGGAAATCCAGAACGGCAGCCATGAACGACAAGGAGGCCAGTGCAGCAGCGTCTTCGTCGTCCGATCATTCCCCACCAACACAGGGTGCATATGCCCGTGTCCCACAACAGAATGCATACCCTACCACAACCACACTCCCTACGCAACCCGATTTGTCCTCGACACAGCCGACGACAATGATGTCTCCAGTTTCACCTATAACACCAGGAGGCCAAGCACCATGGGCGTCAACATCAACTTTCGGAGGCGCAACAGCAACGGGAGCCGGAGCTGGAGCTGCAACGGCAGCCGCAGGGCATGCACTACACAGCTCCACCCCAGCGCCTAGATACTCCGACGAAAAGCCACCACAGCGCCACCAATACATCGATTCGAAGATACCGGAAAGTAATGAGATGCCTACAAACGCAAATGTCTGGGAAATAGATGGTAGGGAAATGCCGCCACCTAGCGAACTCGATGCAGGAAAGAGAGACGGGTTGAACTTGGGGAACATAGGAAGTAATGCACAGGCACAAGGGCAGACTCAGCAACAAGAACATGCTGCGTACAGGCCGCCGAGCGTAGGGAATGAACAGTCGAATTGGAGTGGACAGAATGGCGAGTTTTCGGGTAACAAACCGGTTGGTCAAGCCATTTGAGTATGCTGTACTATATAAGAAATGAAGTCATGAAACCTTGTATATACTTGAAGTCAGACTTGTACTACGTCAATGGCTTTAACAAACCTTACCGAACAGACCATACTCCTACCACTTGTGAAACACCAGGCGACGGGCAGTGTTGACGGGCGGGAGGGGTATGCCGACGCTGCATAACCGATACCGATACCTATGGTCTGAAGCGGGTCATTGCGTTCGTGAGGTAATGGAGGGAGATACGCTAGTTACTGAGGGTCCACAGATAGCGCCATGTGGGGTATCCGGGGAGTGCTCGAAATACTTCAATCGCGATATGAGTGTACCTAAACAATTAATTCTAAAGGTCTTGTCTTTCGTAAAACCTTCCGCGGAAGGAGGGAGATGTCGCTACTTATATGTCTCTTATAAGATATTATTGTGTAGCACCTTGGTTTGTGGAGTGGATCTCACTGTCGGTGCCGGCGAAGCGTGGTGCACAGGGTATTATCAACTATGCAAATTCTGTAGCTCGAGAGCTTGTGAACGTATATGTGTTCTAGGAGAAAGCACACTCGATGTTTGTTACTCCCGTTGATCCCTGAGCCCATTTGCACGACGGGAAAGAAGCATGGAGTTCGTTTGTCATTACCAACCGGGGTAGGAACAAGAGAAGTGAAAAGTGAGGGTAGTTCTGAGCGCTTCGTGGACGAACACTGGAGAACATAACGTGAGGGTAGAAATGAACCCATTGGTCTGTCTATGGTCTAGTAGAACGGAAGACGATATGCCTGCGTCTCCTGCTAATCAGCTTATCCATCTGGCTGTGGTGAACTTCATGGCGTTTACAGATCACAAAGATATTGTGCACAGTTCCATCTCTCCTTCTATGAAGCTCCTTCCCAATCAAGTAGTTTGTAGAAAGAGTATGGCTGAATGTTCTACCCCTACTCTCCTGTCTACCTGTTTATGCATTCTTGAGTCGTGGCCTGTAATGACTCTCACCCTCTTTCCAAAATCTCAAACTGGAAAATCATCGAAGGGACTAGGGAACTCCATATCAAAGCCATAGTCGTGGAAAGCCCAGTCCATCTGAGAGTAGGATGCGTCGAAGCTTGGCCATATCTCACTGAGCTGCCTTTGTAAAGCTTCATCGCTATACAAATCTCCTACTTGGTCTGTAATGGCACTCATGTTGGCGGATGTGGGTGACTTGGAGACTGTGGTGGTACCAGATGTTGGTCGATGTGCAACTTGTAAGCCCCTCAATGTCCCATCACTTATTAGTCTGTGAAGTCGCTTTGCAAGCTTAGCTACACCCCTCACGCTGGTCCATCGTTGGCTGAGACCATCTAGCGCATCGCAACATCTTTGGAGGTCTTCTCGTGCTGCAATCATATCTCTTGCGCCATCATGTAATGCACGGTAGATGACCGTAGTAGACATGGACATCGCGTAAGGTACTAGTGGAAGCGGAGGGAGGCCTTCACACCCTTCGCGAGAGACTATTGCAAGTACTCGATCCGCTGACTTGAGACGGCGGGTGTATTGTACAGTGCCTGGTCCATTGTAGCGACAAGATAACATGGCGGCAACATGATACCATGTCTCCAAGTATGCTATTCCCTTAAGCGAGTTGAAGGATTGAGTTTGGGGAACGTCTTACCTTGATGTGACATGTGGAACTCATCGAAACTACTTCCCCCCATAACTTCTGGGAGTGTCGGAAATTCCCAGCAACCATCAACCATCGTCGTGGAGCTGGCCTTGTATGCTTTTGTTGCGATAGTCATTAGGTCTCCGAGCCTTAGGGCCACAGTCATGATTTGAGAGCGATAGCTATCCTTGCTGGGCAATATCCGTTCCACGCCAATATCTGCATCATCAATAAAGAATGGCGCGGCTGCCATGATTGGTTTACCCAAACGATCAAAGTTTCGAAGTGACCACCACAGATACTTGCACTCGGTATCATCAGGATTGCCAGGTATTTTTAGATGTATACACATGGACCACGCTTCGCAGATGGCCTGGGAAAGATAATTTGAGGCGCGGTCAACGCCGGCTAGTCCATCGTTGTGTAAGTGCATCAGTGCCAGAATCTGAATCTTGATAATGCGGTCGGGTTCAAGATCTGCTTTGATAGCAGCATCTAGTCCAGCCAGTAGTTTTGACGCAAAACTCAAAGGTTCGAGCAGGGGACCGGACTCAGTCAGGCGCAAGAAAGGAGCAGCGTGCTCTGTTTTGCATACCACGAGACATATTGCCCTCACCAAATATATAGATGCGTTTCCGTTGCTGTGATGGCGGAATACAGCAGGGCCATCCGCAATAGGCACGAGATCGTCTAATGTCGAATTATACAGAGACAAGAGAGCATCTGTAGTTGTTTTGGGCAGTGCGGTGAATGCTCCTTCTTCTTGGAGATACTTTCGATATGATTCAGATAAGTGTGGCGGCGCGGCGCGAATTTTGTGTTGCTTGTACCATGCCAGTCTGCGCCGTGGTTCGCATGCGACAGATGGACTAGGCACTATAGCTTGTGGAGTAGGCCGCGATGCTACCAGATGAGGTGTCTGTGCTAAAGTGTTTATCCCTGGTTCGGCATCCTCTGACAGAGCTGTCAGAACGGATTCAGGGTTATACTCGCTCACGCGACCGGGGCTTGGGGTAGATTCGCTGGTATCGGTTCCTTGATAGGGCCTTTGAACTCGTTTTTCGGCTCTGTGAGTTTGTTCCTTCCTCCTAATCCCGCGATCCTCAAGGTGGTAGCACCGTTTCTTGCGTGCACGACAAGTTGGGCATGCTGCAGTCGTCCGTTTCTTCGGAACCTTTTCGCCCGACTGCCATACGATCTCCATGTTCGAGCAGCATCCCCGGTTTGAAGCTACTTCAAAGCATGCAAGACGCGGGCGCAACCCGCATTAGGCAAGATGTGAAGAAGGTGAGCTGTCGTCGTACCCGTCCCAAAAGGAGAAACTACCATCTACCCCGCACTAGAAGACGACCCACCATCTCTACGCGCGACACATGTAGGAGCATTGTTGGCCGTGTCTTGGTTGATGCGCCTCCTCCCGACCCTGATTTGGATGTCTCCGCCTCTCCACTCTCGCTATTGGAGTGAAGTGCGGGGATAATGACCACTAATCTCCTTCTGGGTCGGCAGGCTTAATCTCGTACACTCTCGCAGTTCCGCTACTCCACCTGAACACCCACAATGAGAGACACGATCGTTAACACGAGTAGTTGTTTTGCCACGACGACCTTTGATTTGATGCTTCACTGGTTCCGGTACATGGGTGTGGTCTTCTCTTCATCAATGTAGACACACAGTAAGATGTAGTATAAAAGCAGTTCCATGGTCCGTTTCATCAACATCAGTCAACCACTCCAATTTCTTGTACCTTTTACCATCAAGTTACGTGCCTAGTTTTCAAAGGAAAAATGGCTTCGTCCCAAGTCAAGCGCTATGTCATTGTAGGCATGGGCGTCAGATCCGCATTTTACTACCAAAGCATCATCCAAGATTTTAAATCGGTCGCTGCAGTAGTGGGCATATGCGACACGAACCAGACGCGTATGAAAGCTGCCAACGATCGAATGGTCGAGCTGGGCGGCGAGCGTGTCTCAATGTATAAGGCAGAAGACTTCGACAAGATGGTCAAGGAGCAAAAGGCTGACGTCGTCATCGTTACCACCATCGACAAATTCCATCATGTATACTGCATCCGTGCCATGGAGCTGGGCTGCGACGCAATTACTGAGAAGCCAATGACCATCGATGAAGAGAAGCTCCAAGCTATGATCGATGCCGAGAAGAGGACGGGAAAGCAAGTTCGTGTCCTCTTCAATTATCGATATGCGCCTCATCACACCAAGATGCGCGAACTTATCGACTCAGGCGTCATCGGCGAGGTTTCGACCGTGCATATGGACTGGATCCTGGACTGCGCACATGGATCCGATTTCATGCGCCGATGGCATCGGAACAAGGACACCAGTGGTGGCATTCAGATGCACAAGTCGATCCACCACTTTGATTTGGTACATTACTGGCTGAATACCGAACCGGAGAATGTCTACTGCGTTGGCAGTCTGCGATTCTACGGTAAAGAGAATGCGGAACGACGTGGAGAGAAGAACCTCGGCGAGCGGTATCTCAACAACGAGGCTGCCAAAGACGACCCGTTTGCCATTCACATCGATCAAAATGCCCAACTAAAGAAGCTTTATTTGGAGGCTGAGCACGAGGATGGCTACATTCGTGACCGTAACTGCTTCGCTGAAGGTATCACCATTGAAGACAATCTCTCTATGGTAATCAAGTACAAGAACAAAGCTGTCATGACGTACAATACGTATGCTTACGCTCCATGGGAGGGTTATCGTTGCGTTTTCAACGGCAGCAAGGGCCGCATTGAGATCAATGTCGTCGAGGGCGGATACTCAGCTGGTGGCGAGACCATCACCAACGAAGGGCTTGGTGAACTTGAAGCCAACTACATACAAGGTGGTGTGGAGAAGACAAATATCGTCGTCTATCCGTTGTGGGGAAAACCGTACGTGGTGGATGTCGTCAAAGGCGAAGGCGGCCATGGCGGGGGAGACCCTCTGCTACTAAAGGATGTCATCGTAGGAAGCGAGGGCGAGGACAGCTTTAAGAGAGCTGCGTATATTCGTGATGGCGGAAATGCTGTTCTTGTCGGCGTTGGTGCAAATAAGTCCATGGAATCTGGCTTGCCTATACAAGTACAGGATTTGGTTAAATGGTAGCTTCCAGTCTTTCATATCGGTTCACATGAATGGAGATTGAGTTTCTAGTCAGTGAGCTGTTGGTGGTCCACTCACATGCATCGTCAAAGGATCCTAGGACAAGTAGTATCTCATTCACTGATGGCCGCCACAGCACGCCATCAGCCTCGCACCAACATGATCGTTCTTATAATAGTCATTGGTGCATACAGAATATTGCGCATCCTTTCGGCTTTGCAAACCTCGGGGTCCGGCAGTCACTTCGCGTGCGGCAGCATTGCGGAGACCCGAAACGAAACAACACTAAGTAACTCTATCCAATCACATGTCGTCCACGGAGCTTCTCAGCCAATCACAGAACGAGAGGCAAGTCGTTTCACCACGTCAACGCGATACGCATCGCTGTTTGCGCTGGAACTGTACGTCAGACGTGTGAGCACTACATGCTCAATAAGGCAATTTTGTGGGTTGATAGTGATGATCCGGAGAATTGATGCGGGCCCAGGGTCTTCGACATCCAAGTAAAAAGAAGCCATTGCCAAAAGCTTGAAACTTCGTCATTCATTGTTCGACATCTTCGAAGAGTGCAACAGAAAGATCAAGTATTGTGCCGGAGTCATAATTATCGCAAGAGATAAGCACTACGAAACCGAAGTCCTACGAAACAGACGTACTCAACAGCACCATCCAATATGCGCAAGTCCTCCCTCCGAAAAACAACTCTCCTTTCCCTCCTCGGTGTTTCCTCCGCACAAACGTCATCTTGGGGCGAGCCATTCACTGTAGAACCCACAGCAACAACTTCAACAGACAACCTGCTTCCCTCTGCCTCCCCAACACCAACATGGGGTGACGCCTTTAGTGTTGACAACAGCGCTGTGATTACCCCATCAAGCTCGCTCCCAACATCAGATGCCGCAGCGCCGAGTCTGGCAGTCGATACGTCATCATCGATAACTTCCAACGTAGTAACATCTGATGTTACAGTAATTAGTGGAATACAGAGTGTTGTCGCATCGAGGAGTGCTAGCTTTGATACAAACGCTAGTACGCAGAGTGTGACAGGGACGAGCAGTGCGGGAAGTACACAGAGCGCGACGAGTAGTGGGACAGCGGCTGTGGAGGCTACTGGCGCTGCGGTGCCGGTGAGAGGGTTCAAGAAGATGGGTCTAGCAGGCGCGATTGCTGGGGCTGCGGGGGTGATGTTTGTGTAGAGGGATGAGAGCGAAAAGAGGACATAGGGAGGTGACAATCGATCAGACAACTAGGGTATCTGGGAAGGATAGTAGTACTGATGATCTGGTTGTGGCTTTTCACTTGGAACAATGAAGCGGCATCGACTTGTGTTCGGAGTTGAGAAGAGCCATGGGAATGAAATTGAGTATCCTTGGTGTTTGGCAAAATTGAGTATATGTTGAAGAGCAGCATCTTCCAGAGGTTGACTGGAATGTGATTCTCAGACGCTATATCGTTGCATCAAGAGTGTCCACTACAAGTTGACCAAGCATAAGCATGAATGACTGACAGGATTGATCCTACCATATCGCTTGTAATATTAGGTAGCGTGCTGTTGAATCAGTTTGTATATAGATCTAGATATGATGCAGTGCATGGAAAGTGCAGAGGCAATACATAGCGTATTGATGAGGAGCACAAAGCATTCGACTCGACTTGGCAACCATCACCATGGTTGTTACAGCGACGACCATACGACCTTAGTAAATCTGGGTAAACATGTTATGTAAATGCAAATGTTAACAACGATGATTATGTCAAGAGCCCGGTCATAATACCGAAGTACCAGCGAGTACAATAAAGCCGGCTAGCGGAAGCGAAGAGAGTGACTAGGCGGACAAGAGGCATACTGCATGATGGCGCCCAACGTTGGGCTACGGACTCTGCGGGTGGCGGCGGGCTGAACAAGAGAGATTCGATGCTAGGACGATTCTGCAAAAGTGCGAAGACTCACTGCGCACTGCTTGAGGCTTGGGTTCAGCTGCGCTCCATAGCCCTCAGCTCGCCACCGTTTTACCACCCTTCCACATCCTTGTTTGGTCTTCCTTTCTCAGTGCCACCTAAAAATACTCTTCGACGCGGTGTGAGCCGTATGCGCCTTGAAGGTGCGCAATATATTGTATGGTGCATCCATTGTTCTCTAAGCTCCAAGAGAAACCGGACATATCAGCCTCTGCTTGAGCGCCACTGAACGGCGCTAATGCGAGGAAGTAATGGCAAGACGCTTGTTGGTTAGGGAAGGCTGTTGACCGCGTGATGTGAAGTATTTGACGCGCAACACACGAGCAGGCAGTGTTACCTGTCTATGCTCCTTTGGGTTGGTATGTTGGTGGCGTGTCTGGTACACCGGTGTAGACTTGCGCAACATTTCTACCTAGTCGTGATAGAACTCGGTGTATGCCGGTTGGCTAGTCTAGTGGTGGCGATGCGAGTATCGCCGGTGAGAAGCTCTGAGGCTGTGTGTTCACGGGGCCGCCGTGAGTGCTGTAGTGCTGCAACCTTTAGAAAGGCAGGATACGGCGAACATAGCAGCTGAGGAGGTGTAGTTACGGTGTGGCAACGAGCAGCGGGTTCTTGCAGCTTGCTTATGCGTCTGTGGAGAGGTGGGAACTGATCCCGCTGTGGGGTCGCTGCAGGGCAGTCAACCACGGTTTCCAGCGCGCAACGAGCGAGCAAGCAGATGCGTTCCTCAACTCCGCGTTTCAAGTTCCTCAGGTGGGTGGAGATCCAAGCGTCATACTGCGCACAAGCCAAAGGGCGATGAACCCAATGCTGCAGACAATCAGGTTGCTGCGAAGGACGTGCGGATCATGGCGCGCATGCGACGCACAACGAGAGCTTCGTACCATGGTACTGACAGGCATGACGGATGTGGTACCACGCGGATTTTTGGTCGTGACGTCAGTGCTAGAAGAAGGATCATCTTACGGGTAGGATGTGGATAAGAAGCATTCAGAAAAAAGAAAAGAAAAAAGCAACGTAGCATAAGCCTTGTTTCATAGTAAGTGTGCCTCAGATGGAAGCGAGGGGATTCGAAGAAGCAAAAGTACATCCGACACATCATGAGATAGAAAGCATATAGCAATCACACTGGTCAGTGGGAGAACAAATCAGGCAAATGCTTCCATATTATCATTTTCTGCTACGTCCATACAAGCTCTTTGCATAGCGTTCCCGTCCGACACATCAGATCACGGACGCCAATGCTCGCGTGACTAGATTGACACTAGATGATAGAGGGGGTTCCCACAGATTCCAATGCTAATATATCGTAAAGGGACAATTAAACTATGAAGTCGTGAAGTGAAACGCTTAAGCGAAGTAGGCGAAAGCAGCGGCGGCACCGAACATGGCAGCGATGGGGCTGCCGATGAGGTTGGCACCAGAGTCGGTAACCTCAGGGAGGCTGGCGCTGCCAGTGGCAGAGCCGGAGGCGGAGCGAGAGAGGGTAGCAGTGGAGACAGTGGAGTTGACACCAGCAGAGGGGCTGATGGAAGCGGAAGCAGATGCGGTGGTCGCGGCGCTGGTGATCATGCTTGACTTGGCGCTCTCAATGGCACTGCTGATGGCAGCAGAGGCGGATGAGGCAGCAGATGAGGCAGCGGACGAAGCAGAGGCAGCAGCAGAGGAGATAGCAGAGGAGACAGGGCTGTCGTCCTCGTCAGAGCCACCAGTGAGAGGGAACTGAGCGGAGTAGTTGATGGTGGTTCCCTGCTGGATCTGGAGAGCGTAGTCGGCCTCGTTGGGGAGGGACTTCTCGGGGGTCCACTCGAACTTTCCACCGGTTGCGGTAGCTACGGTTCAGTTAGCATTGTGGACATCAGATTCTAATAGGATCTGAGACATACTGGTGAGAGTGCCGACAGTGTCAAGGTCGGTGGACTTTCCCTGGCGGAGGATGAAGGTAGTTGGGGTGTCGTCCGCAGGAGAGTAGGTGATGGTGTAGGTCTGGCCAGCAACAACGCCCTCAGCAGGGAATTGGTTGATCTCAAGGGCAGCGACGGCGGCAGCGAAGGCCGCGGCGGAAAGGATGGTCTCGAAGAAGCGCATGTTGACGGTAGTTGGATTGATTAGAGTATTAGAACTGCAGTAGCTGTATGGGTATATGTAGTTGGATAGAGAACGAATGACTGTGTACAGCGATAGTGCGACGTGAGAGTGAAGAACAAAAGACGGCGGAGGGCGACACGGTATAATAAAGAATACGCTGACACCTAACGGTGACTTGGACCGGATCGAGACGCCAAAGCGACGGCAGAGGATGCAAAATTGCCGACCGAATGTGGTATAGTTAGCTCTGAAGCTAATGAAGTAAATGCTCATGCGCCCAATCGGCCGTTCGCCCAGTGAGACGCTTGGCCAGGAGCCCCCTTTTCCTCCTCACCCACAGCCCTCGAGACGCATCTCGCCTAGGAACAGAGCGAGCGTCTAGCCTTGGGGCCACTCACCGACGAAAGCATCCCGGCGCATGAGGAGCACACCAACGGCCGCCGTGCCACGATGCTAGCTGCTTGGAGCTTAGAGAAGAAGCCACCCAATAATCCGGGGAAATTCAGGGGCCTCGCTGCCATCCTGCTGTCGCCTGACCTGCAGGAACACGATAAGGCGAGTTCGAGTACAAAAAGATAGGGACGGACTGTTGTTCAAAGTCGTCAACGTTGGATACGATGTTGTGGGCGCGCGAGGCACAATCGCCATCGCTGGTGTACCTGCATTGGCGCCAACGGCCCCCCCTCCCCCCTGTCACCTCGGCCGCCCCAGCACATACCATCTGACTTTCCCTGCCTGGCAAGTCAGCTCCACCACCACCTTGTGCGAACGCCGGTTTCGCACATGACCTTAACCGCCGGAGGGCGACGTCATCTCCAGCCAGGGCGACTCCAACCAGCGCTCTGATCGCCCCCCTATCGATATGCGCCGACGTGACTGCGATCTGCGACCGTCCCTGGACAACTTTGCCAGCTTCGGGGCCAGACTATGTGGTCGGTGCGACACCGGTGATGAGCTTACGGTTTTTAGCACGGAGCCGATATGCCTCTAGACGGCCCGACATTTGCGCCCCACTGAAAGGAGATTGGATTATGAACTGGCTCGACTTGACGAAGATGTTCGGCAGTAGAGACGCGGTAGAATTGAGTGAAGCGGTCAACGTTCAAGAGAGGGATATCGCAGCTCGCTATTGCATATGTGCGCTGGGTACAGCTGGACGCTACCGAGAAACAGAATACGCTATGTCTGCGTACATTACGCGCGCTTTGCTTATAGTAAGCTAAAGCATGTCATCCTTACAGGTCTGTGGCGAAGCCAAATGTATGCCCAGCATCGGCAATGTGAAACCAAGAAAGACAAGAAGCTCAATGAAACCTAGAGAAAAAGAGAAATAAGTGGATGTAGTCATACATGTACGAAGAGAGGGAGTATCCTGGAATGTTTGCATGTTTCTGGATGTAAACATCTTGCATCGTCGATTTCACTGTGCTGCAGGCTCAAAATCTTTATGCTGAAATCCATCGCCCATATGCAAGATGTTCGAGAACATGCCGCTAATAGTGTGAAACTCAACAGCGTTACTAGCAACGAAGAAGCTCGTTTATATGAGCTGTACCCCGACTATATCGCATACAAAAGGTATATCCTATATTCAGCATTAACAAAGTAGCAAGCACAGGATGTTGAATTCTTTGAGGTAGACTATGAGTATGTGACTGACAAGTATCTTTTTTTTTCGATAACTGGGTTTACAAAGGAGCTCGCTTTTACTGAGTCTTACCCAACATACTGCGACCTAAGGTTCCGTTGAGATGCAGTTGACGATCGCCAGGTTTTCACTATGGGGTTCCTACGAACCATGTCCACTCTTACTCGTGCCTGTTTGCTCTGACCTGAGCTCGATGCGTGTCGCGACTCCAATTTCATCCAATCATGCCCATCGTCCTCTAAGAGAACACTTCCTCCTCCCACTTGGCCTCATTCCTAATGAACTCTTCGGCGTCCTCGGGGAAAGTGTCATCCATCGTCTCAAGCGGGGTCTGGCTCTTCTTTCCACGTGACTTGGGAGTCACCTTCTTTCTGGAGGGGGTCACATCGTCGGATCCTGAAGAAGCGGCCTTTCTCTTGTTGGGTGTTGGTGGGGTAGTCTGGCCTATATACTGTTAATGTCGTGGTGATCAGAGGCCGAAAGAGTATCAGTACTCACCACGCTTATTGACAGGTGCCACGGCTTGGAAGGTCTCGCCCTTTTCGGCACGGGCTTTCAATTCCTTTGCCTTGGCTGTGATCGTGCGGAATTGATGCTCGAAAGAGCTTGCAGTACGTGTGCCGTCAAGAGCCGACATCATCTCATACTGAGCCTTGGTGATGGTGGTACTGCCCAAGGCCATAAGGAGGACAGAGACGCAGTCGGCTGGGACCACCTTCTGGCCATCGAGAGTAGCAGCTTTGGGGGGCATATTGAAGACTTTGTAAGAAGTGTGGTCCTAAGAAATATGAATGCTGTTGGGCGGTGCTCGCGTTGGCCACGTAAGATGTAGCAGGATGAAGCTTGAAGTGCAGTTTCAAGAGAATGGAATTGAGAGCCAGAGGACGAGCTCAAATAGTCAGGCGCCTCACTGTTGCGCTTGCGTGGTGAGATCACTCGTTGTCAAAACAGGGCGGTGGTGACGGTGAGAATCTGTGGAGCTTTACCACTCACCTTCACATGGAAAATATAGGGTCATGTCTGTCTGCGAACAAGATATAAACATCATGCTCTAAGTGCCTGAGACAATTGTACAGCTCAGCCTATCTGTACTTATAGTCATTGTGGTTGTGGCTTGCAACGTTGTGGGGAGATACTCGATGTACAATGGGTAGTGATAAGTACTGGATCAGTTCAAAGACTATAGAAGCTCATGCCACTGATCACCCTATCAGACGCTGAAAGCTTTCTCCTTTAATTGTATAGTTTCTTGCGGTGCTACCTTTCCCAGAAACTGCCCGTCATTAGCCCAGTCGCCCATATCCATCAGCCTGTCTCTCTGGACCTCAAGTTCTCGGTTCATGACATCGCTGTTCGGATTGCCAATACTTCTTTTCAGCTCCTCTATCATTTCTTCTGCTTTGGCCTTCACGCTCTTTGTGAATGCATTAGTCGGTCCATGGCTCAGGTGCGCAACATCCAGTACCTGCTTCACCAGCATCATGGCGATGAGGCCCATGTTCACCCCTGGCGCACTCACGCCCTCTTCGGTGCTAGCTAGATATGCAGCCAGCATTGCCATCTGCCATATCTGGACTACCCGAACCGGGTGAAAAGGGACCGGATGCAACTTAGGAAGGATGTGCTTGTACCGCTTTGCGCATTGTGTCCATGCCTCTTGGTACTTCCCTACGGAGAGCAGGTGTACAATCAGATCGTCACGGACCGCGGCATACGGTTGACGGTAAACTGGGCAGAATCTCGACTCATAGCCTATCTTGAGAGTTTCCTGAAGCGCTTCGATAACAAGCTTTGAGTCAGCCATTCCTTGGAGCTGGGTATACAGTTCGAAAGCCTTCTCCTGGCTCCCGGCCATTGCTTCCATTTCGTCTTTGCCCAACACGAACCGAGGATTTGCTGGTACTAACCAGTTGTCTTCTTGGAGGGTAGCTTTCTTCTGGCATTTTGCACAGCGACAGGTGAAGAACCATCGTGATCGAAGTTCTTCTTGCCGCTTGTGGTAGGGGTTGGTAGCGTCAATGTAAGAGATGAAGATTTCTTTGTCTTTCCTGATAGGCCGTAGGGTACGAATGCTCACCTGCGGTCCGTCCATCATGATGTATGCATTGGGATCGCAGGAATGATTCATGTGGCAGAGCATAGGATCTATCATAATACCCAGAGGATCGAGTGTCGGTGTGATCAATGTAAGGGCATTCGACATGATCTAACACGAGTTAGCAAGAGCGCTTGTAGGTCTCGACGAGCAACTTACTCGGCCATACATCGCGGCAATAAAATCCTTGTCGAACATGTCTTGTGACAATGAGAACTGACCAGCACCCATTGCCATAAGTTCGATGTTCTCATAGGTTCCACTGCGCTTGAAATCATCGATGTGGGAAGGTAAGCGGCAAAGCAGCTCCCATTCTTCATCGGAGATGAGATTGTGCTTGCGTCTGATGAGTAGTTCCACGCACGCTAGGAAAGCTTTGGGGAGATGTCTACCCACCATGGGCTTCAGCGTTTTGCACTCATGCTTATGACCCCGATTCCACGCGTCTTTTTGGCACGCCTGATGCATCTTAGTTTTGTGTGTTGATCAAGCACCAGCTCGACATACCTTGCTGCAGTATTGAAATCTCTGGCATGCAGCACATTTGTTCACTTTCGCCCCTTCAGGTACATACAGCCTCGTTCCAGTCGATGAACCTTCAGTCCAGAGGTAACAATTCGCACAGGTGTCGAGTAGCCGTTCGGTCTCTAGTGAGCCAACAAGCGGGCGCTTGAAGTTGGCAATCTCTTCGCCGGCCCCGAATCTTTGGTTGGCGAAAACACCATTACCGATGCTTTCACCTTTGCTGTTTACGCAAACATTCGATTTGGAGATATAGTAAGGTGCTGGTGCTGCTACAGAAGACGCTGGCTCGGTTGACATGATGTGGATAAAAGGTCTTTGTTTGTTGGCACAATGAGGACGTTCAATTTAGACTCTCTCACGACGCGTATCGTGCGGCGTCATGATGTCTCAGACCAGTAGTTATCTCGCGTGAAAACGTGAGCTTCGTAGCTCACTAGCCCGCTTAGGCTTAGACCAACAAGCTCCCTTGCCCCTCCCTGCCCCTCGACTTTCCTGCGCATCTTCAGCATCGAGCCTAGGTCCATTGCACCAGATCCCTTATACGATCGCCTTCGTCACCAATTCTTGGATGCACAATACCGTGGAAAAGTCAATACAACACTACACAAATATCATCCCTATGATGTCAGATTGATGAAGCATGAATACTGTTAAACTTGCAAAACATCGGGTAACGGACTTTCGCTGCAGCGTGTCCTTACTGCACAACCCCTTTCGCAACAAGGAATCTCTTCCGAAGCATCAAAGTCAACATCATAGCGCCCAGCACAAGCACTGGTATGAGGAGATAGCGCGCTGCTTGGAGCTCTTTACAAAGAGAGTCTGCGAAATTGTTCCCATTCTGTTTCGAAAACGCGCATGCCCAGGTCTCGACAGTAAGATATCCGGAATATGTACTAGTCTCGCTCTTGACGGCACGACCCCACTCAACGAAAGTAAAGATGAGTACTATGAGTGGACGACCGAGGATGAAGCTTGCGACGAACAAAAGGCAATTGAGATATGCGGCTTGTTTGTTAGTCTTTGCACCGTCAGCATGTTTCTGTAGACCGCTATCGAGTGACAGACATACTAAGCCTTGTTCCCAGGGGGTCAAACTCCATAATAGAATGAAGAGCAGCATATCGACTAGGCCACCACATCCAGGCCAGAAAAGGAACGTCATGCCAGTCTTCTTAACACTAGATGGCAAGATACTATCAAGCTCATCTTTCAATGCTACTGCGTGTGCTGTAAGACCAAGGATGGCAATGCAGAGGCCGCCGATGAGCGCATTTAAAATGTGTATGAGAATATTGGTATTTGACATCGTGCAGCTTCTCGCTTCATGAGTAGAGAGGTGAAAGCCAACATCTTTTCACACGAGGAAACTTGCAGCTTATGTGTCGTCTTCCATGTCAGCAAGAAAGCGTGCCTCCAGTTTCTCGATCTCTATAGCGGGGGCTGGCGTTCGCATCGGTAAGACTTTCGCATTCGCTTAAGCCTGTCGCCAAAATCTCGTTCGTCATCGTACATTGGCAACATTTCCCAGCCGATAACATGGCATTCTTGATCGATGCACCAAATTTGCTGTCTAGACCTGTCGTGGATATCATAGCGTTTGCGGGTACCCAGGCCCCGCAGACATGACTGAAGCCTCACTGAAGCCGGGCGTTTATGCAGACGCTCCAAAACAAACCCTCTAGCCGACGTACTGTACTCTCCATACTGTACGACTGCGTATGTTTCTACAGCGAATACTGAAGAAGAAGTGGGGCTCTTCCTCAATTCCGTATCAAAACAAGCTTGTTTCGCTGACGAGACACCTAAGAACAAGAATAACGAGGAGTACCGCACTGAAGCGGCGAGCAGTTCATATACACACTTTACTATGAAACCGGGCAAGCATAGAGGAAAACTCTGAAAGTAGGTCATGGAGATAACTACAATGAGAATACTCCAACTGATTGCTCACAAACTCGAAGGCATGCGGAGATCTAGACAACAAGCACGTCTTGAACAGGGGCTTAGCTTACTTAGAAAAACAGACAGGGTTGGGAATGCTCACAGAAACTTCTTCAAGGAGACACAGTACAACTTCTAAGTCAAATATATCCTGTTTCAGAGACTTCCACACAGAAGATAGGTGGATCGCCGGCGGCGACATCGTAGCCTTTTTTCACATGAAGGAAATTCAGTTCCGGAATGATGAGGTGAAAAGAAGATCTAGCTACAGTCTGTTCCACAAGCGATACCGCACCAACATACACTGACTGAAAAAAAGTGTGCGACGTAGTCATTCGCATACCGAACTGCTGAAAGGACGAAACACTACACTAAGGCCTTGAATACTGACTTGAGAGAGTGAGAAGATGCGATTGTGGTACGATGCGGGATTTAACGAAATGTTGTAAGTGCTATGAATGTGAGAGTCTCCGTGCTGGACCAACACAAGGTGGCACGGGCTTCATCAAGACGATTATGGAGCGTCTAGAGGGCAGGCGGAGGTAGCAGGAAAGGACGGACGACATGCGATGGGACCTCGAGCTTTGGCTCAAAACAACCAAAAGATCCACTCTTGTGTGTTCGAGAGCGGACCAACAGTTCTTCTCCGATGTATTAATATCACCTCCTCAGCACAGGACGCGTACAGACGAACACCAAACACGCTTCATGTTCTGGTACCAGTAAGAACTATTGATCGAATAAAGAATGACGGTACTGAATATGATGGGAAACTTTCTGATTACTGCCATAGTATCAAGATTGAACACGCGTCGACCCTGTGCTCAGTTCTGCTCTCGCGATCGATATCTATACACTATTAGCCGTGTATGCAAATATAGAATGTCGGTTCCACTAATACATATCCTATACGCTCTCCTCTTCCAAATATCCGAAAATGTTCCCACTCCAATCCATTTCCAGCACCAAGTTCGCGACGGGTCGCGTAATCTGTGTCACACCTTGTCACTCGTCCTTGAAGCTCGCATATACTTCAATCGCGAAACCATGTATAAAGTTCACATTGGGGTAGTGCTGTTAATCAAGAAGTATCTTTACCAGTGTATGGACAGTCGCTCTCTCTCTCGGAAATAACACGACACTTGGTCATGGGTAACCCGGAGATGGTCGAATCTGCCCTGTCGATTAGGCTAGTGTCGCAAGGGGGTACTACGATACTCCACGATGATCTGGAGAAAGCTACTTTAGTGGGTGTACGTCGGTAATCAGCTTAGTGGCACCATGACTTATTCAGGCTGATGGAAGGAAGATTTCGAAAGGGGCGATACATGCCTTGTCACATGCGCAGCAGGTCAGCCGAGGGAGAAGATGCATTCCATAAGCGTGCTATGTAAGATCCGAATGTCGAGTAGATGTGCTGTGTGTTATTGGATCGTGTTATATACCAGATGCGGGCTGACCTGCTCGGCGACTGTACCGAGTTGATTCACTGGATATTGACTGATCGCATCGAATTAAGTCAGCTAGGCGAATCACATTAGGCCTGTCAAATGTAAAGGTAAAAAGGCGTGCTCTCGCGATGCTGCAAGGGAGTGGATCTAATCGTTAAGGTTTCGACGGACCTAGCGATCACGAGGCATATGCGCCAACTGTGGGGCCGAAGAACGGCGGCAGAAGCAATAAAGGGTTCGAAGGGGTCACTTAGTGAGGCCATGGCTTGCATGAAAAGCATGTGATGGACGCAAAACGTTGCATTATAGTACGCCCCATGATGTGATGTGAGAAGTCCCTAATGTCCAAGCTTCCAATGGACGCGCGATCCGCGCAGCTCTTTGACACCCCGATCGGAATGCGATCATAATGAGGATCAGCCCTACAAGAAAACAAACTAAGCACTACATTACCTAGAGGGCCATGCGGATTGACGTATCTATTAAAAAGCGGGTATGTAAGATTCGTGAAATGGGTATCTATGTTGGAGAAACTGGCGCCCAGAAATGCCGCCGTACATGAAGGTCGCCGAAGCGAGGAAAATGCTGGATATCGCTAATTGCAAAAGTTTGTACATAAGTTGGCGTATCAGGACGCGAGTGTCGGTGTGGCACTGGTCGATGATCGCTGGGGATCGCACGAAGCTACCCACTGGGAGTCAGTCAATGCGCAAGCTTTGCCCGCAAAGCCTATCCTCTGGACACAGCCTTCCCAAACATCGACAATCGACTTTTCTTGGGCTTACCTGCGGCCTCTCTCTCTTCCCCCCAAGGTGAGACGTCATTTATCTGAAGGCGTCTGCCCAGACCTAGGCGTTCACGCGGAGACTCATACCAATGCTTGGAGAGCTCAGATGGTGCAATGGTAGAAGGTGCAATCGAATATGAATCATCGTCATCTTCATCGTCGCGATCTTGTCGAAGATCGTCGGTGCTAGCCAGTGAAGCTTCGTACAAGGTCGGCAGCGCTGGGGCTGATGGCGTCCTCCTATAGTGTGGCATGTGTGTAGAGCGTTGAACTGGTCGTGGGCCCCTAGTTGCCATCGGCCGACTGAAATTCTGAACTGGTCGTTGAGGGGCATAATGAGGGATTGACGATGCAGCCAGGGACGACTCGTATATAGTGGGCGGGTCACTTTGTCGGCGTTCGATGCCAGGCTGGGGTTGGAAGAGAAAGTCATGTGAGTCAGGCACATGATCAGAATTGTCCTCAGTAGGTGACTGAACGGCATGTGCACCGCTTCCCCATGCACCTTGGCTGGGTCGGTCGTTGAGTTTTCTGAAGATGGTATCTGCAGTATCCATGACAACTGTATCCGTCGATGTCGTTGAAGAAGCAGGTGAATGCGGTCTGGAGTCTACCGATCCGTCCATGCTTGGACGGTCACTTGAAGTTGAGTCCGACAGTCGAACTGGCAGTTGTGAGGTATAATCGTACGTTGCGCCTGCGCTCTCAGATCTTGGGGGTAACGCGCCAGATGCAGCGGGGTCGTCAGGGAAGTAGTAAGACATCTCAGGGAGCGTAGTGGTAGATGGCGAGGATCCGAGTCCAGAAGCTTCGTCTCGCATGGCAAGATTCGACAAGGACATGGAGGCGACTGAGTTTGGTGGATTACGAGTCCCGTCGGTCATGACCGAAAATCTGGATTCGTTCCAGGGAGCATGTTTGAGAGGCGAGCCGAAGGAGCCCCTGGACGAAACGCTGCTTCTATTGTCCTTGGTTGATGCGCTTGATGTCGAGTAGCGGTTTTTGACGGACTCGGGGACACCGTCCCATTTCGAATTGACCTTGGGTACAGATGGCGGGAGCTTCTGGCCAACATAGTTGCTGCTGGCTCTGGACTGGGGTGTGGATGTTCCCGAGTTGGCGTTCTGCTTGCGCTGTTGTTCGGCGAATTGCTCCAAAGCAACTTGAGACGGCTCCTTTAGAGAAAGGAAGCCAAGCACAGAGCTGCCCTTTTTCTTCTTCTTCGTTGACTTGGAGCCATTTGACGAAGAGTTGCTGGAGGATATGGAAGCCAGACTGGATGACGTCACGGAGGTAGTTTCGAAGGAAGGACGGGAGATGTTCGAGGGAGCGTTTGAATCCGGGGTCGCGGGAGGCTCTTGACTATATGCAGAGTGGGGCCCACTGTCTTGGGAAGTATCGGAGGCAATCGAAAGGCTGTCGGCCGGCAGCGGGTTTCTGTACTTCAGCTTAGGCATGCGCGCCAGCGGGGACTGTGCTGTTAAGTCTGCACTCGGAGCCATGGCTAAGGAAAGTGATTTCGGTCGCGTGGGCGTTTAAGGTTTAGCGGCCAGTCGGTGCCAGTTTGATCGTCGTTTGATTGGCAGACTGTCGCTAAGGCGTGGCGCATGTCATGCAGGTAGAGGTAGGTAGTGGACGGTAGTCGAGGGTCGAGAAGTGAGGAATTTGAGTGGCATTGCGAGGGATAAAATGTAGCTGCAGAAGGGACGGTTTGATGACAGGACGGGACGGGTGGTGAAGTAAACGGGCGTGCTTGGATTGAGCTGGAAGTTCTGCAAGTAGAAGGCGCATTTGAGAGCTCGCAAGGCTAGGAAGAAGCAAGAGCGACTCACAGTGGTAGGACGCCGCCTTGCGCGGGTACGCTACACACATGGAGACTGATCCTGATGGCCATCCACGCGGCACTGTCTATCAGACCAACGCCATTGGCGGGCTGGAGATGGCGTTGTGGTGGATTTCATGGGTGGCTTCGCTCTCTCTCGCTGACCCTTGCAGGCGGTCGGCTGCGTGAATCTGCGAATATGCCGCCGGATGAGATAGACGTGTTTTGAGAGACAGAAATTGGCAATCTGACGGGCAGATCGCGAAAGCCGTTATGTCGGTTCTGAGTCGGCAGCAGCTTCAGATGAGCGCACTGACGCTGCTGCGTCGTGCCGGTGCCGTGTTTAGCTTGTTACTTTGTCTCCTATGTCCCCAAGGGAGTTGGCATTCTGCTCGACCAAGACGTAGACCGAGTGGGCATGACCGAGTCGTCTGCAGAGACTGCCGACAAGCGGCGCATCACGCAGTCGCTGTCTGAGCATGGCTCGCACGGCCAGCGAGCAGTGTAAGCGACGTCGGGAGCTAGAGTAGATTCGCGATTGTGGTGTATACCATCCTGAAGCCGAAGTAGCATCCATGTTCGGGTACACATGTCTCCTAGACGAGATGGAACTCCTTCCGAGCTCTCCGTCCAGCCGACTGCCAGCCAAAGAAATTCTCGCCCGCAGCCGGCTCCGCACACTCTCCCCAACCAAATCGCGACGTGTCGATAACTGCGTGGGCGTTCCCGCGCCCGCAATCTCAAACGACACACATTCCCATCGCAAATCACATCTGGCATGGACGGCCCAGGCACAAGTCTAGACAGCGCCTAACCGCCGCCACCTCGCGGCGAACCACGCCGGAGATTTACCACAGCAGCTCCTAGGCCTCTGCGCGGTCTGCCCTCGTACCTTCACCGCAGAGTGGTCGCCGATCGGTATCCTGCCACGACTCTCCGGCTTTGCGCCTGGAGACGTCTCCCTCTACGCCGCCATGCCAGCGCTCCTGGTCGACACGACGACGCGTCCAGTCTCGTCCAGCGACGCCTCGACCGCCTCGGAGCACTCTGGCAACCGCTCCAAGTCGCCCACTCCTGACCGCCCGCCCGTGTCACCTCTCACGCCCACAGCTTCTGCTGCCCAGCTAGCTCCTGTGGAGCGCACCGAACCCCGACCCCGCCCTGCCCCTCCGCCCACTGCCACCTTCAGACCGCAGCCGCCCTCTGTCGCCATATCCGAGACAGAGAACCCGGATGCCATCGCCCTGCGATCCGCCATATCGCTCCTGCAGCTGCAGCGCGAAAAGAGCAGGCGCGACCTCAAGGCCCTCGAAGAGCTCAAGGCAGCCGCTGTGTCTGACCCGCAAGCCTTCGTCAAGTCGCTGCAGGAACAGAGAGCCCAGGCCTCCCATTCCTACCAGGACATACTCACCCCAACGCTGTCGGGTCTGGCCGACTCGTCACGTAGCAATGACGAAGACACCAATAGCGCAGACATGCGCAAGGACTCAACGCATATGGACGCGAAGCCAGACCCACCCAAGTTCCCCGCGATACCACAGCCTCAGAACATCGTGCGATGCCCGCCCATCAATTGGGAAAAGTACCACATAGTCGGAGAACCACTGGACAAGATCCATGAAGAGCAGAAGAAGTGGCCAGCATCTGCCGAGCCTCCGCGCACAAAGTCTGGCCAACGAGCACCCCCGCACTCAGTGACGGCCCCATACTCTCCCTTCACGGATGGCATCAGCGCTGCTTCATCGTCGGCAGCCCAACCGGCAAACCACTCCAAGAAGACGCCGTCATGAGGCTGGGTAGCACCGAGCCAAGTGACTTCGACTCAACACCAAAGCGCAACGCGCAACATCACATTACTACCACAACCGCTTATAACGATCCCACTCAAAAGTCTGAGAGCACAGGCTGCTCCGCTCACGAATGTAATGTACTTACGGTCATCATGATAGACGATGCCTCATGAATAGAAGACGGGAGCATAGCGACAGACCCGAATACAAACGATTTAGACAGTCAAGTCTTAGGTCTACCATGGTGCGTCTGCTCACGTAAATGTGCTTCTGTTGAATCCAGTTTCTATTTGTGTCACCCGTAGTCTTGTCGATTCGTACTCGCACGCGCACATTGCGGCTGTGCACCCCACATCCACGTGGCTGACACATTTGCAAGCGCTGCACTCTTGCCCACACCTTTGCAGTCAGTACAGGACGAATCATTTCGATACTTTTTTCTTTTTCAGAGCCTTCCCTTGTCGACCAACCAAAAAAATTAGGCATTATTATGCTGCAGTCGTACCTGCTTGACCCCTGCGCGAGTGCTTCGCTTAGCGCTACGTTGCGTCATAGTTCCAGGGTCTGAACAACATACGCCCAGCAACACGTCAACATTGTGGTCAGTGTGCTGAATAGGCCCTGATTCGTATTTCCAAGACGTTGATCTCGAGGCTGAGGCCCTGTTGGTCAGGTTTGCTATTCGCTTGTTGCCATGGCTGGGCCCTAGTAAGTGACGTGTGGGTCTTTTGCGCGGTCGTCGCATTGCAAGTTTGTATCTGCGCGTCACGTATAAGTGGTTGACTCTTTCTTTATCGTCTTTGACATAACTCACCATCCATCGCTTCCTGTCTTTTGTCTGCGTTTTAGCCCTTCGTTGCTCTTTGAATACAACGCCATTCACTAGTAGCATCTAAAACGATCGCGACCGTCCACACATCTACACCACAATCGCAAAGTCAATAACACCACGACGATGCGGTTTATCGCTATACTACCGGTGCTCTGCTGTACCGCCGCCCTCATACTATCATTCCTATGCCTATTCGCGGGTCACAAGAAGGGTTTCATGGAAGACTACTCTCTCCTCACACTTAACACTTCTGCTGTTGGGCAAAACCTCATCTCCTCTGCGACATCAGATTCCGATTCCACACTCTCGTCGATTATAAACCTCATCCCTGATTCCATCACCGATAGCGTCACAAACGAAATCAATGAACAGATTGATGAGCTCCGCGAGCGCATTGGTGTCGAAGACTGGTACTCGGCACACATGTTGAATTACTGTCAAGGACAGTATGAGCCTGGAGAAGTGGCAAATGCAACACTGAGTCAGAGCGACATCAGCAAGAACGTTACCGAGTGCGCGAAGAGCAGGGCTACCTACAAGTTCGACCCTACCCAGATCATCCAGGATGCGCTCAACAGGACGGGTGTAGACATTACCCTACAAGACCTGCAATGGCCAGATGATATTCAAACGGGAATCGACACACTCAATGCGCTCATGGCGGCCATGTTCGTTCTCTACGTCATCGCAATCTGCCTTATCTTTATCACGCTCATTACTAGCGTTCTTGGAATCTTCATCGGAAATGGAAGACTCACTCCATGTATCAACTTCCTTCTCGCCACACTTGCGTTCCTGGCCATTGGACTGGCGAGCGCGCTTGTCACTGCCGTTATGATCAAGGTAAGTTTTGATTGTACAACGCGCATGTGAGACATGAACTAATTTTCTACCAGGGTACCGATATTGTCAATGATAAGGGCGGTGAGATAGGTCTCAATGCAAAGTACGGCGGCAAGTTTCTTGCCCTTACTTGGGCTGCTACCGCGCTTATGCTTATCGCCCTCCTTGGCTGGATTGCGAGCTTCTGCATCGGCGGAAAAGACCGTGAGTCGCGCCGTGCTCGTAAGCCCTACAAGGTGTAGAGGAAGTGAAGTTCAAAGTTGAAGATTGTATTATGCGCTCCTGAACCTATCAAATTGGCTGTGTCGCGATGGGGCGATACTTGGAGTACAGCGGTTTCCTTTTCTTCTCACGACCCCCACGAACGAGCTCATGTCTTTCCTTAAATTTGTCATATACCCCCAGATACCAGAATGTGTTTCATAAGGATCTAGCGATGAAGAAGATTGTATACCCATAGTTTGTTTGAATCAACGTACTCAATACAGGACATCAACTTTTCATGCTCGTGCACCTCGTCTTATCTCCTATGAAACACCAGCCTGATCAAATAATTCCTAGAAAGGCCACAGACGACTCCATCACTCCTTCCTGCCTATACCATCGATACTGAGTGAAAAGCACTTCGTCTTGTGCAATATTTGTGAGAAGTACTTTTGTTCATCGTCAGTTAAGAGCGACAGAGGGATTTTCAGTAAAGGACATAATATCCTGCAGCACATGGACTCTTCACCGTCTGTCGTCCACGACAAGCCGTGCTCATCCGCCTCCAGACACGCCTCCGCCCTGTCCATAGGGGGTGTGCAGCACGTACTCGACACCTCACCATGCCCCCGCACTGTTCAACGAATACCGCCCACAGATACAAAGGATGGTGCCGTGGCGACCTGTCCAACCGCGTCGTTGCCAAAGTATCCGCGGCACACTAGCTAGCCCCGGATAGTTATCGTTATGATCGTGCTGCGTGAGTAATTCTCTCTCACCGTCTCACTTAGATAGCATACGTCGTTCTACATATCGCCTTTTTTTTCCGGTTATCACTGACAATAAGGATGAAGATACCACTACGGTCCAGAATTCGACTACAACGGCTACCGCGATGGTTGGGGTGTACGAGAACATATACATATACATATACGTATGTCGGCTCGGGAAGACAGGTCAGAAGGTACGATGCTGAGCCCGACGAAGATGATTATTATTACGGCAGCTGACGGGATACGAGGAGATGGAGAGATAGATTTCGGTGTTGGTAGAATACCTTTTTCGATAAGCACAAGCAATTAGTCAGAGAGACGCAAATGTGGTATGGAAACTTTCGTTTGTATTAAACGGGTATCTAAATTCGTCACCTTCATCAAGCGTGCTTGGTTTCCGACCAACACAACGCATGTTCCCGCACTGTTTGAACCAAACCAGATTTTCCATCATGCACCTTCGCGCTAGGTCACTTATGAGTGGTCTGTAGAGACGATCTGTCCGCCTCTGCAATGATGGGATAGTGCTGGGCGGTCCCCGATTTGGCAACATATCCAAGTGTTGAGCAAATCGCGTACTTGTGTTCCTGCTACTCATCGCTGGCGGATGATTTCTAGTAGAGTCCGGTATCAGTGGTGGCCGAAATGGAGTTGAAGAGGAATAAAGCTTGCGCACCTGTGAGAAACTCCTCGCTGCAAATACAGTTAGCCGTGATTCTGAGAACATGTTTCAAGCCCTCAAGTTGGACCACTTACAAGCTCAGTGTGATATAACCATCGCGGTCCTCGTCATACTTCTTGAACACATCCGTCATCCTCTTCAGACTAATGCACGCTTGCACAAATAGATCGAAGCTCAGTGCATTGCGACCATCACGGTCGTAGGTGCGGTACAGAAGGGCGACAAATTGCTGGGAAAGGCGGTATCCAAAGGCAATGAGGGCCTCATTAAACTCGGCGTAGGATATGCTACCGCTGTGATCTTGATCAAAACGGTCGAAGAGGCTGCGCCAGGCAGAGAGGAAGCCCCATAGTCCACTGTGAGCGACGTTTTAGCTTTAAATCCTGATAAGAAAGAAAAGGGGCCAAGAGCAAGTACCAGAATTCATCAAAGTTGACAGATCCAGATCTGTTGGTGTCGAACATCCGAATCATCATACGGACAGTGTGTGGGTCGAAAGGTGTCCAATCTCCGTTGACGAGCGCAGTCCGCAGTTCAGCTTCTGTGAGCTCACCACTCTCTGCCGCATCCGTTAGCATGGTACATGGCCAAGCTCGTGGCTACAACATACTGTCCTTGTCGACGGCGCCGAACAATCTCCAGAGTGCCTCGCGGTCATTCGCATCCCTTGGCGGCGCAGGCGTGGGCGGCGGCCTCGACTGTTGCGCCAACTGCGGCCTCCCATGATATCCCTGTGGTGGTGGTCCATGGCCATAGTTGGCGGGTGGAGGCGACCCGACTGCCATTCTGTTGTCCTGTCTCGAGTCGTACCGGCTGTCGTAGCGCGTGTCGCTGTATGCGCCTGGTGGGGGTCTGCTATCATATCCACCACCTCCTGCGCCGCGTCCCCCACCGCCGCCATAGCGCTCATCTGGACGGGTGTCGTATCTCTGGCCGCTGGGAACGGGCGGGGGAGGTTTGTTGTAGTCCGGACGCGCTGAACTTGTGCGCGGTGGGCGTGCGGCTGCAGGTGCGTTTTGCGACATCATGGCAGCAGCCTGGTCTACGTCAGTCTTGCATGCGCGTCGACAATGTTTGAAAGCTATACCTGCTCAGGCTCTGCATGCATAGGCAGCCTGTCCGGGTTGAAGCCTTTGTTGTACGCCATGATGGGATCAAATTGTCGAGTGTTTGTGAGGTGGAAAGCGAATGTCGCAACGTGTCGGGGCTGATGATATATGAATGTGACACCAAGCTTCAGCTTCTCGGCGAGCGAAGGCAATCGTCAGGCGCGCAACTGACTCCAAAACACAGGGAGATGCTAGTAGCTTACGGCACAAAGTCTTTATGATCAGCCGAGTAATATGCGGCTCCAACGATCAAAGCCCAACTTCGCCCTTCACAGCCCGGTTGCGGCTGATAGCAACGGCGAGCCCTTGGGCAAGGCGTATGCGCAGCGGGGCAGTCGGCTTGGCCCTATGACGCAGTAGGTCGTGCCCGGTCAACATCACACGGAATGTCTACCGCGATACGAATACGGGCAAATCAGTACGCAGCTTGTGCAAAATTTAAGCCTGCCCTTCCTGCCAACGTTTCGCTTCCCGAAGGTTCGGCCAGTTGCTGTCGAGTTTGCACGTCAATCACTCGCTGCAATGTCGAGTCACGCAGAGCTTGTATAATAGGGTACCCTTGGTTGTTTATGTGGACTAAGCCAAGCCGTTTATTGGTATTATTTACAAAGAAGTACATATCTTGACTCTGATCGTTCGTCATGCCATAACCGGTATGCCCAACAAGGTCCATGTGCAACCATCAAATTGTGAAAAGAGACAAAATAGTAGATGACAACAACGACAATCATCGTGGGTATCCAACGCCCCTGCACCCAAATTCTACAAAGCGTTCAAACAAAATAGCAAAAGTATAGTATGCATCGAGCATCGCTTGTTGGTCCTCAAGAAGTAAAGACCGGAATAGAAGCACCAAGTATGGGGTACAAATACAGCATAGCCGTGGAAACAAGCCATGCGAGAAAGAATGTCGCTTCAAACAACTTTTCAAACTCCGCTGCACTGCTCAGGTTTTGACCCGCTTTTGGTTGCCGTCATCCGAGCCCTGATCAGACGTCTTGCGCTTGCGCTCCGCCGAATCGTCACGGGCGAAGCTGGGTCCATTCGGGGCTACGGGTGTCTGGAAAGTCAAAGGACTCGGCAGCATGTTGGAGTCGCGACCAAAACCCCACTCGGGGTAAAAGCTCGAGGGCGAGGGAAGCAGGCCATTCTCCACAAAGCGGCTGGGAAGTGCTGAGATTGGCGTCTCCATGTCGTTGCGGCTACCGTATGAGTTACTGTTAGATGGCGGCGGCGGACGAGCAAAGGGGTTGGGCGGGCCAGTTGCACCTGCACTGAGCAGCGAGTTCGCACTCGGGGACGGAGGAGGCAGGACTACGCCAGAGGAGTGCGACGCATCAGTGCTTCGTCCTGGGGTCGCACCAGTTGTGCCAGAGTCCTTTGGAGACGAGTCGGCCGTGGCACTTCCAGCATCCGAGTGTTCGCTCGGGATCTGCACCCTCAATCTTGGCTTGCTTTCACCACCCATGCGCAGACTGTTTGTTCGTGACGGAGGAGGGATCGTGGGCATTGAGGATGTAGACTGCGTTCGCTGCGGTGGTTGCTGAACAGGTAGCTGTGAAGGCTGTGCTTGAGGTTTTGGTTCCCCGTTCGGCTGCAGTCGTGACATGGCGGCTACATCAATTGATTGCGCACGGTTCTCTTGCTTGATATACGGCGCTTCGCTGCGAGACAGGTTTGAATTGCTACTGCTACCCCAATGCGCAGCGAGCATGGACTGGCTGTCGTCGATTGGTGTGAAGATGCTGTGTCTGGCGGACGCGTGTAGTGGCTTCGGCTGGGGGAGAGGGGGACTCTGAAAATCGTTCTGTTGCGTGGGGGACGGGACGGTAATCGTAGGCTGTTGCAGGAGTTCTTGCTGCGGCTGAGAGGCTTGCGGAGGTGGAGGGGGCGGGGACAGTCGCTGTTGCTGCTGTTGCTGCTGTTGCTGCTGTTGCTGCTGCTGCTGTTGTTGCTGCACCTGTTGCTGTGCCTGCTGTTGTGCCTGTGCCTGTGCCTGTGCTTGCTGTTCTTGTTGATGCTGGTGTTGCACTTGCTGCTGAAGATGGTGCTGCTGCTGCTGCTGCTGTTGCTGCTGTTGTTGCTGGAAAGTAGGCGGCATTGACTGCCGACGTTGCTGCTCTTGTTGCATGTACTGCACTTGTGGATGCGTAGGCATGGGATGTGTAAATTGGTACTGTGCGGCGGGTGGAGTAGGCTGAGGCTTGGGGGCCATTTGCTGGGCAGTTTGCGGGTTGTAGAAAGGCGGGTTCGGCATGTAGGCATAGCTGTTGGGCGGTGGAGGGGCTTGCGAAGGGTATGGCTGGGGCGGCGCGAGGTTCGAGCTCGGTCTGCGAATGTGGCCTACTCTCGAGTTGGGTCGCGATAGGTGGTGAGGAGGCTGGGGAGAAGGACCTCGCTGTTGGAAGGGGACGCCGTTGCCGATTGGCGGAGACATTGATGGCGCTCCTTGTCTCATGTGCTGGAACTGCGGGTGCTGCATGTGATGGGGCATCATCGAGTGCTCGGGCGGGGTGTGCGAGTCTCGGGGAAGGGCGCCCTCTTCATCGTCGTCGTCGTCATCGTCGCCATCTTTCTTGCCCATAAAGTCCTCTGGGCCCTTGTGCTCGTGTGCGCCGCCATACTGCGTGACCTGTCAGTGTCATGTACTTTAGCGCAACTCTCTGTCCAGGGTAGCAGGGGATGCATACGTATTGGTACCGGCCAATGGTCTCGTTGATGTCGCCCGAAGAGAATTCATAGAGCTTCTTGTTGTGGCCGAAGATGATGACGGCGACGTCTACCGAGCAAAGCACAGAGAGCTCGTGCGCCTTCTTGAAGAGACCGCCTTTGCGCTTGAGGAAGGTTCTATGGCGTGTTAGTGGCTGATCGCAATGTGTCTGGGGCAGCTGGCTTACACGGAGCGGTTCCGGTCGTCCTTGATGGCCTTGATCTCGATCTTTCTGCGACCCATGGTAGATGGCGATGCTAGACGTCAAAGCGCATGGAGCGACGGTGATGTCTCGAGGAACTGAAGAAGACAGTACTAGCTTGCGCGGCCGAGGCGTGATCACGAAGACGCTGAGCGTTTCAGCGCTTGCAGCAGGAAGAGGCGGGCGGCGAAAGTCGGCGCGGTGGATGGGCAATTCTTTTTCGCGACTCCAGGGCTATATGGCTGTGATGCGCGACACAAAGGTCGGTTGCTGCTCTCACAGTTTCTGTGAGGCTCTGAACGTGATGTGCAGAGGAAACCATGATGGAGTGGGTGGGCGCCCCTATATTTAGAAATCTGGCGTCTGCAAAGCCCAGGCCATCCGATCGCTAATATGCCCGGTTACGGGTTATTTGCTGGGTTTGGGTCCTGGTGCCACGTCCACTGTCCCCTTGCAATTGGGTGTGCAATCTGTCTGTCAATCATCACAGGCCTGCCTAACTTCATCGAGGCTGTTTACTCCACTTGCAACGCCCAGCTGAGTTATTTTAAGGACATATCAGAGCTGGGGTCCAGCGGCCTCACACAGGCAGAGCAGACCCTTGATGCGGTACAGTATGAGAATGAGACGACCAGGTATTTTACCGGCATCGCGCTACTCACGACCTCTTCGCGGCAGTCCCTGTTGACTGCAGAGAGTACTCTCAGATTAGCAAGACCATCTTACCGGCTCTGCAGCATTCAGACGGGGGTCGCTCGTTATTCTTGCATGCCATGTCTAGCGGGAACACATATCGGCGCTTGCAGACGTGATGACGAAAGTCATGGCCCTGGGGTCGACTGAAGGCGGAGGCATTCGGTGCTCCCTGTGTGTGCGGCATTGCACTTGCCGGTGCGCCATTTGCACCCTTTCCCGAGCAATGTTTTGCTAGCGACACATGGCGGAGCATTCGGTCAATCATTTCTCTCAAACCTTAGCTTCTTTTACTGTAAAGGCAGTCCCTGTGTGAAGCTGTGGCCTGCCAACCAGTCCTTCGCTGTCTGCAATCGCAGTCATCCATCATGGATAGCCGTCGAGAACGCCCCGCTTCCCCACCGGATGCGGGACGGCTCAAAGGTGTCCATCTTCACAGTCCCCGTCCATCTGTATGCAGTCATGTCCCCGGCAGACGATCCAAGAACATCCAAACAGATTGTTTCCAGTATCTACTTCCATGTCCTAAGGTTGAAGTTGGAATAAAACTCGCAGCACGCGGTTCCTAGCGCGACTACATCCCATGTCCGAAACGCGGTATTTTTAGAAGGCCATGCCGCAAACCCACATCTACCACTGGCATGACGCACCTGCTACTGCACCTGATTGACTGATCGACCCAGCTTACCTCGACACACACGACCAACACTCCAGAATGTTACACATTGCTAAGCTGCTGTTCGTCTATTCTTTCCACTCGCATCATTGTTTCTTCCCGTTCTCATAATCCCACCCACCTAGCCGCCAGCTCCATATGTTCTCCCCACTTCACATTAGCTCGTGCTTCCCCATACGTACATTTCACGGCCGGGATGCTAGTGTATGTGATTGTTGACTTCACCTGCTGAAGCGAATGCGCCGCACCGAGCTGTCGGTTCTGTCTCTCCACCACCAATCTTCACCATTCTAATTGAAGTATCACAGATACCGGCATCACTCAGCAACGCGTCACCCCATCAAAGAAAGGTGACGTTCACCGGAAAATAGGCGGCCCGGCGCGTCTAACTCTCTATCAGATGCAGGTACACGTTCGGCTGTTATTCTTAGTCTCACACGCACACCACCCGACAGCCATTCCTTTGTTTCTGGCCAGTACCTCGTATGTACCCTCCCAGAGGCCTGGCTGATGCAGGTACACAGATCTTGTGTTATTTTGGGCCGCACGCTGACCCTCGTGCTTCCAATTTCTCCAACCGCCATGGCCTGTGGCTCCAATCCGAAACCTGTGCCTCGCTGAAGAACGCGTGGTGAATGCAGGTACCCTGCTAGGACGTTATTCTTGGGCGATACCTCAGAACGACGTATGCCTACACGACCTTCATGATAGCCTACCGAATGCGATCTCCTGAGCATGTCAAGGAGGTCTTCATCTCATCTCAGTTTCAACAGATATCATTCTTGTCCAGATCTTCGGTCAATACGTTGAGTTGATCGACGTAAACGCTGAGGAGATTCGTGTACACAAATGGTAGGACCAATGGCAAATGCATCTCGATTGCAACAGGCTCTTCATCTTCGTCCACATCCTCACCTTCTAGATCATCCCCCTCTTCTCTCTCATTCGTTACTAGAGGAGCAAGCTCTTCCCTGATTTTCCTGACGAGGCGGACATATGCGGCTTGCCCAAATGCAGGATCGTTTCTTCTTGAGAAACTGCAACTGTTCTTTCTCTGCTAACCATTCATATATCAGACACCCATCAAGTGCCTGGGTATCTACTTGTGTGTGGTAGTCATGCCTAAGAACACCTCGTAAGCCGTTGTGTAAAGTGACCCGCCATTCTTCTTCTGCTTCCTGAGATTCCGTCCGTACGGTGGATAGCCTTTGCACATGCTTTACAGTGGCACCATCAAGAGTGATAGGATCTTATTTGACCGTAAACACGAGCGATTGTATGAGATGGCCTGGATCCTAGCGAAGGAGCTCGCGCTCGACATGTTCAGCCCATTTATTGACAAAGGTATTCTAGGCTTCATCGTTACGGTAATCTCAGCGGTAGACGACAAACGCCCACTTGGGGCGGTCTCGAAGCTTATTAAGAATTCGGACGACAGTCCTTCGTGGCGCTCCCGGCATACCTTGAATAGTTATGGGCATTAGCTTGGTGAATGGACGGGGCTCTGCCGTTAGATTGTAATGGCAGGTCAGGGCGTTCTGGAGAGTGGGTCAGCGAAATGTAATCTCCAAGTCCCTCGATGTGGTACAAAAGCGAGCTCTTCACACGACGCACGCTGCCTGGAGAGCATCATCTGGATCCATGCCATAGTTGCTTAGATCAAAGAATCCTCCCCCCTTGGTCTCATCATTTCCGTCTCATGCGTCGAGTAGAATCTCGAGGTCAGGTCCTAAAACCATAGACGCTGGTTAACATAGTTCATCCAAAATTGATGTCGGCCATCCCGACAACCATTATACTCCACGTAGGAACGATTCCTAGTTTCTTGAGTGTCGGCACGATGATATGGTTGCAGGTCGGATATGGATGGCAACGAGCTGAGGGATCGAAGATATTGCTGAGGAAGTCGACCAGAGAAACAGCTTATCCTGGCTCCTGCAAGAGGAATAGTCAATAGAGGTGAGTGGAATAGCGGTGACGTACCTACATCTCCATTGCCAACCATTCCACATCGTCAGCGCCTACGAAAAAAATCGTCAGGGCACACTTATCAAGAGAGCGACGATGGGACGGATGGTTAGAATACAACTTGACATGTTGGGTGTTTCGGGTCTACTCAGACGTCTTCTTACAGCGCCTACCCTAACCAGTATAGTAATTAATCGAGCAGCTATCGCTTCGCGAGCCAAGCAGAAAGAGGACTACGTGGAAGATGAGGTATAAAAGTATTCGCTTTCGCAGATTTTGATTAGCTATAAAATTCCGGAGAGGTTGCGCCTAAAGATGACACTACATACATTCGTTTACGTCTGCGGAAAGTACACTCTCTTCACTCCAAACTTCGGCACAACGGAAAGACATGCGACAAGAGGAAACAACAAAACCCTATTATTGACCTAATCTGCATAGGTCGAGGTACCTTGTTGAGTGGGCTGAGAGACTACAGTTAGCAGTGGTTGAGCCTTTGAAGCCCCTACAATGATGTGTCATAGTGAAAAGGAACTTTTTCCTTGAGACAGCGACAGCAAACAAAGCACAGCGACATGATGCTTCAGTATATTTCGGTATTTGTTGGAAAGAAGAAGGTAGAAAAGAACTCAAGCCTTTTTGTGCTGGGTCAGATATCTCGAAAGCACCAGCTGCACATTTTCGAGTGCTGACAAGATGACACGATCAAAGTGACGGTGACGGGGCATGAGCAGAACAGGATCACAAGGTTGCGCACGTCTAAGCAATTGCACTACGCAAAACGTCTTGATTAAACATTCGAAAGTTCGCACCTCCTTCTCTAACATATAACATACTACGTGATCTCCGCGATGGTATATATTGTCGGTCATCGAACATACGTGACCGCATGACTGTGCATGTCCGCAAATATGTGTACCTAGACAACGATGTACATTCCTCCCGAGGTATCTCAGCAAAACGTAAAAAATCGAAAACTGATGCAGATTGAATGGAGAACAAGCCGATGTCAGACATAAGTGTATGGCGCTGACGGGTATTAAGTGTGAAAGCACAAATTATGCTGGTTGTCGTAGAAGAAAAAAACTAGAAAGTCGAATTCGGAAAGGGTATCGAGCTCTTTGTACGCTTGGAAAACAGATGGGGTATGTGATGCTAAAGGACGATCTGGGCAATTGTTAGCAGAACTCTGAGCAATAACGTAATGGGAGCCTTACAATGCGCATTCTACCACTGTCTTCCGCCAGCTCCTGCGCCCGGCTGACCATCAACATTGCCAGTGAGTTCGGCAACACGCGCCTTGATGCGAGCCACGCGGCTTTCGATGGTCTCCTCGCCACTCGTCTCACCTTCGTCAGTCCGCTGGCTCTGGCTTTGACTTCGACTACGGCGAACCTGTTCTTCACTCAGCCTCGCTGCGCGTTCGGCAGCGTTCTTCCTAATCTGTGCCCATCGATCTTGAGATGGTGATTGTTGCTTTGTGAACTCGACGGATTCTTCCGAGATGTCATCCGCATATTCTGGGGCACGCTGGGTCGGGGTTCTAGGGTTCGTCTGTTGCATCTGTCGACGAGGTACAGTTGGGGCAGCAGCGGCATCGTCATCACTCTCGTCGTCGGCAGGGGCAAAAGCAGGCATGTCTTCCATCGGGCCTTGGTCGAATCGTGAGAAGGCCTGGTCGATCTCTTGTTGTGTTGCTGGTCCACCAGCCACAGGACCGCCAGCTTGATTTGGCTCCACAATACCGGACGAAGCCGCAGGGCTAGGCTCGTGTTGTGGCGATGGCGCCCGTATAGGCTCGGGTTGATCATCAGTGTAGGTTGGCGATGGCTCTCGTACATTGGATTGGTGGTCGTCAAGTCGGGAGTTGCTCCGGAGGGCATCAGATGCTTGGAAGTATGAATCATCTGCAGGTGCTGTTGTAGCTACTGCTGCAGGCGTCTCAGTCTTCTTTCTCCCAAATAGCTTCCTAAAACCACCGCCTTCCTTCTTCTTCAACTTGTTTGGTGAGATCTTCTTCCCTGGTGCGGCTCCGTGATCCTCACTGACGCGGCTCTTGGGCTGGGGAGCCACAACTGGTTTCCGTTCAGGCACTGCCTTCCTCAAGGCAGGGTGCTGGTTCGGAGTCGTGCCTGACTGAACAGACTTCTCGTCCGAGATGGGTAGCGGGGTTGCGAAGGGCGTCTCCTCTATGGGAGTGGACTGGTCTTGCGCAACTGGAACAGGGAACGACTGCTGCTGAGGAGTCTGAGTGGGCGAGTCGTTTGGCCAAGGTACCGGAGTCACAGAAGCTTCCGTAGGCTTGGTATCAATACGAGCTGGTGAGCGTGACTCTCCTCTCTCGGACTTTGGTAGCGCGGGAAGATCGCGGTTGGACACCTCTGGAGGTAGTGGCGACGAGCGACCATTAGCAGATGCCATGAGATTGTTCTTTGAGCCTCTGCCGGCACTGACATCTCCCAGGTACTGGGCACGAAGTGCGTCCTTGTCAAGCGCAGCTTCGCCAAACTTCTTGTCCCACTGCATAGCCGGACCAGCCTCGTTCACCAGATGTGGTTGCAGCGTAAGCACACTGTTTGTTTTCACTGATGTGGTATCGTCGGTACGTCCTCGGCGTTGCGCAAATTCCTTTGCGTCTTTTTCGTCCCGCTCATTCTTAGCCAGCTTTGCTGCTGCAGCCTGTATCCTCGCGTGTTGATCTGGTCCAATACTGGTCTTGCTCATGGGTGTGTTGTTAGTTGTCCGGTTGTAGGGCTCTTTCGGGGTGGGCTTCTTGCCGGTCGACTTTCTGCGGCCAAGTCGTCCACGCCTTGTGAAGCTAAATTTGGACTTTTTCTCGGCGATGTAAGCACCTTCCTCAGGACCAGGAGATGCGCCTTTGACTTGCTCTTCCATGACTAGCCACTTTGCGCCTTGGATGCGTGTTTCAATCAACGTGCATCTTCCGAAGGCGGCTTTGCGATCAGTAGTCTCTTCGGAAGCCAGACTAATCATCCATACCCACCAAAAGGTCTCGTCGAGGTCGAACTTAGTTATGCTTGCCAACTCGCCAGGCTCAAGGTCATCTTCGTTAAGACCATTTCGCACATGTGACTGGGAGCTGTGTACACGGTTCTCTCCTAGAGGTGGGAGTTTCTGGTTGGGCATTAACAGAGTAGTCGGGGGAGATTGATTGTTCTCGTCGGCGAAGCCCGAGGACAAAAAGTCCGCCCACGAAGGCGTGGTAGGGCGACCCAAGTCGGTATTGTTGGAGTGAGGCCCCGATCGAAGACTGGAGAACTCTCGTGGGCTCCCTCCTACCGAGGCACCATTTGTACTGCTGGAGCTGTCTATTATGCCTGAAAACCCAAAGTCTTCAAAGCGGGACCATGACGGGTCTGGTGTCGTTGGGTCTGTTGACACTGTCGACTGGTTGGCTGTTGCAATACATTTGAGTACTCTCTGGCACTCATCAGTCAGAGCCTTGACAGTGTCTTCGTAAGCGGAGAACTGTTGCAGCGCTCTGTCGTCGTCGCGGTACTCGAAGTTCTTTGCGCGACGCAGTAAGGCGAACGGTGTAGGCGAAACGGAATCTACGATCATGACAACCTTGGTTGTGCGCGTTTGCATGAGGGTCGGCGTTTGCGGAGGGTATTCGGTCTGGGTAAGTAGCGCTTGGAGAGAACGAGGCAAAGCTGAAATGCCACCAACTACGTTCATATCTGGAGATAGCGATCGCAGGTAGGCGAAGAAGAGATGGCTGGCAGCATCCGCGGCCCTACAGTGAAGTCAGTATGTATTTCACATGTAATGGATGGTAATGCTTACTTCTCCCATGTGCGATAGCCACCATCGAAGCCCTTGCCGTCTTCGACGAACTCAAATGCCCACCATCCGGCTAAACGAGAGAGCTTCCTGCCACCCATACCGTTGCTCTTGCCCCTTGCTGCGACGGAGGACAACAGATCGAAGAAGTCAAATATGATGCGTTTGCGAGCTTCGGAGTCGACGCTGATTGGTATGAAGGTATCGAATGCGTGGCGGGCGAAGTTTGAATCTGTACATGACATCAGCAGCCGTCAGAGGTATGTCCTTGGTGCCAGCTTACCAGACTCGCCGATTCGGAAGAGCTCATAAGCGTCCCAGGTGACGACGCCGCCGGGCAATCTGCTCCAGCACCATTTAATGATGCTGCAGAGCGTCTGTCTACGTCAGCGCATTGCTCGATGTGGGGGTGCAGCTTTGTCGGCCTACCAATGGCTCAGTGAGACGCAGTTCCTGCGCCAGCCCCTCGCCTGAGTATTGCCGCGTGTTCTCGTAGGCGGCCTTGAAAAAGTTGCGTATGAAGTTGCGGGAGGCGCTCGTGTCGGAGGTGGGGCGGAAAGGGAGAAGCATAAAGGGCATGTCCAGGGCTATTGGGAGTCAGCAACGACGATGCAAGTGCCAATTGAGCATTCCCACGTACCCCTCGACTTCATCTCCTGTGTGCAGACGTGGATGAGCTCCTGGATCTCGTCTGGAGCGACATCCTTTCGCGTCCACGACTCCTCCCAGCGAGGTTTTGGCGGCGCGACGGGCTCGGGGGCAGTCTTGGCGCCCTTTTGCTTGTCCTTTGAGTGGAAGACACTCTTGAAGAAAGGCATGTTGGCGTATGGCGGGGTGTCTGGCGGGCGTCCCGTGTGTAATCGCTACCACCTGTAGCGGGTGACGCAGCTGCGCTCTGAGGTGGATGCGCGACGCGGTGGTAGCGCGATGCAGGGACTGGTGCTATTCAATTGCTTTTTCTGCGGATATGCCTGTGGTGTTAGCAGTGTAGGTGTAAAAAGGCACTGCAAAGAGGTTCCAGGGCTCCGGCGGCCGAGAAGGTGAATTGCTGCTGGCGGGAAAGGAGGAGGGCGAGGCAGTTGCCCTCAGGCAGGGCTCCTTAGGGGTCAAGCGAAATAAGGTCCAATCGACGCCCGTCAATCGCCCATCCCTGCCCCCCGCCAAGCCCTCCCTTTACAGCTAGTCGTGGCTCTCCTCTGTGGCACCTGCAGGAGAAAGTGCCTGTGTTTCGTATCTTTGCTTTAGTCGCCAGCACATTGGGGCCCGGGACTCGAAAATCTACGCGGTCAACGGCTGCTTCTGGTGTGCGATTGGTGGGGCTGAATGATGTGTTGTCCCTCTTCGCGTCATCCACCGCGCATCGGACCATGTCATCGTTGACACCGCCTCATATCGCGACCAGTCGCCCTGCCCGCGCTGCTTCATCGCCAGCAGCCCCATCCCAGCGACAAACACCACAAAGCAACACCATACGACGCCTTGTGGGACAGACCCTGCGTAATGCGCCCGCTGCTGATCCGACTAGCTCCCGAACTCCAGGGCCGTTGTCTCGTACGCATGAACCTGACTCCACTGTAAATCTAATACTCATGATGCTATGACTGAGGCTGGAAAGAAGCACTGCACGAGCTGGGCCCGTTCCCGAGACGCAGATACCCGTCTTGTGGCCGCTGGTAGTGGAATGCATCACATTTCAAATGGCTCCTACTGCCATCTCCTGTTGCCATCTCCTGTCACATGTTAGAAGTTCGCTTCAACGTTGACAACAGTGTACAGTTTGTCTTGATACAACAGCAGTCCTGCAGGAGCCATGATGTTTTCATGCTCACGTCAATAGCCGTCGTCTTATCGCGTGAATGCTTTTTGGTTCGCGGAGAGACGCGTGAGAGACGTGCGTAATTTCCTGCAAACCCCCACTGGCGGTACTTCGGCGTATCTTGAAACGGCAGAACAAAGTCAACTTGCCTTCACTCCCGCCCTCGTTCTGGCCAGACACCATAGTCCAATACTCGCAACCACGGGAGCTCGATAAACAAGAGCGCTGAAGCTGTATGGTTTTCCGGATTCATGCTTCATGCTGCCGTTTGCCTGTAAAGGTGAATCATCGGCAGTATTTCCATCGGGGGCACACTGTAAATTCAGATCGACAATTGTTGCACCGCGAAAGACACCGTCTCGACACTTCCTGATGCAGATGAATGCTCACATGGTGTCTTAGAAATTATGCATTTGCCAAGCGTACAAGCACGTGTTTTCGATCTGTTTTCGTGATCTGCGCTAGCAAAAGGGTCTAATTCCGTTCTGGCTTAGGTCCGTAGCTCCCGAATTGCTGTCTCTCGTTGACATGTTGTCAGCTGTGCCCTGAGCGCACACCCAAAAGCAAGTCACAGTGACACCAATCAGCGCCATTGCTGTAGCCAGCCATTTCTCAAGTCGTCCTCGCACGTTCTGAGTAGTCTATTTTCATCCATCCCGCCCCCACTTGTGGGCTGTAAACAATTTCCGCCATGCCAGCCCAAACAACATGTCCAATACCCGAAGTAGACCGCGCACTGTCGTCATACATCAACAGCCGGGAAGACACATTGAGGATCCGACGAACGCTCTCGAAGTACCTCACATCAAGCCTGAGGCCTGTCAATGCAGCAACTCAGAACCAGCATCTGAATCATGAATGTCCTCAGAACCTCTCCGCAGCCAATACCAACCCTCCAGGCTTGAAGGACGTTCGTCTGGAATATTTGCAGGCTCTTCGGGCTAGATCGCAGGCGCAAGCCAGACATCGTGAACTCCAGGCATCGTTGGAGGATTTACGCAATCGTTATGTGGACGAGAACCCGACGCAGCCAGAGTTAGAATACGACAATGAGGTTACTCGAGGCTACGTCTCTTTATTGCGACAGCGCAGACGGTTTGCAGAGCTTCAGGTCATTCAAGAGTCTCTAGACAAGCTTCTGACCGCAAAGCCTTTGACTGTTGCAGCTGACCCTAGGGCTTCCATCAAGAGCGCCATTGGTGAGCAACCAGATTTACCTGCCGAGAGGTTCGAGCAGCTAGCACAGGCTGAAGAAGACCAGACATGGGTCTTCAAGCTGAAGCAGGAGGTTCTTGAGGCGCGAACAGCTATGGAGCGTGCCCAAGCCGCAAGGAAGAAGGCCCAGGACGAGCTTCAGGTTGAGCCAAGCTTGCAGGTGCAAGTTCATGCACTCGAGCGAGCGAGAGATGAACTCGTCGACTGGGTTCAAGGAGAGCTGGCTAAGATGGAGGAAAACAGTGTCTTCCTCGAGGACGCCTCGCCCATCAAGCGCCCAGTGAACGCCGTAGCACCCGTCGATCTTGCATCAGCAGAATCGCAGATACGGGAATCATACAACAAGTACATTGAAGCTCGTGCTGGCTTACTTGAAGCTCATGCAAGCCTTCAGCAGCCATTGGACGTACAGACTGAGAACCAGAATGGCGGTCAATCCATTCCCTCCGAAGACAGCAACGCCACAACGACGAAGCCTGTTCGACCGATTACCAAGCTCTTGCCCTGTCTCCCACACCTTGCAAAAATAGCCAATAATGAGCGATCTCTACTCCAGCAATCTGTATACCTCCAAAATCAGATGGCATCCGCAAACCAGGACATGGAGGAAGCGCTTCTCCGGCTCTCTGGCGAAAGCCATCTATTACCCGCTGGCTCCAAGGATGTAGCGATATGGGGAAAGATGGCGCGAGAAGCGGAGGCGGTTACGGAAGAATTTGTGAAAGAGCGCTTACAGGCTAGCCGGCAAGAAGTGGGAAGTGTGAGCACGATTGTGGAACTTTGCTCACTGCAGAGTCAGGTCCTGGAATCGGCTTAGAAAGCAAATGTGAAAATTACATCCACTGAAAGGCTGAAATCACAGTTTTTTGAAGGATGATTGGAGCGCTCTAAAGCCAAGTACTTCGCGCGAGTTGAGTCAGGATCCCTCTTTGCGCTTGTAGAGGTGAAGGGTACTGCGGCCTTTCGTGCCAGAATTGACGGGGGATGCACCATCAGTAAAATTGAGTTTGATAGAGCATTCTGTCGCGAAATATGGTATCTCTAGACTCCAACTCGTATCATTCGAGGCGTTTTGCATGCGTTTGAAATTTGTTGATATTACCACGTTAATTTCAAAGTACCCGGACAGCAAGCTATGAAAGGTCATCTTGCAGACGGGTCAAAGACGTCTCACAGTAACCCTACACCCGCGACTGCCGAATTCACCTGATCACCCTACATGGACTTGAACGGTTCCCTACCGCAGTAAAGGACAGTACACATGGTAGGGCCTAGGCTTCTGAAGAAACGCTATGACGGACTGTGACCCTTCATAGTTTAGTAGTGTAAACTCAGTTGAAACGACGCACTCAATTTTTCCCTTTTGCCGTCTCTCCCAGCCGAGATAATGACAAGATATTTGGATGTGCCATTAGCTACCAACACGGACACATACGATATAACTTGAGCGACCACTCAGTTCAGGACGAAACAACGATAGGAAAATTGGTTCAGCAATGGAAAGGCTGCTCAGAAGAGCTTATCAACAGAGTGTGATTGGATCTCGAATGGGCGCGTAGTTCCCGTTTTCTTGCTCACGCCATTATCCTTGTTTGAAGAAGGCACAATATTCGGGAAATCTACGCATCCAAAAAGCACTCCAACATAGGTAACCTCAGCTGAGTACAGAAAGTGGTTCCAATATTGGTTTCTCATGACATGTTTGTTAGCCATTGTGTAGAGACGAGAACGAGTTTTGAACGAATCCCGTCAAGTAAATTCGAGTAGCGCAAGATATTCATGTGTGCTTTCATCTTGCGTATCTCGTCTGCTTGGCTCAATCTGGGTATGCATGGTAGCAATTTAAGCGCACATCACCTGTGCAGCCACACTTGCCGAGAACACTATAAACGCCTCTATCCTACATTAAACAAGTGATGCATGACCAGAGTGGCTTGTTGTATATATCTTCCTGATTACTACAATGTCGTCTATGATCGTTCGCAACGCAGCTTCCCATCTCAACTTGCCCAGAATGCATCTCCTTGTAGCTCTTTCCATCCTCGCTACTACAGCGCAGGCTCATTGCAAGTTCACCATAGCCTGTTTGAAGGCGTTGAGCTAACAGTTGCAAGATCGCTTTCCCAAGCTCATTCTTAATGGCGTTACTGAGGCGACGGAATGGACATCCATTCGGCAAACCAAGAACTACCAAACGAATTCGGGTGTTACCTCCGTTACTAGCCCTGATATGCGCTGCTTCCAGAATCGCCCTGGGACAGGTACTGCAACTGTGGCTGCCGGCGATACGTTAGGCTTCGTTGCCGCAGCTTCCATCTCGCACTTCGGACCGGTGCAATTCTACATGGCAAAAGTACCCGATAGTGCGGATATCAATACGTGGGAGGCAGCGGGGAACGTATGGTTCAAGGCAGCGAGTATAAGCGCAGTGGGGAGTCCGTTGACTAGTGGGGAGAGCACATGGCCCGCATATCGTCAGTTGATCCGCACGCGTTATCCTTTCCGCCCTGCATAACTGATGCTAGACCAGAGAAATCGCAAGTTGAGTTCCAGATTCCAAAGAACGTGCCGAGCGGCAAGTATCTTGTTCGTGTAGAGTCAATCGCACTCCACCAAGCTTCTTCGGTCGGTGGTGCGCAGATGTATCTTTCGTGCGCACAGGTAGAGGTTATTGGTGGTGGAAGTGGTAAGCCTGGACCTTTGGTAGCGTTTCCGGGTGCATATAACGCCAACGATCCTGGTCTGAGGTGGTCGTACTATCCGATCGCGACGAGTTATACTGCTCCGGGACCTGCTGTGTGGAATGGCAACTGAGCTGCTTTGGAGCTGGTAGAGATGACGGTCCGCGCTAGTTATGTCGATTCAGAAGCTGGAGGTATATCTGTTGCACCATCTCTTTCTTACAGAGTCCGTATTTTTTCAAGAACAAGCACCTAGCTGGCGTTCTTTCTGCTCGGTCCTACCGGGTTCATGCCATGGAATCTTCTCACACCAAGTACCGCTCCATTCTCAACTTCTCCGCTTCCTCTTTCTTATTGAGTACAAAGGCGACCTCAGACCCAGCAGCAACTACAACAGTTGCTACCATACCGATGCCAGCTCCGATAGCCGCGAAGCCCAGGATCGTGAAACAAGTGTATCCAGTGAAAATAGTCAAGTACATGACACGGAAGAAAAGCAAGAAGAGGTCGTCTGATCGGGGCTTCATCGCATCCAGCTGAGATGCATAGTCGATACTCTGGAGCAATCAAGATATGGTATCTGTAGACGTTGCTATTTTGATCGTCGCAAGGCTGGGTTTCCGCTTTCGGTCTTCGAATACGAGGTGATGTTTGACGCTGATCTTAGTTGGACAGCACGGCCATGAAATTGTGGAGATGCGATTCCGCGCCAACCGAGCGATCGAGTGCATGAAGGGAAGAGAAGGGCATCGTACCACAACAAGTGATTTGTAGATAATACAATCTGACAAGGTGAAGCGTAGTTCAAGCCACGTGAACTGGCGTTCAGCTTGCAGCGTTGGCCGCGTCAGCCTCTCGGCGATTGGCCCTTGACGTCGTGTCCTCATGCCAATACTGCACAGTTCAGCGTACCATCATACTACCTTTCTGTTTATAGCAACAGCTGTGCAGGCGAAGACTCGTGCAGGAGGGAACAGACATGACGGAGGCGCCCCTGAAGGTTTCTAGACCGACGACAGAAAGCAGGGAAACAATACTTGAAGCAATGCAAGAATATTCGGATATGACGTTATAAGGGTTCTGCATAACTGTGAGGGGGTTTGACTGCTTAGGAATGACTTTTCAAAGTCCCAACCTTGAATGACTTTGCGGACACAAGCGCGTTCGCTGATGTAATCGCCCTACCAACCCGCTGGCAAGCCCCCACAGACCAGACGTGTGCATTGGGAGAGGATATCTGATTTGCCGCTATGGGATTCGGAGGGCAAGCAATCATGTCTCTGTACCAAGGACGCTGCCAATCGTACGAGGACGTAGTGATGGTGAACATGTCGGCACCTTGATATCGCGCATCTGCACGTGTTGACGCGTTTGTCTTGGCACGCGTTAAGCCGCTCAATCGCCACTGGTTCATCTGCACATTCTCAGGCACAAGAGCAGCGCAAACCTCACCAGTTATGCTCAAATAATTTCTCAATGTTCAGAAACCCTCGAGAAAACCAGTCCTTGCCGGAAGAATCTCGATTGACCCCCTCCACCGGCCGGCCTCCCTCGCCACCCCGCTCGTCCTCAGCAGCAGGAATGGCTTCCAAGACGGCAACGAAGAAGGTCGCGCCAAAGCCAAACACGAAAGCCCTTCCACCGAAGAAGGCCATTGTGCAAACTACTCTCACACCAGCCGACTTTGCCAAGAAGTCGCCCGCCGGCAATGGCAAGAAGCAGAAGCCGGCAGGCACGCCAAATGGCAACATCATGGCCTTCTTCAAGAAGGCCGAGGAGATCAACAGCCGCATATTCTTGCAAGAACGGGGGTCAAATCCAACTATTGTGTTCGACGGCGACGAGGACGACGTGGGTTGGAGTGACGAGAGAAGCAATGGCGTCATGACTACCGACAACGATGAGGAGCGCTACAATGAGAATGGCGGGAGCGTCAAGAGGCGAAAAGTCAGCGAAGAGGCGGTAGCACTTGTGCCGGCCTGTTCGCCACCTCCACCCACTGATGTAGAAAGCAATACTCTGGACGCGTTGGCAGCTGATGTTCCCAAGCAGGCGTCAAAGCCGCGGAAGAAGTCTGGACCCTTCGTGGACGACTCAGAATCCGAAGACGACAATGTAGAAGTACCTGCAACAACTTCAGGTATGGCCATACGAGGACAAAATGACGATTCGCCAATTGCTAAACCAACCGAGGGTCGGTTACCCGCAGATAGTATTGAAGACCACATCCCCCGCGAACTCCCACCGCTGAAGTCCGAATCCACGTCTCAAAACGGCGACGAAGCGCTAGACGAATATGAAGATCTTGAAGACGACGATTTGCTCGAAGGCGAAGAATACGATGAGAGGCGATGGATGAAGGAACAACAGAAGTTGGAGATGGAGGAAGCAGGCTTTGAGGGCGATCCTGACGAATTCGACGCTCCGCCTCTGTTTCCAGAAAGCGGTACCTCCGAACCCAAACAGGAAGAGCCAAATGCCAGAGATATACCCTCATGTCCAATATGCGGCAACGATCTACCAGGCCTGTCAGAACAGGATGTATCTGTGCACGTCAACGCATGCTTAGATGGCAACCCAATCCCGTTGCCTGTAGCAAAGCCCAAAGAAGAGAACAGGCTGACTACAACGAGCAAAGCAAAGGCATTCAAAAGACCAGATAGGCCAGCCAAACCGGGTCAGGCAAACCCATTTCAACTTGCGAAGCCCAGCACCCAGCCAAGTTCGGCTTTCTCGAAACTTATGGCAGGTCACGCTGAAGACGCAGCATGGGCGTCCGCTGCGGCGGAGAACAACAAATCCCGCGGCAAGCCCGCATACCAACGCACCTGTCCATTTTACAAAATCATGCCAGGTTTCTTCATTGCTGTGGACGCATTTCGCTATGGGGCCGTCAAAGGTCAGAACGCGTACTTCCTCAGTCACTTCCACAGCGATCACTACATCGGACTTACTTCGTCATGGAAACACGGGCCGATATACTGCAGCAAAGTCACTGGCAACCTGGTACGCCAGCAGCTTCGGGTAGATCCCAAATGGGTAGTTGATCTGGACTTTGAAAAGAAGACAGAAGTGCCAGGAACTGAAGGGGTTCATGTCACGATGATCTCCGCAAACCATTGCCCGGGTAGTTCTTTGTTCCTGTTTGAGAAAGAGCTGAGCAAGGGCAAGAGCTCAAGACTACAGCGAGTCCTACACTGTGGAGACTTCCGTGCGTGTCAGGAACACATTGAACATCCACTATTGCGACCAGACGTTTTGGACGCTGTGAGTGGAAAGAACCGACAACAGAAGCTTGACGCCTGCTACCTCGATACCACCTACCTCAACCCCAAATATGCTTTCCCACCTCAGAAGCAAGTTATCCAGGCTTGCGCAGACATGTGCGTTAGCCTCAGCAAAAGCCGCGCGGACGACTCCGATGGATGGGAGAGAATGAAAAGAGAACGCGCGGGCCAAGGTATGGTTCAGTTCGTTCGAAAGGATGCCAGTATAGATAATGCGGGCGAACCTAAAAGTCCGGAACGAGGCCGACTCCTCGTTGTCGTGGGCACATACAGCATCGGGAAAGAGCGCATATGCACTGGCATTGCAAAGGCCCTAGGGAGCAAGATTTTTGCGCCTGCTAACAAACAACGCATTTGCAAGGCTCTCGAGGACCCCGAACTGGACGCACTGCTTACGACGGATCCTCGCGCAGCCCAAGTACACATGACTCCACTGTTCGAGATCCGAGCGGAGACTTTAGACGATTATCTGCGCGAATATGCTGACACGTTTTCGCGCGTTGTCGGTTTCAGACCCTCGGGTTGGAACTATCGTCCACCAAAGGGCCGCTTTACTGAATCGCCTCAAGTACAGACTGTACTGCATTCTGATAACTGGAAAAGTACTTTTGCTATGAAAGACCTCACGCCCCAAGCCGGCAGTGGAAGTCGGGCAAGCTGCTTCGGTGTGCCGTACAGTGAGCATAGCAGCTTCAGAGAGTTGACCATGTTTTGCTGCGCTTTGCATATCGACAAGATCATTCCAACGGTCAATGTGGGTAGCGCAAAGAGTAGAGAGAAGATGAAAGCTTGGTGCGACAGGTGGGCAGCAGACAAGAAAAAGAACGGGCTGTTCAAGCTAGGCGAGCACGGCCAGGGCTGGTCATAACGACACTCCATTGCCATAAGCGGAATTCAGTTTATAGAATTTGTTGTTCGCTAAATCTCACATCTGTCGTGGTATGGATGCCACTTCGCCCATCACGCGCGTCAGAAGAAGCCACTACGAACTACTGCAGATGTGAAGATACAAAGTCGGTGTACGTCTCGTATGTATTTCGTACAGGCGCAACTTAACTACCAGCATTTTCAACTTCACTAGTTTTCCACTCATAACCAGTCATCGGGATCCGAGCGCTACTCGAAACATGGGAGCCAGTACTTCCCTAATCTGTTTTGGAACAGAAGCGGAAGCACTTTGAACATTTTCGCTGCCTGTCGAGCTAGGCACCGTGGAAATCCATCAAGGAGCGAGTACCTGTCCATTCATTCGTCGTCAGACGATTCCCAATAGCACTCTGAACAGAGATGATGGAAGTCAAGAGTGCCTACGCTCGGATTGTGCATGAGTGCTCACTCTAGATTTTAGGTGGCGCGGAATACTGTGATACTTTTAGAACAAGTTGTGGTAGAATCCTGGGTGGGCAGAGTCTTGAATGTGGCAGAGGAAAGATGAGATGGATGACTGCGTCATGTACAGCAGTTAGATTGCTACATGCAAAGGAATGTGACTACAATCATACTGGTTGTACATGAGATGGAAGCTGATGGGATCCAACGCAGGGGATTCAAGATAAAACGAAACGTGGCCAATATTACCGAAGCGGTGCAACGCAAAGACTGCGACATCACGCCAGAAAACTTACGCGGTTATACATCCTTCATGCGGAAAGAGTACCATTGAACACCTGAATACAATTCGGCCCTTAGTAAGCCTCATGCGGTAGCGCTGACCGTACGAGCTGTCGTCGCGTCCACCTCGACGGCCTTGGCCACCAGCTCTTTCTCTTTCTTCAACTTCTCTTGTATAGCCTGGTAGTTCCGACTCATAGCATTTCTGGTAAACTCCTCTCCTGTTACCACTGGATACTTCTTCAGCGGACCTTGGATCTTAGCGTCTTTGCACGGTTGGTTAAAAAAGGCGATACTATAGCGCTCGCCATAATAGTCGTCGGGCTCACACGGAGCCTTAACGCGATGGAATGTGGATTTGAAGCGGTCGTCAGACCATGACATGAGCAAGTCACCGACGTTGCAGACTGTATGATGTGGTTAGAGTGCTCGTATTAAGTGTCGATACAATTAACATACCGATCGCGTTCTTCTCAGCGTCAGGCTCAACCTTTGTCCAAGCGTCTCCGTAGCCAAACGATGTCGAAACTTCCCGTCCTGGACATATCTCGAGGCCAGACTGCCCTGCCTTCTGGAACAGTAAGGTCAAAAAATCCCAGTCAGCATGCGCACCTGCTCTGTGATGCACTTCCCCAGTGGGATTCGGTAACCGCGGAGTTTCAAAATAGTGTAGTAATCGGCACACCGTCTGAGACTCTGGCCTTCTGACATCATGTGCTTCGATAAAGTAGTCGTCTTCAAAACCCAATCCTCGCGCAAAGCACCTCATGAGGTTCTCGCTGACCGCTTGTACTTTGTGCATGAATGCCAGGGCCTCCGCCTGGAAGCCAGGCAAAGTCTCATCATCTAGCCATCGGCCTGATCATCAATCAGTATGGTTACACATATACCCAAGATGGAGAGAATTGGCCCACCGTTCATGCCTTCGCCAAATTGCATCTGATAAGATTCTTTGCGGTCGACTGCACCAGTCGATGGCCTGATTTGCGCGTTCTTCTCCCATCCAGCATTGTGCTGAGGGGAGAAAGGCACCTGAGACTTTACGGGATCAGCTTGGTTAAAGAAGCGTGCTGACTGGTCAAAGATCCCATCAACAGCATCGCGTGTTATGCCGTGGTCTACGATACAGAAGAATCCATGGTTCTCTGCAGCATCGAGAAGTTCCTGTGTAATCACATCCATCCGAGAGTCGAAGTCGCGGAGAGAGATGGTCGGCACAGGGCGATCAATGTATTTCGTTGGTGCCATGATGAGATGTTGAAGATTCGGGTCGCTTGATGATGGGTCTGATGAGTCTGATGTACGAAACGAGTGTATCATATTGAGGGAAATCCATACCTGCTCTTATGTTCCGCCATTTTTGTGTAAATGCATATGGTGTCGCAGTAAGCCCCGAGGCGTACCAAAGCCGACGTGGCCAGGGCGGCCGCTCGAATCGGCCGTCATCGCCAATGGCTTCATCGTAGTGCTGAGATAGGCGGCTGCTGTTTGTAAGACGGAATGGACGCGGCTGAACTGAAGTGGGGCAACTAAATTGGCGGGGTCCGCATTCTCGGCCGCACCCTGTTCCTTTCTATTTCATATCGCACTACATACCGATGACCAACTGACAGCCGGTGCCTCCTCTGGATGCTAGACACGTGGTTCTGACACTCCGGTTCTCATGAGAACAAGGCGCCCTCGAGTGTAACAACTGACAGGCCGATACGGTCAACCTCACCATGGACGATAGTAACGCCTCGAAAGGGCCGCGACCCCGTTTGACATGTACAGAGTGCTATAGAAGGAAGATTAAATGCGACAAGCACGTACCTTGCAGTACGTGTACCCGAAGGTCAGCGCCTCCGTTCTCAAAACAACCCCGAGCTTTGGCAGTAAAGTGGGCTTGCAAGAGCGTATATTGGATCTTCACTGGGAGCTGGCAAACTGGCTTCTGAGTGCGGCTCTGCCATTCCAATTCATCTCATGCTAAGTAAAACAGGGGTTATGCAAGCTTTTGTACAAGAGAAGATATCACCGTGACATCCTCAGCGCCACCACCTGCATATCAAGCTCAGAGCACGACAATAGGGTCTGACGACCTCGTGCGCGCACTACTCGACCGTGTAAGTCAGCTTGAAGCTAGACTACAGGAGCAATATAACATCGTCTCGAGCGAAACACCGCTACCACCTGCGCAACTGGCTGATAACCCAGCAAGTCCCGCAAATGATGAAGCGATTACTTTATCTACGGACAATAACATCACATCACAATCTGTGGAAACTGGTGATGCAGCTACTGTGCTAGAATTTCTGGCATGGGGCCGTAAGAAGGATGCCGATTATGGAACTTCGCCAGAACATAACAGCGGGCCAAGACGACTGAGTGTCAGACACGAGGATGGAGCGACCACCTCAAATATCCTATGCGAAGCCAGCAGAGATGCACAGCTTGATGTACTCGAATCGCTTCTTCCCGACAAGACTCACATCATACAACTTGTGGAGTACCACAATACCTCCATCTTATGGTACCATGGCTCCTATTCTTCAGCGATGTTCGGAAGTGACCTGGACCTTTTTATGGGTGAATATGAAGGCAACGTTCGACATGAGGACCTGAATCTTCAATGGCTAGGTTTGCTGTTCGCCATCATGACTGGAAGTATTACATGTGCACCATCATCTATCTATCGGTCTTGGGGATTCTCATCGGAGGAGCGCATGGTCTTGTCTCAAAGGTGGTACGAAGCGACCGTGACATGCCTCGAAGTTGCGGGTTATATCGAGACTCATACGATATATTCTGTCCAAGCTATCGCGACTCTGACGATTGCGGCTCACATTCTAGGCAAGTCGAACAGCCAGTCAATACTGCTTGCATCAGCTGGTCGCATCGCTCAAAGCCTCGGTCTACACCGCCTTGGACCAGAGAACGCAGCTGGGGCTACTTCAAAGGAGCAGCTGCGTCAACGTGAGGCCGGTCGACGGGTATTCAATCAGCTTTGCACGCAAGATTGGTTCCAGATTCCGTTCTCTGAGTCATATTCATTGAACCCTCGCTTCTTCAAGACCTCGAAGCCTCTCAATTGCAACGATGAAGATATGGTACCCCTGCCGCTATCTACTCCAACCCAGGCGAGCTATTGTAACTATCGTTATGATATTGCGGCACTTATGCCGCAGCTATTGGATGCAATGACAGGCTGCAACACGCTTTTCACAAAGTATGAGCAGGTGCTGCGGTACGACGAGAAGATGCGCAAGCTTGCTACCGCATGTATGCCTACATTCCTCTCAAACAATGCGCCTGTAGCAACGGGCTGGCCTATTTATGTTGGATGGGCCAGACGCTCATTGGCTATATGCGCCTCGCACAAGATCATCATGGTGAGAGATTCCCTGTACGAACTGTATGTGACATGTACGCTGATTTCACACGCCCATCTTTTAGATACATCGAAAGTTCATTGGGCTCTCATTCTCGAACTCCGCATTCTCATTTACCCGCCGTACCTGCATAGCAGCATCCAAAACCATATTGAAAGAAGCATTATCTGACAACGACCAGGGGCCGACGCTGTGGATTGAGCAAGCTTTCTCCGTCGCAGCGGGGATCATTCTCAGCCTCGATGCATTTCACCGGTCGGCCATTGAAAGGGAATTTGAGGAACACAAAAAACTTGTCGAAGACGCAATCAGCTACTTGAGGACGTTTGAAGACAGCAAGATAGCTTCACGTGGTGTGCAGTTGCTATCTGGCTTGCAGCGTGAACTCCAGGATGGAGGAAGCGTCAACTCCAGGAAGCGCCAACAGCCTGCAGAATTCGGCGAACTGGCTCCCTCGTTTAGCAAGAGAGCACGTACGTTTAACGTGGAAAGCTTTATCAACAACGTATCTAGAGACTTGCAAGTAACAACCCCGACTTCTTCGACCGCAGATGTCCCTGCAAATGTAGGAGATACTTCATGGAATTCCTTCATGAATTTGTTACCACTACAAACTGGGTTCGGGGGACAAAGTCTGTTCGATGATCTGCTTTCATTCCAGTTCTAAGACTATGTATATTTTAATGACATATGATTCCGTGCACCCACACCGCTCCTTTTACGGATGTCTGCTACTGACGCCTTCGCTCTCTGTATGATCTTGCTCTCATCAACGTGCAACAGCTTGCCACTACTGACAAGTAACTGACCGTCTACGATGACTGTGTCGACGTTTGCGCCAGACGAATTGACGAGCACTGTGACTGGGTCCATGCCACCAGCATTTTGCTCGGCCGGATCCCACGGAGTACATGATGCGCCTCTCGGCTCCACAATGACAATATCGGCTTTCTTCCCAACTTCTAGGCTCCCAATCTCAGCTTCCAACCCTAGTGCTCTCGCGCCGTTAATCGTTGCAAACTCTAAGACGTCGTATGCGCTCAGTACGCCAGCGTTTTGTCTAACACCGCCATGTAGAATGGATGCTAAATGCATCTCGCGGAACATATCGTACGTGTTGTTGCATGGCGCTCCGTCGGTCCCTAACGCTACATTCACACCTTTCGCCACCATATCAGGTATCGGCGCCACACCAGATCCAAGCTTGAGATTGCTCGTCGGATTATGCGAAACTGTGCTCTTACTTTCAGACAAGATTTCGAAGTCTCCAGCTACTGGGTCTGGGTGAACACAGTGGGCAAAAACCGTCTTCGAGCCCGTCAGTTGCGCATCTCGGCAGAACTCAAAGGGACTGCATTGGTAATATTCTCGATAGATGGTGAGATCTTTAGGCGCTTCGGCACAGTGCATAGTGAGGCCAATACCGTGTGCTCGTGCGGCTTCGCCTATTGCAGCATGAGCCGCCATTGGTGAGCCTCGAGGTGTGCCTAAAGATCAGTGTATGAAGTCAGTGTTTGTTTCATGTGCTCTTCAAAGAAAGACATCACCTACCGGCCGCAAACCACATGTGCAAACGGTCGTTCAAAGAGCCATGATACTTTTCGTATGCTGATGAAGCAGCAGCGACTGACATAGAGTCTACATCCCGATCTCTGGCATCTTTCATGTTAAGCTTCGGGTTTGACTCAGCGGCCTTGATCAGTTTACCCTGACATTTATGTTAGCTTTACATCATATATATTGTACTGGGAAACTTGCCAGACACGCGCGAATACCACTTTCCTCCACCGCTCTGACGACATTCTCGAGTCCGCTTCTATGTGTAAGCATAGCCTCCAGGAAACACGTCGTCCCCGTTTTCAACATTTCGGCAATAGTCAGCATCGAAGCCACATAACCATCATCCTCGGCGTAATTCGCTTCCAAGGGCCAGATCACATCGCATAGCCAGTTGTGTAATGGAAGATCTTCGGCGAGCCCACGTAGCAGTGATTGCGCGAGGTGTGCGTGGGTGTTAACGAGGCCTGGTATGATGATCCTGTTCTTGCACTCGATAATTTCGATGTCTCGGTCTTTGTTAGAGTTTAGCTGGTCGACGAGGTCAACTGTCTTTCCAAGTGCCGCGATCCGGCCATGTTCGATGAGGATTGCACCGTCCAGAATGACCTCCCGGCTCTTGTTGACCGTGATTATCGTCGCATGCGTAAAGAGACGCGAGGGTAACCTGTCCGCAGCTGTCATGATCATCTCGGCTGACCTATCTTCGATGAAGATATACAGGAGAGAAGCTGCTGTGATTGGGATTCGTAGCCAGACGTGTTAGTTCAGGCTGCTCCAAGGCCCTTACGCTAGCTCAATCTTGTCGATGGATCTCATCATGAGGGCAACTCTGCTAATTACTTCACACTGTGACTACCGTTAACGCTCACACAGCCGCGTCCTTCTAAGGCGTGCTTCATGACTGGAGTGATGGGGACCACCTCCGCCGATCTCCGCTTTCGCACCTTCGCTTGAGTGACATGGGACGGCCGACGCTAGTGATATCTTCACCCTTATCTAGCTCGCCTCCCCTGTCACACAGTGTACACCTCAGTGCATACGGATAATATCGTCGCAGTGTTATCGAAGTCTGAAGAACAGCCGGGCTCCGATGGGCTGGTTATCGCGGGATTCTCGAGCGCAGGAACGCCTATCGTGGTAAAGGCTCTTTGCAGATCTAGAACGACGAGTCAACGACGGCCTAGAGGTTGCTATATAGCCATGCAGTTCCATAATGATATGAATTTACTACCGGCAGTAGATCACCGCACTGAGTGTCAGACCGGGTCAATCAGCAGTGGCCATGGCCCTCGAATCTAATGGCGAGATGGAGCCGAAGTCCAAATACGCAGAAGAAACGGGTCCATACTCCTCAGCAGCGAGCGAAGATATGGGCACAGTGACTGAGAAGTGGCAAGATACACTCACAGAAATCAAATATGCTTTTACAACGAAGGATGGGTGGATTGGCGACTATGTATGCCGATTCTGTACCCTGAGCCTAACATTCAGCAGCTGACAGCTTTAAGGATTATATTTACCTTATCACCCCAAATATTTGGCCACTCAACAGAAAGTACAAAGACTACCAGGCACCATTTTACGGAATGAATGACCGCGTTCCTGTTCTCTTGACCCTGCTCCTCGGCCTTCAACATGCCCTCACCATGATCGGATCCATCGTCTCTCCGCCACTCGCCATCGCTTCGGGAGCGTTCAACTTCGATCCGGCGATGACAACATACCTGGTTTCTACCGCCTTTATAACCACCGGCATCGCGACAGCGCTTCAAGTCACCCGCCTACACATCATGAAGACACCATTCTTTATCGGCACAGGACTCCTTAGTGTTGTAGGACCAACTTTCGATATCTTGCCTATTGTCTTCAACTACGCCGCTCTACGATACAAATCCGGAACTTGTCCTGTTCTCGACGACGGAACTCAGGGGCCTTGCCCCGATGCCTGGGGTGCATGTCTGGGCACTATGCTATGTTGCGTCTGGATCCAGATAGCTCTGGCATTTGTGCCGCCCAAGATGCTCAACAAAGTCTTTCCTAAGCTTATTACTGGCTCCCTCCTCACTCTCATTGGAGTCTATCTTGTCGGTAACGGATTACAGAACTGGGGTGGCTCGTCAAACTGCCATGGCGGAGAGGGCTTCTATGCTCTATGTCCAGATATCACCGCACCACGGCCGCTCGTCTGGGGACATCCAAAGTTGATCGGCCTGGGTTTTAGCGTATTCGCTACTATCATTCTAGTTGAAGCCATCGGTGCGCCACTCATGCGTTCAGCTTCCGTAATCATTGGATTGGCTGTAGGCTGTGCTATATCAGGCGTAACGGGGTACTGGTCAACAGAACAACTCACACAAGCGCCTGGTGGCACTTTCCTCTGGGTACACACGTTCAAACTCTCCGTCGATGGCGCGCTGGTGCTGCCTATGATCATCATGTTCGCGTGTCAGGCTGTGTCTTGCATTCCCGATATCTTGGCCACTGCAGAGCTATCTGGTGTTGACATCGAAGGCACGGAATTCAACAGCAGGATACAAGGCGGTATTCTGTGCGATGGTCTAGGCAGCTTCTTCAGTGCGCTGGGTACGGGGCCGCCAATGGTCAGCCAGGCTGGTAATAACGGCGTCATTGTCCTGACTGGATGTGCATCTCGTCGTGCAGGATGGGCAGCAAGTGGATTCCTGATACTCATGGGAGTCGTCGCGAAGTTCGGTGCTGTCTTCGCTTCTATGCCGCCGTCTGTGCTAGGCGGTATGCAAGTTTTCCTCTACAGCACCATCGCTGTAGCTGGCATTCGTGTCCTCGCGCTCATCCCTTGGACCCGCCGCGATCGCTTCATACTTGCCGTTGCATTAGGAATCGGTTTTATGGATATCTGTCAGCCTGATTGGTTTGCGCAAGTCCTGGCATACGATGGGCCGAATGAGAATCTGGTTGGGTTCGAACAGGGTATAAACCTGGCTGTCGAGACACCCTTTGTCATTGCTGCAATCGTGGGCATATTTTTGAACGCCGTGCTGCTGAAGGATAAGAGCGCCTCGCGAACGGTGGGGTATGGGGATGAACAGAAACATCCAAGAATAGGAGTGCTTGATGATTAGTGAAGTCTTGTCGTTATGGAGTTTCTAAATACACCATCATAATATGACTTCTCTATAGGTCTTCCTATCTGGGATATCTCGGCGCAACTACCACTACGCAGCACCCAATATAGACTGCCCAGGATAATGTTCACATAGGCAAACGGTCACTCTTTACTTGAAGATTTACAAAGTCCGTCCGTAAACATCACGCCACCAGCCTCGCTCTACTTTCTTCTCCAACTGTTCCACCACAACACTCACTCCAGTATCCGCCCAACACACCATCATAATGTCACTGTCCACCTTAGATTCGGCCCTTTCCCGCTTCCTTGCCACACATCCAGCCCCACAACTGTCCATTGCAACGCGCATCTACACCGTGTAAGTTTCATAGTGCCTTCGCGTGGAAGTGGTATGTGGTTTCAACTTCGGCGCGCGGCAGAAATGCGGATACCTGAACACAGCACAGTGTGGGTAACGGCTTAGCCGAACATTTCTGTTGTTGTAAACAGAGAGGCTGGTCTGCGAAGATCAGCGGGCCAGGAAATCTCGGCTGGTTTGCCGAGTTACATCGGGGCGACTGGCTGGTGAACAGAAAGTGGAGAGTGGAGAGAATTGAAATGCGAGTTTTCTTGATGGTGGGTTTCTGATAGTCGATGAAGATGGCGATATTTACTTGGCGCATTAGCCATAGAAAATCCTACGAGAACAAGGCTGCACTGTACTGTAGGAGCATCAGACGACACCGAGACGAACACTGCAGTACTCGTCAAACCGGTCCTTCTTTGCAACCAATTCTCCCGCTTCTTCTCCCGCTCCCCCTGCCCTCTTCATTCTCTTGACCCTGGTTCCGAACGTTGATCATCATGCATTACATGCGTGCCAGACAACGTGTCAAGCGCGCGCAATCGTTTAGATCGGTGAGCGAACTCGTAACAGCCCACTTGGCTCCCTTCCTTCGCACGAGAGAAACATGACTCGCCAAACAAGTCGACGAGACAGCCGCCCTAGTCAGCCAAAGACGTTGGAAGTTGGTCATAGCACATGGATACCAGCTCCTGCTGGGTGGGTTCGTGTTGATGGGAACAAACGGACTGTGGGTAATTCGCTTGGGGAAGCATTACGATGAAACCAGGGGCCAGGGGTTATTCTACTGGGATTTTGGTGGCCGGCGACTGTCTGGCCGAGTTGAGGTTAGTTTGCTATCGTCGTTGCTGTTGTGGCTTATGGAAAGTGCCGTTAGAGTGATGTTTAGAGCATGCACACGCGGCAGAGAAAGTGTGAAAGAAGGTTTGAACGACTGCGACATGCAATAGACTGCAGGTTCACGTTACATGATTGCCTACTGGGCGTTGTGACATGATGCAGTAGCGTACGTTTTTTCCACGCTTTACCCCCCTTCTTCATCGCCCATGTCAGATCCCATAAATCTCTAGCGTCTTCTCCACATCACGAAAAGCGGTTCGTTCGAGCCAAGTGTTGCAGGGGTGTATGGCTAGCAGACCGTGCGTCGACTTATTTTTTCACATGTCGAAAAGATCAGGGGACAAAAACGCTCGAGCATTTTTTACCTCGGGATCTTTCCAGGCTGGTGGGTGGGTGGGCGTGTGCCTCGATATTGGCCTGGAGCCGCGAAACCCGGTTTGAAGAGACCGTAAAATTTATTGCCTGTGATATTGAACATCCAGGTCAAAAGGGTCCCTGTTGCATTCGCGTACTAATGTCGTACGCATGGTGCGGTCCGGGTACCCAAACCGTGTCAAGATCAGCGTTGTCTCCCTCGTCAGCGTCGCATCGCATTGACTTGGTTGGCGATCAGGAACAATAACTAGGCTACTTTATACAAACGGTACGAGCTGCGGGTAGAGGGATGGAAGGTCGAGACGAACGTTGGTGATCCCCACGTGCGACATTGCGATTGGTGCTTTTGTTGTACCGGGCCGGTTGAACGCTCTGGCTTCGTTGAATTAGTAAAGCCGGGTGGCTGGAATGCGTGTGGATGCCTGGTGATCTTGAATGAAAGGCGTATGACGCGCGTATGTTAATGTGCGATCAATTTCTGTGTTAGCATAAGGTAATCTACGGTGTCGGACGGCTCCGGTGGAACTAAAGCAGATAGAATAGATTTAGTGGGGATAGCTGGTGCGCAAATGATGTAACTTGAAGAAGCCAGTATTGACACCTGGGGCTGTGTCTTGGAACAATGGGGCTCTGAACGTATGGTAGTACGATTGGGTAAACTTGAGTGATTGTTGAGGCTATCGCGTGTATGGCATACGAGAAGTGGGTACGATACCCCATACTCTCATGGATGAGGAAGGTCCGAGTATACATTGCGATAATGAAGGACCAGTTTGCTCGCCCAGAGTGTTGTTCCAGTGATAGCATTATGCTAGCTAGATATTGCTAGCGGCGCGTAATCGTCATTGCAGTCGTACTTGCGGATATCGCAAGATCAGTGTATTGTACAGGCGCGCTGGTGTGGGCAGCGCTTTTTGTGGGCTTCCATCTCAAAATGCTGGTGCAGTTGAACTGGTTTTCTAATGCCATCCGTTTTGTCTTCCAAACGGATCCATCTTCATCCACCAAATACAAGACTTGGACAGCAATTTCAATGCCGCAGAAGCGCAGCATGCTACCATCTTCGCCGTGGCATTATCTTGACGATAGAGTAAACATGGGCTTGCAAGTCCAGACTTTTCCACCCATTGAAGCTTCTCTGGAGTGCATAGCACAAACGATGTAATTTTGATCAAAGCTTGACGTCATCATTCAACGTGCACGTTTGTACATTGACTGGTCCGCCATGGAAGCGTTGTCGTCCCACCTGCGCTTCAACCCGTCCGGTATGGAACTGGCAACCGCTTCCTGCCACATCGTTGGGGTGACATATATAGGTGCAGCGTTTGCATAGGTCGACGAGGGTGGCATCTGACCTGCTGCCGCATGGACATGGCTGGACTGAGGTGACGTATTTGATATTTGGTACCCGGGTTGCATGCCCTCCTGTGCCGGCCGCATATCGTAATTGGTTCCTGGAGGATTGGGTCTTAGCGGCGGAGACGCCTGAGAGGAGGCGCTAGTAGGAGGGGGCGTACCAAAGGCTACATTCCACTGACTGTGTTGTATTAGCTTGGTGTCTGGCGAATGGATGGTACCTAAACTTACTCAAAGATGCGTTGGGGATTCCATTGAACATTCTCCGGCATTTGTATGCTGGAAGCTGGCTGGGCCGCACGGTGACCAGATGCCATCATAACCAAAGACTGAGCTACGGGAGAGTCAGCCTTGGATCCGCGGTCGGATACCGAAATTGGTGGAGTAATGGGGTGTGCTAGGTAGTTGGCCTGACCTGGTTGTTCCAAGGGCGAGGGATGGCTCGGATGACGAGGTCGGTATGATCCCTGATGTCCCATAGGACTTGTCTGTGTAGTCACTTGAGGGCTCCCCAACGGGAATGATGGTTTCAGGTCAAAAGGTTTCGAACAGTCGGCCGAAAATGCTTGACGAAGGCTGTTCACTTGCTGCTGCATCTCAGGCATAGGAAACGAAGGGGAAACAGTTTCCAGGACGCGCATGTGGCGTACGAAAAAGCTTCTGGCATCGTGATTGATGTCAGGGTCAGGACATGTCACAGCAACCTACAGTTGTCAGTCTGGAATCTTACTGATCTTCATGAGTGACGTACCAGGTGAAGCATAGTGCAAGTCAACACAGCATAGATGTGAAAGCTTATGCCTCGCATCATGCACAGCAAACCGGGCATGCCGTATGTCTTCAAGATCGCCTCCTGGAGCTTACATAGATTCTTTGCAGCCGAATAGCAAGTGAGCATATGCTGCTTCCATATACCGTCATAAGACTCAGATACAGCATGCAACTGCGGACGAAAGTGCATGATGATGGCCAAACAATGGTAGCTGTGCATATTCGCCAGCTGATGAGAGGGAATCCAAGGAGCAGAACCATCCTGGGGGTAGACGATTTGCATGTCCTCAGGAAGCTCACGTAGCCAGAGAGAGAAGTCGGTGTTGTGTCCAACGAAAGCGGGATCCAGTGCCCAGTCCGGGTTCTTCTTCCTTAGTTTGCCGTAGATGAGGGCCGAGTGGTGGACGTTCTTGGCAATGCGGGCGTATTGAACGAACTGACGCGCAACCTGAAGCTCAGAAGGATCTTGTCCTGCGATGTGCCTTGGCATCTCCAAATCTACCGTGTCAGTAGTAACACCAAAGTCGTAGCGCCCTGAAGAGATTAGCATTTCGAAGCTTACTGCTTTCTAGGCGACCTACCCTGGGGACCTCCGATCATGACCTCGAAGATCAAGCACATCTGCCATACCCTGGTCTTAGCAACACAGTCGTGCGTTGTGGATCCACATGATTTCCCCATCTGATGAGTGTCGTAGTGTTCATGTAGTTCGAGGTCCTTCGCCATGGCTACGAGGCTGACAGTGGCCATCCATGAACGCCAGAAGTAACCTCGCTTTGGTGAAGCTTCACGGGCTTTCAGCAACAATATCATTGCCTGCATCGTACTTAGCCGTGATACGTCTTTGAAGCTCTCTTCATGCTCTACATGTTGTTAGCAAGAGTGCTTTATCAATCATTGATACTACTGACTCGTGGCAAGGGCTAGCCATTTGTTACCCTCCTCTGTATCGCCCAGCATTAAGGTGGCGCAAGCGAAGATGGACTCTAGCATAAGTGGAGAAATGGAATCAGGTGCGCTGTGCCATTGCTGGAAGAAATAGGCCTTGTTGATGACCGGACAATATGGGTGGATGTTGGTGAAGAAGTAGTCAAAGTAATGCATAGCCCGATCATCATCGGGCATCATTTCGGGGGGTATGCGAACCGTATGGTCCAAGCTTACGGATGCAGGCAGTTGTACTTCGTACTCCTCCTGTGCAGGTGTCTCGGCCAAGGCCTTCTTCATGTTAGTGATGTACGGAGCTATGCTAGTCAGCGCGATGTCATTTTACTGAGATGTCGTAAGACTCACCAATGGCCGTGTGGTCTATTTTGAGTTCTCCCAAAGCCTCGGAGAGGCTTGATACGGAATCACTTCGCCAATGGGGTTCAGATTCTGGCGGGGTCAAAATTGCAGGCGGAGCAGCTGACTGCTGTGAGTAGCCATGTTGCGGAGCATAGCTCATGGTTTGCTGAATGACCTGAGGCTGGGACATCGCCTGGTAGTGACATGATTCCGGCGCCTGTTGATCCACATAAGGTGAAGGTTGGTACATGCCCTGGGTGGTAGGCATGGAAGGCGGCATCTGGTGAGACATGCCCTGCGACATGGACGGATGGCGTTGATAGTCATGCTGGGAAGACGGATCCGAGGCATACTCCAAGGGCTTGGGCTCCAAATCGAAGGTCTGCGAGCCATTGTAATCTTTGTCATAGCTGACTGTGGGCGGCACGCAGTTGAGTTTTAGACGGATGCAAGCAGCGCAAGGCCACGCGTTCGTCGTCGCTGCATCGCATTTGATCTTGCGTCTACGACATCCTTCGCATGCTCTCATTACTGCTCAACGTTAGCATTTGCATGTCAACCAGATTTCATGCTATCACACCTTTCAAGCGTTTGTGTCTATTGTGTTCGTCTACGAATACATAATCTAACGTTATGTCAGTCACCTTTTCCCCACCGCGCAGAGCGGTGTATGGACTTACTGCGCTGGTTCTCGCGCGGCGCCAGCGTGGGCGGCGCAAAGGTGAAGCTCTGCATTTGCGCCGTTTGTGGCAGCAGTGGCCGTCCAGTGGTCTCCGGGGGCATAACGTTAATAGGTACAACGAGCCGGTCCGGAGTGACAGCGCAAGGCCTGGCGCAGTGGTTGCAAGCAGCGGGGTTGTCGGCTATCCACTAAGTCGATGAGGTTGTGTGCGGTGGTCGGTGAGCAGCCAATAGTAGCGGCGCGCGATGACGGTCCAGAATGTCCAGAGGGCCGGCGGACGGAAGAAATCGCGGAAAGGCCAGAACTAAACACAAAGAATGCGAAATCGAGAATAGATGCACTGTAGAATCCTGTAGCGCAAGGGAAATCTCCGCGACGCCGCGGCGTCGTTAGGTTATACGGCAGATCAGGGCAGAAGGCGCATAGGGATGGTAGGTGGAGACGATGTCTGGCATGCCGGGGTTTCGAAGACGCACTGGCAGCCGGCTCGCAGCGTGGCTCACGCGCACAATAGTGGCGTCGCAGTGTATGGATCTCCTGAGAGTCGAGAGTATTGTGGTCCTAGGCGGTTCACCGTGTATGAAGGGGTCGATAGGCGGGCGAGGGGTAGACGATATGCGACTTAAGCGTGCAGGATCCAGGAGCCGCACTGCTGCACAAGTAGCGCCTTTGGTATGGGCGCCCAAGCTGCACGCGCGTGAGCGCAAGCGTCCGCTTCCAAGATGCTGCGGGCACAGGGAACTGCCGTGCTGTGGGGGTGTGAGGCAATGGGACGCAGGGATTGTCGTGCCCGTTAGAGATGGCCTGAATCGTAACACGTAGAACGACGGGTAGTGTGGACTGCCATGGGCCGGGAACGATTGCTATAAAATCAGCGGGGGCAAAGTCTGACAGCTGAAAAGGCCGTCGTACACGGCGCCGCTCTCACTCAGCACATTCCAAGGCAAGTAAAACCCTTCAGCGGACCGCGTACGCAATCTGTCGCGAGGTTTTGGTGGCGGGTGCATTTGCTGGATTGCCCAGAAAAAGAAGATCAAATGTGACCAGTAGACTGCAGAAGCCCGGTCCTGCCCGTGATAGGGCTGGACGATTTCGAAAACCTTGCGCGTGCATTTAGTCGGTTCATAGTCGTACCTAGTTTCTCATCTCGCACAACCTTAGGTGCCTGAATGTTTGAGACATGGTCTGGCAGTGTACCGCAATGACAGGTGGGCCTTCTAGAAAGTGATCTCCGAATGCTAGCTTCGATGACGAATGTTATGCTTTAGCCGACATATAATACAAACAGGTGCACGACTATAGCAGACTAGATAGGGGTACGAACATTCGTCTGGTAGGACGCTGCACGACTTTCAGGGAGACCAAAGCGAAACAAATCTTGTCCACATAGTTGCGGCAATGACTTGGCTCGACACGGTGTGAGGATAGGCGTCCACTACTCGACGTCGCGTGTCGGCCTCGGTAATGTGCCGCCGTCTTCATCGGTGGCATCTCCATGGCCTCAGACTCGACGTTCACTCAAGAGGCTTTGGACGGGTTGGGCATACGCGATCCCGTCATATGCCGCAGAGCCTACGGCAGAACCGGTGTGTGTCGTTGAGCTCGACACGTCGGCGAATTGATTCGTACGGAAGCTTGGTAGGGCCATCTGCATGCAAGGTTCTAACGGCAGACGCATCACCATCAGCGTAGCCTGCATGAAACAATATTACTCCAGATGGCTACTCTCTGTTGGGCTAAGATGATTTTTGGACATGTAGTCTGCACAGACAGACGGCATGGTACTGCATGAACCGAATACGAGTATTGCGGCCGTGAAGCGAAACATAGCTGATAGAAGTTGGAGAAGGCTTCGATCCGATGCATGGATCGTGTTCTCGTCCGCCACGGGCGATTGCATGACATGAAGAACGACCGAAGATTGCATGGAAAGCTAAGGTTAGGGTCGAAAGTCCCTTTCCTTAGGCACCCTCTTCTAATCTGTCAACCATACTGCCGGGTCGCGCTCGCTCTTGCGCGGCAGGCGAAAAGGCTGTGCAGCTGAATAGCTTAGTTTGCCCGACAGGCAGGTGGCATGATGCTGGCTGCGATGGCAGAGGCAAATAGCAGCCAGGTCACTTCTGCTAGCTTCGATCACGCAGAGACGTGACGGGCGTTGCCAAGTCGCATCTTGATGGAGCGAGACGGGATGGTTCGATGACTGACAGGTGCTGGCGCCAGGCTACCGTCGACACATGGAAGGTCGATAGAAGCGCAGTGTTTTCCGTGGCGTCCGGGCAAGATAACGCGAATACTGACCTCATCTTGCGCTGATCACTGCCGTTGATCTCCCTGCAGCTCAGGAACACGGCAATCAAAGCAGGGACAATCCAGCAGCACGGTTGGTCGTGCACCGGATGAGGCAGCACATCCGTTCTGAAGGCAGTACAGTGCGGGAGGAGCCGACAGATGTTGTTTGTACTACAGCACGACAGTGAGTTGTAGAGCATCACGGCCGTCTCAAAAGCCTTGATAACATGATCAACATGCCTGTGCAAAGCGCGAAGAGTCGTCGAGCTGGTCGATCAGCCGGAAGCGTCGGCTGCCGATGAAGCCCAAGCACACTCGCCAGCCGCGATGCTTCTCACCTTCTAGATGCGCACTGGAGGTTGGCCGAGACTGGCCGAGGGAGACGGCAAGATGGGCGCAGGAGTTGACGAACTGCATACCGGCGCCGTGATCGAATGACACGATGCTGCTCGGCATCTGCAGACACTAGTCAAACACGGGTACCCTGTGGTGTGAACGGTGCACCCCACACCCAAGTGTCCCCTGTGTGTCGCGGATAATCTGCGGGAAATTATTATATTACAGAGCAATTGGTAAGGCATCCAGGAATCCCTATGCGGCCCCGGCGGCCATGGCCGGGCGAAGTGTGTGGGAGAGGGTGGAGAGGGTGAAGGACCAATAGCGGGTGACTGGGTCCGACTGTCTGGCTGGCTGGCACATGCTAGATGACGAACACCGAGGAGGGGCTGCGGGTGGTCCGGGCGCACCTTCCTCGCAGATTTGCTGGAGAGGCAAGAGCCCACGACGGCTCCTTCCCTCAGCCACCACTACACCAAGACGACGCGTCCCCTGCAAACCACGGCAATGGAGCTCGACAAGGACAACGCCAACCCAACCATCTTGAATCCCTCGGATCTGCCCTCCCGACGCAGCGAGTCGACGGTCAAGAGGCGCGATGACGGCGGGACCGGCCTGTTTGATGACTTGATACCGCGCTACAACTACCTCAGCGACCCCTTCGACGACTCTGCGTCGGCAAGCGCATCTGATAGTGACGACGCACGTGAGGACATCGACGAGCAGGAAATCTACGGTGGGCGCGCATGGTGGCTCTCTATCAAATTAACTTTGGCTGACCCCGCGCATGACAGACCTCATTTCCACCATCTGCGACCCTGAACACCCGTTGTCCCTCGGCTCACTATCTGTCGTCAACCTGCCCGACATTCACATTCTGCCGCCCTCTTCACCGCTTTCCAACATCAGCACCGTCGTCGTCGAAATCACCCCGACCATCACCCATTGCTCCCTGGCCACCGTCATCGGCCTAGGTGTCCGCGTCCGCCTCGAGCACGCTCTACCCCCACGCTTTCGCGTCGATGTCCGCATAAAAAAGGGCACCCACAGCACTGATGAGCAGGTCAACAAGCAGCTCGGAGACAAGGAGAGGGTCGCCGCTGCCCTCGAGAATGGTACGCTGATGGGCGTGTTGAAGAAGATGCTCTCCACGTGCGAGTAGATCCCATGTCGCTCTGTTCCCCAACAACACTCTCCAGGCCGCCATCTTGGTTCGGAATCAACGGCGTGCCCGAGATCGTCATTTCCGCCGTATCCATAATACGGCAACATTGCGTACCATGGCAGCATCTCCCAACGGATATACCTCCATGTTCGGATCCGATCATAGCTCGCCAGACTAGGGAATGCCTCGGTTTGTCACAATATTGATCCTGTCCGTCAATATGTAAAACGCTCATGCAGGAGGCGCGTGCCCAACCCCCTGCGTCGATCATTAGTGTCCTGTTGGATATAGCATGTTCCTGCAGGCTAATGTCGTACACAAAGTCAGATCTGACCTCACTACAAGGACTTCGCCCACAGAGAGCCTGTTGCCGCTATTCGTGTATGTGAAAATAAGTTTCGATGGCGTACTTGGCTAGAATGGCGACGGCTGATAAGTCTTGGGCTCATCACAAGATCCGGTTGATTTAGCCGCGCGCACACCGCAACGTGTGATGGGCGAGAAGACTATTAGGCCGAGTAGTATTAGGAGCAGATGTGGTATGAACATCTTCGGAAGTGTCAGAAACTGCGCATGCAGCTTTGGGGTCACTCAATAGCCATCCTTTCGTTGTTCAATTATGCCGGCTTCATGTTTTGCACTTGTTTCCTTCTGCAAGTGACGCATTCCCTTTTACAATCGCATGTTGTAGAGATGACGAAGCATCCGTGCAGCCTGGAGCATAATTCAATACCCGTCTGCTTCCTCAACTGAACGCTCAGATCGACCGACCTTGGCCAGAACCTTCTCTCGTCTTGAATGTGATGCTGGATGGCTGTTTGTGAGAGCTATTACGAGCTCATGTTCTGGTGCAGGGCATGTAGCATGCCGACTTGGGAAAGTTACTCATAGTATGAAAGAAGCAGCAACCTACTTACACCAACCGACAAGCGAAAGAAGATCCGCCTAGCACGCAGCCACGTTCTAACGCAGGATTGTTTTTATACCCACCTTTAAATCTCATAGTCTCTGAATCTTAGACAGCATTAGCACCCAGCAACCGTGTCACAAGCTAGTACTGTATCCCACGTAGAAACGGGTCTCTGCGTTGCAGCCTCTTTGTTGGTTGTTTCTTCCGTTCTCAGAAAACTAGACGCGTCCATAGAAGTTGTGATAACGCTGTTTATCTCCAAAGTTTCCATCATCGCTGTCTTGACGCTGTCGCTACTTCAGAGGCGCAAAACAAATCGCGCAATCGGAGAGCAGATATGGTCGAGGAGGTAAGTCACAAGCTTGAAAAGAGTGAATGCATCTGCACAAAAATTCGGAGCAAAAGAGCGATTAGAACAAACGCGCAATCACGTACTTAGCTCCCTCTACTTGGCACTTGTATACTCAAACTGACGGAATATAATCGAATAAGCAAACACATGAGCCTCCACTTAAACAGATTCTCACCCGCCCAATTTCCTTGTCAGATTAAACATCCACAATCTCTCAACGTCATGGCGCTATCCTCGGGTCAAACTGCATGGATCGTGCTACCATGCATCCTCCTCTCTCTCTTCGCGGCCCGCTCCCTCCTCGAAGAATTCGCATCACCAGACGAACGCGGTCTTATCATACTCGCTAAAGCAGCACTCGTCTTCTTCATCACACTTGTTCTCACCACCAGAGCAGCGAACTTGCTGATCCATCCCGCTCCGTCACCAACACAACCACCAACTAGGAATGTTCTGCGTAAGAAACGAAAGATTTCCCCAGCAATCGAGGAAGACGTACGTTCCTGGCGTGAAACCAACCCTCCGAAGCTACGTTGGAGCTCTGACTCATCGGATGAGGTAAAAGAGGAAGTGAAGCCCCGAAGGAAAGAGAAGAAGAAGAATAAGACTAGCAGAAAGAAGAAGGAGAGCGATACCGACAAGTCTCTGAGAAAGAGCTTGTTCGAAATTTTCAAGCCGAAAAGATACGAGATGCTTGGAATAAGAAGGGAGACGGTTGAGGAAGTCGTATGGGAAGATCCATTGCTCTAGATGGGAATGGGGAAGGATAAATGAATGACGAGTAAATGTGACTACAGAAGGCTGATTACGAGTATAACTTCTTGAGTAGCCCATTTCTATGGCTTCCTTGCGCAAGCTATTCCCTTTCAAAAAAAAATTAGATTTGCCATTGGTAGATATAAAGGTAGCAGCAAACCCTGAAAGCCTAGCGACCGTGCGATGGAGTGTGACTGTCTAATCAGTCAGTCCGAGTTAACAACTCACAGCCAGTGTTTTACATACTTCTATAGACTCCTAAGACCAGTCAACAAATCCTCAATCCCCTCACCCTGTTCCAGTCTTCCACTGACAGCCTCTCCTTTTTCCCTCATACAAGCCCTGAGCCCAATCCCCGACATCGCCCTATAGTATCAACCTCCGCCTCTAGGATCTCGAGAATTTCCCTTTCGAGAGCAGTATTGACTGCCATACCTATAGAAGGGTAGACATCTCCATCTGTAGACGGCCTTTCCGTTGAAATACCGGTTGCGTTGTGTGCGAACATACCCTGTGTTACGTCCGTAATTGTGCTGTTCCTGTTCTTGTTTTTATTCTGCTCGGCCGTGGGTGTGTTGTAGTATCCTGCTTCTCCCTCCTTGATCCGTATCTCAATCGGCTTGAACCATCGGAAGTAGATAATCGCCCATATGAAGAAGCCGAGGATGCCGCATCCACCCAGACCGCAGATCAGGCCGATAGTGGTAGGGGAGAGGAGTGTGGCGATTCCAGGTGTCGGCGTGTTTGTGTGTTTTTCGATAGGACCGGTGTCAGTGTGAGCCGCTGCTGGTCGGACAATGTTTGCCATGGTTGCTGAGGATATCGTCACGACTTTAAAAGCAGCTGTAGACACGTAGTATTTGATTCCGAAGGTGCTTGTTGTGGCTGCGAGAGCAAGTGCCGGTGTTTAGGGATGGACGAAGTCTTAGAGATGAATAGTTACCAAACGTTTGTGGGCTGAAATTGGAGTACGCAAAAGTGAGAGTGAAGGCGAGCTGTACGACCTTTCTCAATGTGAAGAATTTGCAATGCATCTAACATAGTCCTGTGTAGATAGGTATAGATAGATACCACGCTTGTGATGAATTAGTAAAACCGAGGGACATCACAACCACCTCAGAGACGGGGTTGACGTTGATGGCAGATCCTTGATTAGTCTGACGGGGCGATTTTAACGCTGTGGTATCAGGAAAGAAGTAAGGTAGGTAGGGCAAACAGATGGAGAATAGAAGTAGAGATTGCAGAAGAGGAACAAGCCAAGCAGTGGTCTCACCTCACTCTTCGTATGGGTATATTCTTTTCGCCTTGCTTGCAGGCGCATACTGCGTTCCTAAGGCCTTACCAATCACTATTCTCTCAACGTCAAGCTCTTGTGCTTGGCCGCAAACTGTGATATGCCCTTGATCATCACATCACGTTGCATGCGCACATGCTCATCGTGCCTGCCTCGCACAGCCACCAGGAACGGTAGTCTTTTCATGCGTTATCCTAACTTCTTATGCCCCCGCCATCTCATTTTGCTTTGTTCTTCGCTGCCTCGGCCTCTCTCCTCGTCGCGTCCTCAAGCAGAGCGGTGTCCACAGCACCGGAGGGAAGGTGCACGTATCTTACGACGGAGCCGCGAATGAACATGTCTTTTGTCGAGCACTGTCGCCAAATCAGCCTCAGTTGCTTCTTACAACGCCCGAAGCCTTGTCCGAGATATGCTACCTCGTCCTGAGCAGGGGAGAATCGCAATGTCCAAAACATACCAGATGCGGCCACCTCAGCTCATCCACAGCCTCGGCATTGTCTAGCTTGATGTTCAGGTATTGGTCCACGCTCTTGAGTGTGCCGCGGATCTGGACTTCGTTCTTGAGTTCGACGGTGATTTCGTGCTCGACGAGCGTTTTGAAGAAGCTATTGCGCTGCTGTTAGCACATGTGTGATGCTGGGCGTAGAATGGAAACGGACCTGAAGAAGAGCATTGTCTGGATATAGAACACAAGCCTGTGGTAGGAGATGGCGTGTGTAGCTGGACTCGAGTTGTGTGGAGTATTGGACGCGGCTCTGGGTGTATATGGCAGAGTGACGAGGTTATGCGCAGCGCATGGACCGCGTGGGGTTCGCGCCGGCGCGAGCGAGGCTGATCTGCCGCCTCACCCCTCTGACCTCAGCACCACCATTATGTTTGATGCATAGAGACAATCAGACACTACAAGACGTGGTTCAAATATTTCCGACACTGTCTTCGATTATTTACAAAAGAAATTCGCTATGTGGTATCAACCTAGTCCAGGCAAGTCCAGCCTATCCAACCCAATCTATCCTACGCCATCGTGACCACATCACATCATGTCCTCTCCTCTCCATCACTTCCTCGCCCAGCCGTTCAATGTTCGCCATCCAGCATGGCCTTGTGCGCCCTCTTCCAGCACGTTGACAACACCTTCCAGTAGTTTCTCCTCATCCTTGCCCATCTCCATTTGCAACCTAAGCAACCACCTTTCCCATGCCCAGCTTCCTACTACACCCGTCAACATTGCCGCATCCATCGTAGTGCCAAACACTGGTGCATCCTCGAGCTCAATTTCGCCGTCTTCTGTGATGCGACGCTCTTGATGCTTTGGCTCGGCGCCAACAGCAAGTGTGTCGCGCCAGTTTGCTGCCGTCTTGCCCATGGGAAGAAGCATCCACGCTCTTTGTACGTCCCTGAAGCCCGCTTTTGAGATGCGCGGGAGGAACGTCTTGGTGGGCTGCGCATCGTAGCCGCGTGTCTTGAGGTTGAAGCCGAACTCGACACTCATGGCTTGAGCATTGCGGCCGGCATGGACAACATCGGCATCCATGAGGCTGAAGTCAAGGATGCCACCAGGCTTGAGACAGCGGTAGCACTCCTTCAAGCACAGGTCGTATTCGTCTGATGACTTGCCGACGGGTTTGCTTGTCTTGAGAAGCTCGTATAGTGTACGCGCCGAGACGACGTCGAAGTGACCAGAAGGGAAGGGGAGAGTCCACAGGTTAGGAACAGTGAGGTGCTTGTGGTTGTCTGGACCCTTGACGTTGGAAGACTTGTTGTTGCCAGCGGTGTAGACGGTAATCACCTTGGCGTAGGGGTAATCGTATGCAACATCCCATGCCCAATCATTGGTAGCAATACCACCAACATCGAGGACGCGCGGAGCGCTAGCGCGAGTGATGCATCGAACTGCAGGCTTGCTGAGGAGTTTGCCACCGTTGAGTTGCTTCTGGGCTTGTAAAACCCAATGAATAGGCAGCATCTGGTCGAGTGCTTGACGCTCCATCTGTGCACGTGCAATCCTCTCCTTTAAAACAGTCGGATCGTTGACGAAGAACTCAGAAACAGGACGCGGAGGCGCTGGGCGATCTGGCTGACAAAGCTCAAACTTGCCCAGGAGCTGATCGCGATGCGCCAAAGGACTGCAACGGCGTTGTACGTGCATGGCCTCAGCACGAGTCTGGCGGTGGATAAAAGTATCTTTCTTTTGGCACCGGGAACGAAGATACTCAAGGCCTTGGACGTAAGTGATGATAGGCTCATCAGTTGACTCCTTCACCGGAGACTTAGCAGGCTCATCCGCAAACTTGACCGACTTCTTGACCACGGCTTTCTCAACTGAGTTGCCGCGGCTGTGCGCGCCACTCGAGAGACTAGGAGAGCTCATGTCATTCATGTCTCTAAGAGCAGCCTGCAACTCGTCTTGTTCCTCTAACCACCGGCCAGTCATCTCAAGGTTAGCAGTACCTCCGGCATTATAGTTCTCATCGTATTGAAAGATCGTCTTGCTGGGGTTGATCTCTTTGATCTCAACGTTCTCATCTGTCGGGCTACTGAGAAGTACTGGGCGTGATGTCGACAAGGGCTCATCGAAACCGTCAAGAGTGGATCCGGCAAGGGTCGAATTTCGCGGCGGAAGAGCTGGTACAGCTGGCACAGGGTGCGGAGAAGTGTTCCTTCGGCTCTCCTTCTCCCATGGAAGGTTGTAAAACCTCTCGGCAGTAGAGGTGTTCGGGATTGACTCTTGTCGCTTGGGAATACTCCAGGTGTGACGAGCGGTTGATTGAAGCGACGAGAAGAAACCACCGGGAGAAGGGACTGAGAGAGCGGAAATTGGTGTGCTACCAGAGGATCCATTTCCGAATATTGTTGACGGAATGCTCAAGCCAAGACTTGGTCGGGGTACTTCTTGCATCTCGCCTCTGGACTCAACCGGATGAGGCTGTTGTTGCTCAGGTTCCTGGTATTGCTCTGTCGATGGTGAATTGCCTAGGTGCTGAAGGGTCTCCATGGCCTGCAAGTCAAGTTGCACAGGGCCCCATGAGTCGGTACTGGAGATGGATCCACGTCTGCGTTGCGAGATTGGAGTGGCAGGGCAGCTGAGTTTATCCATCTCTTCTGATGTGAGGCTACCATCCAAAGAGGGGGCAGCTGAGTGCGCAGGAACATGAAGGTTGTGCGAGTCGATCATGTCAAGGAAGCGACGAGAGGGGGTCAGAACCAGCGATGGAGTAACGGGCATCGCCGAGTTTGCACTCTTCAACTTCTCAATGGTCGGCCATGCGGATGGCGAAGGGATAACGATCGATGGGTAGCGTCTCTGCCTTGGCTGGGTCGCGAGCTTCTTGACCGACGCGGATGCATGAAGAGGTACCTCAGCCTCGTCATCGGTAATGTCGTAGAGGGAGTCGAAGTCGCTGTCAGCACGACTCGCCCGATTTACTGGGGGATATGTAGCCGAGTGAACAGGAAAGCGTGGCGATGGCTGCGGGGTCATATCGAATAAGCGTGCCTTGGGTGTAGGGAAGTCGTCAATACTAGAAGGCGATACAGCACTGGGCAGGTATGTCGAAGAGGTCGAATATCTTGGCTCGAAGTAGTAGGAGGATATTGTGGACTCGTCTTCGGGGGCATTAAGTGACTGTCTCTGGTCCAGCGGAGACAAGCCATGATGAGAGTTGGCCATTGTGCCAAGGCTCGCAGGATGGTATACTGCGGGCTCAAGCATCTCTGGCATGATGGTATATTGCGGTGACGTGAGCACCGCCGCGTGCTAGTATTACTAAAGATACCTTTGAAAATCCGAGTAGGCGGGAATGCGGCGAGGGTGGTAGGGATCCAAATACAGAAGTACAGGGAGCCGAATAGAAGCGATATTAAGATGAGCAAGAGCCCAAAACTGCGCTGGTCAACAGCTTACTGGTAAAAATGGAATTGCTTCGATCAACGAAGACTTAGCGGAAGAAGGGACTCGGAGAAGGGCTAGAAGTGAATGGCAGAAGGAGAATAGATGCGGCGCGAGCGCGATGGTCAGAGGATATATCATGCGTAGACGCCTACTCGTCGAGTGCCTCTGTGCTAGCGTTACTGTGGCATTCGTCCGAGCTACACTGCCAGTTGGCTGTCCACTCGCATAGAGAGCCGAGTCTAGGTGGAGAGGCGGTAGCGGCTCAAGGACGGCCACGACATGGCGAAGACGACGGTCATGTCATGATTGGCCAACGCAAGTTTATGGCCAGCAAGGCCTCTACCCTGCGCTAGAAACTTTGGGCTAGAGAAACGTTGCGCTGCATGGCGTGGTTGGGTGTTTGGTATGTAAGCGCCGGGCTGTGCTATTTGCAGTGCTCGCGTTCTGCATGCGTGGCCAATGACAAGACGCAGCGGCGTTGTACTGCATACTCGCCCAATAGTGCCTCGTCGAAATCGATTTTTGTTGCGGGGCTAGATATTGTCTCACGGCCTTGGACCGTACGCGAGGCTGTGGTTGTGGCTGATCGAAAGGCTGTCATGTAGTCATCCCGCGCCATATGAGATGGAAAGACACGGCCGTAGTGCCGGAGCTCGTTGCGGCCGTGCAGCGAGTACAGACCCGCGACCCGCGATGCGGTTGTCGATCAGTCAGGCACAACAATAGCGCAGGTTTCATTCATTTTAAAGCATGGACGGCCCCATGTGGGAAACGCTGTTGATTCGAAACGTGCAGTGGTGAGTTGGGAGGTTTGCATGAACAAGAACAGAGGTGAGGCATGCCAAGCAGCAGCGGGGCATGGGTGGAGGGGCAGGCGTGACGCTGTTGATGCCGTCAACACCAAAAAGCTATCGTGAGCTCCGTCACACTAGCAATCTCCACATCCACCCAATACCTACCATTGGCGCTCCACCAAGTCACCTATACACACCGCACTCTCACTAGAACCGCCTGTCATGTCACCGCCTGCCATCATCGCGCCGTCGATTCTTTCGGCAGACTTCGGAGCGTTGGGCAAGGCATGTTCCGACACAATCTCCCAAGGCGCCGACTGGCTTCACGTACGCGAGAGTGAGTTTCGGACTCTGGTGCATGCAACTGACACGTGCAGGTCGACATCATGGACGGCCATTTCGTGCCCAACATGACCTTTGGCGCGCCCGTTGTAACCAAGATCCGCTCACACGTCGATCGACCGACGACCGCACATGGCAAGGGAACGTTTGACTGCCACATGATGATTGCCGAGCCCAAGAGATGGGTGCGCGACTTCAAAAAGGCTGGCTGCGACCTGTACTGCTTCCACTACGAAGCCGCCGTCTCGTCAACCGCTGCAGACTCGCCCAGTGGCGAGTCGGACCAGAAGACATCCCCCAAAGAGCTGGTAAAGTTCATCCATAGCGAGGGCATGCAGGCCGGCATTGCCATCAAGCCAAGCACACCGGTCGACGTACTGTGGGAGATACCAGAGAACCCAAACAAGGACGAGGTTCCTGATGTGAGTTCATCACCCCTGCACCGTCATGCTTTCATCACCACAATCGATATCACCAAAGGGCCGCACGCGCTATATGGTGGTTAGAGAGGCCTCGGAAGTGGTCGAGCAAAGCGAGGCTGGGTAGGGCTGACCTTGTTGGGGCGTGGGCGGCACCCAGTGGCGGCGCTTAGGCATGCCAACTTCCGCAACGCCCGCTGTCAATCAGTCCTGACCTTGGCGCCCTTTCGAGAAGCCTGCCCCCATGTTGCCCAACCGACTGTCCGTCCATTGGCCACCTGACCATCCGGCCGTCCCCAAGGTTGCACGTCGGCACCTACCCGCCCACGCCGCTGGCTGCTCCCGCAGGGTCAATAACCTCGATATTCAAGACTTGCATCGGCTAGGTCACATGCGTTGAAAGTCCAGTGCTAACTTTTGCAGATGGTTTTAGTTATGACTGTAGAACCTGGCTTCGGTGGACAGTCTTTCATGGCATCCGAGCTGCCCAAGGTAACCGCCCTTCGCCAAAAGTACCCAGAGATGCACATCGAGGTCGACGGAGGCCTGAGCGAAAAGACTATCGATCAAGCCGCTGATGCCGGCGCTAATGTCATTGTTGCTGGCAGTGCTGTTTTCGGTGCTTCAGACCCTGGCGACGTGATCAAGAAGCTCAGGGAGGCAGTCGATGGCAGGAGAGGAAAACTATAGAAATGCCAATGATCCAGACCAATGGTAAATGCTGACGATGAATGTGGATGAGCGTATGTACAAATAGAAGTATTAGAAGCTTACGATATAGGTGTAGAAAAAATAGACGACAGCTGAGAGCGGGAAATGGATACTCATCTGGCGCGAAATGCCGAGTGAACAAGCGGTGTTCAGCCATATCGAGTGGAAGTTCGCATCATATCTGCACAACTGCTGACATGCGTCGTCGCGATGTTACACAACATACCGGCTAAGTTCTACGCCCAAAACCAACTCCTAGCTCGTACATGGCTTAATGTCCACAAAGGTAGATGATTCGGCAGATGGCACTGACAAGGCTGGCCTTTTTTTCACCACATGATATCCTGGTGAGAGTCAATACTGTAGGTTCTGATGTCTGAGTTCTGCTGCTAGCCATGCTAATTCTGACAAGGCGCAGCTCCCATCGCACAACGACCAGTAGCGCCGTGATCACTTGAATTATTGCTGTCGATGAAGATGAAAAATCGAGAACAACGTCACTTGGCCAAAATTGATTTTCGTCTCCTTTGCGTTGCTTGCCTTGAAGCTGCCACTCAAAAATGACAGCACGAGCCGCGTCATCAACCAGGTCTTGGCATTGTATCGAAACATGCTCCGCTAGAACGTTCTTCCGTCGCTATCGCGATATGGAGATGAAGTGCGGCTACGAGACAGCGGAAGTCATGTTTCAAACAAACAAGTCCATGGTACAGAACGTACCATGGCGGTCATTATGGGTCCCAGGGACCCATGCATCGCAAATACTAAGTTAAGCTTGAGCAGACAAGCCCCAGAGATTGAAAATCCCCGGCTTGTCGTGGACTACACACCATTGTTTGAATAGCACGGTACTCGTCTTGGGCCGGACTAAATTTGTGACCAAACAAATCATCCCAGCTGAGCAATGGGGCTTCTATGTGTGCTGATCTGCTCATGTTGCGTTCATCGAATGAAACGAACAATAGCTGGTAAGATGGACAGTCGTCATCTAGTGCGAACACCGCCTAATGCTAAAAGTCAATGTTGAGCTATGGTACGTAAGCTCACGGGTCATTCCGCGTTTCACGTTGTCTAGGCCGCGCCATGGAACCAAACCACAGCGCTCACGAAGTGACATCCCTAGTCCACAAACGAACTAAACTGATTGACGGTTCTCCCTCAGATAACCCACTGTGAGAAGATCTTGAGCCAGGAGTCAAATGGCAGGCGTCAAGTAAATGACAGCCCCCTTGACCTCGCAGCCACATACGCGGCTTAGGGTAATTCTGGACCAGAAGCATCTCAACGCTGCGTCATGGTATCCGAGCCGTGTCATGTTGTTGAAGTTCAGAGAGGAGCAACTTCAGTATAAAGATGTCCTGCGCTGCTTTTCTCATCAACCACCCAGCAACTTTCGTTCTCACTACTCGCACTTTTCTCTTCCCAGCTTCGTTTTAACAGCACTGTGTGCTTCCATTCACTTTACACTCATTAGCACCGCGTGCCTTCACTTCAACAAGCAGTACACCAACACCACTACAGAATCCATCTTGCAATATACAAAGTTTTCAAGATGGTCGCATTCTCCCGTCTCGCTTTCGCACTTGCCGTCACCGGTTTCAGCTGCGCTCAATCTTTCAACGGCGAACTCCCTAGCAACCTCCCCTCCGGCATGCCTCCTATGGGAACTGGAATGCCTTCTGGAGCTCTCCCCAGTGGTGCCGCTCAGCCATCCGACCACATGCATGGTGGACATGGCCATCGTGGACCTCGTCCCAGCGGTGTAGCTCAAGCTCAACACGCACATGATAGCGGAGTTCCTTTTGGTACTGGTATGCCTTCCGGCTTCCCGAGCGGTATGGCTCGCCCTACTGGCGGTATGCATGGCGGCCACGGCGGCCACGGTGGACATGGTAGCAAGTTGCCCGAGCCAACTGGATCCTTCTTCGCCGTTCCTACTGGCGTAGAGAAGCGTCAAAAGTCCGGAGAGCCCTCTGATATACCCTCTGATTCTAAGCCTCCCCATGGTCCTCATTCCCGTCCTACTGGCATACCTTCCGGCGCCATGCCTCCTCATGGTGCTCGTCCTACAGGCGCCCGTCCTTCTGGAATGTCTCGTGGACCTCGTCCTTCTGGAGCTATGCCAACGTATGCTCCTCGCCCATCCGGAACTCCCACTGGTCCCGCTCCTAGCGGTTTCTCTACCTCGATCGTTCGTGCGTGAGCGAGTCCAAAGAGGGGAATATATCTGTGGGGCGATTCGACAGAGGATCGAGGCGCGCGCCGCGACAAAGTGAGGTGGTCAGTGTTGTCTTGTGGTCTGCTGTGGTTTCATTAAATCTTCTTGTTTAGTTTTTACGCTCGTTTACCTGTACATACATCACAAATAGAACGAACTTGTACAATTTGGTCTGGCTTTCGTTCTCTATGCTAGACAAGCCAGAAATCTGAGAGCTGAAGACACGCAACCTGCACATTGCTTCGACTAGTTTCCATCAATCAGAAATCGCATTGATGTTAGGGAAACCTTGTTAAAACGCCCGTTTCTGATATTAATTCCCCAAATCGCCCATGTCACTCAATAGTGCCAGTAGTAGGTACAAGACTACGGTCCAACATCAAATCTGACACCGATCCCCAAACTAACATCCACGATCAGTGTGATACAGAGGACTGGCCAGGTAGGGTTGTGTCGTATTCGCCTGGTAGGAGTTTGTAGGCGCGCCTCTCCTCACGTTCATCTGCAGAGTCGATTTCTTCTTCTGATTGGTACTCATATTCATCAGATCCCGAATCTGATTCTTCTTCGACCTCAGTGTATGTTCTTAAGCGTCTGAGTGATTTTGGACTGGGCGCCCTCCTCGATTCGCGTATTCGGTCAGCATGCTCCCTAAACTCCTGATAACGACTATTACGCTCCATTATTTGTGCGCTAGTGATTCCAGCCAGAGAAATACTGCTCGTGGGTTGTGTACGACGTGCTAGCTGGGTATTCAGAGGCGCAGCAAGCATCTGTCGACTTTGTTGTTCCTCAAGTTCTCTCTCGTCCTCATCTGTTGAGTCGTCGTAATCATTGAATTCAACCAGCGCTTCGTCACTGCTGTAGAAGGCATTGTCGAATGAATGGAAGTCCTCTTGTTCAAACAGCTCGTGTCGGCAGAGCGGGCACCGGTTGTTGTTTGGCATCCTACTTTCCGTTTGTTCGACGATGCAGTGGCCGCCGAATATGTGGCTGCATGGAAGCTCGACCGGTACATGACTGGCAAAGGCTCTGTCAGTATACTACAGTGGTGAAGACAGGCAACTTTGAAAGTGTTTCTTACTCGCTGTTGTAATCCTCGAGACAGATGCTGCATCTGATCGGATGCAGTTTTTCGATGAATTTGTTCTTGGTTACTATTATGGAGGCCGAAGTAGAGTGACCTGGAGACCGTTGCGTGTTTGGTATCTCATTGGGGTGGGGTGAGCTCTGGATTCGAGCAAGCCCCAAGGGTCTCGGGTAAGGTCTCATAATGTGGGCAAAAGGTAGAGTATAAAGGTGCGCGGAGTGGAAATTTATTGTTTCGCCTTCAATAGCTAAGTATCTGAGACATGATTCGACCTGCCATTCACTTCACCAATCACTCTACTTGTGCTCAACGGCCGTTAGGAATTGCCGCAGCTTGTTCACTTCACTGCCATTTTCACCGTCACAGCTCACTTCTATATCCTCGAGTGATTACTTTGTGATATTATGCGTTGGAATAAATGTAAACTCGAGCATGATCCCCATGTCTAAGACAAGGTACATGTCGTCGTCTTCAGGGCCTGATGTTCAGATAGTGGTAGGTGCCAAGACGGGATACATGAAGGTCTCTACGAATCGTACTAAAAGCTGCTGGAGAGAGGATATCGTGGCAAACGAGGAGAAGATATGGTAAACATTAAAGAATACTTGTGTCTTGGGATTCGAAAGTAGATGATGAAGCAGGGAGATGACATGTGACGAAACTTAAGCTTTCCATGGGCCTTCGCTAGCGCGTATCCATGCGGCGGATCTCCGAACATTTTCCTGAGCTTCTCTACACAACAACTTCGCGCTCACCAAACCGTCTCACGCAGGTCGCATGAGCTTTGAGATGGCGAAACGAAAGCGCGGCGATCGCGACGAGCGACCTCCTGCCGATGTTGGCCTCGGTGCGACATTGGCGCACATGCGCGGCGAAGCGCAACCCGACGATGCGACCACAACCCCAGCTAATGGTGACGAAGAGGGCTGGACAGTAGTCGGCGGAACGAAGAGGAGACGGAAGGAACGCGGCCCACATGACGACCAGAACAGGCATCGCGCCTCGAACTCGCCTCCATCACCTCGCAGTCCTGACCGTTCACAGCACACGAACGGGCAAGGCAAGCGGAAGGAGTCATCTCCACCACCGCAACAAGATGCTACTCTCGACAACCCGTTTGCGGGCAAAGGCGCGCAGCTGGGGACTCGAGCTTCTCCTACCGATAACCCCTTTGTCACATACAAAGCTGGCTCTGAACAGTCAAGTGAGAACATGACGAGAGAGGAACGTAGGAAAGAGCGCAAGCTGCAAAGGAGCTATCCGGCCATTGAGCACTCACATCATGCCCGTCTCAATTCGCACGTGAAGATTACAGACTTGCAGTCCTTGGTGCTCTACCTGCTTGCGGATGGTAATGCGCCGCAGTGGGTTTCTGTACGCAGCCGTGCAAATATCCAACAGGTCGTAATGCTCATGGTTCCGGGATTGGACCTGGGCATGTTCAACGGCGATGTTGCTTTGGATACTGCACCACTGCCTGAAACTTCTGCCGCAGCGTCAACAACCGAAACGGATGCAAAGCCCAAACGGCTGAACATTTCGCGTGATGACTTCTATCCGGCTAGTCTCAAGACGGACAAATTACCTGCATCACTGAAGCCTCTCGCTGACATCTTTGAGCATGTGTGGCCTATCAAGGCGATAGGAGAGCATCGCAACAACCAATACATGAGGGTGCATTCACCTATTCATACCATGCTAACCTCACAAATCCCTAAGACTCAAGAAGAGAAGCAGATGAAGAAGACTGGGAACCACAAAGGTCCCACGCCGCAGAATTCAAAGCATTGGGAGAACAAGCGCACTCGCATTACCGAGTTCGTCGCCTCCCTCATGGAACAGCAAGAAAACGAATACGTACTGCATCCAGCTATGTTCACAACCTCAGAATCCAAAGAGGCCAACTACGAAAGAAGGAAACTGGCCCATCAGACTGCCGCTGATGGTTGGGTCGATACTAGGGTCGCCACTTTAGAGGAAGGTGATGTGCCCGAGAGGGACATTGAACAAGGGAGCCTGACCGCTGGAAGACACATCATATCCGTCGACTGTGAGATGTGCAAAGCTGAGAATGACCAGCTTGTACTCACACGCATCAGTTTATTGAACTGGGACGGCAGCACGGCTCTCGACAAGCTTGTCAAGCCAGATGTCACCATTAAGGATTACCTGACCCAGTGGTCTGGTATTACAGCAGCCATGCTCCAAGATGTCACAACCACTCTAGCGGACATCCAGAAGGAGCTATTGGAACTGATCACACCGCGTACGATTCTCGTGGGACACTCGCTAAATTCCGACCTCAACGCACTCAAACTGACCCATCCCTTTATCATCGACACAGGCATCCTGTACCCGCATCCCCGTGGACCACCATACAAGCAGTCGCTGAAGTGGCTCGCGCAAAAATATCTCAAACGCGAGGTTCAGAAGGGATCATCAGGCCACGACAGTGTAGAAGATGCTCGGACATGTCTCGATCTAGTCAAACAAAAGTGTGAAAAGGGCCCGCGCTGGGGATCGGGCGACACAAACGCGGAGTCCATTTTCAAGAGGATGGATCGTTCTTTGCGACCGAAATCCAACGACGCACATCGTGCCGGAGCTGTCATCGACTGGGGGGATCCGAACAGAGGTCATGGTGGTCAAGCTCAAGTTTCTATAGGCTGCAAGACGGATGCAGAAGTAGTAGAAGCTATTGATCGTACATTAAAAGGTCAAGCTGAAGGCAAGGATGGTACTACAGACAAGATTGACTTTGTCTGGGGACGCCTGCGCGAACTAGAGCTCGCAAGGGGTTGGTGGGACGACGCGAAGACAGCCGACGTTGAGCTCATCCGACAAAAAGCTTTGCAACGACTGGGTCTTCTGAAGGATGGTGAAGACGTAGACGTGGAAGTTCGTGGATCTGAGCTCGGCGATGCCGTCTCCAAGACCATTGAGCGCATTGGGCAGATATACGACGCTTTGCCACGCTGCACGGCCTTTATTGTGTACAGTGGGACAGGCGATCCTCGAGAGATTCGTCGCTTGCAAGCAATGCAACAGCAGTATCGTCGCGAATACGCTACCAAGAATTGGGACAACCTTAGTGTCAAATGGACGGATACGGAGGTGCAGGCTCTTTCGAGAGCCTGTCAAGAGGCTCGCAACGGCGTGGGATTTATCGTTGTCAAGTAAAGCAAGAAGATTAATGCATCGCACATGCGCGTACGACGTGCAACGCAGCGTGTCGTAGTACACAGTGTTCAGGCGCGTATCGCTTAACGGATACCTTCAGACAGTGTGGCGTGTAATGCGATCATCAAAATGCACGGTTTTAGAGGTTGAGCACTTTCTAGAACATGCATTGTGTTTTGCAATTATCGGTAGAAAGCATTAGAGGCGGATTACTATCGTGCCAAGGGCGTAGGTACTGCATGACATCAATCAACATCCCTGTCTGCGCTCCCCTTGCTTGAAGTTAAATTAGCGCAAAGCTTTTCGCCGCCTCCCATCGGGGCGAAGACTGCGGAAATTCAACTCTATAAAAGTATAATCCATTTCAGCCTGCAGGTAATAATGGCTGCCTCGACGTGTACTTGTTTCGGGCGGCGATCATTCCGGTATCATGGCAGCTACCGTACCATTTAGGACAATACCGCTGACGAAGCCATGGACCGCAGTCAGGACAAATAGTCTAGCCAGACATAGTCGCGCATGTAAACATGGGCGCCCATATAGCCCCGGATACTGTATTATCCTCAACTTACCTAGGCATTTATGCTTATTGGCCCATGCCGTGGATCGGACTTGGCACTTGTAATCGTCGCAATTAGATAGCAATAAAGATAGCCGGCGCGTGGTCCGGGATGAGTAAACTGCCCCATCGATGATACCTACCAATGATTGACATGCAGTAACACAAGCCCATGCCTGTACAAGTCGGCACATGCGTGCATTGGACAGTGAGTAATTACTCATATCCGTCGACAACAGGAAATCACAGCTGGAAAGCTCAGGACTGCACTCGCACGAGATGGAACAGCTAGCGTGTTGAGCTTGCGACACGAGACGGCTTCAGGGCTTTTTCGCAATAGAGCCATCTAAATTGATAGCGAGGCACGCTAACTCCACTCGGACTCATGCATGGCTAATCATGGAATAACTCCTGCTAATTATTTCACTTGCCCTTTCCTTCCTCTGAACTAGGTCTCGACTTTCAGGGTTCCTCCTCCGCCGCAACCGCCTCTTTTTTGTTGGGTCATACCATTCTCTTCCTCTTCGCTTCCAATCTCACTGCGCTTGCTGAAACGGTATCCTGGATTGGGACGCGTATATTTGTCGCGTACCAGAAAACCGATAGTCCTGCTTACCTGGGTACACATTCCATCGCCAAACTTTTAGTTGTTGCTATCTAGACTCTTCGTGCAGCATCTCCGCTCACTTGCAGTTCTCCGCAAGGCACAACTGGATCAATGGGCTGTGTCCATGGCGGGCTCCAGGCGATCCGGCACTGGTGAGGTGAATCCAGACAGGGGAACACATGAACTCCAATCATCCATGGCTCAGCCGCTGGCAGTTGAGGTTGCGGAAAGTGCTGATGAAGCATCTCCACGTTCGCGGCCAGTCAATCGTGCGACCAAAGCATTCTGTAAGAATTGCAAGAACAACGTAGGAGACTTTTACAACTCCTGGTACAAGGTCACCGGTAGCTACTACGTCCCTGCGCTTCTGGGCTCTTACAGTTCTACCTTGCAACCCATGGGCAAATTAAAAGCGGCGTCAAAGGACACCGAATTAGCAGGATGGTAAGCTCAATCCAATCCTCACGTCGGTCCTCTCTTCGCATCTGTTTGCCGCATCTTTCCCTCATATACCCTTGACCGGCTATCAACAAACTCTTAACACATGAGTGGGCTTATCCCGGCTGCAACGGGTTACACGGTATTTTAAGTTTCTACCTTTAAGCGTACCCACGCTAGTCGTACCAAATCTTTTCACACTATAGATTAACATCTATCAAACCGGTCCGCCCGCATTCTACATCCCGCACTCCGTATTATTGTTCCTTCGAGCTCCCCAAGGCTTCTGGACTGACTTCGTACCAGTACCATTCAGCCTTTGTCTTGTCCCCACTCTAGTTGTCACAAGATAGCCATCGGGTTTACTGTTATCACTGCACCGGCAGGAAAGGGATCTTTTCGGTAAGTGACATCACCCATAGATGTTGCAAGTTTCCGCATGTTCTTGCATACTTATTCCCAATTTTCATGGTGAAAGTCATCGGCATTCATTAGCATGATGGCTGACATGCGATTCGTTACAGTGGACGAGACTTCTTCAAGCTGGGTCGCATCGAATTGCGATGCGAAATAGCAACAAATCAATTCATTGTGGTCGAACCTGAGATCGACACCTCATCGGATTTGTTAGCGAATGAAGATACACCCAGTCCGTCCTCGTCGGTTGCAACACCAAACGCATTGTCGGCTGAGGCCATGGAGATCGATTCGCGTGCACCATCTGTGGAGCATGCAGATCAATTTCGCGGTCGGTACGAGCAATCTCAGGATCGTGACATATTACAACAGAAACCGTTGCAGCCTATCGAAGGCAGCAGGCAGTCAGTAATAGCACCACCGTCTAGGCACTCCCCTTCGATACGAGATTCTCCATACGTCGTGACGAAAGATATGACAAAAGGTTCACTGCAGTCGTCTTCATCCTATCATCAAGGGGCTCATGGGTCTCGTAGAGGACCTGACGTTGACTCAACGAGCGGTCAGTTTGGAGCTCCAACACTGACCCCTCAAGACCGGTCTACTACAGAAAAGCCTCAAACAAACGGCCATCAGTACCCTCGTTTACCACAGGATGTCGGTATAGACGCTATGGCGCGTCTACAGACGCAGATGTCTCAAAATAGTGGTGCCTTAGCTGCGCACACTCGCGACATAAGAATCGGCCAGGAGGCGGTTGGAGCAATGGAAGAAACAATCAGAGAATTTCAGGCCAAGTTCATTCGACAAAGTGCCGATATCCAAAGAATCGAGATGCTGGCTACGAGGCTCCAGAGCGAGATGCAGGGCATCCGCCATACGATGGAATCCATTAACCATGAGTTACAGGCAAGTCGGATGCAGAGACAGTCAGCTAACTCGGCTGTGCCTCCTGCGGCCCCATCTTTTGCGGCTCAAAGTTCAGCAATGGAGCTTCTCGCGCGGCAGTTGAATGAAGTGTCGCATAAGACGAGTGACCTAGACAACTTGAAGCTCCATATCGAAATCATGAAGGATAAAATCTATCGACTCGAAGAGCGCGCCGCACCCGAGCCTTCACAAGCACCGCCGTTTATGTATCAGACGCCACAAGTATCAGTGGCGCAGCCTTCGCAACTTGCTCCTACCACCGCTACATCACACCAAAGCACACCAACATTGACGCTGAGTAACAGAGCATCTCAGCCCGTATCCAATGGTCAGTCTCAGCAGTCTTCATTCGGAGCTCCTTCGACAACGGCTGCCACACCGGGTGTTCAGCCTACAAGTAGCCAGGCTAGTGGATGGGCTACTGTTAATGCAGGTGTGAAACGGACCCATCAGAATGGCGTTGAGACTCCGCAGGGAGGCAATGTTCATGCGCCCGAACCTACCAAAAGGCAGAGATTAGTGGACGATAGTACTTCGGGCTACACATCTTCACAGCAAACGCCTATGACAGATCATCGCCTCCAAACACCTGCACATATAATACCGTCTCAGCAAACTGCTCCCGAATCAACGCATGGATCGCAATCGCAACAATCATACCACGTCCCACACGCCACACAAGATGGTCCTTCGGACGCCAGTTGGCAACCCGAGTCTCAGCGCACGATCGAGCATCGACCGCGTGGGCGTCCACGTGGTAGCGGAGGTCCTGGAAGCCGGGGCGGTAGAGGTAGAAAGAGCATGCCAGCCCAGCTCCACAGTACACTCGGAACACCTGAATGGGAAAGGGATGATTGGCAAGGTGTTCCGGATTCGCAGACCGGTCCAGCTGGATACTACAACCACGTAGGGCAACCAGGACGTGGAGGCATTGCACGCCGCGGTAGTGGTGGCGGTGGTGGTCGTGGCGGCTACGCAACCAGCGACCGTGCTAGCAGTCTAGGTCTACAAGGTGTGACGGGCGCTATGAGCTTTGGATCACCCGGCGACCCATATGGGTCGGGAAAGAAGACGCGCACCAAACCCATTAGGAACGCAGATGGCGTGTTGATACGTAAAGATGGCCGGCCAGATATGCGTTCGCAATCTTCTGCGGCTAATCTCCGCAAAGTACACGAGCGCAAAGACGGTCAAGCAAGTCACTCACCTACAGGCTCGAGCTTCACGCCTACCAACCCCCAATACGCGATTTCGGCACAGGCGCCAGACACACCAAGCCCAAGTGGCTACGCTGCCGACCCAAGCGCGACCGATAAACACAACGCCATAATGGGTAAGATGTTTCCTGATGGTATCGACGCAGCACGAAGGAAACAAGACTATACACGTCAAGTTTTTGAAGAGAATCGCGATCATACCGCGCATCCACGATCACGGAACAGTGGCCCGGCAACGAGGACGGCGGTTCAGATTAAGAAGGAGCAAGTTGACCGGAACAGAATTTCTAGGACGCGAAGTCCGCAAGAGCAAGACGCAGACGTAGATATGGATGGAGCTGAGGATCATGCGGATGATGAGCGTCAGACATCTGATGAGAGTAGCAGTCGTGTCAGAGGTGGTGCGCAGTCGGCAGTTCAGACTCAGGATACGACTATGCAGGAGAATAGTAGCACCCGAGCTCCTTCACAGACTGTTCTAGAGACGCAGGCCGTCGATAGCTCGGTTACGATTGGAGCGGGGTCTACCCAGACTCAGTAGCGAGATGGGACCGTGATAAAGGTTGGAGCCATAAATTTTATTTCTTTGGCATTGTATCTTAATCATTGGCTCACCAGTAGCATTCCCTCACCCAAAGAAGCTTCTTTTACAATACCTGATCAGTTCCGGTACGGAGACACCCATGCCTCTAGCCAGCGTCACGTCGCAGACATTGATCTCATCTATGTGCATATATACGAGACTAACTGCCGATTCTCATACATATCGTAAAGGCGAATCCCAAACTTGAATCGACGTGCTAGTGAGATTGTCTCTAATTACATATTTTTGGATAATCGCTAGAATACATTTTTTAACACTGTACGTGTTCTTAGAACGGAACTGCAGGAGCCTTCTCTGACCCGTTAGTCCTCTCCGGGTAGTGAATTGCGCCTTCTGTGGTAGCGCAGTTGGTGAGGTAGCTAGCGGAAGCATTAACAGGAATAGCGTTGCCTTCCTGGGGGCGACCATAGACCTGTTCGTACATTAGCACCGATTGCAAATCGACGGATACTTGTTCAATGGAATACTTACATGCTCGTAGTACCAAACCTCGCTCAGGATAGTGTAACCCCTGTCAGTCGTGTTCTTTCCAGCCTCTGTCGCATTGTACCTAGGACCAGAGCAACCCAAGAAGGGAATGCCGCCATGCTGCTCATGCAGCACGTCGACGAGATCGGAGTAAGAGTAGGTGGTTGAGTTTGAGGGTGTGATATCCTTGGCGGCAAGCCAATCGAAAGTCGGGAACCTCTTGTAGTACTTGATAGCCGTCTCGAAAAAGTCAACAACATCTTCGTGCTCGCGGTACTGCGGACCGTAGCAGGGAACGTTGAAGGTAGAAAAGCAGGTTGCGTGCTTGGAGAACTCGTGGCCCCAGAAACCTGGATTGTCTTGCTGCCATGCGATCCAGTAAGTGTTCATGTATTCGAGTAGGTCGTAGCGACCAAACGGCTCGAGGAAGGTGCCGATGTTGGAGCCGTTGTATGGAGGAACAAATGTTCCATTTGGTAGACTGTTGGTGGTGTTCGGGCTGGGGATAGGATCGTATTGGCGGCTCAAGTCGCAGTATTGCGTATAACTACCGTTACAGAAGTCCGGCCATAGACCATGGAGGGTCCATGTGTCGGTGGGCAAGAGTTGGCCTTCAGACTCGCGCCCGGTGTACGTGTTCCAGAATTGGGTGCTTAGCACAAGTCCACCAAAAGTCTCCACACAGCAGGAATCGACAATGGACGGGTCTTGCGAAGGGCAAGACAGCAATGGCTCTTGTAGCTGGCATGTGTGGTTCAGGGGACTTTGGTTGGGATAGAGCTGTGCATTTGTCGTGGTCGCAAGCAGAGCCGCAGCTCCGGCCTTTGAAAAAGTAGCCTTCATGTTATCTTGACTTTGGAGCTACAAGACGAATTGGAGAAGAGGTATACTGCGATGGGAAACTCGATGATGCTGGGAAGCCGGCCATCTATAAAGCTCCCAAAAATTTGGCCACGGCCTACCCAGGCCGCTGCAGCCCCAGTCGGTCCTTACCATATGCAGAAGGTACATTTCCCAGACTTCTGGTTAGAGCTCCGACGGCGGCGATGAGCGAAAGATTCACAGTACCTGCATGTAAGCTAGACGCGCTCACGTGTCGGTCCCATTGGTAGATAAGAGAACAAGGCTACGCATGCCGCGCCGTGGTGCTTGTACCCACTTGAGCAGTCTCCGAGGCCACGCACGATGGTGGAGGTGCGCGTTGAGATATGAGATTGGTGGGTAGAGTCAGCCACAATGACGGCTTCTGTTGGCCGATGCAGCAAGAGTTGGGAATTGCACATCGAAGGATGGCTGGGACAGAACGTGGGTGACAGGGTCTGGCTTGGTTGGACCTGCTCGATGACGCCCCACAACCAAAGGCGCATCCAACGCGACGGCTGCATCGACATTGCTCAAAGGACAGTGAAAGCGTCAGTAGACGACCTGAAGGCTTCTCAGCGCTGCCGTACATGCTCGAAACCCCATCAGCGCCTCCAACGGCATAACGGGCCAACTCGCGCTCCGGTGGGCGTTCGCTATCTCCGCCTCGTCATTGCATCAGCGACACGACACACAACCATGCGCGCCTACCTCAAGCCCTTCCTAACCTCGCGCCGTTTTTTAGGCACTAAAGGACAGCGAGAATGCCTCCCTCGTCCTCCATAACTGCGTTACCGCCACACAGGCCAGATGCCTACACCACAGGCCATCACATCGGCAAGCCACCCACAAGCTTCAAGAACCCATGGCCCTCGTACAAGAACGACGGCATAATCACCGCTGTCCGCGCGCGCTTCAACACCCCAAAGAACTTCGTCCCTGTGCCCGCCGATCGCCTAGGCCTGGTCCAAGTGCGCAAGCCCGACTTCAACAATACGACCAACGGCTTGAAGGCGACATGGATAGGACATGCGAGTTTCCTGATTGAGACAACGGCTTCAGAGGGGAACGAAAGGGGTATGCGCATCCTTCTCGACCCTGTATGGAGTGACCGCGTAGGACCATATGGCATGGTCGGCCCCGTGCGCTTTACACCTCCACCATGCACCATCGATGAGTTACCTGAAATCGATGCTGTTTGCATAAGCCACGACCACTATGACCACCTCGATTCTGACACGCTGAAGAAGTTGAATGCGAAGCAGAATGGAGACTTGCGCTTCTTCTGCGCTTTGGGCGTCAAGACCGTCCTAACAGGGCTCGGCGTAGGCATCAAGGCCGACCAAGTCGAGGAGATGGACTGGTGGGACGGCATAACAATGTTCAAAAAGGGTGTAGGAGGCGCTGAACTGATATGCACACCCGCCCAACATCGATCTGGGCGTACGCCGTGGAATTTCGACGGTACATTGTGGTGTAGCTGGATCATCAAAGAGCCTTCTTCGTCCGGTAAGAAAGTCTTCTTCGCCGGAGACACGGGGTATTGTCATGTTTTGTCTGACGACCAATACTCGCACCACAACGCGCCACATCCACCTTGTCCGGCTTTTAAAGAAATTGGCAATTTATACGGTCCCTTCGATCTGGCGCTTGTGCCTGTTGGTTGCTTTAAGCCAAGGTCTGTCTTGTCTGGTCAACACTCTAGTCCGCAGGACTCTTTGGCTATACATAGGGATGTCAAGAGTAAGAAGAGTATAGGCATGCACTTTGGTACGTTCCGTGGTGCATACTCGGCGAACTACGAACCGGTTACTGAGCCGCCTGAACGCTGGCGGAAGGGTGCAGAGGCGGACGGTTTAAGGTGGGGAGTCGATGTGGACCTCTGTGACATTGGCGGAACGGTCGTGGTATAGCAATGCGGGACTTGGTACGGTAACTATGTGCTTCTTCGAACTTCTCTTACTCGGATTTCTTAATATACCACCTTGTGCCCCTTGCGCTCATTTGGCCTAACCCACGAAATGGGTTCCACTACATTAAAGAGAGAAACTGAACATCTCTTCGGAGCAAAACACTATTGATATTATGGACGTGCTGGTGGTAAGACGCAGGCATAACGCTGTCGACTTACACTGTATTGTATCGCAGTAGAAGTGTGTTCCCAAACACTGCTTTGGCTTTACTATATGCAGCTGTATTACAGAGCAAAGTACTTATACCTGGTACAATAAAGCGTATTAAGAGCTTCTAGACATAGATAGAGAATCTAGAAGTCTACAATGCTATTGATCTTTCTAGAATTTGTTCTGAGAAGCTAACGTAGGCGGCAAACTAGGGCATGTTATTCCTATACCCGTTCAGGTATTCTATTGTATATGGTGGTTCTGTTCATGATGCATAGAATAGATGAAAGTGATTCGAAAAATGCATTATGTCTATCCTCATGACGGAGGAAAAGTACCATCATGATTACTCATACAAAGCCAGTAATACCTTCTAATGCATATACATAAACAACTCTCGACGGACCGCAAATGGCGCCGTCTAGTTGTATTGCATGTAGGCCACCTCTTAATTGTACTGAGCGTACACTGCAGTGCTGTTGAACTTCATGTTGGCTTTGATCACCTTGTCCACAGCAGCGAGAAAGTCCTTCTCGGTGGCAACCTTTCTGCGACTGCGGATGGCGAACATACCAGCCTCTGTAGCTACACTCCTCAACTCGGCACCTGTGCTGTTGGGACAGAGACGAGAGATGAGCTCCCAACGGATGTCACGCTCTACACTCATGCTCTTGGCGTGGATACGGAGAATGTTGGCACGACCTTCCATGTCGGGTAACGAGAACTCGATCTTTCGGTCAATACGTCCCGGACGCATGAGGGCAGGATCGAGGGTTGAAGGTCTGTTGGTCGCGAACATGACCTTGATGTTGCCGCGAGCGTCGAAACCATCAAGTTGTGTAATGAGTTCCAACATAGTACGCTGTACTTCGTTGTCGCCTCCAGCACCGTCGTCGAAACGAGCGCCACCAACGGCATCGATTTCATCGAAGAAGATAATACACGCCTTCTTTGTTCGCGCCATCTCAAACAGCTCGCGCACCATCCTCGCTCCCTCTCCAACATATTTCTGAACAAGCTCGGATCCGATGACTCGGATAAAGGTGGCGTCGGTTCGGTTGGCAACAGCTCGGGCGCAAAGCGTCTTTCCGGTTCCCGGGGGACCGTAGAGAAGAGCACCCTTGGGCGGGTCGATACCAAGGTTGACGAAGCGCTCTGGTGACAGCAGCGGCATCTCGACGACTTCTCGTAGCTTCTCAATCTGCTCTTTGCAACCTCCGACATCTCCATAAGTGACATCAGGCTTGTCCTCGACCGTCATCATAGTAACCGAAGGGTCGATCTTTGGCGGTAGGGGAAGCAGGATCTGGTATTTGTTCCGGTCGACACCTACCCGCATGCCCTCCTCGATATCGGTGGGTGAGACGCGTTCTCCGAGGTTGACGACGAACTTGGCGATCTGCTTGACGTTGATGACATATTTGCTCTTCTCTGAATCCTTCTCGTCCTGTATTATCTTGGTGCATCGTGCGACCTGAAGTGGTTGCTCTTCTTGCATCCGTTGGCGGTCGGCGGCGATATCCCAGAGATGTGGAGGTGCGAGACCGGTATCTGATTCCTGGGGAAGTCAGCAGAGCATGGCCGGAGGGTTGGGAGGGGTCGCATACTTTGACGCCAATCTTCTCGTTTATCGTCTGTTGCTTGTCCTTGATCTCCTTCTCCAGCTTCTTGAGTTCAGCGCCATAGGGTGCCGCTCCGTATGTCTTCAACACCTGAATGTCCCTATCACGTCATTAGCCCATGTTTACGTTGCTGTCTTCTCGCCTCTTACTCATCAGTCAGAGGTGTGATCTTCTTCTCCTCAACCTCGTCGTCGGCGAAGTTCTTCTGGTACTTCTCCCAGGACTGGCCTGTGGCTGAAGGCATGTTGACGGTGTAGGCGGCGACTGTCAGGCGGCCAAGATGGTGTTGGGACTATGCGTGTGGTGGAGGTGCGAATGAATCCGGGTGGAAGCGACAGGCGGAGCAGATGCGGTAGTTCGGGTGAGTGTATGGGGGTTGGTTGTTGTGTAATGGGTGAAGGTGTAGCTGTGATGCGGCAATGGCCCGGCGAGTCGGAGCTTGTGGATTGGCCGTGCGCTACGTCTATCGCGTTCTCGAAATATTGTCAGTTCGCGTCCAGGCACCACAACTTCCCCGCCAAACCTTTACGATACCCCTCTTTTAGCTTTGTTCTTGCTATATACGGAAACATGGCTGCTCAAGTTGCAAACGGCGGTACCGGTGGCGGTAACACTGCCTTCAAGGTGCGCTGCGATGCTGAGCTATGAAAACATTGACTGACATGGAGCCAGGACAAGGAGAAGCCCAGAGCTGTTCGCAGCGCCAACATCATTGCCGCAAGAGGTATGCAGCTCGACTATGCTTGTTCAGAAGAGTTTCGCTAACGTCTCTTGTATAGCTGTGGCAGATGCGATCCGAACTGTATGTCCCACCATGAGGTGCGGGGAAGAACCAAATACTAATGCTTCGGTAGTCGTTGGGACCAAAGGGCATGGACAAGATGGTAAGAGAAGGCGCAATTCTCTGCCTGCCATAGCTGACTCGTTCAGATCCAAACCGCCAGAGGCCAGACCATCATCACAAACGACGGAGCCACCATGTTGAACCAGATGAGCGTTATGCACCCCTCCGCGAAGATGCTCGTCGACCTCGCACACGCCCAAGATATCGAAGCTGGAGATGGTACAACATCGGTTGTCGTCATTGCTGGAAGCCTGTTGGGCGCCGCTGAACGGTTATTGGGCAAGGGCATCCACCCTACAGTCATATCAGAGGCTTTCCAGCGCGCCGCGCAAGAGGCGATATCGATATTGACCGACATGGCCATTCCCATCTCGCTCACCGACAGGCAGACTCTCCTCAAGACTGCCACAACCGCACTCTCCTCCAAGATCGTTGCTCAGGAGCCCAAGCTACCTATCATGGCTGTAGACTCGGTGCTTAAAGTCATCGATCCCAAGACCGCAGACAACGTGGATTTGAAGAACATTCGGATGATCAAGAAGTCGGGCGGTACTATTGAAGACAGTGAGATGATCGATGGTCTGGTACTCAACCAGCCAGTAGTCAAGAGCGCTGGTGGCCCCACATTGAAGGAGAAGGCACGGATAGGTCTTATCCAATTCCAGTTGAGCCCACCGAAGCCAGACATGGAGAACCAGATTGTCGTCAACGACTACAGGCAAATGGACAAGATCCTCAAGGAGGAGCGAACATATTTGCTAAACATGGTCAAGAAGATCCAGAAAGCCAAGTGCAATGTCCTCTTCATCCAAAAATCCATTCTTCGAGATGCGGTCAACGACCTCAGTCTGCACTTCCTATCGAAGCTCAAGATCATGGTTATCAAGGATATCGAGCGTGACGAGATTGAGTTCATCTGCAAGGTACGTATGATGAGATTTTTGTGTGTAACAAATCTAACACAAAACAGAGCACTGGCTGCAAGCCTATCGCCGACATCGACTCTTTCACAGAAGATAAGCTCGGTTCAGCAGACCTTGTCGAGGAAGTACAGGCATCAGGTGCGCGATACGTCAAGGTTTCGGGTGTCAAGTCAGCAGCCAACACCGTCTCCATCGTTTGCCGAGGCGCCAACAACCTCATCCTGGATGAGACTGAGCGATCTCTACACGACGCTCACTGCGCCATTCGTTCGTTAGTTAAGAAGAAGGCTCTACTCGCGGGTGGCGGTGCTCCTGAAATTGAGATTGCGCATCAGCTGTCCCTCAAGGCTCGCGAGCTTTCTGGTACTGAGTCTATCTGCTGGAAAGCTTTCGCCGACGCAATGGAGGTCATCCCAACAACGCTGGCTGAGAACGCCGGTCTTAACAGCATCAAGGTTGTCACGGAGCTAAGGCATAGACACGCACAAGAACAGAAGAATGCAGGTATCAGCATTAAGAGTGGGGGTGTCAAGAACGACATCAGCGAGGAGAATGTGCTGCAGCCACTGCTAGTCAGCACCAGCGCTATCGAGCTGGCAGCCGAGACAGTCAAGATGATTCTGCGAATCGACGACATCGCCCTGTCAAGGTAAAGAATAGCACAACGCCCGACATAGCAGCGAAAGAAGCAGTATACCACGAGTAATGAAAAGTTCGAAGCTGTTCATGTCAAATACCTTTCTGGGAAATGCCTCGACTTTGCATGTGAAAGCAAACACTCACATTGCATCTAGCGCATGAATGTTGCAATTAAAGTCTGCATGTGGGAAGCATGGAACTGCAGTAGCGGGACACGTTGTCTTCTGCACATTGACAAAAAGAGAAAACCCATGAATCGTGTTTACTTTTCCACATACCGCATCCGGACGACCTCATCTTAACGGCTTAGGATGAGTGACGTTTCTAGCTTGACTCACATGAAAAACGAAAACCGCGGCCGTGGACAATTGCGCGCGTACCGAATAGTTGTCCCCATTGCTGATCTCGTACTCACATAGTCCTTCCCAGTTGATGCCCAGCATACGCAGTGTTCTCGGCTTTACTGTGCTGTACTCGTACGCAGTATATGCGTGTGGCACTTGACCAAGATAAGGCAATCACCCTAACTCAACGACTTTGTCGTGCATCCGATGCTACAGAATACCACATCATGATAACCGTTTTAATTCCGGCACAATATTGACATGTGGCCTTGCTGTTAGCGGATCGTACCACCATTACGCTAGTCTGAATGTTTAAACACAAAGACTCCAAGGTAACAAGCTAAGGATGTCAATACACCCATGACATGGATCAACGAAAGCCACATATACATCCATTGACTAGTACAACAGCCCTCTCCAACTTAGCTATTCAGCTTCCCAGCCTAGCACCTGCCACAGTGCTGCCACATTAACTTAACATGAGCAAGGGCGCGAAAAAGCAATTGATCACGAGAAACCTTATTTTCAGCCACCGTACTCTGTTTAACGGCTTTCCCATGAACATTTTCGCATGGCAAACATTGATATGCATGTGTCGTAGCTTTTTATCCTTTTCCTTCCTTTTGTCGTCGATCGCCCTGAATCTACAGCACTACCACGTATAGTACCATATCCTATACTTTTGACTTTGTACCAACAATGATCTCCAGGCATCCAGGCGTCCAGGCGTCAGGAAAACCTCATCCATCCTATAGCCGACAAACCATGAGTAAGGCTATTGTAGCCGCAACCAAGCCGCGCGCGATACGCGCTGCGAACGCAAGATCGAGTACCAGAGTTCTGCTGGGGACGAAAATCTGGACGGAAGCTGAAACTTAGCGTACCATACGATCAAAGCAGTTCCGTTCGGCATCTAGTTCACTAGTTTCACTCGCGTGTACCGACAAGGGAACCCGAGAACCCAAAAGTTCAGCCTGACGTCGAAGTGGAGCTTGACCGGAGGGGAAAGGTGGAGTTGAGGTGAGAATTAAAGTTGACCAATGTTTCAGAGAGCGATGGGTATCGGATGATCTCTGCTGTGCTGCGCGACATCATTGTTTAGTTTGCCTATCATGACGGCGATGGGCGAATATGTAGACTTGAGGCAGTGGTGAAATAGTTTTCTGGGAAAGTATTTGAGAAACTGACTTGTGAGAAAGACCCAAACAAAGTGGCTTATCCGATAAACGTAGTTATACCAGCAGTCCTGATCATGCTATTGGAACCCGAATGCATCATCACTGGAACACTCAGCTCCTAGCACAGTAGAACGCATACAATGCATCAAGTAAGGGATGCTGCATGCAAATGGCACATGTACTGTAATGTTGATCCTTTCCTCGCTACAGGATGAAAAGAGCAACGTCACACACAACCCATGTTCTTAGGATCTATGCGATATAGATCGCTCCACCACGGATAATATGGGTAGTCGGACTTTGGCGAAACATGTGGAGAGATAAGATGGGGTATTGCAGACGGATAGGTAAAGTTCCGGGCGCGAAGACTTAGTCATGATCGTTGCGGGCGATCAATTCTTCTGAAAAAGTCTGATAGTGGAAACGATAAACTCAATCTATTTGAGATGATAAATCTCCAATTACCGAATGTGGATGGGAAAGAACCAAACAGGAGATCTGTTGTTGTCATGGACAGCGAAAATGTGACTTTGGGAAAGCGACAGACCGATATTGGTTACTGCCGGATGGGTATCATTCTTGGTAATGGTCTTGGCTAGCTAAGTAGAAGCCAGCAGGGTAGCTGGCTGTGGGGGATGAAAGGAAAACGCCTCGTTCATGCATCTGAATCGTTCGAATCGTTCGGTTCGTGCATCGTGATAATCGTACAGTTGGAAGCCCGTGAAGTGTCTAAAAAAGTTTGAACAAGGAAAGAAGACCGCTCGCTGAAATGCAGCAGATCTCTCGGTCTTTATTAGAGAAGATAAGGAAAAGTTTATGTAAGAAATAGGCCAATACATGTAGGTCAAAGTGTAGGTCAGCGACTTGTTGCTTTGAGGCTGGCACGCTTCAATAAACGGCTGACGAGGTTTCCGCGTGGTTTTGGCTTGACGTAGAATGCGCCCTTGGTACCTGTCATATCGTCGGTAAAGACCAGATCTTCGAGTGCCAATGGGTCGTCTTTCGGAGTTTTCGGGCTCGAGCTTTGCCAACCATACAGTTGATCTTCGTCAGCTCGTAAATCGGGCCGGGTCAAAGTCATACGAAGTGTCATCTCTCGGTTGAACTGCCCGTTGGCGGAGTGAACAGGCGAAGGAGCGGGCGATTCAACTGAGAATTTGCGATGCGAGATCTGGCGAGAATGCATACGGAATGACAGTCCGGTGCTAGAAGGCGTAGCGGGTGAGTCCATGTCGGCTACTGAGCCAGCGTCAGACTCCAGTCCTTGGTTTTCATTGTTGTCTTCGAAAAAGGACAACTGCCCGTCTCTGAGGAAGGTCTGCATGTCTCGACTGAACTTACGGGCATGGTTGTCGATCTGGGGTAGCTGGAAGTGTGGTGTAGCAGAGTCATTCCCTGCCGACGATGGGAAACCGAACTCGATCGCTTCATCGAACTTTTGGGGTGATGCAAGGTACATGCGCAACTTCTTTCTCGCCTCTGGATCTTGGTAATGGGTCGCTTCGGTATCGACAACAAGGGGTGAAGGCGTTGATGGTAACGTGTGAGTTGCGAGCGAAGAGGAGTGCGCACGTTGGTGAAGACCTCTTGGCCTAGCATTGAAGAAGGGAGGGTCCGACATGTATGAGGATCCGTGGCGGACGGGGTGGGAGGTAAGTGACATTGTTCGTCTCATGTTATCTATCGGCATCTCTCTTCGCGTAAACATCGGTGTGGCCATGGTGTCGAGATATAGCAAATGCCTGTTTCGGTCCTTGCTCGTGTCGAGTGTAGCAGACGGCCCGAAAGAAGGGCGGGAAGGGCTGACAGTCGAAGAGGCCGATGAAGAACGTCGTCGTGAGCGTCCGCGTTCAGGAAGGTCGACCGGAGGGCTGGGAAAGTCGAAATGAAAGTCGTTGAAGCGTTGTTGTGCCCACTCGATATCTTGGTCGTCGGGAAATAAGGCTTGTTGGTGCCTTTGTTGGAGGAGTGCCTGCTCTTCGCGGGAAAAATGTTGCTTGCGTACCTTTTCAGGCAAAGAAAGGAAAAAGTCCAGCTCGACGTGGGAGATGTCGTGAGATTGCACGGCCTTTTCGGATTTGCGTCTGCGTCGTCCGGTGCCGAGTGATAGAGAAGGCCGGTGTGATTTGGATGAGGTGCTGGCCTGGGACGAGCGGCCTGATGTAGGCTCGTCGGAGGCCTGTTGTCGGATCTGCAAACGCTCCAGGGATGAAAAGTACTTTCTCCTGTAGCGGCACGGATTAGCATTGGCATCATGGCATAATTGACAAACCCTTCATCTACTGCAAGGTACACAAAAGTCATGGTGGGGGATTCGGTATATGCGCGTGCATAACGCGCCCTTATCACACGCCTCAACAAATCAGAGGCTTGGAATTTACTTACTGGACTGAATACGGCAGGGCGTCGAATTCCGCCTGTTGTAAAGGCAGAATAGTGCCTTTGACCTTGCTCTTCATGGCTTCGGCTCGGAACTCGACGTCGGCGAAGGCGCAATGTTGGATTCAGGCACATGTGCGGTTGTCTGCTCGATCGATGCTGCGAAAGGCGGCCCTGACGCCGTGGCCAAGCTGTGCGTCGGGCACGTCTCGTGAAGGCTGGTTGAGCAATGCTATACTTTGTTCTCGATGATCGACCGGAGAGCGATCCGAACAGCAGCAAGCGAAAGTCCGAAGAAGAAGGAATTATATGAAGGCCAACAGAACGACTGCTGGGGAGACAGAAACAATCTGTGGGCTTAGCACCGTACGACTGTCGCTCGCACTTGGGGCGGCTGCATATTCGTGTCGCGGGATGCTACAGCTGCAGGCTAACGCGCCGCCAAAGACGCACTCCTACTCTCCACCTCACACCTAGGCCCTGTAGTAGAGCCGTGGCTGAAGTATCCGAGAGCAGGCCTGGGTGTGTGCGTTCGTTGGTTGAGTCAGGTTGGACAGGCATGCCTCATCCCCGCTTCTCTCCACCTTGCCCGTCCGCTGTTTCAGGCCCGCGGCCGCCAGGTACACACCGTCAGCGGGGCCACGATAGTTAGCGTGCGACACACCGCTGCCAGAGCGACCCGGCTGGTGGTGTCGATACATGCTCTCTCAACTGTACCTCGTTTAGCCTCGTCATCAATATGCTTGCTTCTGGAATATTGCATTATTGCGTTATTGACCCATTGCCCCATTGCCCTATCGCGTGCCGACCAAGTCGCCGGATCAACACCTCAGCCAACGTGTCACGGGGTTAATATCGCACAGATCGCCGTGGACAACCAGACGCCTTGCACAACGTCGAGCATGCGCCGTGTAACGTCGACAAGCTGAGCAACACGCATGCACGCTCCATACAATCTGGTCTAACTGCAGTTTATTGCACAAGCACAAGCAAGGGTATCTCAAGAGAAGCGCATCCAGCTCCAGCTCCAACACAAACGTCACTGCCCCTGCAATGTCTCTAATATAATTCCCCAAATATCGGTGCGGTACCTGATTGCCAGTTTAAAGGCTGACAGACGTATTCCGGGGACATGGCGATCGTGGTAGACCCCGCCATCGTCTAGTCCCGCATCGAGAAAGTTTAGGCTTTCGGAAGCGTCTACTTAGGCTTCCCAACAACCTGTCGCTTGGATATTGGCGGATCCATTAATTTCACCAAGTCCTGCAGGAGATCGATGTTTGTTGTCGAAGAGTCCTGTTCACAAACAAGCATCTTCTAGATCTTCAGGCACCCGCAATGTCATCTGCGTTGGCGTACAAGTCAGTATTGAGTCCGTGCCACGTTTTGTTAAAAGCGCACGTACAGTAGTATTCGTCATCCAGTCCCTCACGGCTGGGGAGTACTGGCTCCTCCAGCCCAACGTCTTCGTATCGAACGTTGAGCAGACGGATCTTCAACCCGTAGCCGCCTATGAAGGTCGCCAACTTATTGGTATCGGCGGTTATAGGCTGTTGGTTTAACAGCATCAGCAATCCATCAAGCCACTCGGAAGCAAGGGTGTGGCTCTGAGGATGCAGATGCAGCAGGACAGATTCTTTCCGCCCTGCGCCTGAGCCGCTGGAAGCCTGCCGCGAGTGATTGGACGGCGGCAGGTAGCCGTGGATCGTGATCTTGGTCGACGTAGAAGCTCGCTCGTGGCCTAGCAGGGTTCTGACTGTACTGTCAGATGATGAGGTCGACGGAGCCGAAGCCGAGACATTGCTCACGACCGAAGAGACGATTGATAGATCGACTGTACATGTGTCAGCCATGGCAGTAACGCAAACCATAGGGGACGCGTGGATGCGTTACACTTACTCTTCTCCTGCAGTGTGTCTAATCTCGGCTCAGTCGCCGTCTTTTCGTCAAAATCAGCATAGTGCAGATATCGCCGGTTGTGTGACAATCGGACAAAACGCCATGCTGAGGGCACAGAACGATCCAGGGCCTTGCCGGTTACTGGACCTGCACTTGTGCCGTAGTCCATACCCATAGGGAACCACGCCCCTTGTAGCAGACATCGTATACGCTGCTCCTTTACGAACTGCAGAGCCTCGTGGTTGAGTTCGTCACGGACTTGACTGTGGACTGTTAGCTGAGCGCGAATCATGTGAAAACATGTAGCATACCGCAGATGATGGCCCCACGCGTCCTCGTACGTCAGCTCCAGTACTTCCATCTGGAGCTCTCTCAGACGCTTGAGTTCGAATTCAGTCAGATCCTCCTCCACATCTTTGACGTCCTTCATGCGTGGCGCCTGACCCACCACCTGCTCGATCAAGATGCGAATAAGCTCTTCAATCTTCTCAAAGTCCTCCGTCTGTGCGCCAGCGGCTTTCCACAGTCTGATGAAAGCATTTAACCCACTCGTGTGCAATCTAGACCAGTGGAGCAAGAGGGGTTTGAACGCGCGGTCAAAATTGGCTCGCGAGTCAGTATGTCTATGAGAGTCAAAGTCATCAGGCTTGTCTACTTCGAAATGCTCGTACAGAGTCTGGGTGACAGACAAACTTGCACGCGCAATTGGACACCGCTGCTCGGGTGGTTCTGCCGACTGCTCCAGTAAGAGCTTCTGAAATCCGTCTTCGTTCTTGTAGACGAAGTCGGTAATATCCATGAGGCCTAGGAAGCCAGTCTGATCAAACTCCCACGCAGGCGATTCAGTCTCGAAGCCCAGACGTTTCCATTTGTCTGGATTTTGTTTCTTGCTTCCCTTGGAGTCGGAGTCTGGCTTCTCTGGCTTGCTCGCTGTGTGTAGCCCCCGGATAGCCCTTCTGTGATCAGGATTCTCCAAATCGACCTTTTCTTCCCTCCAGTTTCGCAACAGTATCTTGGTCAACGACTGGAAGTCGAGCAATGGATGGGCCAAATCCTGTATCGCAGAGCTCTGCATGAGTCCATATACGCTCTTGATCACACCCAGCTCCTGCAGCTGCTTTATGAACTTGGGCCACTCAAAAGCCGCGTCGTTTGTGATGGCATCTCGCATGAGGGCGTTGATAAGCTGCAGCGAGTTGGCACATAGCGCGTGGTCGGCTGAGGCGATCTTTTCGACGAGGGAAGGTAGGAACTCAGGCTGAGTATCGACGGCAGGCTTCAGGCGCTGGAAGCCAGTGGTTCCTTCCTGAGAGTTGCGATGAGAGGGGTGGCCGACGATGGCTGCGAGGACTGACATGGCACCACGATTGACGTTGACGAGAGGTTGGGCGACCACAAGGTCGACTATCTGTTGCACAACTGTTAGATGTTGTTGATGGTTCCTCTCTGGTCTACTCACTCTCGCGACCAAATCATCGGTAACATGGTCCCATCCCTTGTCCAGCTCCAGCAGGCGTGCTAGAGAGGTGAGGCAGTATGCCAGTGTATTGCCTGTGGAATGCAGGGCCAGGAATCTGAGTTTGGGCAGACCGCCTTCGTATATGAAGACGTCGGCAAACGAGGGGTCGCCAATGGCACTCTGCAGCTTGAAGACGGCCATCTTGCGCACCGACTCCTCCTCCGCGCCGAGTCGCGCGACCAACTCGGAGACATTGACGCTATCCATGGCTCACGGCTCGCAGGGTAGGATGCGAGAATGTGGGGTAAGTGTATTGTGGAGATGCTACATTCATCCCAGATCACGCACGAGTGGCAAGCATGACACAATCGCCAGAGGGCCGGGAGTGGTATGCTAAGGGTTGGGGTGGTGTCTGTCTACGCCGTCGTCGATGTTTCACCCTGTCCCTGCGCCGTCGCGCGTTAGTGAGTCGCGACCTTTTGCTTGGCGACACGTGAAGCGTGTTGTGGGGGCCCACTCGCTGGCTGTTGGCTGCCTGCTCAGGTGGCTTGCGCTAGTCAGGTACATGGCCGAGCATCAATCAAGGCCGCCGACAACATCCCATCGCCCTCCAGTCCGTCCTGGTGACCCTCCTCGCCGTCCATCGCTCTGTCCGCTCCCTTCTTGTCTGCTCGCCTTGGCCCCGCCGTCTTCGATAGCCCTCGTCTTGTTTCTGCCTGGTGTTTCCTTTCCTGTATTGACGCCATCGCCGCCGCCGCCGCCGCCGCTGCACTTTCCGCCGTCGAGCCCGACAACAGCTTCTCCGCTCCGCCGTGACTCTCACCGCAACCCGCCGCCATGGTCTACATCACCTCTGACCTTTTCGGTCCGAACACACTACACGAGCGACAATACGACGACTCGCCAAATTACTGGCATGCCATGGCTCACCAACAACATGCCGCCGGCTTGGGCAAGAGAAAGAGGATGGCCGCCGATGATGGACCACAACAGTGAGTATTCATGCTTTATCAAAATCAAACCCCAAAACTAACAGCATGTTCAGAAACATAACACGCCAACATCGGCCGTCACCCAGTCGCGACTCCAACCGTCTACATCTCCACAGTACCCCGCCTTTCGACAGCAACAGCAACTTACCCTGCTCCCTCTTCCCATCAAAACAACACGAATACACATCAGAACGACGGCCGGTTAAGCAGTTGAAACGCCTCAGTCCAAAAGCGCCCCTTGTCAAGTCGACATCACATCTGATGGACGTTGACTTTGATCTTCCGCCGACATGCCAAAGCCAATCACACGCCGTTTCCGACTTGCGATCCTGTCACGCCTGCAACAAGGCGCCTAAGCGACGAAAGGACTTGGAGAATTACCTCGACTGCAGGAGGTGCGAAGGGCGGACGTGCTTTATCTGTGCGAGGCAATGTGTAGGGTGCAGCAAGGCCATCTGCAAGAAGTGCATAGTAGAGGTTGGAGAAGAGGGGGATGCTTGGTGTTTGGACTGTTACTCGCGTAATATCAATTCGTGAGCGTCACAAGAGGAGGTTGATTTTTAGTGATTTGGGAGGTGTTTTTTTGGATTGTTTGCCGGAGCAAAGCGGGCGTTCATGTGTTACTCCCAGCTGCATCTTGTGAGACTATGGAGCGTCATAATTGTTTTTCTTATCGACGGTCCTCGGGCTTTGCCCTAACGAGCATGTCAGCCATTCTACTTTCGCCCTTTGTATATAGCAAGGATCATGAGCATCATAATACAGACTAGATTTCCGGGTCATTGATAAGACCATGTACAATTCGTAGTCCTCATTCTATCGTTAAACATACACAGTGCCCAGCAAACCAGGAACGGTTCTAATCCTCATCATCAGTGTCCCTCTCCTCCATGACGCTCTCCGCATCTCCCGCTCGGAGCCTCGAGCGCGAACTTGTCATATCTCCGTCTTCAGCCTGACTATTCCTGGTGCTCCGTCTCCTACTCCTACTGCTGACGATACCAGGGAACAACCTAGGTTCTCCGTCTAGCGTGACAGTGCTCGTTGAGCGCGTCAGACCCTGGTCAGGCTCCTCGTATGCTTCTGTCGGCTGAGCGACTGAGAGAGTGCTGGGGTTTACAGTTATGCTGGAGCTGCCACCGTCTTTAGTGCCGGAAGGCGAGGCTGGCTGGCCGTGCAGACTACCCATGTCGGTTGTCGAGGTCGAAGGCTTGAGGCGGGCAACTTGAGCAGGAGGTAGTTTGGAAAACATCTGGTTGCCGCCTGCAGAAGCGTGCGTGGGAGAGGTGGGGTGCGTTCCTTGGAGCGACTTTGGTGTTTGAGGTACTTCGGATTGCAGGTTAGAGCTCGTGAGATCGTGGCTACCAGATTGTGCGGCGCGTGTATAGCGATCGATCCTATCCGCTGTCAGTATGCAAACCCATCGAACTGCATCTTCTACTTGACAAACTTACATGGCTAGTTCACCCATAAGTGTTTCGTGCCGGAATGCCTCGCGAATGCTAGGCACATTGGATCTCGCCATGTCATTGCCAGCGACGCCAGGAAGATGGTAGTTCTTACCCAACCACTTCTGCTTAACAACATGCTCAAAGCCGCTCTGCTCCACAGAATGTTTGGCTAGCTCACACATATCCACAGCACTCAGTTTGTAGATTTGCGCCGCGACCGAGTATTCCTCAATGAGGGGCTCTTTAGTAAAAGCGAACTGTAGAGGATCGTCTGTCGATAGCGAGACGTTGAGACCCCGGCGAAAGTAACTCAAGAACGGATTGCGTTCGTATGCCAAGAACAGCGCGTTATTGCTAAGAGGCGACATGGCGACACCAATTTGCTCAAGGTAGAAAATGTACTGGAGAAGCGGCACTTTACGGAGCAAGAGGCCGTGGCTGATGCTGTGACAGCATAGTACAGCGGCAGCCAAATGATCCGTGTCGCCAGCCTCTCCACAGTGCGGGCGCAAAAGGAAAGTGTTGAAGCCGCGCTGCTTCCTCCAGACGTTGAGCGACGACATATTAGCGAAGAGGTAGTACATCCAGTAGCTGTATGGCGGGTTCTGCTTTGTGGACCACTCGTTCGGGAACGGAAACTTTCTGTACACGCGTCGCTCAACTTTGCTCTCATCGTCGACGCTATCGAACCCAATGACCCTTTGCAGGAAAACGTGAAGCTTAGGGTGACTTGATGGATCTTTGGTGACCTCGAACAAAGGCTGGAACACATTTACGATAACTTGCTGGAAGTTGTCCATGAGGCCAGTAGCCTTGTACACATCGAACAAACGGGGTACTTGGATCAGCCATCGTACATTGGGCGAGAACAGCTTATTGTCAATGACCCAAGCCGCAAGCTTATCCCACTCTTCGATATCTCTACCGTAGATGGAAATGCGCCATTCGACAAATTGGTACTTGCTCGCTTCGAGATCCGATATGACTTCTTTGGTGATTTCAGCCAGGTATCGGCCCTTGACAAAGTTGTCTGTCTTCAAGAAAATGGTTCGGAGACGTGATTCACCAATCGGGTTATACTTCAAGTTGAACTTGTCGAAACGATGAAACGAATCCGTGTGAGCCTGCAGAGTCAGCAGATTGTCGCAACATGGAATGTCTGTACTTACATGCATATCTAGAGTATCAATACTCAGATCATACGCGGTCAAGTTGATTGACTCGAACACTTCCCTTAACGTAAGATGCTTGCCATCACGGAACAGTACCACTTCATCCGGAGACTTCTTCATCTTAGACTTGATGAAGCGCAGCAAATGCTTTTGGTTCATGCATGCTGAGTGGTGAACGTGTGTGTCTACCTTTCGGACGTTGTAGAAGTCCCTGTGCGGCACTTTTTTAGTGTCGGCCGTTTCTTGATATTCATTCAACAGGTAGTAAAGGTTGAATTTGCCCTCAAGATATTGGAGACGACGGAAAGCAAAGCTTTTACTCGGTCCATCGGAGGATATATCAAGAATGGCGTCGAGATCGATGTAAAATTCGCGCAATGTAGGAATGGCCACAATAGGCGTGTCGAGCTCAGCAGATTTAGCTGTCTCATACACCTGATAGACACCGCTCTCGTCCAGACGGAACGACATCTCTCCGGGGCCTGGCACCGGAAGGCAGTCTTCCAGATGAAAGTCTTCACCAATGTTGGTTCCCATTTTGCGAGGGAGCTTTGGGGCTTCATTGGGCTCTAGAATCCCGCTGTTCTGCAAGCTGCTGCCCGCATTGCGACGCTCTTTAGACGAGTCGTTCCATACTGGTTCAGGGGGAGTGGGGTAGATGCGCCAAGCGGGGTCGTCTTTGGGGTTATCGAAGTTGCGCTGTAGAGACAAGCGAATGTACTTGTGACGAAGATCTAGCACTTTCTGGATATTCGTATAGATTGAGCTAAGCTCAGTGGTGATACTGGAATCATTCATGGCGAAGCCTCCTGCGCCCGTGCCAACACCTATACCTGCGCCCGCGCCGTGGATACCTTCCTCAGCCAAAAGCGGTTTGTCTTCGTGTGGGAGACCAGGGTGTTGCGCATGGGATCGGGCTTGTTGATCGGCTTGGAGAAAGGCGTCGCCGTCATTGCCGGTACCTGCAGTGTTGGCTCCATGTTGAGTCATGTGTCGACGTGGATCCTGTGACTGCTCTGTGTGTGACAAGCCGATAGGTAGGTTGGACCGGTGCCCTTGATTCGCGAGCGTGACGTTGCTCTTCCTAGAGCGAATGCTCTCTGCCTTGCCTTGGAAGTCTACATTGTCTGTGGTGCCAAAGTTGGCGGGAAATGTCTTTGCGCGCATAGCAGGGCTGTATGCCTCTCCTGCTTGTGAGCCTCCATACTGCGTCTCTAGCTGATGCCGTTGGTAGAATTGCTTGGCTTCAGTGTGGCTCATCTGTTTCTCTGCAGTATAGTCATAGAAGGCAGTTCGTCGTTGCTTGTCGCGGGGCAGCATACCATTGTCGTCCTCTTCCTCATCGCTGGTGCCGGCGTTGTCCTGCGCCGTTGTAGTCGCACCGTTGTTCAGTCGTGTACGCCCGCTACCGCCAGCCTCGGTTTCAGACAAGTCATGGCTCAGTTCTTCTTCTTCAGAGGAGGGAATTTGGTCATCGTGGGCAGGGCCAAAGTCCGGAGACGCATCTGCGTCGGCAGAAAAGGCTCCTGGTCTCCAAATCAGTCTCTGCTTGTCTCGTATCGAGGGATTGGGATGTACTACCTTTCAACATGGTGCTGTGGAGAGGTGGTAGTTGCGGTTGCTAGAGCGAACACAAACTTTAGAGACGAGCCTCACCAGGAACGCGCCTCGGAGACCGCCGGCCTGTCGCCTGGCCCCGTGCCATTTTGTAAATTATGGATTCGATGACTCCATGGCATGCTCATTCTGCAGACTCTTCTAGTACAAGGACACAACCTATGGCGAACAAGACATGGAGGCTATAAGCATTCATGTTTCATTTGGGAAGTTTACTAGGCTTAGTCGGCCCCTCCATCCTCGGCTTGTGATGCTATCGGCAGGGTCAAGCCATTGTTGCCGAGACAGACATGTATAGCCTGCAATGCCACCTACATGGCACTCTGAAATGCTGTCCTCATGAATGCGCTCTATAAACCAAGATGAAGATACCCGAGGGGACAGGCTCAGACGCCGGATCGGAGCGAGTATTTGGTTAGAACCATCTGCACTCGTTTACGTGTGGAAGCTGCCCCTCCTGCCAATTGGACCATACCCCACAAAGTTATCTCTGCCACATGTGAGGGGAGTACTGTGTCATTGGAGATACCAATAGTGTCGCTTTTCAGCGGGCAGAAGAGGAAACAACATTGACGATAGTCTTATCCCATGCAATACGTCATCAAGAAGTGCCATCATTCATGTCGCAGACGCTTGAGTGAACGCCGCTCACGTGCTGGATGCTTAGCGCGAATCTATGATCCATGCCCAAAAATTTACCGTATTCCGACTTTTAGCAAGAAGGTCAAACTAGCCAACGTCCCTCACATCACCCATAATGTAAGACTCAATCCCGTTTGCAATTGGAGTGGTGGCATTAACCTATCAATGCAGGTTTCTTCTTCGCCGTACTGCCGTCCGCGCCATCACTGCGTCGCCTTCCAAGGCGTTCCTTGCGAAGCCCCGACCCATCAACACCGCCACACCCTCTGCCTTCCGTCTAAGACAACAGCAATGGTCAATCTCATCTTTCCAGAGACGATTCGCTAGCGATGAAGCTGCAAAGACGGAGCAGGCTGAGGCTGCTGCCGCCGACACCCCAGAGAACTTTGCGCAGACAGCCGCTGAGGCACCCGTCGAGGAGAACTTGACACCGGCTCAGCAAGAAGTGCAAGCCGAGCCCACCGACGCCTCTGCTACCGTTGATGCCGACGCGCTCGATGCTGCCGTCGAACACGCAGACAAAGGCAGGACGTTTAAGAAGCCACGGACTACTCCCCCCAACAACATGCTGTACATTGGCAACCTGTACTACGAAGTCACTGCAGAGCAACTGAAGCGCGTCTTTTCCAAATTTGGCGATGTTGAGAGCACCAGGATTGTCTACGACAACCGAGGCCTAAGCAGAGGGTATGTCGGTCAGCCAGTCTTTGCGCACACGTGCTAACTCTCACGCAGCTTCGGATATGTCGAATTCAAGAACGTCTCGGATGCGCAAGCTGCCCTTGACAACCTCGACATGCAGGTCTTCGAAGGCCGCAACCTCGTCGTCCAGTTCCACCAAGCCAAGCCCAACTCCAGGACCCGCAACACGAGCACAAACAAATTCGAAGCCAATCCTCCTTCCAAGACACTGTTCATCGGCAACATGTCTTTCGAGATGTCAGACAAGGACCTCAACGACCTTTTCCGTGATGTTCGCAATGTCATGGATGTCCGTGTGGCCATTGACAGGAGGACCGGCCAACCCAGAGGCTTTGCTCACGCAGACTTCATTGATGTTGCTAGCGCCACCAAGGCCAGGGAGGTTCTGAAGGAGAAGACCATCTACGGCAGGCAACTCCGTGTCGACTTCAGCAAATCTGGCACGGAACAACAGCGCAGCAAGCGTTCCGACTCTACCCAGGAGTAAGAGACGACGATAAAAAGAGGCCGAGAACTGTGAGAACATGCAAGGAGAAGGTCGCCTACCCCGTTTCTACAACGATGCATGTACGGCGGAAATGGTTGGCATTTCTGCACGATTGCACGACTGGGACATGTAGCCCATTGGCTGCATAATGTGTTGATAGACATGACTTTTGTATCATAGTGGATGAGCGTCTGGCGTTGTTATATTCCCATCTCTCTTTGTGCATGGTAGGGGATCAAGGTCTATAAGAGGCATGCTGACCTAAAAAAAAAAAAACTTTGCCAATGTACACTATCGGTCCATGTTGTGAAGAAACTTGGTATGGCGAGATCTACTACTATGTGTTGGCGCAAAGCTGTGCTGTTCCGTTCAAGGGCAGATTCACCCGCTCTATGTGGCGGCTCAGCGACCTCGGCCGCCCCGCGTACCTTCTCCACATGCTGATCAATTAAACCGGCCGACGCGCCTCTAGCACTTACTCGACCCCGACTTGTACATACTCTCTTCTCCCCTTCGTTCGCGTCATAGCAATCGCTTCACCATCTTTTAAATAGTTATCTCTTGCCATGTCTTTTCTCGGTGGCGCAGAATGCTCCACAGGCGCGAACCCGCTTAGCCAGTTCACCAAACACGTGCAGGATGACAAGTCGCTACAGAGAGACCGCCTGGTCGGGCGGGGGCCTGGAGGAATGCAGGAGGGCATGCGAAGCCAGCAAATGGGCGGTCCTTCAGATGGCGTAAGTTGGGAACAGCAGCCGACGACTGCGGGCAAGTGAGAAACATGGCTAATCGTGCGCTGCGTAGATGATGAACGAGTTCATGAACCAGAATGTCCAACTCCCACAGGGACCCGGTCCTGCGTCTCCATTCGCCATGGAGCAGATGCGAAGAGAGCTGGAGCGGACACAGCACAGCGGATCACCAGCATGGGCAGCAGAGTTCGACCCAGGCATGCAAGCGCCACAGATGGGAGGACCGGCCATGCAAGAAAGACCAGCAGGATTTAATCCTGCTGAATTCGCAAAGTTTCAGCAGATGAACCCAGCCGCGCGAACGGCGAGCCCAACTACCGCCTCACAGCCTTCGATGACAGGATACCAGCGGCCTATGTACGGAATGGGCATGGGCATGGGCAATATGGGCATGGGAATGGGCGGTATGGGCATGATGCAGCAGCCATACGCACCACAGAACTTCCAACAGCCCATGCAGGAAGGCAAAGGCAAGGGGCGCATGGTGGAGCTCGACGATCAGGATTGGGAGGCTCAGTTCGCACAGCTTGAGCAAACAGATCAGCAGGACCTGAGTGCCCTTGACGCCGAGGCGAACAAGGCTATGGAGGCAGAGCTCAACGAAATGGACAGGTCAGTAGAGAAAGATGCCGTTGATTTCGACGATTTCGAGTCCATTTGGAAGGGTATCCAAGCTGAGACTGAATACGCTAGGCAACTTGCCAACGAGGAGAACTTCGTCGAAGGACACATGGGCGACATGGACCAATGGGAAGGCTTCGACGGGCTCAACACACACTCGGTCCGCGATCCGGCAATGGGCGACTACTTATTTGAGCAGGAGAACCTCTTCAAGAACGTTACAAATCCATTTGAGGAAGGTGTGAAGATTATGGAAGACGGCGGAAACCTCTCACTGGCAGCCCTGGCATTTGAGGCAGCTGTTCAAAAAGACCCGAATCACATTGCAGCTTGGGTAAGATTGGGCGAGTCGCAAGCGCAGAACGAGAAGGAAACACCGGCTATAAGAGCGTTGGAACATGCTTTGAAGCAGGACCCGTCTAACCTAGAGGCTCTCATGGGTCTGGCTGTATCCTACACGAACGAAGGCTACGAGAGCACCGCATACCGAACCCTGGAACGCTGGCTGGCCACCAAGTACCCGTCACTAATCAAAGAGCCACTTTCTTCAGATGCCGAGATGGGCTTCACAGACCGCCATCTGCTTCATGAGAAAGTCACAAACCTCTTCATCCAAGCCGCACAACTCTCGCCAAGTGGCGAGCAAATGGATCCCGACGTGCAAGTAGGCTTGGGTGTGCTGTTCTATGGCGTAGAAGAATATGACAAAGCAGTCGACTGTTTCGGTGCCGCTCTTGCGTCCACAGAATCCGGCGTCTCAAACTCTTCATCACAAGTCCATCTTCTCTGGAATCGCCTCGGTGCAACCCTCGCAAATTCAGGCCGCAGCGAAGAGGCCATTGACGCCTACTCGCGCGCTCTCGCACTCCGACCAAATTTTGTCCGCGCACGCTACAACCTCGGTGTGTCATGCATCAACATTGGTTGCTACACTGAAGCCGCACAGCACTTGCTCGGTGCGCTAGCTATGCACAAGGTCGTCGAGCGTGAAGGTAAGGAGAAGGCTAGGGAAGTTGTTGGCGAGGGTGTCTCTGACAGCCAACTTGACAACATGATTCACCAAAACCAAAGCACAAACCTGTACGATACGTTACGTAGGGTGTTCGGCCAGATGGGCCGTAGGGATCTCTCTGATATTGTGGGTCCAGGCATGGATGTTGAGCGTTTTCGAGGCGAGTTTGAGTTTTGAAAAGCATGGTAGCGAACGTGTTGTCACAGCAAAACCAGAGGATGAGCAGCATGCTGATGAGAGCTACGATGACTGGCTTTTACAAAGGAAAGTCAAGAGACTACGAGTGGATGAATGGGATGATGGGGATCTCGGCGATAGTTGTTGCTTTGGCACACGAACGGTGGAGGTTGGTACGGATTGCGTTTGGAAGCTGCATGGAGGCGTTTAAATCATCGAAGACGCATAGCCGATCGCTACGATGTCGATATTACCTTGTCCCTCACTGGCTCACATAGATCCAAGTACTTGATCTCTCTTCACTGTTGCTCAAAAACCCCGATCAGTTCTCATAGGAAATATGTAGACATGTGCTGGAAACATAATGTCAGAAGCTTGCAAAGTTGTACAGTGATGAGTCGATCATGCATTGTTCACCACTTTACTTTATATCTAATACATAGGAGAATATTTGCGTGCTTGAAGGCGATGACCCCAACCCAGCCACGTCCAAAGGCAGAAAACACTATAAAATACACCGAAACCTCTGAATCACACTACCAGCACTCCACGCTGTGCAACGTTTTACCCTAGTTAACCCAATAGAAAGTTCTCCAACCCCACACCTACGTGCACCTTCCACTCATGCTCCATCTATTTAGCAAAGTGCAAGTCGTAGCCGAGCCACTTCCTTGACTGAACTTGGGGAACAGTAAGACCCGGGCTACCGTACGTGAGCGGTGCAAAGAAGAGGAAGCACCAGAAGACGGCAGCAAGGATGACGCCACAGGCGATCCAGCTGCCCGCCAGGCTGGAAGTAGCAACACGTTCGCGAACAGGACGTGAGCGAGTGCGGCGGTGACCCTTGGCAGAGGCCGGCATCTCGGGATCCTGAGGTTCAATGCAGAATACAAATTCTACTAACGCGCCAGTGACTAGACAAGATGCGAGATGTGCAGGGAGGTAGTGGTGCAAGAAGAGCTGACGACCCATGATATAAAAGGGAATGTAATGGGCAGCCCAGGTAAGGAAGAAGAATCCAGTGGAGTTGTAAAGACGAGAGCGAGTGCCTACAGACATGAATGTTAGAACCTCCCCTTCAAATACAAATGCCAAGATGAAAGCGAATAATCTGGGTTGAATGTAGGGTGACAGTAACTTACGATCATCAAGGGCATCCATGCCACGGCGGAGAGCTAGTTGATCGGCACCAATGATACCAGCAAAGACCGCGAGGAGCGAGGAAGCAAGCCACCATCCAATAGGGTTACCTAGGAAGTAAATCTGTTGGCGAGTATCGTTGTGGGTCCAGAAAGATACACCGCGAAGCAGGAAAGGCCAGGAAATGGGTTGAGATGCATATGGATGCGAGCTAGTCAAGGCGTTGTTGTGGTGGAACATGGCGCGCTGAAGCTCAACCCACTTCCTGAGGAAGCTCAAGTGCTTGACCTGCTTGGGCTCCTTCTTGTTGCGCTCGTCCTCAGCAGGAAGGGATGGAATGTCATCCACATACCAGAGATTGCTGGATTGTTGGACAGCCTTGTTGCCATTAATCTCAGCCTGCTTGTATGCCCAGTCAGGGAGAGGCTTAGTGTGGGTCCACATGGCAACCTTTGTTGGCACGTGAACTAGCTTGAAATGAGTTGACATGGTCTTGAAATCGCCCTTGCCCTTGTCGACCTTCAGCTCGAAGAGAGTGTCGTTGTAACGTGTACCAGCTGCTTCTTCCTTGTTCACAGTCGTGAACTCTTGGTTGGTGGGATAGTAAGGAGAAGCAACATCATGTGTCAGGAGAATGGTGTCTGTGATCAAATGGCGAAGACGGATGGTGTCTCCGACCTTGACGCGTTGACCGACTTCGCTTGACAAGGGCTTTGAAGGAAGGACCTGCCAGTGGTTGTTGGTGTCATTGTGAGGATACCCTGTAACCTGCTGTCCCTGCGAAGAGACACGTCCATCGTCGTAGCGCAGCGGGTAGCGGTCAGGATGGCTGTGAAGATAGACCTTGGTCTCCTTGTGGCGAATGGTGATGGAATCGTAGTAGTTGATGCCAACAGACTGGAGGCTCATTACATTGTCGCTTAGAGTTTCCTGGAATTCCGGGGTCATGAAGTCGTCACCAGGTCCAGATCGAGTGAGAATAGCGAAATGCACCTGGAACCAGAAAAGGTATAGGAAGAAGGGAACGATGACCAAGCCAACAGCACGGGCGGCGAAGTGTTTGCCAAACTCGGCCAGAGTCAAGGCTCCCTGTCGTCGGTTGACATCCATCAAGTCCCAAAGGTCAATCATGACCGGTACACCAATAGAGAAGAAAGTGAAGACACCAACGTACTTGATGGAGATGACGCAGCTCAGGCTGATGCCAGTCAGAAGGAGCCACTTCCACCATTTCCGTCCAAAAGGAACGTGTCGCTCTTTGTAGAAGCGAATGTAAGAAAGCACAGAGAGCGCCATGAAGAAAATGAGCGAAGCATCGAGGAGGATCAGACGCGTCTGACCAATGTGGGCGTTGTCAAGAAGCATAAGACCGGCGGCAGTGATGCAGGCGGGTAGCGAATAGCCGGATTCCCACATGATCATGAAGACAATGGGAACAGTGAGAGCACCGAGCGAGGCGGGCATGGCGCGGTATGCGACGTAGGGGACCTTGTTGGTGATGTAGGAATCGCCAATGTTCTCGAACAGGAAGTCACCCTTGTATCCGACGAGCCAGCCAGCGAGGGCAAAGAGGAGCTTTCCGAGAGGAGGATGGACATCGAAGAAGTAGGTTCGTTGCAGGTAGTACGAAGCGAACTGCAAGCGCGATTAGCCATCTATAAGAGCCCTGGTGATGATATACGCACCTTTCCAAAGTGCACTTCATCAAACACAACCTGATCGGGATGTCTGATGCCCCAGAAGCGCGTGACAAAGGCCAGAGCAGTCATTACTGCGATGGCGAGCTTGTAATCCCACTCTTTGCCCTGCTGGATTTGGGCCGGCTTGTATGGTTTGGCCTTCTCGACAACATTGGCGACCTTCTCCGACACCTTTTCGGCAAGAGCTTCTGGGTTTGGTGAGGCTCCTCGTTTTTTGTCCTTGCCTGGGCGCTGGCGGACGCTACCAGCAGGTGAAGACATGGTGGGCTATAGCTCGATGAAGCTACCTGTTGTTCTGGCTGTTAGCTTGCAATGCTGCGGCGCGGTTAAACAAGTTGAGGTGCACTCACCTCCCACAAAGAAAAGAACGGGTTTGATGGAATTGAAAAGAGAGTTGGGGTTGCACTCTAAGAGACACGACACCTAATCGCGAGTTCAGGGTCCGGAAGAGCCAATCCCTAATAGGCTCTCTCGCTTGCACTTGGCCCCTGCATTAGCGGTCATTGGTCCACCACGATCACAGCCCCCCAGCGAGGGGTAATGGAGCTCTGGTGAGAGTGATTTCGGATATCTATTCTTGGCACAGTGATGTGAACGATCTTCATGTGCTCTATGTGTTCCGAGATACCACCGTCGCCTACTTCCTTGCAAAACATCGCCGGGGGTAGGTCTAGATTGCCATCGACACCACGTCATCAAGTCCCTTCAAGTGATATACATTCTGCAATCACTGACGCTTCTTTCCCTGTTCGGCTTCCAACTTCTTTTGCTGTGGAATGCGATACGACGTTTCCCATCCGTACAGAGCGCCCGCACCAAACACCATTGCCGCGCCAACCTTCATCAACCCACTCATCTGGTTCCCGAAGAGCCAGATACTCAGCAAGAAGCTTACCAGTTTTCTGATGTTCAAAACTATCGTAACAGTAACCGCAGATGTGTTTGCACTAAGCATGTTGACGCCAGTGATGCAAAGTAGTTGCGTCAGGGCATTGGCGGTAAGGTAGATGACGTGCTGCGATGTCGAGGCCAAGATACTGTTGACGATTGGCGGAAGGCTTTCGGCCACCTTGGGTGGCACCTCGAATGACTGCGATGCCTGTAGACGCTTGAACTGTTGGGTCAAAACTGGGGTGAATCCCGCGAAGAACGGAATAGACAGCAGGTGGGAGTAGAAGAGATTGGCCTGCCAGTCCTTGCCGTGCTCGCGATAAACGTCTTCGACATAGGCTCCCATCCATGCAGAGAGCAGTTGAGCAATAAGTAGGATGGCGAGACCAGCTTGAAGCGACGAGTTGGACTCGTCGGAACTCGAGGCCTCCATATTCTTGCCCTTGATTCAGGATCAGCATCTGCGGATGATTGATGGTACATATAAGCTTACCTTCGATTGTGCATCTGCCCATGCGGATACCATGACGCCTAGCGTCAGAATTGCGACCGAGAAGACCTGTAAAGGAGTGTATCTCTTGCCACGAAGCCATCCAGCCGCCATGGTAGTCACACTACCAAAGCTCCTGAGGATGATGTGAACGGGGACAGAGATATTGAAAGCAAACGCCCAGTTGTTTAACATGTTGACTGTGAAGAACAACGCAGCGCTGACGCACCACTTTCGGAAAGGGACCGGCGAGCTCCTCAAAAAGTAGCGACCGTTTGGGTCGAACTGGTAGTGCAATGTTGATAGACATGTAAACACAAATTGGAAGAGCGTGATGAGTAAACCACTAACAGGCTCCTGTCTGAAGTGCTGTCAGCGGTTATGCTACCAACGACAGCTCGGACCTATTTACTTTACTATCGCTTCCAAGCAGTAAACCTTTGTATTCCTTAGTGTTGTTTTCGCAATGCCTTTGACAAACTTACATTGGCACAGCATCCTCCAAAAATGAGCGAAAAGCTGCTGATAACGGGCGCGATAGCGGCCATGCTGAACGACAAGGAGCGCAAGAGCTGAGATGAATTGCCGAAGTGGGATTTGAATAGTGTCAGACTTTCGAAGCAAAAAAGTGGTCGAGCTGAGATTGTTAGACAAGTGACGTAGGTGAGTGACAGATGACGGTAAGCTGGCAGGTGCAGAAAGTACCCAGAACCGTATAGAGCGTAAGGCGAGCCCACCCTCTGTGCGCAAGTCTTGCAATATATGCACTTACGTGAAAAGCGATTGTAGAATCTTTCTATGTGGTTATCATAGCTTGCGATTTTGTGAACGTTGCAGAGGGAAACTTGAAGCCGTGAGACGCAACGTGGAAGTCTGGGATGTCAAGAGCCTCACCACGGACGCTAACGGGATCAACCTTGAGTCTTGCCGGATCAAGCAAACTTCTAGAACAAAGCTTGAATTTGAAAACCTTCGCGCATCTGATGGAAGAAGTCAATTGATTTGATTGACAGGAATTTCCCGCTCATGTTGCGGAGACATGCATGTACGCATTGTTAGTATGCTTGTCATGTATTATGAGCTTTGGCCCAGCGCTTCAAGGGCTGCCTCATGCAATGTGAGACCCACACTCATTATTTATAGTTTCTTTTATTCTTTCTCTGCACCACTCAGAGTCATTATAGTGGTGTTGCAATCTACACTGATCTGCAGCTGCCTGGTCGTTGACCACGTTGCGACGTCCCTCATCTGCATTCTCACGCCAATTCGCCAAGAATGCTCCTGTTCTATCATCCTAGCGCCGCCTGGCAGGCTGCTGCCAACATTGAAAGGAAGATGGAAGGGTAAAGATGACCAAGAACCTAATAGGCTAATGCTCCGGTTTACATGTATCCTCTGGCGATATTCGTGAATCAAGACTGCCCTTACAATGCGGAGAAGACGAAAAGCTGCAGAGATTGTCAGTATGGTCATCATTTTAGGAGGACAGATATGCTTACGTTGTTTGTTGCCGCGATAGCGATGCTATCTTCGAATGGATGCCAGCTCATGTGTAAGATCTTCTTGTTGAAGTCGATCTGGTCTGCGTCTGTTTCCTTCCTCATACGTTGCCCTTGTCCAACTGCACCAGCAGCGGGGCTGCCGGCTCTCGAACCACCCTTCTTACTTGTGTTGCTACCTGTCGGGCTTGTCGACGAGTTCATGGGTGTTGGAATTCCAACCTTCTTGGCTTTGAAGGCAGACTTATCTGCCTGTAATACTACCTCGGTATCTTTGTCGTTGTCAGACGGGTATATCATGAAGTTGTTGTTGTAACTGCCAGTCATAACATTTTTCGCGTCTCCAGAGAAAACGACCTCGAATTTGTCGAAGATGCTGTCGTTTTCGTAGGTGTCGCAGAGTCTTGGTCGGAGATGCTCGTGAATAGGGATCGTCTTGACTGGGGACTTCTCCATGTTGACATCCCAGATCTTGACTGTCAAATAGTCGCGTGACAAGATGTATCGCCCGTCATGCGAAAACCGTACGTCAGAGATGGATGAGATGATCTCGGAGAAGAAGGATCGCGAAGATGGGTCTTCCTCCTGTTCGAATTCTAAGGGCAGAGGTTAGCATTGCTTTCGGGCAAGCAGTCGACGACTTACGCTTCGCATGCTGGTCGCACAATGCACTCTCGCGCATGTCGGCCAGCTTGATCGTGCCCTTGGAACTTGCGTACATGAACCAATTGCAGCTGATCGGATGGAATTCCGCAGCCGTGATGACCTCTGTAAGCTCTTCCATGTTGGCCGGCTTGATGTCGACAATGTTGAAGCTCTGGTCTTGGATGTTGAGGTTCCAGAGGTTGATTCGCAAATCGTCGCTACTAATGAATGTCTCTCCATCGCTGTTGACCGATATGCTGTTGATGTGGTAGGCGTGTGCGTTCGCATACGTCTTTCGTGGTACTGCAGCAACAACTGTGTCGTGGTGTGTGAGCCGTGGAAGCTTCAGGTCGGTGGCGCTGCGGAACTGTGCGTTCGGGTTCCTGACGGGACCGCCTCCACCAGCAACCCCACCTCCAGGTGTCAACTCATGCGACAGATTGTTCTCCGCCACCACTTTTAGCGACTTCTCAAATACCTTCCATAGCTTGATTGTCTTGTCATTTGTGGAGAGCAGGTAGTGTGAGGCGTTTTGCCGGCGGCACCACTTGATCTTATTGATCTTCTCTTCGATCTCGAGAGACTTCAGGTAATCGAACTCAGGCTCGTGCGATTGGAACTCGGTGTGGAACTTGTACTCGCAGGTTTTTTTCTGCATGATGTTAGTCTTTCCGACGGTGAAGGTTCCTAGCAGAGAAGGAGCATACCGTCTCGTTCCTCTCGAACAGGACCACACGGCCACCCTTGTCACCAGTTGCGAGGTAATTGCCCGTCTGGTCGAACTCGACGGTTGAGATGATGTCGGCTGCGCTCGCTGTCAGCAATTGCATGCAGGTATTAACGAATGTACAGAGGACAGGGCGGTAAGAAATGGGTACGTACCTTCGGTTATATCTTCAACATCGCCTTTGTCGCCGAAGCATCTGGTCAAGTCAGTGGCGTTTCCAGAGCGGTCTGAGCAAACTAGCAGGCACGGGGATGGACAAGCCGGTAAAGCTGACAGCGATAGGTAGCGTGCAGAGAGGTACGTACTGTGTGAACTTCCACGTCGTGGGGTTGCCTTCGGCTTCTACCATGATTCTAGACAAGGATTGCGGAGCAGCAGCGGCGTGCGATCAAGGGTAGCTAGTGCTCCGATGTGCTGGTTAAAGAATGGTGTATATGTATTCAGTAAGCGATCTGTCGAGCTGGTAGTAGGGCCGTGGTGAGATAGCGCCGCCAACGTCGAGGGTGGTGGATGGGTGATCGATGGGGAATGATGTAGTGGGAGCGGTGTCTGCTGGTCGAGTGGCCGATAGCGGGGTCAGCGGTGGGTTGGGCTTGTTGTTGAGCTCCGGTAGAATCGACTCGGCGGCAGAGTGACGAGGGCGGGCGACGATGCAGGGAGCAACAGCGCAGGTACAGAGACAAAGCGTGTTAGTTGATACCTCGATTCACTGCTTAGTGGGGGAGGCGCGCCTTCCACGTCCGGCCTTGGCACGACGGCGCGCCTGCCCCAACGCAGTTTAGCGCCCATCTGCTCGGCTCCCACAACGAATATTCGTTTTCGCTGTCAGTCCGAACTTCTGACAACTTCGACACTACTAACCATAGCACATCGAACTCGCCATGTCCCACAGGAAGTTCGAAGCTCCCCGCCACGGGTCTCTGGCATTCTTGCCGCGAAAGCGCGCTGCCCGTCACCGGGGTAAGGTGAAGAGGTAAATTCCCATGGCACCGCCGCCCAGCGCCGTTCGACAGCCTGCTCACTGCAATTGCCAGCTTCCCTAAGGATGACCCCAAGAAGCCCGTCCACCTGACGGCCGCCATGGGCTACAAGGCCGGTATGACCACAATCGTCCGCGACCTTGACCGTCCTGGTGCGAAGTTGCACAAGAAGGAGATTGTCGAGGCCTGCACAGTCATCGAGACTCCTCCTGTACGCACAGCCGACCCCAACCAATTTTGGCGCACCACTAACACGACCGCAGATGATCGCTGTCGGTCTTGTCGGCTACATCGAGACCCCCCGCGGTCTCCGCTCGCTCACCACCGTCTGGGCCGAGCACTTGAGCGACGAGGTCAAGCGCCGATTCTACCGCAACTGGTACAAGAGCAAGAAGAAGGCCTTCACCAAGTACGCCAAGAAGCACTCTGAGGAGAGCGGTGCCTCCATCACCCGCGAGCTCGAGCGCATGAAGAAGTACTGCACCGTCGTCCGCGTTCTCGCCCACACCCAGATCCACAAGACCCCTCTCAAGCAGAAGAAGGCCCACCTTATGGAGATCCAGGTCAACGGTGGCAGCATCGCCGACAAGGTCTCCTACGGTCACGGTCTGTTCGAGAAGCCAATTGAGATCAGCTCCATTTTCGAGGACAACGAGATGATCGACGTTATCGCCGTCACCAAGGGTCACGGATACAACGGTGTCACCTCCCGTTGGGGCACCAAGAAGCTCCCGCGTAAGACACACAAGGGTCTCCGTAAGGTCGCCTGTATCGGTGCCTGGCATCCTGCCCACGTCCAATGGACTGTTGCCCGTGCTGGTCAAATGGGTTACCACCACCGTACCTCTGTCAACCACAAGATCTACCGTATCGGTAAGGCTGACGACGAGGGTAACGCCTCAACCGAGTTCGACGTCTCCAAGAAGCGCATCACACCGTAAGTTATTCTGTCTTCCCAAACGCCGATCACTACTAACATGTACCAGCATGGGTGGCTTCGTCCGCTACGGTGAGGTCAAGAACGACTTCGTTCTCCTCAAGGGTAACTGCCCTGGTGTCAAGAAGCGCGTCATGACCCTGCGCAAGTCCATGTTCACCCACACCAGCAGGAGGGCGCTCGAGAAGGTCGAGCTCAAGTGGATCGACACCTCTTCCAAGTTCGGTCACGGTGCTTACCAGACACCGGCAGAGAAGAGGCAATACGAGGGTGTCCTCAAGAAGGACCTCCAGACTTCGTCTTAGAAGTCTTGAGGTGGTGCTACGGAGTGCATGCTTTGTTCTCATGGGCTTGGGCGCACGGGATAGGTCTACAACATGGATGCCAGTCATGAGCGATTGAACAAAAAATTCAACGATTCCCCAATTCAAAATGCGTTTCTCGTGTTGTGATGTACATGATCGTATTTTGCATCAACAGCTGCAAAATCGTTTTCCGTGATGTCTCTGTGTGGCCTGGTTTCGCGTAGCTAGTAGTACGTTTGGTGTAGGGCGTGGGTGGGCGGAACACGGGCAAATGGTTCAAACTCGCAACCTGACGGCGCACAGTAGAAAGCAGAAGCAAATCATTAGAATTAGTATTCTCGTAGAAATCGACTCTTGCATAAATGTGGTGTCCAGACGAGGCTTTACTAAATAACAGGGACCGAATACATACTAACATTAGTAGGAACCCTTGTACTTGAATACGCAACTTGCGGAGAAGATTCCCTAGTACAAATGGCTGGGGAAGGGCCGTGTGATCGTGTGAGAAGGTCTATGACGACGACGAATTAGGCTCCATATCTGAAGCGCCAGCGGCAACAATTGTCGGCCAGACAAGTCGCATGAGTCAGCCCAAGTGACAGCAGTTGTCATGTGCCTCCTAAGTACCAACATGGCTTTGAGTGTCCAAAGTTGGGCGGTATCGAGCAAACAGCTGTCTTGTGTGGCTAGAAATCGTTGGCAGGATTCTGTCCGTGGCCATGGACGTATTGTGCAGCAAGGCGTACGCGCAAACTTAGGGCACCTATGTTAATAGCCTATATGGACTGCGTGACCCTGGGATGGAGGCAAACGTGCATCGCGTTCATCAAGAAGAAAAGCCGGAATGAATGGCAGGTACTTGAGAGGCAATGCAGCCGAGGCCTACCGATCCAATTAGCGCCCTCCGATTTTAGTTTGTAAGTAACGCCGTCGGTCGCAACTGCCATCATTGACCTCCAACTTCGAATCCACAAGGACCTTTCGCACTCCCGTATACTCTCCGCTCTTCGGCTACCGCCAATATGAGTTGTCTCAGGATGCGTCGTACGCAGCTTGCAAGCCAGGTGAGTTTCTGCACGCTTTCCATGCCACACGTTCGCAGTCGACGGTCGATAAACTCGGCATCCGCCGCACCGAGGCGTGTGCCACATCCCACATGGCTTTGGCAGATTGTCGCACGTCAACACGACACGTTTGCAGTAGCAGACAATGCCCTTGAATCTCTCATGTTTTCCTGCGATTCTCTCCCGGTTCAATGGCTAACATTTGCCTCATAGCTCGCGAGGAGCTTCCGCCCAACCACACGAGCTTTCTCTTCAACCCGGCCAGCGCAACGCATTTTCGCTACTGAGAACCTGAGGGCAAAGGAAGCGTCGGGTTTCATTTCCAGCAAATACCCCGTCATCGACCACGAATACGATGCCATTGTCGTTGGTGCTGGAGGAGCTGGTCTTCGCGCCGCGTTCGGTCTCGCTGAAGCTGGTTTCAACACCGCCTGTATATCTAAGCTTTTCCCCACACGGTCGCACACAGTAGCCGCACAGGGTGGAATTAATGCTGCGCTTGGAAAGTATGTAGAGACGACGGGTGTCTCGTAGAGGTTCCAGAAGCTGACGAACATGTGTAGCATGCATGAGGACGACTGGCGGTGGCATATGTACGACACAGTCAAGGGATCCGACTGGCTTGGCGACCAGGACGCCATTCACTACATGACAAGAGAAGCGCCTCAATCTGTTATCGAACTCGAGAACTATGGTTGCCCATTTTCGCGAACAGACGACGGCAAGATGTACAAAGAACCCCTCGCCTGAATTTTGTAGAACATACTAACGCACTTCAGCTACCAGCGTGCTTTCGGTGGACAGTCCCAGAAGTACGGAAAGGGTGGTCAAGCATACCGATGCTGTGCTGCCGCTGACCGTACCGGCCACGCTCTCCTCCACACTCTCTACGGACAATCGCTACGACACAACACCAAGTACTTCATCGAGTTCTTCGCCACGGATCTAATCATGGAGGACGGCGTCTGCAAGGGTGTTGTCGCATACAACCAGGAAGACGGAACCATCCACCGATTCATTGCCAAGAACACTGTATTGGCCACTGGTGGCTACGGACGTGCCTACTTCAGCTGCACATCTGCCCACACCTGCACTGGTGACGGTATGGCTATGGTTGCTCGCGCGGGTCTTCCCAACCAGGATCTGGAGTTCGTCCAATTCCACCCTACTGGTATCTACGGTGCTGGCTGCTTGATCACTGAGGGATCCCGCGGAGAGGGTGGTTACCTCCTCAACTCTGAGGGTGAACGGTTCATGGAGCGTTACGCGCCTACTGCCAAGGATCTTGCGTCCCGCGACGTCGTATCGCGATCGATGACCCTGGAAATCCGTGAAGGCCGTGGTGTCGGTCCTGAAAAGGACCATATCTACCTCCAGCTCAGCCATCTACCCGCCGAGGTTCTCCATGAGCGTCTACCTGGTATTTCTGAGACTGCCGCTATCTTCGCTGGTGTCGATGTCACCAAGCAGCCCATCCCTGTTCTCCCCACGGTTCACTACAACATGGGTGGTATTCCTACCAAGTACACTGGTGAGGTCATCACTCAGGATGCCCAGGGTAACGACCAGGTCGTCCCAGGTCTGTTCGCTTGTGGTGAAGCTGCCTCCGTCTCCGTCCACGGAGCCAACCGTCTTGGTGCCAACTCTCTCCTCGATCTTATCGTCTTCGGTCGTGCTGTTTCCCACACTATCCGCGATAACTTCAGCCCTGGCCAAAAGGCTGATCCCGTCTCCGCTGATGCTGGTGCTGATTCCATCTCCGTTCTCGACCAGATCCGTACATCTGACGGCCCTAAGTCGACTGCCGAAGTCCGCCTCCAGATGCAGAAGGTCATGCAGACTGACGTTGCCGTCTTCCGAACTCAAGAGTCGCTCGATGAGGGTGTCAAGAAGATCCACGACGTCGATGCTGACTTCGCCAACGTTGGTATCAAGGACCGCAGCATGATCTGGAACTCCGATCTTGTCGAGACCCTCGAGCTTCGTAACCTCCTCACTTGTGCCGTTCAAACCGCCGAATCCGCCGCCAACCGTAAGGAGTCACGAGGTGCCCACGCTCGTGAGGATTTCCCCGACCGTGACGATGAACAATGGATGAAGCACACACTGTCGTGGCAGAAGAAGCCCCACGGTGAGACCCAATTAGGCTACAGGAAGGTCGTTGGTACTACTTTGGATGAGGCTGAGTGCAAGGCTGTACCGCCGTTCAAGCGTACGTACTAGAGGATTGGCTGGGTTAGAAAGGAAAGTGAGAGATGTGTTTTGTATTCTATGTACTTCGGATGACGGATTGCATGTTTTAGCATGTTTGAGAGCATAAATCGTTCTGGATAGAGAATCGAATCTCCCAAGTTTGATCGCTATATTGTGTTCAAATCGGGAACCTTTGTTGAATGGTGCAATGCTACTGAATGCTGCACTCGGTATTGAGTAGTCGTCCTTGCATGTTGGATATACCATCGCCCTAGCATAGACTGTTGTGGAGACCCGGAGTCTGTTGACTTAGTAAGCGCGAACTGTTCCGCTCAGCACATCAATGTTTACCCAGAATTTCAACGCCAATATCAACCTCATCTATAGAGGCCATCGAGGAGAACATCATCAACTCATCGAGGCATGACTATGGCATGTCGGTGCTTAGTGAGAGACAACTCTCTGCAAAAAGAAAAGAGCTCCTGCCATGTGCAATCAAGGCTAACTTTTAGCCTTCTACATCTTTACAGGGGGGTTGGTGTGGCTGCCACCACAGAAAAAGTTGATTTGTTGATGGCGACGTTACGAGTTTCGAAGCTGTTCACTAACTAACTTAACATTGCGATAGTTTTTGTTTGAACAGATGCTAACGTTGTGCTAGTTTTCGATCGATTGGCTGCTTTTCTATATTATGTTAGTACTACTATCGACCCCGGAAATCACAGACGCTTGATGGGGACCCGTGAGCGCGATGTTGTTTCAATGGATTAGACATTCCGCTCAGAATATAATTCTGAACGCGCGGCTTGTCAACATCATACAGCTGGCCTTGTCATTCTGCTACCCAACTATGAATAGTCAGTGTACCGCCATTGCTGGAGCGGCCGAGAGGAACAATCTAGCAGCCTCACGCAAAGACCTACGAGTGGCCCGCCCCGTGGAAGACCAACGCGAAAAGTACTTCCTTCAGCTGCCATATCGCTGGTCGCTGCCTCCAGTAGCAGCGAGCAGCTATCTACACTGGCTGTTGTCCCAGAGCATATACATCGTCCGTATCAACAAATACTGTCGAGATAGTAGAGCCACGAAGAAGGAATCTTACACGGCAATCGGATTTTCGGCAACAAGCTCCAGAACTTCAATTGCTTTTGTTTTTGTGTTCTTATAAGTTTCGTGTCCTGGATAAGGCGGAAGATGATGAGAGTCCACATACCGTTCCCAGCGTCGTGGTTTAGTCATTAGTGCGATGTGCCATCCGCACCAGACCAGAGACGATATCGATCCACATTTGCGACCTGTTCTGTGGGGTGTCACAGACGGGGCCATGTATGAAGGGCAGAAGCACTGTTCACCATCACTGGAGCTTGCAACGATACTAAAGATTGGAAAGGAATTTCTTTGATTATCTCGGTAAGAAGTGACAGATATTGCAACAGAAACACCACTAAGCGCTCGTAGTGAGACCCACATGATTCTACATTTTCAATGCTTGGCAGGCATTGCGGAGAACGAAGAGTATGAAGAAGACCACGACTAGTGTACCTCGCAACTGAAAACCGACATACTGGGCAGTGAGACATAGAACTGAAAGTCGCGTTATTGATACATTTCCAGCTCTTCTTCTGTGTGCTTGGCGTGATACCCAGATTGATCTCAGCGCCTAGAAAACTGCAAGCGCGATGCTGGCGCTAACGATACCGACACATGGGATCTGGTATCCGGCTGAAAATGGCGGACAAGAAATGAAGGCTTCGTAGGGATCCTTCAAGGATCTGTCAACGTACTCCGCAGATGGAGTTAGCTAAGGTCATGTTACCATCTACCGAGGCTTGTTGTCAATTCCGCCAAGGGGCGGAGTCAAGTTTCAGGCCACATTCCTGCAAAACATGTTAAGTTCGTTACACTGTCACGCGCACAGACACGATGTACGACAAGATGTACCATGCGGACGAAAGCAGAAACCCCTGTTTGCCAGTCATCGATCTACTGGCTTGTCAAGAAGATGCCGCGGACGAAAGCGGGAGCCCCCGTACGCTGCATTAGCGGTTGGGCTACTAGTCCTCTCAGCAGCTATTAATCATCAGCAGTTATTAATCAGGACGTAAACGCACGCATACATATAACTACAGGTTGACTTGCAAACAATGATGTCAAAGCAAGTCAACACCATTTCAAAACGTGCTGTATCAGCCTCAGAGACCTTAGAGAAAACAAAACAAAAATGGTCCGACTGTTCCTGTAAGTCTTCTTAAAATCGCTCAGGTATCTGATCTAATGGATATCTCTGCTGTAGTCTTGGCGTCACTGGCTGGGTAGGTAGCTGTGCTGCCTACACAGTTGCAGCTGCGCATCCCGAATACGAATATACCGCGCTCGTACGCAGCGAGGCCAAGGCGGAGATTGCTAGGAAGTTCCTGCCTGGACATACTCGCTTTGTGATTGGCGATTTTGACAGCTTCGACCTGATCGCCTCAGAAGCGGCAGCCGCAGATATTGTTTTGAACTGGGCTAGCAGCGATCACGACGGACTCAACAATGCTGTGATCGCAGGCTTGAAAAAGAAAGGCAGCCAATGCTATCTGATCCATACTTCTGGGACTGGTCTCTTGACCTACGAAGATGCAAAGAACAACCGTGAGGCGCAAGCGAGTTCCAAGGTATATGACGACTGGGAGGGTGTGAGCGAAGTTGTGGGTTTGCCGGATGACGCAATGCATATGAATGTGGACAGAGTCATCCTAAATACCGCGGCAGAGAATCCTTCTATCCGCACCGCAATCGTCGCGCCGCCTCTGATTTATGGAGTCAGCGCCAACAAGAATGCGGCCCGTGAACGAAGTGCGGCGAGACAAATGGTCATCGATATCTTGAAACATGGCAAAGGGTTCTTCATCAACGAAGGAAAGGCGCGTTGGAACACAGTTCACGTGGACGATCTCGCCCGTCTGTACCTGATCCTCGTGGAACAAGCAGCACAGGGCGGTGGGAAGGCGACATGGGGTTCAGAATCCTACTACTTTGCTGAGAATGGGGATGTCTGCTTCGAGGAGCTTGCGAAAGAAATTAGCCGTATAGCCTGGGAAAAGGGACAACTCCCAACGGACGAAACAGAAAGCCTCACTACAAGCGAAGGGAACAAGCTCTTCCCTTTTACAACCACGGTGACGCTGCGAAACTCCAGGTCGAAAGCTGTTAGGGCGCGGGAGTTATTCAACTGGAATCCGGTCGAAATTGGTGTTGTTGAAGACATAACCAAGAACTGGCGATTCAATGCCGAGGAGGAAAATCCATTCTTCTAAGTGCACTTTAGAAAGCCATAACTACACGTTGCTGCCCCTATACAGATATGTATATCCCTTTTGATTGAAGAACCTGATCATCGAGTTCTTGAGTTTCTGACGAAGATTCCAAAATATCTTTGAGTAAACTGATGTGCTGCGAGATTGGCTTTCCCACAAACTTTGGCAATGCAAATATTGGAAAACCCCTCTTTAAGCAAGATTCTCATAACGAAGAGCGTTGAAAATACTTTGAAATCTTAGACATGTACAGTACCTTTTGTCGATTCTCTAGGCTCTTTTTACCGACAAATAAGAATGATGACCCATGGACAAAGGATGCAAGATTGAAGGTGGGAAAATACATGGGACCAAGACACGATCGGTATAGGATGTCAAACGATCACGTTAATGATATCCCGCTAAGGAAGAGGTGGCAAAGAGGCGGTAGAACTGCAACCGTTACAGAAATCTCGCCAATAGACACAACTAGGGGAATAGTAACGACAGCGAGGGATAACAAGACCAGGATCTAAGAATAGACAGGTCTCTCTAATACACTCGTTGTGATGAACTCCGATAGTTTTATATCTGGTCTAGATTGATAGCTTGTTCTTCGTCGCTACTAGAGAGAACCTTTCCATGCTTCCCACTGCATTTGAACTATGAAAATCCTCAATTACCCAAGAATATATCGAGCAACGAGCCGTATTCGATGGGGTCTTCGAAGAGTTGACCATGGGCCGAATCAGGGAATACAATCAACATGGCGGAAGGCAGCTGCTGCGAAAGGACGAAGCTATTACCAGTCCCCATCAATCTGTCTGTATGGCCATTAGTTACCAGTACTGGCGCGTCAATCCTGTTGAGTCCCTCATAACGCTTGGAATCAGCCGAAAACTTGCCGATAGCGACTCCTTGTGCTCCCACCCCCACTCCAACCAAGAAATCCTTCCTCTCTTCACCTTCCACATTGCGTTCGAAGGCCCGCTGCCACCATCCTCTGCCCTTAGCGAGACTAGTGTTCGAAGGATAGAAGAAAACTCCAAGCATGTAGTCTTCAGTTGGAGCTCGGTCTGGTTCCCCACCGAGACCCTGAGCAGCGTTTCGATCCGTCTCAAACACGTCCGGTCCAGCACCAGGTCCCACTCCGGCTAATACCAGCTTGTTCACTAGCCGAGGATAGTCCATACCGATGGCTTGAGCTATGTAGCCGCCCATGGAAAACCCAAGGATATCAGCTTTCGTTACGTTGATAGCAGAAAGGAAGTCCACAGTCGTGTCTGTCATAGCCTCAATAGAGTCGGGAACAGTGCCGTCGCTGTGGCCAATCCCAACATTATCGTAGATGATGACCTGGCGATTTTGCGCAATAGTATTGATAAGCAGAGGATCAGTAGTATCCATGCTCCCGCGGAAGTGGGTTATGTAGACAAGGGGAGTCTCCGATGGTTTGCCAATCTTGCGGTAGGCAATCTGAGTGCCGTTCACACAGATGAACTCGGTCACAGCAGTTTGGGCTGAAAGGTTCGAGCAATCCCCGAAGATGTCGTATCCCGTCGGGCTGTCAAGAAAGATATCAACATAACATTTGCAAGCGTCCAAGTATCACTAGACTTACTGGGGAGCCGCCGAAGCTGTCATAGCGGAGGCGGCCACGAGGAGTGGGGCGTGGACTCTCATGTCCTCAATTCCTGAGATAAATGCGATTGTGCAGTGATTGCTTTCAGAGTAGGCTATTGCAATTATGGCAGTGGAACACACCAGATAATGTGGGTTCGCATGGCTTATATGTTGTGAACAAGATGGCGTGTGCATCGATTTCTGTTAATGCTTACAATGCAATTACTGTCTTGATCTGAGCAGATTATACACAGCATGTCAGACTCGGCATTCGACGATCTACTTCTGGGGCAGGAGCCACTGGATGCACCACGCGGAGCCATTGGCATACATGCTACGGATAGGCAGCTTATCAATCAGTCCGAAAGAACAAGTAACAGTGAATATCAGTAAGCATACGCTTCAACGAGGCAGTGATATAACTGTCAAGTTTCCTATGGGAACATGATTGCCCTTTGCAATACGTATGAAGCAGGGATAACCCTGGACACATAGCGGCTTAGAACCTTTAGATTGTTCGTCGTTACGTTTCGCGAGACACAATTGGCAATGGCTAAACCGTGAGCAAAGAGATCCGCAATTTCAATTGGCGTGATGCTATCCAAAAGAGTTTCAGTGTGCTCATTCACTAAAATTTGAATCCATGGCTGCATAATGAGATGGAAAGTTAGTGTCTGAGTACTAATGCAGATCAAAGATCCGTATGCCAAGCAAACATGCAAAAGTGTTAAGTGATTACGGTGAATACGCTAAATGTAGAGGCGAATTACACATCTTTACGACTAATCAATAAACATAAGCAAAAGTCGCACCGATTACAAGGCCCTCGTTAGTGTAGAGTGATTAGTGAACGAAGAAGAACGCTAATGATTCTAGCTGGAGAACATCGCTAAGTCATGGATAACAATATCAAATTCTCTTTCATATTTTACCAATACTTGGCTGGACATGGAGTTTCAGCCTTGTTTATCCTGTAAGTCTATGCGCATGGCCTACAGTAGAGAGTCAGAATAGACTGTAAGATTACTCAGAAGAAGCCACAGGAACAAGGACGAAGGAACGATGGACCGGGGATTTGGGAGTAGCTGGACAGGCGCGAAGGAGGCCAGATAGAAGAGGATTATATAGACCCTAAGTGACTCTAAAACTGTGGATGTAATCCAACCATACAAACCCCTTCTATCCGTCTGATACACCCTTTAATGACCTTCTCATATCAAAGAAAGCTGCAGGACTATCACTAAACTGGTTCTAAATTAAAGTAGTTGCCAATCGAGGTGCTACGTGAAGCACGCTACCGACTTGCTGTAACGTGTCGTTAAATGTACACAATTTCAAAGCAACGCCTCGTCAAAAACCATCAAAACATTCACGATGAAAGATTTGTCGAATTTAGTGGTGCGTACCTAACTGCTTGCTTTGCTCCACAATCCAAAGGACAGCATGAACTTCATAGTGGCGTAGAAGCACTTCGACAACATGCTGATCGAGCACCGCCTGCTTCGCCAGTATACTAACCCTAAGCTAGAAACCGAGATGCATGTAAGGTCAATGTAGGATAGGCTATGTGCTACCTATAAGGACCATCGGCTTCGCAATATCGAACCCGATGCGATAACCAATGTTTGCCTCCAAAGTTTGCACAGGAACTTATATGTTTACCCAGAAATTCAGCTTTTGCAGTGCAGTGAGTGCTTTGACATGAATGTCTACACGAATCCCATATCGAGCAAGCTGAAATCACAAATACCAGCTAGAAGGACTCTTAAAATATTTCGAATAGTTCTATCCGCCATTACATACGTCTCGCTGGATTTCCTCGCTCAATCTCTCTATTGTGGGTCTAGTATTCTGTCCGGTCAATTTTCTAGACCCCGCAGAAAGTCATGCAAATGCCTGTTTACATCTCTTGCAGCCTCGGCTTGCATGAAGTGCCTTGTAGGAGCAGTTCGAACAGTCAGGTAAGGAAGATACGGCGTAGTTTGGTTTAGTTGGAGATTTGGAATTGCCAGAGGGTCGTTGTCGCCAACGATGAACAAGGAGCGCTTAGTGACCGTAGGGTCAGTCGAAGCCATCAGGGCTGGTGAGAGTTAGTAAAGTATGTCAGCAAGGGGAGAGGGAGTAGAGAGAGACAAAAACAAACTATCAAGGAAGCAGATTCAGGAAAGCGCGCATCCACTCACCTTGTTCATCAGCAGTGTTGTAACCACGCATCATAGCACGATACCACTTGAATGAACCCTCCATACCACCCTGGGCGAGCATAATAGTGCGCCACTGATCAAGAGTGACTTCGGTAAGAAATTCATTGTAGAAGAAAATGCGACCATCGGCAAGCAGCCATTGTTCCAGGGCGCCTGGCTCACTGATGTTACGCACATAGTTGACGTCAGTGCCGTAAGCGATATTGTATAAAGCATCAAGCTAAACATGCAAGATAGAAATTAGCTTTCTGTTCTCATCGTATGTACTCTGAGGGGTCCGTTCCAGTTACTCGGTTCTTTCCTTCCTCGTGTGAGGGCTAGAGGGGTTGAAGATGTTCTACTTACGTGCTGGTCGGCAATAGCAGGAGCGCGGTCCTCAGCGTTGAAGTGCCAATACTGGAGAAGAGGATATCCGAATAAGGCACGTGAAGCCTCATCGCTGGCGTCTATCGTTGCGCTGGTGAAGTCGGTTCCAGGCGGGGAGTATCCTAAGGTGAGAAAGGCCAGAGCGCTCAGGCGGTCAGGATAATAGTTTTCTATACGCGATAACTGGCCGGAGCCACTATATGGTGGTAGATTCATTAGTCGTTGCTTGGAGACGGAATATTGCATGCTCTTCACGGTGTCACATACATGTCATGGCCCACGCCTACAACCCGACCAACACCTTCGCACTCGAGCAATTCGACCATCTCGGAAGCTGTTCGTTTGAAGGTGAATGATTCCAGGTCATCAGGGTTGTCGGTTCCACCAGTCCCCAGCATGTCGGGCGCGACGATGCCGTAGCCATGTCGGGTAAAGTATTCGATTTGATTTACCCACGAGTAGGATGTTTCAGGCCAGCCGTGGAGAAGAAGAAGTGTAGGCATAGATGAGTTGAATGGCGTTTTGAAAACATAGCGGTATCTATGGCCTGAAGAGAGTCGTGCGCTTTTCACAAGGTTCGCGTAGCTAGTGAAGCGGATGTCGTCCTGGAAGAAGTAAACAGCTGATCAGTTTTGCACTGGACGAAGCTGGGCATGATAGCTCACAATATTGGGGTCCATATCAATCTCGCATAATGAACTTTGGTTGGTTGGACGAGCCTTCTTGAGTTAGTGGAAAAGTTGTCGATGGTGTCGGTAGCACCTTACTAGTGCAAGATTGGCCATTCCGAGAAACAGCCAGAGGATATTCGGGAGCATCATATTGTTGGATAGGAATTCGTAGTGTAAGAAGTTCTGAAGATGGGGCATGACGATTGTAAGAATGCGTATGATGAAACCTTTTATGTCCTCATTTATAGGTCATCACACAACGCAGATACATTACGAATCTACCTAGGTAGTCTTAGCACACCAAGGTGCCAGGGGTCCCTTTCGAAGTGACACTTACAAATCTCCGCAAACGCGACCGCGTAATTGTATATTATCTAACCATCATTCGTCATGACTTGCTGGTGAGTGATACTTCTCTAATGTTCTTGGTAGTTCACTAATCATACTGGCTTTCGTAGCTGGGCTACATTCCAACATCTGTTTTCGATGCATGATCCGTGAGTAGTTGACGTAGCATCACACCAAACGCTAGCTACCTCCTTTCTACGTCCCATGTCTGTAGGAATCTGGCACAGCTGTTGCTCGACCATCTTGACGTAAATTGTCTTGCTGTAAATGTGTAATAACGATCTAGTGCATTTCGCTAATCGCGATAGAAATGGCGCTGACAAACAAAGGTCAGAGCGTAATTTCACCCTGAAGATTAACCAAAATGATGCACAACTCTCTGCTGTTCTAGGTTTCAGTTAGGTACCTAGCCACAATTCAGTGCTTACGCGGCTTGGCAACTACCCTAATAAGAAAGATCCGCCAACCCCTACCAAGCCTCAAGGCTCATGACTAATTAGTCACCGAGCACCGATGTTTGCTGTAATTACTAAACATACCTCCTAACGTGCTCCATCGGTCATCCGCTCTATCAAACCCGACGCGACGCTTCTACACAACAGCAACAATGCTACAACACCGCCGCACTCTTTTATCTCAAAGATAAGGCAGAGTCTACTCCGCATCTGGGTATTTTTCAAGAAAGCAATTTAGCAGCCGTCGAGAGATGCGAAGCTATTTGATGTCCCTCGTTCTACCCTATGCGACTGTCTTCGAGGTAGCTAGCTTCAAGCTATCGTTAATGCCGAGAACAGGAAGCTGTTCCGTATTGAGGAGCGGTCTCTCTCGCAGTGGATCTAAGACGCAGATCGACAAGGCTCTCCGCCCCAGGTTATTGTTGTACGACATACAGCAAACACTCTACTCAATGGCCCCGGCCAAGATCCACCTCCCGCATCTGTGGGCTTGAACTATGTGTCCCGCTTCGTCAAGAGCTAGTCTAAGCTACAGAACAAGGATTAGATTAGAACTACCAGGGAAGGCTAGGTTGTACTAGGCACATGCATTGCAGACTAAGAATTGTGAGTGCTGGGCACGTCTACCAAGCTCTGGTAGCAGCGATCAGATCAGGCAAGATCACTCGCAGAATTATCTGTGCAGTCTGTACACGTTCGGCATCCCACCCTCTTTCTTTCGACTTACGTTACTTGTGATTAGTAACACTTTGTTAGGCATTAAATCACGAACTAAGCCTTGAAAAGAGCAACAATCACTAATCCGAGATTTGTCAGTCAGCGGAAACAGAACTCCAGCGACCACGTCTATACAAATGTATACTCATACATATATAAAAATCATGAGGCTACTCATTGAAGACATATCAAACCAGCCTCACTGTCATACAAAATTCACATTCCCATTCTGGGTTTCCGACTTATTTTCATCTCCACGAATTTTGATCTTGCATCAATGGATTCATATAAGAAGATTTTGATCATTGGCGTAAGTGCTTTACTCAATCTGAAAACATAGACGTTGTTCCACAAACACATTGTACAAACAGAGTACTAACTGTTGCATGTATTAGGCGGGAGGTGCTTTGGGTATCCCAATATTGAACGAATTCCTGGATTCAGCTTATGAAGTGAGCGTTCTTAGTCGCAAAGAGTCTACTGCAACATTTCCGGACGGTGTGAAGATTTTCAAGGCAGACTACAAAGAATTTGCGGAAGTCAAGGCTGCCATGGAAGGGCAAGATGCTGTGATCAGCAATGTGGGCGGTCATGCAGCTGGAGATCAACAGATCTTTGTAGACGCCGCCCTCGCGACTGGTGTCAAGAGGTTTTTCCCAAGCGAATATGGTCCCTATACCAGGGATCCCAGGATGCTTGAGCTCCAGCCTTATAGCACCCCGTATAAGAAAGCTCTCGTTGACTACCTTCGAACAAAAGAGAATCAAATATCATGGACGGCCCTGATTACAGGCGGATTCTTCGAATGGGGTATGGGAAACGGCTTTTTCGGCTTCGACCTTCCGAACAAGACTGCAATTTTGACCGATGACGGAGTTAGCGCCTGGGCCTCCACTACGATGGGAACGATCGCCGGAGCCATTAAGGCCTCTCTTGATCACGCTGACGAGACTAGGAATCAGTACGTCTTTGTTTCGTCCTTCCACCACACTCAGCGCGAGATACTTGACATCATCGAGAAGGTTGATGGAAAGAACTGGAATGTTGTGCATGTTAGATCCGAAGACCTCCTTGCCAACGGCAAGAGAAGAGTCCAATCGGGTGATTTTGCTGGCATCATGGATTTGACTAGAGGTGTCGCCACGGGCAAGCTCGGACTAGTCGATCTGAGGCCTCATGGGCTTTGGAACGAGAAGTTAGGGTTGCCTGAGGAAGACTTAGAGGCGGCTCTCAAAAGGATTGTGGAGAAAACCTTTTAATTCGAAAATTACTGTTCAAGAAAATAAGAAGTGTCTTTGACTGATGTGAAAGAACATAATAAGACTAGCAAACCTGGAATTGGTACATGCACAGTTCTTGCTCGTCTACAGACAAAATCACGAGGGCTAACGTCGCACAAGGCTGAACCAGCTCCTCCGCTGCTCGGTAACAACCGGTGCGCTGTCTACCATGTCTTCCGCCGCTAGCTCACTTATCGACGACTGCTGAGATACCATCGAATCTGTTGAAGCGAACGAAGACGGCTGCTTTACCATTGGACTCTTGCCAGGTCGCCACATAATCGGCAGATCCTTGAGTTTGTGCCCCTTCTCCATGAGCGGAATTTCACTCTCTAAATCGGTCCAGTTGCGGTGGCCTTCGCCTTCGTAGGCTCGACGCTGGAGCTGCCATACTCCATCTTGTGTCCAGCGAGCGATACGGGGGCCCAGTGCGCGGCGGAAGCGAGTGAGGTAGACGAGGAATTTTAGAAGCGTGATGTCGACGATTGCGACGAGGATGGAAAAAGCGATGACGAAGGCGAGGCCGAAGACGTTGATGTTGCTGGTATAGATTAGTAAAAGTCCTGGGATGTCCAGGAGCATGTGAGAACACTCACACGAATCCACCAGACTTTTTCATCTTCTGCGCTCCACAAAGCGCTTTCTCGCCCTCAGTCTGCGGCGCAATAACATACGCATCTGCAAATGGATCGCTCGCTTTAGGCCCAATCGCATATTGAGAAACGGCCATCTGCATCGCAGCCCAGACCTCCTGTTCCCAACCTAAAACCTCCCGTTTCCAGAAGTCGTCGGGCATGGACGGAATCATGTAGGTAGACCGACCCTCCAAGTCCGAGGCTTGATTGGTCTGCACCCTTGCAGTAGTGTGTAGCCAGCTTGACATAATAAGAAGTTGTAGTACTGCTTGCTGCATGCTACTGGAATCTGGAAAATGGGTCTTGTTCATCTCGTGATAGGGTAGACCTTGGAACGGTGTGCAGTAATCGTCTTGACCGTCTCTAGCGTGACAGTATTGAAACTTTGAGCATATCAGTGTTTGTTCTCGTGCAAGACTGAGTGCTCCGACTCACATGCTGGGTACAGGCAACCCCTTTGACAGGGTCGTCAGACGCATAATTCGTGACCTCTTTACCCAGATCCCATGAAGAAATATTCTTGTGTGAAGAATACAGCGGGTCATCAGTTGGCGTGGCAAACATAAGGCGATTTTGCATGAAAGGTTTCAGAATCAAATCTCCATCTGGCCCATCGTTCATTTGAATAGGGAAGAAGCTTTCCAGAGGAAACCACCCTTGCGGCACCCTGTTGACCGGCGATCTGTACCATACCGAGCCACTGGAGGAACAGATCAGTCACAGCATAATCCATTGTACGTAACAACCTTTGACTTACAGTGGAATTGTTGGATTACCAGTGATGTTAGACACAAGAAGGTACCCTATGTAGCTTTCTATTCTTGTCTTATCCGTTGGTCCGTACAACAAGGCCAGAATCTGTTCGCCAGGAAAGATGAAACGATCCGCAGGTACCAGACTGGGTATTAGTTCCAAGTCGAAGACTTCGTAAGACCCTTCACTAGGTAAAACGGTACAAGAAACTTTCTTCCGAAACATTACACGATCTTTGGCAGCCAGGTTTAGTCCGAACATCTTACCGACGTCTACAAGGCCTGAATCGACAGTAACGGCGTTTTTGGTACCGCACATGGTTTCGTTGAACGGACAGGGCGTGCTTCCGACTGTAAGTGGTATGTTTACATTGGTGAAGGCATCGTTGCAGAGGGCGGGGAGCGAACCATTGCGGTAGCAGGCTCCGGCATAGACAGGAGCATTCGCGATTAAAGTGGTGATATAAGTCCTCCAGGCAGTTCCAGTCCCGTTGATTCTTCCGCATAACGGCGAGTCGACTAGCACTTCGATGGAGCCACTGTCGACGACAAAGGATGAGAAGACGGACGCCGCGACTGTGACCGCCGTGAAGAGCATTGCGACAAGTACTAATACTATGGATCGTAGGAAGGGTCGGTCTGTGTTCTTCCTCCAGGCCCACCATAGTTTGAGCGCTTCAGCGACAACCGAGCTGGGTGTTGGAAGCGTACGCAGCAGTGCCTGCTGTTGCCTGAACATAGCATCCGCTGGACGACCGTTGGCTCGGACTTGATGAATCGCAAACGCGATCAGATGCCAAAGATGTGCAGTTCCTATCTTAATTAGTCACTTTTCTCTCTCGAAGACTGATGCTCGTTAATGTTACCTAAGGTTGACAACACAGCTAGCATGGCAACAACAAGATTGCCTGTTTGCGTATCAGTCGTGATGGTCCTTCCCAGGACTGGCCCTCCATCCATGTTCGTCCTATCAAAAGCAGCATATTAGCAACACGTTGCGAAGAATATGCAGAATCCAGCATTAGCCTCTTACCATGCACCTGTCTTCACATATTTCGAATTCAACTCAAGAGACATTGTCGCAACATTCAAGAACTAATATGATTGATAGTCGGCGTACCTTCAACAAAATATATAGCGAGACGTTGCTATTCTTTAAAAACATATTGATCTATCATGGGAAGCCGCGTATCCATCCTAACGTTCAATCTGAAGGTGGCACAGTAGCTCTGCGATGCTTGGCAAGCGATGCGGCGAATAATAAAAAACCAAGAAACGACGAGTAGCATTCCTGGCGCGTCGAGATGATTTTTGATGACCATTATACCGAAAAGAGTATCTCTTGGGACGTTTGTAGTACCCAGAGCGTACAGTGGACCCATAGCGTGCGAGGTTTGGGTATGGTCAGCGCTTAGGTGACTGCAAGCGCGGTGGCGGCGCGTACATGTAGATAAACGGATCTAGTAGCATAAAGTTGTTGAAGGCGCTTAAAGACTGTATCATCTCTAGGGCTGAGAGCATTAGTGAAGACGGATTCATCTAGAAGAAAGCCTGGTCGTGACTTCAAAGCGCGCAGGAAGCTACCGGAGTCGAGCGCGTGGAGCATGATTCTGGACACCGTCAGACGATGATGGAAGCTACGTGGCGTGGCCAGCTGAAAGGCAAGAACTTCCGTCACTAGAAGAAGAAGCAGACACACTTCAATGCAGCGCCTAGTATTGTGATGTCACCAAAGACATTGGTAGGTGTGAAGTTAGACGTGTACCTGCCCAGGTCACGATGGAGGTGGCTAGGACCTGTTCCGCGCTAAGCCATTCAAGGGCCGACGATCTACGTTCGTCTCCAAAGCGCAACCCAACATCACACTTCTTCTTCTGGAAAGATTCCTCGCCGTCTTCTAGAAAACAATAACCTTAGCATAGTGCATTGAAAGCGTGTATATATCTGCACGTGACCAGTTTGATCGACCACAAGGTAATGAATCCCAGCATTGATTGACCCGCATCGCTTACATTTACCATTGCCGCACTGACTTGGCCAAGGCACTATCAGAATTTGCCGTATGATCAACGTCCAGCATCGCGGATATATGGAAGGCAGACGAGTAACTTACCTGCAACATCTTCTACCAGCTTGGCAGGGGTGGCGGTGCATATACGATTCAGGCGACTGTGGGGCCATTGTCTTCTAGGCATCCAACTGTTCGCCTTGTGATGCCTTTGTTCGCGTTTCATTGCAGGGCGAAGGACGAGATACAATCGCACCAAGTTCTGGCGAGATAGTTGTCCTATACAGAAGTACGGCTTGGACGTAGAATGTAGAAAGGAAATGGTACAAGCAGGGAATGATATGTACAATGACTTGATTGATTCCAAGTAGTACACGACTAGAGTGCCGACTGGCTTGGCTACGCATGACTGTCCGTGTAAGGATCGTATCGTACGTATACATTTCCCCCCATGTCCTTCTCCACCCCAGCCAGTCAATGCAATGGATAAAAAGTATTGACAGCGAAATTAAGTTCCGACTCACACAACCCACTTGATGACGAAAAAGAGACCAGTTCATGCTGATGCAGATACATTGAATTATTATAGGGCGGCTAGAAGAGCCCAAAGATGAGACAGAAATGTCGTGGAAACTTTTGGGAAGAAGTACCAACAATGAGGGGTATCATGCAATTGCTATGCACTCATGTGATGCTCTCTTGCTCGCTCTAGAATCGGAGTTTGGCCTCACGGGAATGAAGCTGGAAGCGCTTGTCGAGAGTGATATCCTTGACCATGACAGCAGCAGCGGCGCGAGCAGCTGGGCTACCGTTCAAGCCGCTGTGATCTGGTAGGACGTAGTTCTTGGTGAGACGCTTGACAGCTCCGTCAACACCGTTGCTGAGGAGCAAGTTTGCGCTTCCACCAGTGTTGCCCTTGACATCGCCCTGGCGGGCAGTTGCAAGGAGCTTAGCCTTGAGGGCAGCGGGGTTTTGACCAAGACCGGCAACGTCTTGAGTCATAAGGGTGGCCATTACACCAGTGACGTGAGGGCAAGCCATGGATGTACCAGAGAGGAAGTTGATGACGGCGTCGCCAGTGCTCCAAGAGCTCAAGATTTGCTCACCGGGGGCATAGATGTCAACACACTGGCCAATGTTGGAGAAAGACGAGATCTCGTTGTCGATGTTAATGGAACCGACAGTGACGACATTGGAGTTCTTGCCACCGAGGTGAGCGGGAGTGCTACCACAAGCATCGATACCATCGTTACCAGCGGCGACCGAGACGTGGATGCCAGCCTCTGAAGCACCAGAAATGATCTCGTCGACTGAGTTGGCGGTACCCTGAAGACCCCAAGACATGCTCATGATGGAACCGACGAAACCGGGTTGGGTCTTGCGCTTGTTGTGGTTGGCGATAACCCAGTCCATACCCTTGATGGTGTCGGAAGATGCACCAGATCCGTCATCTCCAAGTACCTTGACTTCGATAATGTTGGCACCCTGGGCGACACCGAACTTTGCACCACCAGCAGTACCAGCAACGTGGGTACCGTGACCATCACCATCAACAAAAGAGCCAGTAGCAGTGAAACCTTCAGTAGCGCGTCCAGTGAAGACAGCGTGGGTGGTTCGCACACCAGTGTCAATAACGTAGATGTCGACACCGGCACCGAGGGCTGAATCGTCGAAAGAGTAAACGAAGTCCTGGCCTTGTGGGGATCCAGTAGCGCCGGCTGCGCTCGAGACTCGTTGCAGACCCCAGGGAGCGCCCTGCTGCTGTGCGAAAGACTTGACATCGGCCTTCTCTTCTACAACGTTGATTTCGGCCAGCTCCTTGAAGATTTTGGCGTGGTCGTCGCACATCTCGACAACGGCCCACTGAGGGTTTACACCCGGTGTGGATTCGGCCTTGAGCACATCTCCCGACTTAAGCGATAGATTGTCTAGGTAGTTTTCGATCTTCCTGTGGTCTGTGTCGTTGCGCCACCAGGTAATGATGTACTCCTTGGTCTCGAGGGAGTGGTTTGCTGGGAGGGCGTATTTGTTGATGAAGCCCTCAGAACCAGTTGTGGGAGCTGCGAGCACTGAAGAGCCAGCGGCCAAGAGACCGGCGGCGATAGCGAAGAAAGACTTCATGTTGATTACGGGGAGGATCCGGTCCGGCAAGAAGTTGTTGGAGGCGTAGAAGCGAAAGTGCAGTGAGTTTGGTAGTCACTGGGAATGAATGTAGGAGGAACGCTATACGGACGCAAGTTAGTGACAGCCCTGCTGTGAACAAACGGCGCGTGAAGCCACGGACTAGCGACAGTCTACGTCGCTTTTATATAGCGATTGGAGCTACGGCTATTGAGACAGGCATACAAACAGACCATAATGGCGCTGTGTGGGGTCGAGAAGGATGAGTGACTTGGGTAAAGCAGGCACACAATGTGTGGCAGCCTCAGGGTGGGAAAAAAGCTTGGAGACTTACATCAACGTGCAGGCAACGAGGGTGCGACGAAACCGTGTATCAGGCAAGACTGGTCTGAGGAGGAAGGCGTATCGGCCAAGACGTGCCAGCACGCGAGAAGAAGAAGAAAGTGCGGGTGACGAAAGTAAGTAAAGTGAGTGAGTGTAGAAAAGAGCGAGTGATGAAGAGAGAGACAGAGCACTCTAAATGAATGGAAAGAGAGAGTGTGGGGTTGCAGGAAGAAAGAAGGACCAAGACCGTTGGGAAGGAGTGATGAGAAGGTGCCCAGGCGGACGAGACGGCCTCATGTACTCGCGTCGCAAGTGTCCAGGCCATAGTCACCAAGCTCAGCGAAGAAGCGTCCGCATGTGAAACGACTTGGCGGTGGGCTTGTTCCCGAGAGAATACCAGGCCCAATTCACTATTGCACGCCGGTAGCCAAGCCTGACGGCCTGCATCAGGTCGCTGACCAGGGGTAGTGCAAGCGAGAGCGGGCTCTAGGGACCCTCGATGCACGATTGGGGCGCCTCGGGAGATTGTTGGTGCTAGCGCGACGACTGGCCAATGCCTACCCAGCCGGTATTCACTTATTTGGACGCACCACATCGCTTCTGGTGGTACACTTGCAGCATCGCGCCTGTCGAGTTGCTCCATCTGGAGAGGCGGAAATTCAATGCAGACACTCGCCCTGACCGACGTGTTGGCCATTGACGGCCAATACAGAGGGACAGAGCCTGCCTTAGCCGTGCCTGCCCTGATTGGCTGTCCCCTTCTGAAACAACGTGGGCCTCCGTCACAACCCAAACCAGTCAAGCGCCCATAGCCAATCCCCACAGCATGCATGAACCAGCACTCAACGCAAGAAAATCCAGACAACCGTCCGCACGGCCAAGGGGCGCAACTGCGTGTCAAAAGATCATGCACTACCGTCAATCGAGCCGGTGCGTCCTATGAGCCCGTGAGTGCTTGAGCCACACGGCACTGCAACGGCTTTCCCTTTCTCCATCCAGTCGCCACCGCCGAGTGCTACCGTTTGACACAACGGGCCCTCTCCGCAATGTGTCAAGCCGTCCAACATCCCTAAACTAAACACCCAGAGCCACAAAACCGAACGGGGTGTTTCAATGATTATTAAGGGGACTCGTACGAACTCATGGCGCTGCATACCCAGGTAATGGGGAACGGGTTAATCCTCACTCTGCATATTGTCCTGTTTCTGGGGTGCATAACTACGGTGCAGCCCCATTGACCTGACAGCCATACACCCCAAGCATTAGCAACACCTCTCTCACACGGCCATTGTTGTTGCTGTAGCGCCATGGACTCAGCGTGCAGTTCCCCAACGTTTCGTGCTCGACTCGTACCACCCCAGGCCCTGTGTTTCGAGACTGGCAAAGTCGGAATATAGCTCGCATAAGAAACACCACCCCAATTATAACATCATCTCAGCCTGAACAGCAACAACCGCGGCAAGAACAATCATAACCCGTGCGATGAACAGTCTCATCTGTCAAAAGGCAAAGGCATAAAGCTGTCGGAAACAAACAAGACGACATTGTTTGATCAACAATGGCCTACTTTTGGACCATCCAACAGCAAGCTGCGCCTCACCTCCGCAAAACCCAGGAGATTAGTTTAGACACCCTGGTCGCAGGACGAAGACCCTCAATCAATCTGCGCCGCATCGTGGCTTGGGCCCTCGAATCATGGCCACCCAAGATGGGGTTAGAAGCGGCGCGTGAAACCACACTACCAATCCTTCGCTTCGACACGCATGGCAAAGTTTGTATCGCTACCAGATGGAGATCTGCGGAATCCAATCTACCTCAGCCAGCGATGAAGGTATCGAGTGGACATGTCTAGCTTAGTAGCAATATAAAATTCTCCCATCGTGGAGTAGAAACACGGGTAGGTCGGTTCTGCCAAGGCAGGTCCAGTAATCTTTACGTCAAAGCACTTGCCGCTTCTCTGTCAACTCAACCGTTAGGGTACAAAATTCTACGCGATTCACACTAGATTTAGTGTCATGACGCACAGCATTTTTGACAGATGCGACAAGCTTTCAGCCACCCGGGAGTCCATCTGACTATATCGCCCAAGCACGGCACAGCATCTAGCTCCGCCTGTGCTGCTACATCTGCACATCCCATACTCGAGATGTGACCTGGCTGGAGCAAAAAGTAGCCAGACCCTGTGAAGGCATGCCAAAAAAAAAAAAATCACCACCCATTCCTACACAATCATCAAACAACTTGATTGCTACAAAGAATGTACAAATTTCATACCGCCATGCCCTGCATCATCCGTTTCACACTTCCCAACCTGTCATAACCATGACCAATGCCAAATCTCTCATATTTATCTTAGCCATCCAATGATAGAGATCTTCATACCTCGTCATCGCTGTCATCGCCCAGCAGTTCGCCTTCGTCGGGATCCACAACCGCGTAATCTCCCCTGCCGCGCGCAAAACTGCTTCTAGAAGTATACGTCCTGCCGTAACCCCCATATCCACCTCCGCCACCCATTCTGCCAGCAGCCCATCTATAAACGCTGCCTACGAGTAGAGGCAGTGCACTGATGACAGCCACGAGGCCCGATACAGCAGCGATGGGCCATTTGACCCATGGCGCATCCGAGTCGAATGCGCCACTTCCGCTTCCGTCACCCAAGCGAATGCGACCAAATTTGCCGTCCCAGTGCTTCCACACATAGTATCCGACACCGCCTGCCGCAGCAAAGGGAAGGACGATAGCCAAGAACAGGGAGAAACCTCCGATGCCATGCTTTTTCTGGAAGTCCTCTTCGAAGCCGGGGCAAGGGTGTGGTTCACCCGTCTTGTCAAATTCCTGACCGTCCTTGCAGGTGGAGAGAGGGATCCTGCGGAATCGGACGTCGGTGTAGTACTCTTTTACGTTCTTGTCTTTGCATACGGCAGACGCCTCGGGCAGCGTGAGACCGGCCACAAGCTTGCAATCACCACTTGCGTCGCGCTCGTAGTTGTATGCACTACTGATTGTTAGCATGTGTCGCTGGGCAAAAGTACAAAACAGGTCTTACCATTCAAAGTCTCGCCTGGTGCAGGAGCAATTTCGTGCAATGTCGTGCATTTGATCGATGCGCTGACCGTTTTTGCACTTGGCGTCTCTCTTCTTACGGTGGTATTGTGCTACGTGACCGAACAGACACTGAGGCTCCTCTTTCTGGAGCGGGTGCTGTGGAATCCAGAGGTCGTAATCACCGCTGGTAGGATTATTCTCATTGAGCTCACATTTTTTGCTGAACTCTGGTAGACCGGAGAAGTCAAGGTTGACAGCAACAAGTTCTTTGCTGTCTTTACCCCAAAGGAGGAAGTTTAGAGAAGTGTCGCTAGGCACGGTAGTGATGGCTTCAACGCGTATCTTATGGTCGGAGAATTGGTAGAGGTTCCACTTTGAGCCGTTGTCAAGGGAGTAATAGACGTGGTCAGTATCTTCTCCGCGGCGGACGATGACTATGACGGAGCCTTGGTCGCCAAACTCCCAGGCGTAGGTACCCTTCTTGATCTCGGTCCAGGTAATACCTGCGTCGGTCGTCATGAAGGTATTGGCTTCACCAAAGGTAGACAGCTCTGAGCCAACATTTCCAACAGCAAGCATCATCCCTACTGCTGTCGGAGAGGAGTACATCTCCCGAGGATCAGCACGTTCTGTATATCCATGAATATGCAGACCGCACTTGTACTTGTCGGAAACATCACATTCGTATGCCTTGCCTTCCGAATCTTTCTCAGGCGCCTGAAGAGGTTCCCAGTCAGCGCCGTCGTTATGCGTGATGCGACTCTGCTTCTTCTTCTTGGATCCTTTGTTGACCTCATCGACGTTGACGATGACGTTGGCGACAGCGACTCCCTCAAGACCTTGCATCTTCTCGAAATCGACGTAGCCTTCCATATTTCGGTTCACAGCGGCAAGGCTCATAACGTAAGATGTGCCATTGCTGTTACTCTTGATAATGGAACCATACTCCTGATCCTGTGTTGGATTGACTGTAACATGAAGGAAGACCGCGTGTGTGGAGCTGTCCAGAACAGTGTAGGCTGTCTGGTGAACGTCAAAGAACCTGGGTGGGAACTTGGCCTCGGCGAAAGTGTTGGCGTCAAGACTCGCATCCAGATGGAGAGTCCCATCATCAGCTTTGGTCGCGACAACGATAAACTCAGACATTGTCGCAAATTCCACGACAGATTTGAACTTGACATCCTTCTTCTTGAACCAGTCCTCACTGGAAATGAGTTCAAGGGGAGCGCCCATTTCCTCGTTTGTGTGCTGTTCGCAGAAGATCTGCTCCTCCTTGACGCTTCGACCAGCTTCGCGCCAAACAAATGCGCACTTTTTGACGTATGGTACGAGCGGCTCCCAGCTTTCGTCTTCACCGTTCTTCTGTGAGACATAGGCTACAGTATGACAGTCTTTATCGCCAGCTTTGTCGCAGTGCTTTCCACCCATCCAGATGATCCAGCTCTCCTCCTTTGGATGGAATTGCATAATCGAGAGCCTTTCCTTATTGGGCATAACGGGTGCCTCGTGAGAGCGGATGCTATCACGACGTCCGCGGTCTGTGGAGTAGTAAAATTTCTTGCCGGCAGTCAAGAAGTAAACTCTGTTGTTGTCGTACTGGTGAGGGTAGATTCGAACAACCTCATCATCCACAGCCTTTTTCCATTTCTTTCCATGGTCATGAGTGATGTAGGCCGTTCGCTCATCGGTCAGCATGACAACTGTTTCGTCTTTGTCGTCATCGCTCTGGGTATTGCCCTCGAGATAGTACTGCTCCAAGAATTCACCTCCCTTGAACCTGGTGATTTCGCTCGTAATCTTGTCACTCTTTGGTGGCGGTCTCTCAGTGTCTCCGCATTCACGCTCGACTTGCTTGTCTCTTTCGGTCTCGCCTTTGCATTGGTCACCAGGTATCTTTCTCCAACCGGAGCTGGCTTTGTATGTCTTTGCGTCGCCCTCGCATGCGCCTTTGGGTAATTTGAAGGAGTCGTTGGGTTCGCACTTCTTGTCCTTGCCTTCTCCAGTAGGTGTAAATCCGAAATCGCATTCGTAGTCTCTGAATTCGTCGCAATCACATGGCTTGAAGTTTGGTGTCGGGTCTTTGAAGACCTCTTCAACAAAGCACTCAGCATCCCACTTTCGCCGGCGGAACAGCTGCTTGTGCCCCATGACGCAGCTTGGGTCACCGTCTGCATCTTTACGCACAGACCATTCGTCATCAAAATCGCTGTCACCACACTTCTTCAGCATATCAGTGAAGTCCAGGTGGATGATAACATGTTCTCTGCCACCGCCATCCTTCTTCTTAGATGCGTAGAGCATGAACTTCAAGCTCGTCGAGTCAGGTAGGGTTGTGAGTTCGCGTGCGCGGATCTTGTAGTCAAGCTTTATCTTCTTCCATGTATCTTTTCGCCCATGCTTGAACGAATACCTGATCTCGTCGGTGTCGCCCTCGTCGAATACGGCTACCAAAATAGAACCCTGGTCGCCAATTTCGTACTTGTGCGCATCTTCAAGCGCCAGTTCCCATGTGAGACCGGCGTCATCAGAGACATAAAGATCGCCGTCGGTGTATTTGCCCAGGTAATCTCCAGTATTTCCGACACCCATGACGATGCCTGGTGCGGGGCTTGAAAAGACCCTCCCGCTGTTGTGCAGGTTAGTCACCGAGTGCAAGTGCAATTCTGCGTCTTTCTTGCCCTTGACTGTGAGCTTCTCGAAAGATCTGCCGTCATCAAAGCTGATTCGCGACTTTAGTTTCTTGCCCTGACCCGATTTTTCTACCTGTTTCCAGTTGTCAACAGTATTTACCAGAACCACACCCTGGATGTTTGCGATCTTCTCGAAATCGACGTATCCACCTTCGTTGCGATTTGTATGCTCCATGTTCTTGGTGAAGTGGGTGCCGTTCGAGTTACTCGTGTAGAGGTTGCCCATGTCCACGTACTTGGAGGTCATGACATCGACTTGTATGCTATAGTCGGTCGACTCGAGGATAGTGTATGCATCTTCCTCGATTTTATGATCGCCGAACTGAGCATGATGCCATGTCTCGGTATCTTGGGTTACGTAGAGGGCGAGTTCGTTGGAGTGGTCGGCTTTGGCGGCGGCGACAATATAGCCCTTGACAGCGGCCATGTTGGCCATACCCTGAACGGTACGTCCAGATGACATGACGGGCTCCTCTTCATCCTTGAAGTAACTGCGCCCATTAGCTGCTACCCATTGTTGTAGTCGGTTGCCACTCACTTGTCAGAAATCAGGAGCCTAAAGTCCTTTGACCTGTCCGAGTATTTGCCTCTGGTGATGCACAATATGCGGTCATCGTGCTTGTCCTGGCCTTGGAGGAAGCGTTCGGCGCCCTTTGCCCATTGGCACATTCGGCGGTCGTCGATGAGGATCTTGGGCTTTGACTTGAAGCCATCAGTCGTGTAGTAGGTCTAGCCTAGATTAGCCGCTGGAATCACAAGCAAGATATACGGAACATACCCGTCCGAGACATGGCGCAGTAAAGCAGTTCTCGATCTCGTGAATCAGGATCTTCTTGCTATCCTGGGCGTGCCAGTTTACGGGTACTTGGGGAGACGGCGGAAACTCCGTCTCGAAACTATCCCAGTTCTCGCCCTGGTCATATGTGACCCAATGCTTCTTTTCGCCCAAGACCAATGCAACCTTGTTGTCATATGGACTCTTGATTATGCCCAGCCCGTGTAGGTCTTGTAATTGCTTCCAGCCCTTGCCAGCATCGTGTGACCGCCAGATGCTTCCCGTCTCGAGTTCTTGCAGTAAGGCGACTCCGGAATCGTCAAAGTACAGGATGTTGACGATGTCGTTCTTGAATGCCGTCGTCTTAACGAGCGGCTCTTCTTTCTTGGCGGCGGCGGTCGATGCTAGCGCCAGCAGGGCGGGCAGCAGGAGGCCCTTAAGGTATTTCATCATGCATAGAGGCGATGGAAAACGTGTGTGGTGAGGTCTGAGGTATGCGCACAGTTGAAAGAACAGCTGGCTGTTGGAGAATCACAGCCTCGAAGCTATGCAGCCCCAATGACGCTTGGCGATCTGAAACAGTCGATGCGCCGCGGTGGCGTAGGTGTAAACGGAGCGCAAACGTTGAGCCCGACGCGTATAAAGATCCAAGGAGCAAGCTAGCACAATCTAAGAGCTGTACAGGAGATTCTAGGTTATGAGGCGCAGTTACGCGATGATGGGTAGCCAAACTGGACAGATACAGCTCGCAGCCTCCCGCGCGTGGTGACGAATGGGCGGACGTCCGCGGCTTCTGGCCGCACCCAACATCCCTGTCGCTCCTGCACCTGAGATGGTTATTGCCGGCCACAGCACGCGACTGGCACTTTCACTCTTGAATCCATTTCTTCTACAAAGTTGCTAATCCTATCTACACCCAGGCTTTGCTTTACAGCATTCACATTACTGCGGTCCCCCATCTTGTACAGCTCGTGCTGGATCCATCCAGTGTGACGATGCTATCGTCATAGCAGAATGCATCTCAGAATCAGCCACATTCAACTCAACGGGTCGACATAAGCGTATTCGTATCATGTATCAGGACTGGCATCCCCGCAAAGAAACTGGACGACTGCCATCTGCTTCAGGGTCGCAGTCGTGGTGATTGCCAAAGTTGGTGCGTCAAACGTGGCTGTAATGGCGATACAGATCCATGGATAACCACGTCATGGAGTAACGTATCCAACAAGACACATGCACCAACCTTGATGATGTACCGAGACATCTTTTGTGCATATCAAATGCAGATGTACCTCATTTGAGGTGCTATTTGGCGACGCGTGTCAAGTTAACGTGTTGTTCAGGATACCGCGTTTTTCGTCACTTTACGCGTTCTCCAGCCCCGCCTACCGTATTCTGATGTGCCAAGAAGGGCCGCTCGCGGGTCTCGCGATCCCAACGTTGCTGCTGCTACAGTTGTTCTCACCACTCCATGTGATGTTACAGTTGCCTTATGTCTTTTGTCATTGGCTTTGATATCACAAGCAGTGCACTGATGTACTATTACTTGTTCTGCCGATGTTTCTCCGCGGTTAAATTGCTCTAGCGATTGATCTCGCTACCGCGCATCAGGATGCTTCCACCGCTCATCCCTTCCTATGGCCTCTCATCCTAGTCGATAATCTGACTTTGCGTATCGCCAAACCCCACATTTGATGAAGACCTGCAGGAATGTTGTTCAGAGGGCAGTGCCTCTTGCATAGGTATGTGTCAAGACTGCCGAGGTAAGCGGATCAGCTCATTCATGCTCAGGGAGAAGTACGGAATATAGGATGGCTCCTTTCACCAGAGTCGTTATCTTCTCTTGTGGAAACAAGGGGTCCGCAGTTGCTGCATGGCTCATAGTAACCTTGGAAGGATGGGCAAATTTTGTTCATTTTTTAACAGCACACAGCCAAACAGACGCTTCTTTGAGGGGGTCTCTAAACTGCATGCCAATACATCTTGCAGAAAAGAGCGATTATTGGGGGCTCCTCCGCTGCGCTAAGCTTTCAGATTGTCAGCATTCGCATATTGCTCATCCAATGCTCGTTTTGCCCTGGTCATCCTAGAAGCTCGTGTTATGCAACTGCCTATTAACAATCCCGATGACTCTCAGACGTCGGTTATTGATCCGTCGGACAGTATTTAAGAAGCCCAGGCGAGTTTTGTGTGGTTCTCCCATCATTTCAAAATCATGATGCCTCGACTATTCAACATCCTAGCACACTCCCTTTGTGTGTGTGTCATCCTAACGGCTGCTGAGGAGAGCAATACTCCAGGACCTATCGAACTGGTCAGAGATGTTGCAATCATCGGCGGAGGTGCGTCAGGCACTTATGCTGCAGTTCGACTTCGCGAAGACTTAAACACGAGCATGGTGCTCATCGAACCCAGGCCAAATCTGGGAGGTCACACTAGTACCTACCACATTCCCAAGACCAACATCTCAATCAACTTCGGAGTTCAAAGCTACCTACCATACGGGCCAGCCAAAGATTTCTTCGCTCGCTTTGGAATCCCCACGGCAATTCCTACTAATCAGAGACTGACTGCTCTGAATGTCGACGTTGAAACTGGTAAGATACTGGAGGACTACAGTGCTCCAAGTGCGAATGCGACCAACGAAGCATTTCAGCGATGGCTCTCTATCACGACAAAATACAGAGAAATCCTGGAGCCCGGTTACTGGGACTTCCCATCCCCAGTGGACATCCCTGCAGATCTACTTACGCCCTTCGGTGACTTCGCCAAACTCAATAAGCTGGAGGCTGCCGTTCCACGTATAGTGACAATATCTGGGGTGGGGTATGGTGGTGTTCGTGACCTTTTGACTTTCAATGTCTTACAGGCTTTTGGAGCGTCGCTTACGAATGGTCAGTCATCTCTGCAGGCTCGGCTACGATAGGACCTTGTGTTCTACGTGCTTCCTGGTATCTCTTACTGTAAACGTACTAACTTACTGAGCCTAGACTTCCTGAGCGGCACCCTGTTCAAACCGATTGACAACAACGGTGTTCTCTATGAACGTGCACTCGAACTTCTTAAACCGGATGTACTATTGTCGAGCACTGTGCAGGATGCGATGCGAACTGCAAACGGAGTGGAGCTTTCAGTCAAACAAGGAGATACCAATTACGTCATCAAAGCACGTCGCGTTCTATACACTGCAGGGCCAAGCCTGGATAATCTAGCTCCTTTCCATCCTGACGAAAAGGAAACTGCTACTTTCTCGAAGTGGATCCCAGGAGCCGAATTCGTAGCAGTTTTAGAGGCGTCTTGCCTACCAGAGAATCACTCGATCACATATCTGCCTTCAGCAGCGGTACCAGCTGATCAGCTTGCGATCAAGGACTGGCCATACAGTCTGCGCTTGGATTCAACAGGACCTCCAGGCCAAGGTCTTTTCCGCGTCATATTCGGTGCCAACTACACAGTGACCAAGGACGAATTTACCAGGCTCGTCTTGAAAAGTGTCAAAGATATTCAAAATGCAGGAACTGTCCCCTCAAACTGCGACGCGGAATTCAAGGCTCTTTCAGACCATAGCCGACCTTCGTGGCCGCAATCAGCTGAGCAGCTGCGAGCAGGATTCGTGCAAGACTTGTACGATTTGCAAGGATATAATGACATGTGGTATACTGGATATGCTTGGGGAGCTCAATACAGCTCAACTGTCTGGGCTTTTACTGACACTGTCCTTGAGAAAATGTTAGGAGATTTGACGGACGGAAGCTAATTCGGATCGTTGGCGCACACGCAGCGCAACTCTCATGGCCTGAGTTGCCGTAGATGACTAGGTATTCATTAGTTAGGCGCACGTCAAGACTCAGATAATGAAAGATACTCAATGCATCTGAGCTAGACTATCCTTGTGAATACGAAAAAGTGGTACATACGTGGTGCTGCCGTCATAACGAATCCTCGTTATAACATGCTCGGCTTCCATAGTACACAAGAAGACAGTTTAACGGAGATGACCTACTGTAGTGGCCCTCGTCGAGGTTATCAGCAACAGTACGAGCTACTATATGCGTTGTATACCAGAGCTTTGTCTACTATTGTGTCATCATACCCGACTAACCGTACAACAGCAGGTGCAGTTGGAAACCCAGTGGACCTATCTGTTCTGCGGCTTCTGGTGAACAATTAGATTGGGTGAACGTAACGACTGTTTTCTGCAGCTTCGAATGCAATCATAGTCTTTTGGGTCCAAGTCTACTCAGATATCCCCAGCACGCGTGTACCAGCATGTACTGTGCAATGGGACTGACGATGTCGCAGCGCAAGCCGAGTGAATGATCCATGAGCGAATGAGTCGGCCCTGCGAATGAAGCGGGCAAGATTGAGGAAGTATAGAGAAGAAGAGGAAGCTGGCTGGAGTTTGGTCCCTTGATGGGTGATTGGGGAGTACCGAACTTTATCGGGTTCCTGCGTCGCCGTCCCCACCGCTCCGGGCTTCTCCTTACCTATTCCTTTGTGTACTTCCCATCTCTAAAACCAACCCTTCCATCACAGGCGTATTTATTTCAGCGGGAATATATTCGCCTACGTCGATCTCGGCCTGTTCTTTTCTGTCCCCGCGCTGACCTCTCACGCATCGAAGAGTACAAGATGGCCTAACCAGAGCAAATCGCACGCAAAATCGTCAGTACCTGAAAATACCGCATTGTCTTTGGATAGCGAAGGTCAGGACATCAATCAAAATCTGATGGCTTGGTCTAAGGAAGTTGTGGACCGTGAGAGCCAGAACCTCATGAGGTAGAAGAGCCAAAGGTAAACTACGTAGCACATGAAGGCTCAATTAGATGTGACCAATGCAGCAGTCACTACAGCAGAGGATGATTTTGACGACGAAGACGACAATTTCTGAGATTTCGACCTCTCTTGCGAAGAACAACCTTGGAACTTCTGTGCTCTCACAGCTACGAAGCTCCTCGCATCTACGCCACTTTTCGGAACCACTGTACAAAACTTAGCGTTGTCCGAGCCTTCACCTTAATCGACAAGCGTGCATGCTGGGTTTCAAAGTCGTTATATTAGGGCTAAAAGCTGATGTACACCAAGCCAGCTAATACTGGTTCGGCCCAACCTAATCAGCCGCCAGGGGGCCCTTGAACGTTCACCCTTCCGCTCCGTACCAACAACATGCACTACGACGCCATTGCCACCTACCCAAGAAAGAAGACTTATTCGCATCATATCTATCATATCTATTAGCGAATGGTGCTCTGGCTTATCTCTGCAGGCTGATCATGCCAAGATCAATTAAGCTAGATGAAGATGTATTGGCCGAGTATGGGGCGGAAAGTGCGGGGATTGCAGCAGCTCTATATTTAGTGAGAACAATTGCTGTCGATACTGGTCAGGCTCAGAGTATCAGTATGAAGATTGCGTGTTGACCATATTCCAGAACTTCTGCATAGCCTGCCGATCATTTAGGTTGCTGCCTGTCCCAACGTGCCGCTGCGAGCGCCGAGCTGATGTTCTATGAACCTGCTGCGCCGCTACCTTGCTTATCGGCAAGATCATCTATTGCACTTGAGACTACAGAGTGAGATACAAGGATGCAGCGTGTGGCAGATAATATCTGCATTGTAGTCGACGAATAGAAGCCGTCAGAACCTCACCACAAGGCTGCGTAGAGGAGGCGCGGGACGGGCTCAACCCTAACGTGGGCATCGCGGCATATGCTTACCATGTCTTGAGGGCTTTTGAGCTGTGCTTATCACGCTTGGAAGTTGTGGCTGACCAGAGTAGAAATCCCTTATACATCCATGGATATCTGGGTTGCCCAAACCTGACCTCGGGAGCCTCACACCTAGTTGTGAAACATTGACGTTGAGGCCCATCTTCGGCGACTATCTGCTCCAAAATTCGCTTCGCGATGGCGTACCAACAACTATCTAAGATGCAGCACGCCGTGGAAGTGACACCAGTCAACGAGGACTACACCCCGCCTTCGTCTACGCTGCAGAACTATGAAGAGATACATGACTTCGATTTCAGTCCTGCCAGTCCGCGCTCAACGGTCAAGTCACCGTCTATAAAGAAGCACGTACCACATTGGAGTTCCTCTACAAACAGTACAGCTGTGACTTCGGAAGTATGTAGCACAAAGTCTAATAACCAGGCTGGGTTGTCCCGTGCACGGTCCTGGGCTTTCGAGAGTAAGACATATCCCCGGATAAACTACATTCAGAACATATACTAACTCGATACACCTACATCTAGTTCTAGCCGTTGTCGTTGGTCTCGGTGCTGTTGCTTCTATAATTGGTGTAGTATCGAAATACAACGGGCGTGCGTTACCTGACTGGCCTCACGACATCACTCTGAACGCTCTTATCGCTCTGTTAGCCACGTTCGCAAATGCCGCAATGTCTGTTTGCCTTTCAAGTGGAATATCGCAGGCAAAATGGATCCGATTCAAGCAGGCATCGACCCCACTATCTGATATGGAGGCCTTCGATGATGCTAGTCGTGGTTCGTGGGGTTCCATCAAATTACTAGGAACTGCCAGAGGAGGGTACGTCTTTAACGCGCCAAATCGGCTTATGAAGTGACTAACGCACGTCCAAACAGATTTCTCGGATCATTTGGAGCTACTGTCGCTGTTGTTGCCCTTGCTCTTGGGCCTTTCTCTCAGCAAATCGCAACCTACAAAGTCCGAAGCGTGGAAAGCGACATAGGTGCCACTATACCCAGGGCTCTCAACTTTACTCCCGCATTAGCAGGTAACACAAGCACGAGTGAGTAGTCTTGTACGTTGAATGATACTGTAAACTCATACTGCCTTAGCTGGTTTCGTGCCTATCCTTCCACTCAAAGCAGCAGTTTACAATGGCCTGTTCGCAGAGAACAACAGACCTGCGGCGTCGCTACCATTCAAGTGCCAAAGTGGTACCTGCGTCTGGGAGCCCTTCGAGACCCTCGCTGTTTGCCATGAATGCACTGATATCAGCTCTCTCATTACGCGGTACTGTCCACCTGAATTGGGTCCATCGCCAAACATGTCTTCTTGCGGGTGGCAAGTTCCACCAGGAGCACATCGTGAGTATCATCTATCCATCAATAACAAATGAATAAGTACTGACTCGTTGCATCGTTATCCAGTAAACACAAGTTCTGATGTATTTAGTATGACGTCCTTCATACCATCTGCCTATGGAGACATGCCCCACTCTACGATGATCCGGCTCATCTTCATGGGTACGGAGCTTCAAGACACACCAGATAAGCTAAATCCTTGGGCATCGCAATGCAGCCTACAAGCATGCGCGAATACACTGTCCGCATCGGTCACAAACGGTACACATCAGGAGAACATCACGCATTCAGTACTCAATCATACTGTCATTGACATGAGCTCACCTGATCCTGCTGCTGACTATGGCGTGTACATTGCTGGCAATACAGACGACACTGCGTACCTGCTCGGCATGGAGGCGCTTTTGAGCATACGGGGTTGGTTCAGCGCGATCTTTGCCAACGGCTCTGCGACACGCACGACTAGCGATTTTACCCTTAGCGTGACAGATCCAGACCGGGCCGTTGTAGTCAACCTCACAGTCGGAATCTCATCAGGCGAAACGTTCTTTGATACGGACATAGTGACAGCATTCTACTGGAACTACTACGAGTACGCCAACGGAATCAATATGCTTATGAGCGATCTGGCTATATCGATGACCACCGCCTTCCGTGGCTTCAATGGCGCCGTGGAAACCAACGGGAAATCGATAACGGTTGAGTCATATGTCCACGTCCGATGGGGTTTCGCAGTACTACCGATTGCGGCTGTTGTGGCCACTTTGGTTTTCCTGCTCGCTGCGATGACAATGACACATACGTCGGGCACACAAGTGTGGAAAAGCAGCGCGCTTGTTTCGTTCCTACATGGTTTGGATCATCAAACGAAGGAGAGGTTTGATACCAATGATAGCTTGGCAGCTAAGAAGAAACAAGCGAAAGCAGTCAAGGTCAAGTTGTATACGGATGACCGGGACAATTCTATCCTGGGAGTAGAGAAGGCTGCATGCTAATTTCAAAGGAGATATATTCATGTTCCGATTGATAGGATAGAACTCAGAGCATTTGAATCACTATACCCTGCTTCCGTGATCAATATCCTTGCTCTTCCTTCCTTCACTACTGATTTCGCTCTCCGTATCACTGAGCAGTCCATTCCAAGCATCGTCGTCAACGCTGTCCACGTCTTCTTCTTGTCCGATGTCCTTGTTTACCTTCACATTCACAAAAAGTATCCACAGTCCGATATCGTACGTGACTCTGCAGATTCCAGTAGCCAGGAAAGCCACCCAAAAATTATTGCTTCCAGAAAGGAATCCTGTGATGGATGGTCCGACGCTCATGGCTAAAGTCCGCAGCATGCTCGTGATACCCATGGCTCCTGTACGCTCCTCAGGCTTCACAACTGCAGCAATGAAAGCTGTACGTGGAGCTTGATCCATGCTATTCAGAGTAGCTCGGAAAAGTAGCAGTCCAACTGTCCAGCCGACGCTTGAAGGAAGTGGGATGAAGGCGCTAGCTATCGAAGAAGGAAGATGAGTGAAGACCATAGTGTTGATCAAGCCGATACGTTTAGCTAGTGGCCCGGCAAAGATCGCTCCAAAGGCGCAGAGAAACTGGGAAGCTGAAGTGATATCTCCAAGCGTGGACTTCGAAACGTGGAATTTTTGGTCGACGTAGTAGTTCATTAGCGAATAGGGTGTCATGCCGTCTGCTAAGCTGTCGACAGCCAGGAGAATCCAAAGCTTATACATGACAGATCGTGTAGTTTTTGAGATTTGGCTGAAGTAGCTCTGTTTCTTCTGTAGTGGTGGGCTCCTGATGTTTGCTGGTCGTCCTACATTCTCGCGGTCTTGATCGAATTCATCCGTTGTGCTTGGTGTCATGGCCTCTAGTAGTACTTCTTCCTCTTCACCATCATCACCACCGCCACCACGTCTTCGTTCTTTCATCTCCGCAGTCTTTTCACCAGCAGCTTCACATCTGCTACTGAGACCGAGACAAAGAATGCTTCCAAGCACCCCGAAGGCTGCATAGCCCCAAAAGAGAGCATGATATGCTTTAGTCACGTTGCCGCTGCTCTTCTCGAGAGCATGTACTGTTCTTCCTGCGACTTCCGCACCAACAGCCCCAGCCATGGTTGTCGCTGTGACATACCATGAGAGCACATCGCTCCTTGTTGTCTCATCTGTCAAGCCACTCAAAATGCTCTCCTCGACAGCCCTGAAAGGGCCACAGTCCGCACCAGTGACAGAGATGATGCCGAACACTGCCGCAACCAGAAGGACGAAGAAATTTTCCGACAGAGCAAATGCAACACCTGAACAAGCCATCATTACACTACCCATGAACAAAATCCTTCTCCTTCCGAGTTTATCCGCTACGAGAGTAAGCAGCAATGACAGCAGGACATCTCCCAACAAAGTCAATGTCATGAAGACCCCAATTCTTGAATCCGGAAACTTGAGCGAGGAGAAGAAAAGGGCAAGAATCAGCGACGGAATGCCTGCCGTGAACATTCTTAATGACCGTAGTGTAATAATAATGTATGCATCTCGTCCTGTTGCGTTGAGTGATGTAAATCCGAGAAAACCGGCGATTCGCGTTAAGGCTGCAGGAGCCATATTAGAAATGTGTGCTGCGTTCTGGGTTTGTACTCAAGGGTCTTGGAACAACGTTTGGTAACAGAACACAGAATCAGTATCAGTTTTTGTTTTACAGAGATCGGATAAAGAACGGTTGAAGAAGAACGGAAAAGCTCTCATCCTACAAAAGACTGATGGCCACCCGCGTTGTTAGTGTGAGCGTTAAACCCGAGACGGCTTTAAGCTAAAAGGCTGCATCTTGCCTGACTCACGCCTGCACATGTGCGACGCCATCGAAGTACGTTCTAGATCGTTTTTGGATGATTGCTCAACGGCATCACTACCTACATTTGCTGCCGTTGTGCTCGTTCGGCGATGCTGCGCGGCCGAGTATCGCCCCGCGGTGAATGTGGGGTTCGGTTGCGTCATTGCTAGACTTTCGATGGTGCGTCGCGTGCCCCGAACAGCTTCATCACATACGCGACACTTTGGATCAACGGAGCACTCCCGGGACTTCCTACAGAGTCTTCAGGTACAGCGAAATACTCACGCACCTTTTCCTTCTCAGCATGATGGATATCGACCCAAAACAAGATCTGTTCGTTCTATTGTTGATCTAGATTCTCGTTCTCTGGGTTCCGCAGTAACTTCTGATTTAGCCGCGTAACACATGTAAAATAAACGCAAGTCAGGAAGCAATACGTGTAATCGACCGTGTTTTCAGAAAAGGGATGGGAAGAAACAGAAGCTGGAACGAAGACAGGATGCTTCCAGAAGAACTAACGCCCAACCAAGCCTACGTATCAGGCCATTGATGAAGCAAAATGTTTCTTCTCGCGAGGATTTAGATGCGATTCAATAACGTGAATTCATACGCTCTTGATAATGTATCATCATTTACAAACATGGTATGAGGAAAACATTCTTCCGAGTAGATGGTTGGCTCCATTGTACTATATGATAATCTCACAGCCTAGTCATAACACCACAAATGATGGCAGCCACAGCTAGGTACAAGTTAACACCAATAGCACCTAGAGACAACAGGGTTTGAATTTGGCAACTACGCATCCATAACGTATGCAAGCTTCTGCGTACCGTTGCACATGGAGTACGGGTACAAAGTGGTTTCGCGATCTGCTAGAAGATTGAGACCTGCGATGGCTGAACAGCTTTGGATGGTGGTTCTCAACGAGAGAAATCTTGGAAATGATCTTTCGAGGAGTGAAAATTGCAATCTTACAGGATGTTCCCGCCCATGTGGTTAATCACCTTTCATGTTTCATCGGATAAAGGAGTTCCGTACCAAATTGAATAAACAACTTGGAGAGACGCCCTGAAAGTGGAAACAGCGCTGCGCTGAAATGGAAAGAGGAAGAAGAAGGAGAAATTAGGCTTTCGCGAGATTAAGAACTTATTTAATGGACGTTATCGAGCCAAAGAGATAAGGGCATTCTAGGTCTGCCACATAGCCAGTCAAGAACTTCTTATCCAGACAAAGACTTGCCGGGGAAATAGACATTTTCGACGTTCGAAATATGAGAAGTTACGTTACCTGAGCTCATAGTCCAAGAGTATTGAACAGGAGTATAGGTTTGGGATAGGCTCGTAAGACCTGGTGTGTAAACGGCTCAAAGCCAGGTGACAGAATTGCCAAAGCCGCCCCAAAAGATGTCAATATCGCAGACTTCCTCAACTGCAATGGAAACAGGAAGGTGAATGACCTCCACAGTCCTCAGGTGGCCTGATCGAAGTTATGCAGTCGGCCAACTGGCTTCGACTGGCGTGTTTGAAAGTAGGTCCATTTCAGCTGTCCAATGCACTCGGACGGGGAGACTAGTAACGGGGGCTTAGTAAACATAGAAGAGAACCTCTAGTACTTTACGGGCTTCCTGTCTATATCAAATAGGATAGCCGGTCTAAGTATCATGCACAGTGCTCAGCGATAAAGACGCTGCCCCCCACTACCAGCCCATGGAATTTGAATGTGATGTGCGTGATGCCTTGATCGGAGGCGATGGCAAGCCCGGCTAGCGCTGAATAGTTGGCATTGAACTCGGGCTGTTGATTGTGGAAGGCGATGCTGCCGCCCGGGAGGCCGGAGAGAAAGATTGGCTTGGAAGAGAAGCCAGTTCAGCCGTCGCAAAGCTATCAAAAGACAGTCAACCATGTCCCATCAACGGATCGGATGGTTCCAGTGCCTGAGTAGCAGACATGTCTGTTGCGCAGGGTCAAGAGAAAGGAGAGGAGACCAGCAAGCCGGAATACTAGATTCTGCGTGGCGAGACGCATGGTGCCTTATATTTTATCATCGTCGCATGGTGCGCTGCGACACCATCAAGACGCTGCTAGCCTTGTGTCATCTGCTCCGGCTGCTCCGTGTGAAGGCCGACAATCACTATGTTGGTGGCGCAATATCACATCTTCGCGCTATCTGTTAACACAATAATGATGCAGTACAAATGCGTCCGGGCTGTACAAGAAATCGCTGTGATAAACTGAGCTTGATGCACAACATGGACTCTTCGGAAGAGTGCAAGATTGAGACTGTTTGTATAGACAGAGGGATCGCAGGCAGCAGTCGATCATGGGTGCGGATGAGACGGAACTACAAAGAAGCAGTTCGTCACGGGTTTTGACAAACTGAGTGTGTAGACGTTGGAGGGTGTGGATGGAAGGCAGCGGCCTAGGTATCGATGTGTCAGCGGAGACCCCGTGATTCATGATGGGCGGCCAAACTTGGATGACGCCGAACTATCCACTCTCCGCCTACAATACACCCTCAAAGATGGAAAAAGAAAATCCAGCACCGTCACCACCCCTGCATCGCGAGTATCTTTTGGTGGCGCAGTGAAAGGACACTGACACTCGCCGCCGGCAAGAGCGCTCCCATGGAAATGTCAACAGTCGCACAGTCTTGGCTTGCATGGCATGGGCCGAGTTGGAGTAACCCTGCAGTAGGCATGGCAGTGGAACAGAGAGTTGGACCAGTCGTTCCTCGTGCATGCTTCGTCCCGCGGCATCCATGCCAAAGATTCGGGCCCGGATAATCGGAGGCGGCGGACCTATTGGTCTTTCATGCGCTGGGGTACAACTCACCCGCCGTCGCAGGTATGATGACACAAGGCTTCCTTTGACAGCAAAGAAACAGATGATGGTCGTGTCTTCGGTCTGCGAGGCCTGACAGGTGCAGTGAAGCTTATGCTTAGTCTGCGTGCTAAGCTGGCGGCGGCAGATTCAACAGGGCGGCCGAGGTCAGTCTGGTGAAAGAGCAAAAACTGGGGATCGTCGGTGTGAGCCTTTGCATAGCGGCCTTCAGGGTCTGGTCCCTGTTGCTACATGTGTGTGGCCATTTGTGAGGAGGATCCAGAATAATAGTGAGCCATAATCGTGCATGTGCTGGCGGTGAGGGCAGAGGGCCCTGAGCGCGAGCGATTTCATGTCTTATATCCGCCTGCTCCCCGCTGATGCTGTTCGTCTTCGTCTTCGTCTTCCTCCGCCCTTCGCCTTCTTCGACGTCCAGACCCTGCAAGCTTGTGTTGTGTGGTCGCGGCTAGCTGCACCGTTTTTCCACATCCTCGCCGTGCCGCATTCTCGTCGCAAAACGCCGCCCACCCTTCCCGACCAATCTCGCAGCAAAAGCCGGGGTCTCCCCATCTGGCCCGCAAGATCTGCAGGATAGCGCAGCAGAGAATAGGATCCAGCATCTTCTCCTTGCAAATCAGCGATTTTACAAATAGCATTCACGGGACAGACTTTGGAAATTCCCACGCGCAAGACAGCAGAGTCAGCTGTCAGGTACCCGGTGTGCACCACTCCGAAGAGCGTCTGATAACTAGTGGGAGAGCTAGGCGGCGTCAGAACGTGGGAACCTTGGAAACAGCGGTCACGCCCGAGGTCAGCACACACACTGGCCGACTCCTTAGTAAGGAGTAAGTTAGAGAGAGGTGCCGGGTGAGGCGGTCACATTCTGCGACAACCCACTTTCCGCTGTTCTTCCACGCTCGACCCTCAAACGCGCAATCTGCGGGCGACCACGACAGCACATCTACCCGCGCTTCCTCCCTCGCACCGCGGCATACTTCCCTACCAGCAAACCTCGCCTCTGCCACTGTAAAACCCAAAGAGCGCCAAATCACACAGCAGCAACCATGCACCGCAAAAACCCCATCAGCGTGCTTGTCTACAACACGCTCTTCCCAACGCCGTCCCCGACCGACCCACCCTCCTTCAGCGCCCATCTCTCCAAAAACCTTGTCGGCGAAGTTCGCATCGAAACAGCAAACTTCTACGGGTCGCTCGACACCATCGAAGCGCGGTACCCAGGCTTGAACTACGCTTTTCAGCCACATCGAAAACGTCTTGGACGCTTCCCACACCACAAGCGCCTCTTCGATGCTTTCGATCGGCTTGGCCTGACCGAAGCGGAGATTCAAGGCTTCTGCAGGTGGGAAGGCACCCTATGGGCACGGGAGCGATACGAGCGGGACGAGGGCGTAAGAGTAGTAGACACAACGGGCGTGGACATAGGGGCATGGGTCGACACACGACGAGCCTATTCCTCAAGGAACAACGGAGCGGGAATCAACGTGAAAACAGACATTGAAGTGGAGATTGAGGAACTAGAACACAACCACCACCATCACCACCATCATCATCACAGCCAGTCTACACGACCCATGCAACACAACAATGGAGGCGACACGGAAATGCCCGATTCTTCTTCTTCGGCTGAAGAAGATGAAGACGAAGAATCCGACTCGGATTCAACCTCCAACGAACTATCCTCCTCGGTAGGCTTCTCTCTGAACGCGCGTCTGCTCCACGCCGCTGCCCTGCGGGAGTCTTCCGGCGCAATGAACATACCAATGGACCCGGAATGGGAACAATACCTCAAAGAAGCATCCGAGCGCGGCGAGCTCAACATTGACGCGACACGAGAAGCTCTGCGCACCATGGCTGGCCAAATCGCGCAATTGCACCAGTCGACGGTTGAGGCCGAGAGCAGCGAGGCCGTGCCTCAGACGTTCCAGCCACCCGCTGCTCCAGCTTAGGAGCTGGAGTTGGGGCACAGCTGGATGATGGATGTAGAGGTGTTGGAAGCGGCTATCATTATGTTTACAAATGCTTTTTGATCGAGGAGATGATAACGACGATGATGATGGTGGCCCATCTTCCAGAATGATTGTTGTTGGGGGGCTTTTTTTATTATTAACTTGGTCGCTTTTCTCTCTTTCCTGCACTGCATGGCGTTTTCTCTCCAAGACAATGGCGTTCTGACGAGGGATTTGCGGGTTATGCATGGGCGATTCGCGAGATACCCCAGATTCTCTGCTGGGCCTTTTTGTTGTTGTTGTTCGGGTAATGCTTCTTTCACCACTTACATAGATCAGCGAGCTTTGGATGAGCAACAAGGGGACGGGGTTCGGCATGCACGGCACATAGTCATAATCCATCACGTTTAGATGTTCAATCAGTTTCTTGTGGTATCTTTGGTGTCATTGTTATGTTTGTCGATTCTCACTATAGAAGTGATGGTTGTTTGGGTCCATGCGGTAGAGCTATCAAGTGCCTACTGATACTCCTGGCTGTTCTGCTGGGAACACTTCCCGCCTTAGCCGTGTGAGAGCTAATAAGGCCCCAGGACTGTGCTCTGCATGAAGTCCCTCAGTCCTCTGCAAGCATCATTTGTTATGGGCAAGGCAGCTTCCTGTACCGCTCAATCTTTGGAGGGGGGTAAGCTGTGATTACGAGGAGGTGATATGTTTGCAGCATATGTTGTAGTAGCGCGAGGTACTACATCCATTGTCGCCTTGTCGCCTTGTCGCCTTATCGCCTTCCCGAGTTGCCGAAGCTGAATCCTCCGGGTCCCCTCTTCGTGCCCCTGGTAGTTCTGCCGTTGCCACTGTCCTCGTCAATCTCCATGGCATCGTCGCCCCCCATACCCATTAGATTCCGCTTGCCATTATTCTTCTCGTCACTGGCCTGCATGACTGCCTCGAATGCTCGCTCCTTCTTCCGACGCATCTTTTCTCGGTCGAACGCCTCCTTCTTTACCTTGGCAACTTGTGCCTCCAGATCTGCTAACGCTGAATCGCAACGTTGTGACCACGATTGCAGGGTATTCTGAAGGGTGGGTAGTGACCCTGGTGCGAGGTCGCGGAGTGGTGAGATGGATGTGACAGAAACAAGCGAGTGTGCGGGGTCGAGTGTGGCGGTAATGAGGCCGGAGTAGATGGCAGTGGTAATGAGCTCCTCAAGAGCGCGTGTGGTAGGCAATTCAAGAGCTGTCATGAGGTGCTTGTAGGTAAGGGTGTTGTGGGAGTGTGAAAGCGGCAGTAGCGAGAGTAGCAGGAGCTTCTGGTGTTGCTGTGCTGAGAGTTTTGGGAGATTTGGATGAGCTTCACATGGTCAGCAACACGATGCAATGTTCAGGCGATTGCCAACATACCTTTGTAGTCCTCCCAAGTTCCCCAGGCGAAGATCTCGAGCAGAGTAAGAGACGAGGCGTACTCTTCCGAGCTCCGTAGCTTCTGGATGTTGGGTGTCTGCAATAATTCGGCGAAGACATATGTGTTTGGCGCACTGGTGGCTTGCATGATCAAGTCCGATGCTGCTCGTGGAGAAGTTGCGGACTTGCTGAGAGCGAGAAAGGGCTCGAGAGCGTTGAGGGCCTTGGTTTGCTCCATGTTGAATCGGTGTAGACGTTACAGTATCTGTAGTGGTGGAGGTTGCAGAGTTGATCAACTCATCAGTGTATAACGGAGGACGAGCAGGCAACTACGCATGTGAGGTACGTCTCTTGGCAATCGCGGTCGGTCGCGACTGCCCCGCGCGACTGTCGACCCCACTCGCCTTCACGCTCGGACTTGGTTCCATCCAGCTCGTGCAATTCTTTGGAGCAACAATAACGCTTATTAGGTGCGTGTTTTCTTCTTGCAGTGGGCATCCAAGCTCGCAACCAACGCGTAAGAAGATGCCCTGCGGTCAGTAACACAGACCTTTTGCTCGTATTCGACACCGTCTGCTCCGCATACACGAGCTGGTTTTCTCACCACACATTATCAGTCAATAGCGTACGCACTTACAGTTCCCAAACACACCAGGTCCGGCCCACTTGTGTTCGGTGACAGAGTGACTGTGCACCCTCAGACTGTGTGTAGACATGTCGCAATAGCACTTTGTTTCGTTCGGTTAAATCGATCCAGAACCTGAGGCTGCGCGTGTCTCACCTGAGCATCAAGCAAGGGTTTTACGTTCCTTCCTGTTTCACATGCCAAGAAGGAAACACTGTCGTCTTATGGCCGTGTCGCAGCAAAGACAGCCCCAGTTCCTAGATTTCGAAAATAGTCTTAATCTTTTGCCTGTCAGCCTGCGGACATTGAGTGTGCCCTGCATTGCACCGCGCTTATACTCTGACAGCTTGACCTTCAGCTCGTGGCGGCCCTCTCGCAATCACGGCCTATCATCATCCTTCGGGCCCGCTCTAGCCTCCTTTCGACAAGCCGCGGCGCTGGGCTTTAATCAGCACTGGGACAGATTGTGGCTGCTGCACTCCGTTCATCAATCGCCATATTAATAACTTCGCCATCTGGCACTACCGGAAGCTGGCCTTCCTTTTTGTTCGCGAGTCCGCTGTCCTTTCGCGTCTGCAACCTCGCGCTGTCGCAGTACCGCCGCAGTCATTCCATTGCTTTCGCTCCGACCGTTCCGCCTCGTACGACCCGCCTTCGCCCCCAATTTGACCCGTCGAATGCTGCACCTGGTTCAGCATCGCAGTTTCCAGTTCGCAACACCGTCCGAAGTTGACAGCACCGAATAGACACCCTAGCCAATATGGCTCCTCCGGCGACAGCGACCGCGCACATGGCTACAACAACGCTCAAGGTTGAAGGTATGACATGCGGCGCATGCACTTCTGCCATCGAGTCGGGTTTCCAGGGCGTCAAGGGAGTAGGGAATGTGTCGATAAGCTTAGTGATGGAGCGTGCTGTTATCCAGCACGATCCCGAGGTCATCACCGCGGAAGAAGTCAGGGAGATCATCGATGACAGGGGGTTCGATGCAGAAGTGCTCTCGTCGGATCTACCAATGTCGCATAGTGCAGATGATCATTTCCTGAGCGACTCCGAAGATGAAGAGGAGGAAATGAATGGAAACATTTCCACCACCACACTCTCGGTTGGTGGAATGACATGCGGAGCGTGTACATCCGCCGTGGAAGGCGCTTTCAAGAACGTAGCTGGACTCAAGTCTTTCAGCATATCACTTCTCTCCGAGCGCGCTGTCATCGAACACGACACTACAATTATAACCCCGGAGAAGCTGGCCGAAACGATAGAAGATGTTGGCTTTGACGCGCAGGTGCTGGATACCGTGGCCGCGACACCAGCACCGAGGAAGAGCAAGGGTCGGAAACAGCAGAAAACAATGACGACGACTGTCGCTGTTGAGGGCATGACATGTGGCGCATGCACATCGGCCATTGAGAGCGGGTTCAAGGACGTTGAGGGTGTATACCAGTTCAACATTAGTTTGCTCGCCAACCGTGCCGTGATCGTCCACGATCCCTCCAAGCTCACCGAGGAGCAGTTGGCAGAGATCATCGAGGACCGAGGATTCGACGCCAATGTCTTGTCGTCCGTCGACAGTAGTATACAGCAGTCATCAGCAGCCAACGTACCTGTACAACTCAAGATCTATGGAATGCCCAACTCTAGCGCTGCTCAAGAACTCGAAGGATTGTTGCGAAAACGATCTGGAATTACCTCCGCAACCATCAACTTCGGAACTTCAAGGGCCACTATTCAACGTGAGCCTCAAATCATTGGTCTGCGAGCCATCGTGGAGGCTGTAGAAGCAGCTGGATACAACGCGCTTGTCGCGGACTCTGAAGACAATGATGCCCAACTGGAGTCTCTGGCAAAGACAAAAGAAATCCAGGAATGGAGAAGAGCTGTGGTATTCTCCGCCTGGTTTGCAGTTCCCGTGTTCTTGACAAGCATGTTCATCCCCATGTTCCTGCCATTCATCAACTACGGTGGTATACGCCTCATTCCTGGTTTATATCTTGGCGACGTGATATGTCTGGTCCTCACGATCCCAGTTCAGTTCGGCATCGGAAAGCGCTTCTATGTGTCTGCATACAAATCGCTAAGCCATGGTTCTCCCACGATGGACGTTCTTGTCGTGCTTGGTACCTCGTCCGCCTTCTTTTTCAGTATCTTTTCGATGCTGGTATCACTCTTGATTTCCCCACATACCAAGCCGACAACACTCTTTGACACCAGTACTATGCTGATCACGTTTATCAGCTTGGGCCGTTACCTCGAGAACAAGGCGAAGGGTCAAACTTCCAAGGCGCTTTCTAACCTCATGTCCCTGGCCCCATCCATGACCACTATCTACGCGGATCCTATCGCTGCTGCGAAAGCTGCTGAGGACTGGGACGTCAAGGAAGAAAAGATGGAGCGCAAGTCAACTGATGGCAATGCTGTTGAAGAGAGGGTCATTGCTACCGAGCTCATCGAAGTTGGTGACGTGGTCATACTTCGCCCAGGAGACAAGCTTCCCGCTGATGGCACAGTAACACGTGGAGAATCGTACCTTGATGAGAGCATGGTTACGGGTGAAGCTATGCCCATCCTCAAGAAGAAGGGCGCATTAGTTATGGCCGGTACTGTGAACGGAAACGGACGTCTGGAATTTCTTGTTACTCGAGCCGGCCGTGATACTCAGCTCAGTCAGATTGTGCGCCTTGTCCAGGAAGCGCAGACAAGCCGCGCCCCGATCCAACGCCTTGCAGACACCGTTGCTGGTTACTTCGTCCCTATCATTATCACTCTCGGTCTCTCAACTTTCGTTGGATGGATGGTACTCAGCCACGTCCTACCCTACCCGCCTAAAGTCTTCCTCGATCACGCTAGTGGCGGAAAGTTTATGGTTTGCATCAAACTCTGCATCGCTGTCATTGTCTTCGCCTGTCCATGTGCCCTGGGTCTTGCGACACCTACCGCTGTCATGGTTGGTACTGGTGTTGGAGCTGAGCAAGGTATCCTCGTTAAGGGTGGTGCTGCTCTCGAGACTGCCACCAAAATCAACCATGTCATCTTTGACAAGACCGGCACGCTTACTGTGGGCAAGATGAGCGTATCTCAAGCCGATATACAAGGAGGCTGGGAAAGCACGGAGAAGAAGAACCTCTGGTGGACGCTCATTGGACTTGCGGAAATGGGCTCTGAGCATCCCATCGCCAAAGCCATCGTTCTCTCTGCGAAGGAGCATCTCCGTCTGGGACCTGACGGTAGCTTAGACGGCTCTGTTGGAGACTTTGAAGCTGTCGTCGGTAAAGGCATTACCGCGACGGTCGAAGCAGCCATCTCTCGCGAGCGCACCCGCTACACGATCCTTATTGGTAACACAGCCTTCCTCACCTCCAAGGGTGTCAATGTCCCGGACTTTGTTGAAGAACCTCTTACACCTGCTGCGAATGCCAATCCTCGAGGCGGGTCTCAGAACCGCTCTGCTGGCATCACCACGATTCATACCGCTATTGGTAACACCTACACTGGCACGTTGAGCTTGTCTGACACTATCAAGCCTTCGGCTCGCGCTGCAGTTCTTGCGCTATCACGTCTGGGTATATCATCTTCCATTGTTACTGGTGATACATCCGCTTCCGCCCTTGTTGTCGCAGCGGCGGTTGGCATTGACGCTTCAGACGTCCATGCTTCGTCCACACCCGCAGACAAGAAAGCTATCGTCGAAGACCTCCAGTCTCGCGGTAAAGTGATCGGCATGGTTGGGGACGGTATCAACGATTCCCCTGCGCTCGCTTCTGCCGACATTGGCATTGCCCTCTCTACTGGTACGGACGTCGCTATGGAAGCTGCGTCTATTGTTCTTATGACCAACACGGATCTTCTTGCCATTCCGGCTTCCCTAGTGCTCAGCCGTGATATCTTCTTCCGCATCAAGCTGAACCTGGCGTGGGCGTGCATGTACAACTTCATTGGTCTTCCCTTCGCAATGGGCTTCTTCCTGCCCTGGGGCCTTTCACTCCACCCAATGGCTGCTGGTGCGGCGATGGCATGCTCATCTGTCAGTGTCGTCCTCAGCTCTCTACATCTCAAGTTCTGGAGTAGACCAAGCTGGATGAAGGTCAGTGTACTCGATCCCGGTGCGCCAATCGATGAAAAGGAAACGGAAATGGAGAAGCAGAGTAAGATTGGCGTGTTCTCTACCCTCAAGGACTGGATCGGTGATGCTTGGGCTGCGAGGAAGAGGAATAAGGAGGAGACCAGCTACATGCCGTTGAGGGATATGGGAGATCAGTAGTCATGGGGCTAGCAATCGTGTTATCCTGAGGCAAGTCAGTGGGGTGGATGTTATTGTTGTTGTTGTTATCATTATTGGTGAAGCGTTTAGGATACCACCTCTTCTTGGTCTTTTCCTTAGTTATCAGTATCTTGTCGTCATCTTTCCCTGTTTCCTTTTTGGGAGTCTCTGTACATAGCTTCTGACTCCTGATATTGTTATCCCAGACTTGTCTACGAATCCAATCTGATTCGCAATAACATACTATTACCATCATGTGAAGATGAAGTATTTCACTCTAACGGGATTAATCGTCAAGACGACAGATCTACTAGAGGATCGTGATGTGATAGTCAAAGTCTTTGCCTGATGGAGTTAAATGAAGGATGGCTACCGTGCGCGTGACGATGTCGCGAAGCGCGGCGGCCAGGGTCCACCAATTGGCGTCACAAAGATAAGCCAAGTTGAACAACACAACACCGCATCGATTCCCACTAGAAGCCTTATTTGCCCTATTCGCTACCAAGGACTGCCCGGAAGAGACTTGCGACCGTAAATAGTGCCGAATAAACCTCCACATCCGCCCACAGAAACGCAAACAGGCCTGTCAATATGGGGAGGAATCGAGCCGTGTCGAATGCTTCGACGCGGAGCAGCGAGCCGCCGTTACAAGTAGGTATGGACATAATTTGAGCTTGGGAGAGCATTGCTGAGCAGACACAGGAGCTTGGGAGCATGTATGATTACTTAGCAAAGGTTGTACTGCTGGGTCCCAGCGGAGCTGGCAAGTAAGTTCACGATAAGAGTAGCACCAACGATGCATGCCGAATAACCAAGCCTCATAGATCTTGCCTCCTCCACCGCTTCGTGAAGTCTGAATGTACGCGACTTTCCCTCCTCCGCAGCCTCCAGCCCCCACTAACAACCCCCAGGGCGCGTACTATCCAGCCAAACGATCGGGGTAGAATTCTCTTCTAAAATCGTCCATATCGCCGACCGCCGTCGCTCGCCCTCTTCTTCGGCCTCGCGAAAACGAATAAAACTTCAGCTCTGGGATACCGCCGGCACAGAACGCTTCCGCTCCGTCTCACGATCCTACTACCGCGGCGCTGCTGGCGCGATCCTGGTGTACGATGTGAGCAGCTGGCGGAGCTTCGAGCAATTGAAGACGTTTCTAGATGATGCGCGAGCGCTGGCTGGACCGGACATAACAATCATACTTGCCGGCAACAAGAACGACGTTGAAGATGGTGTGCCCATAGGCATGAGTGGGGGATACAGCAGTTATGGTAGTACACCCGGTTCAGAAAGCGGACTCCCACCACCCACACCATCATCACAATCGAGTCGGACACCGAGTCTAAATGCAAATCTACATGCGAGTTATACCGTTGCGCCCGATGGCCGCGAAGTTCCAGCTGAAGTCGCATCGAGATGGGCGGGGCAGAATGGCATACCGGTAGCAGTGGAAGTTTCCGCGCTGAACGGAGAGAACGTGGAGGAGCTATTCAACCGATTAGCGCGAATGATCTTGACTAAAATTGAGCTCGGCGAGATTGATCCTGATGATCCTGCGAGTGGTATACAGTATGGTGACTTGGGTTGGGATGACGGTGGTGGAAGTATCAAGAGTGGGTTTGGAGATGACGGCGTCAGGTATCGAAGACGAGGGAAGAAAACTGGTGGGTTGGGCGAATGGGAAGACGTGTTCAGGCTTGGTGGGGGTAGTAGGAGGAGAGGAGGATGTTGCTAGCATATTGGGAAGTGGGATGCAGGCCTTCCTGCAACACGGCATCACTTGGCTTCTGGTTTATACATGCAGCATACCCCAGGTGTTTATATGTGGGTTCATAGATCGATTGACGATGTAATGTGGAATACAAGATGTTCACCTTTGTTATCCACATTAGATCCCGGTAGGTCTGTTGCAGGTTACACGTCTTCTTGCTCAGATCTACGAGCCACTTTGACATTATGCGATATGCTGGATCGCGCCCAGTTTACTATACCTCTCGATTGCACGCTACTCGGGAACTTGTCGATCACATGTAGCCCACGATGTCGGGACGCGGCGGTTTGAGGCTTAGCGCGATCTTGTAGCGATCGTGACGTTGGAAGTGTCGTCATTTTGGCGAGAGATTCATGCGTGCACGCCATCACCACTCCCACCATTGGAGCAACGCTGTTCGCATCGGGCAAAAAGCCAGCAGTACGACGAACTACAAGTTCGCAACACTCGGGACAAATCTTGAACGCGCGGAAATGCTTGAAGACGATAGAGAAAACTCTGTACCCGCTGGAACGCGTCCGAAACCTCGGCTTTCCACCTGCTTTGCCACAGCATGGATCTCACTGGCCAACTTCGGAGGTCGCGTGCTTCCGAGGATGTCCCTGGCAGTAGCGCTGCGTGTTAGCATGGGCATTTGCGTCACTGGCATGTCTTCCATGATCGATATATGCGCGAGTGTGGCCGCTTCCCCATCCAGTCTCCATTCCCATTCTATTGCACACTTAAATAGCATTACTGCGGCATTTCATTCTGACCGTCCATTTGTTCTGCATATCCACCATCGACCCATCATTTGTTGAAGTTTCCTCAATCACACTGTCGTTCTTACGGACTATTAGATCTCTCACACGCGGCCTGCCCTCGCGCCTCCCGACCGCGACAGCAAGCCCGCTTACGGCCGCGAATATGACCTGGCTTAATCGACTGAACCCAACACCGGCCTTCCCAGCGCATACGGGGCCATACAAAGTCGGTTCTGTAGACGTAGAAATACCCACAAGCGACCTAGAGAGCCCGAGTGTGAATGCGCCCCCTGGAGACCTGCCAACTATAGCTTTCCGCGTCTTCTATCCGTGTAAGCAGGACAGTAATGAGAAGGCTGTGAGATGGATCCCAAGTCCACAGAGGGAATATGTTAGTGCTTATGCGAGGTTTTTGGGTGCGAACAGCGCCTTTGCTGGAGTATTCTCGTGAGCAAATTGAGACAAGTCGCTAGCTGAACATGTCGCTGACAATTTTGTAGAGCACTACCCCAGTTGTTGTACTATATTTCCATGCCTGTACACCAAAATGCCGAACTCCTCGCACCTCCACCGAAATCCGAACGATGGCCTGTCATGATGTTCTCGCATGGTCTAGGTGGAACAAGGAATGCATACTCGCACATCTGCGGCTCGCTTGCAAGCCATGGAGTCGTAGTCGTTGCGGCAGACCATCGTGATGGCAGTTCACCTCTCGCAATCCATCATACTCCAGAAGGAAAGGAGAAGAAGAAGCGTGTAGAATACAGGTCAATCGCCCACAAGCCGAGTACAGAAACATACGAGGCAAGAGACGAGCAGTTGCGGATACGGCTATGGGAATTAGGCATGGTACACGATGCAGTGTTGAAGATCGATGAGGGCTGTCAATTGAAGAACGTAGCACAAGACCTACCCAATGGTAAGAGCATGCTGAGCATGTTCTCGAACCTGCTCAACGTTCACGAGCCGGGTGCGATCAGTTTCTCAGGCCACTCTTTCGGTGCTTGCACAATGATTCAGTTCGTCAAATCAGTTTACCACCGCCCTCAGACACATATTCCACGCTACAAGCCGCTATACACGCCATCCGCGGACTCGAGTTTAGTTCGCCAGATCACGCCACGAAACCCGGTCACTCTTCTAGATCTCTGGACCCTACCCATCCAAAGTCCTGATACTGCTTGGCTACGAAGCCAGACAATGCCATGCTATGACTCTCCTACCGGCGGCAATAATCTTCTTGCCATCGCTTCCGAGGGCTTCTTCAATTGGGCCTCGAACTTCAGAGAAACGAAGCGCATCGTCGCTAAGCCTGCTTCCTCACAATCGAGATTCCCCGAGCAGCGTGGTCCACACATCTTCTATCCAATTGCTTCTGCCCATCTCTCTCAAAGCGATTTCGGCGTCTTGTTCCCCTGGGTAACAACAAAAGTGTTCGGCGCCAAGGAGCCTGGGAGGGTGCTCAGACTCAATACCCGTGCCATCTTGCAAGTCATGCGTGAAAATGGCATACGTGTCGCAAACACAAGCGCGCGCGATCTAGAGCTCGACGAAACTATGGCCAAGAACAAGAGCCTAACACAAGACACCGCTATTCTCAGCCGAGCGAAAGACAGTGTTCGTGGATGGGTCAACCTAAGTGCGGACATGGAGAGAGATCTCGACCTTTCTGGCGCTGACAGGGTTGAGGGTAAGAGTCTGGTGGGTACACCAATGGAGAAGGTCGGTAGTGATGGTAAGGGACCAGGAGAGGCTATGGTTGAGGGCGAGGTACTAGGCCAGGTCGTTGAGGGTAATGAAAAATAAGTGTTCTCTGGTGGATGCATTTCGGCGTGGCGTTTCGCATAGCGTTTTTTTCCTTCTTGTTATGTTGATAGACATACCCAAGCATATAGAGATGAAATGGTAAGCGATGTTGTTTAGTTCAAACAGCTCAAAATGTGGTCGACCGCTCCCAGTTCAGTTTTCACACAAATTATAGCATACCGTGGTTTTTTTTGGAATATATCGATATGCTGAGTACACCAGTCCGTTTAACATGCCGCTGCCCTCTTCGTGTCTTAAACACACTCTAGATATCTTATCAGAAAACATCACCTGTAACGTCTTCGAAGTGTATTGTCTGGTCGATATTACCTAGGCATTCCCTAGGCAGTTGTATGTGAGCTTGCCCAGGCGCTGTACAGTTCAACTGGTAAGGCTACACTTATTGGGATTGAAAGCCTTCCTTCCGTCTGCATGTTAGTAGGATATGAGCATTGCTATTATGTGTTACATGGCTGCCCTCCTAGGCTTCCATGTCTTGCTTTGGTTCTGTCCCAGTTCGGCTCTTTTCCTGCGCGGACTACGATAATACTGCCTGCACTGACGATTCATCATACGTATCGGCTTTTGAGATCATTTCACACGCAATATGATTCCAACATGTATATAGTGCGCCCAATTTGACCACGGTACCACGACGACTACCACGGTACCTCTGTGACCGGGTAAACTCCAACGAAACACAAATAAAGCTCTTACACTCCTGTGATTCACTAAAGCACAAAACTGAACAACGTTGCTCTGCAAATCCTGTGCCTTTAGCAGACCTAAAGGTGCAGCTCCATCCTTGCGGACTGCCCAATCAGTGATTTTAGCGTAAAACACGTCCTGAACATGTAAGCCAATCACAATTCAGGGATACAAGGCTAGCGCGACACTTGTCATCGCGACCTGGAGAACGATTGTGCTCAACAAATGTCTCACAAACTTCATTATCACTTCGGCTTCAATCTAGTCAACAGTCATCCCGAACTCTTAAACACAATCTGAATTGTTGACAACAGCAACTGTTTCAACGTTTCCTACCATAAATCCTAGGTTCGAGTTAGGTCTAGCAAAATCCCTAACATTACCTGCCCTTATGCAGTTGTAAGACAACCACGACCAAGGTCTATTACATTCTGTATCGCCTATGAGGGGCTTCAGATATTTACAATCGTTGCTCTTCTCATCTACCCCGCACTTCGCCATTAGCAGCCTATTACCAGCGCAAGCCGACTACGTAACAAACGCACTTCGGCGCCTAACATTGTAAACAAACAGGACTACTACAACTCAAAAGACACCAACCACACTCAATATGCCACCCTCAGAAAGTCAGAATATAGCAGAACCACCAGCATTGCTGTTGGAGAAAGCTCAAAATGCTGAAAAGGCGTCCGTTGTAGGGCCAGACGCGTGGTCGAGGATCATACAAAAGACGAGAGCACATGCTGAAGCGAACAGCGAAGAGCATCAGAACAGCATGCGCTTACTAGGCAAGAAGATGAACGAACTCCGAGCGAAGTATGATTTGAATCCATTCAAGAATGTGGAGCAACAACCATCTACGTCAGATGATTTCGTGGTGCAGCCAAAAGCCATCATACCAGCACAGAATGGCATCAAGCGTAAAGCCTCAACCCAAGCCCATATACCAGAGGATCCTCGCGCTAAAAAGCCAAGGGTTCAGAAGACGCAGTCATCGCAAGAAGACATCTCTAAAAAGGCGAAGGCAGATGCAGAGAAGCAAGCGAAATGTCGAGACGCACAGCAGAAGAAAGACGATGCGTATAAAAAACCCATGCAAAACGTGGAGGAGCGAGCGGATAAGGTTGAGGAACTGAGAAGACCAAAGGACACTCTCAAAGAGAAGCCAGCCAGCGCAATGTTTGCCGAAGCGTCGACTACAGGCATATCACCGGACCGGACGGCTGCACAAGCAACAACGGCTATAGTAGCAGCAAACAAGCCAGATACCACGAACACCATACCATCAAACGTCTTACCTGTTTCGGAAAGCAATACAGACAGATATGTCGTACGAGCACCGCTGCCAGAATGGTATACATCTATCTCCATGAAGGGTCATATGATGGAGGCGATGAGCAAGAAGCGACCCCCAGAGCTCACTTCACTAGAAGCCCTCAAAACTTGTATAAGACAATGCGAAGACACGAATTCCGCTATTCAGCTTGACAAGCTATATGATGCTCTTCGCGACCATGTACACAAGGCTGAAATACGACTTGAGGTCAATCGCTTCCTCGTCAGGAAGGCTAACATGCTGAGCCCTGAATACGGACTTCCCCGCATCTTCAGAGCAGGAACAGATTTTCCATGGGATTTGAAAGCAGATGCATATCAATTGTACAACCGCTGGTGGAAGAACGACCTGAACCAAGATATTCTCCGCGGTATCGTATCTAACAAAACTGGAAACCGCACGAGTGACCGCCTCGACGAAACCTACCGTAAACGGTTCTCCATCGATGCGAAACACTACGGGAATGGCGACTTCGTCCAAGGGCAGTGGTGGCCAACTCAGCTCTGTACTGTCCGTGATGGGGCTCATGGCTCAGCCCAAGGCGGTATCTACGGTGAAAAGGAGCGCGGTGCCTACTCCATTGTCCTCTCAGGCGGCAATGGATATCAGGACGTCGACAACGGCGACGTCATCGATTACTCCGGCACACCAGGCAAGAATTCCACGCCTACAGAGAACACTATCCATCTCCTCAAATCCGCTGATCTGGGTAACCAGATCAGAGTTGTTCGCTCTGCGCAGCTCAACAAGAAGAACAAGTACCGGCCCGAGCTAGGCTTGAGGTATGATGGTCTGTATCGGGTGACGAGTTATACAAAGACTGATCAGGAAACGGCGATGTATAAGTTTCGGCTAGAGAGGTGTGAAGGTCAGGATCCAATCCGGTTCGAAGGGAAGGCAAAGCGACCGAGTTTCTACGAGGTCAAGGAGTATGAGAGACTGAAGGATAAGGTGTGATAGTGTGATAGGACTATCAGAGTAGATGGACAACATGTTTGCTTATGAGAAGGTAAATCGGTCACGGTGAGGGCGTAATTTGACTTGTCTCGAGTGGTATTCACCGTCTCCCTGCTGTTACATTTGGTTTGGATTGGACCGGCAAGGTTGTAGGTTTGATGGGTGTGGTGTCTCTTTTGTCTCCTTCTTTTGTTGGTTGGGCCGTTTCCTACTCAAAAATACCAATTATCCACTTTCTAAAAGCAAGAGGATATTCTAGTCGACAGCACACATGTTTTGTTGCTAATCTATGAAGTGGCTCATCCATTCTCAATTGTGCTCTCTTATCAGAACTGGAACCCTAATAGTATATACAAACATCTTCATTACCGCCTCAACAAGAAAAAACGTATACTTCTAGAATAGACTGTTCGTGATATATTTCTAGGTACACCTCATTAAAAGAAAACAAGTTTCTTCTTGGGCATCTATAGATAGGAACTTCAGCCACCTCGTAAGGAATCTGCTAAGATGGATCCTTTTACTGATATCATCTGGATCACGTTGCTTGCCGTCGCGTTAGTCACGTAATGACCAAAAACGGAAGAGTTGTTTGGGAAAACCTCTGCGCTCTATTGCAGTGATGCTATCGCATATGGTGTATCTATACCGACAAATTTGCGATACCCAACACCAAACATCCGATACAGCATTCGATTAAATGAACAAAACCATCTACTCGTCGTCACTCTCCTCTTCGTCGTCATCATCCATCTCCAGGTCTTCGTCGCTTAGGCCGTCGAGATCAACCTCCTCCTCCTCCTCCTCCTCATCTTCATCATCATCTTCCGCGGCAAATACCTCACCGTTACTCTTCTCGTACTTTTCAGATTCCTTCCTCTTCCTGTCCTCCGTTTTCCTTGCTTCCTCGAGCAACTTTTGCTTCTGCTCTCTGCTCTTCCTTTGTCCTGCCACAAATGCACCTAGCGGGCTCTTATCCCATTCTACGTCCTTCAAAAAGCTTTCCACACCTGCGCGGTTGTTGGGCGCAAACTCGACCTTGTTGCGCTTCTCTTCAACCCATCGAGAGTTTGCTTCTAGCTTCTGGACAAGGAGTGCGATAAGCGAGGATACTTTGGTGTTCTTGTTTCCGCTGCTCTTCTTGGTGATCGCCTTCACCCATCGCTTGAGCATAACAATGACGGGAAGTGCGAGTTCAGGGAAAGCAATGTTCTTGGTCCAAAGGATGAAGAATTCGGCCAGAAGCTCGGCGACCTGCTCACCGATGCCGTCTTGGTAGATGCGCGTTCGGAGGAAAGCTTTTGATGCGCGGATACTGATGCTGAAGTCGAGAGCTTTCAGCGTGCTGGGCTTCGGGGGCTTCTTCATCTCTGCGGAGTTGAGGACTTCGACAAGGGCAGGCGCCAAGGGTATGTAGGTCGATGTCGCTTGAGCGATACGAAGGAGCGATCGGATGAGCTGGAAACGGAGAGGGAAGTATTGCGACGTCGGAATAAGGCGCATGGCACCTAGCGTGACCTGAACAACGGGATATATGAGGGGTCGTAAAGGTGATGGCTTTCCAGCCTCTGCTTCCCTGAGCGACTCGCAATGCATTGAGATGACTCGTGACCAGAAGTCTAGCGAGTGAATGTACTGCCAGTTGTATACGGTCTTGTATGAGTCCTTTGTCTTGTTGGTGATGCTTGTGCGCAGATGTATTGCGAGTTGGCGGATGAAGCCAAAGCCGGTGGTGTAGCCGACGGTAGGATCGATGCCCCAAAGCTCAGCCGCGGTGTTCTTCATCAGGTTGATACCCTGGATGTTGTGGATTGTGGTATTCCTTGCACTCTTGACAAGACCTTGGTAAACCTGCTTCAAGACAGCCTCGCGAATACTTGGGTCTGCGATGACGACGAGTCTTCGCAGTACCAAGAAAGCCGACACTCTTGTTCCGTCATTGTTGGCGCTGTCGGACCAGACCGACGCGACAGACCGAATAACCTCACGTACAACCTTCTTGAAGGATAGAATGTATGGCAGCATGTTGGAGAGCGAGTCTAGTGTCATCTGTAGGGTCTTGGAATCGGACAGGTTCTCAAGGAGATGATGTATCGAGACAGTATGCGACTTGAGGAGAGGCGTGAGGGTGCGGAACTTCTTTGAGTCGGTAGGAACGCGACTGTGGTTGTTAGTGACCATACGGAAGAATTGCTGTGGGTAACTTACATCCTGCCACCAGCGCTCTCCTTGACAGGCAAGTGATGTTGGAGTACCTTGGGTACTAAGTGAAGAGTTGTTACTTGCACTTGGTGGTAGACTGTGTATTGTCAGCCTCGTGTCATATATAGAAAGTGAGTTGCATACCATCTGGGTCAGTTATGGAGTACTTGTATGTTTTGGAGCTCTCCGAGTCGTTCATGTGTGATGCAGCGCGGAAGGCCAGAACCACCTCCTTCATGGCGCGCAGGGAATGTTTTGATTCCATGGAGGCTTTCCATTTTTGGACCGTCTTCAGGTTGAGCTCATTGCCCGAATCTTCGTCGTCGTCGTCTTCAACAGCGGCTTTCTGCTTCTTTCTCGGAGTGGCCTCGTCTTCACTAGCGGACAGAGCGTCAATCTCTGCAAGGTCGGCGTCTTCGGCAAAGTCCAAGAGTTCCGCATCGTTCTCCTTGAGGTACTTGTAGAACTCGGGGTCCTTCTCTGCCAAACCAGCAAGCTGCTCCTTGTGTGTGTCGACGTCGTCACCTGAGTCGCTGTCGGAGCCAGACTCGTCAGCGCCGCTGGGCGCATCTTGCATGTCTTCGTCTGAGGCTTGGTCGGCATCCTCGTCGACTGGTGTGCGTTTGCGCTTGCCCGTCTTTGGCTTGGTCGACTTCTTCTTCATCTCGGGAATCTGGAAGCCGCCCTGGAAGAATTGGTCCATGGACATCTCTCCCAGCTTGTCGTCTTTGGCGCCATTCGTCTTTGGCTTCTTCGCAGCTTCTTCTTCTAGGTCGGCGGCCTTTTCATTGTCTCTGGCCTTGCGCTCCCTCTTCTTGGCGTCCATCTGCTTCCTCTGCTTGACTTTGGCGACATCCTTGCGGCGCTTGATGACGTCGCCGAGCTTATCCTTTTGGAACTTCTTGGTCGCCTTGGACACGGGCATCTCGGCGGGCTCTGGCGTCTCGTGGTAGTCGGGCGAGTGGTGTTGACGGAGCGTGCAGCTGGTGGTTGAAAAACTTGGGCCTCGAAAAAGTTCCAGCGCTAAGGACCCTGCAATCACTAGCGCCTTCCCCACGCGGTGGATGGATGCATGCTTGATTGAGCTGGCGCCGCCGACGCATCAACGGACACGCAACTGGAGCTTGCTGCCCTCGTCCACAGACTGCCTTGTTCCAGCCATCCAGAATGTCTTACGGCGGCAGGCAGCTGGCCTACGCGCCGACGCCTTACATCCCGCGCTCCAACCTCTCCGCGACCATCAACCTTGATGAGGTATGACGCGCCCAGCCCACGCCCGATGCGCATGCTCACTGTGGCTCTAGGAAGTCAAACTGTCTGCAACCAATGCAGAGCGCGACTTGAACGACTCGCTGGCCGAGATCTACAGCATCATCATCACGCTCGATGCCATAGAGAAGGCCTACTTGAAGGACTCCATCGCCGAAGCCGACTACACCGAGACATGCAACCGGTTGATGAAGCAGTACAAGTCCAATCTTGCCAATGAGACAGTCGCGCAAGCATTTGGCACTCTGGACCAGTTTGCGAAAGAGTGGCAGGTACGTAATGGCACGTTGAGCTGCTTCCCTCTGCACTATGCTGATATGGCTGCAGATGGAATGTCCCCGAGCCATCGAGCGACTACGCGTTGGCATACCCGCGACTATCGAACAAGGTCCATCGAGACCAACTCAGGGAGGCGACTTTGCTGATGCGACGCTCGTCGTCAACGCGACCGAGACTTTCATCACTCTGCTCGATGCCATCAAGATTGGGCTGGTAGAGAAGGACACATTGCATCCTCTGCTTGTCGAGATCATACAAGCTGTCAACAAGGTCACAGACGTCGATTTCGAGAGTAAAGGCAAGATTGTGCAGTGGTTGATTACCCTGAACCAGATGCGGGCGGCCGAGAAGTTGAGCGACGAGCAGGCGCGCGAGTTCCAATTCGACATGGACTCGGCCTACTATGGCTTCAAGACAACCCTGAAGAAGGCTTAGAGGATTGGCAACATGTCTCTTTGTATTCTCGTGTATGCGCTGCTCGTGGTGCCTTGACTTTAGCCCCGCCATGGCTAGCTCGGGCCCACGTTGGACCTTGGTGAGTACCGCCGCCCCGCCTACCAACAATTTTCCCGCGCCTTCGCCATAGTCGGTCCAACATGGCCATGCTAGACGGTATACACCTGCGCCTTGCATCAACCTGTCTTGGTGCTAAATCCGCATGCAGTCCTCGACCTACCCCAGCTTTACACCAAGCCCTCCGCAGAGGCCCTCCTCTACACGCTCGCGCTCCTCACCACCGGTCCGCGGTCATGGGAATACACAAGCACGAGTGATGAAGCCGGTAATCGAGTGGATTCTGGTGAGCCTGTTGTCCAGGTCAACCCAGAGGGCGTCACACGATACCTCACTACTATCATCGGTAGCGGTTTACAATGGATTCAAGACGATGAGGTCAAGGAGCGCATCTGGGATCAGGCCAGCGCCCGACTGAGCGAGCGCTCCGGTCGATCTGCCATGAGCACCATGTCTCGCACATTCCAAATCCCTACCGCCTCTGAATCCTTCGAGCTCAAGATTCACGAGCCTGCTATGACAGGCGACGATCTAGGCCTGAAGACATGGGCTGCTTCATACATGCTTGCTAAGCGCCTCAAGAACTTCAACCTCGTGCTGCCAGATACACATGAGAGGCTACAGGTCCTGGAGCTTGGGTCTGGTACCGGTTTAGTAGGATTAGCAATGGCCGGCCTTGGCGCAGACGTTGTTCTGACAGACCTGCCCAGCATTTGCCCGAACCTGGCCTACAATGCGCAGCAGAATCGAGAAATTGTCAGTCTCAATGGTGGAGCAGTCCGCACAGCTGTGCTTGACTGGACACATCCCACTCACTGTGAACCTTTGCCAAACGTCAACGGTACTGGCGACAATCTAGCCATTCCTGCAAAATTTCCCTTAATCTTGGCCGCAGATTCACTATACTCTCCAGATCACCCACGCATGTTAGTTGATACCATTGCCGCTTGGCTTTCTCCGGACAACGACGCTAGAGTAATCATCGAGTTTCCATACAGAGACTGTTACTTGCCCGAGATCAAGGACTTCCGTCGCCGGATGCTTGAGCTCGGCTTAGAGATATTGGAAGAGGGAGAGGAGAGGGGACGGGATGACTGGGGACCGTCAGAGACAAGCGAAGATACAGATGATGAAGCGCTCGTGACTTGCTGGTGGTCATGTTGGAAAAGGCAAATTTCAAGGGCCAGCTGAGAGATGCTATCAACATTGCCGCACATTACCCTCCTAGAAGAACCGGCGAGGTTAAGCTAAGGCAAAATAGCAAGGTGCCCCCACAAACCGCATGACCCGCGATTTGGTTTGGTCATTCGCATAACCACGGCGCTCAATAGCGACCTCGGAGCAATGCCGAGATATCCACACGAACTTTCCAAGAACAGTGATGCAAGCGCCGGATAATTTTGACGGATAATTTCACTGCTTCCAGACTCCCGCCTTTCGGTGGAGGGGCACTCCTAACCAGGGCGGGATAGCTTGCCGCGAGCTACCAGGATCCACCATTTCCTTCGTCATTAGCATCTCACTTGCGCGCGGGTTTTGAGAATTGACTTTCACTTCTTTCTTCATATACGGTTGCCCGGAACACTGTTGCGAATAAATCTATAATCTTTTCAATACCTCATGATGGCGACACAAACGGCGACCCAGAAGGTAAAGCCATGATGCCCCACCATCAACCCCTCCATACATGCTTTACCTTGAAAACACCACAACAAATGGTCTTGACGCGTCGATTATATACACCAGTAACTAACAAATCTTCAGAACCCTTCTTTCATCCTCCAAGCCAAGGACAAGCTCACCTACGAAGACCGACCAATTCCCGAACTCCCCTCTCCATACGATGTCATCATCAGACCACGATGGACCGGTATCTGCGGTTCGGATGTGCACTACTGGGTTGAAGGGCGCATCGGTCACTTTGTAGTTGAGAAGCCCATGGTTCTCGGCCACGAATCAGCTGGTGTCGTACACAAAGTTGGCGACAAGGTCAAGAGCCTGAAAGTTGGTGACGAGGTTGCTATGGAGCCCGGTGTGCCTTGCCGCCGTTGCGTACGATGCAAAGATGGAAAATACAACCTTTGCCCTGACATGGCCTTTGCTGCCACACCCCCATACGATGGCACACTCGCGCGGTATTACACACTGCCAGAGGACTTCTGCTACAAACTTCCCGAGAACATGAGCATGGAGGAGGGTGCGCTTATCGAGCCTACCGCTGTCGCTGTACACATCACAAGGCAAGCTGCTATCAAGCCCGGAGACTCGGTCGTAGTATTCGGTGCAGGTCCCGTCGGTTTGCTGTGCTGCGCTGTCGCAAAGGCATACGGCGCAAAGAAGATTGTGACTGTAGACATCAACGACGAACGCCTCAACTTTGCACTCAAGTACGCCGCAAACGCAAGCTTCAAGAGCCAAAGAGTGAGCGCACAAGAAAACGCCGAGAATCTGATCAAGGAATGTGATTTGGGTTCGGGCGCAGATGTCATTATCGATGCGTCGGGTGCTGAGCCCTGTATTCAAACCGCCATCCACGCGCTACGCATGGGCGGAACATATGTTCAGGTACGTTTCTGTCTGCTCGTCCATCTTCAATTAAAACGATACTAATCAAAAACTAACAGGGTGGCATGGGCAAACCCGACATCAACTTCCCCATCATGGCCATGTGCACCAAGGAACTCAATGTCAAGGGCTCCTTCCGTTACGGCTCAGGCGACTATCAAACCGCTATTGACCTCGTGGCTAGCGGACGTATCTCAGTCAAGGAACTCATCACCGGTAAGGTCAAGTTCGATGAGGCGGAGAAGGCGTTTGCAGATGTCAAGGGTGGCAAGGGCATCAAGATATTGATCGAAGGCCCTGCTGAGCAGTAAAGCTCTTCTCTTTTTTTTTGATGTTTTAGTCGTAGTGGTTCAGAGGTTTCTCTATGAAGGCTTTTGTCAATGGGTATCATACCCGGTGGTGTGCATTGGTGCTGGGGTACAGAGCAGGGAGGTTGTGAAGGAAATATCGTAGGACCGCTAGACGAATCTGAGGTCATGTCATCATCAAATCCACTTTAAGCCTCACGAAAAGTGCATGTAGTGTGATAGCGATGTCGCTTGTTCTAGCTATTGAAATCATGGCTTCGCTGTTCCCGGGGTAAGACAAAAAGAGGGCTAGTAGGAACCCAGGCCCTGAGGCGCAAGCTGTTAGAGGGCCGTTAGGCCAAGGCATAGAGACGGCTGAGCGAAGTAGCAAAAAAGTGGAGATGGAGATGGGGATCAAACGAGGGGTTGCCTCAGGTCTCTTAGTAGCATGGCGCGTAGAACTCCGACCCTAGAGAATGAATGTATGGGATGTTAGATGAACAGATTTCAAGCATAGTTGTCATGAATTTCTCTTTGGGTTATTCTTAATTTGTTCATTTGATTTGGGTTTCGTTCTTTTGATATGGTTGGTTGATATCGTAAGGTGGTGATGTTGCTCTTCTTTGACGCTAGGAATGAGCGCCTTCCGCTCGTAAGCGGTTCGGGAAAAAAAAACAATCGCTAAATCAGGGTCTGCCAGAGAGATGGGGCGTACGTCGTCTACGTGGACATGGTACATGGTAATGCGAGAAATGCGTTTGAGGGTATAGTTTGTGTGAAGCGAAGGGGTTCTTTGTTGCTACAGTGGCCGAACTACGCGGTCATCTTGCGTGCTGTGGAGCCGCGCTTGGGTAGAGTCCATGGCTCGGGACAAACAACCTGTATTAATGTTAGCCGAAGAATTCGTTGAACAGCTGAAAGGAAAATGTTCATACCTCGCCCTCGCTAAATGCCCAGAAGTACGCTCCCATGCCGATGATGTAGTAGAGTCCCGAGTTGGTGCCTTGGTAGATCAGAAGGGCACATAGTGCACTCAGTGGGTAGACGATCAGGCGGGCTTCGATTGAACGATGTAGTCCGGTGCCTGCGAGCAGCGGTAATGGCCATTCCCAAGCGAGACCGATGAAGCCGAGGATGATGTTGATGATTTGTAGTACGGGCACAGGTTTGACAGCGCCATCGAGGTTCTTGGTGAGGAAATCCCAGAAGATCTTGGGCCAGAAGAAGCATTCAAGTGCAGCTCCTATTTGATCTAGTTGTAGAATTAGTACTGTTGCTGAGAGTGGGGTCCGTTGCTAAGATTATGACTTACACGCAGCAGCCGTGAGGATGACTAGGCGCGCCCAGTGGTTCTTGATTAACTTGCCCATTGTCGAAGATTAAAAAGAAAGGATACGAGCAATAAACCGAGCCCGCGGTCGTATAAGAAAGGGAAAATAAAATAGAAAAACGTGAAGAAAGAAAGTAAACGGAAAATGTCCCTTCGACTACCAGTAGCCTCAACGACAGATGAGCATCGACTTTGGTTGGGTGTGGCAGGGCGGGTTTTGTTATAGTAATGCCTTGTTCGCAGCGGCGGTTCCCAGGCAGTGCGAAAACGGCAAGGCTTCTTTGTGGTCAGGCACGGGCAGTACGAGTGGAGTTGATAGTGGACAGGTATTATGGATGGCTGAGGCGTAGGCGAGTATCAGGCGTGTTAGGTGTTCAGGCAGCGTGGTGTTGCCGTTGAGCTTCGCGACGTGAGGTGTGTCAGTACGTCAGGAGCGACAGCGGATGTCGACCGCAATTGTAGAGACAGTTTATGCGCCAGGGCTTGCATCTCAACCCTTGTAGCTCTCGCTCGGCGAGCGCTGGGGTCGAAGATGGTGCCCTCGCAGCCGCTTGACCCGCTTCGCCAATGATTGTGCGTGTGCAACACTTGATTGGCTGGCTGCTGTGATGCTGCATGCGACGCCAGCCTCTCTGCAGCCACGGTGCCAGCATCCTGGATCGCGCCGCCATTTTAGTCTATCCTATGAACGGCTGATGCTCACCCGCTTGGCACAGGTAGTGTAGCGTGGGCGGAGCTAGGCGTGTGAATCTTTGCATTCACGTGGCTAATGGCGAAAGCAAGCTGCTATTGTTGAAGACTTGATGACTGTTCTACGGCTTGGACATTACTCGATGGTCATACCGCCATTCTCTCGGTAGTGGTGATTAGGTTGTTGATGATTTGAAAAGCGCGCTCTGCGCAAACCGGTCTGCCATGTCCGTGTCGCCGCGCAAACGTGTGCCGTGAATTCTGCTCATCGAGTAGGTTGTTCTCCACAGCTATCGCCATGTGCGGCACGGCAGTACTCGAAAAATCCGTCCCGACGGATGCCTGAGTCCCGGTTTCTGTTCTGTGCCTCAGGTTATCGAACCGCGAACCTGGCGCATGACGATCAGCCATCTGCATGGAAGATGGTATCGAAGGACCCTCCTGGTTACTCAGGCACGCTCATCAAACAACATCATACGACAAAGTTTACTTCAGATGCATCTCGTGGCTTTCAATGCCGTCACGGTGGGGTTTGGCAGCCATGGCAGACGTTGAGACAAACAAAGTGGTACGATACTCGTTCGGTATCAGTTCGTCGTGCCAGTGAAGCTTTTCACAGGGCCCTGTCGGAGAATTACTTGTGGTTAACGAGGCGTCGATCAGAGTCCATGTGCGATTGTGTGTAGAACAATGGCCTGATGTTGTTTTCTGCACGTGTACTTTGATCCATCGTCGAGCAAAAGGAAGGTGCTGCTACCAGACGTGTTTACGCCGTTTCCCAATAGGGAGAACCACGATATTCCATCACCGAGTCTTGGAATCATAGAAGCATACTTGCCTACAAATCAGGCAGTCTGGCCCTTTACCATCACTCAGCATCGCAACCATTTGCTCTCTCATCACATCGCCCAGAACCACTTCTTCTCGGCTTTCTTCGCACTGCACACCGCTTCTCACATCACGGCCCTAAGGTGGGACTAATGAGAATTGATACTCAAAATCGGCCATCCACGAGGCCGGCAATTCGCATGTTGCCGTTCGTCCAGCCGTGTTCGATGGAGTCGGTCCCAAAATAGAGGCGAGATCTTGTACACCTGCAGCCCAGCACAGCGCAGTAGCGGGCTCAAACTTTGTGGGGGTACTCGAGCGCTTCGAGACAGCCGTCCATTGGCTGCACGCGCCACGCCAATGTTCGCCCGTTAGATTTGGTGCTACCAACCACAAGCACAGAGTGCCTTCAACAGCAATGAATTCAAGCCTCGGCGCCTCTAACGTAAAAGCCACGGCAGGCTCATACCATGATTCTTCTCGCGTCTTCGGTGCCGTCTTCTGCGCAAGGGGCGGTAGTTTAGGAGCAAATCCGCCACCCAGACAAGTACCTGCAAACGACTGTCCCCGCCGACTGTCTACCACAGTCATATTACCAGCCTCTGCAGTCTAATCTAACGATATTTACGAAGCGAATTCCACTTTCAGCGATTCATTGAGATACCCGGCCTGAATTCTCTACTTCTCGGACACGGCTTCCAACGTACATCGTTTCAGCACGTTCCCGCCTACGCCTTGTACACCCCATCAGAACTCTTGAGCTCATCTGTCATCTGTACCCCTCAAAGAACACCGTCCGAAACCTTGCTACGACGGCTCAGGCTCATCTGTCAGATCGCATCCAAGTCTAAGGTTTGACAGTTGCAGATCGTACAAGTTGCAGCATTCCAGGGTTGTCTCCGTTTTTACCAGCAGCCTCACCAACACCAACCCCCAATAAACCCATTAGCGAAACGGTCTTCGCTTCGCCGCATACCGGCATAGACTGAACTGCGCATTGTCCAAGATCAATCGTCCATCTTGAGGCTCCGAACATACCACCGTCCTTGCAAGGAAAACATGGTTCTGTGCCTGGCGCTTCAAGTCTGAGACGCTCTTCACACACTAGCTGCTTGCGCATAGCCGCAAGCCCCTCCACCAACTTCAATACCCCAAATCCAGTCCTTAGGCTCATTCAGGTTTGGCGCCACCTGAATTCCTCTGCATCACTGCTCTTCCTGGTCATCTCTTCAGTCATCCATCTTAACACACCTGGTATACGGCAGACTCGTGGGGCATCGGTTTGAGCCACTTCCGTACCGAACAGGGCCTGTCGGTTTCAGCACAGCGTGCCGCTCTATCCAGGTTTCCACGGCTTTTACCACCTGATCTGCGCACATTGACTCGGCTTGTTCCAAGGCTTGACATAATAATACCCTTGGTGCCCGGCAGCCTTGGATCGTCCTCCACATCCGCACGCTCTCTCCCTACATCACTCCCCTCGTCCCGGGACACCGACATTCTTTTCTTCACTTCGTATCTGGCTGGCCGGGTCGAACTTCGACTGGATCGTTTATTTCCTGGTTGAGGTTCGCTTATACCACGCGTATACTCTTTAATCCTTTTCATAATAACCGTTGAACGGCACACCCAACGCAGACTTTGGACGAAACATAAACCGGTTACTGCAAAAGATACTCCATCATGGGAGCAAGCGGAGGCACATCGTTCGCTAGGCTCTTTACGCCACAAAAGATAGCCTTTCATTTCTTCTTCTGGGGATTTCATTGGGCCCTTTTCGGTATAGGATGGTAGGAAGGTTGTGCCTGTATTGTTGATCCTATTTACTGACTTAATGCAGGTGGAAACAACAGGGTGATGCACGTTTGGCGCCACTGAATGCCCTTCAGTACTCAGTATGGGTATCTCGGGGTGCAGGTCTTGTTCTGTCTGTTGACACAATGGTTATCGTCATGCCTATGTGCAGAAATATCCTCCGGTGGCTCCGCCCGAAAGTGCGCGTGCTGCCACTTGACGAGTCCCAATGGTTCCACCGACAAGTCGCCTACGCTATGCTGTTCTTCACTATCCTCCACGTGGCGGCGCATTATGTCAAGTGAGTCGACAGTGACCTTATCGAGGCTTTCAACATGTACTGACAAGCATAGCTTCTTCAATGTTGAACGTGTGCAGGTCCGCCCTCAGATCGCGCTACAAATCCACTACGCCGAGGCTGGTGGTATCACAGGGCACATTATGTTATTATGCATGCTTCTGATCTATACTACAGCGCACCACAGGATCCGACAGCAATCATTCGAGACGTTCTGGTACACGCATCACTTGTTCATTCCGTTCCTACTCGGCATGTACACCCACGCGACCAGCTGTTTCGTCCGTGACACTGTCCCAGCTTGGTCTCCCTTCGATAGCGACAATTTCTGGACTCACTGCATTGGTTACGAGGGTTGGCGATGGGAGCTCGTTGGTGGCGGCCTGTACTTCTTCGACCGTTTGTACCGAGAGATTCGTTGCAGACGCCAGACACAAATCGTCAAAGTTGTGCGCCACCCATACGGTAAGCAAAACATCACAATCAGCAAACCCAAAAGAACGCAGCTAACAATGTTCAGATGCTGTCGAGATCCAATTCACGAAGCCCAGCATGAAGTACAAGCCAGGACAGTGGCTCTTCCTGAATTGTCCTGATGTCAGTTACCACCAGTGGCATCCATTCACCATCACTTCCTGCCCCAATGACCCGTATATTTCTGTTCACGTACGTCAAGTCGGTGACTTTACCCGCGCTCTCGCCGATGCCCTTGGTGCCGGTCAATCGCAATCAAAGCTCTACGACGAGCTCGACCCTATGGGCATGTACGAGATCGCTCTTCAGCACGGCCAAAAGATGCCTGCTCTACGTATCGATGGGCCTTACGGAGCTCCCGCAGAAGACGTCTTCGAGAACGAAGTCGCAGTTCTTATTGGTACCGGTATTGGTGTCACACCATGGGCCTCGATCCTCAAATCTATCTACCACCTCCGCCTCAGCCCGAACCCTCCTAAGCGTCTCCGTCGCGTCGAGTTCATCTGGGTCTGCAAAGACACGTCGTCATTCGAATGGTTCCAGACCTTGCTTTCATCGCTCGAGGCTCAATCTCTCGGTGGTGCAGATGGAGACCAATTCCTGCGGATCCACACATATCTTACACAGAAGATGGATGTTAACACTGCGCAAAATATCGTGCTTAACTCAGTGGGCACTGACAAGGACCCACTCACCGAACTCAAATCCCGCACCAACTTTGGACGTCCAGACTTCCAGCGCCTGTTCTGCGGTATGCGAGATGGTATTCTGGACCGCACATACATGAACGGATTAGAAAGCACTCTACGTACAGAGGTTGGTGTTTATTTCTGCGGTCCCAACGTTGCGGCTAGGGATATTAAGAAGGCATGCAAGCAGGCAGCATGCCAAGAGGTCAACTTCAAGTTCTGGAAGGAGCATTTCTAAGCGAACCAAGACATGTATTGATACGAGAAATTGGATAGGCGTATTGAGGTTGTATGTTACGATTAGCCTTCAGAGTAGCTGTCTACGGATGCACTCATTTTTATGTGTCCCTATCCACAAATGCGGATTCAAACAAAGAATTATTTTCGAATCCTCTATTGTACTCGAATTGATGTTGATATGAAACTCGATGTGTATGTTGGGCTGACAATACCTAATGGATATCGTGATGCATGTTGAGACGATATGGAGACGAATATTACTACGAATGTCTCAGCAGATTCCAATGAGAACCATCGAACCATTCTCAGTCCACTCTGGTATCTTTCAATCAAACCTCTTGCACTCATACACACCTCTGTTCGCCTCGCCTCCCTACAGCCTCGCCTCGGTATCTGGTCCTTCCGACCCAGCGCATGATGAAACACGAAGCATGCACACATCCTCATCAAGCCACCTTAATTATTGTATCAATTCTCCACGTACCAAGTCCATCTTTGCGAGCAAATGACGAATGCTCAGGCCCAAAAGGCCAGAAAATAGAGCGGTGCGACAATGGGTCGATAGGATGAAGGACGAAGGATCACAAAGGCGTAAGGCCGCCTGTCTCAAGCCGATTCATGTACGCGCGCGCGACCTCCGCTGTCCAAGGTCGATGCTTTACCACTACTTTTTCGAACGTGTCCACGTTGATGTAGATTATGGGTTTTGTTCTGTATATAGCCATCGATAGCGCGATTCGCGTCCTAACATCGCCACAAATTGCGGCGCAGCCTTCCAGCACGGCCGCGTGTCGATGGGAACAGGGACGGCTCGTCTGATGTGCATACGGCGCAGTTAGCTCTATAGGCTGTGGTGGCTCTATGCGTCTTGCTGATCGATGGACAAGGTACGCCTTGAGCTGAACGAAGATGAGGTCTGTAGGTAACGTTCCGAAGTCTGCGCGACGCTGTGTTGCGCGTCCGATTTCTCCACGAGCGACACACGACTCAGCAAAAGCGAACAAGAATGTCGGACGATATGCTTGCGCAAACGTGACATATTAGTCCTTCCATCGCCGCTGCGTTGCAGTCCAACGGACGCATCTAGACCTCTCAATCGGTCAAATGCCGACCAGCTTCCATGTTCGTAGTCGGTCACGAGCCGAGACTCCGACAATTTCCAAGCCTAATCCACTCAACACCACGTCTCCAACATCGTGAAATCTGTCTTCGTGACCTAGGCTCGGGGTTCGGTGTAGGCTGCGCTACCGTATGCAGTATAGTTGCAGTTAGTACGCGCAGCCTGCAGCTGGACCCCTTCTACGCTTTCGCACGGAACTGCCTGACTCGGAAGCCGGTACTGCGCTTGGGTTGCGGACTTGCACGCACTCCCATTCGTGGAAAGTTGTTTTCTGGAGGCGGTGTGTGGGGTTGGTCCTTTTCGGGGGTGACGTTTGAATGAATGGAGGTATTATTCACAAATGCCCCGCACCAATTGTGAAGGAGCGGAAGGGTAAAGTCTGGGTAGTAGCGGTAGCTAGATTGATAACTGCAGGCAGAAAAGAAGGGCCGCGGTAAAGAAGTTTGAGGCCAGGTGATCTATTGACCTGGACGTCCCCCGTTTGTTTACCTTTGGTTTTCAATCGGACCTTCCTTCCTTCCTTCCCTGCTTTATAGTTCTCTTTCGTTCATTCAATGGCATCTCTTCCCCTCTTCCACAGCTGGGCGTCGGAGATCAAAAACGCACTCAACATCGAAGAGAAACCTAAGATGAACGGCACAAGCACTGAGGCTGCGCCAGCAGCGATAAACGGCGTCAGCAAGTCGAATGGCACTGATGTCAAGTTCTCAACCAAGGCGAACATTGGTGTTTACACGAACCCCGCGCACGATCTTTGGGTCGCGGAGGCGGAACCGAGTTTGGAGGAAGTGCAAAGAGGTGGAGACCTGAAGCCAGGAGAGGTTCTTCTCAATGTCAAGAGCACCGGTATCTGCGGTAGTGACATCCACTTCTGGCATGCTGTATGTTCTGATTTTATTATTTTTTTTGCCTCGAAACAGGGCGCGGATAGAGCATTGGCATGTGCTAACAACATTCTCAGGGTTGCATTGGTCCTATGATAGTCGAGGACACTCACGTCCTGGGTCACGAATCCGCCGGCACAGTTATGGCCTGCCACCCCTCAGTAACAAACCTCAAGCCTGGCGACCGTGTAGCCATCGAACCCAACATCATCTGTGGTGAATGCGAGCCGTGCCTTACAGGTCGCTACAACGGCTGCGAGCGCGTACAGTTCCTCTCCACTCCTCCTGTCACCGGTCTTTTGCGTCGTTACCTCAAGCATCCAGCAATGTGGTGCCACAAGCTCCCCGACAGCATGACTTTCGAGGACGGCGCCATGCTTGAGCCTCTCTCCGTGGCCCTCGCAGGAATGGACCGTGCAAACGTCCGCCTTGGTGACCCAGTCATCGTTTGTGGCGCTGGTCCGATCGGTCTCGTAACTCTTCTCTGCTGCCAAGCAGCAGGCGCGACTCCCATTGTTATAACCGACATTGATCAAGGCCGTCTTGACTTTGCCAAATCGCTAGTCCCAGGCGTTCTTACCCACAAAGTGGAATTCAGCCACTCACCCACCGACTTCCAAGATGCCATCCTCAAACTCACAGATGGTGTTGAGCCCTCGCATGCCATGGAGTGCACTGGTGTTGAAAGTTCCATCAACGCTTGTATTCAGACTGTAAAGTTTGGCGGCAAGGTCTTCGTTATCGGTGTCGGCAAGAACGAGATGAAGATTCCTTTCATGAGATTGAGCACCCGGGAGGTAGACCTGCAATTCCAGTACCGATACTGCAACACATGGCCCAAGGCTATCCGGTTATATAAGAGCGGTGTCATTGATCTGAGCAAGCTTGTCACTCATAGGTTCAAGTTGGAGGATGCGGTTGAGGCGTTCAAGACCGCTGCGGATCCCAAGACTGGTTGCATCAAGGTGCAGATCCAGAGCTTGGATTAGATGTTTCTGGCGTTGTGTGACATAGATTCTTTATGATATTTATGACTAAGATGCGATGATGATGGGGTGGCAGGCCCGAGGGTGTTTTCAGCATTTAGATATATGGCGTTTTTGAGAGAGCTCTTATATGCTCAGCAATATCTCGCAAGATTGAGAACTTGAAGAGTGTCCGTGCCTTTTTGTATCTTGCTCACCTCTACTGCGACTCAGTCCAATGATGCCCAGCTACCCATTCATGTAGTTATGTAAAAGTCACCAGTTTACCTTCTTGTGCCATACAGACGATCTTCTCTGAGACGCTCGCAACAACTCCGCCACCCAGCCCTTTTTCTATCTAAGAGGACCTGCTTATCCAGCCTGACTATTTCAACATGATATGAATCTGTAAATACACGCGTAAATCGTTCTAGACTTGGTGCGAGGAACGTGGCAACGCCATCGAACTCTGCAGATGTGGTGAGTAGCGAGGAATCAGATGTGGCGTTCGGCGCCGAGGTGGTGGAGGGAATGCGGAGCATAGAGCCGGAGGTGTGGATCTGCAAGCACAAGTGTCAGCGTCGAGGTAATGGATGAAGGGATATTAAGAAGCAAGAAAGTACGTACTTCCTGGTATTGTACAATACCATGTTGCTCTGTTTAAGGACCTACTTTCGGCGCCTGTATTTCTTTCCAATGTTCGTAGAATTGCCTGGAAGCTAGGTTGCGGTTACGCACTATGTATGTGAGCATCTGTGTAGGTCCTTTTCCTACCCGGTGCGTCATCGCTGTGGTGATGTCTTAAGCGCCTTGGGCATCTAGCCCCACGAGGCCATCAAGCTGCCTCGTACATGTATGCTTTCATGACAGCATGTTACGGAAATATGGGCGCTGTAAGCGCAGCGTGGCCGACGTTGACGTTCGATGCCTGACATGTGTGCCTGCGCTTCCTGTTGGCATGGTTGCGACGGCTGTATGGAAGTACCTAGATATGGTCGTGAATCTTGGTTTGTGTCCCTCGGCTGATTACGGAACCGCGCATAGATGTCTGCAACTCTGTTGCGATCTCTGCAATGGCTACATGTGGACGCCTGTAGTGTTAGACCGGGTTCCATAAGGCTGACGCGTGATCGATCGAGTCGAAGGATACGCGACGCGACTGGGCTGGGAAACTATGACGACGTGAAGTCGCACAGACACAGACTAACACTCCAACATGGCTCAGCCCCCACAACCGTTGGCTCCTCCTACCTGCCTTGTATGTCCTGTATGTCCACCTCCTTTCGCGAGCAAGAACGATGCATGGACACCGTTCACAACGTTTCTCCCCTTCTAGCGCTCCATGTGCAAGGACAGGCGAGCCAGGGGCCCGGTCCGCCATAGTAGCAACGACCAATGAAATACAGCAAGCAATCTATTCCGTTCTAGCCATAATTGCGTGGGAAAACAGGGCCTACAGGTCGCTTAGAAGTAACTCCTGGATCTTCATATATGCACATCCAATACTTTATGGCTAGGTTGGTTTTTGATAAGATCACTTGTCTGCTACTCCTCTCCAACATGTTCATCCTTCCTTACCTTCCAGCATCTGAAAATGCTGCTACTGACTGTCCTCGCCTTGTGTTGTGCGATAATCGTGCAGGCTCGCTCACATCTTGGACGCACTGCCAAGGTCGTCGATGCGAGGCAGTTCACCAATGAGACGACCTATGATTTTGTCATCGTCGGCGGTGGTATTGCAGGGCTTACCGTTGCAGATCGCTTGACGGAGAATCCAGATGGTAGATCACACCCAATCTCCAAGATGTTTCAGTTAACTTTTAGCAACAGTTACTGTACTGGTCATCGAATATGGCCCTTTCGACTTGAAAGAGGACGGCGTCATGATCCCTGGCGCATATTTCCCAGTACCGTACCTCTGGCTACCATTGATGAGTACACCACAAACCACGCTTAACAATGCGTCGTTTGGTGTGCCATGTGGTAGAGTTGTGGGTGGTGGGTCTGTAGTCAATGCGATGTTCTTCCATCGATCGGATGCTGAGCTTTACAACGCGTGGGAGGAGCTGGGGGCGACGGGCTGGGGTTGGTTCGATCTGCTTCCATATTTCAAGAAGGTATATGGTCTCCTGGGTCTCGAAACATGACGCTGACCTGAATCAGAGTGAGACCTTTACAGCACCAGATGCAGAATATGCGGCGCGTCATAACATTACGTGGGACGTCGCCATACATGGCTCTGACGGCCCGGTGCAAGCCAGTCATGCTCCGTACGACTACCCAGGAAGTGGTGAGCCGGTGTTAATCAACTTTTGTTATTGAAAACTGACTGCCGGTATAGCCAATAAATACAATGGAGCACTAAGTTTGGGTATCCAGCCGAGTTTGGATCCCAACGGTGGTCGCGCCCAAGGCGTATTCCGCCTTCTTCGCTCTATTGATCCTAAAATACAAACGCGTTCTTCAGCTCGCATCAACCGCTACGACAGGGATGCTGTAAGACCGAACTATCACATCCTTCCGAATACAGCAGTATCGCGTGTCGTTTTCGAAAATCTCACCGCTGTAGGTGTTGATCATATTAGCACTTCCGATGGTACGAAAGGTACTGTCCAAGCAAGCAGAGAAGTCATTATAGCTGCTGGAAGCGTACATACACCACAGATACTACAACTCTCTGGGATTGGTGACCCAGTTCATCTCAAGAATCTTGGTATCGAGCCGATCTCCCAGCTCCCTGGCGTTGGTCGCAACCTGCAGGATCATCTAGTTCTGAAGGTGAATTACAATTGTACGTAGCCAATTACCAATTTGAGAAGATAGAAGTACTGATCGATCCAGACACGTCCAACCACGTTCCAAACGGTGGATCCTTGCAGTCTAACGCTACATATGCCATGGAGCAACGCGTTCTCTATAACACGAGGAAGCCGAGCGCATACGACCTTACTGGTACAACTGGCAATCTAATGATTCAGCTGCCTCTTTCGAACTTCACAAACGCCTCCGTATCAATCATGTCTAAAGCGGCTTCAATATCTCCTGCCGATATACTGGGCAAAGATATCGACCCATCCATACTCGCCGGTTACGAGAAACAGCGTGCCATCATAACCAAGGGCATCAACACGGAGGCTGTGGGTGGCTTGTCATGGAACACTGGACCAGAGACAAGTATCTACATGACGCGTCCTTTTAGCCGTGGATCTATCAAGATAAAATCTACTAACGTCCTCGATGCCCCACTCATTGACTATGGCGCAATCACCGATTCGACCGATCTTGATATATTGTATGCCATCTATATGAAAAACCGGGAACTTATGGCCACACCTGATCTTGCTATCCTTGGTCCTATCGAGACAGCACCCGCGCCAGGCATTGAAAACGAGGACGACATCAAAGAGAGTATCAAAGCAGCATTGGAGCCAAGTAACGCGCATCAATGTTGTACGGCCGCTATGATGGCAAGGAAAGACGGTGGTGTTGTCGACCCGCAAAACAGAGTCTATGGAACACGCAGGATTAGCGTAATAGATGCGAGCACGTGGCCTCTTGTCGCTGGTGGTGGGCCACAGGCTAGTGTATATGCTGGGGCAGAGAAGGTAAGATACCGATAGAGACTATATGACAGCCATCTTTGCTAACGGCATTTAGGCTGCAGATTTGATCAAAGAGCGTCACCGATTACTCTGATGTTCGTTTCTCGATCTTGATCACTGGTTTCGTAAGCCGACGCATGGACATTGGAGACGCCGTCGGATTTTGCGGCGTTATCGCACTTCACCATCTTACAAGCGTCAATCTCACTCTGAAGCTTAACATCGTTGCCAAGTTATGTGTAACTTCATTTATAGTTTCCAAGTGGTTTATCATATGTAGAATTACCAATCAATAAACAGGGGGTGAGCTGAGAGCAATAGTACAAGAACATTCGCGTTACGATTACCCACTTCGCGAAAGACCGAGTGGTACACGAGCGCCGAAATGGATATTCTAAACTTGTTCCATGTTCAGGAGATGATTGCTGTTGTCACGGGCGGAGGTACAGGTATCGTATCTCCATATGATCTTGTTCTGATTCGAGTTCTCATTGCAGTCCTCAACAAACCACGATTCTAGTCGCACCGCTAATATTGCACCCAGGTATTGGTCTTATGATAGCCAAAGCTCTCGTATCTGCAGGCGCTTCCAAAGTATACATTCTGGGTCGCCGCAAAGACAAACTCGAACTCGCAGCTGCATAGCATGAAAGCCTTATCCCACTGCAATGCGACATAACATCGAAAGAATCACTACAAGCCGCCGTTGATACCATCGCTAAAGATGTCGGATTCATCAATCTACTTGTCGCAAATTCTGGTATTCTAGGTCCAACATCAAGCTTCGTGCCAGGTCTCGGCGTCCAAGAATTGCGAAAGAACATATTCGAAGACACAGCCATGGAGGAATTTGCGCAGACATTCCATGTCAACACAACTGCGACATACTTCAGCATGTTCGCTTTCCTTGAGTTATTGGATGCAGGGAACAAGAATGCACTGGATGGTGGCTTTGGTAAGCCACTTGGAGAAGGCAGCAAGGTACCGAGTATACAGTCACAAGTCATCATCACATCTAGCGTTGGCGCTTTTTTGCGTGAGTGGCAGTGCGCGCCGGCATATGCAGGGAGCAAAGCAGCCATCACACATATGGTCAAACACGCTAGCACGGGACTTGCACCGCACGGTATTCGGATTAACGCTTTAGCACCTGGATGCACGTCTTCCAAATCTCCCAACTCTAGAGACTTGCCGCTGATTAGATATACTAGTCTTTCCCTCAGAAATGGCCAATACTATTATTGAGAGCAGAGATCCCAGTACGGAGAGCGTCGACGATCCGAACTTTATCCCCGCACGTCGGTTTGGGGGAGAAGAGGAAATGAGTGGAACAATATTGTATCTTGCGAGTCGGGCGGGCAGCTTTTGTAATGGACTGATACTTGCTAATGACGGAGGGAGGTTGGGTGTTACGATGAGCACTTACTGAACACAAGAGAAGAGACAAGTGTCTGTTTGGAGTAGGCTTATCGTACATATATGGATTGATAGCATACGCGCCCTGGATGTGACGCCATATTCGCTAATTTTCTTTCATTATACCGATCATGACTGAGCGGTGTGGCCTTTCTTCCTGACTAAGAGATATCTGATGCTGGACGGGAAAGGAGCAGTGTATAGGACGAAGGAAGACAAGGCTGAGCGAAAGCCTTCACCCCCAACACCCTAGCGTCCGCTAGCGGCAAGTGATCTTAGTGGAGGAGCACGACCCACCCTTCAAGTGCTCGTCCGTCCTCCTCAACCCCAAACCAGACCAACGTCACAGCCTTCGATACCACAAGCCATCTTCTAGCTTGCTGCTCATCACCTTTGTACACCAGCCCATCACCGGCATCTCTTCCCCATTCACATACAATGTCCATGCCGCCCATCGGCCCCTTTCCTTATCCATTACCGCTCTCACACAGCGCACATGCGATTTATCCAACATGATCCCTGAGCGTGCGGTGTGCATGTGGAGCCCCATACTACGCTCTTTCCTGCACATCCTGTGTGACACCTGCTGACCGGCCTTGTGCTTCTGTGTGTGCAGACTTGTGTAACGTGGACAAGGTGGTATACCTGTATCTGCCTTGCAGCAGGGTCCAGATGCAGCGGAGACCCGTTTCTGAAACGCGTTTGTCTACTGCGTTTGGTGCAGAAGATGAGGGCGGTGTGTATTCTGGCGTGTACCGGGACGAGGCAGAGAGCGTATTGCTAATGAAGACTTCGTGGTCTAGTCTCCGTGAGGAGCTGTGTGTATCTTACTCGGGAGTCCTGCAGGGAGATCTCTGAAGTCGGTGACATGCAAACTAGGCTCGAGCAAATGTATCTGCCAGCAAGGTAGGGGTAGCCTGTCAAAATATGGTAATACAGCTAAGGCAGATGCCTCAGAGAAGTGAGGACGCACATACTCTCTTCAAATGACATGAGAGGTGCTTAGCAACGCGTGTCAAGCTATAGCAGCATCTTACCCACTTTATAGGGTGGAGCCATAGGGTTAAATTTCGTTACGATTATCATTATTCGTCCTCGACCCCTCTTGTGCTTATCAGTACAAAGTATCTAGTACATGACCGGCTATGTTTTTGTGGTGTCGCATGCGCCGCAATCGTATGCATACTAAGCTTCGATGTGTCTTCCCCATAGTGAGAGAGTGTGAACCTGATAAGGATGCGGGGTGTGCTTAAAGAGTGGCCCTGGCGTTTTGTCTTGGTCAAAAGACATGATACTGATGTTGGTATACAATGAAACACATTAACCGCCCGTGCGATAAAGTATTGTGTCGTAGCCCAGCGATGACACATAAAGTGATATGATATAGAACAGTGTGACAAACATATCGCGTTACAATGCAGTGTCATATAAGCAGTACAGAAAGACGAGCCAGATTCAGCCGAGGAAGGCTTGCCGTTCGGCGAGAACAACATCGAAAGTCAAATGTGACTGGGTCTAGAAATATGCTCATGGAAGTTGCAAAGCGCTTGGTAATCCGAGTTCTGAGTCCAGGATACGTGAAGGTCATGCGCGGGGGACTCAAACTCTCCTGGGAGAATGCGGTCCTTGTAAGGTCTTGTACATTGACATATCGTCAAGCCGTTTTGAGTACGCCAGGTTGCTGATGAAAGACGTGTGTATCGCAGTAAAGATGGGATGAATGGGCTGACGGATGGAGATCAACCGGTCATGCAACCAGGTACGAGTATCTCAGTAAGTGCTATTGAGGCTCCCCATGGAAGTGCGATGGAGCTGCACGTTCCGGCTTTGGTATGACTCGTGATGCAAGCTGCGATTTCCAGGTGAGCTCTGCAACTGAGAGTGATTGAGAGGCGTATAGCGATGACCGCTTACGAGTGCGCAATCGCTCGCAGACTCACCACTTAATGAGTTTCGCTTTGACGAAGAACTGGGGCTATAGCTGTATAGATTCGTCTGGGAACTTGGTCGTGCCATTTGACGACTTTCGCGTACATAAGAGTAGTTTGTAGCTGGCGCTGGTGCACTCATCGCATCAAGGAGACCAGACGTGCTGAAGTTGAGCTCCAGATGGGATGCAGTGGTTGTTGTTATTGTGTCATCAGCAGTGGATGTTGTGTTCGGCAGGTAGCCTATTCTACTCTCCGCATTGTCTGGCACGACTGGGAATATCGCTTGCGTAAAGGCATCTGCCGGTATGGCCGCAGATGCATTTGTGTGATTTTCACTGTCGTTGGCCCAGGGTAGTGAAGGTTTCGCGAATGAGGTCCTACTGTCCACAGCAGAGGTGCCGATTGCCTGAGCAGAGCGAAGACGAGCATCCTGCATCTGGTCTACAGCATTACGATTGGTCTGTGCCGGACTGGGCTGCGGCATTGGGAGTTGCCTCCGAGGTACACTGGATTCCAGAGGAAGGGGTCGTTGAGTATGGGCCTTCTCGGGTAACGACAAATGCAGAGACGACAGCCCAGTATTGAGCGGGGATATATCCGAAGACGTAGCTAGTCGATGGTTTGTATGAGGAAAATGCAAGCCCTGGTCGAAGTATGTGCGGCCCTGTTGGACAGCCTTTGTCGTCGGCTGAGTCCAACGAAATGAAGGTGAATACATGCTTGTGTTTGCTACTGCTGTAGACTGAGATATGTATGCCTGAGATTGCTCAAGACTGTAAGCGTCAACTGGCGACGTGTCATCGGAATAAGGTATGGTCCAATTTGACGAGCACATTGGCTTTGTGTCGAGCTGCTGGTATTGCTGAGCCGATATCGGGCGTTGATAAAGAGCGCTGTCGCTTCCTGTAGAGTAAACGGACATCATGTTGTGCGCACTAGCCATGCCACTGGCCATACCACTAAGGCTGAAAGCCATGTTCCTGTCATCTATCACCTTATGAACAGCGTCGGATCCCACCTGACAGACTTAGCACATATACGCAATGTAATCGTCTGACGTACTCTGTGAAATTGGCAATGCGTTGGATCTACCCCGGCCTGTCGACAGTTTGCACAACCAGTGCCATTTCCAGGATCACCGCTGCATCGGATCTTTCTCTTGCGGCACCGTGCGCACTGGATCGTATGTCAGTAAAACTTTGACAAGAAGGGAGGTGGTTGTGTCTGTCGGTCCGGCAGGAACGTATCGACTGATCTCGAAGCACTCATTATCTTACCGCTACAGCAATGCGACGTCTCGCTGGCCCGGTTCCCATCAAAGAATCTTCCATGCTAGCTCGGCTGTGCATACCGCCTATGGGATAACCGCGCGGGTTTTCTCTCGTGCTGTGAGATAGCGCAAGCGGAGCATTACGTTCGTAGGTGTAGTTCGGGTATGATAGGCTGTGAGACAAACAGCGTCTTGAGGTGTCGTACTCCATGACTGACATACTGGCGAATCAATTGTATGTTAGTCTTATGAGATCGAGTTGACTTGAGGGTTCGACTTGCATCACACCGAGAAGCAGAACGACGGTTGTTGACAAACTGCGCTTAGCGATGCCTCGGATAGTGTTCACGAAATGCGATGTTCGAGTCAAGGATGTTTAATAGGCAATGACTGGACCGTGAGCATTGCTCCACGGAAAGGTGTAATCGACCGGTGAGCAGATCAAACGATGATCGGATGGCAGGACTACGTTTATAGCCCAAACGAGTCTCTTGCGTAGTGACACTAGCTTGAGAGATTCGCTCAATGATTGACGTGGCTGGGGCAATGCGGATGATTATCTTCGATCAGAGCATTTAACGCGGAACTGTTTGTACTTTCCACTGACAAGGCCATCCTGCTAGCTCCTCGGACACCTGCATGCATGCATGCGCGATACAGTCACCGCTAGGTGACAGGGGTCTTGAGCATGCGCTTCCAAGAGAGCGTTATCCAAGCGCCGTGGGGAAGAAGACAGGTGAAACATGGTACCGCTTAGGTAGTGTTCTGAACCCGCTCCATAACAAACGCCAGAGCCGACTAGAGACCTATGGAGGCTCAAGGTATGGGCGCTACTTTTCCCATAAGGGATATCCATACGGCTGTGAGGCTTCAGCAAATAGGTCAGTCGGGCAAACGCTGATTTCTCTCCTATTACAAACAGGCCACGTTATCGACTAGGAGTGGCCTTTGGCAAACAGCCGCAAAATGTTTGTAACCTGCGTGGTACTACCGCGGATCCGGGATATGAGGCACGGATTTGATGCTGTAATTCAGCCTGCCCCGACCTATGACGAATAAGCAAGACTCGCAGGGGTATTGAGATCGTTGAATACGCTCGATCTTTGAAGTGCGAACTTCGTAGTGGCAATGTAAGGCTGTCGTTATGGAACGACTGCTATCTACGAGTGTTGATGGTCAGTAGCGCACAAAATATGCATTGGCATGTTTGATCCCATGGACTATATTCTGTTAGTCCAAATAACCGCATTGAGTGCTAATGGTTTGCAATGAAATGTACCTGCAGATGACAGCCACTTTCGTAAGGAAGTTGCTGATGGACCTGAGTCCGAATCAAGTCCACTGCTCAAAACCATAATCACGTCATTTGCCTGCAATCTGTCCAACTCTATGGGTTTGATTATTGGAGATCATGCAGGAAGTACACAACTTCACGGCTAGTTATTCAACGGCCCTGCACACCGGAGAACGTACGCTGCCGCTTGCGTGCCTCATAGCCCCATGGTGAACGGGTATACGGGGAAAGCCAGGGGAGAGTTCCGATGGGTAACATACCTATTCCTGACAAGGCTGACCGATACGGTACTTGTTGACGATGTTCCGGCTTCTAGATCGTTACATCCAAGCCCGATCTTGAGAGACATGCTACATAGCGCTTCTTATAACGATGTTGCGCGTTTAATGAGTCGGATTCCAGACTGCTTAAATTCTGGATCAGCGGGCTTTCGAGACAAGCACGCCCTGGAGTGCCGAGAGCTCTATGGCGCTTCGGCTTTAGAAGTGAGATCCTTCTATGAGCCTACGATGAAAAGGCGCGATCCCTCTTCCGACAAGCCAATGAGCGCAGCATGAAATACGCCAAGGAGCAAGCAAACTTTGATGTACAGTCTCCACAGACGATCTATCATCATAAAGCAGTCTTTGCTGATCAAAGTTTTCAACCTACAGTAAGCAAAGATTTGCACCAGTGGTTACTTGGTGTTGCACAGCTGTGGCAAGTTGAGTTATATCCATGACCTGTGGGAGGTCCGTGGGGCTGGGATGACAGGCCGCTTACAAGGCTCGTGGATCCATCGTCTCTGTGCGTCTATAGACATGGTATGTGCAAGTATACACGAGCGAAGTGTTAAAGGACCGTTTTGATAGTGACGGTGTTACCACACTTGTAATTATCAGCCATGCTGTGTCTCCTCCATGAGATAGGAGAGCTCATGAGAGCTAATGCACAGCGATGACTGTGGAGTTGTTTTGCCGACGAGCCGATGTTATAGCACATGAGTATAGAAACAATGGGTTCACTCACGGATCCGAGCTGTCAGGCTTCGGGTGGTAACAGGTCGAAGCGAGAAGTAGAGGCCCGCTTCCAGAATTCCAGCAACCGACGACGGGGAGCTATGCCTAGTGCACATCTCGACAGACTTTGGCACAAGTGGCAGATGGCTCGTTGGCTGAAGACCCCTGGCATGATGGGGCAGGGGATTTCGGATCGATGTGCAGCAGGCAGTGCAGCGGCTTCCCGAACATTGGACATGGATAGCTGTCAGACACCGGGTAACACTCAACGGCCCGCCTCTTGTAAGTACTTGAAGCTCATTCCAGATGCCCTTGCTATTTCTGGACGAGGCTTGACAGACACGGAAGTCCGCGTCGCTTTTGCGCGTCTCTGATTCGATGTGTCGGAGCAGCGGTGTCTGGTCCAACCCCCACCCTTTTGTGCGGGTGGTGGGGGATGAGAAGTGATGTGGAATGGAGTGCGAGATGACCTGAAGGCTGCTGGGACACGTTGCCCAGAGAGTATTGGTTCCGCAGCTTGCGAGACGTGAAGATGGAGAAAGGCGACAGTACCTGGAGCTAAGCCGGTTCGAGTGTTACGTCATGGTGACTAAGCAGCAAGGCTACGCGGTCTCAGGCGCTGCTGTCGCGCACGCGTTGACGAACATTTGCGACAAACACTTGTTTGCAGCACGACACCACCCAAACCATGTCTGTGCTGCTGGAAACGTCACTCGGCGACATCACCATCGACCTGTTGGTCGACGATGCGCCCAAATGCTGTGAAAAGTAAGTCGGCCCAATCCCTACGCGCGCCTTGGGTTCTTGCACCTGCATGCTGCATGCTCCATCCCGCTGTCTTCCCAAGCTGAGCATACAATAGACACTGACAGTTTGTCGCCTTAGCTTCCTCAAGCTTTGCAAAGTCAAGTACTACAACTTTGCCCCCGTCCATAGCGTCCAACCAAACTTCTCCTTCCAGACTGGCGATCCCATCGGCCCCGGTTCCAAAGACAGTGACGGTGGCCGCTCAATATGGGGCTTGCTCGACCCTGCCCAGCCAGCGAAGAAGACGTTCGTGCCCGAGTTCAGGCCGAAACTCAGGCATGCCGATATGGGGACCGTCAGCATGGCTACCGCGCCCAATCCCGAGGATCCAGACGAGCGCTTCGCTGGGAGCCAGTTCATCATCACCCTGGGACAAAACATCGACTACCTCGACGGCAAAGCTGCCATATTCGGCACAGTCGTAGAGGGGTTTGACACACTGGACAAGATTAACACAGCATATATCGACGATCAGGGACAGCCACTCAAAGACATTCGCATACTACACACCGTCGTCCTCGATGATCCATACGACGACCCCTCGGGCCTCGTCGAGCCACCAGAGAGCCCCGTGCCCTCGGCTGCGCAGCTCGCCACCGTCCGCGTCGCATACGATGAGAACCTCGACGAGGACAATGACCCAGAAGCCTTGGAAAAGGTTCGTAGGGAACGCGAGGCGCGCGCACAAGCACTTACGCTTGAGATGGTTGGCGATCTGCCATTCGCCGAAGTAGCACCCCCTGAGAACGTGCTGTTCGTCTGCAAGCTCAACCCAGTGACGCAAGACGAAGATCTGGAGCTCATCTTTTCGCGATTTGGCAAGATCCTTAGCTGTGAGGTCATTAGAGACAAGCGTACAGGTGATAGTCTGCAGTACGCCTTCATTGAATACACCAACCAGAAGGATTGCGAGCAGGCCTATCTCAAGATGGATGGTGTTCTGATCGACGACCACCGCATACATGTTGACTTCTCCCAGTCCGTTTCAAAGATAGCCGACGATTGGCGGGATGTTACAAATAAGAAGAGGAGGCGGGCTGCTGGCGGTTTTGGTGGTATCGACAATCTCGAGAAGAAAAAGCAGTATCGCGATGGCTCCGGGCGCCAGATCATGTCAGATTCTGTTGTAAACAATCTGGTCGTCGACCGAGATGTTGCACAAGATACTACACAAGGTCCAAAGGACAGCGGCAAGGACAGACGACGGGACGATACACGGAGGCGTGAGAGGAGGGAGGAATACCATGACGACCGCTTCAAGCGGAATCGTAGCCGGAGTCCCAAGCGCGAACGTCGCGATGGCGATGATGGGCGGTACAATGACCGCAGGCGAGAGCGAAGTCGTAGCCCAAATCGCCACCGTGACAGCCGCCGGGACAGGAGTCGAGATCGCTATCGCCGCGATGACCGGGACCGTCGGCGTTGAATCTAGGAGAATCCGCGTAGATTGATGTATCACGAAGCGTAGGTGATCTATTCATATATACGTAATGCGGTTTTGGTGTTTTAAACGAAAATTGGATCGTACTGGTAGGAATGCTCCACATTGAGCTGGCTGTTCCTGATGGGTAAAGCAAGCCATCCTTATTCACCAACGCAGAACACGAGGCTCGGTGCGAAGGAGTACAGCTCCAACTACGTCACATCACTAAGCATCTTGGGTCGTGAATGAGAGATCCTTTGATTCATTTTTGTGTTTTATGATTTCGCGTGGGAAAATGCAATGTATATGTATATGCTCGCTGACCCCAAGTACAAAGACAGAACAACTGCAGTCATTCAAGAAGAAGAACCCGAAATGACCCTCTGTACTAGCTCTGAGGCTTTTGTGTTATCGTTATCGATGCTGCTAGCTAGCAAGTGCATGTAAGAATGCGCTAATAGTTCAGTTAGAGTATGTATTACGTTGATTAAGCACTGATGATAGAGCCGAACGTCATCTTCTACAATAAGGTGATGCTAAGACAAGGGGTGTTCGTTTCCGAGAACAGCTGCGATCTTTATCAATAGTTGATGTGTGACGATCGAGAAACGTCATCAGTCTTTTCATCCTCGTAAAGGTTAAGAAGCTCATCACAACATGACCACCAAGTGGTCTGCATCTCGAGCTCGACGTCTAGCGCCTCAAGTAGACCTTCGGGAGGCAGCTCTGGTTCGAATATCTTTGCGAAGTGTGTCTCGAGCATGCGAATTGCTGAATGCCAAGCACCCATGCCCAGACCTTTTAAGAAGTCACTGGCATCGACGCGACAATGGGGAATCTCGTGGAGTAATTTCGGTATGAAGTCGTAGTCGCTCACGCCTTCGGTGCATGTAGCGATAGCGGCTTGATAGAGGGCAGATTTAGTTGTGTATTTGGCATCCTCGATGTTGCCGGCCTCAACCAGAGCCGCTGCATAGATCTCACGGTAGTGATGGTAGTTCCATGCCATATATGGCGAGACCTCCAGTCTGGATTCCCACTCTGGGAACCAATCGTTGCGTAGAAACCTTGGAACGGCTGAAGCACCGACGCAGCGTGGTGCAGACATGGCATTGTCCCAATCGATGATGCCGGTTACATTGCCTTCTTCATCGACAAGAATGTTTTGCAGATCAAGATCGTTATGATGGATAGTAAAAGTTTCGCCGGCCGGTCCATGGAAAGCAGGTTGAGAAAAGACCAGGTTGAGGATGGTTCGGATACCAAGGTTTTCAAGGAGGCCGTCCAAATCACCGAGCTCGTGCTGCTCATCCAAATGTTTCACCTTGGATTTCATTCGAGCCTGGAGATACTCCTGAGTAGTCGCCGCTGGTTGACGTTTGAATGAAACATCGGACGCGCCCTTGAAATGACATGTAGGGCCAGTGCCAGTAAGTCTCCCATCGTTATCAAAGGCAGGCACTCCAATGCCATCAAACTCAAGGCTTTGGATACGTGTCATTACCTTCGCTAATGAGCGTAGAAATGCAACGCGCCTTTTCTCGATGTAGGGAGGGGGGACGTCCGCATCACGGAAGACATCGTCGTCCCCTACAAAAGGGTATCCTTCCGGAAACCAGAGCGTGTAAGCAGGCTTACCGGGCAGCATCGTCATCACAATGTGAGGGAAGCCAAGCGCATTTTCGTGGCCAGTAGCATAGTCGATAACCTGTGCGACGGGCGCGGCAGTGTTCTTGCGAATGTACTCAATGAGTTGGGCCTCGCGCTCTAACACGTATGCATCTTCATCTGTCCAGTGTTCAAGTGTTCCGTGACCAGGCACGCGGACCACGAATTTATGGGTTTTTCCACCGTCGAGGACATCGACAAAAGTTGCCGCATTGTATGCACCTTTGTCGCGACGCACTACAGCTACACAATCGGCGGAAGGGAACAGGTTGCATGCCTTGAAGAGCTCATGGTACTTCGCATCGGAAATGGCTGCAATAGTCTGGAAGTCACAACGTGGGTGGGAGCCATCACCTTCCTCTTCATCTTCTTCGTCGTCGTCGTCGTCTGAATCAGTATCCACGGTTTCGCACTGGTCGACTGGCTCATTGATTGCGGGTGGCGCATCTTCATCAACGGCGGAGCCATATCTACTGGAATTGCGACCAAAACGGAGCAATCGTGGGAGGATTAAATTCTTGTAAGTAGCCTTGAGATGTCGACACAAACCATCTTTCATCCCTTTCTTGACATAGAGCTGCTCTGGCACCGCAGGAATTTCCTCTTCAGGTTGGTCTAAAGATTTGGTGTTGTTCCAAGACGTGGCGAATTCCATTGAGGATACTGAAAGACCGCTTGGTTCCTGAATAGGTGCTCGTCCTGTATCCAGGTGGGACCTAGAAGGAGAGATGCCAGGCACGTAGAACGTCTCGCCACAATCGAGAACCAGGAGAGAACTTTCAGTTAGTAACGTAGAGCTTGAAGACTTTTGACATAGCGAACCCGCGTCACAGTTGTCTAAGTTCTGGTTGGATGTTGTGGCAGTCGATGCGTTGCTTGATGGGCGGTTTGCTGAGGTGGACCGATTTATCGGCGAAGTCTGTCGACAAGGTTTGCTGGCCAGGGTGACGGAAAGGTTGTAGTAGAGGTTCTTGCCGGCAGTAACTACCTTTTCGAATGAGTTGCGTTGAATAGTACGGGTTGACGCGGAAGGCTTGGGTTCGGAAGACAAGCCAGTAGTTGCGGCATTTAGGCGCTTCTTGTTCTTGAGACCAAACATCATTGTGCGACTCAAAGTTTGATCGTTGCTGTTTCCAAAGTTGAGTTCTCAACGTCAGACAAAGAGTGGAAGAAGATAAAGGCGCAGTGTGGAAGAATCTTATAGCAAGAAAGGCACAGGCACACTGAGTGAATATATTATTTCAAGGCCGCTCTTCCTTTGAGGTCAGTGCTCAAAAGATGAGTTGCACCGCACGTAATGCAAAACTATGAGTGAAGAAGAGCTGATACGCTAAGCCTGAGCAGCTACCTGGACTTCTACGGTCGTTATCGGAGCTTTTTCACAAAGACAACACTCAATATAATTTCCTCAGCATGAAGTGGAACAACATTGTGTAGCTTCTACGTTATGCTTACGGTAGGTTCCCGTTTGGTTTATCGTTCACGTCCACCGTGTAGTCCCACGTCCTGCGAGGCGAAGCAGAGAATTGACATGATACCAAGCAACAGTCCCAATGAGGCCTTTTGTATGTCATGAAACCGACAGCCTAGATACAGAAACAGAGACAGGCGTGAAAAAAACTCTTACATGCAATGGTTTTTCACACATAGCCAAGTATGAATATGTCGGTATTAGTATGGGGCTTTCCGTCTCTTGCGGTCCTTGTGAATCACGTACAGTGCTCTCGAAAAGTACACGAGCCTTACCATGAATGACTGTCACGGCTCTTGTCGAGCTGCTGTAATTCACCCCTTGCGCCTCACAGTATATCAAAGGCCCTCAGCGCCCTACCAGACAGGACCGGCATAGACCTCGCTCCACTGGCTTCTCGACCTCTCCACCGAGAATCAAAACTAACTTCCTGACAACGTACACATACTTAGAGTGTTTGCATCCGCAACCCATCGACGCCCTCACCTAACCTTCCAATTTCCGACACTCCGAGTTACATCAGTCATAAGGACGGATACTGGCCCATCGTGCTCTCAACTACAACACATAGCCACTCATCGTACTATTCATAGCAAAGTTCAGCTACTAGACGACACAGAGACAGCCTAAGATGCCTAGCTTCAACAGAACCAAAAGCAAGTTGACCTCAGGAGACCACAAGGGTGACAAGAAAGCAAAGTCGATTCCTCTTCGACTCACCTTCATGGAGCAACCGCAACCCGACGACTATGTAATCCGCAATCTCGACGACCTCTACTCCAAGACCGTCCGTGTCTGGAAGGGCGGTGACTGGAATGACAATGTGATGAACGGTGCCACAGGCGTTTCGTTCGAATCGTCCCACCACGTGCCAGAGGGAGGTGCCAAAAGTCGGAAGGCTTTCCGGGACGGTATCTTTGGATTTTGCCTGGAGTGGGTATACGTGAATCATGAGGGAAAGTCGCATCGTGTCCGCTGTATGAACTCTTTTTCTGTAAAGTCGCCACAGTGTACCGAACATCCAAGGGCGGTTTTCAAAGATGGTCCGAACAGAGTTTACGATCTTATGAACTGGGGTAAGACGGTCACCTGGGATATGATCAAAGATGCCAACGCCGAAAAAGTTCCGTTGACAGACACTCAACTCAAGACAAGAGCCTTGGATGAACTGAAAAACATCGAAGCTAGAATCAGTGAGACTTCCCAGAGCGGCAATAATGTCAAAGAGCTGGTGAGTATGTATTCTGCCTTACAGAAAGCGATCAGTAACAGAGAGTACTTACTTTGGGACCGGTCAAACGCGAGCGATGCCATTTCCCCAATCCCTGTGTCCGGCGCTATCTACAGCTCCCGGAAGACTGCCAGCAATTCAGCGCCAGGTAATGCAGCCCTCGACGACAAAGCTAAGCGCAATCCGAATGATAAGAAGAACAAGGGGAAGACGAAATACACCAGAGGCCTTACCCAAAACCTTGAAGGAATCGAGGAATAGACGCGATACCTAATCTTTCTTGGTTTCTCTTCCTGTCTTACATTGAACGATAGTATGGCAGGCACATGTTTCAATGGTCTTTTGCAGAATTGTTGTTTTGGATGATAACATATGAGAATACTTTACTATGTCTTTCTGGATCGTGATGCGTGACGGTGGCGCACAAAGTGACGAACAGTGACAAGCATGAGCCGCTGGACGCAACGTGATAGAGCGCGATCTGGCGTGTGCAAGTGAACGAGGCTGAAGTTCAAGGAGTGGCAAAGGTGCTTGAGAGGAGGTGCGCACATATAGCAGATCGCCGCCGCTATATTCCTCGCGCTCTTAAATATGTGCGTACCGTCATACAATGATCTGGACAAGTAAGAGAAGAGCATAGGATGCGCTGCGGGGATGCAACCGGTAACAGCTTAACGCGTGCCAATGGCTGCCGCAAAGGTGAGCTTCATCTCGTTAAGTCACTGGAGGCGAGCGTGCTTGTGCATTTGCGTAGTATATTTGTAAAGGATGTGTAGCAATTAGAAGTCTGGAAAGACTGTTGGGCAGCGCAACAAGGCGCGACGGGACTGAGCCCGCATCATAAATGCATCCGTGTGGAAACATACATCCGATGCAACAAAACCCTATCAGTTTGTTTTCTTGACACCTAAGTATTCGACGAGCGCTTTGTTGCAAGTGACTGACGTTGCGCTCAAGCGTCTGAGTTAACAAGGGCATATATTACACACTATGTGCGATGGGCAAAAATTGGAAAAGACACCAAAGCGTTGGACTTTAGGGTCAGACAGAACAGGTTCAAGACATTGTTGGTATTAGATTTCTTTGCAAAAGTGTTCCTCAAGTTTTCCTAGATTGATAACAGTAATAAATGGGTTGTTTATCTCTCGAAAGAAGAAGCGCATTCCACACAATCTGTCAAACGCATCGTTGAAAACGTTACCTGTCTCCTGTAAACCCAGCCACACGAAATCATGGGCTTGGAAGATGGAGTAAGCTCAGAAACAGTACTATACGGATGGCACAATTAAAACGAAGTCCATTGAATACCGAATTGTACGTCGATATTATATTACGTTGTGCCATTAGAACTCCCATCCACTTTCGTGTACGCCGTGAAGTAGAAGCAAAAACGCCGCATACCTGCATCCTACGTCGATATATATCCCCCTAAGAAAAGGCAGTCTTGATCTTTGAGATCGGGTATCAAAATGTGAAAGTATGCGTTCGTGCGTCTAAATATGCGGGAGACAGATGCTTGCGCAACGTCGTAGTGAAAGGCAGGTATCTGAAAGGGGAATATTGAGACTTGGAACCGAGACCATGAAGGATCATACAAAAGGGAAAACAGGAGAAAACCTGTCCGTTCTGGAGAATACACTAGCCCATACCGAACAGGTACTTGAGCTCATTCAAGTTGAGACGAGTCAGACTTTTTGATGCCTTCTCGTCAAGAGCGGCATTGATCTCATCACGCTTCCTGTCTTGGATGGCGACGATACGGTCCTCAACGGTCTCAGGCACGATAATGCGATGTACATGGACCTCGCGCTTCTGAGGCATGCGGTGAGCACGATCAACAGCCTGCTCTTCGATGAATGGATTCCAGAAAGGATCCAGTATAATCACTCGCGATGCCTTCCAAAGATTGAGGCCAGCGTTGCCAGCTTTCAGGGAAACCAACATGACATTCTCGTTTGGATCGTCCATGAAAGCGTTGACAGCATCGGCACGTTCGTCCATCTTCATGCTGCCATCGTAGCGTCGATATGTGATTTTCTCACGGTACAAAGGAACTTCGACAAGGTCCAGCAAGGACGTGAACTGAGAGAAGACCAGCGTCTTTTCGGTCGCATCGTTCTTCTTGATTTCCTTGATCAGTTCAACAGTCCTGCTGATCTTCGCAGACGTGATGTAGGTCTTGTCCAGACGACGCAGGTAGCGTTTCTTGGCGCTCTTGTTGCGGAGCGACTCCTTCTTGAGTTGAGCAAGAGTCTGCTTGGGCTTGGCGCGTGCCTTACCCTTACCCTTGCTACGTTTGTTCGACTTCTTACCTTCGGGCTTCACCTTGATCTCGGGTGCGGAGCCAACATTATCGTCGTCGTCCGCCTCGTCGGCTGCGTACTCATATTCATCATCATCGACAATGAAACCAGCTAGGTTACCCTTCTTGTCAATATCTGGTGCGCCATCTTCGTCCTCAGAGTCGGAGTCAGAGTCTTCGTCCTCGACCACGGCCTCCTCTTCTTCAGATAGGTCGGCCGACCCAAGACGGTCAGGACAGTGGACTTTGCAGAAATGCTTGTAGTCCGTTATGAGCTTAGCCTTTAGCTCGCCGCGACAGTGCGGACACCTGGGCGTGCTGGTCTCATCGTTGCCATCCTGTGCAGCACGCAGTGCTGGATCGATGAGCTTCTGGACACACTCACCACAAACCGTATGTCCACACGGAATGATGATGGTCGGATTTGGATCAGCTTCGAGACAAATTGGGCACTCGAACGTATCGTTTGCCTTCAGCCGCACGATGACATCATCATTCAACTCTTCAGCACGGATCAAGAGGTCGTCTTCGGCAATACCCTCAGTCGCCGGCTGGCTGAGGTCCTTGATCAGATGAGGATGGCAACATGCTTGGCGGAGACGAAGCAGTAGAACCAGAACATTAGCGTAGTTGGCTGTGACAGTACCCTTCTGCAGGTATTTGTTCATCTGAAGCTGCGACTTGGTTTCGAGAGCCTTATACAGAGCATATTCTTCGTCTTCAAACTCCACATTATCAATAACGGAGTGCTTAGGTGGGATCTTAGAGATGGGCTCCCCATCGACAACGGTGGTTTTCTGACGTCGGAGCATGATGGCCTTGATCAAGATTTGGATGCGATCAAGCGCGCGCTTCTTGGTGTGCTCGTTGGTGGTCTTCATGGGCTACCATTCGTCAGCGAAGTACGATACTATAGATCGTCCTACTCTACACTTACTTTGGCAATCTCGAGACTGAATTTGTTCCACGTACAATACGGCTCCGCCTTCAAGAACCGGAGGAGCGGGTAAAGCTCATCAACGCTATTCATCATAGGCGTACCTGTCATGCACAGGCGGTGTTTAGCCATGAGATCAGCGCAAGCCTTGGAGGACTTGGAGTTTCGGTTTTTGATGTTGTGGGACTCGTCAATGATGATACGATACCACATGCACTCTGGTCCCATTAGCGCAAGCCTGTCTTTGGCTTTGCGACGCATGCTAGGATTACGCAGCTCTTGGTCGTTGAGAATGGCCTCCTTCGAAGACTCCCTCTGCTTGTACTCCGAGGTGAGAGATCCGAACGTGGTCAAGACAACATCGTGTTGACGGAGCCGAGCGAAATCGGCGTTTTTACCGCTGCCATGGTACAGATGAACACTAAGCCTATGACGAGGATGGACATGGCGTTCAATTTCTTTCTCCCACTGTCGCATAAGAGCAACAGGTGCAATAATGAGTGTTGTCTTGCAAGCCAGGTCAGTGGATGGGTTCGCACAGATAAGAGCCAGAGCTTGTATTGTCTTGCCCAAACCCATCTCGTCTGCTAAGATGCCGCCTTTGGTCGAGCCTCGCTCTTTCTTGAGCAGCCATGTGAGACCGATACGCTGATACTCCTTCAGGATGCAAGTCATATTCTTCGGTGTGGGCTCTCGATCTTTGATGTTCTCACCATCATCCTTAATATTCTCGAAAAGCTTTTCTATCGCGGCCGCCTCGTCAACATTGAGAGGGAAACTGCCATAGTTGTCCTCGTCACTATCTCTCCCTCGCAAAGAAGGATATGGGTAGCCTGCTCCGGCACGTTGTTGTTGATGATGAGTGACTGGTTGCTGGAATCCGTAACCGCTGCCTGGTGCACTCGGAGCGATCAGAAACTCAGCAAGTTCTTCTGGAGCCATGAATTCCTGGTTGAATGCATCAGCGGGTGACATGACGCCATGATCATGCCCTCCTTGATAAGCGTTCAACTCTGGGAATGGTTCATAGAACTGATACTGAATGGGATCGGACTGCGCATACGCACGAGCAGGGAGCTCAAATCCTTCAGGCGAAGGTGGGTCAGATTCAGTCAGGTCAACAAAGGGTATAGACTCGGACTGATGGTGAGAAAAGGACTGCCGACTCGGAAGCGACTGTGACCAAGGGCCCACGGGCGAAGTTGGAGTTACCGGACTTGGCTGCCCACTGACACGTTTAGCCTCAGGAAAGTCAGATAACCCAAGGCTTCGTTTCCGGCTCTGTTTTAGAGAAGGCAGAGGCGTTGAAGGTACCTGCAAGCCGTATGGAGCACCATTACTATATGATGGGCCGCTGTGGTAGTTTGTGGGGTCGTGTTGTTGGCCCTGTTCCCAGACACCGTTATCGCTGTTGCCATTGTTGGACTGGAAAGCTCTGGCCATGGCTTCAGCATCGGCTTCGCTTTGCCGCTGCTCATTTGATAGCCTCTGGTACAACTCCATCAGCATGTTCTCGTAGACTGGCTTGTCATTGGCGTCCACGTTGGGAAGAACGGTGTTGATGAGCTCGATGTGCTCTTGAATATTCATGGCCTCCTGCGACGCCATCTTGATCCAGCAAGGAATTGCCGTGGTGAAGTACCCAAGCAATAGGGGGTGGTTGTAGCGAAGGGCGTTGGTGGTGGTGGTGGTGGTGGGGGTTGTGTCGCAAGGAGTGCGGCGCAGGCGGTTTTACGGCGGAAGGGCGTGAGGAGTGCTGCGGTGAGGTGAAAGTGAATAGTGAGCGTGAGGCCCAGATATCAGGCTGCCGTGCCGGTCCAGCTGGGAGGGAAAGAGCTGTCGAGGCAGTTACGGTGGCGGGCGCGACGCGTTGCGCGGGCCTTCTACCAGATTTACGATGAAGCGGGAAGCGACGAAGGTGGTGAAATCGAACAACAAGTTGGACAAAGAGGTGAATAAACGCAAAGTGAAGAGAAGCGAACAAGGCGCTCCCGTCCTACCGTACTGGGGCCATGATAGCCTTACGCAGTGGGGGGTGGGTTGCAAGTCGACGACGACTGGAGATAATGCGACAGGCACTGCGCTGCGCAGTCCGACTTGTCGCGTCCCCCATGATTACCGAGAGGGCTGTCTTTGCTAGGCCAAACGTGATGTCATCAGATACAATCAAATCTAATGGAGCCATGCATCAGGCGAAAATGTGCAAACCAACGGTACACAGGGCGCGAAAAAAAGCCTCCTGCGCAGCTGCTGAGTTGGCAACGAGGCTGAAAGCTGAAGGACTTTTGTTCTGCTTCGCTCCGGTGAAGCAGACATGTCTACAGGCAGCTTGGCGTGCATTCATGTACGGCGACGTCAACCGAGGCGCGCGAGAGACGCGAAAATAATCCTCCTCTAGCTGCATGCAGCGGATTCTTGGTCTACCCTAGTCAAGTATGATAAAACAGAGCGTATTCGTTGCGATCAGTAATTGTTCACGCCATGCCCCCAAACTAACTTTTGCGGGCGATAACATCGAGTCTTACACCCGCGCCTCGTAAAAAGCAAGTATAGCATCGCGACATTCTAGTTTCCTGCAACGAGCGCAATTCAGGTATATATCACAACAGCCATATAACCCGTACAAGTAAGCCTACTCTGGTCACTCAGGCAGTCGCATAATCACAAGACTTGCAAAGAGGACAGCGAGTGCCCCCAAAATGCATGCATCCCTTTCAAGGCGTGCGGCTGAATCCCGCTTGGCCCCGCCATAGCCCTCACTCATCAGCGAATCTAGTCCTTCCTATTGCAGCGGCAAATTTTCTTCAGAATTGCAAGAGCGACTTGAGCACCGCCAAAATAGATTCAGTCCTTGGTAAAGCGAAGGTATCCAGTACACACAAAAATGCACGCCAATCAGACCGCCATTTAAACCCAGAGGAACAGAACGCCCAAGATATGCAAAAGAGGTTTGCGCAAAAGCATGCAATAACAAGAGTGGTAGGGAAGAGGTGATACTCCAGACCAGAACAACAACAAGGACAAGTAGAACGCCAATACTCGCTATCCAATCCGACCGTGCCCAGTCCCCATCCTTCCGCCTAAGAGCCATCGCTTCGATTGGAGATTGTGGATATTCGGTAATGATTCGACAGCCGGCTAAAACAGTTCTTTCGGTATGTCGACGACGAGGACGACGATGATTGGTGGCCAGGCTTCTAATCAAGCCTTCTCCTCTTCCTTGAAAGGTCACAAACTCAGCTACTATGACTCCGCAGCAAAAGCTACAACACACACATATTAGGGTCAATTTACTCACAAACTAGCGGACAAGGAACGTACTCTCTCGACACTGCCATTATCCGTCTGATCCACCGCCAGAAGATTTGGGCTCTGTGCCCCACCACCTCGTTCTGTGAAGCCTCGTGTATCGAGCTGTGGGCGCTTCTTGCCGGGACTAGGCAGTCCCCCAGATGATGATGACGCGCCTCCATTGTCGTTACCCTTTGCAGGAAGAGCAATGTTGGGGAGGTGGGATGACGCTGTGTAGCGTGGCTCGCTGGAATGGTCGTACATTGTACTGCCGACTGTGGCGCACCGGAGGATTGTTTGGATGAGTTGGTTTTGGCGTAGAGGTTTGGAAAGGTAGTCCTGAGAGCTAATTTAGTAGTGGAAAAACGTAATGGAATAGTAGTAACGTACGTCCATCTGTGCAGCGAGACACTTCTCGCGATCGCCAACCATGGCGTGCGCCGTCAGTGCAATGACTGGTGTTGAAGGAATGCCGTTGTCGCGTTCCCATTCACGGATCTTCGCCGTGGCTTCGAAACCACCCTAAAATGTTTTTAGCTGTGAACCTCGAGTTAGCGAGAGCCTAGCTTACCATGACTGGCATTTGCACATCCATAAGTACGCAATCGTAACGCTTCTTTTGAATGTGTTCAAAGGCCTCAAGACCGTTGTTAGCTACAGTGACTCTGTGATGATACTTCTCCAGAATCCTGACGGCAAGCTTCTGATTGACAGCATTGTCTTCGGCCAGAAGAATCTGGAACGATTTGGAATGGTCTGAGACCAGAGGTGCGGCACGGCCATCAAGTGCCGGAATGAGCGCATTGCCCAAGTCGATTGGTAGACAGGGCGTCGTCATATAGCTCGAGATACCGTTTTCTAGCGCAGACCTGAGGCTGATGCATACGTGTGGCGTGAGCATGACGAGAGGAATGTACTTGAAGCGTTCCGCAATCCTAAGCTCCCGTGCCGTCTTGTCATTGTCGACAATGACGCAGTCGTACGGCATGTCAGTCCTCTTCGTCGTCTCGGGTACCTCCTCAACCGAGTGAACCACCATAGGCACAAGATCGAGTGTCTTAAGGTGCTCGATAATTTGATCCGAGAACCCAGTGTTGCCTTGGTCGACAAAGAGAACCGTGTGCTGCTTGTATGCCACGAGCTGAGGCTGAATGGCTTGAATTGCCGGCTTGCCGAGACGCACTTTGCATGTAAAGTAGAACACACTGCCCTTGCCAACGTCTGATTCGACCCACATGCGACCACCCATGAGAGTGACGAGACGTTTGGAGATAGACAGACCGAGTCCAGTGCCTCCAAACTTTCTTGTTGTCGAGCCGTCCGCCTGCTGGAAGGTGTCAAAAATAAGATTGAGCTTATCGCCACGGATACCTATTCCGGTGTCGGAAACGGCAAATTGGAACACATAGTGATCTGGGTCGCATTCTTGTTCTTGCGCCATGGATATAGCCACCTTGACTTCTCCGAGCTCAGTAAACTTGATAGCGTTACCAACCAGGTTGAGAATGATCTGCCTCAACCTGAAGGAATCACCAACAACGTAGTCGGGCACCTTGTAAGAGACGTCGTAAGCAAGGTTCAACTTCCGCTCGTTGGCTCTTGATGCTAATGACTTGAGTGCGTTGAATATAGTGCCGCGCATTGAGAATGGAATCTCTTCCATTACCATGCGGTTCGCCTCGATCTTGGAGATATCAAGGATATCGTCGATGATTGTCAGTAATTGACCAGCCAGATTATGAACAATGGTCAACATCTCTCGTTGCGCATGCGTAAGGTCGGTGTCGAGCGTAAGTTGGGTCATTCCAATGATACCGTTCATGGGCGTTCGGATCTCGTGAGACATATTGGCGAGGAACTCGGATTTTGTTTTGTTGGCCAACTCGGCTGCTTCCCTCGCAGCCGTGTTTCTTTGAATACTCTCTCGCAAACTGGACACCATCTGGTTGATCTTCCTCTTCAATTCATCCATCTCACCAGAAGCCTCGACGGTGATTTGAGTGAACTTGCCCTCCATTGCAGCGTTGGTGATGTCACCGAAAGCACGCACTTGTGACGTAAGGTTCTGGGCCATGGTGTTGACGTCTGTGGTGATTTCTTTCCATCGGCCGTCGATATCTCTCACGTCTGCTTGACCGCCCATCTTTCCGTCTACGCCTACATCGCGAGCTACACGCTTCACAGCTAGAGACCATTCGTCGAGTCTCATAACCATGTCGTTGACGGTGTCTTTGAGTAATCGGATCTCTCCCTCGGCGTCCACGTGAACTCTGCGGCTCATGTCTCCCTTGGCGATGGCCTGGGTGACCTCGGAAATACTTCGTACTTGCAGCGTGAGATTCTGAGCCATAGTGTTGACATTGTTGGTCAGATCCTTCCACTTGCCCTCAACGTTGTCGACCTGTGCTTGACCGCCCAGAATACCGTCGGTTCCGACCTCACGGGCGACCTTGCTAACCTCTTGTGCAAACGTGTTCAAGCGGTCCACCATGGTGTTGATGGTAATCTTAAGTGACAAAATCTCACCCTGAACTTCTGCCTTGACCTTCCTGCTGAGATCTCCTCTTGCGACGGCTGTAGTGACTTCGGCGATTTCTCGCACTTGTGTTGTGAGGTTCATGGCCATACCGTTCACATTCTCAGTGAGATCTTTCCAGGTACCCTCAACGCCATGCACTGTAGCCTGTCCACCAAGTCGACCCTCAGATCCGACTTCTCGCGCAATCTTGGTGACTTCGTGAGCAAACTGCTGCAGCTGGTCCACCATGCGATTGATTGTGTTCTTGAGTTCCAAGATTTCACCCTTGCATTCGGCTTCGACCTTCCGTGTGAGGTTACCCTGTGCGACGGCCGTTGTGACCTGGGCGATGTCTCGCACCTGGGTGGTGAGGTTTTGAGCCATGGCGTTCACATTCACTGTCAATTCGTTCCACATGCCCTTGACGCCAGCAATCTCAGCCTGACCACCAAGCTTGCCTTCAGTTCCGACATCTCTAGCGACTTTGGTGACCTGGGTAGCAAATGATTGCAGTTGATCCACCATGCTGTTGATCGTCTGTTGCAGCTGCAAGATTTCTCCTCGGGCCGGACGCTCAATCTTACGACTGAGATCGCCCATAGCGACAGCGGTTGTGACTACGGCGATCTCTCGCACCTGGTCGGTAAGATTCTTGGCCATCCCGTTAACTGCAGGACACGTTAGCATCGGCCCGATAGTGGAACCCTAATCACAACGTACCACTGTCAGTCAGCTCAGCCCAAATACCAGCAACTCCTGGTAGGTTGGCTTGACCGCCCAATCTGCCTTCGGTACCGACCTCTCGAGCGAGGAACGTGACTTGACTGGCAAACTCCTGGAGCTGGTCCACCATGGTGTTGATCGTGCGCTTAAACAGGGTGATTTCAGGGTCCATCTCCTTAGCATGAATCAAGACCTTCTTGCTCAAGTCACCCATAGCGACTGCAGTGACGATGGCACCGATTTCCCGCAGTGCCTTTTGGAAAGCCAGGTTGGCTGTGAAATGTCAGCCACAACGTTGCCTTTTCAAGACTATAGAGCATACCCTGTTGATGCTTGCCGAGTTCCCTTTTCAGTGCGCCGATGTCCTCAATGCCATGTTCGAATACCATGCTCTGTGTCGTTAGTTGCTTATTCACTTCCTGGCTTAGGTTGTCTGTTGTCTGTCAGCCTGGGCGCATGCAGAGGTCTTCTGTGGGCTCCCACCAATGTGCTCGCGCTGGTTTCTAATCTGGTCGGCCTGCTGGTTCAAGTGCACTCGCAGGTAGTTGAGCTGCTCTTCGGTAAGGGCTGCCGCGGGCTGTTCTGGGTCGCCATTCGACTCCTTGGCGGCGAGCCAGTTGGAGACCCAGATGGCGCGCTCCTTGTTGGATCCACGGCGTCCTTGGGCGGGTGGGCCGCTATTGCCGCGGAAGACTCCTGCTGGAGTATATAACGCGCCCTCCTCGGGCGGCTCTTGTGCGGGTGTCAGAGGGAACTGGCCCTGCTGGTTTGGAGCATGGCTGCTCTTGTGCTCGAGAAAGTCTATTCTTGAGCATAGCGCCGACAGCTCCTGCTCTAGTTGCGTCTTCTCCTCGCTCTCCGGGCCTGGCAGCGCGATGGCATTTGCAGCCGTCTTGGCTCCGTTGGCAGAAACTTGTGCGCTGAAACTGGGGTCTCGCGTAGGGTCGTGTTGGCGGGCGAGGTTGCGGATGATGGCTGAGACGCTCGAGTACGTCTCTGCGGCCATTGTGGCGGCGGGTGGAAGGGTGAAAGGCTCGAAGGGCTGCTATGTGCGCATCTGGAACGGGCAAGATGGACAGGAATGCGACAGAGCGGGTATCGATGGGAGAGAGGGCGGAAAGGGACAAAGGAGGGACTGAAGAGCCTTTCGGGGCAGACGACTGCGAGGATACTGATGGATCGCGAGATGAACTTGGGAGGTATCGAAGAAGCGCAAGCAGGGGACGCCCCGCTAGGATGGATATCCAGTATCGCTCAATCAAGGTTAGCGTCGAAGTTAGCAGCTAGGCAGCGTGAAGAATAACCGCAAGCCACAAAGCGCACGAGTCCGCGGGGACAGACAGAAACTGCGTGAGGAGGGAAAGAGCAAAGACAGCCCGACCAAGCGTGCTACGATATGCTGCCTCACTCTCCCAAAGGATTGCCCGAATTGCTGCCGGGTTGGGAAAGCAGACTGGAGGCAGAATGACAGATGTAACGCTAGGCCGAGAGCAATCTAGTCAGCCCTGGTGGAGTGGATCCGTGCACGTTGGACCTTGGAAAACGGACATCTCGGACCACAGCAACCAACGGCCGCTTGCTGAACCTCCCACCACGGAACCAGCACTCTCAGCAAAGCGAGACTTGACACCGCACACCGCCGACGTCATTCTCCCTGCCCAGCCCTTCGCCGACACCGCGAAATGAAGTGCGACCATGCATCCAGCATCCGCGTGCCATCTCTTAGCACGTACGGGTATACGAACAGAGCGACGAATGGCAGTGCGACCGAAGCCACCCAGCACCCACCAGTGTGGCAAATTACCCCTATTCGCTGGGAACGGCGGGCGGAAAAGGCATCGCCTAGCACAGCAGCGCACTCGGGATACGTTGGACTTCAACGCCCTCGCTGAAGTGTGAAATGCGCCTCTAATCTAACTACGGCTTGACTGCGCTGCTCTCCTGTTTGATCTGCATGCCACAGCGCATGTCGTACTCCTGCCGTGGTTTCAGTGCCATCGATCGCAATATGAGACGACGTGGCGGTACATCTCAGATCTTATCGTGCCATGCTGACAGCTGACAGAGGAGCTCTTTGATGGTGGGCACGGTGGGGTACACTTGTTCGCAAAAGAGTCGCTTCGCTCAGGGTCCCTCCCGGCCGTCCGGCTGATAGTGGTAAGCGTGTTTGGGCGGAAGCCGGCACATGCTTGGTAACACGCGAGGACGTGTTTTCTAGACGGCTTCCTGGCTTTTCCGGCTTTGACTCGCCGTTGCATGAATTCTATCAAGATTGGGGAACCCGGTCGGCACATCCGAACATTCCCCGGCTAGTAGACTCGGGAACGAAATTCATCCTCACATCGGACTACTAGATCCGCAAAACTGCACCAAGCTGAGTGCAGATTGATCAAATCGAGAGTCAGGTACTGGCAAGATCCGCAGAACTTGTTCGCTTTCTCCATTAATGCGGAATCTAAAACACTCTTGTGGCTTTAACACGGTTAGTGAAATCACCAAACTAGTATACGACTATATCAGCATCCGCCCATCCAAGGTTCCCTCGTCGTCTCAGGAATGTATGCTACGATGGGACCAAAGAGTTTGCGCTAATGCGTGCCTTGTGGGTATTTTCATTCCCCTGTTTAAACACGGTAACAAGGTATAAGACAGTATGTCTCTGGCTGTAGTATCCTATATAACTTTCTCAAACTGAGCATTCATGTACAACCCTCTCACGTCTCTAGTAGTCTAAGGGCGCCTCAGGTGTCGACGGCTGAAAATTACTCCCCATTCCTGTCCCCAATCCCAACGAACCCATGCGCCACTGAGAGTATGTATCGAATCCCTCATGCATCCTTGGTAGACCTGGTATGCTCCTTTCGCTGGATCGCCTGCCAAACATGTTCCTCCTTGGGTGGTTGCTGTTCACCTTGGTTTTTATCGGAAGGGTGAAGAGCTGTGCACGGCACATGGGACATGTTGATGATCCTGATTCAACCCATTCCGTCATGCAGGGTGTGTGGAAGATGTGACCGCATTGAGTGACCTGGGAAGCGGGATCCTCGCGTGTGTAGTGCTCGAGGCATATGGAGCAGCTGGCTTCGGTGTTGTTGAGCGCACATGTCGCAAGCGAGCTTAGACCGCTTGTAAGGAAGGATGATTTCGAAGTGTAAGGTGCGTTCGATGACGAAGCTACGCCTGTAGCTGCGGGCGTGCGAAATGGCATGGCCATCTTCCTGGTGAAGGCAAAGATTTGTGGTTTTGAGAACTTGAAGTATTGAAAATCCAGGGTCTTGAGACTTCGCAATAGGATTTTTTGTGGTAGCAGGAGTCTTGTTGTGGTAAGAGCTTTGTGGTAAGAGTCTTGCGGTGATGAAAGTCTTCTGTTAGCCCGTGGAGTTTTGTGGTGATGCGATTGCGAATTAAGAATGTTGTGAGGGAAGTCTGGGAGAGAGAGGAACAATGGCTCTCTTTTCATCGAGGAGGATTTGTGTTGGACCCTGATAACAATATTTTGGGGTGGTTCCGTGGACCAAGGAACGATGATCAGGCGAACCACAGGTGATATAAGACAAATAGTTCACAAAATCTGGGCTTCCCGGAGAGCGATGGTATTGCAGAACGGATAAGCAGTGTGACAAGAGATACGACTTGCTACCTAAGCTTCTTAGCATGGGCAACCAGGCTCTCAATAACTTGCTCAAAAGCATCCTTGTCTCCCAGTGCGCTCTCCAATCTCTTCTGCCAGTACTCAAATACCTCCTTTGCTCTTTCTTGCAGTCCCTTTAAGTGATCAATGTGCATCTTCAGCTCATCGTCCGTCAGCCCTTGCAGCGCTGCATCTGTCGTCGCGCATAGTTGCATGGTGCTGCTAATGTCCAGTTCTGGAGGCGGCGGTGGACCTTTACGTTTTCGCTCTGGTTTTGAACTTGACGAGTCGATAGACGTAGATGATTCGTTCTCGCGCTTGACTCGTCCCAATGGCCCGCCATTGTTCCGACCGTCGGACGAGGGGCGGGGCGACCGATCCCCGGGTATATGTATTGAAGGGAGAATGAGCTTTTTCTGTTTCGAGGCGGGGAGTATTTCGTCCAGATCCACAGGTACACCTAATGAGACCAAGAACAGTCGCCGTATACGCGAACGAACCCAGTCGGGAGGCTGTAATGGTGGCGGTGCAACCAGTTGCGTCCATAACGAGTGGCTGCGTTCCGAGAGGAATATGGAACGGGTCTCGTCGGGATTGGCCGATATTGTGGGTATGTCATTCTGTACAGGGTACATGTCATCTAGGTAGGGCTGTGTTGCTGTGACGATTTCTTCAAGTGATGTGAGTTGATCAAAGTCTAAGACGGGCTGTGTAATGAAGGGTTAGTCAGACTATCACCATAGCAGGCGGGCAAGGCAGTAGTATATGTGGACTAGAATTGCTGCGACTTACAGGACCTGGCGAGGGGACAGGTACAGGAGGCTGTTCTGGGGGCTTATCAAATGATGTCTCTGCATCGTCCTCGCCTTGCTGAAGCCCATCGTCAAAGTCCCCAAAATCATCGTCACCCTCTTCGCCTTGTTCAAAGTCGTCGAAATCGCCAAAACCATCGTCGTCACCGTCCTCGTCGCCAAAGCCGTCGTCATCTTGCTCAGCGGAGGCATCGGCTTCGGGCACGGTGTCGGCTGCGCCGTCACTGGGGCTTATTGGAGACCTGTTATGCGAGGTTGGTGACCCTTCTTCCGTCAATGGTACGCAGGAGGCACCAAGGAAATGCCCTACGTACCTGGGTTGCTGGGCTGGGTAGGCTCTGGTGCTCTGACAATGACATCAGGCGCAGCATCGGCAAGACGCTGCTGGTGGGCAAGTGTACCGGGAACATCGCCGTAGCTGGGCTGGTCGGGATCGATCTTCTCGACAATCGTCTTTGGCACTGGCGTTCCTCCTGGCGTAAGAGGCCTGTCGCTTACACTAACACGAGACGCACTGCGACTTCGTGTGCCTTCGGGTACAATCTCCACCTCATCGGGTACTGCGTCTTGGGTGCGCATATTGTATGCGTCTGTGCCTGGCACCTCGCCGTGGGCCGGCTCGTCGTCTACTCGCTCAACTCGCGTGATGGGAATGGGCGAGGTCATCTCAGATCGTCCAGGCTGGCCTTCCGAGGCATCGGAGAAGTGTTCGTCGCTCGACTCGGCTGCACTGCATTAGAATTGCTACGGCCGAGTGGAAAGGACGACGTACCCAGCTCTTTCGCACCGGGGTCCTCGAGCTCTACACTCTTGCGGGGCGGTGCTAGCTCGTCCGGCATATCGAGGATGCTGAATGTTTCTTCACTTGAAACGTAAATTTGGTATACACAGGTCGTCGGGGAGTGGTTTTGCTTGGAGCAAGGCGTGGGGGAAGTAAGCTGCAAAGGCGACAAGTACAAGTGCGAGTGCTGCGCCCCGTTGCTTGAGCGTGTCGTCTTGTCTCAGGCACGCTCGATTAGCGGGGAACGAGCGGTCTGGACGCTGCAGCACCGGGAAGGTGGGAACAACAATTCACCGGAGCTAAAGCTTGACCCATGCACTGTTTGTCTAACTTTTGGGTTGCGACGACATATTGATGCGCGTGAGAAGAAGAACCGTTTACGCGCATCCCTTGCAACTCGTCAATTGACGACCCGACACTCCCATCTACGGGCGCGACACGACTAGACATTCGCGCGTTCCCAGTTATCTCGCCGGCAATAACAGCTCCTTCACCGTCAACACAAACACCACAGCTCTCCTCCACAGCCGCCATCATGAGCTTCACATTCGGCCAGCAAGGCAACAACAACAACAACGGCGGCAGCAGCAACACACCAAACAAATCGCTGTTTGGTGCCGCGCCTTCCACGGGCAGCGCGACGCCATCCCTCTTCGGAACCGCGAACAGCAACACCTCGAGCACGCCGGCCAGCGGTGGCCTCTTTGGCTCTGCTGGCGCCAACACAGGCGGCTCAGGTGGTCTTTTCGGCGGCGCATCGAGCACGCCTGCGTCCAAGCCTGGCGGTTTGTTCGGCGGAGGCGGAGCCACACCTGCCGCGTCCTCAACACCAGCTTTTGGCGGAGGCTTTGGTTTCGGCAAGAAGGAGGGCGATGCGCCAAAACCAGCTGGAGGTCTGTTTGGAGGAGCGGCCACTGGCCCACCAACAACGTCTTCTGCGCCCTCATTTGGATTTGGTAACGCGGGTGGTTAGTTCCCAAACACATCTCGCACCTCCAACGCGTCTGCTAACACCGCGCTTAGGTTCGACATCAACAGCTACGCCTGCAACGAACAAGACGTCGCTCCTTCCTTCCACTACCCCAGCTGGTGCCCCTCCGGGTGGAAGCCTGTTTGGACAGAACACCCAGGCTAGTGGAGGCACATCCTCTTTGTTCGGCGGCGCAAAGCCAGCAGCTCCAGCAGCAACCACATCGTCCTCCACACCTAGCCTGTTCGGCGCTACCCCCGCTGCAAAGCCCTCGGGCGGCTTCAGCTTAGGAGGAAACACCGGCACCTCGACCGACGCGAACAAGTCCGCGGCTTCTGCCAGCAACCTTTTTGGAGGCGGAAATCAGTCGACCCCTACTTCTCAAGACACACAGGCTTCTAAGCCTGCGGGTGGCCTCTTTGGTGGACTGGGCAGCACAACCCCCTCCTCGACACCCGCGAAACCTCTAGGAGGGTTCAGTGTGGGTGCCACACCTGCACAGCCAGCTTCCTCGCAGGCTTCTTCTACTCCAGCCTCGGGCTTGAGCCTAGGCGGAAACAACACTGCGTCGTCTGCTTCTGCCACACCTAGTCTGTTCTCGCCTGCAGGAGCTTCCACACCAGCATCTACGGGTGGTGGTTTCAGCTTTGCTAAACCTGCTGCTCCTGCCAGCACGGCTGCAACTACCGGGGCTACAACCACTGCCACAAGCGGTGCACCCACCACAACCGCATCATCGAGCTCGTCTTTGTTCCCCAGCATCGGAGGTGGGCTGGGAGGCGGGAGTGCTTCGTCCGCTGCTCCCGCGACTGCCGCCACCACCACTTCTGGCACCACACCCAGTTTATTTAACAAGCCTGCAGCAAGTGAAGCACCAGCAGCATCGTCTAACACTGCTTCGCAACCAACTCCTTCCCTCGGGGCCACGACCGGAAACAATGCTGCCCAAAGCGGACTTGCTGCGTCAACCGCCGGGCCTGCACCATCGGCTCAATCACGATTGAAGAACAAGTCTATGGACGAGATCATCACACGCTGGGCAGCTGACCTCTCCAAGTACCAGAAAGAATTCCAATCACAGGCTGAGACAGTCGCCTCATGGGATAGGGCCTTGGTTGAGAATTCCGATAAAGTCCGACAACTGTACTCGAAGACTTTCCAAGCTGAGCGTGACGCTGCTGAAGTCGAGAGGCAGCTGACGATGATGGAGGAGAACCAGCAGGAGCTCGATTCGTACCTAGATCGATACGAGAAGGAAATTGACAATCTCATGAAGATGCACGGCGTCAGTGGCAAGAACGAGACCCTACGCGGCCCCGACCAGGAGCGCGAGAGGACGTAAGTGAAAACCTGAGAACTGTCTGCAGCTACGAGATAACTAATGAACCCATAGTTACAAGCTTGCCGAGAAGCTTCAAGACCGCCTCAATGAGCTCAACAAGGATCTCACAGAGATGATTGAGGAGATTAACAATACCTCGCAGACGCTCAGCAAGACAGGCAAGCCAGACGATCCTCTTACCAAGGTCGTTCGTGTTCTCAACACCCAGCTTGCACAGCTTCAACTCATCGATTCCGGTGCTTCGCAGCTTCAGGAGAAGATTACCAAGGCGCAGCGGGAGACACAACGTGTTGGTGCCAACGGCTGGAACGGACTTGGCTCGGATCCTTCAGCCGATTTCATGAACAGCATGCGTGGGGCGAGGGCTTCGCAAAGATTTTAATACAATGGATGAGCAGGATGATGGTATAGGATAGGCACGGTCTTGTGCTTTGGATGATAGGGTATGGTCGCATGCATTGGCGTTATCCAGGCGTTTTTTTCTGCACGGAGAGCCGTGCGTATTCTCGAATCCATAACGTCTCATTGAGAAACAGACCATAAAACTAGTAGCACAACATTGTGTAAAGCATCTATGCTTTCTCTCCCTCCCCTGTCCCAAATGTCCCTTCATCCCCGCCCTTTCCCATAATAGCATTGTGCACAACCCCCCCTTCTAACATTCTCCTGCTCTCAGTCCTTGCCTGCATCCATGCCAACGCCGCCGTCCACGCTGCCATGGCAATGCTGACGGCAATCATAGCCCACATACCCCTGGTAAAGTACGGTGCGAAATTTGCACCGTAGAAGACAATGCTCCACCAGGCGTTGATGGCGTTGCTTCCCATGTTCATACTTGCTATGACCACAGCACGCAGACTGTCTTCTTCGTAGCGTAATACGTCGTTTGCCCAGGCGAAGAAGGTGGCTTGACAGGCATAAACACTGCCTGCCCAGTAATACATTGCGAAGTGAATCGTGGTGTTTTGTGGATAGGCGAGAATGAGGGCTGAGGTTACGATACCAGTTATGCCGATCCAGTAGCCGACAAGATAACGTTTCCCGCCCATAAAGTCCGTTAGTGTGGCCCAAAACAAAGTCGAAACGATGCCGACAGCAGGTACTCCGGTAGGATAGTTGTTATTCTGAGCCACGGTATAAGTGTTTGTAGGATGTGAGCGCATGTAAAGTTGCAACAAAGCGTTTGTGCTAAAAGATTCGGTCTCTCCCGCTAGAATCCAGAGGATGACGAAAAAGTACCAATACCACGTTGAGAAGCAATGCTTCAAAAAGGACAAGGATATTGGAGTGCGCTCCGAGACTTCAGGAACGCGGGAGATTGCTAGCGCTTTCTCGGAGGCACTGAGGTAAGGCGCTCGTGTGTTTCTTGGCGTATCGGGGAAGAGGGCAAAACCGTAGATGGCTACAGGAAGTGTGATGAGTCCGTCGATGACTGAAGAGACTTGGCGTTAGTGCGTTAATTGTAGATGTTGTTAAAACAACTTACTGAAGAGCCATCGCCAACCACTCATCCCCCGGAGGCCGTCCATGCTACTGTGTATACCCGTTTGGATGAAACCACCAATCATAGTGCCAGCAAGACCTGATGCGGTGAATATTCCAGAGCGTTTCCCTAGCTCTTTTTCGGTGTACCAAGAACCAAGAATGTAATGGGTTCCTACGAACGTCGATGATTCGAACAGCGCTTGGAAGAAGCGGATTGCCATGATGTCCTGAGGTTTCTGAGCGGCTGCAGTGACCATTGTCAAGCCTGCCCATGCTACCTAGATTGAATAAGTTACAAAACCCAAGGCGCTTTGGGTTAGAGACGCACCATGCAGGCAGGGAAGAAATAACGAGGCTTGATGTAGTACAGCAGGATGTTACATGGCACTTGCCCTATAGTATACCTAAGTATGCCGAATTAGTATGAGAATATTCATAGTCTTCTTTCATTTATGCTTACTTACCCTACAGTAAAGACGGTGTTGATCTGATTGAGTTGGTTGCCTTTGAAGTCCAGCTCTTCCCTCATACCAGAAACGTACGCATTGTTAAGATTGGTGCGATCAAGATAATTGAGGAAATACATGAGACAGCAGAAAGTAAGGATGAAAAAATCAAGCTTCTGCACCAGCTTGCGCTCGCCTGGCGCATTCTGGTCGCCTCGAAGATAGGCGATGAAGCTGTTGGCCATGTTGGAACGGGTTATTGCACGATTGAGGGCAAAAGTATTGCGCCCTGTCGCTAGAGATGTGCTGTTGAGCAATGGAAGATGGCTTTGCCTGTTTTCGAACGGCTGTCGCTATCAGCTATGTTTGTAGTATTGGTTATTCTCCGGGTGACATTGTCCGCCCCATGCATCATAGGACCGATAGACGCTGGGGGCAAGATATGGTTGATACTACGCCACTTATGACTGACTCGAGATAGGCATATTCAGTAAGCGTTTTTGCCGATCATATCTCTGTGGTGAAGCGGCTGAATGCCGGTATCGGTTACTTGGGTGTTCGTATCTGAATCTCAACAGGGCAGGTATAACCTCTTGACCAGCGGTAGTCTATCTCGGCCGAAGCAACGGGATGTCTGATAGTAGTTAGTCTGGGTCGGGTGCGTCCAAAGGTGCGGGGAATGGTATCGTCGACGCCTCCAATGGCTTCGGTTGGGGACCACCACAATGACAGATGGCCGCGGCGCAGACGACCCGAGAGTGGGGAGAATACATTGCGGTAGGGTCATGAGTACTCACTGAAACGCTCGAAGTAACCGTCTTTCAATCTTGTAAACTTATTCACTATTGTTCTTCGATATTGTAGTAGCTTGGCGTTGCGAAAGTCTTAAAGTATGACATCTGAAGCGAATTGGGAGAAAGTTGCTGCGGGGAAGCGCGCAGCTCTCGCGGAATCCATTCCGACCGAATATCGCATACCGCAAGACAAGATACCACCAGAGTCTCAACTCGACGTGACAACATGGCCTAAGGAGTCTGGGTGGTTTACAGCAAACGAGCTTGAGATCACTGAGAGCAGCGCAATCCACATTCTGGACCAGATCGCGTCGAAAACATGGAGCGCCGAAGATGTCACGATCGCGTTCTGCAAACGCGCAGCAGCAGCGCAGCAATTGGTATGGCAGAACCTCCAGGAGACATGTGAATCATTTTAACGCGTGTGTAGACCAATTGCCTTAGCGATGTGTTCTTCAATGAAGCAGTGCAGCAAGCCAAATCCCTCGACGACCATCTCCAGCGAACTGGCAAGATTGTTGGGCCACTCCATGGTCTGCCAATCTCTCTCAAGGACAACTTCAATATAAAGGGAAAAGACAGCACTGTAGGCTTCACCTCATTAGTCAATCAGCCGGCGGAGTACAATGCTACGTTGGTGGATATACTCGAACGGCTGGGCGCAGTCCGGTATTGCAAGACAAATGTGCCGACAGCCATGATGATCGTATGTATGCGCGCAGGCATATATTGGGTTGGAAGTTGACAGGATACAGGCAGAGTCCGTTAATAACACATTCGGACGTACCGTTAATCCGCTTAATCGCAAAGTCACGTCTGGCGGCTCTTCAGGCGGAGAATCAGCCCTCATTGCGTTTGGAGGTAGTCCTTTAGGCGTCGGGACCGACATAGTGAGTTCTATATTGTGACGTGTAATCCTCATATCTAACAAGATCAGGGCGGCAGCTTGCGAATCCCCGCAGCATGCACCGGCATCTTCACTCTTCGACCATCTTTCGGTCGCTTTACAACACAGCGATGTAGATCTGGTCTCGCTGGCCAGGAAGCGGTACAGAGCGTCAACGGACCCATGGGAAAGTCGCTTCAGGATATCACCATGTACTCGAAGGCGATTGTCGATGCGGAGCCATGGAAACTAGACCCAAAGATGCTGCCTATCCCGTGGCGGTCAGTTGATGTTCCGGGGAGACTCAAGATAGCGGTCCTTTGGAACGATGGTGTCTGCTTGCCCACACCCCCGGTAACGCGCGCTCTCAAGGAAACGACCGAGAAGCTGAAGAAGGCTGGACATGAAGTTCTGGATTGGAATCCAAGACTACACGGAACTGCGCTGGCACTTCTGGTGAGCTACTTTTGGAGCTACACCAGCCCCCAAGCTGACAAGCATAGGGACGAATGTTCGTCGCCGATGGCGGCAAAAGCGTCGAATCATTACTCGGGGCGACAGGCGAGCCATTTCGACCTGAGATGGTTCAGTACAAAGATGCCAAAGAATTGGGCGTATATGACATGTGGAAGCTACATTCAGAGAGATCCGAGCTACAACGGCAGTACCTGGAACAGTGGATGGCGATCGAAGGGCTCGACGCCATCTTAGGTAAGTCGAGCATTTGTGTTTGCTGCAAAGCAGTGTTTAACCTTTCTTAGCACCCACGACCCCGTACTCAAGTGTGGCGCATGGCGATTTCAAGTACGTCGGGTATACTGGTGTATATAATGTTGTTGACTATGCCGCCGTATCTTTCCCATGCGGGGTCTCTGTCGACAAAGCAGTCGACAAACACGCGAGTGACTACAAGCCCCAGAGCGACTACTGTCAGGATGCTTATAACAGCTGTAAGCTATACACTGTGCTACCGATGGTTATGTTCGACAACTGATGAACGACAGATCAACCTGAGCTATTACATGGTCTCCCAGTCAGTCTACAGTAAGTGTTGAATCGTTGTTGCTGAAAAGAGCAATATTGACTCATGCAGGCTGGTCGCGCAACGGCTAGAAGAGGAAAAGGTGCTGGCTATGACTGAGTCAGTACTCCAGGCGATATACTCTTAGTGACATGAAATGCGTGGAACAAGCCCTGCCATCTAAACGTACTTGACAACTCTCTGTTGTGATACGGTCGCTGGACATCGCAGCTTCCTCGTAATTTCAGCAGGATGTTGGCCGCAGAGTGTGCAGCAAGAGCTATCAGTCACGTTAAATAAGTAAACAAAAGATGGGTAATAATAACCTCCGTGTTGCTGAGTTCCAAACAACATCACCTCTACCTTCCACTTCGTCCATCCTTTTCGGCTCAGCTCTACAACGACCAGCTTCTTCTACGCCCTCTGCCTCTGCCGCCCTGCTTGCGTCTATCTGCAAGTAGTCGAAGCTGGTCATCTCATATCCTTCATATTCTTCGCCCTTTCGACTGGCTTCTCACTTCACTCTTTGGGCAGTTTGACCGTTAAGCATCAAAGCAGCGTACGATAACCGTCTTCGAAACCCGTGCGCATTCGCCGTTTCAGCCCGAACCAAGCTGGGTTTCACTCCCTGGTATGACTGAGTCTAAAGACAATGCTTCGAAGGTATCGAGCGCACACCTGAAGATGACTACAGCCCCAGAGCGCAAGAAGCCTGCACCACGTACCACGTCGGAAAGACTCCCTTGGCTGACTCACAAATCTGCTCGGAGCGTGGCTGCAGCCTTGACAGATGGTCAGAACAGTACAGCCGTGGAGAGCTCATGCAGTTCGCCCATAGATGATCATCAAAGCCCTGCTCAATCACCGTCAACCATTCGTCCTTCTGGCCGTAAAGTATCTGTTACAGGTGCTTCGACACCTGCTATCACGAGCAAACCGATGGCGCGACACAATCGACTGGTGCAAGCAGCTGAGCGCCGACTGTCGTCAGCGGTCCCGAGCAGCCCATCTCCAGTAACAAGGCACCGACTATCCCAGGCGCGTCGAGCCTCGCTGGCAATTGACGCAGTGACTCCATTGAGAGCAGCACGAGCGTCTATATCGCAGTCACACAAATCACAGAAGAGACGTTCTATCGTACATGCCAAGAAAGACGATGAAGAGCCAGAACACAGCGATCTTTATGAACCTCGCCCTCGAATTGACAGCCTGGCGCCCGTTCCTGATCATCTCCAGCATTCAAGCACTTCAGATTCAAGCAGCACGCCTCCTGCGGCCGTATCGGGAGTAAATATATCCCCCAATCAACCGGCACCGATACCTAGTACATTCGTGGGAGCCATGGATAGGAGTATCAACAACATGGTTGAAGGCTTAGAGGCTATGGTTCAAGAAGCGGTCGAGGTTGCTGAGGTCGCTGATGATCGAAGTCAAGTGGAAGAACTGTGCACAATCATTGAGGGAGCGAAGGGCGCTGTGCATGATGCTTCCCCCGAACCTGGATTTCTCATGACAACCGCACTTCCTCTTAAGGTGTCTGACTCTTCAAGCTCATCTAGTCGCCACCAGAATTTACAGCCGTCTGCCATCGTCCAGCAAGGTGGCATAGATGATGTCGCTCCCAATTTCCGGCTGCCACAAGATGTACCAAGAGCCTCAGTGTCCTACGATTGGGCATACGCGAATCCAGGCGTTCGAAAGCAAGATGGTTCGTCTACTTCATTATGCTCGTCCAGTGATCATGAAAGCGAGCGAGACCATGTCGATTTCGTCACGCGAAGCGATCTGCTCCTGCCAAAGCTGGCTCAAACAGCTCCAAGAGAACACGTCGATTTCGTTCTTCGTCCTGTAGGTAGAGACAAATCTCGCGGTCGGTCTCGCCAACGCATCACTGATAATATTGCGGTGCGTCGAAATCGCCGCTGTCGAAGCCACGAGCATACATCGAGACCTAAAACTCGGCTTGGGCCAAGGGATGACTCGGGCTTCGGTGAGGGAGATACCTCTTTAGATGAGGACGACAGGCTGTCGAAGCCATATGGCACCGAACTTACGGTACGAGGACAATCCCACCATCACACGTTTGGTCTTCGACGACATCACCGCAGACAGCCAATTGCACGAAATTGGTCTGCAGGTAAGAAGCGTCTTACTGCGAGTATTGCGTGTATCAACACAGCTCTGCTTGGTGTCATCGTTGGCATCTATGCGGGTGAAGTGCCTCGCATACAGTATTCCCTGGCGGACGAACGCCACGTCACGATCATAGGTAATGCAGTATTGTACGCTGGGCTTGCTTTTTCGACCTTCTTTGCCTGGACACTACCCCTCCTACATGGGCGCAAACCCTATGTCCTCGCTGCTCTCGCAATCGCCTTGCCACTCCAATTTCCCCAAGCAATTGTCGTCAGCGGCTTCCGCAACAAGGACGCGAAGTATCGTGTCGGCCTTTTACTTTCTCGTGGCTTATCTGGGGTCGTTCTCGGATTTGCAAATGTCAATTACATCACTGTGTTGCTTGACCTCTTTGGGGCTTCTCTACAATCCAAAAACCCTCATCAAGAGTTCGTTGTTGCAAACGATGTCCGTCGCCACGGTGGAGGTATGGGCATGTGGCTGGGGCTTTGGTCATGGTGCTGGATCGGGTCTCTGGCCGTCGGCTTCCAAATCGGGGCTGCGATCATCGAAAAGCTGACACCGGACTGGGGGTTCTATATTGTCGTGGTGATCCTCGCTCTTGCCTTGATCTTAAACATCATGACTTCAGAAACGCGACGCGCACCATTCCGGAAGTCGGTGACTGAGGTATATGACAGAGACGAGAACTACATCACAAGGCGTGTGAGCAGGGGTGAAGTGAAATTGCACATCGAAACCGAAGGACCGAAGTATTGGTTCGAGGAAGTATGGGCGGGTATGCAGCTTATGGCAATGATGCTGTGTCAACCTGGCTTTCTCGTCCTGGCATTGTACCTGGGATGGATATATGCACAGGTCGTCCTTGTGATCATTTTGCTAGGTGCTCTCCTGTCGCGAGACTACAGATGGAAGCCGACAAAGGTGGGCGCGGGTGTTATATCCATAGCTATCGGCGCCTTGCTTGCGATCCCCCTAACGAAAGCGGGCATCTTCTCTCGGGAGCGAAAGAGCGCATTTCGCACCGACTCCATGACGTTCCAGAAACAAGTCACCTGGTCAAGCCATCTTGTCCGCCGCGCAATCTTCACACTGACACTTCCTCTCATGGGCATGGCGTACACTGTCTCTTCGGCTAGGCGCCCTCAACCATGGCTTGTGCCGATTGCTTTCGCTGGCGCTGTGGGTTTCCTCAGTATTCTCGCCATAGCTGAATGCTACGGCCTGATGATGGAAACGTTCGATACATGTGACCTACAACCTGGAGTCAACACACGACATCGGCTGCAAAGCATGGCTGTACAAGACCGCAGAAGAAGAACGAATTACACGTCCTTTCCCCGTATCACTGCTGGTATCTTCGCCAGTCAAATCATCGCGTTCATTCTCGCTGCAGTTGCGACGATAGTCGGTGGAAGCATGACGCGCAATCTTGGCGCACAAAAGTCCACAGGGACAACGGCAGGCATCCTCTTTGCTCTCACTGTTCTGCTTATCCTGGTCCTCTGTCGCTTCAAGTCGGTACAGGTCATACCGAACCATACGTTTGGAACTAGACGCGACACGGCAGCCTGGCAAGAGTTCAAAGACCTGGAGAAGGTTGGGCGTGGCAGCGACTGGAAGGCTGTGGTCATTGGAAATCCGAGTGGCAAGATGAGGAGAATGAGCGTGCTTGAGTTGGGAGCACTGAGTCGCTGGACAGAGATCCGGAAGCTAAACTTTCTGATCAAGGGAGTCATGTTGGGACAGGCAAAGGAGAAGAAAGACATGGGAGATGGTTGGTGAAGGTGTTCAGACATGTTTGAGTATTGCTGGAGAGGTGTTGATTGGGTATCAGAGAGCATTGACCTGAGAGTATACTATAACAACGAAAGCGCATTACCCAAGGCACTACGATTGTAGAGAAGGTAGGAAGCGGCGAGTGAAAGGTGACCTCATATGTGCGACTAGCATGGGATTGTTGAGGTGGTAATGCCAATATCGTTAATCCCCTGAGCCATCCGGGCAAGAGCGTCCGTGCGCGGCTGAAAAACCAAGCGTCACTGCCGAGCTCCATCCACCCTCACGAGCAGACGACCGGCGACACCCCATCTCCCCTTCGTCAATTCACATCAAGATGTCTCTCGCTGCATCACGTGCCGTATTACGGCAATCGACGTTCGCCGTCCGCCGCGCTGGCATCCGCAATGCCTCGACGACCGCCGAAGCCACCAACACCGTAAAGGAAACCGCGTCAAAGGCACAGTCCAAGGCATCAGAGGGTCTCACCAAGGTCACAAGCTCCGCGAGCTCTGCGGCGTCGGGTGCCGGTCAAGCCGTCAACAATGCGACACAGCAAGCCACTGGACGGGTAGGAAGGATGGTCAACTTCGTGCAAGGTCAGTCACCCCATCTCAAAGGCGGGGGAGCGTGCCAATTGGCCATGGGAGCATTGCGTCTAGTACCAAGAGCCGGGATACCAGAACATGAAGCGCATTGGTTTATCCGTGCAGCTTCACATGGCTTATCAACCGCAGCCATGTTTGTAGAGTTGGACCGTGATAGACGTTGGGCAGGAATTCTGATGCAGGATGATACTCCATCCGGAATCACACACTGACATTATCACAGGACTGGTTCCCAAGGCTACCTACTACGGAAGGGTCGGACTTGAGCTCGGCAAGCTCATTGCCCACCAACGAAGCATGCAACCACCGTAGGCCTCCCACAAGCCCGGCTTGGCATGCTGGAATATCGGAATAATTACTGACTGCTTACAGATCCATCCAGACTATGCAGAACTACATCCAGCCCGCATTGAACGCTCTCCGCAACCCCAGCTCCCTCTTCAACCGCGTAGCCAGCGAGGCCAACAGCGCCGCCCAGCAACCCGCCAACGTCCTTGCGCAAGTTCGGAACATGCCCCGCGAACAGTGGTACTCTATGGGCGTTGTTTTTGCCGAGGTCATCGGTTTCTTCTCCGTTGGCGAGATCATTGGCCGATTCAAGCTTGTTGGCTACCGGCAGAAGAAGGACGAGCACCACTGAGTGCGGTGAGCTTGAGGGATGAGCTTAGGAAAGCTACGACACGACATTTCAGCATGCACTAGGTTCGAGAGGTAGTGGGGAGGGCTACGAGGGGCTGGTGAGGAAGGAAACACTGTACGATTTCGCGGGCAGGAAAGCTGAGCAAGTGTGTTTGCGGTGCGTTCGGGGTGGTAGGGATCCGATACTGTATACTGCACATACCTCTGATTTAGATTCCATTTTCTACATGTGCAATTATTGGCAATGCATCTACTTCAGTACCAGGACAATAGTAGCATAGTAGTAGCAGGTTACACGTGAATGCTCGAATGATCGGCGCTAGTTGCGCCGAATCGCCGCGGCCCAATTATTTTTCTGAGCGCGCAATCGAACTTTTGCAGTCCGCGCAGCAGCAACCCAAGACGTGATGATGCCAAGGACATGATCACTCTTGCTGAACATCTTTCCAGCCCACCGCCACTATGAACGTGTTTAAACTCCTCTCGCGATCCTCGAAAGCGGCGCAGACGTCGCCCGCGCAAAAGCTTCCTTCCTCCGGCGCCGTCGCAAACCCGCAGCTGTTCGGCCACGACGAGCCAACACACCCCTCGGACACGTCGAATACTAGTCGCAAGAGGAAAAGGGGTCAGAATCTGGCAGACGTATCTGCGAGCGCAACTAAATTCCCCGCCGATCTCGACTTCTTTGGCGGCGGTGCAAGCAAAGATTCAGAGTCAAGTGGAAACACTCTTTCCAAGAAGCAGAGGAAGAAGCAGAAGCAGCAAGAGCGCAAAGAGGAAGCTATCCTTCAGGAAGGCGCAGGCGAAATAGAGGAGGAGCCATACAATGCGGACGAGTGCAAGAGGGTACTGCGCTCGCATAAGCTAAAGGTTGCAATACTCGATGATTTTGCGACACAAGTAGAAGAGCCGACTAAAGAAAAGAAGTCGAAGAAGAGAAAGAAGGAGAGGGAGATCAAGGAAAAGAAGAAGAATGCGAACAGATCCCTCTATCCACAACCCCTTGTCGAGTTTGCCCAACTACGAACACGTTACGGTATATCGAGACGTTTGGCGGAGAACATAGCAGAGCAAGGGTACAAGCTACCTACTGAAGTTCAGCTTGGTGCTTTACCGTTGCTACTGGGCAGCAAGGGCCGCAAGGTTACTGGCGACGTCGAAGGCTTGTCTGGTGCTGAGTTCAATGGAGACATTGATCTTCTGACAGTAGCACCTACAGGCAGTGGAAAGACAATGGCGTTCCTGATACCCATCATCGACTCACTACTCGCGGAGAGCAGCACTGCGGACATTAGGGAGGGTCCACGCGCCATTATCCTCGCCCCTACTAGAGAGCTTGCGGCGCAGATTGTCAACGAGGCGAGGAAATTGGCAAAAGGCACGGCAATCAAGGCTACACTCATGAGGAAGGGCATGCAAGTCGTGCAAGAACCAGAAAAGGAGATACCTGAGGATACAGTGGATGCGGTTGACGCGTCCGAAAATGACGAAAGTGATTCTCAAACTGACGACGAAGGGGCGGCAGCACCAAAGAAGAAGCAGGCTGGTCAAAGGGCAGAACTCGTGAAAGCCGCCATCCTAGTCGCGACGCCGCTTGCTCTGCTCAACGCACTGAAGCGCAGGAACAGCACTGTTGCGAACATTCCTAGCGCATCTCAGCTTGTGCTTGATGAAGCAGACGTCCTCCTCGATCCCCTCTTCCGCGAACAAACGCTCGCGATATGGAATGCTTGCACAAATCCCAGGCTTCGAATTGGTCTATGGTCAGCGACCATGGGCTCCAATATCGATAGTCTGACGACATCTACCCTGAACGACCGCTGGACTGCCCTCTCCGCTTCACAGTCCGACCTTCCTCGGCGCCCACCGCTCATCCGGCTCGTCGTTGGACTCAAAGACTCCGCTATACCCAATATTTCACATCAATTAACTTATGCCGCTACCGAGCAAGGCAAGCTTCTTGGTCTGCGTCAGTTACTCCATCCGACTTCCGTCTTCACCAACTCGAACCAGCCCACGCTCCGCCCACCGTTCCTAGTCTTTACACAAACGATACCCCGAGCCATTGCACTTCACTCAGAGCTCCTCTACGATATACCCCCAGAAGCAGGCGGTAGCTCGCGCATCGCTGTTCTACACGCCGATCTATCCTCGTCCGCCCGCGATAGCATAATGACGCGCTTCCGAAAGGGCGAAATCTGGGTTCTCATAACCACAGACCTTCTAGCCCGCGGCGTAGACTTCCGCGGTCTAAACGGCGTCGTAAATTACGACGTACCCACCTCCGCAGCTGGCTACGTCCACCGCGTAGGCCGCACTGGACGTGCCGGTCGTCAAGGTGGTGTCGCAGTCACATTCTACACACAAGACGATATCCCCTATGTCAAGCTCATTGCCAACGTTATCCGTGCTTCTGAGAAGTTAAGGGGACTTGGTGATGAAGAAGGGAGTGTCAAACAGTGGATGCTCGATGCACTGCCTACGCCGAGCAAGAGGGATAGGCAGCTCCTCAAGAAGAGGGGTGTTGAGGCTAGACGTACGGCAAAGGGGAAGGATGTGAAGCCTGAGAGCAGAATTAGTAGTAAGAGTGGGTATGATAGGAAAATTGAGAATAAGAAGAGAGAGGCTAGGGAGGCGGCAAAGAAGAGAGGAAGTACGGTCGTAGGGGGTGGTAGCGATGCGGAGAGTGCTTTTGAGGGGTTTGAGTAGATTGGACTGGGTCATCCATTGCCATAAATGAGATATGTGTCTGAACAGTACATATGTTGTCTATGACACTGTCCGCATCGCTGTGCATGACACTGGCTTTCCAAATGTTGAACCTCTTCCATACCTTGATCCTCGATAACGGATAATTACACGTTTTTATGATCTTATCTCCAACCAATATATATACATGCTACTAGAACTCGACGTACCATTATAACCCGCACTTTTGTGCACTGCTCTTGAGGTTGTTACAAGTCAATCAAAGTGATGACGGAAATTTCGGACTTCACATCTTTTTTGTATCTTTCGCTCTATAATTCTTGGTGGGCGATAATTTTTTTACAATCTTTGTTGCAGATCTCAAGGTATGTTGTGATTACAGAAAGGCTTCCGAGAGCTTGGATCCCCGAAGGTGTGAGGTTTGCTTTTTTTGTTAGCGCTCCCAAGCCCTCACACCTACGGGTGTGTCCGCCATTTTGTTTTCGACCCGCGGTTAGATCGATAGTAAGTGGTTTTTGTCTACTGTGGGAAAGACACGTCTTCCATGCCGGAGTATAACGGGTATATCAGGGTCTTTTCGCTTGTATCGATTAGGAGGCGACTAGCCATGTGTAAAGATCAATGCAATTCGTTTCTTTCACGAATCCGGGGCAATGGATCTGAATTAGATAACTCGAACCGAATGTATGCGACTTGCGCTCTTGTCAGTTTCTGCACATTCGAAACTAGTTTTTCGAAAATCGCAGTAAAGTAGAGAGCGGCTTTGACGTGTCGGTAATCTTCAAGGCTCAAACTGCAGTGCTGTCTTTTCCGCCGGCATGATCCATGGAGCTGCTGCAGCATCGAAAGGGTTTCAGAAAAAAAGCAAGTACCGTCTCGCGCATCTCATGGGAAAAAGCATATTCAGATCCACTTCCCGTCCGCGGTCTGGTGCATCTGACTACTGTATCCTTCGCTTAGATGGCACCCTGAGGTCTGTCGAGAGTCAACCTCGGCCCACTCTGGTGGCTTTCGGTCCATATGACCTGCCTTTCTGGTGCATGCCATAGGGTCACCCATCCCGATATCTGTTCACCAACATTGGAAATGAGAGTGGTAGTTGATGCGGCCTGGCGTGGGCCTTTCACGGCACCCATTCTGTTGATCAAGGGTGTGAGGGCATGCGAGCCTTGTGTGACGGCGGTCTTCAACTCCATATCCACTCAAATCCCTCGGATTTTACTTCTCGATCGGTGGAGTTGCGGAACCGCGCTATGAGGCCATTTCCGGTCGGCGTCCTGCTCCGAACTCCAATCCCAAGATGCTCAGTATTAGCAATGTGACCACCATGCTTACGCAGCTTGTGAAGACTTTTGCTGAGTGGCCAACGAGCTGATGAATCGGAGGAACCAGGCAAAGTACTGCTGTGAAACCACGTGGTGCAACAAAGAAATGTGCTGAGGTTGGTGGTCGAGCGGGCGAGAACTGTGTTCACTTATCCATCTGCGAGTTGGTTCATAGATCAAAACGCTTCTGAGCACGCAATCAGCTTCTGGCTTATGCAAACCTCTGATGGCGCTTCGTTCGGCTCGTGTTTCCTTACTGATAAGCAGGCCGTGTGGAGGGCGCTCACACCACCCCGCATCCCACAGCCTAATCGCGAGCTGTCCAAACGTGACCAAAAGTGTGATGTTGCCGAAGTACGCAGCTTTTCTGTGCATATGCGGCGATATCGTTCGATGATTCAGATTTTTAAATTCGAAGGATTCGGTGTCTGTTCATGGAACGGTTCCAGACCGATAAATGGCAAGCTCGTCTATCGCGTCTATCCTGTCAGTTGCCTGAGACGCCCAAAGGCGTTTTGAGGCGTACGGATACGGGTAGCAGCAGGATCGTAAAGTTGCCGCTGTCGTGTTCAGACCAGGAAGCCAAGAAATGTGGGACTTTGCCGGTACACTCGTGCAACCGTGTCGCAGTCCAGTAGTTCACCATACCTGTCTGTGATGACGCGGACTAAATTCTACTCTTGACCGGCTGGCTCTTTTGTGTGCTTCTTTCGATAGCGCAACATAGCAAGTTGATTCGATGACATGTTCCAGTACTGGTGTGATGATATGGAGTCTCGTGCCACATACCTATCTAGCTCGGCATCGACCTACTTACCAATCTTTAGCCTTTAGAAGGTATATGCTTGTCCTTCAGGTAGGCCTAAATTTTGTAGGCGAACCAGGGTAAACGAAATGCAGGCCAAGCAAGGGCTTATGATGGCGTGCATACGGCAAGGGCGCAGGCCCAGGGTCGGCTGCGGTTCGAAGTTGGTGTATGCTGAAAATCTCAACAAAATGTTATGAGCCATTGGAATCTACTGAAGACTTCCTATAAATTTTGTGCCGAGCAGAAAACTGTAGAATAACGAGAACCGTACGACGGGGTTCTTCGAGGAGTTTTGTCGAAGAGGTTGATGTCCACGCAATCAGCTAGCTGTGAGAGCTTTCTGTTGACAATTCATTGATTTGGCATCTAACGTAGCTTTGAAAGACGGTCTCCATGGAGAAGGAGTATTGGGCTGAGTCAAGATTGTCTAAACCCAATCGGTTCGCATTAACAGCTGACATGATATACATGTTTGCCAACGCTTAATATATGGCCGAAACCAGAAATATCCTACCCGGTGTGGTTGTCCTCGCAGCATGCTCAGCGCCACGGGCGGGTACCGCCTATATAAGCTTGCGATGGGGGTTTTGCTGTTTCAGTAATACTTGTGGTTGGATCAGTCAGCTTAAAGGAAAAAGCTTATGTCCTGATAGACATCCCGAGCACGTGCTGCCTGGAGCAGCCACTCCGGTGTATCATGGTATATGCACGACATCAGAGATCGACCGACGTCGTATTAGTCGGCCACCCGCATCGCTTGGCAGTCTTGTATCATGGGACTAGATCGAGATGTGCGCTGAAGCTGCTAGCAACCGTTCTGCTCATCAGGGCATGCGACATTATTGCCAATCCGGAATGTACGAAGTGTGTGCCTCTTTGGGATGTCAGCAAAAGTCAGTATAGACACCAAAGACTAGGGACTGAAGACGTCTGTTCTTGGTTTCTTCGAAAGGATCAACATATGCAGCTAAGTGTTCTTCACACCGTTCGCAAAGGGTAAGCAGGGCCGTGGTTATGCAATAGGATATAAGCTCTGCGGGCGGTTTTGGGGTCAGGGATATGCAGCCGCATACAGAATATGGATAAGGACATTCGCTATAGCCTCCGACCCTGGTCAGCTTATAGTGGCCTCCAATTTCCGGCAGTGCGGGAGATGTCCAGTCCAATACGACGCGGCCGACATGCGCCTCAGCTGGAATGCTGCACACGGTATTTGGAGGTGTACGGGCCATTTTTGGCCGCACTGAGGTGTCGCGCGACCCCTTAGGCTGATTCGCCGCTGTGGTGGTATTATGGTCCAAAGGCGAGATAAATAGTGACGTGTGAGGGCCTGCATCCATGGCTCGGTTAGAAGGTGGTGTGAGTGTGTGGGGAACAAAGTAAGAGCGCTTCAGGACTGGCGATCAACACCACTGATTAGCGCGTCGCTAGCGTCCTCCAGGGATTCTCCATGACCCCGGCCCCCGCGCGGACAGCCAGACATCGTACGAGAGACAGTAGCGGAATTAGATACATTGTTATGTTTAGCATATATCTCTACGCTTGACTGAACGCGTCGCTGAATGCATGAGGGTGTGGATCGTTTGTTGACGAGTACGATAGGGCACCTATGTGCGCAGGTGCACACTGATCGGCGCTAGTCCTTCAGTCGATCCCAAGCTGTTGTAGCTCACCAGGCCAGCAACCACCACCACTTGACCCGTCGTCATCCGTAACCAACCCACTTCTCTCGCCTTACAGTCTTGCCAAATCGCACCATTACGTGTTTTTTCCTAGCCGAGCCTCAAAGCACACAGAAACAAGCACTATTGTGCCTCCTTTCCGGACAATTTCCTTGTCTCAGGAGTTCCACTTTCGGTACTCGGAGGCAATAATACTACCCCCAAAAAATACTTGAAATGTCTGAGGATACAAGACGTTCTATCCATCGACTGAATGCTGCAAGTGTTGCCGCTCATAGATGTACTATAGGAATGACCGGAGTGAACCCCAAGGGACCTGCGGCAAAGCCCCCGGCCAGCAACAGCGCCGTTGGAAACCGATAATCGTATTAACTCCATGATATCACGAAGAGTTGGAAACACCGAGATTTCCCTCAGGGTCATCCCCGTTTACAGAGCTCACATGGCAAGCTGGGCAAGAGCCAAATCGGTGTATCAAAAGGTCATTTGGACACCTTGCGTTGAGACCATCCGGCTTCTGTGCTGAGGGTTTGCAACGATACAAAGATTTAGAGTGCCACTATCCAAGTCATCTGGCACATCTTTGGGCGAGAAGGTTGCACGCCCTAACTATTGTCCTAAGCTCCCGAGTAGTGCGAAGCATCAAAGCCATCCTCAGCCTTGCTCAGCTTCCGGTTACTTACAGAACGCTCTTCCGGAAAGTGACATGATCGCTTAGGAATCATGCGGAGGGAAATCGCGGTAAGTCTTTCTTGTCAAGGCAGACTCGCGGTGTCATACGATTTTAGACCTTATGATGACTATTGTTGAAGGAAAATGCGCCAGTTCGCGTTTGAAACATCAGCGTCCCCCATCCATTTTCCATCTGAATAGCAGACTTGGTAAACAGTATCGTTTACTTTGTCTGATCATAGTCAACCGTCCTTTGTTGTATTGGAGCAGACACGTGTGGCGGCTTGATGGAGCGATTGAATGTGTAAAGATCTCCTTGAGAATATCAGGAATGTATAATTGGAGTTGGACAGCTACCCTTCAGAAGTTGAGCGCTTTCTATTTGATAAATCAACCGAACCAAGGATAGGATATACTTGAATTGGTCTATGCATATGCCTATTGTCCTTCTCGTTGACAGCATCATTTATTGGGCGTTATGTGATTGATTTCTAGAAGTCGAGCATTTCATCTCGAACTTACTCATCGTGGGAAGACCCCCTGGATGCCAAGAAATGCCGACAACCATAGTACAAATAGCAGTACGCAACTGTGCTTGAGCCTCCACAGCGCCAGACCCTGTCTCGTCTGTGGCGCAGGCGCGTAAAAGTGTTAACATTCGTGTACGGCTCTGGCTTTCGCGAGGAAGCGGCAAGCGATCCGCACTATGCGGAGGATCAGCTTTGCCCGAGCCTGTGGTTGATGACGCAATATCCGCAAGTGTCCTGACAGCTGTCATTTTGTACCCATGAGAATTGGTGTTTGCCATACTTGAGGTTCGGGCATGATCACCGGTCGAGATTACGACTTTGTCCCACCTTGATGACAGCCAGCCTAGTGTGTGGGTTGGACAAGGTGATATATTACCATACAGCATCGCTGATCCAAGATAGATATTCCACATCTGCTCTGTTGGAAGCCGGATGTAGACATTGACAGGACCGAAAGGTAAGGCTTCATGCAGGGAAGCGCCAGCAGCCATGACCCATCTTTCGCTCGATCACGCCCACCCACCTTTGTAAATTACATGCAGCATGCACAAGCAAGCCTTTTACATGGTTGACATCAAGATAATTGGATGCGCGTATGTCTTCCCGCGGCCCGACGTTTGGATCTGCATGAGCATGGTATAAACCCCGTCTCTGCAGCGTCCTACACAACCTTGGAGTTTGAGGCAGGCGTACCCGGACCTTGTATCTCTTCATCCGGTGCAGGTACCTTTCCAGTACTGTGGTCGAGCGGGACTGAGACGATAATTACAGTCAAGCTGAGGCAACGTAGCAGTAAGGTCCAGGCGACTGGCTGCTGTATAGGGTAATGTCTCCGACGAGAAGGCCATCGGTCAACGTACGACCAATACAGGCTACTAGTGCTTGGACGAACGGAGCACGCCTACAATACGGACCGGCGAAGCACATGGTAACATAATTCTCGCAGCGGCTGACCGTAGCAAGCCGGCGCTGTGGCAGGTGGCTCGGTTGCAGCAAACGGGCAATCGAGTTAATCAATCGAGCAGCCCCGGAATTTTTCCCGTTGGCCAGCGGCAGCGAAATAACAACGAAGGCTGCTGTAGCAGAGAGATTGTGGATGAGTGGTAATAACTAATTAGCCGTGCCGGAAGCATGTACGAACGGAGGATGAAGACGCCAGCCCTGCCGCCAAAAGGTAAGGAAGCGCCTATCGTCGCTATTGCGCCACGCTTGGTAAAATCCGCTTGCAGCGGCTAGTGCATGGGACTCTGAGAGCAGAGAGTGGGCAATTCAGGCCTAGAGCCATTGCCCTCAGGATGGTCTGGCGCCAAGCGGGGTCACATAGTGACCAGGACCCATCGATCATCAGCCGCATCGTTCGTAGCCCGCGCGTCGGCTCCGTATCGCAGCGCTGGCGGCGTCAGGAGGACCAGTGGGCGATGGCACGCCATGTCAAGATTAGTGGTAGTGGATGGCGCGATGAGGTGAGAGCAGTGGGGAGGCGTGCTGTCTCGTGCCCCAACGGCAACAAGACCGGAGCGACCGCGGGGCGGTTACAGTGAGGGCCCTTGTCAGCAATGCACCACGATGCAAGTCGATCCTTGAAGCGCTGCACCTAAGGTGCCTAGGGATATGCGAGCGATTCAACGGCTGGCGGGATCCAAGCATGACGCTCGAGCTCAGTGGGCGCATTCGCTATTCCCGACTCGTACACACCCTGGTCGCTACTGGAATTTCGCAACTACCTCATGCTCCAGCCATGTTCACACTACCCCAAAGTCTGCTAAGGGAATCTCATGCAGCTTAAACAGCGCCGGGAAGCGAAACATGTCCTCGCCGCCCTAGCCCGCTCGCAAGCATCTGTTTAAATACCTGTCACTTCCGCTGCTTCCCCGATGCAAGCGGCTTTTCACTCCCACCATTCGATGTGATCTTCGTTTACCGTCCACCGTCGTAGTTCACGTTTCGCACTACCACACTCGTTGGCCGTTACCATGTTCTCCTTTCCATTAGGCTTGTTCCCCAATTGGAGTTGGTTCTGTATCTTTTTGGCGCTCTTGTATGTCAACCACGGCTGCCATGAATGGCCTTCCCCGCACTTTGGACGACACTGACTCGCTACCACAGTTTGTTTCGATATGTCAGACTATGGGTTAACCTGGCGAGCAACTGGACCTACACGCCCATCCAGCCAGTCGATGACCCGACCATCACATCCAAGGACATGACTGTCATCATCCCGACAGTTGCCGAGAACCTTCAGCAGTTGAAAGAGACGGTCCAAAGCGCATACCGTCTCGAGCCATTGGAACTTCTCCTCGTCACACCCGACTCGCGAGTGAAGCGTGTGTATCAGATGGTGGAAGAGCTGGGCAGCCCCAAGATCATCCAAGTCCTATCAGTCAGTCAGGCCAACAAGCGTCGACAGCTATGCCGAGCCATCCCCGAAGTCGAGACCAAGATTACCCTCCTCCTTGACGACGACGTGTGGTTACCCGAGAAGTTTACCAAATGGATTCTTGCCCCCTTTGAGGATCCACGTGTTGGAGGTGTTGGTACCAACCAGCAGATCCGCCGCTTCAACCGCTCCAACATCTGGGAGTTCTTGGGTGCCATCTACCTGGTCAGGAGGAACTTTGACTGTACAGCTTGCAACTGGATAGACGGTGGCCTACCATGCTTGTCTGGACGCGCGGTTGCCTATCGTTCCGAGATCCTACAAGATCCCAATTTTACCTACGGCTTCACACATGAGACATGGGGCAGCGATCATTTCTTGAATGCCGATGACGACAACTTCATCACGCGCTGGTTGTTTTCACACAACTGGAAGATCCAGATGCAAAACCACCGCGAGTGCGAGGTCGAGACAACACTCGAGGACGACTCGAAGTATTTGCGTCAATGTCTGCGTTGGGTCCGCTCCAATTGGAGGAGCAACCTGACTAGCTTGACAGAGGGTTACATGTGGATGGTGAGTGCCGCTAGTTCCAATATTTGCACAGATTTCGCGTTGTTGGACGCCAAGCCAGCCCCTCTTTTGCCTGCGCCGATTCGTACTGCCTTTGCTAATCCTTGCGCCATAGAATTACCCATGGTCCCTCTACGCCGTCTTCCAGACAACGCTTACGCAATGGGCCTTCCTCCTTGATTGCGCCCTGTTCGTCTCAGTCTACCTGGCGCTGCTGGAGGCAGGATACTACGCAGCAGAGGATGACAAGCAAGCTCACGCGGACAAGTGGCAGCGCTCGCTTTTCTGGGCCCTGTTCATTGCGCACTGGGTCTTCGCGAAGACGATCAAGCTAATTCCCCATTTGTTAAGAAACCCGGGCGACGTCCGCTTCGTCCCGGTCTCGATTCTTTTCGGTTATTTCCACAATCTCATCAAGCTCTACGGCTGCATCACCGTGACAGAGGTATGTCGTGATCCACGCACCATCGCGTTCCCTTCCACATAGCTAACAGCTGGCCAACAGACCACATGGGGTACTCGTGAGGGTGCAGATGCCGACGACAACATCAGAATGTTGCCTATCCCACCCATGGCCACCATTACCCCTCCCCTGACGCCGCCGCCAGGCGGACGCGTGCTTCGCGAGCGAGGCGCCGGTTTTCCGATGATGAACTAGACGACGATTTCCATTTTTAGTCGGCATTCCAGGCCTCGGCTGCAGTTTTTGATGCAGTAATGTTAGACGCATCTGAGTTTGAAGCATTGCATCTACCAGTACACGGAAGGTAGAGCAACGCTATGTTGTTTCATACTATTGAGCGTGGCAGCTCTCGGATACCAAAATGGGCCCGGCCGGATGCAAGGTGTTCAAGGAGTTTTACGGATATGGACGAGTTTGCAGCGTCTTCCCATGCGCGATGTTGGTGAATACCCAACCATGTAGTTTATGCAAAAGTCACAGCAAATGACAATGATGATGACCGTTGAAACAGTGCCTTTTCTACACGCTCGTGTCGCACGCGACTGCTTTGGGAACACGTTTGACATTTGTGCAACCGCGGCACAAAAACTCCATCCCAACATCACATCCTGTTTCCCGAGCAACACACGACCCCCCTGGTCAGTCGTCTTAGGCGTCCTACCCGCGCTGCACGGTCTCCAAGTAGCGCGAACCATCACCCGCATCGAGGACATCGCCTGCTTCATCGTTTAGGGTAAAGATGTGGGAGTCTGGGCCGCGTCGAGACAAATAGCGGCACGTTATCTGAGACAGACGCACTACGAAGAATACAGGCAGGCAATACTCCCGACGAACCACTCCAAGACGGCAGGTGCGAAGAGCATGTACCTGGGTACCCCTCGGTTTACGGGATAAGGAATTGATGAACCCACTCCCCAAGTCTCGGAACAACCTCGTATCTCCGCTTTCGGCCATGGCCCGCAGAATCGTTTAATCCATGGCTTTTGGGCAATGTCACTCTCGCAGCTGGCGCTTTTTCACACCAGTCGCTCCTTTCTTCTACTGCGGCCGTGTACTCCGTTCAACATCGGCTGCAGTAAGCTTTCGAGGGTTAACGACGCTCTAGGACATTCCACTCTCCTATCATGACCCGATGGCGCTGAAAAGTCGATGGCGTCCAAAGGTCTTCCCACCAACGAAGACGCCCACTCAAGCGGGCCTGCATGCTGCACGTCCTAGCTGAAGCTTCAAGGGAAACCATGCCGGCGCCGAACTTCTCATGCACACTTGCATCGCTGGCCCTCATCAAACATCATCGTGCGTCGCGGCAATTTTCCTCACTGCCCACGACAAAAATTCTACGTCTTGTAAACAGGGACGATGACGGACGACAGATGCATGAGCCCTGGTCTTCTAGCGAGCCAGCAAATCGTACGGAAGAGACCCTTTGCTCAAACCTTATGCTGGTCATCCCGCTCCCGCAGGCCTGTGTGTCCAGAGCCAAGCACCTGCGCTAGGCTGGCGCTGGCCGCGGCGCGACGCCTGACCCATTTCTCCACCTCTCGTCATAGCTGCCCACCACTGCGCACGCAGCATTCACAACAGATGGGACAGCAAGCATCGAACAGCACACATGTACACTGAGACTCCATAGCCAAGCTGCTACAAGTCCCTGTGCCGCATCCCCGATGCAACACGCTGTAGACCAGTTAGGCACGGACTTGCAGTTCGACACTCGCGTGCCGTGCCCCAGAGCATTTATTAGTACCGGGTGGAACATTGTTATTGGTGCCTGGCTGATCAAAAGTACTTCAAATGCTCAGGTGCAGACTGGGCGAGCGCCACACACTAGCCGAGCTGGTGATGACCATCTCCAATCGAGATGACATGACTGCTTAATATACACAATTGCAAGATGGCGTAACATACTTGCATCTCCATGTAATACAACATGGGTCGGGATACCTAACGACTGCAGCGCAATCACCTTGCATGTCCGGACAATTGTCTTTCGCTCGATCTTGCTTGTCAGCATCCGAGACGTTGTCCAAGCAGCTGGGTCGAAGGCGAAAACTCTGCACATCTCGCTTCACGCGCGAGACACGCTGTCGGGACAAACATAAGCATGCAAAAACATTCACATGCCTTTCACATTTATCCAGTTATCTTGCTCCAGGGACCTTATGCGCGAAGCTCCAAATTACTCGTACACGTTCAAGAAAGAGGGCATGGGCCGTCATGCAATGCTTACAATACCCACTTCACTCTTGCCAGGGCGGATTGCGCTAATGTCATGTTGGCTAATACTGCGACAGCAAAGACTGTGTACTTGCGGAGTTCCATCGACTTCCTTAGCCTCTACAGATGCTGACCCTCTGACGACATCGGACATCTAGCCTAAGTTCCAAAAGGCCCAGATCTGCTCCGTAGGTTATATGAAGCTACTGATCATGCAAGCTTTGGATCTGCTCATGATCGTGTCATGTTTGTCTGACACAAAGGCTCCGCAACTGACAGCAACTTTCAAGTTCAACATACGCATGCAGCTCACTCGACATCCGTAATCCCTTCTGCTACTGCACCTGGACTGCTTGACTGAAGTATCTTAATTGCCACCTTTCGACCACAACCTGTCCCTAAGGGATAAGCCCTGAAGTTAGGCGCATCCGAGGTAGCGTCGCGCCGTGCCGGTCGTGAACCGAGATCCAGCGGTAAGCACGAGCTGCAAATCATTCTGACTCAGGACCCTTTGCATTGGTGGTGCAGTTATGCCCGTATGTTGTTCGTCACGGTACAGCCTCGGGTTTATCTACTGGGAAGGCCTTCGTCTCGGTGCAGGGGTCACGTGCTCCGATACGATCTGACCAGTCAGTCACGAAATCTCTAAGTATCCAGGAACGTTGCAACGTCAAATTGTGGGGAAGATGCCATATATGTTATCGTCATCGTTTTGACGTACGGCCATGAACTCCACTGGCTTGCGCGTCGATTAATACCGCAGGTATAGGTGGCCTTTTAGGAACCCTTACTAGCCATTCTTAGGCTCGGCGCGACTCTTGTAGAATAGATCCGATCAAGCCTTGCCCACTACGGACCCCGGAGCAAGTGTTACTTTTTCCATGGTTCGTCGATCTTAGATGACGACGTCGTACAATGTCCTCACATGATCATTGTCATCAGCCTACACTAAGAGGCAAGACTTTCTGTCATGGCAAGACCCTGCAGCTACAATTCAGCCTCAAACAACCAAAGCCATATCCCATTCAAAGGTGCATCTCGATATTATCAGCCACGAAAGCAAATCGTCAATTGCTCGCTCACTAATGGTCGGTCATTTGAACCGAGCGAGCCGCAACACGTACCTCTACTCCACGGCTACAAATGCGCTAAAATGACGTGCATCCCAACTGAGCCATCGCTGACTCGGCGGGAAAAAAACATCAAGGGTCTTGCCTGTCTTCTCCACATTCGCGGCTACTTTCGCTGCATCCAGACTTTTCACCCCACCCTCTTCTCGCACTCAAGATCAAAACAGCCGGACGACCTCTCGGTCCTTGATCATGATTTTAGGCGTTCGGCGCCGCGCGAGTCAGCTGGTGACACCTAACGTCATACATCGCGGGACGACGCCGCCGCCAGACATTCCCATCGTATTTTGAAAAGACTACTCCGATACTAGGCCCACTCGCTGATAGATACTGGCGGATGATGGGCAAACGGGTGTGGGTACAATAACAACTAGTGCCCAGCAGAATTGTGCCATAATGCACTGAAGTGGTAAGCGCTGAGGTGATGTTAGAGACCCAACAGCAATGGTCCATCCGGAGACCCTCTCTTTTGCAAATACAGAGAGGGTCCTGCTGACATTGGTGGAGTTCACTAAAATCTGAGGTCAATCGGACTGGAGACGCTCAGCCACCACACTGTCACAGTTTGACAGCTCGGCCATACATCTAATTCGCGCATGATGCGAGCTGCCGATACAAGAACTTCGGCAGATGCAGAAAACAGGATCCCCAGTCACATGTCAAGCTCCATCAAAATACAGGGACATTGCAGAGCCTCACATATGCACGACTTCTGAAAATTGTTTGTTGAGCTGCGCGCTGTACTATCGGTGCTTCTCCGGCCCTCTTTGCTCCGCTTACCCCTCCTTCGCTTCCAAACAATCACGGGAATTACTCTGCTTTCCACGCAGTCAAGGGCAAAGCACCAGGGTCAATGCCGCCCGCTCTCGCCTTCCAAGCGAAAGTATATCCGTACCCTCTGCCTAACTGCTACCCCACATTTGCCGTCGGCTTCATAGGCATTGAGTTTGACACCTGTCTTTGTGGCTGGGAAGCGCGGGACGACTAAGCGCCTATCACTTCGCAATCGAAACGAGCTGCCTTTTAGAATCACCTCAGAGTCGGCATCCTGCGTGCAGGGGACGCCTAATTGCAGTACATCACCTCCGTGGAGCGCGTTGGTGAGAGTATGTGGGTTCTGTCCTATGTAGTAGGTACTGCGCTCCCACTGTGATGCCAAGCTGCACAACTCGCATGTGTCTAGAACAAAGGGTCATGGACTTAAAGTGTCCTTGTGCATGACGTGCAGCCACCTGTGTGTCTCGGGCTCAACTAGCCGATGCCTATCATCGACGATACATTGTACATGGCCTCGACTACCACTGGTTACACCGTGGTAGAGGATAGCCAAGCCGGAATGTTACTTCGGTCCATCCGGATTCACTCTATAGTTTCTCATGCTCGAAACTCATGTTGTCTCTATGTAGCTCTAATATCGTTAGGTTACGTGAAAGCACATTGCTCATCTACACCTTGCGTCCATCACTGATATTGCCCTGGGGCCAACATGCCAACACTATCTTGTTGAGTCAAAAACAAGTCAGCGTTTTTTTACTGGCGAGAATTCTCGACAGATAGCAAGAAATTGACTGTGAATCAATTGTGCTCTGCACGATACAAAAGTGAATACAATAATATACACTATTCGGAGTCTCTTACCCCGCCAACCGAAGTATCGACATCCCCGCATCAAGCCGACCAACAAACATAGTTCCCATACTCTAGGCATGACAAACGACGAAAGGGTCTTCATACCAAGCAGTTATCAATTTCTCAAGTTTGCCATATCACCACAAGCTTTACTTACCCATCTCCGCGCCCCACGGCCCGCACATCCAGCCAATAATCCGCGATGTCATCCTCAGGGGTCTTAGACACACACATCCATCTATGGCCTTCAACAGCCACCTCATCTTCAAATCATGGCTGGATGTCACCAGGCCACCACCTCGCTAAGAGACACGGCATATCTGACTACCTCACCATCACGTCCCCCCAACCTTCCGGTTTCATCTACGTAGAAACCGATCGGTATCTTCCTTCCGTGGAACCTCCAAGCATTAACGAATCAGACAACGACGAAGATGTAAAAGCCAAGCTGCGGACGTGGGCGAAGGAACCCTTGGAGGAGCTCTGTTTTCTGGCACGAATCGTGGAGGGAAAGCCAGAGGAGGGCGATGGGTTCGTAGAGAGTGAGGCAAAGAAGATGAAGGGATGTGTGATCTACGCTCCATTTCATTGCACTCCGCGCGTTTTCAAGGCTTATCTTGATGTTGCGAGGGAAGTGGCCGGACCGAAGCTATGGCAGTATGTTAAGGGCTTTAGGTACTTGTTGCAAGGGAAAGGAGACGGTGTTGTTGCAAAGATGTTACAAGAGAGCGAGGAGAGTTGGATCCAGAACCTTTGCGCGCTGAAAAGATTAGAAGGAGGTTGTGAGGCGTGGTGCTTTGATGTGGGTGTTGATACACATAGGGATGGAGAGGAACCGATGAAGGCGGTTGGTAAGTTGATTGCAGGACTAAGGCAGTACGAGGAGAAGGAGGGGCATGAGAATCGCGTGAAGTTCGTGCTGAGTAAGTTCATACCCTCCTCTTGCACTTTTGACCACTCCGACATCGTTATTTGTGAACTGCCTTGTTATATGATGTGGTTTAGCTAACTCAGACACCAACCCAGATCACCTCGCCAAACCCCCTTTGTCACCCGACCCTACACCCCCGTCCGACGTCTGGCTCCAAACCATGACGTCTCTCTCCTCGGATAAGGCCATCTTCATGAAACTGTCCGGCGCTTTCAATGAGTTCACTGTTTCGCCGACGCCATCAGATGTACCAACGCTCTTGACTGCCCTTACGCCTTTCCTAAATCACATCTTCCAGTGTTTCCCAGGAAGAGTCATGTTCGGAAGCGACTGGCCGGTGTGCAATGTGGGCGGGCCAGCAGGCGAGCAGGGAAGTTGGAAGCTCTGGAGAGAGGTAGTGAAGACGTGGATGGATAGGAAGGGATACGTAGAAGAGGAGAAGCAGAAGGTCTGGAGAGAGGCTGGGGAAGAAGCATATGGCGTAGCATTGTGAAGAAGCCTATGTAAGCGGCTCCTAAATGGATTCTAGTGACGAAACCATGAATGCATGAAGTCCTTGTGCACATGTGCCGATCGAATCGATTAAGATAAAGTCACATACAACATCAAGTTACATGTTTTGATCTGCAGAAAAGACTTGAAGGATATTCCATACGTAGTAGGACTAGACACTTGTATTCTAACAAATATCAAATCACAAAGTTTTAATAAGCAATGGAACTGTATTTTCCGAACAATCATGCATAGTCCCCTTCCGCACTAGGTCCTAACAGCACAATAAAGGTTGCTTTCCCTTGAGCAGCTCCTCCATCGCCTCGTTTGATGTGTCCCAAATATGCACTCAGCTCTCCATCGTCTGTAACTTCAACCGCAACTTCGCGATCCGCCCGATCACCTCGGTATGGAATCAGTCCCTCAAGTTTATGTACCGTAGTACCCGGGTGCTCGTGCATTGCCAGATTCTGTAGTTCGACGACCGAGGGCGTCTGGATGATGGAAAGCCAGACTGATTTGTTAGGGAAGGGAGTCGAGGAGTGTGGATGCAAGCGAAAATACACTGGTAGCGGTATAGACGTGTTCGAGGCGGCTGGGTAGTATTCTTCCGGGTAGTGGTTGTGTGAACTATGCTGCTGATGCTGGGTGGCTGGTTGGTACTGACCGGGCTGGTAGTGGTACCGAGGCGTGTGATCAGGAACAGGAAGTATAGCGGCGTCACTCGCGGCTAACAAGAGAGACGGGTCAATCTGTAGGTCTGAAGTAGTCGGTAGAGAGGACACGGCAGTATATGAGGCACGCGTTGCTTCCTTCCGACCAACACTACTGTGCTGTCTCCCCTTACCGCCTAGTATTGTCGGGTGTGGAGCGACGACAGGCGGTGCTGGCCCAGGCCCCGGTCCTTGGTGTACCTGTTTCTTCTTGCTGGGGTCTTTGGCTGTCTTCTCCTGCTGTTGTCGCTTCATTACATCTCGAGCGAGCACCTCGAGAGCGCGTAGCTTCCGCGCATAGCCAGGATCGTCTTCTCCTTGTGCGAGTGCTGTTGTAAGCTTCTCAGACTCATTGACCCAAGCTTGCTTCAACTCTGTCCAACGTTCCTCGCCAGCTTCGTGCTTGTTTGTAAAATGAGCCGATTTCAACCTGTTGGCAAACATGTTGCGCGCGTGTCTTGTCTGTTGAGGATTGAGACCAAGGAGGTTCTTCGCATCGGCGAGAGTCATGCGTGCATCCATTGTTCGTAAGCGTTTCGTGACGTCCATGCAGATGACATCAAGTGACAGCGCTCTCTGGCCTTTCGGACGGAAGAGCGCATCGTCATTTTGTAGCACTTCTGGCTCTTGTTGGAACACCTCGGCCAAGTGTTTATCACTTTGAATGAGGTGCTGTACAAGCTGCGACCACTTCTCCGGACCGGCGATTGTCTTCTTGGTAACGTCTTGCTCTTTGCACATCTGAAGGAAGCACTCTCTGACTTGGCGGTATTTGTCGTTGTCCAAACCGAGATAGGCTTTGGCTTCGTCGATGGTAGTTTCAGAAGGGAATCGCGGAGGTTCGCCGGGAGCGTCGGCTGGCAACCCAGCCCAGCCTCGTGTTCGACGTCTTCGCTTCCGTGTACGCCATTTCTCGTCGCTCTCGGCTTGAAGCTGTTGTTGGCGCAGTTGCTTTCGGACCACCTCTTCAGCGCTCAAACCTGTGACGTCGGGCTCAGGGAGTATAGGCCGAGCCTCGTCCACATATGCCCCACCCTCTTCCTCTTCATCTCTTTGTTGAGCAGCCCCAGACTCGTCTTCGCTTCCGTCATCGCTCGTCGATTCCTCGGCCAAGATTGCATTCCCAAGCTGGTTGATTAGACCATTGCCTGGCACAGGCTTGGCAGGTTTCTTCTTCGGCTTCTTCTGTATCCTTCCTCCAGCAGTCTTTTGCTTGTTTGGTCTGGCGACACTTTCTCGGAGTAGGAGCTTGAGCCTTAGTCGCAAGCGCAGCAGTTCGCGGTCGTTGATCTGATAACCTTCAGTCTGTAGCGTATCGACCATGTCCTTCTGTGTGTAGTTCTGCTCCCATAGTTGCTGGAGGCGCGCAACGAGGGCGGGGTTTTTGTATGCCGGGTTCTGTTTCGAGGGGAAGTCCCATCGCTGTGACGGTGTCAGCGGAGGCCTTGTAGTGGGTGATGAGAAGGGTGTGATGGTGACTTGCCTTGAACTGTGTCTGAAAGGCGCGCTTGCTAGGGCGACACAGTAAGTATCATGCGTTCTGGACGTGTTTGCACGCTAGGATTGAGAGATGACGGCGAAGGCGTACGGCAGCCTGTACGTGCTGCCGCGCGCAATACTTGCATACCTTGGAGTAAATCCCCGGATTTCCCAGTACGACATAACCTCTTCTAAGCTCCTCCGCTCCTCAACATAGAGCTGGTAGCATACTGCTTCTTTATCGTCCCAAGAGTAGACCATTCTTGACGTGGCGTTGAATCGCAACAGTAGACTGCGCCTTGCGTGAATTGCGCAAATGGTTCAACTGGAACGCGACACGACCGCCAAGATCTTCGGCCTCGGCTGGGAATGCACCGAGCACGTGGCCCGAAGACGGCAAGCGTCTCACGTATACATCGCACCTACCGAACCAGATTGCGCATAGCGGCATGTATATCATGGCTTCTCCCTGGGCGGACAGTGGTCTTGGACAATTTATTTCCTCTTGTCCGAACAACGCCCATGAAGCTCTGATTAGACCACCCTGAGCCCCTTGTACTGCGCTGTATACCGTCTACCGTACCCCACGCCCCGCACTCGATAGCTACAAAGACCATGTCTCACCAACGCAAGAACAGTCTGTGGACGCCGCCGGCTGTGCAAACCCCTCAGCTGCTGTCCGGAAAGTCCATGATCATCACTGGCGGTGTCACTGGAATTGGCCGCGCAATAGTTCTGGGATATCTCCAGCATGGCGCAAACGTGGCAGTGAACCACTTTGGCGACGACAAGTCCGCAACACAGTACCAGACCCTCGTGGACGAGGCAGCTGAGAACTTACAAGTTAGCAAAGAAGATGTAGAGAAGAGACTGTTACAAGTGCCCGGCGATGTAGGGAATCCAGAGACAGGCAAGAAGTTGGTAGAGGCTGTGGTGCAAAGATGGGGACGATTGGATGTGGTGATAAGCAATGCGGGTATTTGCGAGTTCAAGGAGTTCTTAGAGTAAGTACCTCGTTCAGCATCCGCATGGTCATGGTAGACATGTAAGAAATTAACACCAATCTGTAGAATCACACCAGATCTCTGGAACTCAACCCTCACAACAAACCTCACCGGCGCATTCCACACCATCCAAGCCGGCGCGAAGCAAATGTCTACCCAATCACCCCCGGGCGGCTCCATCATCGGTATCTCCTCCATCAGTGCGCTTGTTGGCGGCGCATACCAGGGCCACTACACACCTACAAAGGCTGGTGTGCTCTCCCTGATTCAATCTTCCGCATGCGCACTTGGGAAACACAACATCAGATGCAACGCGCTGCTACCGGGTACAATAAAGACACAGCTGAACGAGAAGGATCTCGAGGACGAAGAGAAGCGGAAGTACATGGAAGGCAGGATACCGTTGGGCAGGACTGGCATACCGAGTGATCTTGCTGGGCCAGCAATCTTCCTAGGAAGTGATTTGAGCAGCTATGTCAATGGTGCACAATTGCTGGTCGACGGAGGGCTATTCGTAAACCTTCAATGATCAATTAGAATGGTTAAACTTGGAATACACAGTCGAATAACCAAAACTTGTCCTATGCCCTTCTAATGCGGCCATCACCACTCATCCTCTGATCCTATATATTTATTCCTTTTCCACCATCGTCAACGATATCAATTCCCGTCTCTATTCCGTTACCCCTGAAGCGACCCAAATCACTGCTGACGCCGCCCCATCACCCCTCGTACATGCCATCGATGTCCACCACCTTTCCGCAGTAATCCCAGCCGCGTGGCTGTGTAGTCCAATACTGGCTCAATGCTTCCAGCTGATGACCAAGGTAGAGCTCTTGTATCAAACGAGCAAAATGTGATTGGGTGGGGATTAGAAGACTAGGATGGGAGCTGTAACGATCACCACAGCGACGACGTTGTTTCCTTCTTTGCCTTGAAGTGATACACATCGCGGGTCACGGACTCATGAGTGATAAAAATATGACTGTAGTTAGTGCTGTGGCCTAGCAAGGTATGAAGATGTGCTTTTTTTTCTGTGTTGTACACAAATACTGAAGCACACTCTGGAGACATTACCTAGAAAACACGAGCTCATTTGCCAAACACTGCTGTGTCGGTGTTGGTAGTGACAGATGTTTTGAGATGATACATGCAATCGTTTTAAAAACATTATACCCGATAGTTGAAGTGGAAACTGGGTATTGGTAGGTGTGGTGCTAACTCCGTCGCTATGACGCCCATTACAACTCCTACAATGCGTGAAATCAACCTCGCGCTACTCATTACAGTGAATAAAAATTGCAAGAGTGGATAGTGGGATCAAGAAACCTGTCAAATGTTAGAACCTGTCCGGCTCATTGTTCAAAGGGAACCCTATTGAGGAGGGTGTGTCTACTCGTTGAGAGCATCAATGGGGGTTGAGAGCAGTTACCTCAGCAATATTCTGGCGCTCGATATAACTCTCCTGCCTCACGTCTCTACCAACGCGCCAATACGAGTCTGTGTAATCGGCACAGTTCATCTCGCGCAGGAACTGCTCGTCGTGGGTAATGACTAGTAGCTGGAAATTTGCTTGCTTCCTGCGGCTCTGGATGATCTGGGACAAGGATTCGGCGAGGCCCTTGATATTCTGCTGATCTAGGTTTGTAGTGGGTTCGTCGAGCGCGATGAGACCGCAATTTGTGCCGAAACACTCTGCAAGTGCGAGACGGATCACGATGGAAGCAAGAACCTTCTGGCCAGCGGAACATCGACCTCGCATGTCCATCTCAGTGTCTTGCTTCACCATCACAACGCGATAGTTGTATGTCCGGTTACCTTTACCATCGCCGTCAGATGCGATGCGAATCGTGTCCACATCAGTGCCTTGATACGCGTTGCGCCAAAGTTCAGCTAGGATGCGGTTAATCTCCTCCATCTTGAGTGTATGATACTTCATGATAGCTTTGTCGAGAGCGCCAGCGTAGCGTCCCAAGTCTTCGATAGCAGCCTTAGTCGTCTCGACCTTGATATGCGCCTCGCGATATTGCTCAGCAGAGTTCTTGTAGAGATCTTGCCACTCTTTCATAAGGTCTTGCAGATGGTCGTCTTTGTTCTTCATGTCGCGCTCTACGCCTGTCTTGGCAATACTCAGTTGTCTATATTCGTTGTCCCAGTATCGAGCTTGGTTTTCGAAGTGTTCCTTGTCACGCTCAGCTCCTAGCTCTTCAAGTTTCTTGATTTCGACTTCCAAGCTGTCAAGTGAGCGCTTGGCTTTTCGGTAGCGCAAGTTGTCGCTAATCGAGCGCTTGTTCGCCTCGGTGTCACGCATAGTGTCTTCAAGCTTTTTGATTTTACGAGTCGCATCAGACATGTCGGTCTCGATGCGTGCGATCTCACCCTGTAGATTCTCAATTTCTCGGTGAGTGCGCGCAAGCTGTTGTGGCCCGCCACGATTGACGTACGAATCGATTTCTTCGTTTGCCTGGTTAAGTTGACGCACACTGTCGGACAATCTAGAGGCTTCGTCATGGGCACGCTGAACGCGATCGTTACCCCTGCGATTGATGTCGTCGTACTTATACTGCGCTTGCTCAATCTCAGGATCAATGCTGCTGATCTGCTCGTCGAAGCTGCGTATGGCCTCTCGCTGCTTGTTGTTCTCCTTCTTGAAATCCTCCACTCGATCAGCAAGAGCCCTCTTCTCTTTTAATTTTGATTGTGCGCTGTTCAAGTCGGCGTTGACGTCACGCACGCTCAGCTCTAGAGTTGTAATGAGGTTGCGCGACTTATCTCTAGCAGCAGTGAGTTGCTCGAGCGTTGTCCTAGCGTTCCGACTGTCTTCAGACACTCGCTTCAGATCGGCCTGAATAGCATCGATGCCTCGCGAAAGTCCGGCAGCCTTCTGCTTCTGTGCCAACTCTTTGATTTCCGCCTCGAGTTCCTGCGCCCTGCTATAGTACCCCACAATGGTCTGCACTTCTTTTGATAAAGATTCGACCTCCTGCTTCGCAACTTCCAGATCATAGATGACAGCATCCTGATCCTCGAGCTGCTTGTTGAGAACGTCGCGTTCAGCAGTCAGCTTGGCAAGGCTAGAATGAATTGCAGGAAGTTCCGTGTCTCGTAGACGAGTTGCAAGTTCGTAGCTGGGTTTAGCATTACGAGCTGCCTCAAGTTCAGCGAAGATTTCTTCCGCGTTGTCTGCTTGCATGTTCTTCTTCGCCTTTGCGACGATATCCTTGAGTCCGCCTATGAAACCCGCAGTCGTGAAGTCTTCTTCCTCATCGTCATGAAGGCTTCTCTTACAGAGACGGCAAACATTGTGCTGCTCAGCGTACTGCAGGCATTTGCTCATGTAGTCGATCTGCGCCTCAAATTTGGCTTTGTCTGAAGAGCTCGCCTCGTATTCCTCCTCCAGCTGTGCCAAGGTTTCGTCGAAATCAGATACGTCATCCTTCTGTATAGACTGTTTGACGGTCGCTTCGTACTTCTGGAGCTCAGCACGCTTCTGCTTTAACTGCGACTCCAGACTTGACATCTGAAAGTTGACCTTGTCCAGTTTGGTCTGCGCAATATCGCGGCGAGACCCAGCCTCCTTAACCTCGCCCGACTTCTCAGCCAGTACCTGCTGGAATGTTGTCTCTAGAGTCGCGGGATCCCAATCGGAGTCAATTAGCTGCGAAAGGCGCTGGTTGTGCACCTTTTTCATGGTTGCTAAGCTGTGTTGCTGATTCTGCAGCTCATCTCGTTTGACATCAACTGATGCAGACTCGCGAGCCTGCTTTGAAGCGTCACCAAACTCAGCCGTCAGCCTCTCTTTCTGATCTTCGAGTGTTCGTACGTCGTTGGATGCTTCGGAGATACATTGATCGAAGCGCTCAGAATTCGCTGTGGCAATGGCAATCTGAAGCTGCTTTTCGACATCACGCTTTTTGTCTTGGAGAATGGCCTCACTACCCTCATCGGCCTTGATTTGATTCATGTCCTTCTGAAGTTCGGAAATGCGCTTGTCGTTGTTTGTGATCTGGCTCCGCGCAGACTCCTTGCTCTGGCTGAGACCCGACTTGCGTGTGTTTAGCTCATTGAGGTTGTCTTGAGCCTCACGTAGGTCGCGCTGCGTCTCCTCACGAGTTCGATCAAGAACCTTGTTCTGGTCGCGAGACATTTTGTTCAGGATTTGTTGGAATTCTACCACCTGCTTCTCCGTCACGTCATAGTCAAACCCTCGGACAGCATGTCGCTTAGCAGCTTCTTTGATGGAGTTTTCGCGCTGCTGAATTTGACGCTCATACTGCTCCTTTTGCGCCTCGTATTTACCAATCTCACTCTGCTTCGCTCCAAGAGCGTCTCTGTCATCTTCAAGTTCGTTCTTGAGCTCGAGATATTGGCCCCGAAACTCTTTGGCTTGGGTAGAGTATGTGGCGACGCGCTCTTCATACTGATCTAGCATGTCCTGAAGTTCGTCGTCCGACTCGGCCAACTCCTTTATGCTGTCTTGAAGCTCGGTGACATTTTGCTTATGGATGCCCAGCGTGCTGCGCTTGGCTTTCAGCTCTTCAACCAGCTGCACGAAGCGCGCAGCGTGGTCGTAAGCGTCCGAAGCTTCCTGTTTCGCCGCGGTACATTTCGCATCTAGGTCTTCGTACGAAACTCGCAGCTCCTCGATTTCATCATACAACCCAGCCTGCTTTTCTTCGCTCGTCTTGGCGCGCGACTTGTCCTCTTTGGCATTGGCTTCGATAATTTTGAGCTGGCCCAAGTCAATATTTTTGTCTTTCCGGATCTTCTTGATGTTGTCGATAGCTTTGGTGTATTTCATGGCTTCGAAGATTTCGTCAAACTTCTTTTTGAGGGTAGATGCGTCGCTCAAGGGCCACAAGCTGTCTTCTTGGTGGCAGAAGATGACGTTCTCTAGGATGGCTTTGGACACGCCAAGGTACTGAGGGATGATCTGGTCAAGCTCGGCAACACGGGTTGAGATGGAATGCTTCTCGCCATCTTTGATCATGAGGAGTGAGCCTTCTAGGGTCTTCTGGCTCCTCGCGTTCTTCTTGACAGTGACTTGCATGTTGCGAGTGGCGACCATGCGCACCCCGGAAGTAGAGCGGAAAGAGAGTTTGACCTGCGCCATGAGCTCCTTCTCATTGCGCAGGCTGGGGTCGTGGAGGAAGGCGCCTCCAGTCTTGCTGCTTGACGGCAACTCGCCGGTAGTCGCATACTTGAGGGACTCGATGATTGTCGTCTTTCCAGAGCCGTTCCAGCCGACAATGAGGGTGAGTGGCGCGGTAAACTGGATGGTCTCGCCCTTCTCAGGTCCGAAGGAGCGGATGCCCTGTATCATCATGCGGTCGATTTTGGACATGATGACGGTACGCGCTGCTGGCGCTGGCACTGCCTCTCTGTGGGTGTGCGGAGGGGTTTGTGAGGAGATGCGGCTTGCACACCCGCGGTCGAGCTGGTAAGAGAGCGTGTGGGCTGCTGCGTGCGCAGGCAGTCGGCGGCAGCCTGACACGCGTTGTGCCTGTGGCGCGGTGTCACGTGTCGGGGAAGGAGCAAAAAGGCCGTGCACATTGGGCTTGCAAGCGCAACGGTGTTGTCGTCATGCCAAAGTTGCGCATGGGCATGCACACAACATAGAAATCCCATCTTACTTTCGGGGAAACCGTCCGCGCCTATCACCCGCGGTTTCACTACACGACTCCACTCCATATGCAAAATCAAACGGTCGTGCATTTGCAAAGCCATGGCGCAATACCAAAATGGCGGTGCTGAGGTACGATGACTAGCCCTGCATCCCCGGCAAATCTGAACGACAGTCTCATGTGTGTAGATGATGGCCGGACTCCCCATGCACGCCCAGGGCCAGGAGTTTAATGGGCTGTCCATGGACGATGGCATGCAGTCGATGGATCTGGATATGGGGTCTCTGGACGGAGCCGAGGGCGGTCAGAACAGCGGCTTCTCCTTCGCGGATCCACAGATGCAGGCGGCCAGTGTACCAGCCAGCAGCACCATGGGCGACATGCAAATGACAGGCGCAGGCGCTGGGCCTCTACCGACCGGCTTCGGCGCCCCCAACATGAACCCCTCTGGCAGCACACTGACCGAGTTCACCAAGCGGCGGAACTGGTCGCAGCGCGTGCTCGAGGAGCTGCGCGACCTGCTGCACATACTGACTCCCGACGGCAGGATCCTCTACGTCTCGCCCTCGTGCAAAGCCCTCACGGGCTGGGAGCCCTCGCACGTCATGGGCCGCTTCATCAACGAGTTCATCCACCCCGACGACATTGGCATCTTCGTCAAGGAGTTCAACGAGTCCATCGCCTCGGGCAACCCGCTGCGCTTCTTCTATCGCTTCCGCAAGACGGATGACTCGTGGGCCATCTTCGAGTCCCACGGCCATCCGCACCTCAGCAGCGACCAGAACACGTTCGCGCCGCCCAACACCATCAACTGCCGCGGCTTCTTCATGATGGCCCGCCCCTACCCGACCAAGAACGCCGCCCTCCTCGACTCCTTCCTCGAGCACAAGATCGAGAACGAGCGCCTGATGAAGCGCATTGCCGAGCTTAAGCGAGAGGAGCAGGACGAGCAGGACGACTGGGCCAAGAAGATCGAGGGCACTGCTACCTCCGTCACGCCTTCAGAATCACACGTCACGCAGAACATGAGCCAGGCCGATGCCGCTTCCTATGCCCAAATGCCTCCGCCAGCCAAGCCCGTCATCTCAAACACCGCCCTGACCCGCCAGAACCTCGACGAAGCCCTCGCCGCAAGCAAACCGGACAGTATCAACGACAAGATGATGCGGTACGAGGGCGCAAACCATCTCGAGACAATCGAAATGTTGACCGGTCTTCGGTACAGGGACGGCGAGCGCTCGCAGGGTATCAGCACCGGCGATGCAAGCCCGAACCTTATTCGCGGCGACGCTGGCATACAGATATCGCTAGACCGCGATGGCAGAAATTCTTCTGACAAGAAAAAGAAACTCAAAATTGCTGATGAATATGTATGCACAGACTGCGGCACCTTGGACTCGCCTGAATGGCGCAAGGGTCCAAATGGGCCCAAGACGCTATGCAATGCGTGCGGACGTGAGTCGCCAAATCCTGGTCCAGGAACATGTGACATACTGACTGTGATAGTGCGCTGGGCAAAGAAAGAAAAGAAAAAACAACAAGGTCCTACCAGCATGCCGAGTGGAAGTGGCATGATGCATACACCATCAATGCCAATGCATAGCAGTACGGGCAGTAGCTAGACCTACTTGTATGCTGCAGGCGACCTTGATGCTTGTTTTTATTAGTACAAGTGCGATTTGATACGGGTTCCGTGGAGTTTCTTGCGGGTTTCTTTATTCACTATTTTTACCGGACTTATAGGCGTTGGGCATATCAACGGCGTTGCATTTGTGGCTCTCCACGAAATACGGGGCTGATGTTCTTCAGGATTGGCATATGATTCCCAGGACCATGGATAGATTCAGGCTTAGCAACGATACCACCTCTCTGTAACGACAATTGCAAACTGCGATAGCAAATGATTCATATATCACCAATCCACAGCGAGCCCTAAGCGAAGACGCTGGAAAGCAGTCTGCGGCATTGCCAAGAGATGTGCAACAAGCATAGTATACGCGGAATGATGATCCTCCACGATTACGCTGAGCTATCGGCATGTGAGGCTTCCACGACTAGTGGAACTTCCCGAAAGATCTACCATCAGATTTTGGGGCTCACGCGTCCTCGTTTCCCTGATTTGCTCGTACATTTCGTTCGTTCAGTTGGGTATCAGAGTGTACGAGCCAGCCAATCAGACGGCAAACATCAGTTGCCAAATGTGGCAAGACCGGCCCTAGGGCACATAGCCGCTTGAACAGTCTTGGACTCCAGAATCCTGGTAAACGTTTTTGAGATACGCGAGCTGCGATGTTAGACCTCATCGTGTGCGGTGTGAGTGTTAATACGACATCTTCGAGGTCTAAAACAAGGACTTTGACTTCAACCTATGTTACTGCAACCAAGATCAGATCATTCCATCGTTACCCAGACTCGAAAAGCATACTTGAAACCTAATGGATCTGCTGAACTATCCAACAAAGACTGCGCAATCTCCACAGGGCGTAAAGAGCCGTTGGACCCCAAGACACGATATGCAGATCCCAACTAAAGTCGACGTCAGCTCGGATCAAAGAGCGTGATAGCTTATGGAGGGCAGTGCATGTGTTGGAACTTTCTACTGTTCATACTCTATAGTATAAGAGAGAGTGGTGGTATCTCTCTAATGCTCATTATCCCTTCTCCAACGCCAACAAGGAGCTATAGACTGTCTTCGTCCTCTTGCCTCTTACTTTCGATCATACTCCGCTAGTGCCAAAGATGATTAGTTCTAGAACTATTGCAGTCTCTTTGCTCGTCCCTACCGTACTCTCACTATGTCCACCGCCAGGGGCAATCCTTCCACCACCGTCACTCGAGCCCAATACTTCCAATTTCAGCATATCAGAAGTCCTTTTTACAAACTCGACTTCAGTCCAAGTACAAAACACTTCCTTCGCAATCCAGGCTTCTATTGGAAACACCATAGTCTTCCAGTATGAGCATTCGGCTCCTGGTCGAGAAGTCAACCAATCGCTTTTCGACACCAAGATCCGCATCGCTAGTGCTACCAAGCTGATCACAGCGCTTGCTCTGGAGTTGAGCAAAGACAAGATTGACTTAGATGATCCGATTACTAAGTTTATCCCTGAGCTCAACGAGGAGTGGTACGGCGATGTGACTATTAGTTCATTGACTGATCATACTTCGGGTCTTGGTCGATTTGTCAGTTTCCCTATACCTCTCGCAAAACCTCTCGCACATGGAAAGTTAACACATCACAACAGGGTTACACGACCGATCTTGGATTCAGCCCAGCTACAGCTGCCCTCCTAGGCCTGCCGAAGATCAACAACACACTTCCCGGCTGCGACCCCATTCCTGGCGGACGAATTTGCACAGATCAAGAAGTAATAGATGAATTCAACAACGAAGCATACGTACCCCATTCGCCTGGGTCGCGCGCAATGTACAGTAACATCGGCTACATACTCCTCGGCAAAGCTCTCGAAACAGTGTACAACCAGAGCTACGAAGAAGTTATACAAACGTTGATCCTAGATCCTGTGGGTATGTCAAAGTCGACTTTCATCGTTCCCGAAGATGATGGAAGCGCGATCTTACCCAGACGTCCCGAGGACAAAAGTTGGTTCGTCGCCGACTTTGCGAATCTGAACCCTACAGGTGGCCTGTGGTCAACACCGGCGGATATGCTCAAGATGCTCCATGCTCTCAAGAACGGCGAACTGCTTGGTAAAGTCGAATTGAGGAATTGGATGCAGCCAACGACTTTCTTACGCTCAATGCATCAGTACGTTGGTGCGGCATGGGAAATCTTCCGGATCACGGACCTTCCACTCGATTTTCCACGACCGATTGACATCTATACAAAAGCTGGTGGTGTACCAGGATACGGGTCTTATCTGGTGTTGATTCCGGAGTACGATATCAGTATTACCATCAATGCTGCTGGAGGCGAGACGTCCTATACTTCCATTGACCTTCTCGACACTATCACTACAGCATTGATTCCCTACGCTGATCAACTAGCGCGATCACAAGCCTCGTCAAAATACGCTGGCACATACATGCTGCCAACACCAATTGGAAACAATACACTCATATTGTCTTCCACCTCCGGCCCAGGACTTACCATTGAATCATTGACTATCAACAACATCTCTATCGTCGACGCCTTGGCTAAGCGACAAAACGTTCCATCTAAAAACTTTAGCGCACGCTTATACCCAACTGATCCAGACTCGCTAGGCACCGACAGTGAAAACTGGAGGATGCTACCGGATCAGACAGTTCCTGCGAAGAAACTGTGGGCGGAGCTTGAGTGTATGAGCTGGAACCTGGGGGACTTTGCTCGTTACGTGAGTGAACCACTTGACACGTTTGTATTCCACATGGACGCGGATTGCGGAAAAGTTGTGAGCGTAGAGCTGCTGGGTTGGAGAACAAATCTAGTAAAGATGGAATGAGTGGCTTTCGCCGCTGTAACTTGAATTCGCAAGTACGTAATGGTTTAGTAATCCGGAAAATCAGTGTCAACAGTACTTCTCCACGCTTCTAGACCTCCTTTGATATCCCCAATATATCTCTTGCCTCCTGCATCGAGCCCTAGCTGCTTCATCTTCTTGACAGTGACTTGTGAGTCATTGCCCAGTCGACACACCACAAATATAGGCTTCTCTGACTGCCGTAACATTTTGGTCCAAGTCTCTTCTTCAGTATCGGAATCAGGTCCTCTCGTAGCTGAAATTACGGAGAAGGGTACGTTTATACTACCATCGATATTGCACAACTCGAACTGCACTTTCTCGCGTACGTCGACAAGGAAGTGACTGTCTTTTTTTGACACCGTACCCGTAAAAGGGTTGACACCCGATCGTATTTGCGCGTAGTTCTTTGCAGATATGCGTTCTTCTGGGGCCAACGGACTATTATTCGCAACTAGACTGCCACAGAATTGAACGTAGTCCAGACTTCCAGACTCTAGTGCTTCTTTAGTGATCGTTGAATGTGATGAGCAGGCAGCGCATTTGGCTTTTCGACTCCTAAGACGTATGGAGCGGTACATAGGATTTGAATAGGCTGAAAATAGGAGCAGGCTTGGTGGGTCTATCGGCGTCGTAGTAGGTTTCTGGGTCAGAACCTTAATCGCTTCAAGTGCTTGTAAAACGCCCATCACGCCAACGACAGGTCCTAGAATACCACCATCGCCACATGATACGACAGACTCAGGTGGAGGAGGTTTTGGAAAGACGCAGCGATAACATGGGCCTCCATTCGGGTCGCCAGGCGGCAGTGGTGGGTTATTCAACACCATCATCTGACCGTCGATGCGGAGCGCTGATGCCGAAACAAGAGTCTTGCCTAATAGAACACAGGCATCTGATATCAGATAGCGCGATGCGGGTGTGTCTGTGCAATCCAGGACCAAATCGTATTTCTTGAAGGTTGAGATGGCAGTCTCTGGACTGAGTCGAGATATGTGAGGGACCAATGTGACGTTGGGATTGAGCCTACCTTAATGAATTAGTTGGAGCCCTAGTGTATAACGTTCACGGGTAGACGCACGATTTCAGAGCCACCATCGCACTCTCAACCTTGGTCATTCCGATTCTCGCAGTTGAGTGTAGGATCTGACGGTGCAAATTCGATTCTTCAACCACGTCACCATCAACTAGTCCTACAGTACCGATGCCTGCACCAACTAGATATGCAGCAGCAGGGCAGCCGAGACCACCCACCCCTACGATAAGTACACGAGCATCTCTCAAGCGAAGCTGACCTGGGCAGCTCGATTCAGCAAATTCCTAGGGACATGTGAAAGACTTGACTTACCTTTCAGTCCAATCTCTGGCATGATCAGCTGCCTGCCATATCTCTTGTATTCATTCTTCCGAAGTGGCCATCTTGGCCTTTCCTCAGATACCTCAGACACGCTATGTTGCGGCGCCTTTTGCTCTTGGTCTAGAATTGCGAAAATCTCTTCACGGAATTGATCAGGTACTCCAAAGTTCATATCATGATCCAGGGGGTTGGTAGGGTCAGTAGCTAGCGGTCTTTTCTGGGGCACAACTTTAGCTGTTTCGCGTTGGTTGTGCTCAGCTTCCGCCAGCTGTTGACGTAGATCCTGTAGTGTGACTTCGCATGACGCAATTTGCTTGCGCAAAGAGCTGATTATCGAAGTCATGTTGGTGTTGCCGGAAGATATGCCCACGTCGTGACTCTTTGGGATACGTGTGGCGGTTCGATGTGGGGTCAAGTCGTCGCTACCGCCCGTGGGGCCTTTGACTAGGCTCAATCTAGACAGTAGATGCACGTGCGCTGAGTCCTTCACTCAAACACGATGCGCCGTCCCACAGTCACGGGGAGAGACATATGCAGCTTACTGGTGCCAAGTAATCAATGGAAAAGGATCTGTGTTTCGCCGACCTATGAGCGCTGCATCTCCTGAATAGTCATCTCTAGGTTTAGAAGGCGGAGTGACTGACGATGACATGTATGATACGAAGGATGTGGTTGGCACACTATACGACGCTACGATATGGCACATGAGTACATAATACTCAGCCCCAAGGAGACGTCAGAGCCTCTTCGCGCTCTCGGCTTCGGCTTGAGCATATGGTAATGGTCGAAACCTTGGGGCTAGTTCGCAACATCAAGATTTCTATCAATGCATACTGTTGGCTCGGATCCTCACACCGCAGTACGAGTGACGAGGCAGGAAGACGGGACTTTACATTGCAGGCAGCGGCAGCAATTCATGGATGCATTGGCAGACCCAACAAAGGGGAGATAATGCGCCAGACCCTGTACCCTGACCACCCTTTCGAAACCTGTATGATGACACGCAACAGGGTATTGTGAGTGGACAAGCTCAATCAGGGCTCGAATTGCTAGTGCATGAGCACTTACGTGGGTGTGGTTCTGCCAGTCTCTTGAGCAGATGTAAGCCTGTGCCCTTCTCGCGGCCGATCGGTAATCATGCAATGCGCTCGGATCCTGGAGACCGATTGACGAGTCTGACATGCTGATGGTAGACCGGTGTAGAGAGTGCACGTGTGGGAAAAAAGAGCGCCGGATCTGGAGATACGAATGCAAGTGATAAATTTTCCGTACAGACGATTGGCTCCTCGAGGTGGCTTGTAAGGCGTTGTCCACCTGCGATCGCCCTGCTGCTTGGGTGTCTAAAAGCAGGCTGGAGGGCTTCGATGTGTAGCAACACGGCTATCCGCCGATCCTGTCGAGCGCAAGTGTGAGGGAACAGCTGTGGCTGGCATCAGGTGAGGATTTAGACGCCACTTTAATCAGATATAGCTTTGGATTGAGTGATCATCAGCTTGTGTTTCATGATGGATTCTCCTAGTAGGGCTAGCAGCCCGAAAAAAAAGCATCGAGTTTGCGGATAGCTGAACAGCTTAGGTTGACCCGGATATGCGGGCGCGGGGGTCGTATTGACGGGAGCTGCTCCGAATGTGCGGCACCAGGGCATGCTGTTGCGATCCGCTCCCTACCCAGGCAGCAAGGTTGAGGGGCGCAAGACGAACGTCAGCGCGAACCAGTTTAGACGACGGTAGCATACGTGGTGTCGAGTGATGTGTGTAACGAGCCCCCCGAAGCGAGGGGCAATTTGAAGACGGGGGTATGTCGCAGAATACTTATCTGCCTGCCTCCCTGCAAATGATAGTTGCAGCCTCGGTGCTGTGCAACGATAGATGCTTGTGCTTGGGAAGCTGGGCGCGTCTCCACAAGAGCGGGAGAGGTTCAGATCATTAGCGGCACCTCCACTTTTTGGGCTGGTTCAGAGCTGACCTTCCACCTTAGGCCGTCGAATGGTCTGGAAGCTGTACGCGAATGTCAGCTGCTAACACAGTACTGGCTTCGGTGTCTTGTAATTTGACTAGTATAGTTTGTTCAAGGGGTTTCCGACTGACGTACACTGTGTCCATCATCCCCTACCATTGCCCTTCCGCCCCGCGGAACCAACGGGAACGCGACTTCTTACACCCCGCACCTCCGTCATATCCATCACCAAATTCATTCCACTTCACGACGCCATGGTATCTGTTTGCGCGACATGTAAAGGTCTCCAGAAACACCTTCATGGGGAAAGCGCGCAAGAGAATGGATCAGAATCGCTTGTTTGGGTCGACACAACGCTGCCAAAACTGAGGTCGAGATCGACTGCCTGTCGCGCCTGCGCTCTCCTTCTCAATGGCGTCCTACTACACCACGACCGCTTCGCAAACATAAATGAGGACAATGTTAGGATCACGGTCGAGTCTTTCAAGCCAAAAACAGGGAAAACACCCCAAGAACATCTCTCAGTTGAGCTTCGCTGGAAGGACAACGACGACCAGAACGACTCCCACGAAGACGACCATGAACCCCCAACAGGCCACCCGGATCTCAAGCTTGAGTTCTTCACAGATGGAGGTACGCGCCAAGTCTCTTTCCATGTATTTTGGTTGATTTTAATCATGGTCGCGGTGGTGGAACGGTCGCCTACTGCTAGCTCGCTTCCTCTGCAGGAACGCGTGGACTGACAATACTGCAGACGGCCAGTCTCCTTTCTCTGCCATTGGGCGAGGAAGGCATATGACAGATAACCCACTGCAGAGTACTGGTCTAGCAACAGCGCGAGGCTTGATAAAGACTTGCCTAGAAAATCATGCTACGTGCAGTCGCCGAGGTAAACCCACGACGCTACCGAAGCGTGTGCTGGACCTATTATCGGGCGACGACTCCAAGAGCATGCGATTACACGAGAGTGAATACATACAGGATGAGAGAAGATACGAACATGGCGAGTACATTGCCTTGAGTCATGTTTGGGGATTAGCCAAAGGAATTCCGAAGACAACTCTGGCAACACTGCAGTCGCACAAGAAGAGCATACCTTGGTCGACACTGCCAAGAGCGTACCAAGAGGCCGTCTTCCTCACGCGAGCACTTGGTTTCCGTTGGCTATTCATCGATAGTCTCTGTCTCATACAAGATGACGTTCAGGAGAAGCTTGAGGATTCGCTCAAGATGGACGAGATCTTCGGCAACGCTTTCCTAACAATAGCGGCAACGTCCGCATCCGACAGTAGTACCCAACCCCTCTTTCCGCCCAAGACACAGCCATTCAAAATACAAGCAACAGATAATAAAGGCTCTTTGCACAAGATAAACGTGAGGGAACAGCCGAGCCACTACAGTTTCAAAGCACCTTTTGACGGGAATGCACATATGAACGAGTGGGAGTTGCCTTTCAATATGTCCGAAGAGGCGAACCTACACACACCGCTCTTGATCCGCGCATGGCCATACGCCGAACGCTTACTTTCGCCAAGGGTGCTACACTTTACCAAAAGCGAGATGATATTGGAATGTCGAGAAGGATATCAATGTGAATGCGGGCGCATCGATGACAGTACCTACGACTCACGGCCAAACGACCAGGTCAAGCAAGAATTTGGTAGAGTCATAGCCGAAACACTTAACAAACCGCAACAAGCCAACAGCAACGGCAACACGGCTCACACGCGCACGGATAGCATGACGAACCAACTGGCCTCCACACATCTCACAAACGGCGCTCAGCAGGAGTTGTTACGCAGACGTGAAGAGACACTCCAACTGTGGTCATACATCATAACTGAATACACTGCGCGGCACCTCACGTACGACAATGACCGCCTGATAGCAATAGCAAGTATCGCAAGAGCCCTTTCGCCAACTCTACAGTCAGGCTACATAGCGGGCCAATGGACGTTTAGCACTCTTGGGCTTCTCTGGTACCCCAACGACAGTTCACGATGCCGCCGTCCGAAACTCGCACAAGGCCAAAATGTACCAAGCTGGTCATGGGCCTCAGTCGAAGGCTCACCAATCTTCTTCGACAACACGAGCGCGATGGATCTCGCGTGTAGAGCTTCTTTTGGTCCAAAAGGGAAGCGGGCAAGTGCTTGGTCACCTATCATGGGTGAGCCTCTCGAGCTCTCAGGAGCCATGGCTGCCGAGGTTGTCGTACACACCACGGCATCACCGGAACAACAGCCTTCGTACATCCTAGCCAAAAACGGCATGACCGTGGACTTTACACCAGACGTCGTACCACTCCCAGCCGAAGACGCGTTGCAAGACGGCGAAACCCTCGTTTGCGTACTCGTCAGCATGACGTTTCGTTCCTCTATCGTCGGCATCGTCCTCAAACCATCATCCGGAAACAATACATATCGCCGCGTCGGTCGCCTAGAATGCTACGAATGTACACCTGAAGGCATCGAACAAGAGATGAGCGAAGACGCCGAAGCGTTGTTTGAGCATTGGTTCCCTGAGATCCAGGACATGACGCAGTTGGACAATTACCCCCAGCGCACTTTTACCGTTGTTTGAGAGTATGCCGAAATGGTACTTTTGTCTTGATAAATTTATTGAGAAAAGGGTTGTTGCGGCGCAGCAATGCGAATGACTCGCTTTCTTTCGCTTTTTATATTCGATACCCCTTGGCTACCAGTGGTTTGAGGTAGACTTTCATTGCTGTGTTTGGGTGTGTACAAGTGGCGTGCTGTTGTTAGAGTAACATATATCAGGTATTATACACCAATTTGAGTCACATCTTGATTCTTGATACAAGAACTGTTGTTGGCCATACCTTGCACATGCAAGATTGTATGAATTTGGTTCAGGGGCGTCTAGCTAAGCTCTTCGTGAGTGCGCCGTCGTCTTCTCGAACATGGTACTCTTAATCCCCGCTGCTCGGGCGGCCGGCTTAGTGTGCGCCATCGGAATTTCCTCCGTCTTGGACTCACACTTGGCACATGCACAAGGACTTTGCATGGCAGTCACAGTGTCGGGACATGCCGGTATTCATGATAACATCGATGATGCGTAGCGTACATGCCTCCTGAGTTCTTTGTAGGTAATCATCTGAAGATGCGAGAGGCCGATAGAAACATATGAGTCGAACAAAGCCACGGGACGAACTGTGACCTTTGGACAAGATGACAGCACCAAACCTACACATTCACAACGAATCTCTTCCCACTACCTTCAGCATTCGATAATAAGTTTTCCAACGCCCCATCAATACCTGCCAGCCCAGCTTGCACTCTGTCAACAGGCTGTGCAACAATCCATCCCTTCTGTATCCCAAAGGGGAGATACTCCTCGATAACCCACTCAAGTAGACGCTCGTTCTCTTGCTCATACAGCGGTTCTGACCATGCTTTAAACACCCTTTGTACACCATCTGGTAGGTCCTCAGGCGCGAAAGATGGCTGCGTAGCGTAAAGTATACCACCGCCCTGCGCTTTCAAAACCTGGCTTGTGATGAGAATGGTTTGTGGAGTGGATATCATATCGACAACAACTTCGTACGGCCCTCTCGCCTTCAGCTCCTGAATAACTTGTTGAGAAGGTAGTGTATGATCCACTGCATCATCCACGCCTAGTTCACACACACGGTTCACATGCCGTGGTGAAGCAGTCGTAGTAACCGCATACCCAGCGCGGCAAAGATATCGCACAGAGAGCTGGCCAAAGCTCGAGCTGCCTCCATATATCAAAATCTTCTTTTTCTCTTCTGTTCCTACAGCTGGGATCTCTTCAGCAGGTCTCCGCAGCCCGAGCTGCCCAGAGAACAGTCCAGGAACACAACTCGCATTCATAACTAGACTGGCTAGAACCGCCTCATCACTTCCTTCAGGGATCCGAATAACCATCTTCTCCTCAGCTGCGACAAGGACATAGCTCTGGTAGGCACTATATTGATTTCCTGTTGTACCAAATCGTTTGCTCACCAACACGCGTGCACCGATGCAGTAATTCGTGATTGCAGAACCAAGCGCTTCAACCGTGCCAGTGTAAGAGGAGCCCAAGATAGCAGGATAAGCGACGGGGATGGCGGCTAGCTTTGCGATCTTGGCTTCTATGGCATTGAGGCCTATTGTGGAGACTTTGATGAGGAGTTCTTTTGGCGCTGGCGCGGGAATGGGGAGAGACTGGACAGAGAGGGAGGCTTTGGGGGAGGGGAGGACTGCGGCAAGGTTCATGATGGGGACGAAATCGAGCGGAAGAAAGAGGCAGATATTGGGCTATGAGCCTTGACGTGAATTCGTAGTTGCTGATATCAAATGTTACTCATAAGGTTTGCAGAGAACGAGCGGTGGGTATAGTCGTCGATGATTAAGCGGTAGTAATCCTTCGGAAAGTTTCCGCGATGCATTACACAGCACAACGCTGTCTGCAGTCCTTTCGTCCCAACGACACTCATGGGATACCAGGTGATTTGGGCACTCAGAACGATGTTGACCGTGTTCCAGCATTGACCTAGAGGGCTGATGTTATACGGTCTGGCTTGGTTGTTGCGTGAACTCGGGCTTGGTTTCCATGTTACTCTGCACATGGCTCTTGAGTGCTGCCCAGCGATCTTGTACTGCATCAGCGCCCGGTGTCGCGTTGCCAGTGCCACGCACTAGCTGTGCCAGGTTCGCGTTGAATCTCTCCTTCTCTAGTTTGTCCAGCTTTTCCTTCCTCTTCTTCGCGCCCTTTGTCCTTTTCATGCTCTCCAGCTTGACCTTGGGCTGAAGTATGCGCGCCTGACTCGTTTCGAGCTCGCCGGCTGTTGCAGCATCTGGGAGCGCGTCGGCGAGCGACTCGAGGTTTGCGACTAGCTTGTTGTTGGGTCGCCTTCGCTTTTGAGTCTTGGCAGATGATTTTTCTATCTTGGAGACGAAGGAAGAGTGCTTGATCTTCTGCTTATCACGCTTGGAAGAGGGGAGCGAGGAAATGCCATCAGGCTTTGGAAGAGCCGCAGTCGAGGGACGGGCTGCGCGAGCCGACTTTGCGCGCGCGGTTGTGCGCTTCTTTATGGGTGCCTCGAGAGTTGTGTGAGTATTAATTTACTATACGGGCATAACCTAAAAAAAACTTACCATGACGGTGTTGCGACAGAGCAAAGTTGGGAGAGCACAGTCGCATTGGACTTGAATTCTTGGCTGGGGAAAAGTTCTTATCGATACCGGTAGTGGTGCAAGGTTCCGACGTCAGCCCCATTTCATGGGTACCTAGGAGACACTCACGCGAATCGAGCCACATGCCTCACCTCCAACAGTTGCTACTGATGGTTCCATGTCAACCTGGGATCTCAAAGCAACGCGTTGAATCCAGCCCACAGCATCAAGTCCGTGGGAGCTGCCATGCGAGCCTCTGCGAACAGGGTACTCAACTCCGTGCCAAGCGAGGACCTCTGCCACAATTGTATCATCTGATCATGCCTCATCACTCGGCTTCGCCAATTACATCTCAGCCGCCCTGACAAGATTAGAGCATATCGGACTTCGCTAGCTGCGGCCCGTTCCACATCACCAATCTGGTGGCTACCGATTGCATCAACAGTACACCCGTTATCGTCCATGTTGCATCGTGCGACCGCATCCCGATGTTTCGTTTCTCACATGGTTCAATCAGATCCATCATGCCATAGATATGTTTTCCACAGGCATGTCAAGGTATTAGGCCGGATATTGCTTTTTCACCACATCAAACCCATGCTGAAACGCTGTCATTTAACTTCAGCTACCACTATACACGGAAAGATAGCCCGCCGGCATGTACAACATCCTCGTATCACTGTGGCGGCATCCTTCATCCCAACACTACGGACCTGGGCTCAGCTCGACGGCAACTGTCTAGCCTAGATGCAGGCACGCGTGCGACCGATCTGCAACATGTCCCTCCCGTTCCACTCATCGTCTCCTACCATTCGCTGCTGCCCGCAATCCAACTCCCTTCCGCTTCTATTTCCAGTCTTCTAGACGAAACTGCAAGCACTCCTCACCCTCTTTGCCGCGACAAAAGGCAATCATTCGCATGAACATGCAAAGACGCGTAGCCCTGGTGACTCGGACTTTAGGGGAGCCTTACAGACCGTGTATGCAGCACTTGTCCGAAGTTCGACGATATCTGGCCTCATCTATTCTCTTGTAGCCGTCAGCATGCTATTTCGATAAAGATTGACCAAAGCTCATTTCAATGCAATCTCCGAACGGCACAAGTCAATATGTGCAACCAACAAGCCCAGCAGGAGAACGCGCTCATTTCTGCTCAGAACCATGGCACTATTCTGGTAATGGTCGCTTGGTTCCTTGCTTGCCTATTGGTACAAGACACCTTCTCTTATCCACTCTAATACTGAATCATCATTATAGGCGATATGTACCATAGCAAGAGTTATCGCTCGATACAGGTCTGAACACCTTCGCCATCTTACTTCGACAGATGATATCATCATTATCGCCGCATCGGTCTTTGCTCTTGGAAGCACCGTAATAATATCTACAGCCCTCGACTCGGGTTTAGGAAAGAAGAATTGTCTTCTGGATGACGGAGACTTGGAGCAAATCCAACTCAAGCTTTTCGTCACGACAATATGCTTCGTTCTGACAATTAGCTTAGCGAAAAGCTCGGTCCTACTTTTTCTGTATCATCTAGCAGACAATACCTTTCGGAGGGCGAGCGTCTTAGCTGTCAGTGTACTGGTACTGGTATGGACTATCGCAGTTCTAGGCGGTACGGTCTTCCAATGCGAACTACCTACGCCATGGATGGTATGGACGGGCAAATGTATCCCATTGGTAGGTCAGATCGTCACGTAGCAACTAGGACCGTACCTGACTGCAACATAGGTACCATTCTGGATGATTGCAACGATTTTTGACGTTGTCCTAGAAACAGCTATCATCGCGCTCTGCACGCATCGCGTATGGACTCTTCGTGATTCTTGTCGTCAGAAGACTTTAGCCACACTACTCTTGTCGATGCGTTTCATGTAAGTGGGAAGCCTGCTCCCAGCTATGTGGCTACCGTTTCTGATGACTTCTCGAAGCTTGGTAGCAGCGTCCGTCGTTCGTCTAGTCTACCTCCAGCAAGCTTATGGTCGCAACGGGGACCCTGCTTTTGACTCGATACCTTATGCCGTTGCTACACAAAGCCAAACCATACTCGCTGTCCTGATCGTCTGTAGCCTCTGCCTCAAGCCTTATGCTCGCTTTGAAGCATCTCGATCGCAGGCACCCAAACACAAATTCAGACACTCAAAACACTGGTCTGGCAGCATTACCATCGGTGGCACACCATACGAGTCTTACAATTCTTTTCCACCGCCGATCATAAGAGAGCCTCTCCTGTCCATACAAGCGAGTATGTCGCAACCAAACTCCCCTGCAGTATCCAGGCACTCATTGAATGACGATATACTGCTGCCTGACATACCGGTGCCGACACGCTCTGCTAAACGGCCACTTAGGCCTCCGCCACCCAGCGAGGAACAACGACCGGATCTTAGCATGTTCACTAGAAACATCACCATACAGCAGCCGCCGGTGGTAACACGACTGGGGGCTTTACAAGAGAAACGGAGTGATAACGGTCTGAGGGTGAGGAACCTCACTTGACGCAGCGTAATAGTGATGTCTATCCGGAGGTAGATGCAAGAAAGGTCGTTTTATATTTGCGATAGACGTCTAGAATAGATAACATAGACATATAGAAATACTTCAATTCTGCCTTTATTCGGCCAATTTACACTTTGTTATAAGTTACTGACGTACACAGTATGCGACGGCGTGGGCCACCTAAGAGACAAAGCGACTACCTGCATGTCTTGTGGAGCACTGGGTAGGCTTATCACGCATCATCAAGCGCCTCTCACAGCACGGTCGGACTCTCACATCTCGTTCCGTCAGCTACAACAGCACGTTGTCAATGAGGCAGGAGGCACATTATGATGTAGAATGAACTATTGTTAATGACTATAGTTGTAAAGCCTTGTCCTATTGCCGTACGCTGGCACCCGAGGAGAAGTAGGTAAAAACAGAGGACGTTTCGCCGTCAATGACTTTCGGGAAGGATATATCCCGGTTTTAATGAATAGTTCGACACCTACATGGCCAGTCCCATGTCAATGGCTGATCTCCAATAGGTTGTAGTGCTTTTTACGAACCGTCCAACACGGTACTTGGCATGTGGACACTAATATCATTAAAGCTGCACTGACTCCTTCTTTCTATATAGACTCAATTCAAGCCATGGCTATTTAGTTGTTCTACTTTTGAGATCCCGAGATTCCTTTTGCCTCATGGCTCTACTCACTCTCTCTTTCTAGACATGGCCGTTTTCGATCCAACCAATGTCGATCTTACGACAGCAGACCAGGCAAAAGTCATCTGCTACTTCGCTCTTGGCGAAAATGAATACAACGGTCAACTCGGCGCGCGGATATCATCCATCTTCGTTATCGGCTTTGTCTCGACGATCGCCACATACTTCCCTGTCATCGCCTGCAAGAAACCGTCTTGGAAGATTCCCCTCGGTCTGTACACGTTCGCACGCTTCTTTGGTTCCGGTGTTATCGTCGCTACAGCCTTTATCCATCTACTAGACCCAGCATACGAAGCCATCGGTCCAGGCAGTTGCATAGGGAAAAGTGGAGGCTGGGCGGAGTATCCTTGGTGCGCTGCCATCGTACTGACATCCATCATGGCTGTCTTTTGCGTAGACCTGGGTGCAGAAGTATACGTCGAACATAAATTCGGTGTCGCAAAGGAGGAAGCTGGCGGCTCGGATAGCGCATTCCTACGCTCCGATAGAAACACCAATCCAGCTGTATTAGTTATAGACACCGGAGCTCATGCCTCAATGCAACACCGGCATCACCAGCATCGGAAAGACACAGCCAGTCTCCACAGCAAAAGCTCCACCTCTTCGAATATGACGTCGTCAACAGCAGATCGTCTGTCCTTCGCCCAGCAAATAGTCGCTTTCCTCGTTCTGGAGTTTGGAATCATATTCCACTCGGTCATCATCGGTCTGAACCTTGGCGTTGTAGGCGATGAGTTCTCAACCCTCTTCCGTAAGTGTCCCTGTACGAGCTGCATGTGAGACATACACAGATTTCTTACACCGATATTTAGCAGTCCTTGTGTTTCACCAATCCTTTGAAGGCCTTGGTATTGGTGCCCGGTTGTCCAATATTCCCTTCCCACGGAGCAAGAGCTGGATGCCGTGGGCTCTCTGCGCCTTGTACGGTCTTACTACCCCCACTTCTATTGCCATCGGGTTAGGCGTTCGCACAACCTATCTACCTGAGAGCAAGGTCAGCTTGATGGTCCAGGGTGTGTTGAATAGCGTTAGTGCTGGTTTTCTGATATATAGTGGGTTGGTGGAGTTGCTAGCCAAGGATTTCCTGTTTGATAGGCAAAGGACGAAAAACCTCGGGAACTTAGGACTGATGGTGATTTACGTCTTTGTAGGAGCCGCGACTATGGCGCTCATTGGTTATTGGGCATAGCTTGGTTTGTATCACTTCATCGTTCATTGGAGGCACGAATGCAAAAGCGGGGAAGTAGTCAGAAGATTCTCAGACCACTTCGAATTTGTAGATTCATCCTAACAGGGTATTGAAACCCCCCACGTGCCCATGTGCTGCACTCAAAGACTCACTTCTCGATATTCCTGGAGGAGTATAAGACCTTCAAATCCCGGAGGTCTGCAATAACCTGATCGATCTGACTGACCTCCTCCAGAGAGACTACTTGCTCGTAAATGTCTGCTACCCGGAGGTCCCAGTCCGAGGTCCCGTCCAAAGAACTATCTGACGATCCCCGGTACGACTCCAGCATGGAGAAATCATCTGAAGCCCCTGGAGCGGAGTGTAGGACAGGGAATTCTAAGGCGAGGGGTGGCGAACCTAGGGTAGAGCTTGGTGAGCGGGGAGACAGCGGCAGAGGACGATCAGGAGCTACAACTGATTAGTCACCAATTTTCTTGATATCTGTACAATATCGTAACTTACTATTAGGTGGATAATCCATCGAACTACCAGGAGATCCAAGCGATATAGACCTCTGTGTAGTCTCACTAATCACTTGCTCCCTCTGTGCGCAAAACGACGGCGGCGAATTATCATCTCGCGGAAGGATAGGCAGAGAACACGAGCGCGTCTGCGTCAAGCACAAAAGCATTGCTTCTTCAATAGAGGCTTGTTGCTTGAGCATGGTGGTACGACACTCCCTAGAATACCTCAATGTTAGTTTCCGTAATTTCAGCGCAGCATGAACGTCCGAATAGATCCACATTAATCATTGCTGCTAATAGGTTGAGGAAGTGTGATGAGAAGGAGACCCTCGCATGTTGAACATCCTGTGACACCAGGTATTGCCTGGGTGACGCAAGTTCTCGATGCGGTAGCTTCTTCGTAGATGGGCTGTAGCAGGTGGCTTAGCGTACGTTGGGCGGACGTCGAAGACGTCTCGGCAAAGCTCTTCTAAGCAGCGATTGTTGAGGCGAGACAGGTTGTAGCCCTGGGACTAGTATTAGTTTCAAAGCTCTGGCTCAGCGTACATTAAGAACTCAGAAGACCCACACGGTCGACTCCTAGCTCTCGAAGGTGCTTCTTCGCTTCTTTGAAGTTCTCATCACTCTCCTTGATCCAGTATCCGAATAAGGAAAGGTGCACATCTGCGATGGTCATGTTGCGAATTTCGCTAGCGAACCTCTCAACATCATCGGGTGTAAGATTTACGTGGAGAGATTCGTGGTGCTGACGGTAGTTACGGTTGCCTAGTGGAGCGCGAGCAGTATCATGGACGACATGCGTATCTTTGCATCTTTGAGATTCTTCCCTGACATTCTGACTGTCGACGGTATCGTTGCACTCATACTGGTAACGGTCGTCAGGTTTGACAGTGAGTATGGTGGTGTCGTCATCTCCAGGTTCTTGGAGTTGCGCGAATTTTCGGTCTACGATTGTGTCAGTTCCCATTTTTCGAGTCGATCAAATTCACTCACGACGCTCGCGAATCTTTTCTAGCTTCATTGGCCCTATGGGGCTAACGGTCTCGATGGAACTGGCAGTAGTGATTGGTTGAACCCTGCACACAGTCTCAACGCTTTCCTCGTCGTCCGCACACTCTGAGTTCACAACTGTCGCCAACGGACTACTGCTAGCGATCCTACTACGGAGACCACCGTCGCGGCTGAAGAGGCTTCCGAACTTTCTGATGCTGCTCTTACGGAAGGTTCTGCGGTGATCTTGATCGTTACCAGCATCACTCTTACTTTCTTCGCTTTTGCGTGGCACTTGGACAAAATTCCCTTTGCGATAAGAGTTGTTTCGAGATTTTTCGGGTCGAACATAGAGCGACGGTACTTCGGCCGGTGAAAAATTTGTCGCAGCAAGAGTAGCCCGCATTGCTGCATGTGGGAAATCCATGCTTCCAGTTCGTCGTGGCGTATGTTTGCGATGATCAAAGCAAAGTAATGAGGGGATGAAGTCAAAATAATCTAGCAGATGAGGACGTGTTGCGTAATAAACGACGTGAAGACGAAAATGAAAACGCAAACGTGACCAAGTGTGCAGCTTGCGCGCCGATACTGAAAAGTGAAGGTGAAGGTGAAGTGGAGACCTAAACGTTGAGTGGGTATGTCAAACCAGTGAATCGCATGGCCGAGAATAAACAATGGAGAGAGACGAAGGCCAAAAAAAGACGATTTCAGCAACAGCCGGATGCGAGATCCCATCTAGAACACGAATACGTGATAGACATTAGATCGATATCAAGGACCAAGACAGGGAAAGGCCGAAGATAAATTTGAGCCAACGACTGAATCTTGCACCGAATCTACCACAATCTGTCAGCATCCAAACCCCTTGCATAGAAAAAAGGTTTGGTAGAGTGTCGGATGAATCTTTTTTCATAGATAGGTACTGACGTTGGTCAGCAACACTTTCTCAACACAATATACATCTTAAAGTAACTGATGCGATCGGGTTCAATAGAATACAGCTAGAGTCATAGGTGCTTGTCTTTTTGATCAACACTGCTACTTCTCAAGAACTCACTATGTCAAGCTTGACAACCGGTATACGTCTATGATGGATAGTTCAGAGACGAACTAGTAGTCGCAAGGGCAATTGACGACAACGCCACCCCCAAGTCGTAGAGACTAGTCGAAGGCGGTGCTTGATGCAGATATTAACGCCAAATAAGTGCAGAATGTTTGGTCTTGGAGTACCAGAGCGTTGTGACATCGTCGTTCTCACATGACAGGCTAGATCGTAGATAGCTCAATCGCATGAGCCAGCAAAGAGCTTGAGATTAGCCCTCTCTTCTCGACGCTAGAGAGCGAGCAAATTCAAAGAGATTATGTGGGCAACAGATGTGGTATACATTGGACAACAAGATAGGGTGAGCCAGCTAATGGTGAGCCGGGAGACAAATCTTGTCAATAGACTTTGGTCAAGATCGAGGAAGGAAGAAGCTGTACAACATTTCGCCTGAGTCATGAACTGGATGGGTAAGCGAGTATGAGGAACTTGAGACTCCATATTACTAGCCATGCTCACGTCCATGCAGTCTCATACTAACAAGCTCGAGGGTGTTTGAAGAATGAGGGCCTTGGCACTGGGGGAAAAGAATTGCGACAATCGATCCAAAAGAATTAGAGACCATATGGTGAAGTTACGCGACACGAACGATGGGAGACGATCGCAGTGCTGGGGGCATCCGACGACTTCGGTCTTTAGTTGCGACCCAGCCAACGGAATGTGCGAAGGTAAATCGAAAGTGTTTAGTGATCAGATGAGGTTTTCGAGAGGCAGATGTGCAAGGCGAAGGCATGACGACGGCTTGTGCTGGTGGGCTGCTCCCGCGCGGCAGAGACTGCCTTGGCGATATCTTGGACCTGCACCTTCCTCCTCTTCGCCGAAAGGGCCGATACAACAACACGTAGGATCAACTTCTCTCGGTGTATAGCCGTTGTCAGTCAAGCTTCACCTGCATGCAGTTTCTTCTTGGACCTCGTCTCGGCGATCCTGATCCTTTTGACGGCCCGAGCTCCTTGCCCGCGGGCTGCAAGATTTCCTATCCACTACCCGAACGGCTTAAAAGGAATCTGCACAACTCATCGCTTACAATGGCCCCTCACTCAGGCGCATCGGATTAATCTAAAAAGACTCTTTCATGCACCCATTGCGTCTACAACTGGTATGGCATTTGTACGCTCGTGCCAGTAGCCTGCATGGATCAGCTCGCACGGCGCTTATACACGTTACACAACACACTGCACGACGGTGTCTGCCGCGAGCAAGATCAGCCATACCCACTTTCCAAGGCGACCTCGATATTGCGGCGCAGTCGTCGACCTGACACCAATTGCACTGCCCTAACTCCTATGTCGTGATAGAGACAAAATGTGGGAAGACGTTCGGCCACTCAGGTCATGGGGGCCAACTCTGATCAGCGAACTGATGATCCTAGCTCTGAGCGGCTGAGCGCCTCGGGAACGAGAACAGGAGGAGCCTGATGGCGACGAACCACACACGAGAACGCCTTCTTCTTCTGGTCTGACCATGAGATCGGAACATCTGCCTACGTCTCAAAGCAGGTAGCGATCATGCCTAGCTGAAGGGGCTCGCAGGCTGAAAAGATGCTTCGTGGAGCTGATTCGCCAGACCATGCAACAACGTCGAGCGAATGGGGGCTGTGAGCCGCTGTCCCTCGACACCAAACCACGGCAGCAGATCCCAGCAGTTCAGGACAGCGCCCGATGTTGGTTCACACCCTGGTTCCACATTGTTGGCATTGTCTATTCCGCAGGCGCTGCTCTATATGAAATTGCGGCGTGGTTGATGCAACTTGTCCGCTGTCAACCAATGACGCCCCAACATTAGCGCCTCCGCCAGTTGGGTCGCCAATCATTCCCTACTTAGCCGCATATCTAACATCCTTCACCCTCTAGGAGGTTTCCGTACCATGTCGCAACGGCGGGGGTAGTACAGACAGGCGGCTCTTGACGTCTTGACAACGCGTATACTCTAACGGCGTAGGTCCACCGTTGCCACCTCAGTAGCATGACATGCGCAGATAGATCTGTCAGCGCTGCAATCGGTGTGGTACGCACCGTCGCGGCGCGGATGACGCGTGTGGTGTGCTTTCATATAAACAAAAGTGTAGCCTGCAGGCCTCAGGTGGTACCGCTTTCAGCCCTCTGTTATCGTTCAGTTTGGTTTCGGGGCGCAGCCCTTGGTCTCCTCTTCCGTTTGATTTACCCAGTTGACCGGTCTCGTTGCTACGCCGCAATAACCTTCTTTCGGTACTTGCGTCTGTCTACGGGTGCCGCCTTCTTTTACATCCTTCGCCGCCGCCATTCCCGTGCTTCTTTTCGTATTGTGCGTCTCGTTCGCACCACTACATCACGCCTCTGAGATTTAAAATTATTACCTCTATTCGAAAGCTTGTCTTAAACTTGGCACTGTCACACCTTGACAGACATGGCTACACTCTCTGTGCCGTCGCCTAACCTGGGCTCAGCTTCATTGGGTGACAGCATCCACAGGCCACTCTCCACCCATGGCTTGCCAAAGCAGCCGCGTACAATGTCACCCGAACGACCACATCGGTTTTCAGCAAAGAGTTACCCTCCTCCAGCTCTTATTCACACTCCCATGACACCACAGTCGTTGGGACCAATGTCCCCCCCACCCATGTCAGCAAAGTCCTTTGGGACGTTCATCGACTCAGAGCCATCGACACCAGCCTACTCACCAAGAATGGATCACGAGTGGGGCGACTCATCGGTGGTCTTAGTCCGACCTATGTCTTCGTCCTCAGAGCCATCCAGCCCTACCGAGCCTGTATGGCGCATGCTGCAACCGCTGCCAGTAAAGGCTCCGCCCAAGCCTAAGGCTATCGTCGCAAGTCCTCAATCTATGGTTGCAGCCACTACCGCCAAGGAGATCTCAACGAACACTTCGCTTTCATCACATCCTACTAAACAGGCGAGGCACATCAGTCGCCCACAAGAGTTCAAGCTGGCAGATCTATCGCAGCAAGACTACACCCCAAAGAGTGAAGATATCGCAAAGGACGATGAGAAAAGGCTACAAGAACAGACTGCCAGCACTCCCACCGCGGCGACCTTTGGCAAGCTGGCGACAAAGATGAAGTTAATGTTACGAAGGAAGAACACAAACGCAAAGAAGAAAGAGAAGAAAAAGAGGCAGTACGAAGAAGTCGACCGTATCGAGGACGTCCACTGGACAGAGATGTGACATGCATCTGTGAAAAAACAAAGCGGACGCATTGTTATGTCGAAGTCTGCCAGTACTGTACTTATGATAGAGGGTGGACGTGCCAGAAGGGACGAAACACAGAGAGTGTATTGTTCGGAAGCAGGTCACATCTGGATGGCTAATAAGAATACTGAAGCTATGGTCGGGAAGGGGCGGGTACATCATCACACACGGAGATTGCTATCAATACTTATCAAGTCAGGTTAATGAGCTGCTGGTCGCCACCGTCACTCTCATCGGCGTATATGTGGCATTTTCTTGTGTCTACGGGAGGATATGGGAGGCGTTTTGGATTCTTTTGCTTTCCACGAGTTGCACAAGCAAGTAACGACGATACCCAATCCTTACAACAGTCTATTAGTAGCAACCATATCTTTTCAGTCCCTAAACTTGTTATGCTCGGTGCCAGTGTCGACACGGCAAATCAGGTTTTCTATTATCGCTCATCGCCATCGTTCTTGGTTAATTCAATGAGCTATGTACGCAAATTGTGATGATCATTGGAAGCGTCAAATCGTTGCCAAGCCCTGCTCGATTGTTCCATGTGAAAGAGCGATCAAGTTAGCGCATGCACAGACCCCGATTGGAATTCCACAACGCGCAACAACCCTAACACATCTCGTCCAACTTGCAGTATCACACAGCTTTTACAGGCAGAATGATCCCAAGACGGTTGGGAAACGCTGCGCGGCTCAAGTGCGCAGTCAAGGCGCAGCCTCAAGCCCGGCTGCAGAGGCCACTTGCAGCGGCGACCCGCACTTTGCGAGTACACACAGAGGGACGCATTTATACAAGTCTAGCATCACGTGCCACTGAGCAAACGCGACAATTGCACTCACGCTTCGGGTGCTCCGGAACCCATGGCAAAGACACTCACCGCGACAACGCGAGATGGAAACAGCTAACTAGGGACCCCACAACTATCCTCCTCGAGTCCGGCTTCCCAACCAAGACCGTACTTGTTCTTCTCGTGCTCGGCGGTCTAGCATACTACTTCGTCGATATCGTAGAAACGGACTGGACAGATAGCGTCTATGCGGCTTTTTCATCTGGCGATGATGCCTCCGCCCTTGCGACACCTCTCCATTTCTACAACTCCCGTGAGGAGATCCAACACGTGCTTGACTTTCACATCCCGGACCCCAGCGCGCCGCTCAAGGATCCCAATGTCGCCAAGTTTTTTTCGGAGCAGTTCGACAAGTTATGTTTTGGGTGGATGATGACAGAGGACGATGCGAAGAAGGGTGTTGAAGGCATGGAAGGCGTACAAATGCCCATCACACACGGATGTCGCTTCCGTAGCAACGAGCCTTGTGAAGACTATTTCGCACTGGGGACATCACCAGGCCCAGGGGATAAGCTGTGGAATTACTGGACGGTGCTAGATGGACACGCAGGACGCCACACAGCATTCTATCTGCAATGGACATTAATCCCCATGGTCAGCTCCGCCTTAACCAGCCTGTCACAATTCGCCTCAAGCCCAGAAGTCGAATCCACAATAAAACGTGCCTTCCTCAACATCGACAAGACAATCATGGACCGAGCAAAGACTGCCGCAAACTGGTTTCCTGCCGCGAACGGCGCCGCAATCGCTGCTCTCACGCCAGCCTTCTCAGGTTCCTGTGCTCTCCTAGCAGCCTTTGATCCTCAAACCTCAAGATTACGTGTAGCATGCACGGGCGACTCTCGCGCTGTGCTTGGCCGCTGGGACCCGACAATAGATTCATATACCGCAGTTCCATTATCAGAAGACCAAACCGGATTCAACGCCAAAGAAGTCGCGAGACTGAGCCAAGAACACCCGGACGAGTCCGTCATCGACCCCAAAACAGGTCGTATGCTCGGCATAGCAGTGACGCGGGCTTTTGGTGATCATCGCTGGAAATGGGACAATGAGTTCATCAAAGCTGTCCAACACAAGTTTTGGGGTACTGCGCCGAGACCTGGTAGTAAAAGCCCTCCGTACATGACTGCTGAACCTGAGATTACGGAAACAGAAGTTGTGAGACGAGAACCTGGCGACGGGAAAGGCAAGAGCGACTTTATGATTTTAGCTTCTGATGGTCTTTGGGATCGTATTTCTTCTGAACATGCTGTGGAATGTGTTTCTAGGTACTTGGCCGCCCGAGAGCGAGGTCGGGGATCCGTCAAACAGGATCCGGAGTTGCTAGCCAATCCACCTGTCTTCCCTACCACATTTTCCTCCCTCGACCCTGGTGTTACCGTCGACCCTGAACAAGGCCAAGAAGTAGATTGGAAAGCAACGCCAGAGTACTTCGCCATTGAGGATGAGAACGCAGCTGTTTGTCTAGCGAGGAATGCCATGGGTGGAACTAGGAGGGGTTTGTTTTTGGGTATCCTAGCGGGTCCTGAGCCATTAAGTCGGAATGCTGTGGATGATACTACAATCATGGTAGTTTTCTTCGATAAGCTGGGCGATGGCAAGGGAGAAGGAACGGGAGCGGCGAAGAAGAAGATGGAGAAGAAAGAGAAGAAGTGGTGGTGGCCGTTCTGAAAAGGGAGGCAACGTACTTAAGAAAGACGGAAGATTTGGAGAAGGCATAATCATTCCATCGTCTGATTTCAGACTACTGTATGGTCTGGAGGATTTATGGAAACTCAACTCCATGAGACAGTGTGTACAAACAAGCAGAGTAGTGATATCCTCAGTCCCAATTATCAACGCCCACTGCCAACTGAAGCCATACAAATGCCACAGAACCATGTATTCCCCACTGAGAAGCAACAACGCAGCATGTGAAGCCGATTAAACCTCAGAAACGCGTAACAACCTCGCCCGCCTCCTCAGTTTGAACGTTTCCTCATCGTCATCATCACCTTGCACTGATGCTCGGTCTGCAGCTGATACGACCGTTCCAGGAGTGAGCCTGGGAGAAGCATGTTGCATCCCATGGCCCATCCAATTACGTGTGAAATGCAAGCCCAAGCCTACCCAAGCTCCCTTGCCCATCTTCCAATACATACATCTTGTAGCCCACTTGGTACTTGCATATACGACACCAAATCTTTCTCTGCAAGCTATGACGGCTTTTCGAGCCTTGTTGAGGGCAAGAATAGATGGCGAAGCATTGTAATACTATTGTAAGAAGTCTCTTTGAACATTGATGAAAGCACCGGGACCGCCGTCGTCGGCGAGTTCGTTGACTAAGGCTTCAGTCTGCTGGATTAGACGTTCGAGAGCGGCGGAAGAGGATTTGCCTAGAGAGACTGCGACTTGTTAGCGTAGGTTTTCAGTGCAAACGACACCCAAGAGAGGTTGTTCGGAGATCTTCGTCGTCTCTGGATCATGAACGTACCTAATATGGCACTGTTTAGCTCCTCAGCGACTGGCGCACGACCAGATATCTCTAGCAATGGCGCTAACGAGCTTTCCCGTGCATCTGCATAGGCAATGAGCGCGAAAGTGTCTTCGAGCGCCCGCTTGACTTCCCGTCTCGGATCGTTCGCGAATTCGGATTTTAGCTCCATGCCATAAGCTATTGTCTCACTCGTCGCCCGTTCGCTCTTTACTATCTTGTCTTCCATGTCATCCTCTTCTCCATCTTCCAACTCATCGTCTTGATCCTTGTTGTCCCAACTTGGTGGTGGGTTATGCACACCTAGTTGCTCATCAAGCTCCATCTCGAAATCGTACTCGTCGGTAGCAGTTGAGTTACGCTTGTTGGCTGCCGAGGCAGTCGATCTTTTGGAGGATGACGCTGGTGCAGATTGACATTGTGCGTTTAACTCTCCGCATCGCCGGATCATCTCGATGAATTTCCGACAGCGGAGTTTGAAGTAGATGTTTTCGTTGTCACGGAGGACCGAAGGGTAGTATGCACTCGTATGCTTGAGCGCTTTGTCAATATCGCCCTCGAGGATCGCTGTACGTATTTCTGGATCCTGTCAGTTTTGTCGTCCATAGACTCTTGAATGTACGTACTTTGTCGATTGAGCGCATCCAGATCTTCTACTGCCGTGCGGTAGGGAATGTCTGCCTCTTCATCGTTCGCAAGCGCTCTCGCCTCATCTACAATTTCATCTGAGAAAGCTCGTGCTGTTTCTACGTAGCCATCGTGCGCCAAATACTGCCCCACCAGCCGGTGTATCAGCGCGTCCTCGCCTCCCAGTACGCTCGCTTCGGTCTTGGTTCGAGTGATTTCGGTTTGTATGGCTGCCTTCTCATCCTGTACCATCTTGTCGATATCGAAAGCGAAGGGTTCTTGACCGAAATTGACGCGGACCGTCTCGCCAGGCTTCTTCATGCCTACCGTGGGATAGTATGGCACGTTGAGTTTCAAGTCTCGAAAGGCCGTCCCTGGACTTGTTAGTGCTATCCAAGTCTCCATATCTAGAGTGCTTACCTAGCATGTGCCCATTCTTGGTGAAGAAGGCGGTGTTTGTCCGGAAATTGATGCCACAGCCGATGACGTCCAGCGTGCCGAATTTGGGTCCATATGACTTCCCAGAGGTGGTGTTACTGAAGATCTGCCCATCGTCGCCATGGTATGCATACGAGTCGGGCTCCCAACCCGGTATCCTACTGAGAGCAACCTTTTGTCCAGAGAAGCCAATTCCGATCATTCTACTGTATCGTGAATCAGCACATGTCTTGCCCACATGGAAGATATACATACCCATCTTTGCCTTTGGAGATAACAGTCATCTCGTAGTAGTAAATCCCACACTGCCGTGGCATAGGAAAGTCTGCCCGTACCGATGCCGCTTCATCGTGAGTCTTCTGGGTGCCTGAGAACTTGGCTTGCCTTCCACTATCCTCAAGCTCTAGTTGAGGGAATCTGTCTGCATCGTTCCATCGTGTTGGCCATGGCGCCACCGGCTCATCCACAACAGGCGCGCGCTCAACTACCTCATGCGTGAGACCTCGGTGTGATGGCGCCATCTTGTGCAGATTGGCGCTGCTCGAACTCGTAGACAGCGAGCCCGCATTTGACGAGTGTGTTGACTTGTAATCCCTCTGGGCCGCTAGCTTCGCTTTGTGCACCTCTTGCAACTTCTCGGCGTGCTTGGACCCGCGCAGGTAGGAGGGCACGAAGAATGGAGGTATGTCTTGAGCCGACCCTCCCAGGCCATGCCAATATCCAGCTTGGCTGGAGTATGAGGGCAGCAACCCGCCGGACCTTCCGAAACTCGTAGACATGTGGCCGTCGGCGTCGATGGAGCGAGAGAGGCGGTTTGGGTGCGATGTCGAGGCGCTGTTGGCGAGATGCGCAAAGGCACCGGATCGGGTGGGTTGCTGGAATGAACTGTTACTGCCTGCTGATCCGGCAGCAGCGACCCTGGCGTAGCTGTCCCGACGAGCGTTCATGGTGAGCGATAGTGGCGCTAAACAGCTACCAGTATGTCCGTGGTGACGCCTTGGAGCGATGACAGCAGGATGTTGCGCAAATTACGCGAATAGCAATGGTCGGGCTGGCCGTGGTAGTGGCGGGCGAAGATTGGAGAGGTCCAACCGTGTGCGAACGCGTGGGCTAGCTGTGGATGGTGCCGAGTGAATGCGGTACTCTGTGTTGGAAGTTGCCAACGGTTCTCAGGCAAGAATCAAGGGCATCCGGGCTTCTGTGAAGCTATCGTCACAGATACATGCATCATTTGATGGACAGGGAGCTTTGCTGTAGGTAAAGCTAGCAATGAGGTGCAGTGCAAGTGGTACGTCAATGAAGGTCCATGGCCGGAGGTTTGGATCCAGCCGAGCTATCGGTGGAGATCCCCGCAGTCACCACGGGGATGATAACGCCATCCAGGTCACGCTCACATTGATCCCGACATGGACGCTAGACACATGGATCAAGTACTTGTAGTCAGTTATTGATATTCGATATTCTCAGAATGTGCTATCCAAAGCCCCTTTTTCCTCGCCATTCGGAAACCAGGTCCATCTCTAGTACATGTAGCTGTCCAGCGACGTGCTTGTGCGCCAGACACCATGCTGCCTGTGGCAAGCCGTGGAAAGTCCCAAATTACGCCTTATACATAGTTATGCAATGCGCTCCGTGAACGCCGAACAAGACAAAGAGAGCAAGTTGATGTAAAAAGACATGTCGCAAGAAATGAAGTGATGTGAGGCCGAAACAGGCGCAAGCCATATTACAATTCCATCAAGGAGGAAAAAACCAATGATGGGCAAGACTCAAGCGGGTATAGGGGCGGGAGAGCTTGCCATGCCGTTCATCGCTGTCGGCGCTGGTGTACTGTCACCGTTGAGTCCGCTCTTGTCGCTGATTGCGCTGCTCTCGTCCTTCAGCTTGGAGTCGCTAGTGCCAGTGCTGTCGCTCTTGACGTCGTCGGGAAAGGCGCCTTTGCGGCCTGGCTGATAGGTAGGCACTTGCCACATGACGCCGGTGAAGCTGCGGACCTGGAATCCCTTCTTCTCCCATCGACGGCACTTGGCCCCTGACCTGTCGAGGGCGCGCAGGCGCTCGTTGATGGCTCCCAGGTTTGCCTTGGGGCCTGCCTTGTTGATGGCTGCGGGTGTTGGGAAGGGCCCCTTGGAGTTGGGGTCGTTGATCATGTCGCCCATCTTCTTCCTCTTTGGCCCTGGCTTGGCCTTGGGTTGCTTGGGCGGTGTCGCGGCGCTCGAACCAGCCTCCATTTGCGCGGCGTTCCGCTTGCTACCGGGCTTTGGGCCCTTCCTCTTGGTGGCGGGAGGAGCAAGCGACGAGGGCGTGCTTCCGTCCATGTTGGGGGTTGAGTCGGCGGGTGTGGCAGCAGGCGTGGGTTCGTTGATTTGCGGCGCAGGCGTTGGCGGAGATGGCTTGGCCTCTTCCTTGGGTGGTGGTGTAGGCTGGCGTGAGAATTTGTTCAGGTGGTCTGGTGACAGCTTGAGTGTGACGACGAGGGTCTTTGGTGATTTCGTGGTCATGTTCGCGTGCAGGCCGACGCGGTGGTGGTGTGTGTAGATGGCTGCAGCGGATGGTGGCAGAGCTGGTGTTGGGGGTGTTTGGCCTGCAGCGGTGAGGGCAAAAGACAGTGGCTTTGCCTGTCAGCGCGTTGGCGTCTCGGTGGCTAGGGGGAGCAAGCCTGGTGAGCCGTGCTTCACGTAAAGTCGAGAAGGTATCGTCGGGCAGATGAAGCGCGCCGATGCAAACAGTTGGGGGGATGGAGACGAGGATGGGAAGGGAGAGTGGGTGGTGAAGAAGGTTGCCGCAAAGGCAAAGAAAGGGCTTCTTCGGCCCAGCTGGGGTCGTCGGTGTCCCAGATCATATTGGTCGCTAACGTCTTCCTCTTCGCTGCCGACACTCACAAGAGGTGCCCGCAGGTGAGGACGCACGGGCCAGACACGCTAACCCCCTTTAGATGTCTGGATATCCCAGGACAAGCTGTTTATGTCTTTGATGGCATTGAATTATCACTTGCGCATTCCCTTTTGCTGTCCGTCTGCTTGCTTGCTGCGCCCGTCCTGTTTTCCGCGTTTTGCTGAGAGGTCCGTGTGGCATTGAAGCTAAATTGCGCGTCCCAATCCAACGGCGGTAGAGAAGCATCGCGCATCGCCCACCTCACTACCTAGCCCAAACATTCTTTCGTCCGAGACAACCAGATCTCTCCGTAAAAGCCGCGTCTGTACTTGGCCTTTCCTTGCGTTTTTGCTCCTGCCTGCACTGCGTCGCGCCTTGCATCCTTGTCTACCTTCGCACCGTGCGAGTCTCAGCTCGCACTTTTACCGCTGACTCTCCTGCATCGCCCCTTGGCCTGACCACGATCCGCAACCAAGAAAACCCGTCGACAACCAATGCCGAATGACGTTTATGAACATGCCGCGGACCCTACTATAGCTTACATAGCAACTCTCGACAAGTACCTGCTGTTGCCGTTGGTCTAGGTCCTTGTCCAGATGGGTTCCGTATTGCCACTATCAAATGATGCGGGTTTCTGTTTCATTACTGTCTGCGCATTGTGAGGCGACGCAACGCCAGCCGAAGTCAACCCGTGTCAGTATTTGCAGATTGAACGGTTGACCCAGTCACGACCATGGAAAGGGGGTTTCTTGGTTATCAGAACATCAATAGGCTTTTATCAATATGCGAAGAGAAAAAATGGTAAGGATGTCATACAAGTTCCACGGCGTCAGAATCTGGTGTGTTGTCAGTGTTTCTTCAACTGTAGATACTTAGGTAAAGTTCTTGTGATTTATGCTACAACTTGTTCAATTGGCGCGTACAGAAACTCTTCTAGTCCTTAGTTGACGTCCCTTCGACGCGCTATTTAATTAGTTCGTGTTCAGATGGTATAATGTACATAATTGGAATTGAGGGCTGGTTTTTCTACTGAAAACCATCGCTTTCCTGTATACAATTTCAAGCAACTTTTCCGGCATTCTGAATCCCACTGTCATGCTCACTACTCAATAGCATTTACATTCATGGAGGGAATACATTCAGGCTTAGAATTGTCTCATAAATTATTGGCACCATAAGACAGATTTGTGTAGTACATACCGTGTGTTTCCATTAAGATGTTTCCAAAAAAAGACATCAATTGTTCTCGCACAGCAGGGTCTTCTATAACGTAATAAACGTACGATCAAGTCGTAGTATGACGTGTCGTGGGAAGGGCGACCATTTAGGTCGTTTCCAGGGTTTTCTTCCACAAGGAGCAGTTTCCGGGACAATGAAGTGATCCTCCGTCGCAAATACTTAGAGTCCAGATTTACTATAGCCTTGGCAGCGGGTTTTCAGCTTGTGAGTCCTTTGGGTCCAGTTTCACTGTGATCGGCTAAGAGCATCGTGATACATTTGCCTTAACGGTAGTACCATACTTTGTGTGTTGGTTGGATGAATAATAAAAGAATGGAGCGCAACGATCAAGGTAGCGGCGACAAAAACTAAATGCTTGAAATTCAGACAAGAAAATCAAGATCAAGGTCTCGTCTGAACACCTAACTGAGCTCCTCGACAGCTGCATGTGAAAAACATGATCATTATCTCAATGTGTTTATGTCTCCGTAGAGAACAAGCAAAATTGTGAACTGGCATGACTTTGTATTAACACTGTATTTGCTATGGTACCTTCTTGTCCCCTCATGCGGTAGACTATGGCTCAGATCAATGCTCATCTTACAAAACTTATTAGTGTAGCGCCCCTTGACGTGATGGGAGACATGCCAGACGCTTTGTCTCGTACAGCTTTGCAGCGAAGTAGTCGGAAATAGCTTCCTGTTATCATCATCCGGCTCGCCGTCTTTTAGTACCATTCACTGTGGTACCGTTAGCTCTTCGTGCCTCATCACCACTAACTGCCACCTCATCGTCGTTCATCCATTCTCTACCAGCACCAGGACTGCGCCGTCTGAACTGACCAGCACCGACTGCCACGACTTCGTCCTCACTATCACTAGCCTCTATGTCCAACAATACGGGCATCCTGAATTCTGCGTCTCCTATAGCCGGTCCGAATTCTGTAGCCGAGGTCTTAACTGGGTCTACGGTGAGGACATCGACTTCTTCGTCTTCGGCGTTTAGACGTCGCTTGTGTAGCTCCTCTAGAGGCTGTATATCGAACTCATCTTCGCGCTCGATGTATTCTACGTTCTCTTCTACTTCGACGAAATCCGGTGCGAGGGCAGACCAACGTTGGGGCTGAAGAATGGACCAGAGCCAGACGCGACCAGAATCCACTCCGACAGCAGCGACGAAAGGTCGGAATGGGTGCCATTCGACCACAGACAACTCCTCCTTGGTGCCTTCCAGGATCTTGACCAAACTACCTTGTCCACGTTCCCACACGTAAATGTGATGATTCATCCACGTAGAGGCCGTGACGTATTCGCCTGAGGGACTGAATGATACATGGTTCCAGGAAAGCCTCTGTACAAGATCCTGGAACTTATGTTCAACTTCCAGCTGGAGTGTGTCAAAGTCCAACTTTGGGTCGCTCAAGTCAGGTAGATGAAGTGTCCTGACGATACGATCGCTGGAGTTGAGCACAACGTCTCTGCCCGAGGGCGTCAAGCGAATGTAAACGATGATGTTGTTGGTGACCCTGAAAGAGTAGCGTACTCGGTGCGTCTCGGTCTCTATAATGTTCAGCCACCCCTTGTTTGTGCCTGCTATGATGTGTTGGCCAGTGGGTGAGAAGAGCGTCATAGTGGTCGTCTGCTTGGCATCCTGGGCAGTCTGCTTCTCGGAAGCGTTCTCGCGTTCTATGTCGGTTCGGTGGGGCGCGGACGATAGGGAGTGCTTGACGGGGACTTCCTCGGACATGTCGACGATGACAGGCTGGTCTTCGAAGAGGGCAGCCACAAAGACCATACTAGACTGAATTTAGCGGGCTGCCTGTAGGCATCATGTATGCACTTACTGGTTCTTTGGGTGCAGCTCTGCTATGAAGATGGCTGCCTCAAAGCGGACAGTGCGCACCCGCGAGCCATCCTTCAGGTCCCAAAGCACACACTTCCAGTCCTGCCCAGCGCTGAGAAGGTAGCGATCATTCGTGGACCAGCTGAGCGACTGAACCTGGCGTGTGTGGCCGCGAAGCTTGCGCGCGACGCCGTTTGTCTCGATGTCGAATATGACGACTATGCCGTCGTGCTGGAATCCAATCAGCGGAAATCACATGTAAGGGCGTGACATTCGCGTACCCGTCCGGACGCAAGCAGGTCGCCGCGGTGGCTGAAGCGAATTGAGGTTGAATGGCCGCTGCCTACGCGTTGTGAGTCACTGCAGTGTATAGTCAAGTCGACATATTAAACTCACGAAGGCGGCCGGTGATGACATCGGGGCAGTCCTGCGCAAGGACAAAGGGATCAACCAGTGAGAGATTCATGGTCGTGCACTGCAGACAGCGGGGTGTGCAGAAGAGCAAGCTCAATTAGCAGCATCTTCGCAGACGCGACGGCTGTTGTCCATGAAGTGAGAGTCTGGCGCGCAAAGTGAGAGTTTGGCGGTGGCAGTCAATCCGCTCTGGTCAGCCCTGGCGAGCGCGGTCGGCACGTGAGGGCCGACTAGTGTCAATGCGGCAGGAACTGTCTCTTTGTCGCCTTCTTGCTTCTACCAGAGCCACGCCCTCACCACCACCCCCCCCGCCATCACCAACGGCCGCTCCTTCATATTTAGAGCGCGTCTTCTACCTCGCCGACCCCAATAGTGCTCACCGGAGCGCTTTTAATACGCGCGCAAGACTCCCGTCTTGAGGCGCGCCCCAGCGAGCCCCCGACCCCCGTACAGCCCTTTTCCACGGGCACCACTTTCCGACCGCATCTCTTCTCGCGCGCGGCGCGCATTACTCCATTTAACATCAGGAGCAGCCGTCGACATAGCTACCACGGCAGCCCAATTTACTACTTAATACGCGGAGGAACCGCCCGGCGTGGCCACCGCGACCGTCGACCGCTAGACAGGTCTCCAGGCTCCCTCTCACCCGCAAAACCCTTTCACTGCCGCCAGCATGCCTCCGGGCGCGCCCCAGGTGTCGAAATGTCCGCTCCGGACCATCAAGGAGATCCAGTTCGGGCTGCTCTCTCCCGAGGAGATCAAGGCCATGAGTGTCGTCCACATCATCTACCCTGAGACCATGGACGAGCAGAAGCAGAAACCGCGTGAGCAAGGTCTCAACGACCCCAAGCTCGGCACTATCGACCGCATGTACTCGTGCGCCACGTGCAAGGAAGATATCCAGACTTGCCCCGGTCACTTTGGTCACATCGAGCTGCACACACCCGTCTTTCACGTCGGTTTCGTTGTGAAGATCAAGAAGCTCCTCGAGACCGTGTGCCACACCTGTGGTCTCATCAAGGCTGACTTCGTAAGTCTTCCCACGTGAAGACAGAGACTTCAGACTCCTGGATTTTGTGCTAACTGCAATATCAGAACCATCCTGACTGGGCCGCTGCCGCCAAGACCAAGGATGCGAAGAAGCGTTTTGACAAGATCTGGCGCATGTCCAAGGGCAAGACCGTGTGCATGCAGGACGTAGACGACGGAAGTGACAAAAACAAGATCCCCAAGATTCCTCACGGCGGCTGTGGCAGCAAGCAACCTGACTCCATACGCAAGGAGGGCTTGAAGCTCACAGGCACCTGGAAACAGAGCAAGAAGGACGACGATGACGGCCAAGGTGACCGCAAAGAAGTCATTACACCAAAGCAGGCACAGACCATCTTCAAGCTCATGTCCGACAACACACTTGCACTGCTCGGCCTGAACGCCGACTATGCACGTCCTGAGTGGATGATCCTCGATGTTCTGCCAGTGCCTCCGCCTCCGGTTCGCCCCAGTATCTCCGTCGATGGTACCGGCCAGGGTATGCGTGGAGAGGACGATTTGACATACAAGCTGGGAGATATCATCCGTGCCAACGGTCGTGTTGCAGAATGTCAGCAGGAGGGTTCACCTGCTCACGTAACAGCCGAATTCGAGGCACTGGTCCAATACCACGTTGCTACCTACATGGACAACGACGCCAATGGTGTTCCACAGGCGATGCAGAAGTCCGGCCGTCCGCTCAAGACTATTCGTGGTCGATTAAAGGGCAAGGAAGGCCGTCTTCGTGGTAACTTGATGGGAAAGCGTGTCGATTTCTCCGCACGCACCGTCATCACTGGTGACCCTAACCTGTCTCTGGACCAAGTCGGTGTGCCCCGATCCATTGCACGCACTCTGACCTACCCTGAGGTTGTCACCAAGTTCAATATCAGCAAGCTGACAAACTTGGTACGCAATGGCCCCAACCAGCACCCTGGTGCCAACTACGTCATTAAAGCCGACGGTGTTCGTCTTGATCTCAAGCACAACAAGAACCTTGACGACCTGCGGTTGCAATACGGCTGGAAGGTCGAACGCCATATTGATGACGACGATGTCATCATCTTCAATCGTCAGCCCTCTCTGCACAAAGAGTCTATGATGGGACATCGTGTCAAAGTCATGCCCTACTCCACCTTCCGTCTTAACTTGTCGGTCACATCACCCTACAACGCCGATTTCGATGGTGACGAGATGAACCTCCACGTTCCCCAGAGTGATGAGACTCGCGCTGAGGTTCAAAACCTGTGCATGGTTCCCAAGCAGATTGTATCGCCGCAGAAGAACCAGCCCTTGATGGGTATCGTGCAGGACACGCTTCTCGGTGTTTACAAGATGAGTCGTCGTGACAACTTCATTCCTATTGAACAGGTCATGCCTATTCTCATGTGGGTACCTGACTGGGATGGCATCGTTCCAGAGCCAGCCATTCTGAAGCCTCGACCACTCTGGACTGGTAAGCAGATTATCAGCATGGCCTTCCCGCGCGAGGTCAACATTGAGAAGAAGGAGGCCGACTCTAAGCCCAGTGCGTACAATGACCTTGTCGACAAGTCATTCTGCATCAAGGGTGGGCAACTCCTCTTTGGTCAGGTCACAAAGAAGATTGTCGGTGCTTCTGCAGGCGGTGTTATCCACATCATTTTCAACGAGCTTGGACCGGATGCAGCAGTCAAATTCTTCAACGCCTGCCAGCGCATCTGCAACTGGTGGCTTCTTCACTATGGTTTCAGTTTCGGTGTGGGTGACACCATCCCGGATCCGGCTACCTCAGACAAGATTGCCAACGAGATTGCAAAGTCCAAGGCTAAGGTCGAAGAGATTATCGAAACAGCTACCAAGGATGCGCTTGAGCCTATGCCTGGTATGACGATTCGCGGTACGTTCGAATCCAAGGTACAGAAGTTCCTCAACGAAGGTCGTGAGGGCGGAGGTACTGCAGCTCAAACGAGTTTGAAGGATTTCAACAACGTCGTGCAGACTGTTGTCTCAGGTTCCAAGGGTTCTACCGTCAACATCTCTCAGATGGTTGCCCTTGTCGGTCAACAAGCTGTGGAAGGACAGCGTATTCCCTATGGATTCAAGTACAGGACACTGCCGCATTTCTCAAAGGACGACTACTCGCCAGAATCCCGTGGTTTCGTCGAAAACTCCTACCTTCGCGGTCTCACCCCTTCGGAATTCTTCTTCCACGCCATGGCTGGTCGTGAAGGTTTGATTGATACAGCAGTCAAGACAGCCGAGACTGGTTACATCCAACGTCGTCTCGTCAAGGCACTCGAAGATGTTATGGTCAAGTACGACGGAACCGTGCGTAACTCCATGGGTGACATTGTTGAGTTCATCTATGGTGAAGATGGTCTGGATGGCGCTCACATTGAGAATCAATCTATGGATATCATCATGGCATCGGAGGCCGACTTTGAGGCTGGGTACAAGCTCGACGTTCTTGGAACCGATCACCCAGAGATCCCAGTTACTAAGCTTGAGGGTGCTACCATGTTCCAGGGTGATGTGGAGGTTCAGCGAGCTCTGGACGAAGAGTTTGAGCAGATCAAGATCGATCGTGAATACCTCCGTGCCACTGCAAGCGACGAGGACCTCGAATCCTTCCAGTTGCCTCTCAACATCCAGCGCATGATCCGGTCAGCTCAGGCGCGGTTCGGCATCAACCCAGAGAAGGCTGTTAGCAACCTTAATCCTATCGAGACCATCAGGCAAGTCAAGGAAACTCTCGAGCGACTGGTTGTCATTCGTGGTACCGACGAGCTTTCAAGAGAGGCTCAAGACAGTGCAACGTATCTGTTCAAATCCCATCTTCGCGCACGTCTTGCGTTCAAGAAGCTTGTCGTTCAGCACCGCCTAAGCAAGGAGGCTTTGAACTACGTTCTCGGAGAACTCGAAGACCGTTTCCTCAAGGCCGCTGTTGCCCCTGGTGAGATGGTAGGTGTTCTGGCTGCGCAGTCCATTGGTGAACCCGCCACACAGATGACGCTCAACACTTTCCATTTTGCCGGTGTGTCCTCTAAGAACGTCACGCTCGGTGTACCTCGATTAAAGGAAATTCTGAACATTGCAGCCAACATCAAAACCCCATCCATGTTGGTTCGCCAGACAGATACAAAGGCCACCCAACAGGATGCCAAGCGCCTGCGAAGCACAATCGAGCTCACGACTCTCCGTTCGTTGACGCAAGCGGTCGAACTCTACTACGACCCTGACATCCAATCAACGCTTGTTGAGGAAGATCAGGACATGGTTGAGTCATACTTCATTCTGCCTGAAGAAGACGAGGTCATCGAGTCACAGTCCAAGTGGCTGCTCCGTATCATCCTTGACCGCAAGAAGCTGTTGGATAAGAGTATCACTATCGGCGAAGTTGCTGGCAAGATCAAGGAAGAGTTCAAACCTAATCTGGCGGTTATCTTTAGTGACGAGAATGCCGATGAGCAGGTTATGCGTGTTCGTTTCATTTGGGATCAGAACCTCCAGAAGGATGATGAGGATGAAGATGAGCGTGACGAGCGATGGATGCGCAAACTTGAGAAGCATCTGCTTGACGATGTTACGCTACGTGGTGTACGTGGTATTGAGCGTGCTTTCATTCGAGACCACATCGTCACAGTTGAATTGCCAGACAGGTCTTTGGTACACTCCAAGAGCAAGGACGAATGCAAAGAGTGGGTGCTTGATACCACTGGTACTGCTTTGGCCGAGGTGCTGGCCATTGAAGGTGTGGATGCGACCAAAACCTACTCCAACTCTTTCATTGAGATTCTTGGTGTGCTTGGAATCGAAGCTGCACGTGCCGGTCTACTCAAGGAGCTGGGTATGGTCTTGTCCTTTGACGGTTCTTACGTCAACCATCGTCACATGGCATTGCTCGTCGACATCATGTGCCAGCGTGGTCTTCTCATGGCCATCACCCGTCATGGTATCAACCGTAACGACACTGGTGCCCTCATGCGTTGTTCTTTCGAAGAGACTGTTGAGATTCTTCTCGAAGCGGCCGGCTTTGGTGAGCTCGACGACTGCCGTGGTGTATCTGAGAACATCATGCTCGGTCAGCTGGCGCCTATGGGTACCGGAGAGTTTGATGTCGTCATGGACAATGCCATGCTTCTCACCATGGTGGAGGACAACTCCAAGATGATGGGTGGTGCTGCTGGCGCTGGCAACTACCTCGACAACGGTGCTGCCACGCCGTACGACCTAGGATCTCCCACATACGAGGGTGGCATGGGCGTAGGCTCATATGATCAGGTCTCGTTCTCTCCTATAGCTGCGGCTGGTGGAGGTGATGATCCAGGCGGCTTCACTGCCTACGGAGGCAGCTACGGAGGTGGTGGCTTCAGCCCGTACGATGGAGGTAGAAGTCCAGGAGGCTCGGGTTTTACTGGCATGTCCCCCGGTTTCACCAGCCCGGTGTCTCCGGGTTTCTCGCCAACTTCGCCCGGTTACTCGCCCACCTCACCAGGAACCGCCAGCCCTCGTTTCGCCGCAACATCACCCGGATACATGGCTTCGCCTACGTCCCCGCACTACTCTCCAACCTCGCCTCGATACGGATCTCCTACATCACCATCGTACTCGCCCACATCTCCGGCTGGCTACTCTCCGACGTCGCCTCAGTACTCTCCTACGTCGCCCAACTACAGCCCAACGTCCCCGACGTTCATGGGTGGCGCGACTTCTCCAGCGTACAGTCCGACATCACCACAATACAGCCCGACGTCGCCGCAGTACAGTCCTACAAGTCCTCAGTACCAGGCCACCAGCGACAGGCGTTCTCCGACTTCACCGACGTCACCGCAATACAGCCCGACGTCGCCACGCTACTCGCCAACGAGTCCGGCAGGGTCCTTTTCTCCGACCTCTCCGCGCTACAGCCCAACTTCTCCAGGCCCAGCCTACTCTCCTACGTAAGTCTCTTTGGTCATAGTTGTAGACACCATCGCCATACAGCACATGCTAACTGGGCCCCAGATCTCCAAAGCAATAGCTGGCTTGATGATGTAGGCAGGCTTGTTTCATCTTTTCTTAGTTGTGTATGAAAATGTTTCCTCTTCCATGGAAATGATCCGGGTGAACTCTTTGGTGAAGTCGAGCAAGCCGTCAACTCTGCCTGTTTCCCTTCGTCAAGAGTTCAACCTGACTCGATCCTTTCTACCCCATCACGGCTGGTCTCGTACGGCATGTCATGTCTGCAATGTGGTCGTTCCTTTGACTAGGCCCACGTCCGCCTCGCTTCTATCGCATGATGCTGCTCAACGACTGATGGGCTTCTTTTTTCTCATTGTACAACACCACTATTACCGAAGCTGCACTCTTTGGCGGCACCAAAAACCTGTTTTCTCTTCTTGTCACGCGGCTCAAGATTGCATACACACCCTCAAGTTCAGTGGGGTAGTCTGGCGTTTAATCATTTGCTTTCATTCCTGCTTTGATTCACACAACATATCTGCAACAAGCACAAAACTGCGAGGCGTTTGGGTGTGTGCCTTTTCATCATAATCGGAGGGTTTCAAGAGATGGACCATTTGCAAGTGTCACGTTTAGACAAATCTTTTCCTTTTGCTAGCCCGCAACAAATTGCGCAAAGGGGCTTTTCGCAGTTCTATTTGGTCGAGGAAACGAGACGAGGTCGCGATCTTGATGAGTGGCAGTCTTTAGGAAGGAGATTCAGATACGAGTCGCACAAGCATTGGTCGACTGACTAGATAATAAGAAATTTGACGATATATTGTCATATATGGCTGTGTTGTATAGGCAAAAGCAGTGGTGTGCTACGTGAAATGTCTCCGAGTCCAATGCATGTCGGTCAAATCGGTATTGGTATTGGTGATGGTATTCGTACTGATAGTGGAGACGTTTGATATCAAAGACGCGACGATAAAGACAAAATGATAATGATAAAGATGTGATGACAAAACTAGAGAGAGACAAACGCCACAGCCCTAAAACACGACAAACCAATCCTCAGTATCTGGTGGTACTGGCGCTGACAGCCTCTATACGTCAGGCTCGAAACCAAGACTTGGCTCGAGCTCATCAAGCCTAAGATCAAATGCATACACGTCTGCAAGTCTCTCCAGATTACGCCAAACGCCCGAAATGTACCTCTTCTCATTCCTAATGGTTAGATTATTACCAGGGCTGCCCTACAGCACGACTTTCATTGCATCTCGTGGATGACTTTCGTTTGGACAGTATGGACACTTGAAGCGCGATCCTTTGCTGAGCTTCTCAAGTGACTCCTGTGCAATGACATGGCCACAAGGCATCATCATGGGTGGGTTTGCATCGGTGCTCTGCTCTTTGGATACTGGGCACACAAAGATGCTGTGGAAGTGGTATTGGCTCGGTAGTGGTATCTCAACGGGTAGTTCGTCTTGGGTCGTCCATTCGGTGCGCTTCTCCTTCATGATGGACTGCATCTTGAGGAGGTAAGGGAGTGCTATTGCGCCAGCCGTCGCGGCAATAAAGAGAGGTGAGTCGGCGCTCAAACCGAGTAAGGAGCAGAACTCGCGGTTGAATGAGTGTGCTACTTCTTCCCAGGCAGTGTCGTTGTAGAAGAGGCGGCGGTATGGCGAGTCTTCAACGTTCTGCCAGAACGCCATTGCACCTAGCAGTTGTTGAATCTCTCTCTGGTACCGTCTCTGAAAGGGAGCAAATTCGCGACGTGCGTATGCCCAAGCATGCAGGGGACCACTAGGACTATCGTAGTCGTCCATTGCTTCGTCTTGACTGCCACGGGAGTCGAACAGACAGACAAACTGCAAGCGACACAGCTCGAATTCAAGGTTACTGCCACGTGCTTCTAGAACATCACTCCGCTCTCGCGCCCACTGTATTGCCGGCTGTAGATTCCGCTCATTGCGCAGTTGGTGCAGTATGTGGTACATGTCGGCGAACTGTTGTTGCAGCTTCTCCGAGTTGAAGGTTCCCTCTGCGAGATCCTTCTCCCATGCTTCTCGAATGTAGGGGTTCGGTGTGTTGAGAGTGGGCTCGGGATGTGGCGGCTGACGGCTGGCTTCTTGTACAAAGGTGGATGCTACGTCGAATTGGCCTTCGCGGAGGAGGTGCATAGCAATAGCGCGGTTGATGAGCGAGGGATGCGATGATAGTGCATCGTTGTCGGCGGAGGGTAAGGGCTTGTCCTTGAATTTCTGGTACATTGTTAGGACTCTCTCTTGAGGGTTGCGCGAACAGGGAAGCGCACCTTGTCGAGTGCCTTGCCGTACTTGTTCAGACCGGCGTAGACTGGCTTGAGGTCCTTCTGCACCGTGTCCAAAGACTTCTTAAAGGGGTCTTGGAGTTTGGCGAGGGTCAAGGGCGCCGTCTTGGGATCTGGTCGCGCACTGGTTAGCAAGCTGTATGGCCATGTCTACAGGAGAATTCCTACCCGCTGCAATCTTGGCGCGAGCCGCAGTGAGCATGTCAATCGCCCTCTGCACATGGTCGATGCTGGTGGAGAGGTTGGCGCTGCTCTCCAGCAGCTCCACTTGCTCGCGGAGGTCGTCCATGGCGGTGGTGATGGTGGTGATGGTGATAGTGAATAGTATGTCCGTGAGCGATGGTTATGATGGCACGTGAAGCTTGGGGCTGGCAGAGCAAGGTTCAGCTGGCAGTGAATAGCTGTTGTCTGGCCAGCAGAGCACTTTCCCACTGTCCATGGCCGTCGTGGGTTTGGGCCGGCCGGGGTTCTTGTCGAGTTCGCGATGGCTGTTGCCGCGGGCATGACGTGTGGGGAAACAGCGCCGCCGACCGATGCTCCGCGCCCATCACAAGCTCCGACCTGTGCACAACAACTCTGGCCTGTACTGACGCCTTTGAGCTTTCCAGATGCAGCAACACGGAGCTGGCGACTGCTGGAAACATGCATAGAGTGCCGCTCGATTCGCCGTCTGCCATCTTGTCGCCTTCTGCCCGTTGGCTCGCGCTCGGGCACCGGCGAGACTCTGTGCCTACCTTTCTACCATGAAGAGCTTGCCTTCACTCTCCCTATGCTAGCATGGCGCATCAACTACCAATGTCGCCGTCGCGGACACACTCGGAGAAGGAGCTACGGCACCAGATGCCGCCCCTGCAGACGACGTCAACCCATCGCAAGACCACGGCGCAATCTCGTCCACAGCCAGCTTCCAAAGCTCCCACCTCCGATATGATACCAGACGAGGCGAGAATAAAGTCCCCCACATCACCCGCCGGCCATCAGCGCTTCGTCCTGACCGACGTGGTAGCTGCGCGATACATCGAGGAGGACCCGACCACCTCATGCCATGTCCTCGCCCGTCGCCAGGAGATTCAGGGCTACGAGATATACCTAGTCGAGCAGTGGGCATGCTCCCGCACCCACCCCACCTTCCTCATTACAACCTATACCGGGAACCCGGAAGATACTGTGCTGGCCACAATCATAAGCGTACCCAAGAATGAGGAGGAATGGTCACCGCAGATGCGTCTGTATTTCCGCTCGCTGACCGAGTACCATGCGCGGAGAAAGGACACGCCCTATGGCGCTCTGATGGTGACAAACCTCAGTGGTTTTCCCTCTTCCCTCACCGTGATTCCAATCCCTGGCGGCGATTTGAAAAAGTACCGTGAGCCCTTCTTTGTCAACGAAAACTTGAAGAGATTGGGCTGTTCAGGTCGCCTGGGCATAAAGCTCACGCCACCAAGCAGTGCCACGCAGGCCAAGTTCCAGCAACTGTACCGAACGAGCGAGAAAATCCCCTTCAACGCATCTGTAATTGAGCTTGTGAAGCTCTGTCAAGTTGCACTTGTCTTGTTTGGAAAACTAGAGCCCGAATATGCAGACGGCCTGCTGTGCGATGTGACAGAGAAAGCTATGAATGATTGGTGGATAGACTTCGGATCGGAATACTACACAGTAGAGCCTCATGATGGCATTCTCGGTCCTACCACAGTCGCTGCATTGCTAGGCATGCTAATGGGTGCACGAAACAGATTGAGTGCATGCAACGCCGCCGTCGCAAAGGATGTCTTTGACATAGAAGCCACCAAGCGTGGTATCGCACATTTTCAGAAGTCGCAACATCTACCCAGAACCCGACGTCTCGATCGACACACGCTTGACAAATTGCGAAGAGCTTCTGCAAAGGCAGCCAGTAAAGAGGGCTGGGCCGTTCCTCGAGCTTTCAAATCTACAGTGGCTGAGCTAGGGGGCAAGGGAGGTGAGATGGTCATGGGCATTGTTGGGGCTGGACAGAAGGACGGCATCGCTGAAGTAGAGACGGTTGACATCGACCAATTTGTGGAGCTTGTGAGAGGTGAACATGCAAAGTGGTTATGGCATGGAAAGCCTAGGAAGACAGTATCGGGAGACAGCATGTTCGATCGACTTCCTGGTGGAGAAGGACGCTCAACATCGCCAGACAAACACGATCCCACAACGAAACTGGTCCATAGGGAAACAACGCTCGATCATCAACATATTGCGAAGCGCGACACAGGGTCTTCGGAGATGAAGAAAGTAGACACATCTACCCCGGATGGCCAGGAAAAAGAGAGCTTCAAGGATCCATCTTCAAAGCGGGCCGTCATCAAAGCAAAGCTGGAATCGGGTAGTGGCTTCCATCACATAAAGAATGCTGTCAGTCTGCGTACTCATGCGAGCAAAGTATCGCGAGAAGAACATGGACGACATGGGTTACATCGAACCAAGAGCGGAACAGCACAATACACAGACTCACGAACCTCGATGGATTACTATGAAAGCCAGTCCGACGATCCCTATTCCCTTACGTCACCCCAGAGCACTGCCGGCGAAGAGCCAGCCTTTACTAAACAGCTCACCGAAACTCCGGGTGATTCTGTCGTCTCTTTGAGCGACAACAAGCTAGTCGGTGGCCGCCATGCATCAAACTTGCGGAGTTCTATCGTCGAAAGCGAAGTCTCAGATCAGCCCGATGAACTACCGACCGTAGCAAGCTCTCTCGCAGGGTCTGTATATCACGGAATTGATCTCAACGAAAACCTCCCCGTTGATCAAGCAAATGAGATCCCGCCTCTCCTACGCCGTACCCAGTCCGGCGACCAATTTGGTTTCCGCCAGCCATCCCGCAACGACGACTGGTGGCCCCGTCATCTATCCTTTAGCACCGCCGAAGAAAGCGTCCTCCGTTGGACAACCATCAACGCCCGAGACAGCGACGAAGAAGCTGTAACAGAGGACGACAAAGCTGCCACCATGGATACTATTACCACCCGCAATGCGATCCAAAACCTTCATTCGACACAGCTCAAACGCCTACACAGCCAGCTTCACAGTCTCTCTTCCAAAGACCAAGCTTGGGTTCAAAATGCAGTCTCGTCTATCCTTGCCCTCTCAGACTCCGCAGACACAGACATTCAAACCCTTGAATCCATCTACTATCCTCGTCTCGATACATACCACAGTCTTCGCGAAGACACACACGCTACTGTGACGAACAATCGTGGGCAGCTTACAGCGAGTCTCAGAGAATTGGGTAATGTTGGCGATAAGCTAGAATACGAGATTAGTGCGCTAAGAGGCAAGGTCGAGGACATTGAGGATGTAGTGGGTGAGTTTGAGAGACAAGTTGAGTTTGTTGAAGGGAGGGTCGACGATCTGGATAGAGTTTTGGGCGAAAGGGAGGGCTGGTGGCGCTGGGGTGTTAGGGTGCTGACGGGCGTTGGCACAGCGCCTGGGTAAGTTGGGTCAATGTACAGAGAACAGAATTTTGTCTTCTTTTTGGGTGTTTGGGAAAGACGGCGTAGGGAATATACCCGTGTAATTGTTACCATCATTTCATTTGTATATAACGTAGGTGCATAGCGAGTGGCCGGGACAAGCGAGTGGCCGGCTTTTGCCAAGACCCCACCAAAACCACGGCTACACACGACTGTACAGCACGGTTAAGAACAGCAATCAATATTTGTGATAGACCAAATTAATCAGAAACTTCTACTACATCTTGCTTGCATGTGCGCGAGTTGTGTCCTGCCTCGCCGCAGCGTCTACAGCGTCTTTAAGACGATTCGCCCACCTCAACACGCGACCTCTTCTTCGCCTTCTTCCTATTGCTGCGCGCCCCAAACTCCTTTAGAGTTGTTAGTCGAAGACCTTCCTCGACTATAAAGGTTCCCTCCTTCTGTACTCGCTTTCTTTTATACGATTTACGTCGCGTAGCGGCCTCGTTAGCTGCTTTAAGCTCAGCGATACGCTTTTGCGATAACACTAAAGCATGCGCTATTATCTCTGCGCCTTTAGAGAGGCTTTTCACCGCCTCAACTATCAAAGTAGGTAAGCTATTTACATGCCTCTAAAACCTCTCGAGAACTAGCTTCGTTTAAGACCCTAGTTCTAGGGTATTGCTTAGGGTTTGCGACTGCCAGGGACCGTCCTCGACAGTAGGTAACGGTGGAGTACGCAGGCGGACGTCAAGCGTTGATACCACAGTGTCTAGGTTAAGTGGAACTAAGCCAGCGCCTCGAAATCCCCCTAGGATATTGCCCTTCGTGATAGCAGCGTTAAAAGCCGCTTTAAAGCACGGCAAGAACTCTATTTTAGTAATGCGAGTGATCTTGTTGCGCATCAGCTTCTCGGCTTAGCACCTATACGCCTTCTTCAACGGCGCAAAACACCCAACATCAAGCGGCTGCAGTAGGTGCGATGAATGCGGAGGCATGCAGAGGGTAATTATCTTCTTCTCCTCGCAGAGCCGGTGGAAATCAATCGAGTTGTGGCTCTCATGACCGTCGATAACTAGCAGGCGATAGCTGCTAACAACCCTCTTCTTTGTATGCTTGTCAAAGTGCTCTAGCCACTCAAGACTAAGCTCATTCGTTGTCCACCTGTTCTTAGAGACCCCAATAACCCAATCCTAGAGCAGGTCCTCTTCCTTGTACCAGGCGGAGAGGTAGTGCTTGCTGGCAAAGATAATAAAGGGTAGAATCGCCCACCCCATCGCGTTGATGCCCTGAATAGCTGTAACCCACTCCCGATTGCCCTGCTGCACTGTCTTTGGCCGTCCTCGACGCTCTGCTGCTGTAACTACCGCTCCAGTCGATATCACGCCCATCATAAAGCTAGTCTTATCAAAGTTGTAGGTGTCTTCGTCCTAGATACTATACTTAGCTTTCATATTCTGTACTAGGCGGAACCAGCCTCCTATAATCTCAGAATCCTCGCAGAGAGCTCGACTATAGTCGTACTTTTAATTGAATTTAACTTTGAGCTCTAGGCGACGCTTCACGAAGTTTGCAGCCCACCTCTTGCTAACTAGGTCCTGGTTGCGGACCCAGAGCAAATTATTAGCCATCTCCTCAACGTCAGCGAGCCGAGGCGGGTATCCTTGCTCTAATAGCTTCAGAACATGTCGGACAATGGCTACCTCTTCTGATCCTCGAAGAGCTATTGAGTTGGGCATGCTATCGCGTCGATAGGGCGTTCCGGCACGTCGTCGTCTAAGCGTTCTTTCTGGCACGTTGTAGGCTTTAGCAGCGCGATATACAGTAAGTTTCGCGTCTTGTTTAAGAGCTTGAAGTGCGAGCTGTACTTGAGATTCTTTCTGGTCTAACAAGACGTTGTTACGTTGAGGCATCGCGAGGTAGGTAGAGTTTTGGTGGGGTCTTGGCAAAAGCCGGCCACTCGCTTGTCCCGGCCACTCGCTATGCACCTACGTTACACATTAATTATCATCATATAGATTTAGAGCCCCGAAAGCATGCATATTAATAGGAACAAGAGGAGAACAAACACGTTTATTGTGCTCACCAGGGTATCACTGAAACCTTTGCAGAAAACCACCTTCACCCGCTCCTCACGCAATCTACCTCCCGGCACCGGCGCTACTCCCTCCTCCATTTGCGTCCCTCCCGTTGGCCACCCTTTGTCTATGTTCTTCTTCGAGCAAACTCTGTTGCCGAACATACTCCATGACGATATCCTCCTCCGTCTTCTGCTTCTCCAGCTTCTGCATACGCTCATTCTCCGCTTTCTCGCTCTCTTCCATTACTCTTTTGAGCTCCGCGTCATCATCCTCATGGTCATCATCTCGCATCTCTATCCTATGACTCCTATCTTCATATTCGTCATCATCTGCGGCACCAATAGCCTGGCTCATGGCATCCATAACTCCACGCTCCTGCTGTGCGCCTTGAGCTGAGTTGGCGTACTCACCCGGGTGGTTCGCGTGGACATGAGCGAGTTGCTTAGACTCGGCGATGATACGTTTGTAATCTTCGTCGTCTTCCGTATCGGCATCAGAGTCCCATTCGTTATCGCTGCCAACCTGTCTTTTCTTGCTCGTCTCGAGTAGGCTCTTCCTCAATGTTTCTTCGAACGCCTTTTGCTCCTCTTCAGTCACGTTGAGTTTGCCGGCTTCTTCCATGCTGGCAGTCATGGCGCGGTGTAGTGCCTCCTCTTCATCCTGCTGCGAGGGGTTGCTACCGGCTGGAGCACGTTCGAGTTCAGCGATTGATGCACGAATAGCAGAGGCGATTAGTCGGTCTTCCTCAGGGTCTCCTCGAGAGGACTCTGCAACTGATGCGGCAATAGCTCGCTCTAGTTCACGCTGATCTTCTTCTTCTTCCGCCCTGAGCTGTGCCTCAAGATCAGCCTGCGATTGCTGGGATGGTGCGACCGACGGGGAACTCGAAGTGGTAGTGTCCTGTCGCCTCAAAGCACGTGTTCGTTCGGCTTCTTGTTGACGCCAACTAGGAACTGTCGACCGAATTTCTGGCTCGACACCACGCCTTCTTGGTGGATCAGGGTATGGACCTGCTATGCTGCCTTGCAGAATAGAGTTTGCGTGTGCCGATTGCTGAACTCCAGGACCACCAGTCTGCGAACTGAGCCTGGCAGAGCGCTCATTCTTCTTGTCTCTCTTCTGCTGGACCAGTGAATGAAGCGAGTCCATTTGCTCAGCTCCGACGTTCCGCTTCTTCTTGATGCCCCATTTCATGTGGCCCCAAGTCTTGACGATCTCGTCACGTTCTTCTTGCGTCACCTCGGATGCTTCATCGTATCCCTGTGCAATGCGCGCTGCGATGATGTAATTCTGTACACTCTTTCCCTTGCTCTTGACCATTTCCTGGTAAAGTCCCTTCATAGCATAGCCGGGCACAGACCAAGCACCACCCATGACCCGGAATGGAACGCTCATAATACCGCGTCCAACTCCCTTGACAAAGCCAATACCACCTTCCTTCTTGGCGCCTTTATAAGGATCCGTAACGATGCCGGTTATACCGTCATATAGACCATAGCCGAATTCCTGTAACGTTCTTAGTACACATGGCACGCGACATTCCACTTAACGTACCTTGGCAGCTGTCCGCATGCCGCTCTGAAAGTCAGTAACTTTGTCGACCTGTCGTACTTCAGCTCCGTAGAGCTTCGGTACGTTGTGAAACCCCTTGGCAACGTTAAGAGAGAAGTCCATTGGAGACTTGAAGCCAGCACCAATGATCCTAGCTAAACCCTTTCCAGTGTCTACCGCAGAATCGACGTTCTCTGCCATGGACGGTTTAGGCGCTGTGTTAGAGGGAGCCGTCGAAGTAGCCGCAGATCTAGAACGACTTCTAGATCGTGATCTCGAGCCTTGTGTAGATTCAGCAAGTGCTTGGGACATGAATGTAGATCTGTGTGAAGGCGTACCAGGAGAGCCGGGGCTAGTGACTGCTGGATTGTCGGCCTGCATCCGGGCTATGTCAGCAGCAGCATCGGCAGCCGTTGGCGTCGAGGCACCACTTCTGCCTGAGCGCTCGGAGGCACCAGTTCCACTTCGTGTTGTCACCGGACGCCCACTGCTACTTCCTTCACCTATTGAAGATGTTCCAGTGCCCGTTCTCTTCTCTTTTCCTTTTTTAGATCTAGCATCAGGGTGAATGTTGAGCAACTTGAGGGTCTGAATAGGCATGTCAGCAACACCCATCATGACCGAAGTTGCAGTGCCCATTAGAGCACCAGCTGCACCAGAGACTGGATCCCAAGGGCCCTCATCCGGAACATACTCGCGAGGGCGATAACTATACTTGTAAGTAGATGGAACAGTACACTTGTGTGATTGCTTACAGTTTCATTTCGGAAAAATTCACTTCGCCTTGTTGGGCCAGTACTGTAGCCGCTTTGGCGCTCAATTTAACGTCAGTACGTTTGAGCCTCCAGACCGCAGGTTTGTTCGGCATGATAGCACATCGCAATTCGTCGTAGTTCAGCATCTGATGGAAGGACTGGGCACCCTTCTGCGTCCCGTTCTCTTGCTTGATCTTGTCGCAAAGTTCTTGGGCCCGGTCAAGTGATTCCGGCTTAAGCGCCTCACTAATAGCTCCAGCGAGCTTCTCTGCAGTGAGATCTTTGTAGGGGATGGGATCAGGCCCAGCGCCTGCCCTTGATACCATGGCCCCCCAGAAGGCTTGGTCTCCAAAGAATGGCACAACAACGGTAGGCTTTCCGGTTGCGATACCGGCTGCTGTAGTCCCGGCACCACCATGATGCACGACAGCAGAAACGCGCTTGAATAGCCAGTCGTGTGGGCAGTTCCCAAGCATGAAAACACCATCAGGCTTTCCAAGGTCATCAGCTCCCAACCCACCCCAGCCTTTAGATACCAAGGCTCGCTTTCCAGTGATCTTCACAGCATCGAAGATCATCTTAGTCATGGCGTTTGGATCGTCCACGACGATTGAACCAAATCCGATGTAAACGGGTGGCTCGCCTCCATCGAGAAAAGCTGCAAGGTCTGGATCTGGTGTGTAGTTTGAAGCGAGGTTGAGGAAGTAGAAGCCTGCAACAGAGATGTGGTGGTTCCAATCCTTGGGTTTTGGAATGAGTGCTGGAGACCTGAGCAGTATGAGCTAAATCATCCACGACCGTCTATATGAACTTACCAGCAATATGTAAAAGGGACCTTCAGTCGCGCGAGCATAGCAGGTGCCCAAACTCCGCTGATGGGGTCCAGGCGAAGACTGTCCTTGCGGAACCTATTGATGACATCTCCCAGGCCTTGCCATGTCAGCACATCGACCATGATATATGACATGTAGTTTGTAATCGTTGGGTCTGCGTTTGTAGATTGGATGTTGGCAAGCGGATGCGGGAATTGCTGCGTAGGGGACCATGGCATACTGTCCGAATTAGTATATAGATGCCGCTGAAGGGGGATAGACGCACGTGAACATCATGTGTATAGGTATGCCCAGCTTCTCGGCGCAATGTATGTGTCCGAAGCTGGGAGGGTTTGCGATGATTGCATCGGCGACGAATGGCTTCCGCAGTTGTTCTGGCAGTTGTTCCTCGATGCCCATCCACTCTTCGACCGTTTGCTGGAGAGGATCTACGCCGAGACCGTTTCCTGTCTCTATGCAGGACCTCCATGTGCCGCTCAGAATCTCTGCAATACCCTTTCTCCTCTTGCCAATATCACCACTGCGCAATGTGTCGAAGCCGGGCATCAAGCCCGGGTTCTTCACCATGAACGCCATGAGTTCGGCTGGATCACCGCCGATGCTGAAAAACTCCAATCCATTTTCAATGACGAAATCCTTGAAGGTCGGGTGTGTCGCCAAACGCACTCTGTGGCCGTATGTTTCCTTGAGCACCTTGCCTAGTGCGACGAATGGCTGCACATCACCACGAGAGCCCACGACTTGTATGACGACGTTTAGCGGGGGTGGAGGCTGCTGGCCGGGTGCACCGCCGAGGAACTCTGGGACGTAAGGTGGAGGCGGCTCGGGGTCTTCTTGTGCATGTGTGAGCTGACGCTGGATCTGTGGGAGGATGAGCTGCGAAAGGGCACGGCTCTTTTGGTCTATTCGAATGTTGACACGACCATCGTCGGCCACGACTGCATTTGTGCCCAGCTCTTCATTGTCGACTTGTCCTGGCAACTCCGTGTACGCGGGTGGTGGGTTCTCGAGACTCGGTGCGTCGTGGGCGGGAACACGGTTGATGTCTGAGCTGTTTTGAGAACTCGAGGGTGCGCTATCATGTAATCAGCCCAAGGTCGCCATGGGACGTCTATCTGAGCAGGTGGACTGACTTGGTGTGCGTTTGCGCATGTTGCTGTGCTAGTGGGGCATCGTCGCGGGTCGCGTCATTGCCCTGCCCAGGACTATTTGAGCTCGCCATGATGGTTGCAAGAAGAACGATCAGAAATAGCGCATTGTAGAAGCAGAGCTACTAGAAACAACGTCGGAAGAGGTAGCCAGAACTAAGAAAGGGTTGTAGCACTTGCAAGCCTGTATTACTCGCATGGGGGATGCACATGCGCTATGACATCGCGGAGTTTATTGGCCTGTGATTGGCCGCGGATACCCCCAAAAGCCACTGCTTGGGGCTTCGTCATCGCTCAGCCCCATGTGCCTACCTAGGCCTGCCATTTGCATCTCGCAACATTTTTCCGTCATGATTCCATGCTGTATCCGCTGGTATTGATTCGTGTCTGGTCGTGCATTCTACACCAGCGTCCTTTCACTTGTTCGGCCGGTAAGAATTAGTGGGCTGGAATTCACCGAGCATACGTCCGTGATCAAGGACGAGAGAATGATTAGATTATCATATGTAACCATGTCGTAGCACTGTTTCGAAATATGACAATCCCAAGACCACCTCAAGTCTGCCTTGCTGGCCGCCCGCGTACATCGCAACCTCATTAGTGCGACCTTACGCGTATTCGCGCGTACCTAGGCGCGTAATTCGTGTTGCCACGAAAGCCCACATAGGGTACTCTGGTCCACATAGCAACTCAGAGAGCCCATGTGCACTGCGCTCAACCACGTCCACAAAGGGTTTCTGGGTGGTAGAGAAACCATAGGTACTACCGGCCGACTTCTACCTTTTCATACAAAGATTTAAGCCATCATTCGGGAATTTGGGAGCGTCATTGTACTTACCACATAGATGGCCACACGGAAACGCCTTCGTGAGATGTTTTGGCCTTCGCCTCAGAAGCGGCTGCCTCCTGTCCATCTCCGCCCTTTTCTCTTCGCTTGTGAGATATAGAATCATCACTGCGATTGGTATCTTGGTTAAATGCTGCTGATGTCTCAAGGGCATGCTTGGCGAGCCAGATCAATTGCTCCGTACGCGTTGTCGCCCTATCGTTGGCGAGACGTGTGCATATCTTGTTGACAATGCGGCCGGTAGTTGTGGTACCCTGTGCAGCCTGTAGCTCATTAATGGCGCAATTAACGCACATGGTGCGGCCGGACGCCGAGCTGGAATTTTGTCTGAGATGGCGCTTGAAGGAAAGTGATCTAGGTCTGGCAATACTGCGCACGGTCTGAAGAGGAAGTTTGAACATGGTAGCTTGACTCTGTGAGGTTTGGAAAGCTTTTCGACAATGCTATCTTGTAGGAAGTTGAGACGCGTTTTAGGTGCGTGATGACTGCCGATGAGATACGAGCGAGAGAAGAAATAGAAAAGGGTGAGTAGGTCGAGATCAAGAGACAGCGACAGACTCGCAGAGAAGGAAGTGAAGGCCATTTCTGTGTGAGAAGGAGCTCACGGCAGGAAGTTGCAAATGTGAAGGCTCCCGTCTGGTACTGCTCTCTCACGCTTCATATCCCGTCAAACATGATCTCCATGGATGACAGAGTGTGAGCTGACCTAGCTCGATGCCAGATAAGGTTCTGTGCTATATACATTAGGGAATTATCCAGAAGTTACAGGCACAAGCTGCTAGTTATGCGATTGTGCCCAGGTGGGGTAGTCGTGATACGCTTTCCCGTGTTAGCTCTAGCCTGATCGCCCTGCAGCAATCTCCCCACGTGAGCCTGGCGCGTCATCATGGTGCATCACGCGTCAGTAAACTGGAGTTTGTCAATGTTGTCTTTGCACATGTACTCGAGGTTTGAGATCCCATCCACAGATCTCGGTGTGTTTTGATCCAGCCTTCCCATACAACACGAACTGGAATCTAGACTTTCAGCTGTAGTGTTCAGCTCGCATTCACCCAGCCACAACTCTAGCACTTATAAACATCAGCTGCTTCTGCACCTTCGGACCTACACATCTCCACCATTCTGCTCAACGCGCAAACTTACTGACTGTCTTTATGATGCTGCGTGGAAGTGCATTAGTAGGAGCTGTATTCATAGTGACAACTGCAGCATGGAACGTAGACGGTACGACATATACCCTCTTCGCATGGAATATACTAAGTCGATATAGTTCATAACCAGATCGCCTTCATGGCAGAGACCTTCTTCACACCCGAAACCACGTCCGTCCTGGCAAAGATCCTCGAGCCCAAGTACAACGGCTCAGTCGGGCGCTCCGCAGCATGGGCAGACGCGTATGCGCACACGAGCGAAGGACATTTCTCCTATCAGTGGCACTGGATCGACACGCACGACCGCCAGCCTGAATCTTGCAGTCTAGACTATACACGGGATTGCGCCAAGGGCGGGTGTGTTGTCAGTGCTATTGCAAATCAGACCAAGATACTACAGGAATGTGTACAACAAGTGTATGCTGATGATTCGATTCGAAGCCAAAACCTGACATGCTCTTATGCACTCAAGTGGGTAGCTCATTTCTTGGGCGACATCCACCAGCCCTTGCATGCGAGTGGTCGCGCTGTAGGAGGCAATACGTTCAGGGTGGTGTTTGGTGGAGTATCGACGCAGCTCCATGCCGTAAGTGTCTTTTCTTGATGGCGAGATGACATGCTAACAAGCAAGGTCTGGGACGGCTATCTACCATATTTCGCGGCCAATGTCCAGCAGCCTTTCTCAAACCAGTCGATCGACCCATTCTTCTCAGGACTCGTTACTCGTATTCGTAAAGACCAGTTCTACTCGGCGCCGTACATGTGGCTGGCTTGCACCAACCCGTCAACACCCGAGGAGTGCGCTACGAGTTGGGCAAAAGAGAGCAACAGGTGGGATTGCGATTATGTGTATAGTCGCGTGGTGAACGGCACCGATCTTGGTACCAGCGGATATGCAACAGGCGCTGTACCCATCGTAGAGCTGCAGATCAGCAAAGCCGCGCTCAGACTGGGTACCTGGCTGAACAAGCTTGTAGAAGAGGCCAAGAGTGCTGTGAAAGAATCCGAAGTGATGGAGCTTTGACATGGCGACTGAACAATTCGGATTGGCATCTCGGGAATATTACTACACCCGTATCATACTCACGTTGCGTCATCTTGATTCTCTCCACATGACAGCTCAGCCACTACTGACCGAGAATGCGAACCAGTGGCGCTGATGGATTGCCTTCAGCCCTACGAACATGCCGGGACCCCACATCGGCATGAGTTCCATGTCCTACCCCACATCCGTTATATACGCTTCCATCCGGCTGTGATAGCAACAAGGAACTGATCTGCTTTTTGCGCTTTTTGCACTGTGAATACATTCAATAAAGCAAACTTCAAGCTCTATGCGATATGGCTTTTGACGAGTTCAACGACAAAGTCACACCTGCAGTATGTACATGCATCGGCCCCACATTCGCCTTTGTGATTGCTCTCTAGTATATTTAAGAACATCAAATTGCCCATAAAAATACACCTTTTTACTGTGGGAAGAACCGGATTATCAGGATTTTGCTGACGACTGTCTCAGAACCCTAGCCGGGAAACTTCACCAAACCGCGGTTCTTCTGTCCACCAATCAGTTGCCATACCCAAGCCTTGCAAACCACTCCGACAATGGCAGCAAGAACAAGACATCGACCGCGAAGCGCAGATAAAACTCACCAAACTTGTGCATATGCGTTACCAACATCCCAATCTTGATGAAATAACCACTTTCCTGCGTGATTTTGGTATGAGTGTAGCCCACAAAACACAGGGCAAGAAATGGTTCAAAGGATACGGCGAAGACCAATACGTATACTACGTTGAACAGGGAGAGAAGAGGTTCTTAGGCGGATGTTTTGAAGTGGAAAGCTACGCAGAGCTAGAAAAGGCTTCCAGAGTCCCAGGGGCAGGACCCATTGAGGAATTGATCGATGCGCCAGGAGGTGGCCACACGATCACATTACATGACCCAGAAGGCTTTCCCATCAACCTCATTCACGGCCAAACTAAAAAACAACCCGGTCCCTTTCCGGAAGTCCTGACGACGAATTACGAAAATGAGAAGCCACGAGTCGCACGGTTCCAGCGCTTCAAACCGGGGCCGGCCGCAGTGCACAAACTAGGCCACTATGGTCTTTGTGTACAAAACTTCCAAGCAGAAATGCAATGGTATACGCGCACTTTCAACATTGTACCTACAGATTTCCTATATATCAATACCCCCGAAGGCCAACAGAAAGACGTAGCAATCTTCGCCCACATCGACATCGGCCCTTCCTACACAGACCACCACACAATCTTTCTCAGCACAAATCCTACATCTCACGTTCATCACTGCAGCTTCGAAGTCCATGACTTTGATACGCAGAATCTGGGGCACGAGTGGTTGGCGCAAAAAGGGTACACGAGCGTGTGGGGTGTGGGACGACATATACTGGGTAGTCAATTGTTTGACTATTGGTGGGATACGACAGGGAATATGATTGAGCATTACGCCGATGGTGATTTGGTAAATGAAGAGACGCCAGTAGGATGGGGTGAAGCGGGAGACGAATCGCTAGCCGTGTGGGGGCCTGAGGTCCCGAAGTGGTTCTTGGATTGATGGAAGATGGAGAGTAGTAAACGTGGAAGTGGTCTGCTTATTTTGATGCTCGATTTTTTCCAGACAACCTGAGATTCACGTCTTTCCCTTCCCACGATCCTACCAATCCCTCGCCTTTCCCCATCCCCGATCCGTAACCCCATCGTTCCCAAAATACCGACCACTAACTCGCTCTGTCTCCTCCCCCAACCCACCATCTGAATTCCCTTTATGACCCAACTGTCCTATACCTAACCGTACCGGTATCCTTGCACCCTCCTCCAAAGTTTTAGGTGGCCTTCCAATCTGATTGCCCATATCACTATCCACCCATCCCGGGCAGCAGCAATTAATCGCCACATTCTCGTTTTCCTTAGCAAGAACCACCGTGAGAGCATTCATAAGCGCTTTGCTGACTTGGTAAGATTTTGGTGGTGCGCCGAAGCCAGCAGATTCCTGATTCTGGGATTGAACAGATCTGATGTACTCTTGTGCAAGTGTATCGATATCTGGGATGGAAGTTACGGAACGAAAGCGAGACTGTGTTGCTGGCGGGTAGTTTGACAGGACAGAAGCCGTACTGGACACGTTCACGATGCGCGCACCTGGTGTGCTCTTCATGTTGCCTTGTTCGAGGAATAGCTGGCACACTTGCTTGGTACCATGGTAGTTGACGTTGACTGTTTGCTCTGCAGATTCTGGTGTCTCGTTGTTGTTGTTGTTTATCCCGGCATTATTGATCAAGACATCAATTTTGCCGTTGTCGTCAAGTGCTAATTTGAGAAAGGACGTTATGGATGATTTGTCTGAGACGTCTAATTTTGCATATTTGATTTCGTTTGGAGGTTGAACTTGAGCTTTCAGATCTACGCCACCACGAGAAGTGGCGTAGATATGTAGGGGTTGTGGGTGCTGTGTGCTGGCGAGGAGATGGACGATGCCTTGTCCGATCCCGCGGTTTGAGCCGGTGACAACTATTGTTAAAGGTGACGACATGGCTTTCGAGATCAAGTATGAATTTATTGGAAAGTAATGAAACTTCCACACTGTCATGACTACTTCCAAAACTTTAAGTACATGTGTACTTATGGGAGTCGTGATGTCACCTATGTGGTCGAATCCATGACGTATCAATCATCGCGTGACCGCGTAAAGAACACAATGGTCTCGTCGACCTACTCGACATATTATTCCCACAAGAATTCTTTTCACGGGGATCCGTTCAGATTCCATATCATCGTTCAATGAATCGTAAGGCCACATTGGTTTTAAATACTCTTGGAAGCTAGCGCATTCAGTCATCATCTCTCAGTTTCGTGAAGATACCCGTTTTGAGAGGACTTCCGTGACACAAGCGGTATTTTCCATGGCACCAGCGTATATCTGACGACAGAATTTCACCTTGTATACGAGTTCTTCGGCTATAAAGTTGTTGTGTAGCATGCTTCAAAACAGCCTACTCCAACTCGGCTACATGCCTAGGTAGCAAGCTCCAACTCGGCTTGTTCTAAATCGGTTAGCTCCAACTCAACTTACCCCAAAGCTCCGACCTACCTAATCAATTCAACTAGCTCCTGCTCGGCTTTTCTCTGGTTTGCCATTCTAATCGACGCATGCCCTTTTGCAATAATGTGCATCTGACTGTTGGCAAAATCAAGAACGTTTGAGCCAACATCATTTAACAATTCAGAGGGTAGGTCAGGTTTGATTAACAAGCAACAAGAAAGGTTTTTTTTTTTTTACAACGGCTTAGCTCAGTTGCCAAAATATTCGTCATGACGGTGTCCACAACATCTGCTATGACTGAAAACTTTTCTTATGATCCATTTTCTTATTCTTCATCGACTTTACTACTCTCTTCCCTTGTCGACATCCTGTCTACGACCTCTTTCAGGTACTCCATTTCTTCAGCTCCGAATCTATCATGGTTCACTCAAAACTATTTGCGCCTATCCGAATAGGACGCGTCGACCTACAACACAGGGTCGCCATGGCGCCATTGACGCGTCTACGCGCGGATAAAGATCACGTCCAGCTCCCTATGGCTGTGGAGTATTATGCCCAGCGAGCTGCTGTGCCCGGGACCCTTATCATTGCTGAAGCGACCCAAGTCTCTCCGGCGCATGGTGGAGTACCACACGGCCCTGCGCTTTGGAATGAAGCCCACATCACAGGATGGAGAGACATCACCAACGCAGTTCATGAGCGTGGCTGTAGTATTGTATGCCAATTGGTTGCTCCAGGCCGAGCAGCGGACGCCGAGCAGCTCAGAGCAGGCGGGGATGAGGTGTTGAGCTCAAGTGGCATAACGATGCCTGGGGGGGGGGTTGCACCTAAAGGGGGGTCAACTACGGGACCGCGCGCAATGACTGAAGATGAAATTTGGGGGTGTGTTGCGGACTTTGCGCAAGCAGCAAAGAACGCTATCGCTGCTGGATTTGACGGCATAGAGATACACGGCGCGAACGGATATCTAGTCGATCAGTTTTTGCAAGATACATGCAACCAGCGGCGCGATACTTGGGGCGGAAGCGTAGAAAATCGCAGTAAATTCGGCATCGAGGTTGCAAAGGCTGTCGCAGCCGCTATTGGATCAGATCGCGTGGGATTCCGCTTGAGTCCATGGAGTTCTTTCCAAGGCATGCTCATGTCCGACCCTATTCCCACATTTTCCCACCTTGCCGCGCAACTCAAGGAACTACAAATCGGCTATCTACATATAATCGAGTCCCGGGTGGACAATAACGTCGATTGCGAGTCCACTCAGAGCATCGATTTCCTGCTTAATATCTGGGATAATGTAACACCTGTTTTGATAGCTGGTGGCTATACTCCAGACAACGTGTTTGAAGCCGCTGATGAGAAGTATGGTGCATCAGATATCGTCTTCGTCTTCGGACGGCACTTTGTGTCCAATCCAGACTTACCATACAGACTAAGGAATGGTCTGGAATTGAACAAATATGATCGAAGTACATTCTACACACCAGAGAGCCTCCAAGGATATATTGACTATCCCTTCAGCAAGGGGTTTCAACCTGGTGTAAGACTGTAAGATCTAGAGATGCTTAGTTTCCAGACGGCATGATAATAAATTGTACAATTAGGGAATCTGCTCCTTCGTTTTTTGCTATCGAAATCTGCTTGTGTATTCGCGTACTAGAACGATGGCCGTTAAGCATTCTCCTCTTTGTCGTATCGGTTATCTGACTGAGAAGTAAATTGATGAGAGGTTAGACAAAAAGAGATGAGAAAGGTATGAGATGAAGCCAGCGGAACCTGTACCCACACAAGGCGGTAAATCACGACGAATACATCAAGGGTCCATGAGGTCAGAATGATATTCGCGAATCAGCGTAGGATATGCTAACTCGTTTAGGCTGCTCATGTAGGTACTGCAGCACAGTCATCTTGGTACTCCAAGCCCACAAAGCAACGCTAAGCGCCACTTCAGACCCCGCGAAGAAGACGTCATATCTAGTACCGTCTTCCATACCCCTCCTCACCGTATCCTCCAGAGCCACCATAGCCGCCAGAGCCATATTCTTGTCTCCTCTGGCCATATTCATCTTCGTCATCACGGCGACGACCGTAGCCTTGAGGCTCTTCGCCAAAGCCTCCAGGGACACCAGAGGCGCCATAAGCCTGATCGGATCGTTCACCACCGTATTCCTGACCTTCTGAACGGCCATATCCACCGGAGCTGTAAGGGTCAGCACCGTAACGAGATGATTCCTGGCGGCCATACTCTTGGCGGCCGTAACTCGACTCTTCCTGGCGGCGGCCATATCCGGACTCCTCTTGACGGCCGTATCCGCCAGTACTGTATGAGTCAGCACCATACTGCGGCTGCTGACGGCCGTAGCCTCCAGTTTCACCGCCGTATTCTTGACGTTCGTACCTGGATGGTTGTTCACGGCCATAGCTGGGTTCCTCTTGACGACGACCGTAGCTCGACTCCTGGCCGTAGCTCTGCTCCTGGCCATAGCCTCCCGAGTGGCCTCCAGAATGACGCTTGGGTGAGCGGCTGCTACTCTTCTTGCGACGGTGCTCTTGCTCGCGGGAGCGAGAGCGACGTCTGTATTCACCCGATCCTGAGCGGCGTTTGTCAGCATCCGAGTCTTCGTCACCGCTGCCATGCTTCCGGTATTTATTGCGCTTTTTCTCCTCCTTTTCACGCTTCTTGCGTTCCTTCTTCATTCGCTTCTCGTACGAATCTTCGCCGCCCGAATCGTTCGAATCGTCGTCGTCGGAGTGTTTCTTGGACTTACCACGTCGTCTGAACGTTTGTTAGTCTATAATCATGATAGTGCAAGTGAGTGGCTTACTCTTTCTCCTCAGAGTAGTACTCCCCTGAGCGGTCGAAGCCTTCGCGCGTCTCCTCGGAGCGCCATTCACTGCCGTGCTGAACACGACGCTCCTCCCGACGCTCATACCCACTGGAACCACTGTAGCCGGTAGTCTCAACGCTCTGCTCGTAGCTGTAGGACCCGCCACGCTCATCACGCTCCTGACGGGAGTACTCTTCGCGACGTCCACCGCTTGGGTATTGTGTCTGCTCATACTCAGCGCGACCGTAGCGATCGCTATCACCATACGAAGATGCCTGGTGATGACCGGTTTCGGAGTATGACTGAGTGTAGGAACCATCTTGGCCGTAATGCTCTTCCTTGCGGCCCTTCTTTTCGTTCCCTCCAAAAGCGTCACCAAGCAGAGAGCCACCAATGCCGCCAACTAGACCACCGACAAGACCGCCCAGGGCACCGCCACCTACAGCTTCACCAGCAAGCTTGCCAACATGATCAGTGGCTTGCTGAATCTGTGGGTTAACACCACCCTGTCCTCCGGAAGAACCGAAGTTATTCGCCATACCCAGAGGTTTGCCGCAGCCGTGGCCCTTGTCGTGTACGTTCTCCTTGTGGTTGCGAAGGTTTTGTACACCGTCGCGACTGAGTTGGTCACGGAACTCACGCTTGGCTCTGCTGTCTTTGGAATCCCACCATTTCCCGACAGTGTCGAGCATGATTTGATGGCATTGTGTAGCTCCGCGATCCCTTCCTCCGCCATGTCTCTTCTCTGCCATAGCAACGGCAGGATGGTGGAAGACACCCTTGATGATGCGATCAATGGTTTCCTCGGGATCAGCCTCACCGTCCCAGCACTGAACGACTTGGGGAACAGCCCAGCTCAGTACGGCAGACGCTACTCGACCGGCAGGCTCGTTGAGCACGTTGGAAAAGTGGTCCTTGGAGAGCATGCTGTGGGTTGGATCGGTTGAGTAGTCGTCGTTAAAGACAATGTGCTGCTTCTCGCGGGAGCTTGCAATAACCTCGCTGGATCCAGTCTCGAGCTCAGCCTTGACCTGGCTAAGAATAGGCAAGATATAAGGCGCAAGGAGACTGAAAACAAAGACGGTAACTTGGCTTTGAATCTCCTCGATCAGGTCTGGTAGGATCGGAATCTTCTCGATAAACTCAGCGATGGATTGCATGATCTCATCGTGGAACTCCATAATGGGATAAATTTGCTTGACCAGCTCGCCAATCTGCTCTGTAAAGGCTTCAGGTTCCTTGGGAGTAATCTGGATGTTTCCCATGGCAGCAGCGTTGGCGTTGTCGGCGAGCTCGTCAGCCTTGCCAGATTCGTCTTTGCCGCCAAAGATGCCGTCTGGAAGCTTGGCGAGAAGCTCCTGAATTTTGCTCTTGTTCTCGCTCCTTTCAGCATTGGCAATTGCGCCTTCGAGTTCCTGCAGCTCGGATTGTGTGGCCTTGTCGGTAATCTCTCCGCACACTGAGTGCAAAAAGTCGACACCACCGAATGTACCTGTTATTATGGGGTATACCTGCTTTCCGGCGGCGCGGACATCAAACAGGGCGTTTCTGCCCACGTGAGGGAATATGTCACGATTCTCTTCGTCGATCTCAATCAAGGCAAGCTCGACGTAGTTTGAGTGGGCAGAGTAGTCCTCCATACAATGGGTTGCAGTGCCGAGCAGTCTCAAGGCTTCGTAGAAGTCGGGACCACGTCCTCCTGAGCGTCGACCGAGATCAATGCAACGCCTGAGAAGGTCGCGGACCATGCCCGCCGATGTTGTGATGCCCAAGTCTTCTGAAGCGATGTAGTTTTTCAGACCGGTCCGCTCGTCGACACTAAGCTCGCGTCTCTCGTCAACGGGACCTCGTAGGCGTCGGTCGTAGTCGCGGGCGTCGAGGTTGTCGGCATAGTCCTGGACAGTCAGTCTCTAGTCATGAGTAGGCAGGCCATGTGCTAACCTTGGGGTTGTCAATATGCCTAAAGGTAGGTGTACCAAGTCAGTGTTTGTTTCACGTGCAGTCTGTGCAGGGACATTTCTTACTCTTCTGGTCGGTAGCATCCAAGGCGATCGCGCGTAACCTCGAACTCCTTGGTTCCGTAGCCGAAGCTCATGAATCCGAGCACCCAGAGGAGGATGCGGATGGCCTCTGCAGAGACCATCTTGACGGTGCCGACATCGACAGCCTGCGAGTAGTCGCGAAGCCAGTTGCCAAAGTAGACGCGCTTGACATCCATCTTGCTGAACTTCTTGCCAGTCTGGCCGCTAATGAGCAGGGTGAGCAGCGTGTCCTCGATATCTCCATGGCGCCAGTTCTGTCCCTCAATGGCGCTCAAGCTCGCAATGTTGCCGGCACCGAAAGCTGCCGTGGGCCTGGCCCAAAACACGACGAGAATGAGGCATGGGAGCCAGATATCGCTGATCTGCGGCATCGTGCGTGTGCTGTCGTGAGCTCTTGTGAATAATCAGGGAAGAGTTTATGGGGGTATAGAGAAAGAGTGTGTGTGTGCAGGCGTCGAGCGACACGGCGGGGGGAGCTGTGTATGTGAATGCTGCTAGCGCACGTTTCAGCCCCACCAAAGGCTGACGTCGAAGGGTCCACATGTCCTACTGATCGCCAGGGAGCAAAGTGTCCGACCCAGCTTTCTCTTGCACCCCTCAAACACGTTTATGCAGATATGATAGAAAAAGAACAGCGTATGACTTGAGACTACTTTTTTTCAAGTGCTTTAACTTGGACGAAACGGGCTCCTTCGTACTGGTGCATACCCTCAGCTGCTACATGAACATACACATGAACATACCTACACAGCAAAACGAACCCCATACTGACACTATGTGCTCAGACAGGCTTGACAGATGTGTGCACCTTATATTCTAGACAATGGCAAGCTGGCACGAGACTATGAAGGTGCGACAATATCAGCTGGCAGATGGGCGACGACTGCGCGCGGCAGACTGAGCCGTCGCCGAATAGACTGAGCATGTCGCTGATACACACGCATGCCAAACATCTTAGATCGACCGTGTAGTATGAAATACAGACTTCTCAATGGTGCTGCCACATGTAGCGTACATGAGCGCAAGCCGCATCGGGATCGCCGGGCAGAGCACTGCTGTATCGAGATACGTGAGAGACACTTTCATTGGAAGATCAAGGCCGATTGGAGTCTGTTTCTGCCACCTCCGGCTCTGAATGGCTGAAAAAGGTAGTGTGGTGACGATGAGAGACTGGTGGCTTGTTGGCCAGATGCCCAGTCATGGTTGCGCCCGGCTGTTTTTCAGCTGAAAAAGAGCCCGCCATCAGGCGACCCGAGTTTGCCGTAACAAGAGCGCATCGCAGCTGCCAGCAACTCACAACGTGCAACACCGCACATTCCTATGTGCACCAAGTCCATCGCAGAATCCATCTTATCTCGGTGCGACACCGAAAATATCGTATCCATTCAATACGACACCTTTGTGGGAATAGTCAGGCCAAGGGCAGTCGCGCGCATGAGATGTGGCCGTGAGTACAAGACATGTCATTTTGGTAACGAGTGATTAGAAATTAACCTATAAAAAAGGTCATACAAATCTAAAGCCAACGCCGACAAGGGGATATCATCCTCCATAATGCGATGGTCCGCCGCTCTATGTATCCCGAACCATGGTGCCAACTGGCTTCCAATTCCCAATACCGCGGCAGCTTAAACAAACAAAAGAAATTCCATCCAATCGTGACCCGGACTCAGTAGTTGAAGACCGTCAGCGACGGGTTCAGTACAATGGGCAACAGGCAGTGCATGATAACGGTCACGGCCCAACTAGGTACGGTTAGCGAAATGTCAATGATACTGGAGTAAAAGGCAGTACTTACGGCAAGACAGCGGTCAAACCGGTAATCTCCCATCCATGAGGAGCAAAGCATCCAAGGTAGATCATGCCACCAATCATGGCAATCATGATCATGTACATCCACTTGAAGCGCTTCCAGATCTTGGGCAACTCTGCGAAGAAGTTGGAGTTGTCCTTCTCCTTGGCTGTGGCACCCCAACTCATGTCGATGCAGAACATGTGCGAGCAAATGGCGAGCAGGATGTGGAATGAGACACCGCCGAAGAAGATCATGAAGAAGGGCATCCACTTGAGGTTCTCGAAGAAAGCACCCAACAAACTGGCCTCACCGATACGGTAGCGCATAATGGCAAAGCAGACGTTTGACATTCCGTTGAAGACGATGAGCAAGACGATGAAGATCTTCCAAGATTCGACATAGTACTTGTCGAGGTCGCCATTCAGCCATCCGACAAGGAAGTAGTTGAGGGCACCAAGGGGAACAGCCGAACCGAGAGCGTAGTAAGAGAAGATGTAACCGCAGATAGAGATCTTGGAAGACAGCTGGATGTTGGAGAAGATGAAGGTGCGGAAGAGCTTGGTGAATGGCGACTTCCACAACCAGGTGTGGACGGGGTTGAAGACCAATTCGTTGCAACCGTACGCGTATTTCTCCCATCGGTCCAACTCGTCGAAGACGGATAGCGAGACACCCTCTTTGAAACCACGGCCGTGGTAGCTAGCAAGGCGGACGATGTTACCCTTGATCTGGAGACGGAGCGCAATATCGAAATCCTCGGAAACGTGGCTCTCCGACCAAAAGCAGACGTAACCATCATCTTCAGGGGGGTTGCCGACTGACTGGACAGCTTGCCAGCGTAAGAAAGCGTTGTGACCGACGAAGGGGGCGACTTCACCACTACCGACTGAGAAGCGGATAGCAGTGTAGACAAGGTTGGTGAAGTAAGTGATACCGTTCTCAAAGTAATCCCATGAGACTTGCATGACACCAGTTGCATGTTGAACGATAGCGACTTCAGGCGACAAGAACATCTCTGCAGCTCCGTACATGAGACAATCTTCGGGAACGATGGTATCAGAGTCGACGATAAGGATGATCTCACCCATACGGATGTTACCACCAGCCTTCGCGCGGGGATCAGCAGTAAGAACCTGGTCGAGAGCCTCGTGGTAGAGCGCAAGCTCCTCCTCCTCGGAGATAGAAGCGTTATCCTTGTCATAGCGGTTGTCGACCAAGCTTTGGAGAACATCCTCTACCTTGTTGGAGGTGTTGAGGGCGAAGTTCATGTTAGAGGCCTTCTTGAACTTTCCACGGCGAACGAATCCTTCATGGTTGTGCTTGGGACGCGAGACCCATCCGATGTTGTTGTTCTCGTAGAAGCGAAGGAACTTCTCGTTGTCCTCCTCAGACCGAACAGCCATACCGTCGTCGTTGATGAAGATGCGCGCAGTTCCACCGCGAGACTCGTAGTAGGAGATGGCGGCTTGCAAACTGGCGACAGTAGGCTTGACCACACCCTCAAGGGACTCGGTGTAAATTGGCATTTGGATAGTGATGGTGGATGGGGTGAATCCTTGAGCGCGGGCTTGGGCGAGATTAGGCTTGATGGCTGAGTGGAAACGGCTGTTTGACTTGACACCAGTGACAGGTCCGAAAACCTCAAAGATGTTACCCATGACGACAACGACGAAGAAAAGACCCAAAGCGATCCAGAGCGGCTCCGTCAAGATGAGAAGAATACGAGGGTAAAAGTGGTCAGTCATTGTCTGAAGGATGATGGCTTTGTTACCAAGACCGATGACGAGGATGATGATCAAGACCATGGCAAGACCAACGAAGATGGAACTGGTGAAGATGAGGGGGCGTGCAAGCGACTCCTTGGGGCCATCAGCCTTCTCAAGATCACCATCGACCTCTTCAGCGTTGACCTCAACATCATCCTTCTTGCCGTCGATAGCGAAGTCGACAGTGGATCCTCCAAGAGTAGAGTTGGCGCTGGACTGGATGGCGCTGTCGAAACCACTGAAAGGGTTCTTGGAAGTACCCCAGACCAAGGCCAGGATCCTGGATTCGATCTCCATTGCCTGGGAAAGAATAGCACCAAGGTCGTCGTGCCACACAAGAAGGAGCCTCTCCTGACGAATGAGAGCTGCATATTGGAATTTGCGGATGGTACTGGAGGTGGCTACCTCTGCCATGGATTCAAAGATTTGGATCTGAGAGCCGTTCTGGAACATCAACTCCGTCTCGAAGGGCTCGAGCACGTCGAAGATGGCTTGGGTGCCGTCAGTGCTCATGGTGAGAGCAACACCTGGGTTGATCCTCTTCACTGCCGAGAGGAGGTCCTTGTTGGCCGCTACAGGTTCTGTAACGTATTCTCCTTGACCCTTTCGGATCAACACACCCTCGCAGGAGCCGGGCGATAGGGCACTGGAAGTCATCCATCGCATGGAGCAGGCCTTAGCGTAAAGGTGCTTGATGATCTGTGAGGTGTGAGATGGGGTTTCTAAGATTGCTGATGATTGTACTCACAGCACGGTACCTTGAATCTTCATCGATCTTCATGGTCAACGGTCGGGACATCGGAGGGCGGCCTGTGGGTGTCTGAGGTGTGGAGTAGCGCGAATCGCTGACACTGCCACTGAACGATTGCCGGCTGGAGGGGATGAAGGGCCTGTCCCCATCGTGGGAAGGTGTTGCGGAAGACATGTCTGGGATGTCACAAGGATTAAGATGGGTGGTATGGGTAGTTAAGGGATGTTGCTAAGCGATTGTATGAAGCAGACAAGTCTGCTAAGAGATGGGTGTTGTGGTCTGAGCCAAGAAACGAGGGAATGGGCAAGGAGCCCTGCGAAGATCAGTAAAAGCGCAAGAGTGTAGAGACTGGAAAGAGATCTGAAGCGGTCGACGAGCAGAGGTTATCAACGCGGCACAGTTGGTAGTGTCTACACAATTCTCTCCGACTACGCGAAACCAAGGCCCCGCCACAATCCTTAGCGACCAGGTCAAAGATACACTCATGCTACACACTATCGAATGTTCGGCATACCCCTTGTCTAGCACGTTCGAGTCTCAACAAGACTTCTTACGCGAACGTCCCGATTGAGGTCACTGCGTCTGTCACAAACGCTATCTCGCATACCTCACCATCCAGAACCGGCGGCACCGCCAGGCCACCGGCTGCACCTAGCGATCCTGTCATCTATCGATATTCTTGCCAGCGCACGCCCCGGTCGCTCTCCCGTCTGCTGGGCCTTGGTGGGCCGCGATGTTGGGACGGTGGCAATTTTACTAGCAGCGACGAACATCTGTTTCGCCGGTGCAACACCATAAGTCTACGGGTCATGATCGAGATCGATGTCAAAAGGGGATGTGAAATCATGTGTCGCATTCGGATACCTTGCATTTCTCACGCTTGTGCCTGAGCTAAGTGGAACAGCTTAGCTTAGCCGCTGCTATACTGGGCGTGCGCCAGTTTTGACGTTTGGGCCGGAGGAGAATTTACTTTTGTCGAACGTTCGGTGACCTCCTCGGCTTCGCGTAGCGGGATTGTCCAGCCAGCCTCGTGCGCTGTAGCGAGTGGGAGTCAGGTCGAAAGTGGAGACGCCTGAAGTCCTAGTCCTCCATGGAACCGGGCACTTGGTGTCTTGGACCGACCGAAGTGGCCGGTATGCTACGCCGCAATTCCTCTGACGTCCAGGTCTACACACGCGCCACTCCGAGATGTTGTGAACAAGCGGCATACATCTTGGGAAGGGGTATAGGACCCTGCAAATTGCTTTTACGACAAGTCCCCGTCCCGCGAACGGTTGAATCCCACGTCGCCAACCAAGGCAACGATCAAAGCGTGCCGTCATGCACGTCGCCCTTGATAAGCACCCTTGCAGGTTATCTATTGTTAAGATTAGGACGTTGTTCCGCGTCTATCGACCCTGCAACACCGCCTATCGAACAACACATAAAGCAGCTCGCCACTGTCCAGCCACACGTCACAGATTTTCTGCCTCAACTCTTTAACTTTGCATGACGCCATACCCAGTTGGGTCGTATCGAGTCAGCAGAATTACTAGTTGACAGAGTTTCGATTGCAGCGGTGGAGCTACTGAATGTGCGACGCACCATCGAGGATTCGCGCGTTTAACCGGTCCGCCGATAAGTCGACCGACAACAATGGGGGTCAGCACGCCGAGGTGCAGGATTTAGCCATCAACGTGCAGATACGGAGGGCAGGATACAATATCGATAGCATGCACACTGGCAAGCCATCTATGGGATAATCCACCGATGCATCGAGTGCTCTAGACGGGACTACAGGTGCGCGACTTTAGGTTCACCCTTTGCCTGGGTACAGGCGTGGAAAATCCAAGTGAAGATCGCGTGGGTTTTGAAAGGCGATCGGCCGGGCGCTAATCTGGGAAGGAACCATAGAATGATGTGCCGTGGCGTCCGACTCCCAAATCATCCTCTCAAACGTCAAGCCTCTGCCCAATTCATATACGGCCGGTCAAATCCTTCTGTATCGCTAGCGGCATGTGGCGCTGCCCCCTGGCACTTTGACTGCAAGGCTGTCACACTAGCTCTGCGCTTATCTCATGGCTTTTGACGTACCTGCGTCTAAAAGAACGCTAGCAGCTTCGACACTACTGTGCGCTATCTTCAAGACGTAGCTGGCGACTGGTTTGAAACTGCCATGGGCACTATCCGCCCCTTGCACTTGCAGCAGCCATTGCGTCGAGAACGGTAGATACGTCTAGAGCCTGTTGATTGTTCTAAATCTAGGCTGTCGAATCCGAGCATCTCGCGCTTCCCGACGACGGTTCAGTCTACTATCGATTTATCGGTGCCGCACAAGTCAGCGCGGCGTTCGCCTGGCTTGTGGTATTGATACTTCAGCTCCCAACAACGTCCCCTGCATCATTTTTGTGTACTCTTCTAATCTCCTTAGACGAGGTCGCGTACGGCAATAAACTACCTTGCCCATCGCTGAACACTCTGCCATTTTTGTATCCTGCATTTGATACTTCCACTTATCTCAGATTATCACAATGCCTTCTTTCTTCAAGCGTAACAAGAAGGAGAGCCCTGAGGAGGAAACACAGCCTCAGGCTCACTCCCAAGATGTCCCAGACCTTCCTACCGGCATGTCGCAAAGGATGCGTCCCGAGTCCTCATCACAGGGAACCTACATACCCAGGAACCCCTCCAACCTTTCATTCGGAGGTCCTGTTTACGGAAGTCAGTTCGGAAACGCTTCTGAGATACGCAAACAACCACGACCTTTTAAGAGCTATCGACTACGGGGAGAGTAAGTACAGTCCGTTTCACACGTCAATAGCATCGAGCTGACGAGACATTTAGACGCGAGCAACCATGGGTCGACGATCCAAGGATGAAGAAGACTAAGGTCGGCAACTGGATCACCTTTGGGTTCATCTTCATCGGTTTCGCCGTCAGTGGATACATCATGTACACCGGTGTACAGGAGGCGCAAATACCTGACGTACGATCAATCCGCAGCAGTCTGTGCATTGGCTAACATCTTGACAGCAATGTCTTATCATGGAAGACAACTTCGAGAAGATTGACCCCGCCAACTGGGGTTACGAGATCCAGACTGGCGGATACGGAAACGGAGAGTTCGACTGGACCACCGACGACCCAAAGAACAGCTTCGTCGATTCGGAGGGTCTCCACATCGTGCCAACTCTCACCACCGAATCCACTAGCATCACTGCCGAGCAGATCCTCAACGGCTACACCCTAAACATCACCAAGGCAGACGGTGATGGCTCATGCACATCCACCGATTACAAGTCGTGCGGTGTCCGATCCAACTCGACCACCGGAACCATCATTCCCCCTGTTCGCTCAGCACGCATGACTACCAAGGGCAAGAAGTCGATCAAGTACGGCCGCGTTGAAGTTGTTGCAAAGACAGCCAAGGGTGACTGGCTCTGGCCCGCTATCTGGATGATGCCCGAAGACAACGTATATGGTGACTGGCCTCGTAGTGGAGAAATCGACATTGCCGAATTCCGTGGTAACAGTTACAAGTACCCCGAAGGTCGCGACTTCGTCTCTTCCACGCTCCACTGGGGTCCCGACTACCAACACGACGGTTACATCAACACGCACGGTACCTCGTTCTTCCGCCGCACAGACTTCGCCTCGAGCTGGCACACATTTGGTCTTGAATGGACTGAGAACTACCTGTTCCTCTACCTTGACAGCCGTCTCAAGCAAGTCATGTACTTCAAGTTTAACGAGAAGAACAAGCTATGGAAGAAGGGTGGCTTCAACGGTCTGACTACCAGCAACGGTACCCTTTTCGAAGACCCATGGAAGCAGGGCGGCAAGAACGCGCCATTTGACGAGAAGTTCTACCTTATCCTCAACGTTGCCGTTGGTGCGCAAAATGGTTGGTTCTTCGATGGAGAGGGTAACAAGCCGTGGGTCGATGGCAGCGACTTTGCCGTGCGTGATTTCTGGAATGGTACGTTGATTCACAGCCTACAATTTGCTCATGGACTTCCTGCTGACTTTTGCAATAGCCAAGGATGACTGGCTCCCAACTTGGGGCGAGGGTAACGAGCGCGGTATGACAGTCAAGTCTGTCAAGATGTGGCAGGCCGGCAAGTGCTAGACTCACCCACGTCTGACTGCCGAGCGCATTTTCCTTTTTTTACTTCCGGGGACCCACTCCTACGTGTACGACCTACCTTTTCTTTTCCAAACCGATTCGGGGACCAAGGGCATATTAGATGAACGTTTTCTCATTTCTTTTCCTCACTGGCATGGTTGAGGCGCCGAGGCGTCCCTGGGCATCTAACGTCTACATCGTACATTCCACAGATAAGGACTTGCAATAGTGTAGTATCTAATAGATTTTTTTTCCATGAATCATTTGCATAGCATCACAGTATCTTGACTGCAGCTTGCTTGCAGCCGGGATTGACCAGCCTTGCGCACTGTGCACTTCAGCTTTGTAGCGAGGCAAACTGGCAGCCGTGCGACCATCACTTGCATATCGCATCCTGCCGTCTGGACCCTCCAGCTAGCAAGCAGCCGAACAAGGCACCCACGTTGTCCAGCGCCGCCCATTCTCGCCCACGTACGTACCCACATCATCGTACCCCTGAGAAAATCATGCTCGATAGCAATGCCAAAGCTTAATAAACTTTCTGTTGAGCCACTGCACTAATCCCTCGTTTGCCTAGCTCACGACTCAATCCACTAATTCGAATGCGGTAGTTGAAACGCTATCCCTAGCGAATCACGAGGCTTAGATACGAGCGCGACGGAGCTTGCTCGAGTTGCTGCAGCTGCTGCAGGGGGGCATGCACATGCCGGAGACGCTTCCGCTTATCTGGTTACGGGAGACCGCGACCTGCGCCGCACTCAGGCATCGTCCCATTTCCACTTTTCTTGGTTCAAGCTGGCACACTTGAATAAGTTGGCATTTTGGGGGGTCTGAAACAAACACGGAGATAGGCTCAGGGTTAGGGTACCGTTGTTCACTGAATTGATGATGCAAGAGGGGTCATCTTGATTACAAGAGGGGCAGGAGTTGGACAGCACATCGTCTCTCAACTACCGTGCCGCAATGTCTAACATTCCCAACTACAGCACAAGTCTTCCTACTTTCAGGTTTTCTTCTCACCCACGAACCGCGGCAGAAACACGGGCTTCATGACCTAAACGAGGGATTTACCGGTGGTAATCCATCTGGTCCATAGCCTTGCATACATGCATGCATGCATACATACATAGCGACGCGGACTGAAAAACAACGTGGGTCGGCACATTTCGCGGAGCAACAGCCGGGCGCTATGAGATTCCAGAATGTGTAGATTGAATTCGAGAACGCCACCACGGCTTGTTCCAATGTATTCCGTCTATGCATCATCATGGTCGCTAAGATGTCGTCGGTACGGCAACAACAGGGTATGTTATGTACGATCGGGCTGTTATCTGCTATCATGCATCGGTCCTACCGTCGTACCCTGTATGCCTACCCCACTACTGCACGTTACAGTGTCAATCGATACCTCAATTGCTCAACTATTCGATCAATCACTCCAAGTATAGCAACATACAAATTGCAGCCGCACCCAGAACCGGGTACTCAGCTACCCGGCGGACCGTCGCTGCTACTTGCTCCTCAACATTAGATCAGCGGTCCTGCTGTCGTATCATAACCTTGACCTGGAAGTCCCTCGGTTTTACAAACCAGTAATTAGTCGTTTGCCAGTCCGCAGCCTGCAGGTGGGGGGCGAGAGAAAAATCAAAGTCGCGCACCAGCATGGGTATCAGCTTGGACATTTCCAGCTGCGAAATGTGTCGTCCAATGCAGGTTCGGGAGCCTAGACCAAACTATTGCCAGGCTGTTAGTTGCTGTCCACCAAAGGGAAGTAGAATGAAAAAAGGGTATGGATGATGAGTGGCGTTACGAGTGTGGAAACGAAGGATAAGGCAGTGGCGGCATGTGCCGAACAAGGTGACATACCGGCATCCAACTTCGCTCCATGAGACTCAGCTTCTCTTTGTCTGCATCGAGCCAGCGCTCAGGCCTGAAAATGTTGGCATCGGGGCCGAAAACTGACGTGTCGCGATGGGCGACCCAGGAGTTGATTCCGACGATAGTCTATCCAAGCTGTTAGCACGGCATACGCGAATTTGACATACACGGCAACTTACGCCCTCGGGAAAGAATCGATCACATATTGTCGCTCCTCCAGCGGGTACTACGCGCTCGAGCGGTAAGCCTGTGGCGGGATGCATTCGCAGCGCTTCCTTCATGACGGCTTGCAGGTAGGGCATATCCTGACTTTCCTTGAAGGTAATATAATGGCCAATCCTGCCCTCGCGTTGCCGCTCGTCAACCTCTTGGCGCAATGCCTCGAAGGTCTGTGGATTCTTGAGCATGTAGTAGAGGATTGCAGAGAGGCTGATGGCGGTAGTGTCTGAACCGGCGGTCATATTTGATACGCAGCCCATGGGAAGATGGGACATGCTGAAAGACTTGGGGTTATCTGCGTTCTTCTTGAAGAATTTTGTGAGGAAGTCCATGCTCGTCGTGCCCTGTTCAGCTCGGAGTTCATCGACGGGTATGGCCTTGGTCTGCTCCTGCTGATGCTCCGCAATACACTCTTGTGTGAATTTCATCACATACGCCCTTCCTGTTCCTTTGGGCCCAGCAAGAAAGTTCCTAACAGGAGCTAGGTATTTGTGTAGCCAGGAGTAAATGCCTGTAAGAGTGGCGTACCACAAGAGATCCTCGAGTGCCGCGAGAATACCACGGATATCCTCGCCTTTGTCCAAGAACCCGAGCCGTTTCGAAAACGTTATCATGCCAATGACATCGAAAGCATAACACTGAAGCCAATGTCCCATGTCGGCATACGCGCCCGCACTCGCTACCTCCTGGAGGCGCTGACTGAACAAATCCGCACATTCATCAACGTACGATTCGTAACTGACAAGCGAGGACATGGTATAAGCGCTCTGGTATTGGCGCCGGTTTTCGCTGTGTCGTGATATAGACTGGTCGGCAAACAGTGACCATTGGTCAGGATGTGGGTTCTGCCACGTTGCATACCACGAGGATTTGGGGAATTTGGCGCCATGGCCATAAATGATCTTTTGCGCGCTCGGCGAAGAGAAGGAGTAGCGGTTTGCACCGTAGCGAACTATCTCGCCTATGGTAGAAGTATAAGTATGAGTATCTAAGGAGCAGAAGTGCTAATGGAAGGGTGAAGCTCACCATGCTTCCTATGAAGCTCAAGGTTATCGTGTTCAAACGAACCTCTTTTCACTCGCCAGAGATACCATAAGTTCGTGAAACGCGCTACAACTGGACCCGGTACATCTCGCAATGGTGAGGAGACGGCTCTCAAGAACGGAAAGAGAATACGCGCAACAAGAGCCACAGCAGCTGCCCAAGCAAGGACCGTGAGATGCATTCTAGAAAACAATGTCGAGAGCAAACTATCGACAACGTCTTCCTCGCAATGGCGCGACGCATCTTGTGCGATTTGCTACACGTTTAAGTCCTTCCGAAAGTTCGATGTGCGGGGAAGCGATGACGCGCCGGAAGGCGGGTGCGGAATGTGGAGTGGAGCTTAGCATTGAATTGTAGGTAATTGGTTTCGTGCGAAGACCTCGTACGAACCATCAAACCTTGTGTTCATGCCTCTCCAAATATCTCATTTGTTTCGTAGTCGAAACAAGGCATACCGAGTCTCAATGCCGCGTGCGTAGGATCATCGTACAGAAAGTCGGGGTCGTACAGCCGAGGTGCAACACGCACTTTGCAGCCATCGTACATTGCGTGTGAATTGGATTGCCAATCAATCAGATGGATAACAAAATCACGTCCGAAGATGCATTCATAGATTCTACACCAGTTGAGAGTACGGGAAAGGACAGGATGCCGATTAGGTAGAGTAGGATCTCGATCATCGAAGATCTACGCGTCGTCTTACAATCTGGAACACCAAAATACACAACACTGCACTGACGGACTCCTCGCATCGCGTATCCACGTGGACCTACAGCTGCCTTCTGGTCGCAACTTACAAATGAAGACTGTCGTACTCAAGAAACATAAAATATTACACTATTTACACTACACACATCCCCACATTCCGACGACGGGATTTTGACCAGCCAGCCAAAACTTCGTAGAAACGATCTTTCGCGGCGGTACTCGGGTCAAACGAGACCGAACAGCTCGGTCCCTTCTTTGATTTGAACTGTTCTTCGGCAATGGAGGACGTCTGCAGTCTACTACAGGCTGTTCTAGAATGGTTTGTAGTGACCGTTGAGTTTCTCTTCTCAGTGATATTCCAACCAGGAAGAACAGCAGCTCGATACTGAGTAGATTCGTAATACAGCATCTCGCGCGGCGTACGATGGAAAGTCTTGCGGTGCACGTTGCTTGTTACTTTATGGTGCTTTGGATCTAGAAGACAAGTTGCCAAAGGTCAGTTAGTCGCTCGTTGTTCTCGCCTAGGCCACCATGAATGACGACACTGTCGTTGCCGGTCTCAGCCTTGACGACATCAGCATCGAACCAGCCGCGGGGGTCAGGGAAACCATCACTGCCTTCAGGGTGTAGCTGTGTCCACCATTTCTCGCTGATATCATATACCCAGACGTCCTTCAACATCTTGCCTGCGCCAGCGTGACCAAGCGACGAAGGATCATGTTCACCAAAGAGAGTGAGAAGCTTGTCCTTTCTAGCGAGCTTAACTGGTAGAAGCACGCAGACACTACGAGCCTCAGGCCCATCATTCCCATCGGCCTTGAACGTCTCGGTTGACCAGGTGTTGTTGGCTATATCAAATATATCGATACTACCACCCTGCTCGGTAGTGCCATCAAATCCGTTCATTCTGTAGAGTTTGCCCCCACTGTAAGCGATGGAAGTTCCTCCTCTATGGGGTGCTGGAGCATCAGGAGCTTGTGACCATGTACAATCATGGACGTTGAACATCCACAGATCTGAAAGGCGGCCACTCGCTGGACATCCGGCGTGGAGGAACAAAGTGTCCTTTCCATCACTAGTAGAACAGTGATAGCTGCGAGCTGGTGGATATGGGGCAGATGAATCAGCGGGCATGATCTTGGACCATGCTGAGCTTGCTAGGTCGAAGCACCACACTGCACCGTGCTCTTCTATAGGGGCCATGTCGATGCCACCTCGACCGGAGAAAAGACACATGTTGCCATTCAGTACAGCTGACGCACTTCCAACGCGGGGAGTGGGTGCTGAGGATATGGCTTTAGTTTCTAAGCTCTTTGCATCTGTGGCGTTGTTAGTGGTGCACCCTGATGGCCAACTAGCAACGAAAAGAAGGCCTACCAGGCTTGAGCGAAACGATATCGATTTTATCATCTATAGGCTCCCTTGGTTTCACCTCACCACCAAAGATGCAGACATGCTGATCGATAACGGAAAGGACTTGCGACGATCGGCGTAGTCGCTCGTCGTCGAGGAGGCGCTTCCAGGAGCCTTTGAGCGTACTGATGGGCATACTCACGGGCATGTTGGCAGATGGTGTGATATTCGCACTGGGATTGCAGTGACTCGCGAACAAGGGAATGCAATCTCCAGCTGCTCCTGCTGCTATTTATGCGAATCTAGAGCTAGATATTGCGTCATGCGCGGGTGGTAATACACTTGGTGTTTGCATTGCCTGGGCAGTGACAAGTCGAATCCACTAAGCAGGGGACACGCTAGACTGGGAGGGCACTAGCGTCGGATGCACGAGTGGATCGTCATGGCCTGGCTCCTTCCAAAAGTTCGCGACGCCTCAATCGCATTGTACACGCGAACCAATGCGACTCGACACGCCAACATGAGGCTTCGACTGACGGTGCAGAGAAACGGCCTCCCTGCCGCCAACGTCGTGTGGAGTGTGCCCGAGACCAACAGCACACAGGCATACACCGTCACGCGTCTGCTCGAAGACGTGAACCTCATCATCCCGCTCGAGGCAGAGCACTGGGGTCTGGAGCACTATGTCGTCGAGGTGGGCGGCTTCGAGTGTCTGCACTTTATGCCCGTGGCCCACGCGCTTAAGGAAGACGACCATGTCTCGTATGTGCTTCTTCATTCTGCATCTTGGTCGATACTAACACGTTGCCAGCATCCGCCCACTCATGACTGCCGAAGTACGCGCGCGCACCCTCACCGGCCGTGACCAAATCTCAGATGGAGGCCAGCACCTTGTCGACGGCGTTCCCTTTGGCCGGCCCTACCTGCGACAGCCTAATCGACCCGCCGTTCGCATACCGCCGCGCAAACGACGCCGACTGGACGACGTTCAGGCTGAGGACGATGCTCAGGCTGTCGGCCTGCTCACAGAACACGGAGACACAACCCAAGTGCGCGAACAACTCGCCATGCTCAACAACCACCAGCGGCCGGGAAGCCAAACATCGCCGTCGCAACGGGCAGCCAAATCAGTGCAGTTCAAGCAGCCAGAGATAGAAGCATTTGATGACAGCGAGGAAGACGATGATGACTTTGCTCCTGACGAGGCACAAGGCGAGACTTCATCTTCTGATGCGTCGGATTCCGACTCAGAATCAGAATCAGACGTAGACGTAGACGCAGTCGCAAAGTCGCATGGGTCATCTAGCGGTTCAGACACCTCAGATTCAGATTCAGATTCAGATACTTCGAGCGACAGCGATTCCGACTCCGACGATAGCGACGCAAGCTCCCCACCCGATGTCTTGTCATCCAAGGACGGTCGCAAGACCAGTCCAGATACACAGCATGTACCCCCTGGACAAGGTCTAAAAGCTACCAAGCTGAGGAACGCGCGACGTACAAAGGCTAACCGTCTGCGCAGCCTCAAAGCCTCGGGTAAGCTTCCTGAGAATGCAACACTCGCGGATCTGGCCGACTATGAACAAGGAAGATATGGTCAAACTGAAGAAGCGGAACATACACGGCCCTTCGCCAAGTCTCAAGGCAAGAGAAAACGGTTAGATGAAGACGAGCCGACAGAGGAGGTTGCCGACGATACAACAGAGCTTGAGCGAAGGAAACAAGATCTGATGGCCAAGGTTGGACAAAGTTCAGATGCGACAACACCGGCAGACGAGCCTATACAGTCAACGACTCCGGCTATAGAAGAGACAGAAGAATCACTTACCGCTCTGGCTGAAGAGACACAGCCAGCAAAGAAAGAGGCTCTCTCAAGAAGGTTGCGACCAGATACTCGTGCCATTGGTCGGATACTTGCTCGGCAGGCTGCACCTGTTCTCAGGAAGACCAAGGCGAAGGCAGTACCTGAAGAACCTTCGGAGCCCGAGGGTGCCTCTGATCCCGACTTTTGGAAGACACGGGTCAACCTCTCTGCATTCGAATGTTGGGAGGAAGATTTTGAGCTGAGCGCTCCGCCCTTCCCATTCCAACAGCACTGGGACCCAGCCAGCAAGCTTATGCGCGACAAAGCTGCAAAGAAGAAGCAGAAGAGGCGAAACTACGTGCTGCAGGAAGCAACGCCTGAAGAAGAGGAAGAGGAGGAAGAAAAGATCATACTAGACTATGACGATGCGCCAGCAACTAACCCCGACTCCGAGACCATACATGCAGCACTGGAAGACCAGTTACGTCAAGATCTTGCGATGGCTGCGCAGTCTGATCTACCACCGCTGCCTCAAGACATGAGCACGTTACCAGATCTCACCTCGTCCGACATGAAAGCCGGCGCCATTATCGCATGCAAATTCTTCACCGTCAATCCTGTCACCGTCACACCAGAGATTAGTGATTACAAAACAGCTATTGTTGAGCAAGAAGGCGATTCGGGACCTGGTGCTGGAACGATACAGCTAAAAATTGCTTTGCGCGACCTCCCGAAAAGGGAGAAGAAGTTCGATAGCAAAGGTAACCGCATCTACAACGCTGCCGACGCGCTTTTGATGGAAGAAGACGAAGAGGAAGAGGGCTTGTGGGAAGGCCAATTCGGCGAGCTTCTAGAAGCGAAGCTTGTGAAGGCTGCGTAGACAAAAGACGACACCAGGTATCAAAAGATGCTTGTTTGGCCATCTGCCTAGTACCACACATACATTTTCTACTTCATATCACCTTAACATGTTTCAATATACCCGGTTTCAGATACTCTTGACGCTTAATCATGTGAAGGGCCTGTGAACACGAAGAGGCGGATCGGTCTTCGGTCTCAGACCGGGGTGGCGCGATCTACAGTACCCCGCCAAACGTCATTCCCAACCCCTCTAGAAGCTGCAGGAGCTTCCAGCACCCGGCCCTACCCAAGTACTACGGGGTAAGTCACCAATACTGAACTTCTCGTATACACAAGGTCTTGGCCTGCAATTCCCATGTCTCACAAGCCTTCATTCGCGGTACAGCTACCATTGCGAGCGGGTTCTCCGTGCAGGGTTTTCCTCGGCACCACGAATCCAGGGTTTTAGTTTGCCCCTAAACAAACTTAACAACTGCCGCTGTGGGGTAGCTTCAGGATTAGGTGCGAATGGGTACATCATGCGATTATGCAGCGAACAAGCCGTGTACAAATTTTCGGCAGATGCATTTCAACTTTTCTGCTTACTGCTAAGCCTTTAGTCAAACTGCGATATTCTTGTGTTTGACAGACAAACCATTCGTTGTACAACAACTTCCATAACATAGCATACCATGTAAGCGTTGATCAAACAACAGTGCCGCAATACCCTGACCATCGCACAGAACTATACACAATGCCTCTTCCCACTGGTGTATACCGTGCCGACCACGTTGGCTCCTTCCTCCGCCCCAAAGCCGTCCTTGAAGCACGTACAAAAGCTGCCAACGGAGAGATTACCGCGGACGAACTCCGCAAAGTCGAAGACGAACATATCAACAACGTTGCAAAGCAGCAGATAGAAAATGGACTCCGATCTGTAACCGACGGCGAGTTCCGTCGCGCCTACTTCCACCTCGACTTCCTCAAGCACCTCGCTGGCATCGAGGAGAAGGGTCAGGTAGGAAACATTAGGCACAAGGATGGCTTCTCGCCCCCAACACTGGTGGTCAAAGGAAAGCTGGGCCACCCCGAGGCAATTCAAGTCAAGGACTTCGAGTTCCTCGAGCAAGCGATCAAGAACAATGGCGGAAACGCGAGCACAAAAGTGTGCATACCATCACCAACCATGGTGCACTTCCGCGGCGGTCGCGCTTCAATCGACATCTCCGCATACCCCGACCTAGACGTCTTCTTCGAAGACCTCGCGCGCGTATACCAAGAAGAGCTAGACAGCTTGTACAAGGCTGGCTGCCGCTTCGTCCAACTCGACGACACGAACCTCGCCTATCTCTGCGACCCCGATATGCGCAAAGCCGCCGAGCAAGAACGCAACGAAGACCTCAGCACCCTGCCCCGCAAATACGCCGAGCTCATCAACAAAGCCATCGAGAAGCGACCTTCAGACATGAAGATCGGCATCCATCTCTGCCGCGGCAACTATCGCTCCAAGTGGTTTGCCTCCGGTGGCTACGAGCCCGTCTCCGAGGTTCTCTTCAAGGAACTGAACGTCGACGCGTATTTCCTCGAGTACGACGATGCGCGATCTGGCGACTTCTCTCCATTGCGCCATCTGCCGGAACATAAAGTTGTTGTGCTCGGTGTTATGAGTAGTAAGAAGAATACTCTGGATGACAAGGATGAAATCATCCAGAGGCTACATGAGGCGGCGAAGATTGCGCCAAAGGGTCTAGACCAGCTGTGTGTGAGCCACCAGTGTGGTTTCAGCTCTACGGCTGAGGGCAACGAGTTGACGGAAGAAGAGCAGTGGGCCAAGGTCAGACTGAGTGTCGAGATCGCTAAGCAGGTCTGGGGTGATGATATCAGCAAGTAATGTGTAAACTTAGGGCTAATAGACAGCTCTCACAGATTGGCTCAAGGAGAGGAGGTGTATTTGAGAGGTGCTAGTACTTGCTGGGGATAAATTCCAGAGGAGTTGAGGCGAAAGCATGAGCACGAAATTCATGTAGAGGTAGTCTGATCTGGTCTCAACGACCTGTCCATGTATGTATTACGAAGTTACGGTTCAACCCAACAATATCCAATGTATCAAATATAAGTGCATTTCCATGCAGTTTTTACCATCAGAAATATATGAGAGTATGAACGTCAAGGTAGCAGGCTTCTTGCTAGTTCTGCCGAAGACATCAACAAGGTTGTCGATGCGGGTGCCGTTGTAGAGCCCTCCTGCCAACTACAAAGGCCCGATCAGGAAGGGTATTACCACAGCTATTGCAGAGCATCTTACGGCTACCTGTTCATAGAATACCTTTGAGGTCGTCTCTACTTTGAGTTCCGGTGTCTTTCCAGCTCTCTAGCATATCTCTGGAGAGAATCCTCCTTAGCAACAAGGACGCTCGCTACTTTGACCCCAGTCATATTGCCTAACACCTGGCATATAAGTCCAAAGCAACGAAATTGAAAGTGTCGTGGTCCGACATACTACGAAGTCTGTCTTTTCAAAAGTCCATGTTTTTGAGTTGGTTTGGGAGATTTCAAGATGTCAGATTTCAGGTAATCTTCCCAATGACTGGTAGGTCGATTTCAATGATTCATTCGTCAGATTTCGGCGTGTTTCTCCAAAGGAATTACCATGTTTTTTGTGTGGTCGATAGACCTCCAGAGTGGGTTCTCACTTGTATACAGGTCGAAAAGCCTCAGCGATTGTAGAAGTTTATATGAGTGGGACATAATATGCCCAGAGAGGACATCTTCTCAGCTGTGACATATCAGAAGCTCAGGTATGCGTTGACATTCATGTATTTCGATATCGATAGTGGTGGAATAGCTTCCGATAGATCAGAATGGTTCTGGTTCATATTTTGGACGTGAGCTCCAATCTCAAGGTTCTCCGTAGTCTTTGCCCCAAGACTTGGGGTTCATGAAGACGGCTTTGCTGATATGATATTAGAACTCTGACAGCGGCTCCTCAAACCGCATCTGCCTCCGTTATGAAGGCCTTCCATTGAGAAATGGATGGATGTTACACTATCAGGAAGACCAGACAACTCCAATACTTCTAAAATGCTAGTCTATTCACTGATGATGAATTTCCTGTAACAGAACTGTCATTCCGATTGAACGATCAGCATCTGGTAATGAAAAGAATACTGAGCTATCATATGTGCGGCATCACCCGATCTCACAGTGCTATGCTTGTTCTCGCAGTATATGAATGATTTGTGATCGTCCACCATATTTGGTTTTTTGAAATAGCACAAACGTATAGTCGCTATTCGCTTGCGGGAGGCAAAGATGGTAGACAGGTGTCGAAATAGCTCGAGCAGTAATTGAGTAAGCTCAGACTCTAGTTTGTGGACACCATATCAAATACTTGCAGCCAAATTAGGCCGAGGCAGAGTTTTCTGCATATAGACCGCAGCGATACGGTCTTTGTTATCATATGAATACTTTCTGTCCCTAAGGATATTCGATGTCCGTCCAGGAAGCGACATACCCGACTGAGAAGCTCTACAAGAATCTCTACAGGAAGCTAGATCAATTCCACCCCCAAGTTTTCTGTCATGGTCTTATTTGAGCGGTTTTCGTATACATACTGTTAGAGGACTAGTAAAGCGATCTCAACCGCGGAGAACCCTGGGAAAGTGATGCTAGGACTGAGTAAAAAGCCATACAGATATAGTTAAATACTAAAGCAGAAGCCTGAGGCAACAAGCCCGTCTTTGCAAATGAAACAACAGTTCAGCTACATGAGACGTAATGTGATTACCTGTTAAGCCATAGCGCTTACTTCAAGGTTGCTGACCAGTCAATCACGTAACACAAGGATGAGATCTCTAGACTCACTTATCTGCAGCAAATTGATTTCCATTCATATCTTAACGAACGCTTATAAATATGAGGTAATGATTGGAACAAGTAACATGTTGTGGTAGTGGGAATGGGGGGTGTGGAAGAGTAGAAGGAGAGGCGGAACGAACATCTTTGATGACTTCATTGCACTACATTGGACGGGTGAAATAGTTGATCTGCATGAATTGGCCCTACATTCTTCACATGATATGAGGAGGTTACGTGTCTTTGTATCGTATCCTTGAAGCACATTCCAGTATCGAAAAGTGTGCATGAGGAACTTAGACAGTAGCCTGACTGGCTGCAAAGTATGCTTGAAAGATCAGGCAACAGAAGATCTGTTGTAACCATGCTAGTATATGTTGCGACAGACATTGCTTTACATTGACTATATAACTGACTGTCTAAGAGTGCAGTGCTCAAACGAAAATGTACAAGTAAGTGGTAATGATCGTCTAGGACCTTATGGACCCCACATCATATGACGACAGTCTTTCACAACCCCATCGTCACCTTGTTCACAGCTACCTCCCCTGTTGTGTACCGTCTGAACTGCTTTTCTCTGATGTAGCACCTTTTTAAGCAGCGGCGGCGATCTCGCGGCGTGCGAACCTGAGGCTGCGCTTTGCCTTTAGCTTAGTGCTAACACCACTGTAGCTGTTGATGCATATGGTCAAGGTTCCGTCGAGAGAGTTCGCTTGGTTCTGCAAGTCAGAAGCACGTGACTCAACGGTATCGATCAACATAAATGCGATAGTCTGTAGATAGCCGTTAGCAAGTGCGAATATAATCGTTGGGGATAGTATCCAGAGAAACATGGGAGATTGGGAAAAGGACTCACATCAACAACACTCTCGACTTGTCTGAGCACAGCTGCTACGGGCTGGCCAATGAACGGAACAGTAGTGAACAATCCAGCCTTTCCGATGAGTATGTTGAGCAGAGCCTGGTGGACACGGACAAACTATTTTTGATCGTCAGTCATTTTATCATCCAGAAGGCGCTTGTAGTACTGACTTCGCGGAAGGCGTCAAAGATAGCATCAGAATCAGCACCGGCTGGAACAGGAGGCATTCCTTGCATCTGGCTGATAGCAGTGGTGGCTGTGGACACAATGTCGGTAAAGCCCGCGATGATCTGGGGAAACGGTCCCTGGCCAACGACAATCAAAGGACCATTCATGATAGTGATGCTCTGAGCTGGTGCCTGGAGCGCCTGGCTCTTCTGAGTCACCGTCCGGATGTTGGAGACAACCTGAGCAGGCGTAATCTGAGCAGCGATAGGGACAGAGAGAGCCACAGCAGCAGTAAAGAAGTTGCGGAATGAGACCATGTTTGCGGTGATTGATGGCTAGAAGACCGGTATCTGATGCTTAAACGATGAGGATCGAGGAGTAGTGATTGCAGAGATGAAGCTGTGCGATGACTTCTAACGATGAAGGGCGGCAGCATCTTTATACACGGTGCAAGATGCAGCTAAGCTCAAGCTCTCGGAGTGAATACTTTCCACCACCCTGTGAGGTGACTAGATCTGCTGATCCTCCTATACAGGACATTGAGATGCCAATCAGACCTATTGCCAAAAGGCTAGGCGATGCAGAGTGCGCTACTGTCGAAAAGAATAAAGTTCAATGATAGATGAAGTCTTGTACTATAATCCACCTTGGCTTGACCGCTTTCACCCTAATCTCCAGTGCATTGCACCTTTTTCCTTTCCATTGTTGGAGCTCCGTGGCAGTGTCACAGCTTGTGCCGATATAACGAGCGTACCACATCAAGATTCCTTTACGGCATCTCCAATACATATTCTTCTCTTCAGTATCGTAGTTGGTGTCAGTTCACAGTGATCAGTATAAAGTCCGACCAGACTAGTCCCTGTTAGAGAGATCTACCAGAATCCATCACCGAGTGGAGCTTCTGCGGCTAAATCGATACAAGGGATTGACATCTTCGAGCTCCACTTTCCTTGTCCAGTCCATGAGCAACACCCGGTTATGAACATAGAGAGAACGCATGCTGGGTATACAGCACTAACGCATCCTAGGGCTCGCAATGGCAATTGGCGTCCAAGTTCACAGTGGAGGCTTAAGGCTTGCCAATCATTTTCCAAATGTCTCTTGCCAAGATATTTGTATTGCCGTAGTACAGTAGATCACTACTCTGTATGTGCGAGTCTCTCTTGTCGACCTGCGTCAGTTCAGCTGAGGTGGCCCATTTGGTGCCGCTTTGTTGTCAAATGCCGCCAAAAAGGGTGTGGTAGTGCCGTAGCGGTGCGGCTCGTCGATCTTACCCGTGGACCGGGTACTGCCGCTGAATATGCACGATCAGGCACGCAGTCCCTCCACTCACAAATGCCGGCGCACCAAGCTAGCGATAGAGCAAATCTGCCAAGCCATAATCACGTCTGCTTTTTCGCTGTTCGGGGCAGCCGGGACCGATGTCTGGACCACGTGTATACCGGGGTAGTAAGTCACCCGTATTTATTAATCTCACGGCGTGCACCGGTATACATACTACTACTCCGAAAAAGGAGAATGCGACATGTTCATTTACGTGCACGCGGTCCGCCAGAAGCAATAACAAAAGGTCCGATAAATGTGACGTTTCTTTTGATCCAGTCGAGCCTCGGAAGGCAGCGGAGGTCCCTGGTCGCCTGAATCGCGCTTCAGCCGATCTTGGCCGTACCTGTGTCATACAACTACTGATTCACTTCGGCGAAGAACAAAGAGGAGTCAGTGCCTTGGCTCAGACTGCTACCTGGGTACTCACGGTTGTCGTTGAACCCTTAATTCGGCAACTCCACTTCGCTCGTCGCTGCTTATTTGTTGCAATGCCACGACGTCTATTAGAATACCCAAGTAGTGACTTACGAAGAGGATCCGTATGACACCATTGACAAAGAACCTCAATAGGTGTGCGCTGGCTGACTTGATCTTGCGCTAAACTGAGCAATGCTAGTATCGTAGCTTTGGCACATTACCCAGGCTTCTGATGTGCCCCAGTAATCATCTCTAGGACGCAACAATAGCGGAGAAGCTTAACAGCTGGTAGCTAGCAAGTAGCCGAGTGATTGGGCACCTGCTAACCGCAGCCAGGTATTTGGCCCGTGGTTTCTTACCTGTCCGCCGCTGCAACCAACCTTGTATGCTACCAAACTTCCCTTCATTAGCAAAGAAACCAAAGGGAAAAAGCATATCGTGACAATCTCCACCAGTGAAAATAAAGACACCGGCTATTCGGTACGATCTGCACCGTAACGCAGTGCAACATACACGTGCCTAAGCGAAGGGTCTTCTTACTTGACGCTAGACTCCAGGTTCTGGCACTATAGAGAACCTGGCATCGTGAGCTTCATGTTGTCTTGGATCAAGCCGAACGCTCTGATCACTATTTAGCCACGCACAACATATCTTAGTAGCTTCATGTCAGAGATGACGCCAATACGGCCTCGGGGCCGTCCCATTCTACTAAGCTCTTACCGTGATCCTTCCACCGATCACCTCATTTGACCTGAGTATGAGTACTCTCCGCGGGTTTCAGTTATTAGCTACACGCATAAACCGTCACCACTGTCTGCTCCAAGCTAGAACTCCACCTCGCCATTAGTGCCTCAACAAGACTCAAGCGAAGACCAGAGACAAAGCATTCCTCAAGCGACGACGCCACAGCGTCATCACATGTTCACGCCCACGAACAGCAATGTAACAGTGTGACGTATCCTAAAACGCTTAAGAGTGAGACATTTTCTGTGTAACGACATATACCACTATGGGTGCTTTTACCTATCCAAAGAACTAGCAAGCCACCACGTATGGATGTTTGACCTAGGCTAGTTCCCTAGCCAACCAAATGTACAGGTTGTCACCTTCTACATATAGTCTCGCGGCTTACTCCCATCCTTTGTTTTTTCTGCTTTCTACTATCAGATGATGAGGTTACATAGCTCCAGTGAGTACCACAATACGATATGAGATAACCGGGCAGCTTTTCGCAGTGACGACAAAGTGGCAACTTGCAGGTGGGTGCTGCTTATGCACCTTGTTTGAGGGCATCTTAGAAGCTGTATGGAGCAATAGTATAATCTAGTCACCTTTGACTGTGGTCGGTAGCTATAGGGGAAAGCTCACCAGATCAAGTGGAAGAATGAATATGGGCAGGTATGAGCTGGAAGTGCCATACGAGGGTGATAACATACTGTTGGGCATCTGCAAGCGTCACCGTCAACGAGCTATGACACCACCGGCCTCTCATAACAAGGTCATCATTACATATACATACTCTCTTAGTCAGTTGAACTTCCCTAATTTCCATACAATATCACATGGCATAGTCTACACAAAATTGCAGCTATCGAGAAGAAAGAACCGTACGGTTAAGGACACCTCCATCTCATGGTGTCGGCACCGATGCTAACAACGGTAAAACGTCCTTGAATCTCACCGGCTTAAGTAAGAACTCATCAAATCCGCTACTCCTCGCTTGTCTGCGCGCCTTCTCACTACCCAGACCTGTGAGTGCGAAGATGTACGCTCGTGGCGCACCTCTGTTGTCCCAAGTGGCGCCGTCTAGAGTTTGCTCAGACGCGTCGTTGGAATGTGACTGCATGATTTTTTCCATCAAATCATCTTCGATTTTTCGAATCTTGGATACGGCTTGAAAGCCGTCCATGACTGGCATGCTGATGTCCATGAAGATGCAATCATACGCGATTTGTGGCCCTTGTTGTTCAATAGCAGTTTGATAAAGACGTACTGCTTCTGCGCCGTCAGTAGCGCTAGAGTAGGGGACATGAAGGCGTGTGGCAAAGGCGCATAACATTTTGAGGTTTATCGGGTTATCATCCACAAGGAGTAGCCGGTGAAATCTACAAGCAGGGTTGGGCTTGAGAAGGACAGTTGGCTGTGGTGATGATTGCGGCTGAGGGGCAGGAAGTGTCACAGCGTCGGAAAGTGACTTGTTCTGCGACGGTAGGCTACGATGCGGAAGTGCCACCGTCTCCATGCACGTATCTGCTTTTTGAAAAGTCTCGTGTTGACCTAGTTGCTCCGATGGGTCTGTCTCGGCTTCGCGTTCGACTTCCGCAGGTGGCAATAGGGCTTCCATTCCATTGGCATTCACGTCATTCAGAGCTGATATTATGGCAGATCCGAGCGACTTTCCTGTAATTAACATCGTGTGCATGGAACTCCAGGTGCCGATCTTGTGAAGTGTAGCCTTGGTATTGCCCAGTTCGACCACGACTGGACAGACGCTTGCCGCATACACAGGGAACAGAGTTTTCAAATCGTAAGCATGCGTCGTGTCCAGCGCATGCGTGTCAATGAGGACTATATCCATGGTTGGAGGTTCGATTATCGAAACATTGATGACGCTCATGCCAAAGCGGCCCTCACAAATGTTGCGAATAGAACGCTCAAGTGCTTTGGGTGGCGAAACGATGCATGGGGAAGATTTATTGCTTGAATCCCGATGCGAGGACAGACTGAGCAGACCGACCGTCTTTCCACGCAGAAGGCTTTCCTGCGTGCTTGGTAGGCTCGGCCTCTGTATCTTTTGGCTGGTTGGGATGTTGATGGTAATCTTCGTGCCCTCTCCCAAGCGACTGGAGACTGAGATGTTGCCCTGTAGTGACTCTACAATGCTTTTCACTAGGCTCAATCCTAGACCAGTTCCTGGGCTCAATATATTCTCTTGCGTGAAGGGCGTGAAGAGATGATATTTGAGAAAGTCCTCACTCATACCCACTCCCGTATCTGTCACAGACAGACAGATGTGAGCCTGTCTGCCGTCTGCAGCTTGCACTCCATCTGCGGCCTCCACGAATTCCAAGTCTACATGGATGTAACCGGACCTGGTATACTTCAACGCGTTGCTAACGACATTGAGCAGAATTCGTTTCCAGGCGCCCTTCTCAACGGCTACTGTCCAATCGCAGTGTCTCTGGAAGTGTGTAGTGAGGACGACAGGCTCAGCTGAAGTCGTTTCTCGCGAATCAGCTAATGTATCCTGGCGCTCTTTATTGAGTCCGGATACGAGTCGCGAAGCATGGTCATGGCCCACTGAGACCGTCTCGATGACATCTTCAACCAAACGCTCTAAGTCGACGGCCACTGCACCATTATGAACATGGTGACCAGAACGAATGGAATGGTCTCCACCTTTCCCGACGCCGGCACGACTATTAACCTTGGAATATTCTAAGAGATGGTCGAAGGTATCAAGAAGAGTGAAGGCACATGATTCGATCATAGTAATTTCCGGCATCAAGCTTGATCCCTGCATGTTTTCTTGGATCAACTCAATACTCGCTAATATGCCATGCAATGGACTACGTAGCTCGTGGCTTATAGTCGAAACAAAGTCCGACTTGGATAGAGTATTTGCCGAAGCTTCTAATCGGAAGACTTCGGCCATGAGCGAGTTTCCGAAAGCTGTTAAAGAATTGACGTCACCAGTATCGAGGGTTTTTCCAGTGTCAGATACCCATGCTAGACATGTAGCATAGCAGGCTTCTCTTTGGTAATGCCACATCGGCAGGAAAATCGCATATCGCGTCTTTGGCAAAGAATTGAAGAGATCAGTCCATTCGTTATCCTCAACAGAATTGGGACTGTAGTCTGGCTCGCTGCCATCTCCGTGTTGGATAACGCCGTGTTCGTCTACAGCGAAGACATGCCCTCGAGTGTACCTTGTAGTTAAGCGTTGGATGAGGGACTGCGACAGCTCCAAACTTGATTGCTGGCCCACTGCGGTGCTTCTCTGATAGCAGGAGAGCGGTGTCGCAAAGGAGTCGTTTGGAGACGATGATGTCTCTGTATCTTTCGACTGACCACCTCTATGTTTACCGGCTGAAACAGTGTCAAAGAAGACAAGGCCATCCAAATCCATGGCATAGCCAATGTCATTTGCAGCTCTTACAAAGAGATCTTCGACCTGAATGGACAAGTCAGGCTTGTCCATCCTCGAATCAGTGTCTTGCGGAGAAATAACGATGGAAGCTGGCTCGTACACCGAACCAGCGATGCGTGTCGTTGCACTGCCAGATGATAGCGGACTGGATTCTCTTTGGGTAGTAGCACTAAAGACATCAAGATCGAATGGATCTGTGTGAGCCTTGGGACGTTCAGGGGCCACAGATTTTGGAACCACATTGCGTGCATCGCGCTCATCCGGAGCTACGAATTGGCGAAGACCTTGCATCATGCTTGCTGCTCGCGATTTACAGGCTTCGACGCGTCTCATGTTTAAGTATGCACTGATGGCGGAAGTGACTTCCCGCATAGTACTCAACGACTTTGGATGGAGGAAATCTCTTTCCTTGTTGTCCACCACGCAGTAGCTTCCCAATATATGTCCAGACATTGCAAATAGTGGTATCTCAAGGTAAGACACCATGTATGGATGCCCAGCCACAAACGGACGCTTTGCGAAAGTGGGAATCCGGCGAAAGTCTTTTATATAAAAGTAGGACCTGTCGGCAACAATATACGGACTATCCGGCAAAGATACCGCTCGTCCATGGAAGATGGACATGGTGTGAGGACATACTCCCCAATCGAGGGGGATTCGAGAAGTACCCAGCAACAACGGATCGGTCGGATCTGCGCTGGAAAGAGACTGGTGTCTCGTCATCTCTGCGCATATGAATTGGGTTTGGTTATCGATGAGGGAGATGAACGCGCGGTCGCAATCCATCTTGTGCACGCCATGCTGGGCGAGAGCATTGAGGGTTATGTCGCTGCTGGGGACTGGATCGGAGGGCGGCCCTTCTGGGATCTGGAACGGAAACGATGCGGCAGAGAGATATCTAGGGCTATTTGTTAGCAATGAGAAACGCGTTTCATGACGCAGAATGGCAAGTCTCACGCGGCGATCTCGTATGCGCGTGCCCGTTCATGTTTATCGATAACTTCGGGTGGTGGCGCCGTAGTTGAGAGGGGGGTGATGGCCATAGTCCATATTACGTCACTCACATTGAGGGCACTCGGTAACTCGACTGAAGACTGCTGGTGCTGTTTGCATCGATTCCGCGGGCCCGCAGCCGTCTTCTGCTTCTTTCCAAGGTTGGCAAGCGGTCTTGGCGTTAGTCAGCCAATTTCCAAACGGCCCGCATATCAAGGGCAGAAGCACGGCTTAATTTCTCGTCAACTCCATCGATAGTGATTTGACGCTAGCTAGACACGCATTCTTCTACAATCACAAGAGAAAGTGCCCGACCAACAACTCCTCGCTGCCCACGGCTAGACGCTCAGTTTTGCATACTCGTCGCACACTTCGGTTAGCTTCTTCCTCGTCCCAGGCTCCATAGCACTATGTCCTGCATCGTCTACAAAATGCAGCTTACTCTCCGGCCACTCCTTGTGCAAGTTCCACGCCGTGATCGGCGGGCAGACGACATCGTATCTCCCCTGCACGATTGTTGCCGGAATGTTCCTGATACGATCAACATTCTCCTTCTTCAGCAATTGCCCGTCTTCCAGCCACGCTTTGTTGGTGAAGTAATGGATCTCGAGCCTTGCGTGCGCTAGCAGATAAGCCGGGTCTTGAAGTTTCTTGAATGCATTGGGGTCCGGGTATCTAAGGTTTGGCGTACAAGGTCAGCGCATGTCTCCGATGCAGTTCGCTAATAGTAATCACGTACAGAGTGCTGATTGAAAGCTCCCATTTGTTCCATGCAGTGGCTGCAGGGTGACTTATCGAAGGGTCAGAAGACATAAGGCGTTTGTGGTAATTGCCAATATGATCCGAGCGTTCCTCCTCTGGAAGGAAGTTGATGAATTCGTCCCAACAGTCAGGAAACAGCATTTGAACGCCGCCTGGGTGATTCGTCCAGTGGAGCTCGATATCGCGCACAGTGAATATGCCGCGCAGAACTAAACTACCTACACTTTCGGGGTGTGTTTGTGCATAGGCCAGAGCGAGAGTGGAGCCCCAAGAGCCACCGAAGACTGTGTGCCATTTGGAGATGCTGAGATGTTTACGCAGGACTTCAACGTCGGCGACGAGGTGCCAGGTAGTGTTGTTTGTGGTGTTGGCATTAGGGCGCGATTGACCACAGCCTCGCTGGTCGAGCAAAATCACTCGATACTCAGAGGGGTTGAAGAAGACGGTGTTGGATTTGGAACAGTTGCCACCTGGCCCCCCATGGAGGAAAATGACTGGATGGGATTAGAAGTCAACGAATGCGGCTCGGAGAGATGTTGCACCCACCAGGCTTTCCATCCTTCTTGCCAAACTGTTGATAGTGTAGTTCATGGATATCGTCGACGCGCAGCCAATCCACATCCCAGGCGTCTTCGTGTTCATAGCCGGTGACATGAGGTGCTTGAGCCATGCTTGTGGTGTTGTAACTAGCAACTGCAAATACGAACGCAACCGTGTGACCAAGCTTTGTAGTTTTGTCAAGTCAGGCAACCATAATGGTGCAGTCAGACATCTAGGTGTAGCTACCCCGCTTTCAGCATAGTGGACCCCGCTAAATGAAGAACACCTTCCTGTTTGGCTAGAAGAATATAATTTTCTGAGCGGTTTATGTGCAGATAAAATCAAGATAACGTATTAAGAGATGGACCCCAGCTCTGAAACGTCCTACAAAGGACTGACGCTGACGACAAGAACCTAGTACTTGAAGCCACCTGCCCTAGTACTCCATAATCCGTTCGGGTCTACACTCTTCTGCAATGTCTTGAACTTCTCATAGTCCTTGTAACTCTGCATGACTGGCTGATCCCACATAGCATCGTTGAGGAATAACGGCATGTACATGTCGCTTGGCATCCCCGCCTCTGCTATCCATTGAGGCACAACCTTGTCCAACCAAGCCGTCAGCTCTCTGGCGATACCGAAAGCAAGAGGATCGTCCGTGGGCAAGTTCCACGCGCCTTGGTAAATAAGGATGATGCGGTCAGGGTCGGAAGACGAAAGACCCATGGCATTTCCGCCCTTGGATTCGGAAATCTTGCCAAAGCGAGACGGAAGTGGCTGGAAGTCAACGCTGAACTGGACGGCGCGAACGACGGGGAGTGTGTTGAGGAAGACACCAGTGAGCTCAGCGAGCTTATCACGAATCTCCCTGTACATCTGGGGACGGGATGGGATATATGGAACGGTGTAAGTTCGGAAGAATGAACGAGAGTTCAAAAGTCGGACGGGTTCGCCGTTCGCCCTCAGCTAGCAATCGTCAGTTCCTGTATATCACGTCACGGTCGGTTCATGGACTTACCAGCTCAGAGTACTTTTGTTTTTTGGGCAGACATAGCGGGTTGAGGATCTTGAAGAAGTCGGCAAAAGGGCCCGACGTAGGCGGCGTGGGGCTGTCGTAAAAGTAGAAGACAACCTTCGTCTTGAGCCCGGCTGCAAGCACAAGGTCCGAAAAGATAATGGCGGCCTTGGGATCTTCGGCACCACGGGCTATGAAGTTGTGCAAAGCAACGTAAAGTGCTTCGGATTTTGACTCGTCATATATGCAAGAACCGCCCCATACGTTGCCCATGTGATGGACCTTGGCCTTGAACTGGGTGACAATACCAAATTGGCTTCCGGAACCACGCATGGCTTGCGCAAGATCAGGATGTTTCGCAGCGTTGACGTTAACAATGGATCCGTTGGCCATGACGGTCTCCCATTCGACGATGTTCTAAGGCCAGTCAGTATGAATCTCATCAAGACATTGTGCGCAAACTGACATCAGCAGCGAGGCCTTCTTGAGCACCAAGGAACGATAAACCTCCACCCAAAAGCAACCCGCCGACACCGACGAGACCTTTGTTGTATTAGTCGGGGTTCTCAATCATCTGTAATATCTCAAACTTACCAAGCCTTCCTCCAGCAATAGCCACTCCATTCTTCTCTAGATCACCAATAACATCGTTCCACTCACCACCAGGGCGAACATAGGCAACGTCCTCTGCTGCATCGTACGTCGCTCCAACTAGACTGGTCATAGTGATGAGAACGCCGTCTTGAACAGCAGCATGATTCGTGTTTGGGTCGTGCCCTCCACTTCGAGTTGCAAGCTTAACAGTAGGGTACTTGTTCAGGATCTTGATAGCGATGGATACATCCTGAGCAGACTCTGGCTGAACAATACATGCAGGGTCGACTTCGCGGAGATTTGTAGCCCAGTACTGCTGCGTCTCATGCTCATATTCAAGCTTGAGAAGCCCAGGGGTCAAGACTTTGCCAGGAAGAGCGTTATTGATATCTTTACACGCTTTGGTAGTGGCCTCGGTAGGAATGGCAAGAGCAGATTGGGCTCCTAAAAGCAGGCTCGCAAGTACGAAAGACGCGAGTTTGTCCATGTTGGAAGTCAACGAAAGTGATAAATGAGCGAAAGATCAATAACAGCGATGGAAAAACAATGAAGCCTACAAGAACAACCTTCCCAGGGCGAGGTGCATTAAGTACTATCTTCTGAGTCTCCCCGATGTTGAATCGAGATGCCTCCGGTCTTCCCTCCGGACGCCACGGCAGCCATGCAGAGATGCAGCGCATCTACTCAAGCTGGGTACGCCCTTGACCAGGGCAGGTCGCGTGGAAGAATCATGGAATACGGTAATCCCCTCCAATGGCGATCCATGACTAAGGGAACAAATGCAGATCGTGTGTGAGGGCCTGCAAAGCTTACAGACTTGAGCCGGATTCGAGCCCGATATTTGAGGGGAATAGACGCACGTCGTACTCGTGCTATATCGTCTGCTAAAATGAGTATTTAGCCTGGATGGGACAGGACACATGCAGCCCTGAGGAAGGTTCTCGGTTGCTGATTTGCAGTCCCGTTACCCGGAAGCTTCGTGGGATAAGCAGAGGGTGTGATGATGGTCATGGTGGAGACACTGGTGGTGGGCCCAAACTCAGGGGAATAGAACTCTTGTGGCATTAAACTTCTGGGCCATCTGACTGATATGCACGCCCAGGCACACTAAAGAAGTATATGGCGCTGGCGAGCACGATAATTGATGAGTCGAGAGTGGAGGTGGACACGAAAACGAACGGCAGCGATTATCGCAACAATGACAACATGGCTGTATGCAGGGCTGTTATAGACGGGCATGGTAGTCGCGATGGTCGCAGTGGCACCATGTCCACGTCGGATGGGGTCGTGGCGGAAGGTACGGAACGTTTTGGGGTCCGAGCTTGGTCGGTTGCTCCTTCTACCTGGGCGCCGGAACCCTGGGATAAACAAACATTGGACGAGAAGCTCAAGCTCAACGACGCCGCTACATCCGCCGCCGGAAGCCGACCACGACGGCTGCGACGACCATGGACTCGTACAATCTCAAAACCGCATCGACTTACATCAACAACCTACTGCTTGCCCGGGGCTTGTTGCGCAATGGCAAGCCGATTGAGTTTGCGCATCCATCGAGGGGAGAAGGGGGGAAAGAGGCCACCATGGCCCAGATTATCAACCTGGTGCACGACCTGATACTGAAGCGCGACGTAGGCAAACATGCATGTTCCACGGAAGAGAGGATCCTAATGAGTAGATAGCGCGACCAAGAATACCGCGAATCCATCGCCGACACGTTGCGAAACTTGCGCTCAGAATCGACGCGTCAGACGGCCGCCCTCGAGAAGCAGCACAACCGCAATGCAGACCTATCGAGGCAGCTCTCGCTCGCCCAGGCGCAGGAGCAATCCGCGCGCAAAGCCCTGCACACTGCCGAATCGTCGGCGCGAAAGTTGCGCGCAGAGATGCAGCGACTCAAGACGACCGTCGACCAAATACGCACCAGCTGCACCAATGACGTACGAAAGCGCGACAAGGAGATCGCAAGGCTTAAGAGCCACTTGACGAGCCAGCAGCGGGGCAACAAGACGGGCTTGGTAGGCGCCAGCATCACCATTAATCCCGGCAGTACAGGCTTGAGCGCTGCCACAGGCCATGTGCGCGAAGAGACACCCAATGTAGACGATCCCGAATACAGCCTGAAGCAGGAGACGACCGAGTTCCTGACACACTTGAGTCAGAGCCTAAGCGACGAGAATGACAACCTCATCGGACTCGTGCGAAGCACTCTGTTGACACTGAGGGAGCTACAAGGCATGCCGGAAGTCAGTTGCAAACAAGACACAGAAGAGAGTTCGGTCGTAGGCGATGACGAAGACGATGCGCGACAGGACATGCTGCACGCGCTACCCACCGATTACGAGACATTGGCCGATGACATGGACACAGTGCTGGACAACCTGAAGAACCTCCTCACAAACCCCAACTTTGTGGCAGTGGACGAAGTCGAGATGCGTGAAGAGGAGATACACAGGCTACGAGCAGGTTGGGAGAAGATGGAGGCCCGACTACGAGAATCATTTATACTCATGGACTCCTGGCGAAAGCGCATGACCAACGGCGACACCATCAACCTCGATGAACTCAGAATGGGATTGGGGTTCGGTGAAGGATTCGAGATGGTCGACAGAGAAGGCTTCTCTACAATTCAGGAAGAGAGTGAGGCCGACGATGCCGCAAGTTCAGCCTTGGAAGAAGATGTGGATGATACCGAGGAGCGGGAAGAGGAAGATCAACTTCCCTCACCTGCACCGCACGAACAACCAGACAAAACAACTGGGCCTGACATATTCAGGATTAAGCTGCAACCTAGTCAGACAGCACTTAGAGAGAGCAACGGCAACAAGCCACCCATCCGGTCGCCTCGCAAGGTAGCCTTTTCAGCGTCCATTCCAAACACACCGTCGCAACTTGACGAGGAAAATGCAGGCGCGTCTGAGATAGATCTAGTGGAAGTGGAGAAGACTAGTCGTCCGACCTCTGCAGCCAAACAACCAAGATCTGAAGAACGAGCATCTAGACGAACGAGTCAAGACAGACCACGCCATGTACGTTATGATCCCCCCACAAACCAGGTCAGAAAGGTGGACAGCAAAGTGGTCCTCTCATTCCCATCAACTTCCTCCCTTGTAATGGGCACACCTCCAATATTAATCCCCGTCGTTCCATAAATCTAACAACTTGCGACAGAATAAAAAGCGCCTGTCAAGCCCACATGTGCACCCCGACGAGCGATCGCCGAAGCTATCGGTCCAAGACAAATTACGAGAGGCCGCGGAAGCAGCCGCTGTAACCGACGGAGACATCTCCACCAAGAAGACGGACGAGAGCACCGAAGTGCCCGAAGAAAACCCTAAGAAGCGGGCACCCAGGTCTCCAGTCAAGACGCGAGTCGGTGGAAGGCCAAAGAGGAGGAAGAGCACACTGACGCCAGAAGAATTGGCAAACCTCCTGGGCTGCTAGACCGGGTCGAAGCATACATTGTACTGACAATGGCAACATTAAGTTGGACTTGATGATTCCTTATGGCTGCATCAGCGTCTAGTCATGCAAGATCGTACGATCAAGCCGCTTCCTGTCGAGATGCGAGCTTTGCATGTTGAGGAACCAGTCGGTGGAGTGGCTGGTCTGCGTGACCATCATTCTACGCTAACGGGCAGGCCATGAACGCGCGTGTGCCCGTAGCCTCCATGTACTGGTTGCGGCGCGTATGCTGAGATTTCTGCTCAGCTGGTCTATCAGATCTCACTGGGTCTACCCGTGCACTCGCATAATTTTGATCAAATAACGAGTGTGGAAGACCATGGTTTTGAAGGACGTCAAGGAGAGACGCCCTATCTCATCATGCAGATGGTCGATGGCACAGCAGCAGCTCAGCGTCTCCCCTGCTTCTCGTGTACACAGGGGAACGAGCACCCGATAGCAATGACATTTACTTAGTAGAGATGCCCGTCGTCGGGCAACGAGAATGTCACGTCTGCTGTCGCTTCCCGTACCTGATGTCGAAGTGTTGTGCCTCTCCTGTTCCGCCGCGTTTCCACCTCATTCCCTTTTCCCCTAACAGACCAATTTCTTCTAAAAAATCATGCCGTTGCATGCACATTGTGCACATCATCACTATCGACTCCGGTTTTCTCCCACATGGTGGACATTGTGACCGGAATGTGGCCGGAGAAATGGCTTATGCTGCATTCAAGTGAAGTTGGCGATGGGATGTTGTGGTTGGACGGCATTGCAAGCCACTAAGTTTATTAGCCGCCCATTGTCCCCGTTCGGGACATTTGGTGATGGACGGTATGGAGCTGCGCTCAGACGATTGGACAGAAGCTGAGATGCGGGTACGAAAAGACTGTAAATAGGTCTGTATGCGGCAGGGAGGATGGCTGCAGCGCCATCAAGGTAGCAGCCTTGGAAAGTAAATTTCTCTGCATCTGTCGTCAGCCCTCGAGCCACAATCCCCCGTTGAATCTGCAGTGTGACAGAAACTTATCTGCACCTTGCACATCCCGACATCACATGGCTCACCCGGCTTCTGCCTCTCATTGGTTTGGTGTTTTCACCCCAAGCCAGTGCGCTGCGTGACGGCCCACTTATGTATTCCCCGCCCGCATCAACGAATGAGGGCACAGAAGCAAGACGCCCGGCTACACACGACAAGGCCGCCCACCACTCCCACTTCACCATCAAGCGCTCGCCGTACATTCGATAGACTGCTCTCCACACCCGCTACCAGCTTGCACCCTGCGAACATGGCGTGTGTACGCAGCCCAGGTAATCAATCGCTACCGGGAGCTGCGGGACCTGGCCCATAGGCAGCGTAGTGCAATACGCCGGTTTGCCAGCCCCTCGCTAACGCCCAATTGTCGCTCAGCAGCTGTGCGATGCAGTGTCTATAGATAAGTAGGCCTGGAGCCGCTCACATCTCGTCTTTTTTTTCTTCAGCAAGTGTGTCAAGTTCAGAGCTGTTGTGTTCGTCTTTTGTCTATTCTTTTTACCCCTCCCCTTCTCCCTCTCTACTCTCTCCCCAGGCCTGGTGCCATCTAATAATCACTACTCCATCGTCGACCTTTATACCCACCCTTTTTTACAGTAATCCAATTCTTTGTGGCCGGTCCACTTCAACGTAATACACAGTTCTACTTGCTCGAAACGAACTTTCAAACTCACAACGACAACGCAATACTCGCAAACCTCGACGAAACTCTCAACACACACAGCTTCATCAGCAATCTTGACGTCTATCCATTAGTTTGGCATTGGACGAATTGAAAGAAACGATTACATCATAATATCTATCTTCAAAACAGAAAGAAAGAAATAAAATCACAATGGCCGCTATCCAGCTCAATTTCACTCTCCGCACCTCCTCCAACTGCAAAACCGTGCACTTGCTCGGTTCCTGGGATGGCTATCAGGGTCAGCTCCCACTTTCCAAGGATCCCAAGAAGTCCGGTGGCTGGGTCGGATCATTCAAGTTCCAAGGACAGACTCTGAAGCAGGGACAGCGTTACTGGTACTACGTACGTATTCAATCTCATATACCATGCGATAAGCTGGAAGCTTACAATTACCCAGTACATCATCGACGGCTACCACGTCTCGCACGACCCCGCCAAGGATCACACCACCGAGCCCACAACTGGCCGCAAGCTTAACATCATCGATATCCCGGCTGCCAAATCGACCTCAAAGACAACTACATCCAGCTCAGACCGCAAATCACGCCGCGTCTCGACCGCTTCCATTCCCAAGGGCCGCGGCCTTAGCCCAGAGCGTATCGTCGCACCAAAGCCACAACGCCCACACGAGACGCGCCAGGTTATCAACACTCAGTACGACAAGACAACACTTGAGGACCTCAACCGCCGCTTCGCCAAGCAGCAAATCGCAGAGTCGTCCGACGAATCAGACTACGACTCTGACGAAGGCTCCGATGTTCCCTCGCTCACTAGCCGCTCCACAAACAGCTCCAGCCCATCCAGTGTGAGCTCTGGTAGCTCATGCTGCACTTGTGAGGTAAGCTGTGACTGTACAGAATGCACTTGAGACATACGCTAACTTCATATCACAGCGCTACGGCATTACGCGCGCTGGTGACCGTGTCAAACTCGACTATGGCGGAGCTCGCTGCGGATACTCCGACGATTCATCTGACTGCTCCTCTGAGGACGAGTACGTGTACGAGGAGAAGACCACCCGCCGCCAGGGTGTCGTCATCCGCACCTAAGTGCATCCCGGTGTCTATCTGGATACCATTGTGCCGACGTCGTCACCTGCACCCCTACATTCTTCTTTGCAGTGTGCCGTTGCGTCATGTTCAACATTTTTCTTCTGTGCATATTATGATTACGAATCTTCTTTCTTGCCTTGTCTATCAACGACAATCAGCCTCGTATTTACAGGCTGGTCTTCCGCTCTTTTGGGTATTTATGACGGGTTATTGCTGCTGGTACTGGGGCTTCCCATGGGTTTACGGATGGGTATGACGAGGCAACTGCCTGCACCTTATGACAATAGCTTAACAAGCTGATCAAGGACCATCACGACGCTGATGTCCACATTGTGCCAATGCACGCTCATGTAGGAACACTATAGTTTATTGAATCTACAAATTCGCATGGGCTCGTGCGCGGAAAAGATACCCTAGCATTCGAGATACTTTTCATGAGTGATCACCCGGTTTGAGAGTAGTGAAGTCGTGCCGTCATCCTACATCGACGCGTCACAGATAATGGTACAAAAAAGTTCGTCTTTTCAGAGTTGTGCGCTGAGGATCAAACCATATCCTAAAGATGTACACACTGGTTCACTTGATAGCTTTCGAAAGTCGATAAGCATGCATAGCCTGGACATTGGTCTTGGTTTCTATGGGACAGCTTAATTAAAACGAACTTTTTCACAACTGTGATCAGGTTATCTGAGGTGGTCATGGCGTCCACAGTTCTCTGATCTAGGGTACCTTTTCACTAATAGATTCAACCCAGAGAATAACCATGTCCATCGTCTCAAAATGGAAACAACAATCGCTATCAGCGCAGTATGATACGAATACGTAAGCGAGACGAATGCAACCCATCCGACATGTTTAGAGCACATGACCCCACCTCGCTGCAAGGCATTCCACAATCCTAGTTGTGAGACATCTCAGCCCATCATCGGCCTCCACCCAGCTGCATCGCCAGATCTGGATTTGGTATCACGCCAGGACAATTAAGACTAGTCGGATTCTACCCGCCCCAATAAGGATACCCGCTAAGCACTAAGCATTACTATACGTTTGACGGCAACATATTCATATTGAGGCTGTGATTTTGCCATGCAGGACATGGTACTGATAGTGCTAGTGGTGGAAATGGAAATGTACACTAGTGAGGACACTTCTATGGGTAGGCTCACGTAAGGCGGGATCCTAATGTCAAGCCGATTGGCTTTAGGGCATATGATTGGAGTGGCTCCAACGACTAATTTGCCGAGGTTCCTGATATCTTCTTGATAGCTTGGTCCAGCCAATTGACATGTCTTATCCTGTGGCCGTCTAGGATGTGTTTCTTGTTTTACGCTGTGCGATTTAGAGTACTGCTGAGTCGGTAACCAAAACCTGCACTGGCTTGATGAGACTATGAACGACAGGGCAAACCTGAACGAATGAAGATACAGGAACGCTTCATATCTAGATGACGCAGTGTAAGCATTGCCATCGCCTGTCAAAGTACTTGTTCGATGTCCAATCAAATTTACTGAATCGACTTCTCATCCGTAGAATCTCCTTTGAACTTTGAGCTAATGCAGGGGTCCTTTGGAGCACCAGCATATCGGTGACGGTAAATTCTGGCCGACCATGGGCCCACGACCCGTCTTGCCGTTGTGGATACAACGGCTGAACACCCAGCGTCTTTACAAGCGGCCCACAAGGCTGAATGAGGGTCCCGGCAGCGACCGTTCGGGAAGCCTTCGGCTGGGACGCATGTATTACTAGATCTAGAATGTAACGATCCGGATTCAATCCTTATAGGCCAGCGAATGAAGCAAGAGATGCGCCAAGGGTTCTCGAAGTATCATGGAAGCCTAACTTGGAATATTAGCTTAAAACAGAGAGCCCTGGTTAAACAGACTAGGCATAACAATAATCCAAGTACGGGTAGTCTCAGTGAATATCTTGTTCGCTCGAGTTTGAACAATGGGCTCCTCCAAATCTGATCGATACACCGACGTGCTAGAAACATCGAGTATCGTCAAGGGTACAACTTCGATATATTCCGAGTCTAGTGAGCAGATGAGAGCGCAGGGAGAACTTGGCCAACCGATGGCAAGAAGCAATGGATGCCTAGCTCTCAAGCTATGACCGTAGGATAGCCACGCAAGCCGCAGATACGAAAATGAAAGAACTAAATTTCCCCAGCGGCAGTCGCGGTATCCTTGAATATGGAAACGTGACCTCTTCGCCCTGCGCCCGAAGCTACGCGTGGTCGATTACAGCTTGGATTCGTGAGCTTGCAGCGGAAGCAACGGCCCTCGTAGAGCCATGACGAGGCGTATCGTATCCACGGGGTCGTAAGGATTCCGAAAGACTGTGGCGCAATCAGCCGAACCGCCGAGATCGTAGTTGCCGAATGTTGTTCACCGGCGACGTCGGAAACGGCCGGAGTAAGAGTCGACCTGCAGTGTGGTCGGAGTATGGTCGAGATCTGTGATAGTGCAGAGAAGTACGATGCGATGATGAGTGGAACGGAGAGTGGCGGTTCTCACACCGACGGATATGGTGAGTATTGGGTATGTACTGGGAGGTTTGTAAGGTGAAGAAGCGGTAAAGTAGCAACCCGCTAAAAGTGGGCCCCCTTGGCGAAGATGACGTCGCACTGAACTCTTCAACACGCTACGATGCTTCACTCCAGCACCTAGACACGAATTGAGCTAAGAGTATACCATCTTGTCGGGTTGAGTCAGATAAAAGTATGGGAGAAAAGTGGGGCAAGATTCTCCGTCTTGGAAGAATAGGCTTCATTGCTGTGGCGCCTTGCGCAAGGCAGACTCAAACGTGTTCGTAAAAATAGCACAAAGATGTTGAAGATTAACGCTACGAACGGTGAGTAAGAAGATCAAATGATCTAGACTGATAGCACTACTCCCAGTTCTAACGGAGAGGGGAATATTCGTAACTCCCAAGTCCTCGTGATCGTACAATATAGACCGAAACAAACGCCGCCATCCGTTACTTCCGTCTTCCATGCATGTAACCCATCATAACAAACCCAAGACCACTTGAACTCCATGGTAATGCGTATATTTTCAAAATCGTGAAAAGGTGCGAACGTAAATTTGCTGAATTGACAGCACAGAGGAACCAGCTCAGGAAGATAAAGTGCGTAGTAATAAGCAAGTAGGCGTTATGAGAAAGGCCATAGTCCAGTCTTCGCAGCTGAATGCGAGTCTCCATACACAGCTCCGTGGGTTTATCGCAGGTATGCCGGAGAGTATCCACCGCTTCCGTAACCGGAGTCTGGTAGGACGCCTGTATGGTAGGCTTGAGGTCGATGGTTGCTATGAGTACTGCAAGCGTAGCCAACAAGAACCGTCTTCTCTTGGATTCCATGTCCCCGTTGACCATGAGCGGCGCATGGATCAATTGCGTGTTTGTAGTACAAGCATCGGCAGACTGAATAGCGTTCAATGACTTGGTAGCACATGTTGACGGGTACTCGTGTGTGTGTGTGTGTGTGTGTTGGTGTCCGATAGTAAAAAGGTGGTAGAGAGATTGTAAATATTTGATATAGCTTGAATGCAACGATATGAAGCAGTAGAGAAATGTGACAGGCGTGGAATGAGACGTGTAGTGATGAATCCTGACTCAACCTGACAAGCCGTAGCATATATACCAACGGGAGTGAAGACAGTCAGAACGCATAGGCTAGTGTGGGCCACATTCGGTAGGCATCGTTGACTACCCGCAGGTCCGTCAGGCAACGGGGACCAAGTGTAGGGATGAGTGCACAGTCAGCCGGCCGCTGCTAAGATGGGATTCTCAGAGGTAACCAACACAGCCATTGCGGCCGTTAGCTTGTCGACGATAGTAAAAGAGGCATGGTCCTGATACTCGGCAGGGGTTCGTAGTTGGCTTCTTGGAGGCTCTTTAGCTGCCGTAGATGGTGCGTAACATGTTCTGATTGGTCTCTGGTTGGTACCATGTAATATGCCCTGATCGCTGAGCACATCAGTAGAGCTATGGACAAGGCGCGCAGCAAAGCAAAGATGCATAACAAGTCTTTGCGCGGAGGGAGCTAACCGGGGATGCAAAACCCCTGTAGCGCGCGGACCATGTGAGCGTGCCATGATACTGCACAATAGCTCATGTGCAAATCGGTGCGGACGTTAGCAAAGTAGGTGTCACGATACCTGCGTGAATCTAATCGTATCTGACAGCTGGCTGGGTTCAGCCACGCTTCCTGATATAGTAATGGCTCGGCGGACACGGAGGGGCAGTGACTTTTCTGACGTCGATTACTCAGGCTCGGGCCTCTTCGCGGACCACGGCGCTTTCGCTGGAAGGTACTCGGTTGGCCCGTTGCGCCTACCGGGCGCTGTTACCGATCTGAAGGTCGACTGTGCGAAGAAGAACGCGAGTACGACGACGTGGACGTCGAGGTTGGGGGTGGAGGGCACGTGCAGGGAGTATCGCTCCAATGGGATTCCGTTGTGGGGCAATTGGCAGCATGAGGTATTCTTGGTCCTTCCGCCCTTCCCCATTGATCACCTCTCAATGGACCCAAGTCATCTAATTGCACAGTCGATGACTTTACATGGCTGCGCGAACTATCCGTTTTCACCATCATCCTGTCGAACTGCATGGGCCTGTGGAACTGCCTGGAGCTTCAGGCTGACCAGCTGAGTGCTGCCTGGAGACCTACGCGTTGACGCACCCGCGCTACCGTCGATATTTCGAAATAGCTATTTGTTCGCCTCCACTATTGGTCGCGACCACTTACTGAGTAACTTTCTGCATCTGTCGACCATGCAAAGGCCCCTCAATTGCGTCCAGGATCAAGCACACCGCCAAAATAATCAGATGCGGACAGCTTCAAGATACTTCGCTCGCGTCATAAGTTTATCCAAACAGTCTTGTCGATCCAACGGCAATCTTTTGGTTGGTGGGCGCGCGTGCGCCAGGTCCCCTGTTAGGACTGAATACCCTGCTGCCGGCTCTGGTACGCGGCTCGAGGCTGACCTGCAACGTTCGACAGTCATGCAGCCCTATGCATCCTCCCGTTTCCTGGAAACACGTGGTGGCGGTCAACATGTCTTACGCAGCCCTACCACGATTGCATCTCCGACCACCGGTCACGTCTTTCACGACCACAACCACAGCTCTCTCTCGCATGGTTGGGATCGTTTCGAGAGAGTGTGGGTGTCACACCCGCCACATAATAGGATTACTTGTTCCAGCGAACGAACACTTTAGGCCCACAATCTACCAGAGCATTTGGCCCCCTTTCTGCGTCTGGTCTCATCAGAAGACTGTGATGGTGTAACAATACTTGGCTTGACCCTTGAATAAACCAAGGCTGTAGTGTTTCGTCGTAATGGTGCGTACAATCGAGCAGTGACTTCATCTTTGGGAAGCCCGACGAGCACAACCACGATCTAGCTGGGCCAAGGGCAATAGGCAGCACCACAGAATAATTCCGGAGAGCAAACACTATACCGACCGCATCTGCAACCTTCGCATATAATCGTGTCTACCTCTAGGTGCCAGCCAAAATATAGCAACAGACCGGAATGCGACGCACTGCGTCGGGTGTCCCTTTTCCTCGGCCTTAAACTCCAACAAACTCGTGATGACGCGCGTACGCGCACACTTTAGTTTGTCATAACTGGAGCGAAGAAAACACAGCATCGATCATGAGATAGGTCAGCCAAGGAATGAAGATGCTATATTGCAAGCGCCACGAAGCTGACAGAGCAGCCTTACCACCGATATATACCCGCGCTTCGTAGTCCTATCATATCCTGCAGAAACGTCTGCATGGGCAAGCGAGCACTGCCTGTTCAGGCCGACTATCGCTTCATATGTTCCCAAGTAGCAATTACACGATAGTCTACTTCACCGCTTCGACCCCGCGTCAGCTGACTTGCATCAAGCCAAATACCCCACGCACAATCTCGCCCACCCCTTCCATAGATCTGGGACCGGGCGACTGTCTCGGGTCCTACAACGATGTCGGCACTGCCTAGTTACCACTCACCGGAAATAGGGCAAAAGATATGCTCGACGATTCCCCCAGATGTCTGACAGAAATACCGATGATGTTGAGTGCCAGATCACACCTAGGCTCGTCCATAGATGGCATACACCGCCTTCTCTTTTATCTCCGGATGTGTTTGCTGCAGTGGTACCCCGCATGTTGGTGCCACAAAAGCGCAACGACATGTGGATCTGCGACGAGGCGGCACGGTCTTGACCGGAATTCCTGCGTTTGATATAAGCGAACCGGCATTCTCAGGGAGCCAAGGGCGCCTACGAATGGAGCATATTCATTCCCAGATAGCTTAGACAAGATATACATGTACTGTAGCTATACTTATGGCTTTACATTTAGATAAGCTGACGCCAAAGTACAAAGTGGAATCGCCATGTCAATATGGTGCAAATAAAGTAATAGGTAAATCTTTAGTATGGATTGGTAACGTATAAATGAAATCCTAAAAGCCGATGGATACCAACAAAGAAATAGACTTGAGGGTATCACCAAATCATCCTCTAGTGCCAACAGGATCAACTATCTCTTTGAAAACAAGATCCTCCGAAGCAAAAACAAAAACCTCCAAGCGCCTTAGTGTTCTTCTAAGCAGTCGTAGCATCATAATATTATACATCTCCAAACGACGAAGCCAAGTGTTGAGGTGTCTTCACATGAGGACACCGGCAAACACCATCATGCCAAGGGCATAGTACCCAGCGTACTTTCCAACCTTCAAGTTGATAGCTGCGCTGTCATCATCAGAGCCACCAGGCGCAGTAGTACCCTTTTCAAGAGTACCGTTGAGAACAAGAGTCTTGGTACCGTTGACATCTGAGACGGTGACAAGAGTCTTGTTGAGCGCAGCATAGCTGCCATTGCCAACAAGGTCGTTGAGATACTGCTGATCATCGTTCTCGTCGCAACCACATACAAAGCCCTCCTCGCACACACACATGACAGGGAGAGACTCGTTGCGGCCCTGGGTTTGACGGACCCATAATTCGCGGCGGTCGTTGTTATTGTTGTTGTCGTTGTCGTCGTTGGTGGCGGACTGATTGTAGAAGCGGTAGGGATTGTTGTAATAGTAGGGATAGGTGCTGTACAACCACAGACCGGGCATGATGAGCAGCATGGTAGCAGGCAGGAGCAGGGCACCGGCAATGAGTCCCTTGGGCGTCCGTGAACCAGCGGTGTAGGGTGTTGCAGCGCCGCCGCCGTAATACCGTCCGCCAGCGAAAGTGCGCGGTCGACCTGAGCCTGCACTTGTGGAACCACCAGCATTCGAGGTTGGCGATGTACGTCCGGGGGTGCCGCCTCCGCTGCTCCCACCTGAGCGACCACCTCCGCTGCTGCCACCACTGCTTCCTCCTCCTCGTCCTCCTCCTCCTTTGCGACGCTCTAGGGTATGGTCTGGTGAGACAAGTTCAGAGGCAGGGACAACTCGTCGGTCTTCGAGGACATTGAGGGCGTTTGATTCAGGTATCGATGCGGCGCTGATTGCCTGTGCGACAACGAGGCCGGTGAGGAACTGTGAGAACTTCATGGTGAAGTTGATGTGTGAGGGTGATACGAGAGGGTCGCGGATGTAATGCACGACGCCAAGTGTCGGGTCGAGGTATTACCGAGGAAGTTACAAGGATGTTCTAGTGGTAGTGGAGTATGCGAGAGAAGAGCGTAAGAAGTTTGCTCTGTGATTGTGTAGCAACTTGCTAGGTATAGGGTTGGATCAATATACGACTTTGCGAAGAGGCAGGCGTGGGTCTTTAAGGTTACGCCGGTCAGAGACATGGGTTGCACTGCCCTGCGTCATGAAAGAAAGCCTGGGGCAAAGGGTAAAGCTTGGTCAGTTGGGACCCGCCACCCTGCCAGCTAAGGCTAACCTTGTAATTTGAATTGGGTGCCTGACAAGCTGCCGGCGATCCTACCAATCTATGGGCTAAATTGTATGGATCTTTTGTGGCTGAACTGTGTTGCTCTTTGGGCGACGGTGAGCAGGTGCCGCAGAAGCGCCGTTAATCTGCTATAACAAGCGCAGGACTGCACAAGTTGCCAGACCGAAGTTGGATACCTGCTCACTGTGGACCACAACTTGAGCCTCCCCCTGGAGAATCTTTCGTTGTCCAATATTCATGACGTGCGAAACGATCAAGCGCATCGAATTACTCGGGGAAGATGACCTCATGGTCGCTGATCTGCCGAGGCGCTAGAATGTTTTCCGAACCAGATGTGTGGCCAAACGCATCACAGGACGAGGAACCAACATACCAGAGGAGCAAGCTCAGCCGAATATCCGATTGCGCCTCGATGCTGTTTGTTAGCGAGAGGTATTGTAATCGCTATGAATCACTACCATAAAACACCGTCATTGGTGCGCATATGTGCTCGGGCGCATTAGACGTATAGCGCAGAAACAGTAAACGCCAAGAGCGTAATCTTATGTATTGCCGCTGCATGCAGCGTTGGGCACAAATAATAACGGATCTTGTACGCTGAATGTCTTAGTATCGAAACACATGGCGCTTTGTTGGCACGACCTGATAACTGAAAACGGGCATCATCGTGGCAGAATTGACAACAGGGACCGGAGTGGAAGTCTTGGCAATGGTGACAGAACATGATGTGCTACAACGCAGGGCGCCTGAAAAGTAAACGACGCTTTGTGATTGTTGGATATTTGGTTCCACGACCTTGCTTCTTTCTTCCGCTTGACCGTCTCTCTCTCACATAACTTCTTGTTGTGCGTCCAAGCGACTTGGCTATCCGACACGACTAACCCCCATTCTAAATAAGCTTTCCCGCGAATAATGCTGATTTGTTCGCGAATGCCAATATGTTGTTTACTCCACATGCCAACCAAATAGCCAGGCCTCGAGCCGTTTATGCTCGCGAGGCTGTGTATACGCCGGTCCCTTGGTCTGGGTTCAACGGGTGGCGCAGCCAGGGCACGTGGTGAGCCTCAGGCTTCGTGACCACGACTGCGGATAGCAAGTCTGTTGTGGCAAGGTGCCCATTGTTCACCGGCCTTTGTATAGCGGATATGGTTTACTCGGGGTATCATCGTCCTTGATGTGGTGGTTCGGCGGGGCCTCCATCCGACACTGTCTGATATTTCAGATATTCCTTCTCCAGTTCTCTCTGCATCTCAAAGTCTGCCTGTCGCTCGCGCTTGATTCGCTGCTGTTCGAAATCGCGGATGACGCCCATGTGCATTGCCTGCTACAAGTCAGATATAGTTGCCTGACCATGTCGACTCTAGAACACTCACTGCCTTGTCGGCCTTTTGCGACCAATGCACAAACGCGACGGTGCCAATCGCTGTGACACATGTAGTCGCCAGGGTAATCTGAGACGCTCGAGACATGGTGGGGACCGTGGAGTGATGTCGAGGTAGATGAAAGAGCCTTGTGTAAATTGGAGCGGGACCATGGCGGGAAGGAGCTTGGGCCTTGGAGCACCTGCCGCCAAGTCCACGGCTGCATCATGCCTCTCCGCAACTCAACCCTGTGATAACCAACATCCCCACGATACCATACTCAAGATGGCGAGTCTACATGTAGCTGTAGGCTGGAATCTTCGCTGACAGCAACAGTCCGCCCAAAACTCCCAGGGTATCCAGACCCTGCTCGACGTAAGGCAGCGCAGCCCAGTTCAACCTCCGCATAGCTCACATAGCACCTAGGCCGAGCGCGAAGCTCAGAAGATTGTCCAGCAAGGTATTTCGCGTTCCAAACTGCTGTGTGGATGCAGCTGCTAACTTCTCAACAGCCAGAGAATGTAATCAATGCCCGTCGTGCCCTGCTGAAGCAGCGCTCTAACCTATCCAGACCGTACCAAGCGAGTCAAGGACGCCCGAAGCGAAGCACAGAAGGAGATCGAGGACTATAGAAAAGAGAAGGAGTCTGAGTACCAGAAGTTCGAAAAGGAGGTGTGTTGGTGGACATGATGCTCTGTATACGTAACGGACGTTCAAGGCTGACTATGGCGCAGCACAGCTCAGGCAACCAGAAGGCTGAAGAAGATGCGAAGAAAGACACAGATGCCAAGGTCAAGGAGATTGACGAGATTGGCAACAAGTCCGGCAGCAAGGTTGTCGATCAACTTATCGAAGCAGTCGTAAATGCGCACCCCAAGCCACCAGGCAAGCAGGATTAGAGCGCCGACATGGCGAGTTTGGATGGAGAACAGAGTCAGATGAGTGAGATACGGGAGAGACCTATGGCGAAGAGCGTTCCTTGTACATGACCTTTGATGGACCTAAGACAGCCAAGGTCGATGTATCACCTAGAAATACAAGCAACAGGCGATTTACCGCAAGTACGGTGGATGTAATCAAATTCAGCATGCATACTTCCTAAGCTTTGCTAGTCAAGACGGTTATCAGGTTTTCAAATGCATCTAGGTCTTACTAGCACCGTTGAGTTGCAGACACTATTAGATTCTGAACACATTCCCCTTCTACTGCGCTTGTCGTATCATACGTATGAATCTCTGCTTTTATCTGCCGGGGAAATCCAAGGCAGGCTCACATCTCGATCCATGACATGCATCTGCATCTCTCTCGTTGCGGACCCTGGCCCACGTCGATGGATCGTCGCTAGCTTCCCAAGGTCAGGCCTACGTCACCGCTGTGGAACTTTGTAGTCTGAGTCTCAACGCGCCTCCAAACCGCAACACAATGCGCTACACCCAATGATACGAATTTGTGCTCGAGTGACGACTCGCTCGTCTGCGTACAAAGCCACGCCATTTCGAAACTCACCGATATACACGGCTCGCCAATTTAGCAGCTCGCAATGGCGCAAAGAAGACCCGCGCATCTCAGACTTTGGTCGCGAGATCGTAGATGAGTTTGCCGTGATGCGCGAGAAATACGGTACATCCACGCCAAATTCGCACCCATATCATGACAACAGCTAAAGTTCTGTAGATACGCCTGTATGCGACGTACTCCTTTCCAAACCACAGCTCCTGACACACGTAGAAACACACCATAGTCCTTGCCCACGGTTTACTGGGCTTCGATGAACTACGAATCGCCGGACAGTTTATACCGGGCATACAATACTGGCGCGGCATAACAGACGCACTGGCGCACAAGGGCATTGAGGTCATCGTGGCTGCAGTTCCGCCTAGTGGAAGCATCGAGGCGCGGTCTGCAAAACTGGCTGAGAGTATTGCGGTCAAGGCAAAAGGTAAACAGGTCAACATTATCGCGTAAGTTACGAGACTGGAATACAACGTACTGGTGACAGTTCGCTAATCGCTCGCAGACATAGCATGGTACGAGCTACACTATCATGGTGTAATACGTAGTGGCTGACCTTTGCATAGGGGTAATGATCATCTGCACCTGACCACAACGACTACTAAGCATGCGCAGAGGCCTCGATTCGCGTTACATGATTAGCCAGCTCCGACCGACCGACTTTAAGATACTTTCCTTGACCACCATAGCCACTCCACATAGGGGCTCTGCCTTTGCAGACTACATGTTTCAGACGATCGGTCGTACGTCAAGGACACATTCTTGAAAGAAATTCACTAAACCATTCCCAGCTCGTCGTATCAAACGTGTCTACAGTGTTATGGAGTACTTTGGCTTTGAGACTGGTGCCTTCTCGCAACTCACGCAAGAGTACATGCAGAACAGCTTCAACCCCAAGACGCCAGATATACCAGATGTCAGATACTTCTCGTATGGTGCGTCTCTCGAACCGACTCGATGGTCCGTCTTCGCACCTTCGCATGCCATTATCAAACAGAAAGAGGGTGTGAACGACGGACTAGTCAGGTGTGTATACAGCTCGCGTTCATTATGCTCAATACCAACTAAGCACTTCAATAGTGTCCAGTCCAGTCGCTGGGGCGATTACAAAGGCACTCTGATTGGTGTAAGCCATCTCGACCTGATCAATTGGACCAATCGTCTTAAGTGGTTCTTTTGGGAGCTCACAGGTAGCAAGCGCAAGTATGAAGTCGCGATTCATAACCTAGTCTGAGTCAAGGCTGACAAAAAACAGTTTTAATGCTATTGCATTTTATCTTGATATCTGCGGTCAGTGACGACCCTTCCAACCATGTACAATTGATTTCTAATAAAGTTTACAGATATGCTAGCGAAGGAGGACCTGTAGTTCTGCCAGATGCGACAATAGCTAGCCATCAGTTTTGAACCATTCGAAGCCTAGCAATTTCGACGGCAAAGCACTCGTGGCTTGATTGTCTTACATGTAATCTTCGGATTCAGCGTATATTCTGTGTGCAAGGCATGCTTTGAATAACCTCATCTCGGGGAGGTTTGGGCCTGGTCACACCATGCTCATGTAAGACAGGGGCATGCTTCAGCCCGGAAGTGCGGCTATGGCCGTGGCTGTGTACAGCCAAGTGTCCGAATTGGGGGTATGACATGCTGGGCATGCAAACTCATACTTAGACGGAGACGCAAAAGATGTGAATTCATGGAAAAGCCTCAAAATCGTATCAAGTTGAGCCAGAGAGTGTTATGGTGGTTGATATCATGAAACAGTCTGGCATCTAGTTATGACGTTATTAGACCCTGGCCTGATGGGGAACTGGAGAACCCCGCGCGCATCCGTTTTTGCGATGCGCAGCCCGCATCACAAACACCCTCACCACATGACACGCGTTCTCCTGGCTTAGCCGCTGCATCACCGACATACTTTCTGCGCTAAATTGTACTTCTACTCCCAGCCGCAACCTTAATCCTTGACTAGATGTCGACTCACCTTCACAAGCTTCGCGACTACCCGTTTATCTAGGTGTGACCTGGAAGCCAGATACCAGCCACAGATTCTGAGCGCGAACCGTTAATATGATCGTCAACATAGTGCTTGAGCATCCTCACGAGCACTACACCAATCTCGATGTCATACAAGGCAGGGTCTTCTTGCGCGTGCCGAATCCGACCAACATTAGCAGCATTGTTGTGAAGCTTGAAGGCGAGAGCAGGACCAGGCTACTGGCACCCATACATCCAAACAGGCCAGACAAGCAGAGACCAGTCCTAGAAGTGCACAAGTTCTTGTACAAGACACAAGTGGTATGGCCGACGAATGTGCGTCCCGAAGACATCGCCCAGAACTCGAAAGCGGCCTTCACTATCAATGCTGGGTCCTTTGAGTATCCGTTCCAGTTCAAGGTATGAGATACAATACAGGTAGAGAACTTTGTTCATGGCTGATCGAGCTTGCAGCTGCCTCTGAACACGCAATGTCAGCAAACGAACAACCCCATCTCTAATGTTTCCTTCTCAAACGCGATCCCCGAATTCGCAAAGACACCAACACAACACGTCAAGGCGACACTTCCTCCTACACTAAGCGGTTTCCCGGGGGAGGCCGAGATACGATACTATGTCAAGGTCACAGTGAATAGGCCACAGTTCTTCAAAGAAAACCCGAGAGCGATAGCAAACTTCACTTTCCTCCCAATCGAACCTCCGAGACCAGACACGACAGACGGAGAGGCATATGCAAGGCGACAACACGAGTTTCTGGAGAATGCACCGAGCGTGGCAGCGGGTAAAAGGCTGAGCTTCTTCGATAGAAAGAACTCGACGGGAAGTATCCCGCCATCGCCGACATCAGGCAGTGTGCCACCTCGGGTAGCGATCGATGCGCGATTGCCCAATCCTGCGATCCTTACTAGCAACCAAGACGTGCCACTAAGACTGCTCGTGAAGAATGTCAGCGCGCGTACAAAGAACATTTACCTACAGATGCTCCAGATTGAGCTGATAGGATACACTAAGGTACGTGCGCACGAAGTGTCGCGTACGGAGTCGAATAGTTGGATATTGTGCTCCTTCAGTAATATGGCTATCCCAATTGGGTCTCCGGAAGACCCTGTAGATACGGAGGTTCCCATCAATGCGGAGTACTGGTCTGGAAAGCCGGTGCCCAACACCGTATCGCCCAGCTTCACATCATGCAACCTTGCGCGTTTCTACGAATTGGAGATACGCGTCGGCATCGGTTATGGAAGCTACAAGCACGGTGAAGATCAGCTCATCGTTCTACCACTTAGACTACCAGTCAAGGTCTATTCAGGCATCGCTCCGCCCAAAGCTCTTTTGGAAGCTGGTTTCAATGCAGAGAAGCCCGGAACTCTTGCCCCGCCACCCCACGCGGCCCCTCGTCCTCATACTCCAACGACGCCAACGCATGGAGGCTTTGATGGTGCCAATGCCTTCTCTGGACAGCCAATACAACCCCAGCATGCTCCTGCGTATGACGATGCCCCACCGAGCTACGAGGACGCGATTGGACAGGATCTTCCTCCGATCAATGGGTACAGAGGCAGTTACCAGCCTCCTCCTGTGCCCGAAGGCGCGCCAAGATTTTCCGATGAGAAGAGACGATGAGAAGTCGTGCTACAGGGGAGCTCGTTTTGATAGATTATATCTTAGTGATCGTGTACTCTTAGTGGTTGTGAAGCTGTTCACATAAAGACGCGGCGGATATTCTTAGGGTGCATGACAGGCAAAGCTGAAGTGTTGATGGTCTGTCCAGATGTGTCAAGAAGTGGCGATGTGGGCTGTTGGTAATCGAGGGAGTTTGGGCCGCAACAAATAAACAAAGAGGCACGCGCATTGCAGCCGAAGCGGGGGAATGCTGCATTTCTGAAGAAGAGGCCGGATGTTGTTCTGTTCAATGAGTATAATTACTAATAGCATTTCTGGAAACATGGGAGGCTTTCAGTATCCAATCAGTATCATGTTTGATGCAGTCGTCCCAAACATGTGTATCCAGGTGCGGGGTATTTTGCACACGCTCAAACAGACGCGCATAGCCGGCACCAATGCAAGCACGGCAATTGTTGTTGTTGTGGTCCTCGAATCGCGACTCACCAGAGCAACGTTCAGAGCCCACTATGCGCACTAATAGACGCGTCGTGCCTGACTTGCGGGATTGCCAACAGCCCTGCACGCGACTGGAGAGCTGACCGCCAGTCGTGTGTGTCCAGCCACAAGTTCTAAGACCAAGGCACAGACACGATGCGAGACTACTGCAAGAGCCGCATACACTATCCCGTGCATGCTAGTATCTGGTTGGCTGGAGAGAGTGAAACGTTTCAAGCCGGCTCTAGGCTACAGCCCCACTCAGACACTTGGTCGAATCGTCGCGTCCAACACCATATATACACGTCCTCCCACCGCGAGATGGTCGCGTTTTCCGATCAATTCTTCGGCTGCTTTGCGTTAAGAGTTGGGAATCCGGTGGCCGGCTCGTTGGCATCTAGGGGGAACAATGTTTGACTCACACTTGCAGCTCACGTGTAGTAGCGTTGGGCCCCGCTTTGCGACCATGCACCACGCTGTGGTAAATACGGCTGGCTATGAGGCCGTGGCTGTTCCCGTTGGATTCTGGTTTCCTGAGGTTCGCTTTTCTCTCTCGAATGCTGCATGTTTGAACCGACTTTTACAATTTACTTGAGATTTACTACGAGATTGATTCCTTGAACAAGACACGCCTGCTGTACCACACAACACCATTGCATGCGACCAACGCGACTATCACGACATGTACTCACAGCGATCTTCGCCACCGCCACTGAAGCGCTCACATTCATCTGAGAGCCAAAACAGTTATGCCAGCGCTGCGACAACCGTGTCGCGCGCAAGCTCCAAGCTACTGTTTGGAGAGATCCCACTGACGCCTGCGACAACCGTAGATGGACGCTGTAAGTCGCTCCTTCGCAATGCGCGGAGCCCCTACTGATCTCATCAAGCAATTCGTTCCAATGGATCCATCTGCAACTTGGTCCTTTCAACAAGCTCCGTCTTCTTGCGCTTTTGGCTGAACGATACTTGCCGCGACAATGTACTGGACCACATGGAGCCCGAGGACCTCTCCAACTTTCGCCTTGTATGCCATGACTTCTCCTCCAAAGCTGCCCCACGACTCTTTGAGAAGATGACTGTGACATTCAAGACCTCTACCTTCTCGAAACCTGCGCGTCTCGAAGCGCTATCAAGGATAGGCCGTCACGTCAAGACTTTCACCTTCCACATGCCACATGGTTCGGACACCTGCTTGCCGCCCATCATTGATCCTTGCACTGGCACAGAGAAACAATTCATCTACGAGCCGCAAGTTCAGATACCGCAACATGGTCCGGCCAAGGACAAGGCACCCAAGTATGGAAGCTGGGAGATGCAAGATCTACTCATCAAGCAGTATCCACCGCTTTTCCATGCCGCAACAAATGTTCCTGCATTTTGCGCTGCCTTCTCTGAACTGATCAACCTCACACATCTCAAGGTCTCGTGTCCAGGATCTACCGGCTCACTTCGACACCGACGGGGTGTAGTCGACTATGCGCTCATCTCTCTTCGCATCGCCGTCGAGCGCGCTCCACTGTACAGTCTCTCTGCCCTTTCCCTTCATCCAATCCACCCTGGCGGCCTCTTGTACCTTCACCCCATGCACGGCTTCGGCAGCACACCCTCCTCGGCCAAGCGCTGGTCTCAAATACGTCGCCTCTCAATCTGCATGGAAAGTATACCCTTCACCTCAAGCTCCTCACGTACACGCGCCCAATCTGTAGAACACCTACGCATCTTACATGCCTACCTCTCAACCCTCTCCCGTGGTCTAACCCGGCTCTTCTTCCGCTGGAAAGGCGAGCGCGGACCCTCTCCCTTATCCCTAGACCGGGAACCCTGCATGCTTCCTAGCCAAGAAGAAAGCACTCACCCCTCTCTCCGCGGCCAAACCCATGGTCCCCGTCCTCTCAAGTTCCCCCGCCTCCGTGTTATGGAATTGGAAAATGGGCTCATGGACTCGGCACAAATCAGTGACTTCATCACAAAGCACAAGCGCAGCCTGCGCGAATTCAACTTTGAAGATGTCAAATTACGCGAAGGGGATTGGGATCTCGCTCTCGAACCTCTGACCACCATCACCGGTAGCGAAAGCTGGAAACAGTATCAAGAAGAGGTCATGGATGTTCCCATCATGCTGTCGCCTGTTGATGCTGAACCTAGGGTCATGGGCCCATTACTCGAGGAAGTTGAACAGGCGATTGAGGAAGTGAGCGGCAAGGAGAGGAGGGAACATGCGCTGAGCAGGTGGTTGGGAAGACCAAGACAGTCGAAGAAAGATAGCTTTTGGGGTGGGGGAAAGCGCTTTTTGCATCTTTCGTCATGGAAGGGGAGTTCACCTGTCATGGTGAGGTAAGCTTCACGTTGCTATTCAAGTTTTTACGGGTGTACGATACCTTTGGTTTGGGTACTTGGGAGTTTTGCTGTGGGACGTCACGGTTGATACCCATCGGGAATGGTTTCTTGCGTTCACTCTCTTTGCCTCTTTTCTTGGCATTGTCCTGGAATTTGGGGGTTATGGCCTGTTCACTCTTTCCATTATTTTCTTATTTTGTCTTTCCTACGCTCATTACGACTTCTACGTCTTTACGGCCTTTACGACTATACCACTGAAATCATGCTTACGGGGTTTTTCACGATGATACGAGTAGCATAGCACAGCCTGACGATCTTTAAATGACAATCTCCTTCTGTTCCTTACCTCAACTCCAGCCATGCTATACTACGTGCGTCTTCTGGCGAGCAACACGGTGCTTGTATGATTTTGAGACATCGTCGTCTTCGCTGCAAGTTATGGACTGTGTTTATGGTCCAGTATGCTCAGAAGGCGTTTGCATGTTTCCCTACACGAGCAAAGCGTTGAGGATAGTACACTTCTCGATGCACGTGTAGTGAGGGAGAGTAGTTGCAAATACATCAAATTCCAAGTACGGCAGAAGTCTCATGAATAACAGATGTTGCTCTAGTGCGGCTACAGTAGCAGCGTCGGACGGGAAGGACGATGCATGGCCAAAGGCGGATAAAGCTGATAAGGCAATCGAACTCAGTAATATGTATACAATTGCAATATTGTGGTATAAATGCGCTATGTGTTTCGATTGATATTTGAGTGCGGCTGTGCTCCATCTGAAGTGCAAGCTTATAGCTTAGCCTTCGTCTGCGCCTTCTTGAGAACCGGTTCCACTGGTTGGAAAATGTCAGTAAATCTTTCCGCTGTAGAAATGAGAACTAAACTTACATTTCGTCGCGCCCATGATGTTTCCTTTCACCTTGAGCTTCCCACTCATGAAGAGTTTCTGCGCATTCGCATTACCAGAGACCAGTTTTCCAAAGTCCTCATCGCTCAACGCCAGCGTGGTGCCAGCCTTCTTGCCCTCGGGCGCAGTACCCTTGCCAACAGTGCCAGTCTCTTTCAGATCAATATACCATGACTCTTGTGTACCAGCTTTGTTCTTGAGTGTGAACGCAAATATGGCCTTGCCGTTCTTGATGGCGTCTTTACGGTCGGCGTCGGAAGCGGAGAGGGCTCGCGAGATCTCGTCAAAGGCAGCGGAAGAGGGGAAGTCGTCTAGCATGGTTAGTTGAACAGATTCGAAATGTCGCGGAGCACACATGTGCGTACCGTTCTTGAGAGACATGGTGGCTATGTGTTGCTAGGACGGTGGTGCAGTTCGAGGCGATGCTTCAGACAAAGGTGTAGGTAGGTTCAGTTAAAGATGTTTGTTGGGCTCAGATCGCGGATGCTAAAGACTGTGGGGTATATAACGACGTTCGGAAGCTTGTGACAGCAATGATGATGCATGCAGCCTTGATGTGAATCCGGGGGAAGCATGTGATGGAGCGAGCGGGCCAAGACCCTGAATCGATTATGCCGAGGCACTTTGGGGCTGAGCACGTGGAAAGAATGTGACGCTAACTTTATCGACAGCCCTGCAGAACTCGCATCTCTTGCCTAAAATTACTACAAAGTTTAGCCATTCCTAACTAAGACGAGCAGTGACAGCATGTCATAAGGTAGTTGATGAGTATTCGCAGTGCCATACTTCGTGCGACAAATATACGCATCTGAACACTTCAAGCGACTGGCCGTGTGCCGTGATGTATGTAACTGGCCTGAACGCTTCTGCATCATTGAAGCAAGACCGAGATGTCTCCGGCACACTTGATCAAGAGTTACCGTACGTTCTCTATAGACAGTGCTACATCGTTTCATCTTTACAGTCAGACGCCTTCTCCAGAGTACCTCCACTCCACAGCCCGATTCCATGTTTGCACTTTTCTGGTGACGTACCTAGACAATCCACGTGAGGACGCGCTACTACGCGTTTCGGCTTGGCGCGTTTCCCCTTTTGTCTCATCCTAGCAATCCACATGCTCAACTTCATTTCCAGAGCTCCGTTCTACCTACCTACGCTATGAAAAACGACCTTAGCAAGACGTTCGGCGAAATCTTCGATGGCGACATCTCTGCTTTCCGCAAGCAGTTGCTAGAGATCCAACACATCCAAGCTGATCGTCGGAAAGCTGAAGAATGGGTATCAAACCTCCGCTTCTTGGATATATCAAAAGTGCCCAACTTAGAGGTGGAAAAGAAGAAGCAAGATCGACGCTTCGCTTTAGCCCAGATCCGCGATCCGTTGCACGATCGAGTGGTCCCTTCGCGCGAAATATGCGTCACGCAACCCGAAGACGATGACGGCAAAACTCCATATATTGCTGTCTCCTGGAAGTGGACCGAAATTAAACGCGAGTCTCTTTACAACGACCCTAACTCGCCGGTTTTCGACTACCGGATCAAGAGACCAGGTGCGAAGTCTCATAAGAGTAGTTTTCCTGACTCCTACATGGATCGGGTGATTCGGTTCGCACAGAGCATCAACGTATCGAAGCTATGGATCGATAAAGAGTGTATATACCAAAGGCCTGGAGACGAGCGTATGTGGCCAGAAGACAAGCAGCATGGAGTTCAAATCATGGATGTAATCTATGGTGACAGCGACTGCTCGGTGGGGTTACTGACCGTGGACCTTGCACACCAACAGGATATCGACCTTCTGTCAAAGCTGCTTCAGGGCCATCTCTTCATTGATCCTAAGAATAAAGATTCCCCGAAACTAAGACCCGAAGTCAATATAAAGGCAGTACAGACGCTTATTCTTCGTATCCTCAGTGATCCTCGCTGGTCACGCGGCTGGATCTTCCAGGAAGACCATTTGGCTTCAGACAGGATGGTCTTGCTCATACCATACCCTAAACATGGCCGTGTAAACTACGACTACGAATTTGGGGACATCACTGGAGAGCTGCAGATCAATCTTAAGGATCTCCGACAGAACGTGACGTTGTTCTGCTTGGCTTGCCCTGAAGAACGACAGCGACAGCCCAATACTGATATTATAGGGAAGCTCAAGCAGTACAACATCTGGAACAGAATCTTCATATCGCCTAAAGACAAGTATCCGTTGCGCTCCCGGAGTGGTAGCAACGATAGTCGTACTGATGGCAGTGAGACCAAACGGCAAAATATCGAATTCAGGACTCCAGCTTTTTTGAATACTACCAACAGCGTACTGGACGACATTTGTACCCGGTCATTGGAGAACGAGGAGGACAGGATTGCCATTCTCGCAAACGCTCTGAGGTTTACCAAGCGTATAAACATTTCCGAAGGGTCTACCATACATGAGCCAGGCAAATACAGCCTCTCGGTAGCTCTCCTTGCACTTATACTTATGAACGGGGAGATCTTGACGAGTAGACCATGGGAGCAATATGACTCAATGTATCTCCCCAGCGAGGGTAACTTGATGCGGTACACCTTACGGTCTTATCTAACGGCATGCCGACACCCTTTCATTGTCCCTAACATGAAACTTCAGCAGAGGTTTGTCGACCGCTGTCGTCTCAAATCTCCGAAAATCACATCTCGTGGTATTGAGACAAAAGGCTACCTTTTCGATTTATTTCCCCCCGAGCAATTGGAGGGTCAAGCAAAACAGCATAGCACGCTTTGCTTAACTGAAGCAGACCGGGACGCTTTGCCGGACTTGGGTCAGGGTCCTGTGTTTCGGGGTAGAAAGCTCGATAAGAATGCACATATAGCGTTGGACCTTGTCATCCAGAGATTGGAGCAGCAGTGGCCAGGTAGTAAGCTTGCCAATCACATGCGCAGACACTTAGTGCTCGATCAACATCCACCACGGCCGAAGGACGTGCGGCCATCTACACCATACGTATTAGATATGATGTTAGCACTCTACCAAGCTCTTCTCGAGAAACGAGAGCTCCGCTTTGCGCGACTAGTTTCAGCGCCACAAGATACAGAACCTGCTGCCATCTTTATCAAACCGGAGCCAAATGGTTGGAAGACCGAGCATGCACTTGACATAAATCCCGACGGAGAGCCTAAGCTTGCGAAGGTTTTCACAAGCTGGGACAAGGGTCGTAATTTTTATGACAAGGAACGATTGGCAAGTTTGGAAGTCGGCGTGACATCCGACTTGGAACATCAAGGGGATGGGCAGGAGCGAGGTTGCTTCCTTTACAGCTACGGATGGGTGAATGGGGTTTGGTATGCGGAAGGTGATGCAATGGAGACATTTGTCTTTCCCTTCGCAGGAATCACTGAACAAAAACTGCCTACAGATCGTTCGTCGAGCAATGGGGAAAGGAAGAGGAAGAGAGGAATCGACACCTAAAATAGGACTACTTGTAAATGAAGGTTGAGGCAGGGTTATTAGCACCTGCAACACACGTCATGAACACGGCATGAATACGGCATTCTTGAGTCTGGGGTTGGAAGCAACTGATCGTCTTGTTGTGTCATACTGTATAGCAGCAACTAGCGCTTCTTTGTGATATAATAACATGGTGTCAACCTTGAGCTCAAACTAACATATGCCTCATACTAAAAGGTGCGTAGGTAGGTACACTTAACATCAAAGACAATAAGTACCAACCATACATATTAGGGACAGACTGTCAGCATAGGTACATCAAGACCCGTGACCAGATACGTAGCTGGATCAGGGGAAATATGGTTGCGTATACACGTAGGCGCTCTTTTGCTGTGCTGTAAAGAGAAATGCGGACGCGTATCCGACACTAGCAATGGCGTCATGCCCGATTCCCGAGGTCTGCCCAAACGCCACGGTCAGAGGACGCGCTAAGCCTTTCTCCCCACCTCTTCAATTCCGCCAACCACCACATCCTTGTATGCATAGAGATGTGATAGCATCCTGCAAGATGTCAAACTCTTGCAAGAGTTCTGATGGCCTGGTATTTTGACGATTTTTCTATCCTCGCTCTTTCCCGCATCGCCATGCCAGCGCCTACGGCAACAAAACGACGTAAAGCGACTACTGACAAGCTGGCACCACGGAAACGCGCGCCTGTCGCCTGCCAATTTTGTCGACTTCGCAAGACGAGATGTGACGGTGTCAAGCCTGTTTGTGGCTTCTGTAGACATCACGAAGCACAATGCGTCTGGGGCGTAGCAACCGAAGAAATCGCGAGCACACCTGCTGAAAAGGAAATACTTCAACGCCTGGATGAGCTGAGAGACCTGTTGTCGGATGCAAAAGAAACTACTTCGCCTGTAGCCGAACCCCAATACAGTACCTCAATACTACAAACACGAGAACGGCCAGCTACGCCCATCACTGCAGCTTCGCAAAACACCACACTAGATCCACTGGCGAATCTAGCTTCACCCTTCACTCACACGCGTTGCGAGAACGTCCTGGCGTGGCCTATCTTCCGCAGCGTGGTTGATCCAAATGATGTCGCTGTCGAGTCATTTGTTTTAGAGTGTGACAACTCCGTGGTGCTTGAAGATGCCATGCCAATGTCACCCAAGACTTTCTCGAACGCTCCGGTCTCTGGCTTGAATCTTCAGACTGATCAATTTTTACCGCTTTGCCATAAGTTTTTGGACCACGTACATCCTAGAAACCCGATGCTTGATGAGGAACAGCTTATCGGATACGCTAAGCATGTTACTAAGTACGGCCTGGACTGGGACGGCCCTTCGTGTCTGGTCGTATGTGGATTATCATGTGCCATGTTTTAACTCGGACTGACCAATTGCACAGCTAATTTCATGCGCCCTGGCTTGTTACACTGCGCCTTGGGAACGCGGCGATATTGGTTATCATCCATCTGCCGACTCAGTGACCGAAGATGCTGTATCTGCTCAAGCATATTACTTTGCCGCCAAGCAACGGATTGGTCTCCTCGGATGGTCTTTGGTGGACATTCACTGCCTTTTCTTCGCGTCGGTATACGAGAAGTATGCACTGAATCCTCTTCAAGCGTGGTTTTACATTCAACAAGCCTCAACACGCTTGCAGGCGCATTTAAAGCGTCAGACAAAGACTTCATGTTCTGATGATTGCACTGTGCGGTCAGATGGACTAATGCAGCGTGTTTTCTGGTCGGTTTACAAAGCCGAGCACGAATTGCTTCCTGAGCTGCCGTTCAGGTCCAGTGGCATTGAGGTTTTTACGCGAACCGACTCCATGTTTCCCTCACCTCCAGCCTTCGAAGAGGAAAGCAACGATGCCTCCTCGTTCAACGAGCAAGATTCTAGGTCTAAAGAAAGAAGCTGGGCATTCTACCTAGCCGAAATCTCCATTCGGCGCACAATCACCGACACTATATTTACCCTTTATCGTAGGGGCGAGAGGTACTGGCTAAATCATGTTGAGTCGCTAGTGCGCCAATGCGAAGATTCGGAAGAGCAGATCCAGCTGTGGCACTCGCACCTTCCGCTGTCAGTCCAATTTGATCCAGACGGAAACCCTGACAACGAGCTTGCATTCTTCCTGAAGGGCCGCTTCTCTTCATGGCGGAGTTACGTACTCCGACCCGTCTTATACTATGTCCTTCACCGCCCCTCTCAGCAGGCCTTGTCGCCTCAAATAACGATTTGCGCTCGTGGCCTCGTTGCCCTGTGCGCTGAAAGCATCATTCATTATGATCAACATCACCGTCATGGCGGAATTTGGTTCGTCTGCCGGCTTTCATTTACTTCAGCACTTTTGCTGCTAAGTGTTGTAATCAAAAGCGACATTGATGTTCTTCCACCCGCGGACTGGGGGTCACTGGTTGTCATGTCCATCTCAACTCAGCGGAAATGGGAAGCTCAGTCCGCCGATATTCGGAGATTACGAATGACTTTAGAGCGACTTTACACTATAGTTTGTCATCACACCAATACCCCGACATGCCAATCTTAGAACTGTGGCAGAAGCAAAGAGATTCTGTGGTAGATCGATGCCATTCCAGCCTTCTTTCAATCCTCTTAACCGGAGCTTGAGGGCCCTCAATGAACTTGACATTGCGCGCGGCACTTCCAAGTGATCAATCAATCATATCACGTGTAATTAAAACCCGGGTTGACTCAGTGCAACTTGCAAAAAACGGGCTTCTTCGTGTTTAGTTCTAGCTGTCTAGCAGTACTTAATGTACCCAAATTCGTGGCCATAATCGAACATGCCAGTTTCGGCATAGTATGTTTCCCAATGCGCGACCATCTCCTCGAGCTTTTGCGGTTCTTTTTCCGCCAAGTCGTGTATCTCTGCTGGATCCTCCTCAAGATTATACAACTCCCACTGTTCTCGGCCACGAGGCGCCGTCATCCATAGCTAAAGATAGTCAGTACACCTATGTGAGCGAATTCGTTGGTACTCACAGCTTTCCAATTCCCCTTTCGAATTGCCCGAAGACCGAACAGCTCCCAACCAGTAATTTCCTCGGTCTCGTCATGGAAACCAGCTTGGTTACCCTCTAAGTGCGGCACCCATGTAGCACCCCTTACTGGGACTACTTCTCGACCCCTAAAATTGCTACCTGGTGGTCTGACCCCAGCCAGATCCAGCACAGTTGGCAGGACATCCATAACTGTACAAAAGGAGTCTGTAAACGAGCCAGCAGGCAAAGACTTATCACCATCGTGCGATGGAGGGTAACGTATCAGACATGGACATCGTATACCACCCTCCGTTATCCAAGTTTTGAATCCTCTTGAAGGCGCCATTGATGCTGATGCCCACTCGGAGCCGTACCAAATGAAGCTGTTACTAGCACCCATATTCTCTAGGCTGTTATCATAGTACTTGTCGATGATTTTGTTAACGGTGCCAACGGTGCCCATCAACGGAAGGGCCTCGAGCATTGCACCTTCGGCACCATTATCAGACATGAACAGTATGAAAGTGTTGTCTAGTTCGCCGTTCCTCTCAAGGTGTTCAACTACCCGACCGATATTCTCGTCGATCGATTCAACCATAGCAGCGTACACCTCCATCTTCCGCGCAGATTCCGTGCGTTCTTCTGCGCTCATATTGTCCCAGTCGTGCCTAGGCATAGGGGCAGCATTCACATCGGGCTTGACAATACCTAAGTCGACCAACCTCTGAAGCCGCTTAGTGCGGAGCGCATCCGGGCCGTCAGCGTACCTTCCCTTGTACTTTTCGATGAGATTGCGCGGCGCCTGTAAGGGCCAATGAGGCGCAGTGAAAGGTAGGTAAGCAAAGAAGGGTTTTTCTTCGCCTTCTCGGTCGTTGAGATAGTTTATCAGTTCGTCGGTGAATGAAGTCGTTGAATAGAAGTCTGCTGGAACGTCGCTCGAGTCCGCTCGGTTGAGGTACTTGTCGTCACGCATCCAAAATTCGTCTGCATACATTGGAGTGAAGATAGCATCCTTGGGATTATCCAGTTGTGGTTCCCAGTTGTAATGATTGCCGCAACCGGAAAGAAACACGAAAGAATCGTCAAAGCCGCGCGCACAGGGAGACGTCTCCTTGGTAAGGCCGAGATGCCTGCATAGTGAGCCAATGTCATCGCCTGGCGCATTTGTCAGACCTACCACTTCCCGCTCATGATTGTTCGGTATCCGGCGTCTTGTAGAATCTCACTCAATGCAGCAACACGGAAGTTGAGATAGCCTTCGTAGCCAGGTTTTCCTTCGTAGTTCTGCTTGACCGCCATGTGTTCCACTAGTTGCCCAAGGCCTGCAATATGATTATCGGTGCCTGACAGCAGCATTGACCTTGTCGGCGAGCATGCTGATGCAGTGTGGAAGTTCGTCAAGCGAACTCCTGTTGCCGCGATCTTTTGGAGGTTGGGCGTATTGATCTCACCACCAAAGGGCGAAATATCGCTGTATCCTAGGATATGTCAGTATAACGTGCTTGGAGTCGTTAGAATTACACAGACCTAGATCATCTGCGACGATAACGAGGAAATTTGGGCGCTTCTGTGCTGGCATGGAACCCATGGTTGATACGGTGTAGAGTACCTGAGTAGTGGTGAAACGTGCTCTGGATGAGCGACCACAAGATTAAGAGATATCAAGAACATGCTCTATCGATATCCGAAGATTGCACCTAGATTCCATCATGAACTTGATGCGCGTGAACGTAGCCCCGACATTGTAAGCTCTAGCCTGTTGAGGTACCGAGCTGCACATCTCCGTTCTTCCCCGTCGACGACCCTCGGATCCGCTAGCGCGTTTCTCATCCCCGTCCATCCCCGTCACCCTCTCATAGCTACTGACTCGTGTTGATGGGACCACAGATTTGGGCTTCTCGTTCGCGTCGAATTCTTTCCCCAGATCGTACCGTGAGACCTGGGGTAACAGCGGGTGGCCCGATGATGCCATCCCAGTCCACTCTGTCGCCAACGCCTGCCGCCGAGGAACGACACGCGCGATATCCCTTGAGCGTTCGCAAACACTATATAAGTAGCGTTGCGCAGAACAGCGATATGAACTCAGCAGGTTCGGTCGCTAATTGATTGTTGCCGACTACACCCAAATCCGACGCTTACTATCTTGTTAATATGCAGGTCACCGATGGCAAAGACGGCGTCTTCACGAAGATGTCACGATGTTTCAACGGTCGACTCACATACTCTGTTGGAATCATCGCTCTTAGCCAGATCAATTTTGGTCTTGATCAAGGCGTGTTTAATAACACACAGGCAATGACACCATTTGCTCGTAGGTTTGGGGTATTCAATGCAAAAATTCAAACGTATGTTCCCCAAGCAATTTCCTGACCTTGCACTAAGGAAAGAAAAGCTATGAGCTCGAAACATATTATCTATCCCTCTTGAGCAGTCTCACTTATATCGGCTTCACATTTGGTCTTGTCACGGGCAATATCCTCAGCGCGAAGATCGGACGGAAGAAGTGCTTCATGGTGATGTGCTTCTGGGCCATCCTAGGCGCGATCATCTGCATAACCACGACAACAAACAAATGGCAAATGGTAGTCGGACGTATCGTATCATACGTATACATCGGTATGGAACTGGCTCTTGTGCCCGTAACGCAGTCCGAGTTAGTCCCAGCACCAGTACGAGGCGCCACCGTCGGTACATATCAGTCTGCACTACTTATCGGTCAGCTCATTGCGTCACTGATATGCCGAGGTACCGGCAATATCGACGACGATAGATCCTGGCGCATACCTCTTGGCATACTATTCATCATCCCGACCATCATGTTGTGCGCCGTGTGGTACATACCTGAAAGTCCGCGCTGGCTGCTCCAAAAGGATCGGCCTGAAGAAGCTATAGCAAACTTGCGCCTATTGCGCCAGGGCAAGTTCACCGAGGAAGAAATTCAACAGGAATATCGTGAATTCCAGGGCACATTAAATGCGACGGCCAAGAGGGGAAGATTCATTGAGCTGTTCCAGGGAAGTATGTACCACCAAGAACGATTACGATGTCTACTCAGCGTCGCTTTTCGCGGGTATCTCGTGTTTTGAACCAGACTGACAGGACTTGCAGCTAATCTAAAGCGCACACTTATCGTCTTAGGGGTGAACATATTCCTGCAGCTGACTGGGCAGAACTTCGTTTCAGTCTACGGCGCCATCTTTATCAAGAGCTTAGGTGTCATCAATCCTTTCACCATGACCTCCATCAATACTGCTGTGAGCATCGTATTCGTCTTTATATGTCAGCTCGCAACAGACAAGACTGGTCGAGTGTAAGTTGTGGTCCATCTCCTCCGCTACCTTCATCTACTAATACGATACCGTTAGACCACTGATGTTTGTTGGTGCAATCATCCAATGTGGTGGCCTCATGACGATGGGCGGTCTCGGAACGGTCGCCAGTCCTTCCTATTCAATCAAAGCTGCTATCGTAAGCATGGTGACCGTCTTTGGGGTTGGCTTCCAACTCGGCTGGGCTCCTCTTTCGCATGTCGTGGCCGCGGAGATTCCAACTCAGCGTCTCCGCGATACAACTTATGCACTTGGTTCCGTCTTCAACATTGCAATTCAATTCGCTGTTTCTTTTTCCATACCTTATCTACTCAACGAGCCGTATGCAGCGCTAGGAAGCAAGGTTGGATTCATATTTGGCGCGACCGCAGCGGGTGCTGTGCTGTTCACGTGGTTCTGTATTCCTGAATGCAGTGGGAAAACGCTTGAAGAGATCGATGAGTTGTTTCTTGAGGGCGTATCAGTCAGGAAGTTCCGGAAAACCAGAGCGACTGTACCGACAGCCCAGTATAAGGGTGATGGAAAGAAGGGTGACATGAAGATCGAATCAGTTGAGGTGTAGAGCCTAAAGGTACGAGTCACAAAGCTTGATGTAACCTCGTCTTATTTATCGAACAAGAGCCCTGGATGTTTCGCTGTCTGTTGAGCCGTCGCCGAGGCATATCCCTGTGTGCGCGATACTTCTCTTGAATTATATTTTTGAGTAAACGCCAACCATCTAGTCACAGTTTATCGATGCCAGAACTCTCCCGCCTCTCAAATCACTGAAACCCCAGCTGACTTCAGATTCTGGGCTGCTTCAGTCATACTACAGGGTACAAAAACATGCCGGTAACGTACCACAGATGCCGCCCTTGCATCCCTGATCTGTAACCCAACGGAGATCTCTAGAAAGCTCAAGTCTTGACACAAAACCTGCGGCGGAAGGTTACCGGTCAAATAACGATCAAACTAAAACAGCTTGAAATAGAAGCAGTGACCTAAACAGATAATGAGAGAACTAGCGATTTACGGCTACAGTTAGACTCCTTCGTGACTACTGGAATTGACCATCGGAGCTTGGTAGAATAGCTCCAGCATGTGGGTATTTTGAAAATAATTGACAAGGGGTTTGCTGCTAGGACGATGGCTGTGAAATATGTAACGCGAATCAAGTTGCGCGAAAGAGATATGGAGCCGCTTGGCTGTCTAGATATGGGCAAGAAATTGATGCATAAACAAGAGTTGTTCCTCATTATGAGTGTGTCTATGTCTATAACGTATCCAAATCGTAAGATTTGGTATCCATGGCGCTTACTAACCCATTTCTTGCGCTTGCGCGGTCTAGTCTATATTATAACTTGATCTATGCCCATCCGATTCTGTAAAGATTATATCCACTCTCGTCACCTCGTCCAATACCCCTCCTCTTTTCTACGAACTCTGTCTCTAGTATCTTGAACGTTAAGCCATCATCTTTCTTTGGACACAACTCAGGGATGAATGCAGCTTCAACAGTATCGGGAATGCCTTCAAACTTCCCAGTCTTACGTACGGTGACCATTAGCCAGAAAGCCCCATTTTCGGCAAGTAGGTGGGCTGCACAGTCACGGAGCCAGGTGGCGTGCTCGGGAGCGTAGACAACATCCGATGCGATGAGGAGGTTGGATACCGATTCCATGTGTACAGGAGGTTGTGCCCAGTCTAATATGGCGGTGTCCACAGGGGGTGTGTCATATGACTTCGAAGGAAAGTTGGTCTCGATGTTAGCGTTGCAGTTCTCCAGAACAGCGGGGTGATAGTCAGTCGCCGTGATGCTCACAGGGGTAGCACCCATAGCAGGGAGTAATTTTGCGACCGCTAAGCTTACGAGCCCTGTGCCAGCACCAAGCTCAACAATCCTTTGTCCGTCTGTAGCACTCCCTTGGGTCAATCCGAAGCGATCTGGGTCTGCACACATCATGCTACTAAGTACGATGCTGGCACCCCAGGATTGAAGCCCGACGGCTGTGTGGTCCGTACTAGATAGTGGTGCATCGTTCAGTGTAACCTGGACGGACTCTCCAGTGGATGTAAGGAAAGAAAAGTCTCGTGTTAGCGCCTCTTCCTTCTCCTCAGTGGATTCAAACAGGCTTGAAAGAACGAAGCCTGCATCATCTACGAGTCTTTCCCGCACCTCATCGTGGATGTCCATCTCTTCCGAGCGCGCCAGGAGGGAGTTCAGCCATTGGATGGCAAAAGTACGTTCGAACGGGTCAGCGCGGAGGGCTGCTGTCACCTCTTCGGGCGTGGCGTCGTTATCGTCATCTTCGCCTTCGTCTTGAGACGCATAACCAGAATCCACAGGTTCGGGGGGTGACGCAATGGAAGTACGCTCTCGTTTCGACGCTGGATGCGTGATGGCAATTGGAAGGCGTACAGGACAGTACAAAGCCTGCAAATTCCTGAGTGCGGCGAAAACCTGACCCTCGGATGCCGACAGTAGCGAACGAATAGGTGGTAAACTGCTTGATGGAGGCAGACAACTGCCTGCAAAGCTGACACTCATTTGGGGTTTCGCTAACGAACGAACAGACCAAGGAACGCACACAGGGGAAAGGAACGTGGAGAGAAGAAAGGAAAGAACTGGAGAAGACGTGGAGACAGGGTTCTCCCATGAAGAAGCGAACGCGAGGGACAATTTGACGATACTTAGTTTAGCCTCACGCTCGGGCAAAGTCGTGACATCTAGAACTTTTCACCGCCTATCGTTTGGCAGCGTGAGCACATTTGTGGGAGTGAATGCAGGTGTAAATGCTGAGCTTACATTCTGCTCTTTCTTGAGGCTTCGATCAGAACGTCAGCTACATGCAAGATATATAGGTCATGAATCCAGTACGAAGAACTGCGCCTGTGTACATATGCCCTGGGTTCGTGAATTTTGCGTGGGATGGCGATTGCCACGTGGGTCGCTAAGCCGAGCCTCATCGGTGCTACTCGAGAAAGGGCTTAGTGTCAATTTCTGCAGGTTCCATCGTCCACGATCCCATCTTCGGTCAACCCCGGCAAGCTTGAGTCGCGCCAGCAAAAATAACCTTGAAACATCTTGGTATACCCTATCTGGAATTTCCTCAGCGACACGTTGATTGTAGCACTAGTGGCTTGGGATCGCTTTGCGCGATATGGTGCCGAAGCTGCTCAGCCCACTATGCCTAGCACGATCGCTCGCGACCATGTTTTTTACTTGTTTGGTAAAGCATGGAAGCTGCTCGTGCAATCGTCGCCGACTACTTCCATCTACCACGCCTTAGTCGTCGCGCTAGCTAAATCCCGATAGGCACTTCTTCTCTCAAGTCGCGATCTCAGGTAGCCGTATGCTCAAAACATATGACTAGGTAATTGTGACTATACTCAGCATACGTTCTAGCAGAAAGATCTCTAGGATTGCCAGATCATCGTTGCGATTGGTCTCTCGCTACAGTCGTCTTGCCCCCAGGCACAAAGACATACTCTTCATAGTGGAAATGAAATCATGATTCATATACACGATTACTGCACCAGTTCATTGGAATGATAAATTCTTGAAGCTCCTAACCCCGGAAAGGTTCATCGTGCATTCCGTTGTCTACTATGTCAAGACATGAGTGAATGACGCTTCCAGTGAACATAGGCTACCTAGGTACACTTTCCTCGTACTCAAATCGCAAAGCAGAATTCACTTCGGGGCTACGGAACCCAGTTCATAGAACGTCGCTCCTGTTCTGCGCCCATACGTATCTGTACCGACTCGAGCATGTTGTTTGGAATCAGATCGTAATTACTCCTTGCTTCTACTTGTTCGTGCTTCATGTTACTGTCGCTTGTATGTATCATCTAGTCCATGATTGGCAACATGGCTTACAAGGCTATGCTGATGGATGGTCGAACATACGAGCCGATTTTACAAAGGTCAGGAGGAACTGGTGTAGTTGGGGAAGACAACGATAAGTCGTTTCGTCTTAGCGCTCATTACCTTAGAAAGAGGGGTACGGCTCACTTCTAGCCTGTCTGGTCCTCGAAGGGCAGTAATCGGCTTTGGTGAGAACTACTCGGAGATAAATACTTCTTTATTAACGATGGGCAAACTACTGATGATAAGACGACGCGTAACAGGAACTGACTCCAGAAGTGGGGTGTGGGCTAGGGATGGGCAAAGCAGGAAGGAGCTTTCGGGTACCCGATGTCCGGACCTAATCCGCCCCACCAACGAAATCTTATCAGATCCATCTAATAATCAACATATAGCGGCCAGCAAATACACAATTTGATCAGAGGCCCGCGACCTTCTTGTTTAATGTGTTTGCCGTTACCATGGCTACAGTAAAGAATCTGCGCATAGGCGTTGACGTTGGCGGGCAAGTACTACGAAAATGAGCTACAGGTGTCAAGAGACTAACGCTACGCACAGGACGAACACTGATGGAGTCATCATCGATCCTACAAAGTCCAGTGAAGATGGAAGAGGGATTGTTGCTTGGTACGAACGCGATTCTTGCACGTTCATCGACACGTGTCCTTGTTTATCCCCTTCATCACGAACTTCAACGAACACATACCGCAAGATTCATCCAAACGGAATACAATTTTGTTGAAGATGAGAGCTCATATCAGGATTTAGGCACAAGGCTCCTACCACTACCAACCCAAGCCATGGCATTGCCGACGCCATCACCACCATGTTCAGATCTGCATCTGTAGACCCATCCTCAGTTGCGAGCGTGACGATAGGAACCACCCATTTCGTCAACGCTGTAGTGACTCGTGATCGGACACGCCTCTCACAAGTCGCTGTACTCCGTCTTTCCGGACCTTTCAGCAAACACGCACCACCATGCATCGACTGGCCAGCTTCTCTGCGGAACATTATCCTCGGGCATTACGCTCTCATCAAAGGAGGCTTAGAAGTGGATGGCAGTTTGATCTCCGACATCAGAGAACAGGAGATTGTGGAGCAATGCAACATTGTCAAAGAGAAAGGAATCAAAAGCATAGTAGTGAATGGTGTCTTCAGTCCGATCGATACAGTCGAGAAGCAAGAAGAGCGTGCCGCCGAAATTATCAGGCGCGAACTAGGAGAAAATATCGATATCGTCCTTAGCAAGACAGTCGCTAACCTTGGATTTTTGGAGCGCGAAAATGCCGCGATATTGAACGCCTCGATTTTGTCCTTTGCTAGAAAGACGATAGCATCATTTCAGACACCAATCAAGGAACTCGGACTGAGCTGCCCCGTCTTCATCACTCAGAACGATGGTACGATACTAAGTGGCGAAGCAGCAAGCCGGCTGCCTATCCGAACTTTCTCATCTGGACCAACGAACAGCATGCGTGGCGCTGCTTTCCTTGTTGGGAGGCAGGAGAACGGCGGAGCAGTGATGGTCGTCGACGTCGGTGGAACGACCACTGATGTGGGCTTATTGCTTGCGAACGGCTTTCCCAGGCAGCAAGCCGCATACTCGGAACTGTCTGGAGTTAGGATGAATTTCTCGTACCCCGATGTGAAAAGCATAGGACTGGGAGGTGGTAGCTTGGTGAGAAAAGTTGGAGAGAGATTGCAAGTAGGACCAGAGTCAGTGGGGTACCAGCTACCAGAAAAGGCGCTCGTCTTCGGTGGAAATGTTCCTACAGCAACTGACTACGTTGTAGCGTCTTCACCTGATGTCACAATAGGCCAACCGGAAAACGTGCAAGGAAAGCTGCAGGCAGACAACGTACAAGCATTTCAAGCTGAGACAAAGATCATGCTTGAAAACATCATTGACAAGATGAAGACATCGCCTGATGATCTCCCGGTTCTGCTCGTCGGTGGTGGTGCGGTGATAGCTCCAGATGAACTAAAGGGAGCGAGTAAAGTGACAAAACCTCAATGGTCGGGTGTAGCCAACGCTATCGGTGCTGCTATGGCGCGTGTCAGTACTGTCATCGATACTGTCAAGTCAACAGAGAAGCAGACTCAGAAAGAGTTACTAGCTGAGATATGTGAGGAAGCTAAACAGAAGACTATCGAAGCAGGCGCCTCGGCGACAACGGTTGCCATTGTTGAGGTGGAAGATCTTCCGTTGCAATATGTCGCCAACAAAACACGTTTTATGGTCAGAGCTGCAGGAGACTTCGACTTCTCAAGGGCAGGGGATTTCGCAGACCTGAATATCACTAAGGAAGAAGATGGCATAGAGACCAGGTCGAGCGCAAGCGATGCCATCGCGGCGCCTTCGAGCGAAGATGCAGCTGACCAGGTCGACGTAACACCGGAAGTTGACATCATGGGGTATAAGCCAAAAGTGGCTAACCGAGAGTGGTGGATATCAGAGACTGATCTCGACTGGATCACCATCGGTTGCTACATCCTAGGTACCGGCGGTGGAGGTTCTCCATATTCCACTATGCTCCGAGTACGTGGTATCCTTCGATCTGGTGGAAGCGTTCGCGTCGTAAGTCCAGATGACCTCAAAGACGATGCGCGAGTAGGAAGCGGCGGCGGCGCTGGCAGCCCAACAGTCGGAATCGAGAAGCTGTCTGCCGACGAGTAAGTTTCGTATCGATATGATACTCTGCATTTATTGATGCTTGTGCAGAATGATGGACGCTCAAACCCACCTCTACGATCTCATCAAGGGTGGTTACGCGACACATATCATACCTTTAGAGATTGGCGGCTCGAACGGGTTACAGGGTCTCGTCTTGGGTGCATCGACTAACATGAACATACCATGTGTAGATGGCGATTGGATGGGCCGAGCATATCCTACAAAATGGCAGACAACGCCAGTTGTGTTCGGTGAGCGAGAAATCGTGTTTGCACCAGTCGCAGTGGCTGATGGAAACGGCAACACGCTATATATGCCCACTGCAACGAGCGATCTGAAGGTCGAACAAGTCATTAGAGCAGCATTGAGCCAGATGGGAAGCTCTGTCGGAACAGCCGATGCCCCCGTTACAGGCTCTGAAACACGAAGATGGGCTGTCGAACACACTATCTCGCTGTCGTGGAGGATAGGAAGAGAGGTAGCCCGTGCGCGCAAGGAGAACAGAATTGACAGTGTGGCGCAATCAATCATCGACGCGGTTGGAGGCGCCGAAACAGGCCGCGCGCTTTTCAAAGGCAAGATTGTCGGTGTAGAGCGTAAGCTGTACATGGGCCACGTGTACGGCGAGGTGATCATAGAAGGCACTGGAAGCGAGTATCAAGGCAAGATCAAAATACCCTTCAAGAACGAGAACATTGCCGCGATAAGGATACCGGATGGTGAAGAGAGTAAGACTGGTGAGGAGAAGAACGAAGATGTACTCGCTATCGTTCCTGACCTCATTGCGGTCATTGATGCGCAAAATGGCGAGGCCATTGGGACGCCAGAGTATCGATACGGACTGCTAGTCTCAGTGATCGGTATCACTGCGAGTGATCGCTGGACTAGTCCAAAGGGTATCGAGATTGGTGGGCCGAAGGCTTTTGGGTTGGACCATCTAGAGTACAAGCCCCTGGGCAAGTTTGTAAAGCCTGTAAGCGTTATTGATGAGTACGACGGAAAGCAATAAGTGTTAGGTACGGAGGTTGGCAGAATGGTCTTTTATGAAGAGGCCAGTGTCTTAGGTCGTTCTTTGCATCTATGATACTTCGGCTTGCTTCGTGCCGGGATACAATGGTAAAATGAGCTTGACAGCAGCCTCGTAGCTCGTAAATAGTATACCACCACTAAACACCGTGCGCCCTAGTCTCATCGTTGTGCCTTTCCAGAATCCTTTGATACCATAATCCAACAACACACTCTTTACAGCCTCAGCAGTGCTTGTACCTCTTGCGCTCTGCGATCGTGTCTTAATGACATCGAAAGGCTGTGTGGAGAGCGTTGTCACAACGCCTGCTACTGATCCGTTTGCGAAGTTGACTGCGGTGTTCTGTTCGATGTTCTTGGTCTTTTCAAAGTCTTTGAGAATATTGTACGTTCCCATCCGGAATGCTGTTGCTGATGCCTGTTTGAGGGTAGTCCCTGCAAAGCCACGGTATAGACCGAGTATACCGTGCTCTTTCCAGATCGTTGCTGTCGCATGAAAACCGGAGCGAAAACGCTTTTCATTTCTGGCGTCGTCAATAAGTGCCGTTTTGATGCGTTCTGTAGGTGTGACCGCAGTGATCGATGCGATTACCCCAGCAGTCATGCCAGCCAACAGATTGCGGAGTGGCGAAAGTGTGCCAGTCTCTGGATCTGCGAAGGATAACTTGATCTGATCGAAGAAGAGAAAGCGAACAGCATCTTTGCCTACTGAACCGAAGACCAGCGCTCCGCAGCCTTTGTAAAGCGCTTTGATTCCCTCATTTTGATAAACTTGGGTCACGACGAGGAAAGGGTTTCGTGGTGTCGGTACGCCTTTCTCAGCTCTCAACTGTACACGCGTTTTCGCAAACTCGAGAGGATACTGCAAGTGGAATAAGCTACTAGACCGAGACCGGAATGCCTCTTTGGGCGTACCGAAAGAAAGCCTTCCACACCGCCAGCAATGCCGCCAGCTGCCAAAGAGACTATTGCGGGTGTGCTTTTGTCCTTGTAGTCGTCAATGATGCGCTTGGAGAGTTGTGGGCGAGCTTACATTGGCGCCTGAAACCATTTGTGTCTAGGAAAATCAGGATAAAGATGATGTTGTGATGGAAAGTGATGCGGTCGACGGGAAATATCATAGATGCCTAGGTTAGTAGCCAGCCGATAGCCGAACCAGCGGCTCCGTTCCCGACAGCCTCAGCAACACCGATGCGAAAGCGACACGTCAAAACGGGGGATTACGGCCACGAAACCATGATCGCGAGGTTGAATCCGGGTCCATACACACCCATTGAGTGTTTCAAGACCTCGAAGACGGGGCTGAACAATTCATTTATTGTACCCTGTATGATGACATCAGATCGTCAGGCAATCCATGAATGGCTTAAGGAAAGATAACTGGATTACGCCTTGAAAGATAAGGACAAATCTGCGAAACTATTTAGAGTTGATCGTCGCATTAGGTCAATCATGTCCCGCGCAACTTGACCTGACTATCTTTGTTCGCTCATTATTCATGCTACCAAGACTGAGCGCCGTTCGCCCGCAAATATATCGAGGACTTCGTCAACATAACGCGCGGCTTTGAACTCGCACTCGATTGATCGTAAGACTGAATAGCCTGCTGTGACTAGGCGGTAGCATCGTCTAACTCGAACAAACTATCGAATCGATTGTCCCTTGCCGCAGCATAGGCAACCATCTTCTCATCGCTACTATTGTCATCGCTCTCGTCTTGCGCATTGTTACTTAGCTTGCCCAGTTTCTTGAGAGCTTCGTCCACGTTCCAAGCAATTCTCTCAGCGCCTACTCTTGCTCCGACTAGGTTCGGTGCTCCGGGCCCCAGTTTCAACCCGGCGAGTCGTCCTGTCACAAACAGAGGAACATTGTCGTCCCACATCAAGTCTTCGTTCAGACATGGTAAACCGCCAATGTACTTGATTGCATATTGTTGCTGGATGCTCTGAAGGTAAGGAATAGTACGGATGTCAGACTGGATACCGGTAGCAAAGACCATATAGTCTACAGGCGGGAGCTTGAGGATTGATTCTGCCGAAGACACCTCACAGGCCCATGTTTTGGACGATTGCTCCCATTCCGCGGAATGGAGTTTGGTATAGTTATGTAGCTCGATCTTTCGACACGCGACATGCGAATCGAGAATTTTCCGGTAGCGTGGTGTCATACTGCCTCCGTTGCGGGCTTGTACAATCATATCAAAGCGCTCTACAAGCCATCATTAGTCAAGATTAACCAAGCACGAACGTTGACTGACCTTCATCTGTGTCTGCCGTCCAGAACTCAGCTTGCTTGAAGTTCCGAAACTTGCCGACCCACTCTAAATCTACGTCGAAATGTTTGACCTTAAGTGGTCCACGCATGAGCATCCACACTTTGTTGACGCCCCGCTTAATCGCCAAATCTGCGAGTTGGATGCTCGTCAAGCCGCCACCAACGATGAGCATACTCGTTAGCTGGCGAGCCTGAATTTTAGCCATCACATGAAATGGTGGAAATTGCTTAATCTGCATCGCGTGAGCAAAGCCTTCGTGTGGACGTTGAGTAGGTAGACCAGGAACGAGGGGTATCGATGGCGCATTCCCAGGACCAACAGCCAGCACAACTAGATGTGCAAAGCGTACGCCTTGGTCTGTTTCGACCCGAAATATTTTTCTCTCATCCGCCACTGCACCATCCGAGATGAAACTTCTGAGCTCTGTCTCATCAAACTTCGAAACCTTGTCATATTGGATGTCCATGACGCTCTCTTTCCTCAATAGATCCTTGCCAAGTCGATATCTCTTGATAACCTCTTCACAATGCGCATCAAATAGATCGGTACGTGGCACATAGTAATCTTTTCGATCCCTTTCATCCACATCGGGTGTGCGACCCAAAAATCGCCCTTGCGTCTTCAAGTTCTTCTTCTTTTTATGCTTGCTGACTTCCTTTCCGGCAACGCCAGGCAAAGCTTGAATGTCCTTCTCCCTCTCCTTTTCATACGTGTACCCGAGCAGTGCATCACGATCAGCGGGATCAACGTGGAAGAACATCGGACTTCGAAGGTAATCAATGTGAAAGGTTTTGAAGAGGCGTTTCCATTTGGACATCCAGTCTGCGCCATCTGCATCGAGAACCACCATGTCTATGAATTCCTCGGTTGGTAAATCATGATCGCAGCCACATTCTGAGCTACCGGGGGTGGAGGGTGGCGTTGGTAATGAGTCCTTGTTCGTTCGGTAGTTTTTGATGCTCATTTTTCGGCCATGTTTCCGGATCCAGTGGTACCGTTGGTGCTCGTCGTCTGTGAAGGTTGCCGATGGTGTGTGTTCACGGAGTCGTGCTGCTACTGCTAGGCCTGCTGGCCCGCCACCAATGATAAGGACGTCGTGAATGTGCATTGTGTTGCAATCTTAGAATACTGACTTGAAACCCTGATGAAATGTGTAGATTAAGACACCTTGAAGTACTTCGAATGTCTTGCCCATGTGAGTACCTGATGGCTAGCGTTCCAAGTTGGGCGCATCCATCATGGTGCTAAAGGTACCCGATGACGAGGACACGACTTCACTCAGACGACGGGTCGATGTCAGTGTCAGATCCCTTCGAGTGCATTTTCAATAATGCCTTGCTCGGGGACGAGTAGTCAGTCGGATGTGTGGGCGCAAGTGGAGCTCATCCTTATTCATGGGAATTTGTCTATTTTTTTTTCAAACAGCATGATATGGCTCGTGATCCTTAGGGCCCTCAGTCGTTGCAGACGTCCGCCAACTCGCAGGAGTACTCAAGCTCGACACCCGCTGTGATCTCGCGTCTTCCATCTCGATCGCACTGGTGATAAATTGTGGATCGTTGTCTTCTCTCTGTTTCCCCAGACCGCCATTCATGTCTTCTTGACTTTCTGTACGTCGGAAGATATCCCGAAAGCCTCTAGGTATTTGTTGTTGTCTGGGTTCTGGCCAATAAGCGTGGGTATGCGAGGACTGTTGCGCTCGTGTGACAGAGCTAGGCCCGTATGGACTATCCGCACTATACGTGTGCGAGTTCCAGTTTCTTAGGCCAAAGACGCGTTGAATGAGTGGATAAGTGAGGGGCAAGTTGGCGCAGAGTATAGCTGTATATGACTCCCGGAGATACCAGATCGTCCACTCAGTTCCGAATGGGTTCGTAAATGAGTAGTACTTATTGAGAACTGCAGCAACAATAGTGAATGCCCCTATGCAGAAGATCACAAACAGTATAGTCTTATTCTTCTTAGGTAGACGAACTTTGAAGAGCAGCGGCATGGGTATGCTTAGGATGATCAAATCGCTGGAAATGTTGAAGACTGCGTTGGTGATGAGATGGTTGGTTGCTGCCGAACATTGTTCTGTTATCGTAAGTATTGTGTGAACACAGGCAGCAAAGTTACTCACTCGAATTGGGAGGTACTGCCCAATATTGGTTGAACGGCCTGCACCAAACCCCAAGATACAGTACTTCCATGACCACGAATGCGACAGCGACGTAGATAGAGGTAGCGACGACGATTTTGTGTTGCGGCAGAACGAGCGTCATTCGGTTGTACATTATGAGCAAGCAGGCCTTGACCAACCATATCGTAAGGAGTTGCATCTGCTCTACTACCAAGACGAGCTTGGACCCGTACACACGCATCTTGATCTCAGCCTTGGAGTATTGAGAGACATCGTCTCCAGGCGGTATCAAGTTGCCTAAAGTTTGACATAAGAAATCAGCAGATGTCGCACTTGTAGATCATACATGGAAATTACGTACTACTAGTCTTTGCAATTTGATGCATGATAGCGATAAGCACTGTGTCTGTAGCCTTAGGTATCGATCAGCACCTACAGTCGTTCAACGTTGTGAATCACAAACCATAGCTACAAGAATTAGGTAATCATCCAATTGTAATGACTTCCATGATCCACGGTGTATTCTTCGCGAAATAAGTCGAATAATGACAACGACCCAGCAAACGCCATAGAAGATTCCAGCTTCGGGGTCGAGCACTCCCGACATGGGTATTTGGTTGGCTCGAGAGCCGAGGGAGTTGTGAAGTTCAGGAGTTGGGCCAGCAAATGGCGACTAGTCCGGGATTAGGTTGCTCAGGGCTTTGGTGGCTGTTAATTAAACGTAGTTGAAAGTATCGTGTATAGGTTTTGAGGAGCGATAGGGACCACGAGGGCTTGGAAAACAAAATAGATCGTCGAGAAAAAATGCCGAGCGCCCGGTCAGCAGCCGTGTTGTGAACCACGGGTGCAATATCGTGAAAGGCGGGAGTGAATTCAGCAATCACTCGGCATTACTTTGTGATGTCGGGGGCTTTTCGTCACTGGTAGCTTCATTGACAGTTTGATGGGCGCTCTGGGATGTTGCTTGGAAATGGCGCTCTGGGGTATCGTTGTGGGCGGTCGCTCTGGGGTGGTGGCGTAGTGTTCCAAGTGGAAGTATTTGGGCTGAGGAGACAGCGCTCAGAAACTGAGATCCCCCGGACCCCAAGATATCAGGCTAGACACCAAAAGTGTCGCAAGCGCCACTTTTAACGGAGCTGTGCGTTCTCAATGATCTGCGCAATCGACTAGAGACGGACGTCGAGCTTCGACACTTGTGGGACCGGCGGTAGCGTTGGATTGGATGACGCGCTCCCGACAGCCTCAACCCAGGGCTGAGTCGTCCAATTCAAAGTCCGCGGTAATATCGCAATGTTGGTTTCTGACCGGAAACCTTTTGCGACGTTTTGTGGTACGATTGAAGAAGAAATGTTACAGCAAGTCAAATTCGTAACGGGGTTTTCGGCGCTGCTTCGGTGATTTTGCAGTGATGCAAAGTGCGACTTCAGGCGACCAGTATTCATATCGTGAGTATCTTATACCAGCCGTTAACAATGTCCCTGCGGGCTTGACTCGACGAGAATTTCCCTGTGACATTGCAGCGGAAAGGCTAATGCTCCAGGAAACTTTCGCGGCGCGTGTCAGCTCGAATGAGTGACATGTTTGCGGGCCGGGCGGCAGCGCTATTTGACGCCTTTTGGGGGGCTTAGGTTAGCCAATTGGCGGGCCGTGGCCGTGAGCGTTCAACTCACCACTCACCACCCGCACAATTATCGGCCTTGTTTCAGGCGTTCAGTATGAAAAGTAGGGAAAATCGCTCAGTTACAACAAGCTTTCAGAAACCTTGTCGCAGATAAAGACGAAGGAAGAGCGCTGTCATGGGCACGCTTGGCGAAGGCGGTGTCTCCGCCTCACAAGCAGGGGCGAACGGAAGTAGCAGTGCGACGTCGGACACAGTCAGCTCAAAAACCCTGGAATGCAGGCACAGTAACCATGAGGTACGTCCGCACAGCTGACGACTCTTTACTACTATCATTGTCAGCTATCAAACTTGCAATGCCCAGCGAAGAGGCAAGAAACTCACTAGAAAAGTATTCAGAAGAAAATGGGAAAGGCATGCTTGTTTAGCAGCCATGATAGCGAGGCCAACACGCAGATGATCCTGAGAACGTTAAAACAAACATGTGCGGAGAGCGCAACGAGGACCAAGACCGCGACCAACAAGATGCAATCCTTGAACGCTTTGAGCGAAGGTGCGGCCGTCATCTAGCGAGCGACATTGCCGTCGCCTTTCTTTATTCACGGAGCAAGGCAGTAAAGCAAGTCATCGACACGCGAGTTGGACTTCATACCACCATACCCGTTAGGTCGGGGCCAGTGCTATCTCCATCAAGAAAGGCTTGAACAATCACGACCTCTGCCCAAGTCCACAAGATATAGACCGGATTCGATTTAGGCTTCTACAGCTTGATAAAGATCAGAAATCAGTCGGATCAGGCGATGACAGCACTCTCAGGGACCAGTGCTACAACGCCAACGATAGGGATCTGTTGAATGTACTCCGATAACGTACACTGATCTACCAATACTAGCGCAGCTGTAGGATAGCAGTGAAGGCAAAGAGGAAGAGACGATTGGAAGAAGATGAAGACGTGGGTCTTGGGAGAACAACGCGCACCCGCCTGCTTCGCTGAGACGTAATCTTCTACCGCCCACACAGCAAAGTCCAAGAATCGACACAATACCGTGGCCTATGGCTTCGTCTTACTACATGGACTGGAGTATGGACCATCCTGTCTGTATTGTCGAACTTGCTGTACTCCAAACATCTATATTCCTATTGTATACAATTGTGAATACCTGCAGGATACACCTTAGTAGTTGCCAAAGGAGACACAGGTCAGGAAACCCGAGCTTCCTTACATAAGGCTCTTCGGTTGTTTGTGTCTGGTCGGCTTTTCAGAGCAGGGTCACTCGGCATTGAATATTCAACGTAGCCTTGGTTTACAGCATCGATACGTCCTACGGATAAGCTTTGATCAGCAGCATCTATGGGGTAGGCATTAGCGATGGGATCGACGGGCGGGATAACAGTTCATTGTGTGCTACTTGGCTCAAGATCAGTAATCCGCGATCAAAGCAAAGCAAGCGTATCACTGGAGTCGCCTGCAAAGTAGCAGCTCTTAGAACAATTTGCAAAAGATTACAATTGAGCATGAGCTGCTGAACTTACAAGGAAGGCATGCTCGTAGCTACGGTAAGCAATTCTCGACTGTTCGGCAGTGTCACCACGGCGATACCAAGGCGGAGCTTATCGCTCCTCCAACGCCATGTGGGAACCCACGGATGAGGCCGTTGTACGGAGGTCTATACCTGATGAAGCATGTCCAGCCGTATCGCAGTGTTGTAGGACGTAAACCTTAGCGCTAGATATCGGAATGATTCCGTCAGAGCACCCGTGGATCCCCAATCTTGGTCAACGCAAACACAAACACAAGCAGGCTGCTTGTCTTCATCACCTACGAGTTTGACAGATACTCCTACGCCCGTGTCATGGTACAAGATGCTATCTATTGAACATGCAGTTGCCTGACCTCCTAGGGTCATCAAAGACAGCTTCTTCGCAATGTGTCTTGAGCTCGCGTGCCCCTGCCGGCCCGCGATCTCCTCCACACCTCCTACTGTCTAGGGTAGTCTAGCCGAACGCCGAACCGTGCACTGATAAAGAGATAGCATCTCGCTCGTCGTCATTCGCCGCGCAAACGCCTATCACCCATACTAATGGGTTATGACGCTGCTTTGGGCCGCTGCCCATGTGTTGCAGCATGGCTTCGCGTGTACTCTCCCGCTTGGTGTAGGGACACCCCGCTTACGACCCTGCTGCACAATGATATGCAGACTGGGGTATGGGCGTATATAGACGAGTTGCTGCACTTTGCGCGTTGCTAGAGTTCTAGTGTACCGGTTCGTGTCGCGATCTTTTCATTAGTCGGGTGCATTCTTCGACTGCGACTGCGACTGCGACGACGACGACGACAACAACAACGCGCGTATGCGTTTTCCCTTGCAACAATGACGACTTCCCACCATCGGAACCCCTCCGTCGCGGAAGAACCTGTGACTTCTGTTCTTCCAGACGGCGACATACCTTACGATCCCACGCATTCTTTGAACCCGGATGAAGAGGTTCTGGCGTCACTTGGTTACAAATCCGAGTTCAAGAGAGAATTTTCCCTCTTTACCACATTCTGTGTCAGTTTCGCAGTTCTGGGTCTACTGCCCAGTTTCGCATCTACACTGTATTATGGCATGGGCTATGCAGGGACAGCTGGCATGACCTGGGGTTGGATCGTAGCCATGATAGGAATTCAATGTGTGGCTATGAGTATGGCGGAGCTGTGCAGTAGCATGCCGACGAGTGGAGGGTTATATTATGCTTCTGCCGTCCTAGCACCACCTGGTTGGGGGCCTTTTGCTGCGTGGCTCACTGGTTGGAGTAACTGGCTCGCTCAAATTACAGCGGCACCGTCCGGCAAGTACAAAACCGTCATCCCTTGTTGATGATTATGGGCAAAGAGTTGACTGTTTGAGCAGTCAATTATGGAATTGCGGCCATGATACTTGCAGCGGCTAGTATCAACGACCCATCTTACGTCCCCACAGACTATCAGACGTTCTTGCTAACCGTCTTTATCATGATACTGCATGCCATTCTTTCCTCGATGCCGACGCGCTGGCTCGCACAATTCAATTCTGCTGGTTCGACATTCAACTTCATCGCGCTCGTTGTCGTCATCATCATGATACCAGCCGGCACAGACCGCACAGAACGTGGCCTTCCTCGTTTTGCTCCTTCGAGCGAAGTTTGGGGCACGATCTATGAGGGAACATCCTTTCCAGCCGGCATCTCAGTTTTGATGTCCTTTATCGGCGTTATCTGGACTATGTCCGGCTACGATTCACCGTTCCATCTTGCGGAAGAATGCTCTAATGCGAACATCGCTTCTCCGCGCGCTATCGTCCTAACGTCGGCCACCGGGGGTATATTTGGCTGGTTCCTGCAGCTGGTTGTTGCATACACTGTCGTTGATATCGACCTGGTCCTTGACTCGGAGCTTGGGCAGCCGTTCGCCGCGTACCTGATGCAGTGTATGTCGCAAAAGATGACATTGGCCATCCTTGCCCTAACCATCATCGCGGGGTTCAGCATGGGTCAAGGGTGTATGATTGCCGCAAGCCGAGTCACATTCGCCTATGCTCGTGATGATTGTTTCCCTCTGAGTAAGTACTGGAAGAGAGTCAACCGACATACTCAAACGCCTGCAAACGCCGTGTGGTTTAACTGCGCAGTCGGTATACTGTGCCTGCTGCTCATCTTTGGTGGAGAGTTGGCAGTTGGAGCGCTGTTCTCGATTGGCGCTATTGCAGCTTTTGTGTAGGTTTATGTCATCACAGTAGGATTTCTCTGCTGACGGTGGATAGCGCATTTACTATACCAATCTTCATCCGCGTCTTTTTCGTAGGGAACCGTTTCAGACCGGGTCCCTGGAACCTAGGGAAGTACTCTAGCGCAATTGGCAGCGTCGCATGCGTGTTCGTCTTGCTTATGATACCTATCCTATGTTTCCCCAGCGTAACCGGAGCAGACTTGACGTAAGGCCCAACAGAACTTTGGTATTATCCCGAAAAGACTAACATATTTGCAGTGTTGCAGACATGAATTGGACATGTGTTGTCTACGGTGGCCCAATGTTGTTGGTAACGATATGGTGGTTCGTTTCAGCGCACAAATGGTTTAAAGGACCGAAGGTAAACATTGAGCACATGATGCTCGGACGAGAAGAGGCTGTGGTTGTCGGACAGGGGTCGGTAGACGGGAAGGATGGCGATAGCTCGTTGGGGGATGTAAAAGCGCCAGAGAAGATTACCAAATCGTGAGTAGAGGCTTCTCTGTTGGTACATGATGCGTCTGTTGCCTTGGGCGAGAGGCGCAAGAGAAGAGGTTTGCAGAATTCGAGCAAATGGACCTATGTCGCTATCGTGCTATAATCTATCTCATGTCAGCTACGACTATGTATGGAGAACATCCCGTACTAACCTCAGATAGCAGCTAGCGCGACAATGATGAGCGCCACAGCCTGTTCCTGAATGCCTCCTTGCCTATTCTCTACATCGTTGTAGATGTCTCGAGAGTCCCGATATGCTGTTGAACATGGGAGTTATCCGAAGATCGTGTGATAAGGGCACCAAACGGGCAATTGCTATTACGAGGACTACACTAGGCAACTCGCCAATCACGCTTGGCCGCGTGACGTCGTCAATCTCTGATGGCTGTAGGTCATACAAAGATGGACGTTGGAAACTAGATTTCTCGACAGTTAGATGACTGCGCACGCCTTACAGGAACACGGACGATGCTAAAAAAAATCGAATACATTTCTAATTAGCGGAACAAGCGGCGTGCTATGCGTCTGTATACAATGGACCTGCACGCTGCTGGAAATCTCCACTTGTGGAAAACCCGACTTGTAAACGCCAACGCTGGATGCCTTACTATACAGTACAGAGAGAACCACCTCCAACCAACATTGCCTTTGATATCAAGTCCTCTGCCACTTGTACCAACAAAAATTGGCCCCCTTCGGAATCCTAGAAGACTTGATCAGGCAGCAACATCCAGCCCCGCCTTCTTCAAGCCGTGCAGAAACTGCTCTTTAACATCCCCCTCGCCACTCGCCCCTTGGTCTACCTTGTCTTTATCATCAACCGGCAGCGCATTGAGCTGCGCCATCATCATCCTCTCCACGGCTTCAATACCAGCTTCCTCCGCTTTACTCAATCCACCCGCGGCCGCGGCATCGTCCTTCTTCTTCCCCTTACCCTTCGCCCCATCGTCCGTATCTTCACCCTGAACCATCTTGTCCAATTCTAGTTTACTCACACCGAGCGCATAAATCTGCTCCTCGACCGTGCCCTTAGTGACTAGTCTGACCACCTCTACCTCTCTCGTCTGACCAACACGATGCGCACGATTCTCTGCTTGGATGTCATCCTGGGGATTGAAGCTCGAGTCGAAGATGATGACTTTGTTGGCGCAGGCGAGGTTGATGCCCGCTCCACCGCTCTTAGTGCTGATCATGAAAAGCTGGATGGATTCGTCTTGGTAGAAGACGTCCATGAGCGACTGACGTTCTTGAATTGGGGTAGAGCCGTCCATGCGCATGAAATTAATGTCGTGATCGTCAAAGACCCAGCCGAGGATATCCATAACTGAAGTGAATTGGGAGAAGACTAGTGCACGATCACCGTTTTCTTTGTACTTTTTCAACAAAGCAAGCAGTGCAGAAACTTTGCCAGAGTCCATCCATTCGTGGTCTTTGAGCTCATATTTCTTAAGAGCACGATACTTGGAGGCGAGTTGGTGGCATTGGTAGTCTTGATACAGCTCTAGCTCTTCGTAGATGATGTCTGGATTGCTTTCGGCAAACATGTCTTCCTTAAGGCAGGCTTTGGACATCTTTCGGATCTTATCGTTGTTGTATCGATGACGGAAGAGTAGGGGGTGTATGGCTGCTTGCCGGAGCTTCATCATGACGTTGGCGTGGTCCTTGACGGGTATGCCTGCCGCTCGGTCTTCAAGGATCTTGCGCTGCTTGGTCAGTTGCTCGTTGTAGAGCGTCCTCTGTGTATCGGTAAGATCGCAATACTCGACGCGAGAAGTCTTCTTCGGCAGGTGCTTGAGCACCTGTACCTTCTTTCGCCGAAGGATGAAAGGCGTCAGCATTGTACGAGCGCGTTGGATACGCTGCGCAGACAGCAAAGAGCTATGTGAATCGCTCTCCATCGTCTTGGCCTTGTGTTTGAATAAGATTTGCAACATCTCCTGAACCTCCTCCTGTTGATCGCCATAGAATACTTGTGGCATCAGGAAACCCAGGATTGACATGAGCTCTTGAAGACTATTTTGAAGTGGAGTTCCTGTCAACAAAATCCTGCAAGTCGCTTGAATCTTCATCAGACTCTTATAGCGGATCGTGTTGGCGTTCTTAAGCATATGCCCTTCGTCAAAGATGCAAATTTCGGGCCTGCACTTTCTAAGGAAAGCCAGGTCCTCCTTCCTGAAGGTAAGATCGTACGTCGTAATGATCACGTCGCACGTCCTCTGCTTGATATTATGAAGAATGCTCTCTTGATGAGAGAACCGCTCCGCCTGTGATCCATAGTACGGCGTAAAGTTGATCGTCTTGGAAAAGCGCTCAAACTCACGACACCAGTTCTCCAGTGTCGAACCAGGAACGACAATAAGCGCAGGCTTCCCCTCGTCTTGCTCTTTAAGATGTGACAGGAATGCGATGATCTGGCAGGTCTTTCCCAAACCCATATCGTCGGCCAGAATACCCGAAGTTTTCGTCTTCCATAGGAGATTCAGCCAGTTGAGGCCTACGACCTGGTAGTCTTTGAGTTCAGTGTCTTCGTTCATATTCGCGGGTTGTGTCAGGAGTTTCGTGCGAGTAACCGCCTTTCGTATGTTCTTAGACTCGGTATCGCTGCCATTGGCACTCCGAGGGGTATGGTAGCCTGAGTCACGAGAAGAGTTTGTGTCGCTACTATCGTCCAGACTCGTCAATTCAACACCATCTTCTGTAGAAGCACCAAAGATATCAATACCCCACCGTGCCATGCCTGCAACCATTGGCTTGCCTAGAGCTTCGCATTGTTGAACAACAGAATCAATCGTAGAGTATGCATTCCACATGCCCTCGGTAGATTCCACAAGGCGTTGGCCAGTCGTTATGCGTGGCTTGCGCGCCTTCTTCTTTCCCTTCTCCACTGGCGTAAGATCCACATGGACCTTGCGAACAGCGTCAAGAGAGGCAAATGGACGCTGCTTGAAGATCTCCTTGATGTCATCTTCTTTGTGGCTTGACAAGTCGACCATGGCTTCCACAGTACAGGTGTTGAAGAAATTCAACAAGGCACTCTCATCAAAGTTATTTTCCACCACTGAACCACCTGCATCCGAGTCATCATCCACAACAAGATCCGCAGCAATACCCTCATCCTCATCGGAAGAGACAACAATCGGCGCTTCCTTCTTCGGTTGATGTTGTGGTCGTTGGGGTATGGGCTCCGGTGAGGGCGAGAACACGGCCTTCTTGCGATCCTTGCCGCTCTTGAGTCGGCGCTTCTGTTTCGGTTGCTCCTTCTCAGGACTATCAATCTTGACTGGGCTGTTTTGGGTGGCACCTAGCTTGGAGTACTTGTTCTGTAGTGATTGCACAGGCTGCTTCAACCCGCGTTGCGCTGTCTTCTTCACGACTGGCGCTGAGATCTTACGGGCTACTCCTGGTGGAGGAGAGGAGCGGAGCAGCTCGTCCTCTGACTCTTGGTCCGCCAAATACTCGGAAGCATCATTGAAATTGCCCTTCCTCTTAGTCAAGGCGTCATGCAGCTGCTTGACAGAGCGATTAGGGTATATAGCCCTCAGTCGATTGACCTTGGCATACATGCCCAAGTCATGAATATCCTCCATGGTCATTTCCTTCTCTTCCGTCAAGTCTATAGGTATAGCGCGCGAAGGGCCTCCTTGCTGCATAGGCTTCTGTCGCTTGGGTGGCGTACTCGAACCGTATTGTTCTGCCGACCGTTTACGCGACTGATCGCTGCCGTATTTGAAACTAGACAGATCCCAAGTCGGCTTCTGTGGTGTCTCCTCAATCCGCGATGTCATGGACATCTCAATCTTGGACAAGGGTATGTTGCTCCTGTATTCCGACTCGTCCTCGTCCGGGTCGCGCTCCACAGGTGGATCGTCCGAGGTCAAGTCGACGACTGGCTTGCGAACGGCCTGCGGAGGGAAGAAGCCTGTGCCTGGGGGTGCCATTGGATTGCTGTAGCCCCCATATGGGCGTTGCGACTGCGAAGGCGACATAACAGGCGGCGAGGAACGCTGAGGGGCGGGCGAGGAACGCGGGACTTGTAATTGCGACGAGGAAGCTGCGGGCTGGACTGGGTGGGCGCGTGGCGTAACTATAAGCGTGGGTTGCGTGCTATCAGACGGCGCCGCAAAGAAGGGAGAACGCTCCCCGAGGATTTGCGTAGGCTGCGTGACGTAGGTGTCTCGGTCCTCGTCGCTGTGGGGAGAAGCGCGCGATGCGACTGGCGGCGGTGAAGACGAAAGTATGGGATCGCGGCGATACATTTTGTAGCAGTAACTATGGCAGGCAGTTGAGCTGAACGGCGGACGTGGTGGTGGTGGTGACGGTGGTATCGCAATCGACTTTTGCCGCCTCGTTCGCACAAGTAGTAGAGCAGAGCAAAGGAAGACGCAGAAAACAATGGCTCAGGCGAACAAACAAAGGCGAAGGGTACTGGACAAAGCAGAGGGCGTAGCCGTACAGACTAAAACACCTGGTCTCCGGAGCGCAGGGAGGGAAAGAAGGGTTTGCCTTGTGACGGGCATGACCAAAAACAATTCACGCGTTCCGAGAACCACTTTACGCGTTGAGAGATTCTTGAGCTTGGACCTCCCCTGCCCTGAGCCTGTTCAATTACGTTACTCGATTCGGCTCAGGCAGGGCCCTGTCAGTCACTCACGGACAGAACACCACGACACATCAACGACTAGAAAAATGACGACCAGACGGATTGTCAACGAGGAGAAGTCGTCTCTAGACTACGATGGGAAGGGCGCTCCCGAGCCGTCCAACACCTCTCCAGCAGTGCCATCGTGAGTCGCCTTTAGTAGAGACTAGTACTGCGACTGACAAGAACCACAGATCGGTTATCTGGAAGTTGATGAGCTTCACCTTTGCCATGATCACGCTGCCTATCGGCACGTACTTCTTCACTGTCAACTTTGTCTTCCAGGGTGAGTTGTTCCTGTGTGTCGTGAAATAGGACGTATTGACTTTCTCTAGGCAACGCAACATGGGCGGGTGGTTTGGCAGCACTCATGGCAAATGTTGTCTTGATCGCATACGTTGTCATGGCATTCAAGGATGACCAGGAAGAGATGCGGGAGGAAGCGGAAAAGTCCAAGAAGAAGTTGTGATTCTTGCTGGTGCATGGAAACCAGGGTTGCAATGCATGCTAGGAGAAGCCATTCCAAGGAGCTTGTTCTTGCGAGTTGTACTATGAGTACCAGAATCTACTCTGAAGATACACACAAACTTCTGTGTCACGTCTCACGAAAACGAGCTCCTTGTTATGGAAATACAATAGGAGACTTAGTGTGAGATCATCACGGCATCACCACAATCAGATGAAAATGTCAATGTTGCTCATCAAACCATTATGATTACCACATTACCAGCCACTCAAAGAGCAAGCTTCTACTGTAGCGGCACCTTCCAAACCTACAAGGAGTGACAATCGCGGTATATACCCTTTCCGCATCCCCAAAACGCCGTAGAAACGCCATCATGCTGTATACGCAGGGTGGCGTAACAGTGGTTCGACCAGAGGACTCCAGAGCCCATGGTGAAGACATTCATTCATCATCATGGCAAGCCCGCGTCGTAGAAGCTAGCCGATGTACTTCTTCCACCTGGCCTTCAACTTCAAGGTCTACTCTTTGCTGAATCGCCTCTTGAACCAGCTCTTGCGCTTGTCGCCTGCATCGCTGCTCTTCTTAGACAGCATGGCCGGCCTCGTGTTCTCCGTAGCTGGTGGCCCGCCGCCGCCGCCGAGTTTGATTGGTGCTGCTTGCGCGGCATGTTTCGGGGGTGGTGGTGCCATGCCGTGGGCTGGCGGTGGTGGCCCCTGTGCATACTCCTCCATAATGGGGCCTCTTCCGAATCCATTGAACCCGTATTGTGAGCCCATCTCTTGTTGTGGTGGTTGCACGGGGATGCCTCTTTCAATGGAACTGTTCTCGCTATTGCTTGGATCGTTTGAGTATGGGCCGTCGCTGTGGCTTCCATTCGAGCCGTTGGTGTTTACTGTGTCGCGCGACTGTTGGTAGCCGTTCATGGGGTAAACACCTTGCTGGCTTTGTCTCGTGTTCCATCCCGGGTCAGACTGCATGCGGTTGCCATATCGCAACCGCGGTGGTCCGCCCACAGGTCCACCCTGCCCATAGCCATCGGCGTAGCTGTCACGCTGGGTTTGTCTTTGGGGAAAGTAGCCGCCGCCGGTCGAGAAGCGGTTCTGGTCGTTGTATCCGCCGCCGCCGCCGCCGCCGTAATAGCTGCTCCGTCGGCTTCCGTAGCCGCTCATGACATCAGTCTGGTCGGCGCGCATTGATTGGGCGCGTCTTCTGTATTCGCCATCAATGGCAGCCTCAAATGAGCGGATTGTGTCGAGCGGGCGCTCCCATCGCGAACGTGTGGGGTTGGAGAGATCGGGATCGGCTGAGGACGATTAGACGACGATGGCATGGCATACAACGGGGATAGGACAACTTACCAATGGGGTTACCGGCCGTGTCGGTATGCTGGAACGAGCGCAGAGAGGCGAGGGTGGGCTTGGTGAGGGCCTCAGCGACTGGGCAGGCGGTTAGCAGAGTGCATGTGAGTGCGGCGATAAGCATGACTTACTGGGCTGCAGCTCATTCATGGCGGCGGTGGGGGTCGCCTTTGAGTTTGGATCGTAGTGGTCGCTGGCCTTTCTTTCGTGCTTGGTTTTGGACGGGCTCTTGGGGGTTGCGTTGTCGCGGCTCTTGTTGCTCTTGTTACTATGAAAGCTGAGACCGCGCGGGCGCGATTGCTGGTGTGTCGCTTGCTCCATTGTCACAGCGTCGGGCGATACCCAGTTTTTTCTGCGGAAAGTCTAACAAGCTACGGCCAACGAGGCTGGTGAGCGGGTATTGCGGAGCTTGGTGGGAGCGCGATGTGCACGTAGCGCGCGGCGTGGGTACTGCAATGAATAGCTGAGACGACGGGCGCGACGTCGCAGAAGCAAACAGGTAGGGTCAAGAATGCAGTGACGATGCAAGTGATGAAGATGTGGAGTGAGACGGAGAGTTGAGCGGGCTAGAATGGAATAAGCTCGAGTGCGCAGCTCGACGCGCGGTGGCCTCTTTCACGTTGGGCACTCTTCGTCATCAACGGCGCGGGCTATGCATCCCGATTGGACTCTTAGCCTATGCACGACTTCTGAAACGCGCAAGCTGGAGACCTGCCAGGACACGGTGCAAGCCTATCTCTTATCGCCCTCTCTGCTGCTGTGCATATGCCATCTGTTCCCCAGCCTTCACCACCCGCTTCACACGTCAATTGACCTGCCAGGACGTCGACAGCTACATGTTCTGCACAGCCTACCTCGCCACCAAACGCCCTCGTATCCAGGCAGCTCCCGTTAGCATTAGCAAATTTAGACAGCTTCAATAGTCTTGCTGTTCTATGCGGTCTAGCTCCCCGCCAGCGCCAGCCATCCCCATCATCTCCAACCACAACACAACACAGCAGCACAACACTACACTATTCACTCTGCTGCATCCCACACACTTCAAACAGCCACCTGTCAACCGACTGCACTGCACAGTCTGCCCACGACTGCACCGCATCTGCTTACATATGATACTCGTTCTGCATCTCGCACCAAGTACAGCTTCCCACGAATGCTGGGTCCGGTACACTAGCTACAAGACTAGCCGTATAACCGGATGCTGCATGAAATCGCATTGGCAAGCCTGCATTCTGCCGCTTTCGAAACGCGTAAAATACCACTCAAGACATGTTAGAGATCTGCATCTATACAAGTGCCACCTCGAATGCAAACATCATTATGACATGGGTGATGCGCGGGTATGTGGCTACTGTCATCGCCTGTTGTTCGGAACCCTGTTCCAAGCCACACGGCGGGTTTTGACCGACATTTCGTCCCGATTGAGACTCATCAACATGGCCCTCACGCGCTGACATGCTTCATTCATTCATGATTCCAACTTGGTTTTTTGTGTTCCATGATATTCGCTAATTCGTTTCTCTCTGTCCTGTCATCTAGCTGTGTGTAGGCATGTTGACCGACGCCTTCGTCGCGACGGCATCTTCACTCCTCCACAGACTTGTCACAGTCTTCTGCTGTGTGTAGAATTGTAGACCAGGCTTACCGTAAAACGTGTTCGCACCACCGCCCGCAACCGACTTCTTGTTACCAGTGAAGGAGAACATGGGGAGCTGGCTAGTATCAGTGTGTGTGCCTAATGCTGCTGATTCAAGAGAAACTTACAGGTACAGGAATGGGCACGTTGATGCCAACCTGACCGGCCTCAATCTCACGCTGGAAGCGGCCAGCGGTCGCACCCGAGCGAGTGAAGATGGCGGTACCGTTACCGTACTCGTTGGCATTGATCATGTCAATGGCTTCGTCGATGGTCTCGACGTTCAGGCAGACAAGGACAGGGCCAAAAATCTCCTCAGTGTAGCACTTCATATGCGGCTTGACGTTGGCGATGATGGTAGGACCAACCTACAAAGTACTGTCAGTGCAATGTCAACATCACACTTTCAAAAGACTTACCCAGTTGCCGTTGGCGTACTTGTCAGACGGGGGCTTTTGACCACGTCCGTCAAGGAGGATAGTTGCTCCCTCCTCCTCGGCGCTCGCAATGAGGTCTTCAATCCTTTGCTTCGACTGTGGGCTGATAACAGGCCCGAGATCCGCACCCTCCTCGAAGCCACCGTTCATAGAGAGTTCTTTTGCGCGCTCGGCGATTTCGGGGACCCAGTCCTTGGTCTCACCGATCATGACTAGAGTGCTTAGAGCCATGCATCGCTGACCAGCAGCACCAAAGGCAGCTCCGGCAATAGCGTTCAACGCATGGTTCTTGTTGCAGTCGGGAAGGACAGCAGCGTGGTTCTTCGCACCTAAGTTGGCCTGAACACGCTTGCCTTGAGCCGAGGCACGCGAGTAGATGTACTCTCCAGCCTTGTTGCTACCGACGAAGCTAATCGCCTTGATGCGAGGTTCGTCGATGATGAAATCAACCGTCTTAGCCGCACCATGTACAATGTTGATGACGCCCGGAGGGAAGCCAGCCTTCTCAGCAAGCTCTGCAAGTATCATGCAAGCACCGGGGTCGCGTTCCGAGGGCTTGATAACGACAGTGTTACCGGTAACAGCGGCGATGGGGATGGTCCAAAGGGGAATCATGGCAGGGAAGTCTGTTGTAGCACATTAGTACAAACCTCATCTACCACCAGTCGTATACTCACTGAATGGGCAGATGGCAGCCACAACGCCCAATGGCTCTCTGTAGCTGCGTGTCTCCATGTCCTTGGCGACCTCGAGGACTTCGCCAGTCATCTGTGTCGTGATACCGCAGGCAGTCTCAGCAACCTGTAACCCACGGAGCACATCACCACGTGCATCCGCGAATGTCTTGCCCTGTTCCAATGTAATGCTAGCAGCCAACCGATCCCAGTTCTCGCGGATCAAGTGTGTGTATTTGAACAAGATCTGCTGCCTGTGAAGCAAGCTAGTCTCCTTCCATGGCTTGAATGCTTTCTCAGCGCTGTCCACGGCGGCCTTGAGCTCCTCATCTGTGCTCTGGGGCACGCGTGTCACCAGGTTGTTGGTCGCGGGATCATGCAGATCAATCCATTGTGTCGCTTTTGAAGCCACGAACTTGTTGTCGACAAAGTTTTGTGTGTCTGCAGGCGATTGAATTGGCTCGTGGTTCATGGGGTACGACTCAGTCGCTGCAGACGATGCTGGCTTCAGGTGCTGAGCAGTGGCGTGCAGCCGCCGTGCGGCAACTTTACTTTGGTTGACTGGCGACGACATTCTGGCACATAGAGGAGCTGCGCGAGGAAGAGACGAGCGGGCGGTCAGTCTTGGGAGGCGTGCGAGCGCTGTGCGGGAGAACATGGTGCAAGTCAATTGCCGGGTGTGCGGAGCAACGCAAGACACAATTGAAGTTGGACAAGTTCTCTGGGTAATCAAGACATGGAAATTGAACGAGATTAGAGAAGAGTCCACGTCGCTTGCGGCTGTTAAGGGAAAGCGATTCCGAGCTGCCTTTTGGGAGCTGTTGCCGGAGCTTTGGAGCTGGGCCCCACTCCCCCTCCCGAGGTCTATGGATATCGAAGGCTTATCCACAACGCCCTCTTCCGCGGCGGCGTGTACGGCGTTTGTATGGCCACTTCTCCTATGTCCGGTTATCACGTATATACTCCATCCGGATTAGTTCATATACATGTTGGCACGTAAAAGGCTTGTTGATGAAACTGAATGTATTCTTATACTCCCATCCTGTACCCCAGGTGCTGCGTATCCCATTTTAAGGAGCAAACGCTCAATACATAGTCATAGCGCCGTGAATCTCAAAATGATATGATGCTACAAATCAGGAATCCAATTGCGGAGAGTCGAGGTTATCCTCTGAACCGACCCTCTGGTATTCTGTTCCCAACCCCTACTTTCTTGGTGGGATACTTTACTTCTCACGTCATGGTTGCGACTACCTATGAGGCGTTTGATCGAGTGGTGCGCTTGTTGACCTCAGCCTGAGCCTTCTCAGCTCCAGTAGCGACAGCCTCAGCAGCCTTGTCCTTGGCATCAACGGCAGTCTTCTTAGCCTTGTTTGCCTGGGCCTTGAGCTGTTCCTGCGAAGGTGCAGCGCCAGAGCCAAGAAGGACAGAGGCGAGGATAGCGAAAATGGTGACAGCGATAACACCGATACCGCCAGCGACCTCAGGAACGAACTTGACAGCCTCAACGGGGTCGCGCTTGGCGATCTCGATGAAAAGGTTCAGCTTCTCCTTGACGTAAAGAACTGGGTCATCCTTGAAGACAAGGTCGGAGGGCGACTTGGGTGTGTCCTTGGGCTTGGGCTTGTTGGCCTCCTCTTCGGCCTTCTCGGCGGGGTGCTTGAGGTCGAACGTCTCAGCCTTGAGCTTCTCAGCATCGTCGATGGAGTGGCCAATGTAGATGTTGTCGAAGAGAATGTCCTTCTGCATGGTCCAGATCTCGAAACCAATCTATGGCACGTTAGCAAAGGTTCTGTGAAATTAGGTTAATATCAACTTACAGCACCGATGGGCTCAAAGTTGGCAGGGGTCTTGTCCTCGAAGTAGTCGGGGTTGGCAATCTTCTTGGGAGCCCAGACACCCTTGTAAGCCGGGTTGTCGATGAAGGGAGCGGTCCACTTGCCCTTGTAGGCAGGGTTCTTCTTCATAGGAGGCTCCCACTTGCCACAGCCAGAAACTTCATCGCACTTGGGGTTGGGAACGGTGGGAGGAACCCAGTCACCGTCTTCCTCGTCATCCCAGTCCTCAGGCTTCTCAGCCTCGGGGTCGGGAATGGTGGTGGGCTCATCCTCAAGCCAGTCCTCAGGCTTGGTGGCCTCCTCGTCGACAATCTCAAATGGCGCGTCCTCGTCCCAATCCTCGGGCTTGGTGGCCTCGGGGTCGGCAATGCGAGCATCGTCAACCCAGTCTTCGGGCTTTGTGTCGTTGGGGTCGTCAATCTCTGCCTCGGGGTTGACAGAAGGGGTAAAGTCCTCCAAGAGAGTACCGTTGCGAACGGACTCGCCGTCGATCTTCATCTCGAAGCTCTGGTCGGGCTTGACGATGAGGGTGTAGAGGCTGGTGGTCTTGACGATACGGGCCATGGGAGGGTTCTTGAGGTGCTTCTCCTCGTACTCGCCGGTCTTGGGGTTCTTGTGGCGGAAGATGAAGTGGACCTAGAGAGTCAGCTTGGTTCGTTGAAATGTCAGAGAAGCCGTACCTTGTTGGTAGCACCGCACTTGTCGGGACCGAACATGATGATGTAGGGAGACGCGTTGGAGAACTCCTCAGCGTGGAGAGCTGCGTTGTCCTGGAGGAGCTTCATGTACGCACCACCGCACTCGAGACCGTCTGTACTCTTGTTAGAACACTCGGATGATTCAAAGATCAGTGAGTAACATACCCTGAAGCTTAACTTCGTACTGAACAACGAGGGTGTCATCCTTGTTGTCAATGGCCTTGGGGAACTTGGCGGAGATGGCATGGTGGGCAGCCTTGTCCTTGATGACCAGTCCCTTGTCGCCCTCCATACCCTTGAGTACGGCAGGCTCCTCGACGGACCAAGTACCAACGTATGCCCACTCCTCGTCGTCGGCCTTGACGTCCTTCTTTGCGTGCGAGGGGCTCCATCGGGACTCCCAGTCGTCGGTGAATTGTTCGAGGAAAGGTGCCTTGAGCTCTGTGGGCTAGATTGTGTTAGTGCGATGGCTTGTCAATTGGCTATCCCAGAAACATACAGTAAAGGTAGGCTTTGCGACCGAGGTCGAGGAAGACGCGGGTTCGGAAGAGCTGGCATCGTCTGCGCGCGCAACGGCGGCAGCGAGCGCAACGGTAGCGCCAATTGCAAAACGCATCTTGCTTGCCTGCTGTCTAGGGTAGAGCAGAGGTCTTGGGTGAGGTTGAGGTGGAGGAGAAGGGTTCACGGGTTGATGGGTAGGGCAAGGTCCTACATAAATATGCTAGTACTGTGAAAGCCAGGTGTCTTTAGGAAGGCGTGCGGGCACATGCAGCTCTCCACTAGGGCCGCAGGCGCGCCTGCTGCCCCATGCTCAACGGCTCTGATAGATGATTCTGGAATTGCTTCACACAATTGACAGCTGGCCTGATCTGATACACTTTCACTCGGGTATTCTGCTGTATGCTTTCAGGTCGAGTTGGCGCTCATTCTTGAAGCACTTGCTTAAGTCTGTAATCGCTCGCTCCTTGTTCTTTCCGGGGCTCTTAGCACTGTCACTAGCGCACAGGGCAAAAGAACAACGTACTATGTAGTCGCAACCCCGGATCCACAGTTTCCAAAGATAACAAACTCTATTCATTGTGATTCTTTAAATTTCAAGGTGGGCGTTCCGGACATGCCACGATGTGAACAACAAAATCCACATTGATCACGCTCATGCGCTGTACTACCGGCACACGAAACTCGCATCACTGTATAATGAGTACTGCTGACTAACGTATGTGGTATCGATTGTAGGTGAGCTATATCCATAGTCGCACCAAATGCATGTGGCCAACGGCGCTTCAGTCAAGGTATCCCAGAACTCCGCCGCCTAGCCAGGCCGTAAGATATGATGTGCGTATGTATGCTACCCGTCCAAGTCCTTCCCGTAAGAGTAGTACAAGCCGCGAACGCCATGCGCTAAAGTCAAAGTGCTAATTACTCCATGCCGCATTCCAGATGACATGCCCTATGTCTCGTGCAGTATTTACTGTGTCAACAACTCTGCCTATTAGAGTGGGTGGCAGAGGCTCTTCTTCGTCGCCTTCGAATGGCATGAACATGCCCGACGGTGTTCTGCGAAGGCCTCCACTTTCCAGTGATGCCGACGACCCACTGCGTCGTAATGAGTAAGGATCCGAGGCAGTCGGTGTACCGGGCCTATTCGTGCCATAAGCGCTAGAGGGCTTGATGTATTCCTCGCTTTCTTCGTCGTCCTCCTCGAGCAGGAAATTTCGTGATGGATTCGACGGCTTGAGCGTCTCGGACGAAGGCGATGGAGACAACCCACTACGCGATTTCCATATACCAAGGGAGTGCGACTGTTGTGTCTCAGTGACGTCGGGTGAATCTGTCCGATACTTGAGCGTCGTTGATGGGAGTTTTGCGATGGTCTTGTTGTCAGTGCTGATGCTGACAGAGGAGGGCGTGCGTGAGAGAGGCTTCTTCCGGCGAGATCGCTTCATCATGACGACGCCTTCATCGGACGAAGAATCATTTTCCTGGTACTTGGCCCAAGGGTTGTGGTTGCAGTCGTCCTCTTCATCGTCGGCGTCTTTGCACTCGACGGCAATACACTGCTCTACCTTGTCGTCGAAGCGAATATGCCGTTTTTCTCCGTGATCGGGAGTGTGCAGTCCAGATGTAGATTTGGAGGAAAAGTAGTCCGTGCCTTCCCAAAGCAAACCTCGGGACATGGTGGAAGATGTGGGGAAGTCGGGGGTGACACGGCCGATGATTGGTCGGGGCCTCCGCAACTCCAGCGTCACACCGGTTGTTTGCTGGGCCTGCACCGACTCGGCAGCCTGCTGGATTAATGACGATGACGATAGTGACTTTTGCAGCATCGCTTCTGACATGCTGCGCTTCTTGAGGATAGGCTTCTTGACGCCATTGACGAATGAATTGGTCTTTGACAGGCGGCTGGCTGGCTCAGAATTTTGCTGTGAGCAAAAGCGATTCGAGGCCGGCTGCATGGGTCCGTAGAGCCATGTCACGTCGACATCTTTTAGCCTGCAAGATTGGTTAATACAGCCCAAGACCAAAAAACCTGCAAGATGGTGCACGGATGGGGGTGATCGGCACCCCTGCCGAAGATGCAGATCGAAATATTCGGGACTCACCAATTCAATGTTTCGGGCGACACCGTCTTTAGCTTAAACTGGGCCTTGGCCCACGTTCGCCACGAGGCATTTTCGAGCCTGGAGCGCTCGCCGTAGACGCTGCGGTGCTCCACAATGTGCCGCCACGATGACCAGATGTCCTCTTCCCGCCATTCGTACGAGAGGTAGTCGACGTGGTGCGAGGGCTCCTTGCGCACAGCCGTGTCGTCTTCGGATATGGGCATAGGGTCGGGTGTGGTCATGGGCGTATCGGCGGTGGGGAAGGCGTCGGCAGGCGAGGACGAGGGAAGGGAGCCCGGTCGCATGGCTGCACCTGCAGGCTTCAACGAGGCCACGTCGGCAGGCTTGATGCCCTTTTTATACTGCCGTGCTGAGCTGTAGTTGGGAAACGACAGGCCATCGTCGTCGCTGCTGGACTCGTCCGACTTGTCGAGAGAGACGCTACTCGAGGGCGTCGAGTGCATTGACGATGTGCGTGAGGAGCTGCTCAGCGAGGGCGAGCGCAGGTCGGGCAACGAGTACTGGTTCTTGCGGATGGGGCTGTACGAGTCGTAGGCGAGCGATGAGGACGAGGGGGAGCGTTGGAAGGGCGCGTTGTCTCGCGGGAGCGGCAGCATGGCCGTCATGTCGGGCGGGCGTGGGTCAATGCCTCAATATCTATCACAGCGTGTGCCAAACGGCCTCGACGAAAGTTGGCTGGTGGCTCGGTGTCGACATGCGGCTCGTGGCGGAGAGTAGCTGCGGATGCTGGCTGTGTGTATATATGGGGCTGCTGCGGGGGAGCCACTGCGGTGGTGCCTTTGCACGGGTGACGAGGGACGAGTGACGACGCAACGGCGTGGGTGAATGCAGTTGTTGAGGGCAGACTGGTCGTAGGAGGCGCGGCGGAGGAGATTGTCGACAGGCTTGGATGGCGACGGCGATGGTGCGAAAGCTTCGACCTAGAACCATCAACCGCAGACCCAGTAGGCTTGCGGGGTTGCGGCTAGCCTGGGAATTTCATGACCTTGGAACCTTGCCTGAGGATCCCCTGCAAACTGCAAATGATAAGCCGCCTGGTACCGTCGACGCGGCTTTCACCACACACCCCCAGAGCCTGCCTCAAAGGACCGACCGCTCCACCGCACCGCGTCGAGCAAGACGTTTGCCGGCCATGCACAGGCGCTGCAGCGCAGTCTATCGAGTAGCTGCAGCAGAGGCTTCGGTTGATCGGCCTGCAGCCCAACAGAAAGAAAGACGAAAAGCCTAGACCGTTGCTAATCATTCTCGCGTGGATGCGCCTCCTCGCGTCCTCTGCGGCACACGGCCAGGGGTGCCTCCTCTCCGACGTGCGTCCGGCCGTTGCTGCACCTCGAGCGCGCCGAAAGGGTGCAACAGAGGTTGCGGGGAAGCCTTGGACCACGACGGCTGCTGATGATGCGTGCTGACTTTGTTGACTCCACTCGCGCGACCGTCGCCGACAGACATGCCAAAGCCATCTGCAATGCGACGCATCCCCCACTCGACCTGTCCTGCACGTTAAACTAGCCCTCCGTCTAGCTTCTCAACACCAAGCCAGTTCCCACCACGACCTCACCGATGCTTCACCATATGACGAACACCGTCCATGGTACTCGTCCAAACACCTGCTCCTCCACATGGCCGTCCGCTGCATCCCTCGCTCGGCGCATGGGGATTTTGTGGAGAATGACGCTCTCCCCATCGATCGGAGCTTCAACAACTCGAGTAAACCGTCTTCGACTTCCAGACAGCCTAGAAGCCTGTTTGCGCAAGATAGCATCAAAGCACGCACATCGTAATAGAAAAAACACGCATGGCGTCTGTATCAAGGGCCCCTGTCCCATGCGTAACGCGTCCTAGACGTATTCGCCTTGTTAAATGCCATTGTTTTGACAAAGTAAAGGACTGCAGCAGTACCTTTACGCTACGTTTCGGTGTGAAGGTCGAGCTCCAAGATGCCCTTCTGCTAGTTGGCCCCGTGCTAATCATAGCTCACCCTAGAGCGAGCGAAGAACAAGCTATCTACGGGTATAGAGTGGAGATGAGATGGGGTTCAAAAGTAATCATATGCTTAGGGCCTTGGTGTAAACATCCAAAACCCGGCTTGTTAAACAGCACTCGTGCCCTCTCCTTGCTCTCTCAGCGGCATCTTCAACCAAGTTCTCGTCCTGTGGCAGTGGTGTGATACTGCATCAATCCCGCTTCTCGAGCCGCATCCAATTTCATTGCACGACGACTAAAGAAATGCCCTTTATAGCAATCCGAAGATAAGCAGTAGATGCAACAACGGTGTGGCATACGTTGTCAGCCTACGCAACGTCGCACAGCATCCTCTTGACGGTTGAAACTTGTGCGTCCTCGCCTGGGCAAGGCTGAACAGCGCCTCTCTGGTGGCCACGAACATCGAAAGCGCATCCTATTCGCGCATGACATGTACGGAGTACCGTACATCAATCTCTTGAACATTTATCCTGTCCGCGAATTGCAGCAACCTAGGGGCTTATTTCCGGCAGAATGCATATCAATGATTCGGCTTCGTGCGATCGATCTCAGCGGAATATGTACGCAATGACGGTCCTCGCTCGGTGTTCCAGAGCCCCGAGGGGCGCGAAAGCGACCCAGTTTCTCTCAGCGCGTGTCGCAAACGTTTTACACATTTTTGCACTCTGTTTACACATTGCTGCACTGTGTGCTCCCTTATAACATGTCACTCCCTTGTCACACGTAAACTTCTCATAGTCGATTTTAACAATATCTAATATGAGCGCAACACACGATGCAACAGCCCCAGCCGGGGATGCACACCTGGATGCGAACGCGCCGAACAAAGATCACGATATCACGAGCCCTTCTTCGACCGATGTCAGTCTTACTGAAAGAGACGGAACCGTACAAAATGGCGAGAAAAGTGTAAGAGAGGCCGAGGCTGGAGCGAATGGCGCCGCTGCTGCGCCGACAGCACCTGGTGCGCAAGATGGCGAACATCCGCAAAGAACAAAGCTGCAGATATTCTTGATCATGCTCTCTCTGGCTGTGGCAGTTCTTCTCGTCGCTCTCGATATCACAATCGTCACAACCGCTTTACCCACAATTTCGGCAGAGTTCAACAGCGCCTCGGGATATACATGGATAGGTTCAGCGTATCTCATCGCACAGTCGGCAGCCACACCAATCTGGGGCAAGATTTCTGACATCTTTGGAAGGAAGCCTATATTGTTGCTCACAAATGCAATATTTTTCGTGGGCTCGCTCCTGGCAGGTGTGTCTGTTAATATGGACATGTTGATCGCTTCAAGAGTAATCCAGGGCATTGGTGGAGGAGGCCTTATCACACTAGTGAACATCGCCATCTCCGATCTCTTTTCCGTGCGAGATCGAGGCCAATATTTCGGAATTATTGGTGGTGTGTGGGCTTTGGCAAGTTCACTGGGACCTGTCGTGGGAGGGCTCTTCACGCAAAAGGTTTCTTGGAGATGGTGCTTCTACATCAACCTGCCTTTCGATGGAGTTGCTTTCCTCATCCTCTTATTCTTCCTCGATGTCAAAACACCAAGGACACCGCTCCGAGAAGGTCTCAAAGCTGTTGACTGGTTGGGATCGCTTACAATGGTTGGTGGAGTTGTTATGCTACTACTTGGCCTGGAATTCGGAGGCATATCACACCCTTGGGACTCCGCGACGGTGTTATGTCTCATCATCTTCGGAGCCGTTGTCATTGGCATCTTCTTCCTCATTGAGTGGCGGATAGCGCCATATCCTCTTATGCCTCTTGACCTCTTCTCGAAGCGTTCGAACTTGGCTGCTCTGGCTACCTGTTTCTTCCATGCTTTCGTTTTCATCAGCGGCAACTACTTCCTACCGCTCTACTTCCAGGCTGTGCTTGGCGCAACACCCATCCTTTCTGGTGTTTATCTGTTGCCCACTGCGCTGTCGCTATCGTTCCTTTCTGCCTTCACCGGTGTCTTCATTAAAAAGACTGGACAATATCTGCCTATGATCTGGTTTGGTATGATCCTGATGACACTCGGCTTCGGACTATTCATCGATTTCGACGTCAACACTTCCTGGGCCAAGATCATCGTTTTCCAGATCATTGCTGGAATTGGTGTTGGGCCAAACTTTCAATCCCCACTCATCGCCCTTCAGAGTCTCGTGCCGGTAAGTTCCACCCGACGTTTCTTTTTCTGCTTCTGCACATGTGATCATTTAGCATGACGCTAGGGGCGGGGTTGTGGTAGAACGACCACATTTGCTATCATTTAGGTAATTGATGCTGACATGATCGCTTCTAAGAAACGCGACATCGCTACTGCGACCGCTACTTTCGGATTTACCCGTAATCTTGGATCGGCTATCTCGGTCGTTGTTGGTGGAGTCGTCTTCAACAACGAGATGAAGTCGAAACAGCCTCAGCTTGCTACTTCGCTTGGCCCCGAGACCGCAGCAAGGTTTGGTGGAGGCTCCGCTGGCGCCAATGTAGGGCTTATCCAATCGCTTCCTGACGAGCAGAAGGCCGTTGCGCGAAAAGCGTTCGCCGACTCACTGAGCACCATGTGGATACTATACGTCGCATTCGCAGTTGTGGGGCTTGCAGTCAGTCTGCTGATCACGCGCAACAAGCTCGACAAGCAGCATGAGGAAACCAAGACTGGAATTGAGGCTGAGAAGGCTAAGAGGCTCGAAAGGGAAGCTGAGCGTGCAGAGAGGCGGAAGAAGAGAGCTAGCAAAGGGTCTTTGCCACTCGATCCTGAAGCGCAGGCGAGTGATCCTGATGTCTCAAGGGACAAGGAGACGACAGCATGATGATTTTGACCTAGTCCATGCATCGCCAATTTTGACCAAAAGTTCTGGTTGTAGATTGTTAAAGATACCACTGTAAATAACATTGTAATACCAAGCCATGAGACATACCAAGCCATAGGGCTATTTGGATGTTTTAATCACCCCTGGGTACTATGTTTTCATTGACAGTTTGTGCCGCTTTGCAGACGATACAACCAAGGCATGTCTTGGGACAACCCGGCTTTCTCTACGTGAAGGTATTACACAGAAAGCCACGTCAGGTCTCAAATCAGTCACAGCGTTCCAGTCATGTTGCGTTCTTACTCACATGGTAACTCTCTCACAGGGCACGACCCTTTGCTGAGAAGTCTTTGTCGCTACCAATTTAGATAACAGCGCAGTGAAGTAGACAAAGCAACCCTATCACCCGCTCCGTCAACGATGTGCTCATCCGGGCATGTCATCACCGTGCAATAACATGTCAAGACATAGCCATGTTTCCAAGTGCCACTTTGTTTTCGCCATGTGCTACTACCGCTTATACATATTTGTGGGATGCGGCCACTCGACTTCCTCAGACGCGCCGGTTGGGTACTGTAAGGACGCGCGTAGAAAGAAGGAAGAAAGGGCGAAGGTCCCGATGGCGAGTCAAGATCGGGACACAGAGCCTGGAGGCGGTTGCAGGTGTACAGACTCGCAGACTACATTGTTGCCAGACGATGACTCGGAAGGAAGAGCAAACGTTACCATCACCTGTGGCGATGCCTCGAAACTTCTACATCCCGGTATCTCAATGAGCGAAGATAGGAGACAGGATACACAGTCTATGCCTACTACCCACGTTCCCCTGCATTTGATCTCAGATGAGTGGCCTGTTTCACTACCTTCACCTCCACCTATCACTATCCAAGAGGGTCATACGCCGCCATCATATTTACGGACAACAGGAAATGACACTGTTGAGCCATGCGGAGATGGTCGTGTACATCCCCTCCACACCATCAGGCTTGACCGCATATGTTCTGCCTGTGAGTGCGAGAGAGAAAGAAGACTCAGAGCGTTGTACTCATCAATGCGCGAGGTCAAAACTGATCCTACAAGATGGCATTGGAAATATCAAGGAAACATGAACAGGAAAAGCGCTGAGAATCAGCGGGCGGGTATGGGCTGGAGTGCTGGTGTAGGAGCGGCAGTAGGAGAATGGTGGGATCGGGGCAAGAAGGAGAACAGAAATGAGACAAGATGATTACAAGATAGTTTCGACCATGTTAAGATGGAGATTGCGTAGGACCTGTTGAAGATGCAAACACTGTGCAGACAAGAAAGGTGCAGCTGGTGATGCTTCGTCACGTGCACCAGCCGCCAATCGCAGCTCGGGCCTTTCAAAGCTCACAACATCACGACTACCACACCTCGCAACGCCGCCAATTGCCCCGTCGCACGACTGCTCATCACTCGACGGAGTCCTCGGAAACTAAAGACAGACACCCAACCCTGAACGCTCACTTCCGCCGCCGCAATGCCGACACCAGAGTCCGAACTCTTCCTGGCCAAAAAGCCCAAGGTTGCGCCAACCTTTGATGGGGTCGATTACGAGGACAACACTGCGCTCAAGGGCGCACAAGACGCTATCATCAGGGAGCAGTGGGTCAGGAGCATGATGGCGAGGCTGGTCAGAGAGGAAATGGGCAAGTGCTACCGGAGGGAGGGGGTCAACCATCTGGAGAAGTGTGGACATCTACGAGGTAGGCCTTCCTTGGTGTGTATGGGCTAAAAGAAGACTTGGGTCAACGAAAAAAGGGCTGGAGACGTGGGGCGGATATAGCAGTCCAAGGCCGTCCAATGGAGGGACGGACATGACGGAGCGAAGGCTAACGAGTTGAACAGAGCGTTACTTTGAGCTCCTCAAGGACGCAAAGGTCAAGGGTTACCTCTTTGCGCAACAAAACTACGTCGACGATGCGCTCAAGCGATAAGCGGACCCGCCAACAACGGTGGTCACTTGTATAGAAGGACGGACAACGGGCAGACGATGCACGATACGCAGCGGAGAATACCACCAGCACGACGACAAGGGTTTATGGCGTTCGACAAGCATCTGCAGAAGAGATGCAACGATCCTCTCTTACTGGCGAATCTGTACATACACATGCCGGGGGAGGGACTGATGTAGCACAAATTATTGGAACAAGTGTGCAATTGCAGTGGTACAGTGCGTATATTTTCTTCTGGCTGATGTGATACTCTCGAGCTTGTAGAAATCCATTTCCAGGCGTATATCCATTTCTTTGTTGCTCCTACGCCCATGATATGATGAGACCAAGGCTAGCTCCTCAACCCCGCTACGACCGCGTACCTGCGTCAGCGACCGCTCCGAACAGCAACAACCACAACAACAATCGACGCCCAACAAGATGCCCTTCCCCTTCATCCTGCCAACGACTTCCAGCATATCCTTCACCGACTATTTCAACAGCAGCACACATCCATCCCTGCCAAACTGCGCAACCACTGCGCGAGGCGTCCTTCGTGACGTGCTCAAGCGACACAAGCGCATACCTCCTGCCTCACAAGCCTCGAACCTCTCGACGGTAACATCCGCCCTCAACGATTACATACCGTACCTGTTCGCCCTCGATGCGGGTCTGAGCGGTGCAAGCTGCGCGGGAGAAGAGATCGACCTGATCTTGGTCAAAGAGCTCGAGGTGGAATGGCGCTCGACACTGGGATCCTCAATACCGGGCCGCGAACCTGCAAGAGTAAAGCTCAAGAGCCTTGAAAGCGAGTTATGCTACACACTCTCCACATTGGCATACGTATACAGCCTCCAGGCTCGAGCACAACTACATACGCTCTACAACGCGACCGTACCCTCGCCCGAACAACGCGCGACGGCCATTGGTGCTGCTATGAAGCACTTTCTTGAAGCCAACTCTATACATACATACTTGGTGAACCGATCAGGCCAGTATAATTCACAGCCTGCCGCCATAGACATATCGGCATCCGTGCTGGGAGCGTTGGCGGAGCTGACCATGGCTGAAGCTACACTTATTACGGTGCTGAAAGATGACCCGTACCCAGCTGTGGTGATAGAAGACAGGAACAAGCAAAGTAAAGACTGGATGTTTAGAGGGTCCGATATACCCAAGGTCCGCGCCCATCTCTTCGCGCGACTGTGCCTTGCGTCGTCCGAACACGCTGCCAAAGCTCAAGCTATGATGGGACGGTCTTCCAAGGTCAACGACGACCTGCTGAAATACGTGGATGATTTGCGACGCACGGCAAAGGGTAAGGCCTGTCGGTTCCTTGCCTGTGATGCTGAAGCGGGTGGTAAAACAGGAGAGGGCATTGCGTGGCTACGGGGCGCAAAGAAGGAGCTTGGCTTTGCCTCGCTAGGTGCCGAGGAAGAGAAGAAGTCGTCTGGTTTCTCCAAACTAAAAAAGGAGTGGCAAGAGAAGAGAGAAGATCGTAAGATTGAAAAGGGTGTAGACTGGGGTACTGATGCCGGCAAATTCGAAGAGGGTCGGATTGTTGACATGTTGCTGAAGAAGTGGGAAAAGCAAAACGACACTGTATGTCTACTTGCTCCTTGTTTCGTCATGAAGTGTGGCTGACGATAATAGGTTGGCGTCCAACTGGTGCCTCCCTCGGAACCGTTACTCGCAAGCATGCCTTCTGGGCGCGAGTATCACACAACGAAGATGTTCATTGTACCAGCGTTAGACGAGGACGCTTTGGTTCGCATGCGGGCGCCTCCAGACTCGAGCGAGCCTTTCGAAGGCGCTGAAGATGATAGCGCGGACGAGGACGAACGCAGTCCTCCCGCTGGCGCTTTTCCAGGTACAAAAGCGGACTATGCACCAGGATCCGCCTACTACTGAGTCATGGAGACATCTAATGCGAACGATATGATTGATGAGTTGCGCCAACCAGGTTGCGTCAGCTTGTCTGCCTACGTGATTGATTCATGTCCCATACCCAAGATCTCTCCAAAACGCCTCAACTTCACCCGAAACGTCCCTCTGCACTCTGCCTTTTTCCCATACATTGTCTGATTTGTTCAACATCTCGCTCCATTCATTCAACAGATCTCCCCTCTTTCCACGCCCAGCAAAGTGGACCAGATAATCGCCTCTTCTTACATGACGTTCGTCCAACCCTTCCACGTCCTCTCTCTCTTCGAACTTTTGTGCTCCGCCTTCTTCGTACCCATTGAACCACTGTTGTGGTACGAAGCGCGCTCCATCTCTGAACTGGTCGGTCTGTAGGACGTGTTCCATGGCAGATTGTTCGGTGAAGGGGAGGTCGACGCCGGGATTGTAGTGGCGGAAGGCAAGAATGGCTGTGAAGAGTTCAATCGCCCAACTGTTGACACGAAGTAGAAAGATACCGTTGTTGAGACCGTTCCAGTCCTTGGTCACAAGCATATGCGTTGTGTTCGCCGGAGTCTGTAGTTGCTCATCGTCGCGGCGCCACCACGAACCAAAGCGTGCTTTCTCTGGTGGCAGGAAGCTCGATATAGGGCGGCATTGGTCGAGAATGATGGTGTCTCGATCAACCCATTGAATCCACTCCAGACGTTCTTTGGCTGGTTTCAACATCTCGCGCATGCTAAGCGTGGGTGTACAAAGTCAATACATGTCTCACAAGCAGTTCGTTCAGGGACACTTACAGCAGGTTGAGTATGAAGGCCGGTTTGTTCCACAGGTCATCTACAATTGGATCGCACATCACTCTGACCTCGGTTCCGTGGACCAAGGCGTGGAGGAGGTGTGTCCGGAACGCTTTCTGGTAATACTCCTTCGATTTGCCGAAATGAGCTGTGACGGTTGCGATGCGCGCCCTTCCGGTTGCAAAAGGGGAGTATTTTCGACACGTAGCACGCTTTGTGGTAGCCTCTTCAATGAGCTCTGGTGAAACTTCTGGTAAACACTTCGAGTCACCGTGTGCAACGAACTGCGGAATGAGCTTCGGATGTGGTCGGGCATACTGGACAGAAAGGTTTTCTAGACTGGACTGATTCCAGAGAAGGATAAAGGGGAAGCCGATGAGGAGGAATGATACCCAAACGAAAAACTTGCAGTTGAGGAATCTCGGGGGAGCATACATGGCCTCGGAATGAATAGAAGTAGAAGTCAAAGGAAAGCTGCTGTATTCCTTGTTTGGAAATCGTGACGTTTTACTGCTATTGGATGCCAGCTTGGGTAAATAAGAAGGGGTAGAGAAGGGACGTGATCGATGTTATCCAAGACACTGGTAATAGAACAAGCAACAGTGGGTGACGAATACTGCGGAAATAATCTCTTGGAAGCCAGAGAAGCCGTCGTATGTTACAGTGTACTCGCACGCCTGGGGGAATCAGGTTGGGAGCCGACCTGGTATGGCGGCATTGGCATCTTCATCCCAAGAGCTTCGTTGTGCTTGTCTCAAGCACAGAGGCGCTAGCTTTGACTATGTTTGTCGATTACGCTGCTAGTAGCCTATAGTTCTCCATGAGTGCATAATCGAGGCTTAGACTATGAACGAGGAATGGACGGACTTTGCATCTGATGTGGTGGTTGCAATAGATACACGGCTCACCCACGGACATTGCAGAATTGACGCGAATACGCGAACCTCGCACATGGCAGTCGTCTAGATGGTGTATAGCAAGCTGCTCATATTGGCAAAAGTCGATGATATGTTCCCGAAGCTGACGAGCTCATTGCGATACGTGTTTCTGCTCGGGGAGATACCTTGGCCTCTCGTCAGTCTTGGCTTACCTGGCATCAGCGCCGCTGCTCCGAAGTATGTACGGAGCTGAAACAAGCCAAAGCCTCCATGACAGTAAATCGTACTTATTTTGAGGCTGATGGTGTGTGTAATGGATCGAAGCGTCTTGACTGTCTTGGTATACATACGTAGGCAGTCCAAGGATACATGAAGTATCCTCGTTTTCCAACACCGTTGTGTCTGGGTACCCACGGACACGTCGAGCCCGTGCATGAGCGGCAGATGGTAATGGAAGTTCTAATTCTGTTGACGCTTTGTAGTGGCACGACTGCCGTGATGTCTTGGAACATTCCGGAGCGTCCGGATAGTGTGTTGAGGTAGATGGACGTGTCTTCGGCGTGAAAGACAGCCGGGGTCCTCAGCAAGGAACGCATGCAGAAGCCATCACAGCAGCACACAACAGGTCCACGACCCATGTTATGTTGTTACATAGTATAGAGACAAAAAGGGGATCGTTCTTCCACTGCCTGTCCCCATCCACGTAGCTGTGAGGCTAGCACCAGAAAGTAAAAAAGGCAAAAAAGAACAATGCTCTCCAGCGGGTTGCCAGTCATGGTGACAAGCGGAAATACTGACCACTATGTCACTGTGCTGTCTGCCATTAAATCTGCCAAATTTTCTGTTCTGGATTACTAAAACCTGCTAAATTTCCTACTCTGGTTCAGTAGCTTAACTTATGGTTTCTGTTCTTACTTGTACTTATATTAGCCTAATTATAATGACCAATCAGTTGATGTTTCACTCCCTTGTATGTTGAGTGTCTTGGCGTGTTGGTGGCGCTTATCGCCTTAAAGCAGCATCGCAATGTTTAACCATAAGTGATAACTAACTAACTTAGTATTATTGTAAGCCCATTTTCTGAGGTTCTGAAGTTTGTGACTTCCCCTTGCTACCACAGCATACGCCATGGACCTTTCTTAGCGTCCGCTTTCAGCAAAACACGTAATGTTTTATGCTGCATGTCTACCCTACCATAAGAACAGTTCAGCTATCGAATAATCATATTTTAAGCTCGGTTATCGCAAAGGGGCTAAACGCCGCTTGGTGGGATCTCGGTGCGTGATCATGAAACCAGATGTTGCATTGAGGCGTTGTTGGACTGCCTATCTGGGCGACGCTCAGGCCAATGGGAGAGCATATTCCTCCTATCCGTATCTAGATATAAACCCTCCAATGGATAGCTAGTCGCTCCCATCGAATAAAAACCTGTGATATCCTCCGCCTCCCTAGACTTACCTTGCTTTCAGTTAGTCACTTTACCTCGAAGGCCAACGCATAGCGAACTCGATTTGTAGCAAATTAGCGCTATCTCGCTTTAAGGTGTGATCCTTTGGTGTGTTCGCGTACTGTGTCCACTGCATAGTCGCTGATACTAGTCGTTGAGTTAATATTTCTACTAGACAGTCGAGTTGCGCGACTAAGGTTTAGCCCCACTACCATAGTTGAGCTCTACACGAAGCAATGCGTCTTTTGCAACGCTATGACACTGGTAAGATTGCTCTTACTCAGTTTAGCGATGAGGATGTTCCTCCATATGCGATACTTTCGCATACTTGGGGAGCGGATGCCGCAGAAGTCACCTTTGAAGACCTAATGAATGGCACTGGCAAGGATAAGCTTGGCTACAAGAAGATCTGGTTCTGTGCAGAACAAACAAATCTGGATGGCTTGCAGTATTTTTGGATTGACACCTGTTGCATTGACAAGAGAAGCAGCACAGAGCTATCCGAAGCAATCAACTCAATGTATCGTTGGTACCAAGATGCCATAGTATGCTACGCGTATCTTGCCGATGTGCCATCCAAAACCGAACTTCCTGGCAGCAGGTGGTTCTCCAGAGGATGGACTCTTCAGGAGTTACTCGCACCATCAGAAGTAATATTTTTTGATGAGGAATGGAAGAATCTAGGGACTAGAACAACCATTCAAAAAAGCGTCTCCAGCTGTACCGGCATTCCTGAAGGTATCCTCACTGGAAGCGATGACCTTGGAAAGGCAAGCATTGCGCAAAGAATGTCATGGGCCGCAAGAAGGGAAACAAAAAGGCTCGAAGATCGTGCCTATTGCTTGATGGGCATATTTGGTATCAATATGCCATTGCTCTACGGAGAGGGAGAAAGAGCTTTCCTCAGACTTCAAGAAGAAATCATGAAGATTTCAGATGATCACAGTCTCTTTGCATGGAGATCCTCTGACAATCGCGGGGGACTTCTAGCCACCTCTGCAGCCTCATTTAAGGACTCCCGCAACATCGTTCAATCAACTTCTTTCGACGGCTTTAACAGCCCTTTGACCATGAGTAGTAGAGGGATTTATCTGGAAGTCCGTTTCATGGGGAGAGGTCCTCAGGGACTAGGACTTGCGATTCTTCATTGCAAAGAAAGAAGTGGAGGAGACAAATTGATTGCCATCTACATAAGAGATCTATTTTTGACGATGGAAAAGTTCTCGAGAGTTTGGAGTGAGGATTTCGAAATGTTTGATCGAAGAAGATTCAGGTTGTCACAGTATCCTATAAGAAGGATATGTATCCAGACAGGGCGGCTGATATCGAAAACCCATCAGAATTGCGGTGGCATTGCTCCGGATATTTATCCTGATGATGTACTCAAGGATTTGATGAGCTTCGATGAGCCAAAATCACTACTTCGTGCGGCAAAAAGAGGACTAGAGGAAGTTGTATGGTTGCTATTAACACGAAGTGATATGGAAGTCAACCTTGAAGATAGTATTGGCCTGACTGCGTTAACGCATGCGGTACTAGGAGGATATACGGCAGTCGTTAGGATACTACTAGCTCGGAGCGATGTTAAGACTGACTTGAAGGATAAATATGGACTGACACCCCTTTGGTGGGCGGCTCGGATGAAGAACGATACTCTCGTCAAGGTACTGCTCAAATCAGGCAAAATCGATGTCGACTCGCGTAATGAGTGCGGCCAGACGCTGCTATCTTGGGCAATTAAGGAAGGACATGAAGCGACCATCAACATCCTACTTGATGAGGGCGCCGACCTAGAGTCTCGAGACAGCTATGGCCGGACGCCACTGTCATGGGCAGCCGAGAAAGGGCATAAAGCTTTTATCAACATGCTACTTGAAAAGGGCGCCGACCTAGAGTCTCGAGACAGTTATGGCAGGACACCGCTGTCGTGGGCGGCCAGAAAAGGGTGTGAAGCTGTTGTCAACATGCTACTTGAAAAGGGCGCCGACCTAGAGTCTCGAAACAGGTATGGCTGGACACCGCTGTCGCGGGCAGCTCATCATGAGAACAAGGCAGTGGCTGATTTGCTGCTCGAAAAAAGCACCGGCCTACAGTTGAACGGTAAACACTATGATCAAGAGCAACTGTTAGTGGCAGCAAAGTATGGACACGAGGAAATAGTTAGACCACTACTGAGGAAGAGTGAAGTCGACGTCAACTTTAAGGATATGAATGACCAGACGCCGCTGTTTTGGGCGGCATTTGGAGGTCATCTCATCATATTAGAGTGTCTGCTTCAAGCGAAGGCTGATGTTAATGCAGCACCAGTAAACTATAGTGGTGGGGGAACAGCACTACAGGCAGCAGCAGCAAGAGGCCATCTCGCCATTGTCGAGCGGCTACTTCAAGCGAAGGCTGATGTCAATGCAGCAGCAGTAAACTATAGTGGTGGGGGAACAGCACTGCAGGCAGCAGCAGCAGGAGGCCATCTCACTATCGTCGAGCGGCTACTTCAAGCGAAGGCTGATGTTAATGCAGCAGCAGTAAACTGTAGTGGTGGAAGAACAGCACTGCAGGCAGCAGCAGCAGGAGGCCATCTCGCCATCGTCGAGCGGCTACTTCAAGCGAAGGCTGATGTCAATGCAGCAGCAGTCTCAGAGAGCGGAAGAACAGCACTCCAGGCAGCCGCAGCAAGAGGCCATCTTGCTATCGTAGAGCGGCTACTTCAAAAGAGGGCTGATGTAAATGCTGCAGCAGCCAACCATAGTGGAAGAACAGCACTGCAGGCAGCCGCAGAAGGAGGCCATCTTGCGGTTGTCGAGCGGCTACTTCAAAAGTGGGCTGATGTAAATGCTGCAGCAGCCTACCATAGTGGAAGAACAGCACTGCAGGCAGCCGCAGAAGGAGGCCATCTCGCGGTTGTCGAGCGGCTACTTCAAAAGTGGGCTGATGTAAATGCTGCAGCAGCCAACCATGGTGGAAGAACAGCGCTGCAGGCAGCCGCAGAAGGAGGCCATCTTGCGGTTGTCGAGCGGCTGCTTCAAGAGGGGGCTAACATCCATGGAGGAGCAGCGAGATATAGTGGAAGAACAGTGCTGCAGGCAGCAGTAGTAGGAGGTCATCTTACTATCGTCGAGCGGTTGCTTCAAATACTTCAAGACAGGTTGGTCATTAATGCAGCAGCAACCAGAGGGAGTGGAAAAACAGCACCACAGGAAGCAGCAGCAAGAGGCCATCTTGCTATCGTCGACCGAATGCTTCGGGGGAAGATTCTTGCTAATGGAGCACTACGAGCAGCCGCAGAGGGAGGCCATCTCACTGTAGTCGAGCGGTTGCTTCAAGAGAAGACCTATCCCATTACAGAAACAGCACTGCAGGCAGCCGTAGAAGGAGGCCATCTCGCAATAGTAGATCACCTTTGGAGGAAGAGCACTGTATAGGATGGCACAAAGTCTTTTCGTGTATTATCAATGAATTTACCATATTAAAGTCGCCAATTTTTAGCTTGAAAACATTGCACGGATACCTTGCTAATGAAGACAAGTGAGGCGGCTGACTTGTACTAGTTCTAACTAACCTAACGCGTTTTACAAGCGAGTCGGACACCCCACCAACTTTTGTCAGATTATGGGTATAACTAGTTCATAGAGGTAGATGAATGGAAAGGTGCAAAAAAAGAGAAAAAAATAAGCTCTCCAGCGGGGAATTGAACCCCGGTCTCCCGCGAGTTGCCAGTCATGGTGACAAGCGGAAATACTGACCACTATACTACTGAAGATTGATGGAAGAAAGGTCTCAAAAAAACAATATATACTAGATAATAGCCACGACGTGTTGAAATGACCAATACAGTCGCAACAATCTCATCAAACCACAACGCGTACTTAAGCGCGTATTCGATGATGTAAAATTCTTCATCGCAGCTTAGACTCGAAACTTTTTCCAGCACCTAACGCAACATAAAGCGTTAGCACTGGTGAGATGTGCCTTGTATCATAGTATGATCTCGTAGCCCTATTAACAACAAGATTTCTAGCTGCTATTCAATCCTACTGTATCCCGCTCATCGTCGTGATCTGGTCCGTATCAGTCTTTACGAGCATCAGTAGTGCTGCTGATGACTGGAACTTCGTCTTGTGTCTCGTATTCACGCACGCTTGCATTACCCTCATCCTTCATGATAAGATTCTATTCGTCACTGGAACAGACAAACGAGTTTCCCTGCAAGTAAACATATCCAGCATGGTCCAAAGTTGATTACATATACTTTGATGCATCTATTCCTGCAATCATACACTCGGAACTATATACAGCGCCTGTTCCAAAACCTACTCGCTCCCACGCTAGTCCTTCACACTCACACCAGCTTTACTGGCATCCTTAGCACTCTGTTTCTGCGTCTTTGGCACATCCGCTTCCTCTTCCTCTGAGGTCTCTTCCTCTTCATCGCTTTCTTCTTCCTCTGAACTCTCTTCTGTTTCGTCTTCCTTAGCCTGTGTAGCTGCTTTCCCTTTTGCAGCCAACGGTGCAGGTTTCTTCTCATCCTCGCTGTCCTCCTCTTCACTGTCTTCTTCCTCTTCGTCGCTATCTTCCTCTTCTTCGCTGCTCTCTTCCGCAGCTACAGTCGCTTTCTTCTCTATTTTCCCTGGGACCTTGGCTGCAGTAGCTGGCTCCTTCGCATCAGCTTCCTCCTCAGAACTCTCCTCCTCGGATTCTTCTTCTTCGCTTTCTTCGTCCTTTGTCGAATCTATCGGTCCAGCACTAAGCGCAGGGTTCTTCGCATCGTCGTGCATCGAGGAGGGCCCATGTACAGGCTTCTGCAGATCCGAAAGCTTGGGGATACTCGGTTGCGCAGCTGCTTTTGTACCCTTCGTGCTCTTTGATTTTGCATCTTTACTCTTTGTGTCTTTGCTACTTGAGGATTTCGATTTTGACTTTGCTGGAGCTTTTCCCAAGCCAAAGAGACCTCCCGTGGGTTTTCTCGTTGACTTGGACTTTGCATCTTTTGAGGATGTGGGTTTTGCTTTGGTATTTTTTGTCTTGCTGTCCTTTGCTTTTGCATCTTTTGCCTTTGCGTCTTTTCCTCTTACGTCCTTTGCTTTGGTGTCTTTGTTCGTGCTCGGTGCAGCAGCCTTCGCGTCTTTGGTCGACGTACTCGAGGTAGCAGGCTTGGCTTCTGTTTTGGTAGTGGAGACAGCAGGCTTTGTGTCTTGAGTCGCGGTCGGTGTAGCAGGCGTTGCAAGCTTCGGCGTCTCAGGTAGTGGGACAGACTTCGGCGAGAGGATGCTACCAGGGTCTTCTTTTGTGGGGCTCTTTTTCGACGTCGCTGAGGTGGGTGTGTTCGTCTTCTCTGCCAGCAGGGGGTTTGTAGTTTTGATGTTACTTGGCACGGGCTTCAACGAAGCGGCCTTCTTCGCGGCTTCAGCACCTAGCTCCCGGAGCGCCAGGTTTGTCTCCAGACTAGGTGTGACAACATTCTCCTTCTTTGCAGCTGTGCTTATGGATGAGAAGGAAGAGGTGGTGGTAGCTGGTGCAGCCATAGGCGGGGGCCCGGGTTTCGCAGGGAAGGGCGTGAAGGCTGATGTGACGCCCAACGCTTCTCGGATCTCATCGTATTCGTTCCATTCTTCGATCTCTGTAATGCCCTATATTACATAGATTAGCCTTCCCGTCCTAGCTACGTGCCGCGTTCTGTACCTACACCCAAGACATATCCTTCTTTGACTATCAGAGGGAGCTTCTTTCCGCTCGCTCTCCGCTGGAATAGCTTCTTTGCGAGCTCATCAGTCGCAGTATCTACTCCTTTGAACGGGATCTTGTTCGCTCGTAGGATTGTTTCAATTCGCGAGGTAGCTGTGACGATGTGGGAGGAGCCGGCGGTCAGGGAGGTGAACAGGTAGATGGTCGGATCGTTATCATAAACACTTGGAGACACGGAGTCAGTGTATGTCTCACATGCATTTCGTAGTCACAACTCACCTGAGCTCCGCCATGATGGGGACAGCGAAAACAAGCTCGGTGGGGGATGGGCAGGTTCGTGATCGGGGATGTTTTAACGGCAGAAACAGAGAAGTCAAGACAACAAACACGTATATATTGACGAGGGGTTTATAGAGCTAGACACGACGTGTTGCGACGTAGTTTCACCAACACTCAAGTTACAGGCTGACGCACGGACTGGACCCTGCTTCTGCGCTCCCTAGCGCAGGAGCAGGGGGGTCTTAGATAGTGGGCAATCGCTACATCAACATTTAACAGCGTGTTATGACTGTGTTCGCTTACTAACATTCTGTCCAACGCCACTACAACACTATTGCAACACTTTGATTAACACAACATGGCGATATCCCTATGGGCAAACCCTCACCTCGCGCGCTACGGCAGTGCCAATCATGATAGAGACGTGAGGTCAACGTGCTTATATTATTGCTTATACCGAGCGAGTGACATTACATATTATCAGAAAAAAGACATAACTAGTACTTCGTTTCTCTTGACTAGACATTATGCGGGCGTAGGATCATTCGAGAATTTGCCAGCAAGAACAGTCATCATGGCGTCGCTGACTTCAAACTCCTCAAGGACTGCGCCAAAGCTAGCCGATGTCAGTAAACACTCTGGTTCAATCGTCTGCCTTGTTTTCGACGTACCCGTAGCAGCGGACTTTGGCAAGGAGCTCTGTCTTCATGAGCTCAATGTCTTGCTTGGAAAGATCCCGAATGTTCTCGTCTTGTAGGATCTTCGCCCAAGCCATAATGGGCGTGATCTCCCCATCAAGGGGCAGACGGTTGCTCAAATCGAGCAGCTTCATCAAGTCCGGCATCTTGACGTCCGGCATCTGATGTGGATACTTCTCCTCGGGGCAATTTGCGATATGCGCGTCGGGAGGGGCGGTGGCCATGAGCGCATGACCACTAATGTTTTCGTCGGCGTCGTGGGCGCGTACCATTAAAAACTGCATGTGATCCATGCAAGGTCGCTCGAGCCTGTCAGACGCAATCGTCAGAACAGCGCGTGTAAAGATAAAGAATAACGTACGGAAGTCGAACAGAACGAAGAGAAAAGACGCAAGCGCATTACTGCTGGGGTGGAGGAGAAAGGTAGGGCGATCGGTCGTACGTTAAAACGAAGTCTATCCCAATCTGGTCATAGTCGAGCCCATGCTGCTGTTGATGATGTAACTGTTGGGCTTGTTGTTGCAGAGTCAAGGGCTGGCCACTCATGCCATCATGAGAAACTGATCCGTGTGTTGGTGGTGATGTGTAGCCAGTCGACGCTGATCCTGGCCCGTAGCCTGATACGCTACCCGTAGAACTTCCATAGGCAGAGCTATCAACTCGACCCATGCCGTTGCTTGCTGGGCTGGAAGTGTCGAAGGAGATTCCATGCGCCATAAGCAATTCTCTCAGTCGCCGGTTCTCTTCTGCGAAAGCGTCTCGTTCCCGAGACGTAGCGGCGAACGTGTCCTTGAGACGTATCACCTCCTGTTCAAGAGCTTTGATATACAGCTCTTTTCTTTCCCGGTGTGTTCTTGTCTATGGGTCAGTGTGTGATATCGCGCGTAGCATTCCTGAGTTTACCTTTGTGCCTGGCGGTTCAACTCCTGTCGCCGTGTCAAGGCAGGTTTGCTGTCCGGTTTAGGTCCTCTTCTCTTTGGCGGTTGGCCATCTTGCAAGAGTCAGTAACCGATAGAGCCAAGACCATGGTCGACAAACCTCTCGTAGTCTTCTTGTCGGTCAGACTCTTGAAGAATCCAAATTGCGCTAAAGGACTTTTTGATTCGCTGCCTATAGATTGCCACTGCCCTGTACTCTCCATGTCCGACGCAAATCCAGCCAAGCTGCCTCTCCTGCTGCTGCTCATACTCATCTCAGAGAAACACTCGGAAGGTCGACGAGAAGCGGCAGGAGAAGGGTACTCGTTGGCAGCGCCGGGTGGAGGGTAGGTGGGCGCCATGGTCAGCACGTGCGCATCGGGCCAGGACATATAACGAGCATGCGACATGGTGTTTCGGTATTATGCGAAGGATTAAGAAAACAAAAAGAAATTAGGTATGTGTATGTGTGATAAGCTTGGACGGGAAGCGAAAGTAGTGCAGCCATGTATATGTAGTGTCTCCGGAGCCTTGTATCGACTGAGGCACACAAGAGTTCGCATGCTGGTTTCTCGTTCATGCGCCGTTATCAACGTCCGGCATGCAGGCGAGCCGTGAGGCACGTGTGTGCAACGTTCATGCCGACACCGGTAAAGCTTGCCTTGACGAGACTGGTCTTGTCTCTGCAGCACGTTTGCGGGAGTGGGGTGAAGACGCAAGAGTGCTTCAACAAGTGCGGACCAATAGTGGAGAGCGTCTCCGCGTGCCAAGAACAAGGTGTAGGAGTCGCGAAGCGGAGACAAAACAGATCCAACGTCAAAACACCGAGGGATTAAAGCACTGTATAATGCCAAGAGAGAGCCAACATACCACTGCTATTGTTGTGATAATTCGCGTCCCCAGAGGAGGGGTCGGTCTTGATAGTCGTAGCCATGCTATGTGAGCTGCATTGATCAACACGCACACTTTATGGACAAAACGGTTGTCTCTTTCGGCGCTGAGTTGGCGGATGGGCCGGCCGTGGAAATACAGTGAGCAACACGCTAGAGATTGGTCAGTTTACAAGTCAACGTTGAACCCTTGCGCACATCCGAAACGTACAGCTGTCTGTATCGTCGGCGCTCAACTATGACGACTAGACAGGCCGCAGTGAGCCGCGTCTTCGTGGTGGATTGACCGAGCAAGAAGAGTTGAGGCTTACATCAGGTTCTCACTGTTGCCGAGGTTCAGTTCCTGGTGCTTCCGAGTTGAGCGAAAGGGCGATGACGGGGAGATGGACGTAATGGGCGACGAGTGGTCGACGCAATTGAGACAAGCGATGGTGCTCTTGGCGTCGCAGAGTCGGATGTAGCACAGCAGAGGGCAAGCTGGTCTGAAGGATGTGTCAGGGATAACTCTTACACTTGCAGTGCGATGTTCAACGCGATTTAGTAGCAAGCCAGGCACGAAATAATGCACTACGCACTGGAAGATCGTCGGCGGGAACACAGCCCAAGCTAACGATTTGGAATCTGCGCGACTCCGGGCCTGGAGGTTGGAAGATGAGGCGGTCAGTGCACAAGATCGAGCCGAACAGCTTTTGGGTCAATCAGAGCCAGGGCGCGGAAGCAGCTTGAGATCCGCTGGTGTTTAGCGGCTCGAGTCTGCGGCTCTGCACCTCGTCCGGTCTAGAGCTTGCAGACGGCTGACGGTGCAGTGGCGCGATGCGATACGTAATATCCCAGCTTCACAGTGCAAAAAGAAAGGGTCGGTACGCAAAACCCGGCGGCTTTCGTGTCATGTACTTTGTTGAAGGCCTGCCGTAGCCACTCCTGGCAGACCTCGACCCCGACAAGTCTCGGGGGGACATCTCTTCCTGTGGCGAGTGTATCGTCCTCTACCACACTTCTTTGTGTAACATGCATCCACTTAGAGAAGCGTTATCCTTCCCCGTACGGTCACGTTGTGCAGTACGTAGAGCTGCCGCCGCAGCCCAATCGCCACATTTTCGCAAACCGACCTCCTACGCCATAGCGCGTCTATAGCACTCAGCTCGACGCATAAGATTAGAAAGCAGTTAGAAAGCAAATCATGGACCCCTAATACGCTCGACATAACTGAGGCTGTCGATTTAACTTCCATTACACTACATAAGCTACTCTAGATCGGTTGGGTACGCTGCGGGCTTTGACCAGGCCTTACAGCCGTATCGGAGGACCTTACGGCTTGTTGTCGAGGATCTTCTCAATCTCCTCCATGAGCTCCGGTGTCAACTTGTCGAGCAACTTGATAGCGCCACAGTTGTCCTTGACCTGTTCGGGCTTCGTCGCACCAAGAATGACTGTAGACACATTCGGGTTTTTGGCTGCCCAAGCAAGAGCAAGCTGAGTAGTGGTACCTCCTAGCTTTTCCGCAATCTTGGTTAGCTCCTTGACCTTCTTGATCTTAGCCTGTCCCTCTTCACTCTTCAGCGCCTCGATTGAGTTCTTGAAGAATTCGGGGTTCGTGGCGAAGCGAGAGTCCTCAGGAATACCGTCATTGTATTTACCAGTCAGCATGCCTGACGCCTAGAGATTGGTACATGAAGTCAGTAAATGTGTCGCATGCGGTTCATGTAGGGTTATTGTTTACCAAAGGTGACCAGATGGTCGTTCCGTATTGGTACTTCTTGTACAAGGGTGCATATTCCTTCTCGAAACGCTCACGGTGGAAGGCGTTGTACTGGGGCTGCTCGACGATAGGGGCGATAAGGTTGTACTTCTCGGCAATGTCACATGCCTCCTGGATCTGCTCTGCAGACCACTCGGAAGTTCCCCAGTAGTATGCCAGGTTCATCTGAATAGTCTGGGTGAAAGCTTCGACAATCTCCTTCATCCCGACGCTAGAGATACATCAGCTCGCAATCGAAGAAAATGACTGGATTGTTGCATACTCAGGATCGTAGCGGTGAGCAAAGACAACGTCAACGTAAGAGTGATCAAGACGCTTCAACGAGCTCTTCAAGCCCTCAACGATGTGCTTCTTGGATAGACCCCTACATGTCCATTAGTCAAGTAAAGGTATGTAAAGCATATGTCTTACCTAGTGTTCGGCTCCTTCCTCTGGGTTCCAAAGAAGACCTTCCCAATGTTGTTAGCCTAGATTCATCGCATTTCGACACTAAGCACATCTTACCTTTGTGGACAAGACATACTCGTCGCGCGGCCATTGCAGCTCCTTGAAAGCCTTTCCCATTTCAAGTTCGCATTCGCCAGCTGCGTAGACCTCTGCAGTGTCAAAGAAGTTGATGCCATGGTTCCATGCTTCTTGCATGCAGTCCTTCACGATGGAACCTTTTTGGGTTCCTCCGTACGTCAACCAACCTCCAAGGCTCAGAACCGATACCTTCAACCCAGCGGGTCCCAGGCGACGGAACTGCATGCTAGATTTACATCAGCCAATGCTCGAAGGAAACGGATATAAAGATACAGAGCTTCAGGCTGCAGATTGAGGATAATCTACTCGACCAGCCAAACTCATCTGCATCGTAACAATTGACATGCAACTCACTCCTTGGGGTCAAACTTAGTCTCGACGGCAGGCATTTTGAATATGAGGAATGATCTGATAAAAGTGAAGTTTAGTTGGATAAGATTTCAATCGCTGGAATAGAGTGCAATGAGGGGCAGGATGTATCCAAGCAACTTGGTGGGGCAATCCTGCCGTGGTGGCGGATCAACACCAATGATGTCAATCATTGCAAATGTGGCAGGCGGGATCGGAGTTAGCCTACAAATTCCGTATTAGCGGCACTTGCAGCTGCTGGAAGGCGGTAGAATAGCCGTAGGCCTCGGAAACGCGACTGATGGTTTGGGGGACTTGTGCTCCCTATAGACTAAGCGCTGGAGCGGCGCAAATGTCCCCTTTGCTGACGGCTTTTAAAGTGGGGCGGCTGCGGCTGAGGAGCTGCCTGACACAAGAGCATAAGCATGCAACAGCATCCTTCCGTCAGCGGCCAGCCACGAGAGATCATCTCGCCTGCATCGAGTGCTTTGTGCCACAGAATTCGCCTTATAATCTTGTTGTAGTGGTACTAGAAGCGGGTATAACTTCTGTCGGTCGGTATTGGCAAAAGCTTGACCTCCCTCGTTTCACGTTTCGAAACACCCCCGGCCGGTCATTGACGCACACCCAATCACAGTCGCACAACGCGCATTCACGTGCATTGTTCGTCACCTCGACAAGCAATGATTGGCAGTGACTTCTCATTGATCTGGTGCCATTGTAGGACAGGGTCCTGACTATCATGCTGACGGGCTGTTCGAAGGGAGGCCTTGAGGCGCACCGTCTATATCTTGGCCGTTCCCCTTCCTCCACTACACTGCCTCCTCACGGTCTCTCAATCCCTTATTTAGATCACTTGTTTCTGCTGGGCTGAAGCGTATTCAATTCAAAGTCACTCATTTATAAGACACTGTCCCCACCGTTCACTTCAACAGAACATCAGAATTCAAGAGTTCACGAGTGTCCCTTTGTACTTAAGGCCTCCTCACCCTGAACCAGAATACCTTCTAGAATCCCAACAACTCAGCCTCGTCAGTCGACCTCTACACTAGAGCATCACAATCCACCAACCTATAAACAACATGGGTTTCAAGAAGAACATCCTCTTTGCAGGTGCCTTTGCACTCTGCGCCTTTGCGGCACCTATTCCTGACTGCCCCGACGACGTCCCAGAGACAGATGCAACAGAGTTGACCGCAGCCAACTTGATCGCCATCGCACCCGCCACCCAATCCTGCGCCGGTGCGGATTTCCCCGATGAATGTGCCGATGCGACACAAGCTGCTACCGCTCTCAACAAGGCTTTCGATACTTACAAGATCACCGCCAAGGGCGAGAAGGCTGCCATAGTCGCCTATGAGATTTTCGAGAGCGGTGACTTCAAGTACAAGAAGAACCATTTCCCAGGCCGACCTGGTCAAGGCACGAGGAGTAAGCAAAACTGTCAGGTGGATCGCACGTGGAACACGAACTGACTTTACACCCGTTTAGTGATGGCGATGCCACCGTTTGTCGAGAAGTACGCTATCGATGTCGCCGGCGCAGACGCTGTGACCCAAGCAAAAGCTGCAGGAGAAAACGCCGGTTTGGAGGCAGTACTTGCTCTGGTCAACAGCGACGATGAAAAGAGCTTTGGAAGTGCAGCGTGGTTCGTTACCACCCAGTGCAGTGCAGACGTTCGGGCTGGTCTTGTCGAAGGCACTGTAGATGGCTGGCACAAGTTCTTGACTGACTGTGTTGGCACATCGCTTGATCCTACGCGTGACACTCCTTGGACTGCTGCCACAGCTACCATCCAGTAAGGGTATTAGGACACGTTCAAACGCTGGTTTGGTACATGGGGTACTTGTTGCATAGCGCGATGGCTTTGAAAAGCTTCTTCTATTCTCATTATGGTTCACGGAACTTTTTCGTCATTACGAAATTTTATGATTTGTTTGTATAACTACCTTGAACGATGCACACCTCATGTGCACTATAAACAATGTGTTACAGAGTTTGCATGGTTCTAATTCAACATCGATTTTAATCACATGCTCCTCAACGAGGACGAAAAGACCGTGAGTGGTAACTCGCATTTTAAGAGATCTAGAATGCGCACGCGAGTGCACAATTAGTACTTGATGATGAACTATGTTTAAATATTATGGTAATACATACAGGCCAGCAGGAAACATAAGCTAGAATATTGCACGGTCTGAAGAGAAAGAAGAAGTCGCTACGAAGGCTAAATATATACAAGCAGATATGAGCATCGAGTCCCTCACAAGGAATAGGAACACAGCTCCACCCATTCTTTCAGAGCGGTGATACCTCGCCCCAAGCACCAATGTCCTCTCTGGCCATAGCCTCTCCGCACTCAGGACATGTACATGCATCGAATCCATGTGAACTTGCACACTGCCTAACCCACGACTGTAAACATCCGACACAAGTTGCAGGTTCGTGCCAGCAGTTCGCCGTTATCCTGCGCTCACTAAACTCCCATATAGGTTTCGCCGTCTTGCACAGGATACACGTGCGTTCAATAGCTGGCGTGTTGCGTCGAGAACTAGGTGTTCCTGCTCGAGGGCTCACGGAGACGTCGAAGGTAGGGCGCTGATGTTGTTGTGGAGCTGTGCAGGTAATATTTGGAGAAGGTAGGGCGATCATGCTGCTGCGCTGTGATTGCATCGACAGAGGTCGTGATTGCATCGAAACCGGACGTACTTGCGAGACGTTCTCGACGGATAGCCGGGAGTGCATCGTGGTTGGCGATAGCGAATTTCCGCTGCTGCGGCGTCGGTCTGCGGAGGCAGCGGGACTTGGAGGGCCATCGGCCCAGGGGGCGAAGGGTGCTGGAAGGGGTGCTTCGAATTGGGTGGATTTAACGCTCAAGTCAAAGGGAGAGTAGGTTGGTGTTGGGATAAGATCGACTGTCGACAGACGTTTGGATGCCGTTGGGTCTTGGCTCACTTCGGTTTCATAGACGTGCAGATTTTCTTGCGTCAGGTTCATTCTCCGTAAGTCTTCAACTACGGTTGCGAACTTTGCTGGCTCATGTGTAGCTGACGAGTCTCTTCTTCTAGCCCCAAAGTTCTTCAATGCTTGCGGTATTGTCGACCATCTGTGTTTGATCTTCTTCTCTGGCTTGCTCTTTTCTTCGATGGCATCAAAAGCATCCAACGTGGAATGTATCGGCGTCGCTGGCGTGGCCGAGAACACTGGTGGCGGGGAAAACGCAAGTTTCGAAGATGTTACCGGCGTAGGTGGCCCGACTTCATCATCTCCGTATTGTTGGTAAACCATATCGTTCTCAATATTCTCGCCTGAGACAGCTTTGGGTATACTCCCCGACATGGGCCGAGAGGAGTTCATCGGGTAGCTGTTGTTTCTTAACCCGCGCGAGGAAGCGATCTTAGCGCCCGAGCGATTTCGTTGATGGTAGGTTGCGAAAGACGTAGGCCGCGGTCGTGATTGCATTGGTGGACTGTCGAGTGCAGTAAAGCTTTGAGGATGGTATGAAATGGGGCGTTGCGTTTGTGAGGCCTTCGGGTCGTTTATCGGGGGGTATGTCCATTGCGAAGGGTGTACTTGTGGCCTCTCACATTCGCAGCTACCTCGTGAGGAGATGCTACTCCTTGGCTTGTCTGGACTATCAAGGGACGACGATGCAGGGCGCTGACCTGGCGTGTTGGGGCTCATCGTGGAAGGGGAAGCAATCCATTCGGGCGATAGCAGGTGTTGCGGATTATACGATACCGGTCGTGTGAGTGGGAGTGGTCGTCGCTTGATGAAGGACGTGTCGAGTTTCGCGTTCGGGGTTGTTTCCGGGAGCTTCCTCAAAGTTTCTTCGGGATTGAAAGATGAAGTCGGACGATCCGGGTTCGTCCATTTGTCCAATAGATCAGAGTCACTGTCTGCCTTTGGTTTCTCTTCGACAACCTCTGGGTTCTCCTCGATGATCTTTGGCTTCTCCTCAACGACCGGTGGCCTCTCCTCGGCGGCCTCTTCCTCCTGCTCTTTCGTTACGTCCAAACGATGGCCCTGTTCTTCCTCGACATCGGAGACCTCCAAATGCTCGTACATCGGTCGTTCTAACCATCGTGTTGTTACCGACTTCTCGCGTTGTAAGTTTCTCAAAGCTTCCTCAGAGTCTGCGATAAAGCCAAGCATGCGCTGCGCTCTTGCAGAATCCCTCTTAATCGGCCTTGGATGCCTCAAAAGTGGATGTACGTCATCCTGGACATGACTCTGCGCCACAGCCGCCATTTTTTTGAGGCCGTTCAGCCGAAACGAGGGAGGCCTGAAGAAATACCAACGACGGCAAACGTGGTTGGGGAAAACGAAACAGTGGGCACGAGCAACGCAATAAATCAAGAGGCAGGATCAACCCCTCGTAACGACGTGGGACAGCGTCCCTCCATTATCAGCAGCATGCCGCGACCTTACCACTACCACGGACCCCGGCACGGTACGACTTTACTGTGTGGCTGGCAGCAGCATAGAACCGATCTGCCCGTTTCAAGCCCTTGCGCAGAAAGCCCGGAGCTGCGTAAATCACCGTTAGCTTGGCTCGCGCAACACTGCGCCTTCGATTATTCGTTGCTAGGGCCCGTATTGCGAGGCCTGCAGTCATGATAGTTCGGCGGTTTTGGGAGGTCCCCACTGGGTGAGACGTATTTTTAGAATCAGTAGTAGGGCCTGGTGGGTTTCCGCGGATAACCCACGAAGTGCCGCGAGGCTTGTGGCCACGAAGAACCTCCCTTGCAACGACTGCAATCACGTCGACGTCAAAGTACGGGGTTTAATGATGACGAAGCATAATTCGCGCTGGCGATGTGAGCATCTCGTGATGGCTGGCGCAATCTCAGGTAACGAAGAAGATCAGCGAGCCACATAATCGACTGACGAACAGTGCCCGCTGTTGTGCCAGTGCTTCGTTTTAGTTTGTCAAGTGGGTCCGTTGCCTCTGGAGCTCGAGACAACAGAAGAACTAGAGCTCCTCGGCTTCTTGGAATTATTTTGGTCAGGAGTAGCCACTCCGCGTGCTACCCAACGTAGAAGAGACGCGCATGCAGGCGAGGCGCCACCAGGGCGACAGAACTCAAGGCTGAGCAGTCCAGCGCTATCTTGCGCCTTCGGAGATCATGCAGCACATGGCGATGACTTCCCGGACGATCACAAGAAGCAACGCGTCGGCTCCGCATTCTTGCAGGCTCTTGCAGCTTGCATCTGTAGGCGTCAAGTAAGCTGGTACTTCACTTTGCGTTAAACCCAAGAACAATGCACGCATGAACCGGTTTGAGTGGACGGGTAAAGCTAAATGGCCTACGTTCGCCCGTTGGCAGATGGGTGTGCCGCATTTCGATATATTGCGAGGCGGACTAGGGTACCGGTCGTAGGCACACTGAGAAGGATGGCCACGCCGCTTGGCTTGAGTGTGGCTGGTATTGATGAAGTCATGTCTGAGAGCCTTGCAGTGGTGTAGCCTGGCGTCGTTTTGTGCGCCCGCGTGCTGAGACGACTCCAAGCCATGAGTTTCGAGAGGCATGGGAGGGTGGGTGACTAAGCTAGCCGCGCTAGCACCAATGCGGCCGCCGCCAAGCAGGGCATCGCGAAACTTTGGAGAAGCTCACAGGTTGCCATCGCCTCAATCACCCCAACCCCAACCCAACCGTCACAACCTGCTGCAAAAATGGCCGGGCCGCGCGCAGGAAACTCGAGGGCCAACGGCGCCGCCAACGGGGACACGTCGAACAACAAGCAGTCGCTCAACGAGCCCCTCGATAAGGAGCTGTACGGCGGAAACAATGGCGACTACGTCAGTTCCATCGCCGTTGCCGACGACGACAACGACATGGAGGACGTCCAACTGAATGGCCGGAGCCTTGTCGGGCAGTACACAGCATCCAAGGAGATGATGAACGAATTCGCGCACGGCGATGCGGGAGAGGCGGATATCCTCGACAGTCGCGAGAAGCAGGCTCAGATCGCATCACGCGAGACTGACTACCAGCGACGGCGATTCGATCGCGCACTCTCTCCATCGCGGGCAGATCCGTTTGCCAAGGATGGCGAAGACGGTGGCCAGTCGTACAAGGACGTGATGAAGCAGCGCGAGTTTGAGCGCGAAGAAGCGCGTGTAAAGAAGTTGATCGAGGAGAAGGAAAGGACGGGGGGGAACGAGGTACTTGACCACAAGCCTACGCTCAAAGACGATGAGTCTACTCCCGTCGATGGCGACAAGACTCCGCCGATGAAGAAGACTCGCAAGAGGAGACGGTGGGACGAGGCTGGCGACGCTGAAACCCCTGCGATCAAGGAAGAGGCCGACGGCGTCAAGGTTGAGTCGGAGCCCAAGAAGCGGTCGCGATGGTCACCTGCACCCGAGGACGACAAGGTCGAGGCCGCTCAGCCAACCCGATCACGTTGGGATACCACTGCTGTAGCCCCTGCCAGCACGGCAACACCCGCTCCCGCTGCGAACGGCGCCCGTCCAGTTGCGCAGACATTCGCATTCGGTACCGACATCTCGAACCGCAATGCTCCCCTGTCCGATGAGCAGCTCGACATGATGCTTCCTGGTGAAGCCGAAGGATACAAGGTCCTCGAGGCACCTCCAGGGTACGAGCCAGTGCGGCGGCCGGTGGGCATGCCCGCACTTCCAACAGGATACCAGGGTTTCTTGATCCCCGAAGCAGACAACAGCTTGGCTGCCATGGGCAAGCAGCTGCCTACAGAGATTCCTGGCGTTGGTGATCTGCAGTTCTTCAAGAATGAGGACATGAAATACTTTGGAAAGCTCACAGATGGTGCAGACGAGAATGAGATGACAGTGGAGGAACTGAAAGAGCGCAAGATCATGCGACTGTTGCTCAAGGTCAAGAACGGAACGCCGCCTATGCGAAAGACTGCACTTCGACAACTAACAGACAACGCCCGGCAATTCGGCGCAGGAGCTCTCTTCAACCAGATTCTGCCACTACTGATGGAGCGCACGTTGGAGGATCAGGAGCGCCATTTGCTTGTCAAAGTTATCGATCGTGTTCTTTACAAGCTCGACGACCTTGTCCGACCCTACGTTCACAAGATCCTCGTTGTTATTGAGCCTCTTCTTATCGACCAGGATTACTATGCACGTGTCGAAGGTCGGGAAATTATTTCCAACCTTGCAAAGGCTGCTGGTCTCGCCCACATGATCAGTACAATGCGTCCAGATCTAGATCACCAAGACGAATACGTCCGGAACACTACCGCTCGAGCCTTCGCCGTCGTCGCATCCGCCCTAGGTATCCCCGCCCTCCTCCCCTTCCTCCGAGCTGTATGTCGATCCAAAAAGTCGTGGCACGCGCGTCACACTGGCGTGAAGATTGTTCAGCAGATTCCTATATTGATGGGTTGTGCTATTCTCCCTCACCTCAAGGGACTCGTGGAGTGCATCGGCGAGAATTTGAACGACGAACAGCCAAAGGTCCGCATGGTCACAGCTCTTGCGCTTGCTGCCCTGGCCGAAGCTGCCAGCCCGTACGGTATCGAGTCCTTCGACGACATCTTGAATCCTCTTTGGACCGGAGCTCGTCGCCAACGTGGTAAGGCTCTTGCATCTTTCTTGAAGGCTGTCGGTTATGTTATTCCGCTCATGGACGAGGAGTACTCCAACTACTACACGAGTCAGATCATGGAAATTGTCATCCGCGAGTTCCAATCGCCCGACGAAGAGATGAAGAAGGTTGTGCTCAAGGTCGTTTCCCAGTGTTCAAACACTGCAGGTGTAACACCAGTCTACCTCAAGGACAATGTTCTGCCTGAATTCTTCAAGCATTTCTGGGTGCGCCGTATGGCTCTCGACAAGCGCAACTACCGACAGGTGGTCGACACCACTGTGGACTTGGCCCAGAAGGCCGGTGTTGCTGAGATAGTCGGCCGCATTGTCAACAACATGAAGGATGAGAACGAAGCATACCGCAAGATGACGGTCGAAACTGTTGACAAGGTCATCAGCACCCTCGGAGCTCATGATGTCGACCAGCGTTTGGAAGAGCAGCTAATTGATGGTGTCCTCGTCGCTTTTCAGGATCAGACTATCGAGGACCCTATTGTCATCGACGGTTTTGCTACGGTCGTCAACGCACTGGGTGAGCGTACAAAGACTTACCTACCTCAGATCGTCGCGACGGTTCTCGCTAGGCTTAACAACAAGTCCGCTACAGTTCGCCAGCAAGCGGCGGACCTTATCTCCCGAATCACCTTCGTGATGCAGAAGTGCGACGAGGATCCACAGCTCATCAAGCTTGCGCAGGCGCTATACGAATATCTTGGTGAGGAGTACCCTGAGGTCCTTGGGTCCATTCTTGGTGCTCTGCGCGCTATTGTCACAGTCGTTGGTCTCCACGCTATGCAACCGCCTATCAAAGATCTGCTGCCTCGTCTGACACCCATTCTTCGCAATCGACATGAGAAGGTACAGGAGAACACCATCGATCTGGTGGGACGCATCGCTGATCGAGGCGCAAACTATGTCAACCCTCGCGAATGGATGCGAATCTGCTTCGAACTTTTGGACATGCTCAAGGCTCACAAAAAGGGTATCCGTCGTGCTGCCAACAATACTTTCGGTTATATCGCCAAAGCCATCGGTCCTCAGGATGTGTTGGCTACCCTTCTTGGTAACCTCAGAGTCCAAGAGCGACAGTCTCGTGTCTGTACTGCCGTCGCTATCGGTATCGTTGCAGAGACCTGTGCGCCCTTTACTGTCCTTCCGGCCCTTATGAATGAATATCGCGTGCCGGAGCTCAACGTTCAGAATGGTGTACTCAAGTCGTTATCCTTCATGTTTGAGTACATTGGCGAGATGGCGAAGGACTACGTCTACGCTATCACACCACTTCTCGAGGATGCTCTCATTGATCGAGACCAAGTGCACCGACAGACTGCTGCTTCGGTAGTCAAGCATGTTGCTCTTGGTTGTGTCGGTCTCGACTGTGAAGACGCGATGATTCACTTACTCAATCTCCTTTGGCCAAACTTGTTTGAAACCAGTCCTCACGTCATTGACCGCATCATTGAGGCTATTGAGGGTGTCCGCAACGCCATTGGTACTCCGCTCGTCATGAACTACGTTTGGGCCGGTCTCTTCCATCCAGCTCGCAAGGTGCGACAACCTTACTGGCGCATCTACAACGATGCTTATGTTCAAAACGCCGATGCCATGGTTCCAGCTTACCCAACATTTGAGGAGGACGAGGTCCGGAGACATGAGCTGGATATTTTCATCTAAAAGTAAGATCCCCAGTATCTTCATTTGCTTTCTTCCCGGGGCCACTGTCCTGGGGATTTATTGCGCCTTGTTGTCTTCAGCGAACTGGGAATTGGTTATAGTTTGAGTAGTGATAGGCCAATCTTTTTGGAGTCTGGGCTATCTAGCTTATCATGTACATCACAGTATGGTTGGATCGGAGTATGCGGCGTTACAAGCACGCTGAGATAAGGGAGCGTAAGTCGCCGTCACCAGGCCACTTCAGTTAGGACCTCTAATGGTAACAAAAAGATAATCTGTACCCACTTTACACGCTGATCGCCTTTAGGTTTCCGTGAAGTTATCCCATCTTTCCCAGCTTTTGATCGTTGCAACAAGGTAAGTCGGTGTTTGCTGTCGTCCTGTATGCTGAATTATCGAAGAAACCGGAGTACGCTTCCTCCTTACTAGGCCGGGCGTCCTATTCTGTCATACGCTCCTGAGGATAAGTACATGTGATTCACTTCTTCTCGTCCGCACACATCATACATGGCGCCTGGTCATTCTCTCCATCTAGCAGGTTTGCATCACGATCGTTTTGGCCGAACTGTGCTTGGACGTTGCTGGGTATCAGCTTCAATATATCGCCACATCCGCTAGCCTTCAACTGAGTTGAACAAAGAACCGACTCTTAGTGTGTTGCGCGCCCAGCACAGGCTTGAGCCTGTTGGATTTACAGCTCGAAATTCTCATACAGTGTGAGTGTGTAGACTCGATGTAATCGAACAAAGATACCCGATTGCCATTTAGTTCAAGTTTGTATAATGAAGCACCTTTCTTGAAACTTAACATCATACCAGCTTGTGAGATCTTCTAATCCTTTCACTGTATCCTCACACCAACGACTTTCACTCTCCTGCGTTATCGTTCTCTACGCGCAACTGGACGCTACGAATCACATTAGGAGAAGTAATGCAAAACCGAAGAAACGGGTATTCGGCAGGAATAAACGAACAGAGGCCTGGACCAGATAACTTCAGGTGGGGGAACCTTCACCATGAACCTCATGACACGGGTATGTAATCTTAGCCCCAATCGATAGCCGATACGAGAACGCAAAAGCCATATCCTCAGGCAGGCGCGCTACCGAGTCAGCGAGTGGTCCTCAGCTGACTTCGCATGCCACACGCGTCACGGCAGCATGTGTCAATACATCTGATTCGCGATAGCAGCAGGGCGCCTTACACGCCACGACGAGTAAACCATGGGTCGATCTTTGCGAGCGTTAAAGATAGGAATGGTAGCTTGTGTGTGGGACGCAGTACGATACTTTAGGCAGCAGCTGTTAATATCAAGGACTCCAAAGTCCGCCAATCTTACATCTCACCCGCTATCTTCAAGCTCTCTTACTTCCATCCTGAGCAGATATTGCAATAGTCTTTCCCAAACAAAAAAAATTACAGCATAGCGGAGTATGTCAGACTCAGCCGAACCCGATGTTGCGCTCCCCACTGCACCATCACCCGACGCTCCAAAGAAAACCTACGACGCATCATGCCACTGCGGTGCCTTCAGATACTCTGTCGCTGTTTCACCTCCACTAGATGACCCAAATGCAGTTGTGATGGAATGCAATTGTAGCATCTGCGTATGCAATGGCTACCTCTTTGTCTACGTGCCCGACGAACTCGTCATTTTCACCGAGGGTAGTATTGAGCAGTTCAAAGTAAGCCTGATACGATCGAAGCAAGCTTTAAAAGGCTAAAGTACGCTGACCTCGATACACAGTCTTACTCTTTTGGCTTTAAAAGGATGAATCATTACTTTTGCGGCACCTGTGGCGCATCGTGCATGGTGCGCTCCAAAGACCCTAGTTTCTTTCCTGGAATGACTTGTGTCAACGTACGCATGCTTCAGGGCGTAAAGCTCGAGGACTTGAAGCGCAAGCCTGGCGATGGGAAGAACTATTGAGTGAAATTGTGTCTGGCCCAGCCAGTATAACGAGTGGGTGATGCTGGGAGAAAGAAGTGGAAACCAGTGTGAAGTCGATATCTGAATAAAATACGAGAATTCAATCGGGATATGGTCGATTAGTTGGTGTTCAAATGTTCCGAGGTATCGAATGTACGGCTCAAGATGCTGACACAGAGTGGGGACGATCGATTAGAAATACAGTTGAGCCCTGCAGGATATAGTGCATTCTTGATAATCATATCGTACTAACGCAGCACTTTTACATACAAGTGTTGCAGCCTCGTCCTTCGTGCTGTGCTGCTTGTCACCCGGTACAATTCGATTATCGACAACCTCCCTCTCGTGTCCACTCCTAGTCATGTCTCCCTCCCTTTCAATACCCAACACCTCTTCTACACCAACTTCGCCAGGGCGTTGGGTAGTCACAGAATTTGGCAAGCCATCCGTGCTAAGATGGGAAGCGTTCGATCCCACGGCCTCGCTTTCTGCCGGCGGAGTCCTCGTCAGCATTCTTGTTGCTGGTATCGCAGGAGTCGACAATATACAACGTTGCGGAGGCTACCCTCATCCGTTGGCAAAAGATCCTGGGTTCACAACTGGGTATGACCTTGTGGGCGAAATCATAGCGCTGGGTGATGCTGTGCCAGAAGAGAGAGGACTGGAGATTGGAGAAAGAGTGGCGGCATTGAGTATCATTGGTGCGCACGCTACACATATCGTGCTACCCTATGAAGAAGTCATGAAGCTGGACAAGCATGACGATCCACTAAAGATATGTGCACTGCCGCTGAATTACATGACAGCATGGGGCATGCTGAAGCACAGTGGTGTGGATTTAGCGCCCGGCTCGAGCATCTTGATTGGGAGTGCAAGTGGAGGACTGGGTACGGCTGTTGCGCAGCTTGTCGCGGCGTTCGATATGGTAAGTTATCGCCGTACGGAATGTATGCGAGACATACACTGACTTCGTATGTTCACATCTGCAGGGTATCAAGATGATCGGAACATGTTCGCCGAGCAAGTTTGAATATGTCCGCTCGTTGGGTGTGGTGCCGCTGGATCGAAGTGCTCCAGATCTTGTTAAACAAGTTCATGCACTGACAGACGGGAAAGGAGTTGACGTTGCATATGATGGCGTTTGCAATGAAAAGACTGCACACGACTTCCTCGCAGCAACCAAGCAAGATGTTGGCAAAGTAGTTGTCTTTGGAGCCATGGGAAGTATTGCTGATGATGGGAGCAAGATGTTGGGAAGCATCGATGAACTGTTTGCAGCACTGTTGCAACCTCCACGAGTGAGATTCTGGTCGCTGGACATAGAGTTCCCAAAGAAGAAAGAAGTGGCGGAGTTTTATGCCGTAGTGGAAAAAGTAAGAGAGGGGAAATTAGATCCCGTTGTTGCGAAGCTGTTGAGACTGAGCGACGCAGTGGAAGCGCATGAGCTCCTTATCAACGGGAGTGCGATCAAAGGGAAGATGCTGTTTGTGGTAGATGAAGAGTTGGCCAAGTTCTACGGCGTATGATCGTGAAGAGTATTAAAGTCGAATTATTCTAGGGGGTATCACGGTACTTGAGAAGAGGCTAGAGGGAAACATGATAGAAAGCGTTACAGCTCGTCGAATCCGCGCAATCGCTCATCGTCCTCGAGTACAAGGTGCGGATCAATGGTCTCGACGACGTGATTGGCGGTGCTGGTTAACGGCCCTATAATTGCCTCTTTTGCTATGTTTGGGATGTCTGCGTTCAAAATGGCTTGTCTGGTCGCGGGGTCGAGAGTGCTCTGCGGTTCAGGTACACGATGGGTCGGTTGAGCCGGGCGGAAGAGAACGAGAGCTAGTATAAGCGTGGCTACAAAGGCGACTATGGCCCAGAAGATGCGCACGCGATCTGTGTCATGTCAGCTCCAATAGATCAAACTGTATGTATGAGGACAGCTATACGGGTATTCTTGGCCTGCCACTGCGCCTCTGACTTGGCCCTCGCGTCGACACGCTCTTTCGCTCGTTCAAGTCTCGCTGTCAAAGCATCTGCTTTCTCTTTGCCCGCTCTGATGCGCTCTTCCAAGCCGCTGACCTGCTCTTGCTGTGCCTTGAAGCCGTCGAAGGCTTCTACCTGACCAGTCACATCCTCTACCAGCTCTGTGGTGTCCGACTCGAAGTTGTCATGGAGCTCTTTGGTCAAGCCCGATAGCTCTTGCAGCGTTCCAATGGTCTGGCGCAGTACGGAAACCTTCTCGAGGATGGAGTAGTATGTATCGTCTAGACGGCGCGACGTCTTGAGGGACTGGTCGGAGAGGGACTGGAGGACAGCACGGAGGTCTCTACGCGCCATGTTAGAGAAGACATGTTGCTGCAACAAGTGCTACCAACTGCAGAGCGAATGACGCAGACGTACCGTTCTCTAGCCTCGACCCTCTTTGCCTCTAGCTCCACATCCGCCTGCCGGAGTGGCCTCCGCGGCGGAATGGTGATGCCTGGGGTGCTTTCCTCCTTTCCGTTGACGCTGCCATCGGCCTGTCCTGGCGCAACGCTCTCTCTGCGACTGTGGCTAGGGCTGGTGTCTCTGCTCCCTCGCGCCTGCCTCAGCAAGTCTCCAAAGCTGGTAGGCGGCTGTATCTGGATGGCCGACTGCATGGCTTCCTTTGCAGCATGGCGTCTGCTGGAGCTATGTCGGTGATGGCCATGGTGACGGTCGTGGTGGTGTCGAGAGGACTTGTGGACATGTGGATGCGCCTTCTTGTCGGGATCAGATGTCACACGCGTCGCCGATCGGGAACTGTATAGGTTTGGGCGGAGGTCAGCCAGCCCTGAATGCAGGTGAAGCGACTCCATGTTCAGCTGGCATGTTGGTGTTGGTCGTCGGCACTGGTCGGTGATCCCGCGTGCCATGGCATTGCAGGGGTCTCACGCTAACCAGCTGTAGCTGAACATGTGAAAGGAAGTTGCAAACTGCCTATACAAGTACTCATATGTCCATGTGTTTAGGACACTGAGTGGACGATAGTAATGCGTAATTCAGGACCACGGACAGCATTTTGCAAAAGAAAAATGCGTTTTACTCTTTCCTATGTCCAAATGCTTAGGGTATCATGTCTCTGTGCCTTTCAGTCGCTCCTCTGCGCCCATATGGCATGCTCCTTATGGAACGGCAATTCCTTCACCGTGCTTTACAGTTTGACTACAATCCTGCCACTACCAAGCTCATGACTTGAGCATCTTGTTGCGCTTCTCTCTCCTCTTCAGGCGCTCTACGCGCCTTTTATGCATCTTCTCCTCCATCTTGGCAAATCGCTCCCGTTCTTCCTTGGCCGCGCGCTTGGTCTTGATTGCTTCGACTCGTCGCTGTTGTATCGTCAGCCTTTTTCCGCTGTAGCCAGTAATCATGGATGGCTTCCTACCTGTCTCTCAGACTCCTTCTCTTCCTTTAGCTCCTTCTCCTTGGCCTTGACAGCAGCGAGCGCTTTCCTCTCCTCACTGCGCTTCTCCCAAGAGGTTTGACCTGCCTTCGGTCGGAACGGGCCCTTGTTGTCGTGCCACTGCTTGCCTGTGCAAAGTTAGAATGTCGTTGCGCAACTCGCACACAGCTGTCGCATACCGTTCTTCTTCATGCCCTTGACAGGGGCAGTTTCCGTCGCGGAAGGCGCCTCGATTATTACAGACTCAGACATGTTTGGGGTGTTGCGCGACCTGTGGACCTTGGCACGGGAATGGGATTGACAAGAAAAGTCCACGGGTGCTTATCGATAATAGCCAGTACCACTCGCCCAAAGCAGCTAGGGCGGTTTTCCACGGCAGCGGCGGCGACAGAGTTAATCAGATCGATCAGATAAGATGATGCAGGAAGGCGCTGACGACGCGTATTGTGCGCTTTAGTCCCTCACATCCATAATGCGCTCACGGCATGCACATGGTCTGGAGCAGTAGGCGCTATGCGCTTTCCATTCCTCTAATACGTTCTCCCGGCAGAATTTTCTGAACTAAGGGTGCCCTGGTCGTTGGGCTGCTGTTGCATTCACCCAAAGTCACACAGGACCCACGGGAACTCTCTTCGTGTCGTGCTACACACCTCCTGCCCTCGCACCACTCGCACCACCACAAACGTCCTTGCCGCACATCATCATTGACATGGGCTCCGCTTCATAACAGTAGCCACGCGCCCTCTCACCGCCCACGACTCTTTGCACACAACATGCGCGCCGCTTCGTAAACACACATTCAACACGCCTGCACATACCCGTTGACGAGCCATATACTCCTGATTCATGGAAGCACAAAAGAGTTCGGTGTCGGTGGTGGGGGGAAGAGGCAGGCTGCCGAACCCAGTCATCATGGAAGAGGTCCAGAGTCCTGCTGCGGCACAAGCCATCGGCAAGGGAGAAGAAGCTTTGAAGGACGTCCTGTGTGGATCGGCAGCTGGAGTTGTCGGAAAGTACATCGAGTACCCCTTCGATACCATCAAGGTCCGGCTGCAGTCACAGCCCGATCAGGTGCCGCTCCGCTACACCGGGCCATTAGACTGCTTCAAGAAGTCTCTACAACAGGATGGCTTCACTGGCATATACAGAGGAATTAGTGCACCTCTGGTTGGAGCTGCTGTAGAGACCAGCACCTTGTTCTTCAGTGTGAGTGAGACGTGTGTACAAAAAGTAAACCATACTGACATGCCCTGCAGTATCGTCTCGCTGGCGATGCACTCAAGTCTTCAGGATTCTATCCAGAGTTGAACAAACATCCGGACCGGGACCTACCCTATTCCGGCATGCTCTTTTGCGGAATGATCGCTGGTGCCATCACATCGCTTTTCCTTACACCCATTGAACTTGTCAAATGCAAGATGCAAGTCCCTCTAGAAGCGCACGGCAACATCGTAGCCGCACCAACCATACGCGGTGTCATTGCTTCTATCTATCGTCACCAGGGCCTTACTGGCTACTGGCACGGACAATTTGGAACCTTGATCCGCGAGACAGGAGGCGGTGCAGCATGGTTTGGTGGGTACGAAGGCATGAAGATCCTCTTCAAGGGCTCTAGTACTTCGGCCACGGAGGAAGATCTTCCAGTCTGGCAGCGCATGGCCTCTGGTTCCGTCGCAGGTGGAGCCTATAACTTCATGTTCTATCCTGCCGATACCATCAAGTCGAGAATGCAGACGGAAGATGTCAAGCAGTTGACTGGTGGAAAGTCGACGTTCAGCGCTGTAGGAAAAGCGCTTTGGAAGCAGCACGGTATCAAAGGCATGTACCGTGGATGCGGCATCACAGTCGCAAGATCTATACCCAGTTCTGCATTCATATTTACCGTATACGAGGAGTTGAAGAAGCGATGGCCTACCCGACAGGCAGAGTAGAAAGATGCCGCGAAAGGAGGGGCTTGACAGGAGCAGCATATGACGGTGTTTGGAGGGCGTTTGTAAAGCATCAGGCAAGAGCGTCGAGATACCATATATCGTTGCTTTAAGCGCATAGAAATAAATATTCTTACATCATAGAGCACGCAAGGGCAGCAATAGCACATGTCATTGTCATCCATGTCATCTTGTCTTCACATGTCAATGCGCAAACAACCCCTGTCCCTTCCTTTCGCTTAGCGCGAAGCTGCTCCAATGTGGGGAAGCAGCGACCGGCAACGTGACAGACGCGAGCCGAGGATCAAATGCCAGCAGCCATTCCGCGACTGCGACTCTAGTTGCTCCGTGTTATACCCGACTACAAACCCTCGCTCACCTTTCCCATGTTGGCCTCATGATACGTGCATTTTATCCTGACACTTCTCTTCACTCCTTGTATCCTCGCGTTCAAGGATTCCGCGGTTGTATGAGGTAGCGACAAACGTCATCGCAACGCGCGCGCTGGACCGAGGCTTATCTTCGCCGAACGCAAGCAATCACAACACAGTCCATAGCACATACAGAGGAACACCATGGACAAGCTACACGCCCTCGAAGTACGTCGGAAGGGATTTGGATCGTAAATCCTCTACAAAGCTGACTGACGCTTCAACAGGCTGCGCTTGAGAAGATCGTGTTGGATCCCAAGTACCACGACATCCTTACACTGGTAAAAGGCGTAAGGAATGGCATCGTATATGGAAGTAAAGTGCGATTCCCGCATGCGCTTGTGTAGGTTGATCGGAAATCGTATGCTACAGGGAACGGATAGCTGACGTGTGTTGTAGGATGATCTTTCTCTTCAGATCCGGGAGGTACGTCGGACTCTCTTCTACCTCGAATCTCGCACGCTTTCAAATTCCAAGACGGCGCTGACTGACAACCATCCAAATAGTTTCCGGTCAAAATGTTCACTCGTCTACAAAGCGACCCGCCAACATGCGCGTAACCTCGGCCTCTTCGCCCTCGTCTACAAATCCACCATGCTCTTCCTCCGACATACTTCCCCAACCGGCAAAGAAAGGCACTACGATTCCTTCCTTGCCGGTCTGTTGGGCGGCTACACAGTCTTCGGTCGCACAATCCATAACTCCGTGTCTCAGCAAATCGTCATCTACGTAGCCGCACGCGTATGTTTAGCATTAGCAAAGTTAGCAGTACAACCGCGACATGTTGGTGGCGGAGCTAGTGGACAAGGAGTAAAGGGAGGTGGTGGTGGGTGGGAGCTTTTTGGTAATGGAGAGATGAGGAAGAAGATGGCGAAGAATGGATGGCCAGTTTTTGCCAGTTTGAGTTGGGCCATGGTCATGTATATCTTCAGGTGGCATCCTGAGAGTGTGCAAAGTAGTTTGAGGAGTAGTATGAGTTATATGTGGGTACCCTTGGAAGCTGAGGTAACATGGAGCTGCGCTAATACGTCGACAGTTATGTACAATCGGACGACTGGGATTCGTTGCGAACGTTGCTTTGGCATAACAAATAAGCAGGACGGCAAAGAAAGATATTCACCAATGTATAAAGACGTCATGGCTGGATCTGGAAACTCGGCATCTGAAGGCTAATGTACGGGGAATACCATGCATTTCCGTCGGCGCGTTGTATCATGACGGACTATAAAGAAAATAGAAGAGTATGTTCAAAGTAACATACCACGTAGGCATCCTTATCCCAGATCCATCCACCAATAGCGAAATCTTCCGACTCAGCAGGTTAGAAACGGGAGTACAGATTGACGTGACCTTAAACATCCATCAAAAGAGCAATGTAACTATACATCATGCTAAAGTGAAGCGACCAATGTTGTTTGAGGCAGGCCTAGGTCCTTTACTTGTGATTGCTCACGGTGCTGACCGGTGGCTTTTACCCCACTTGCGGAAATGATGTAGGCGGCCTCCGGTGAGTCCTTCAGGACATGTATGCGACACGTTCACGTCGACATACTCAAAACTCCGTCATCTGGCTAGATGAAGCAAGTCTCGGCTACCCTCGGGTTACCAACAGATTGCAATTGTATCCTATGTTATCCTTTGGTCGCGTGGTTACTCAAGGGTACTCTCGACTCCCTCCGAATATGGAGTCGCTGGCCGGTGTCAGGATACAGTAATAGATGGACGAAAGATTTTGGCCCTTCTCGCGTGCATTGGTCGCAGAGGAAGCGGGGAAGAGGCCTAGTGACGGTGTCTTGAAGCCGTGTAGGTGACCAGCTCAGGCCTGGGGTCAAGCAACGTGTCTCTCGCGGAAGCGGCTACGGGTATCCGTATGTTCAATCGCCTTGTGTCTGGATGCCGATCATCAGTGGCGTCAATTGAATATAAAGTCTGCGTATATTCTGTAGCGCTTCTGCTTCTCGATTCCCCTCCCAGCGTCTGTTTGTTTGGAGCCCTGGAGAATACTTGATCTGTATTATTAGCCTGTATACCATCATCTTCGCAAAATCTATCGCCCACGTGTGATAACCAGAGTTGTCTACCGTTTCTTGCCATATTGTTTTCTTTCTCGTTGATCTGCCAAGGTAAGATGCACTGTTCCTATATGCTTGTGTGCAATCAGTTGGATGTCGACTATACCCGTTGAGTGATGAAATTCGCATGGTTAGACTTGCTAACAAACCCTCAGCCATCGTCGTTTTGTTCTTCTCATCTCTACAATGTACGACCACGATGACCTGAACAGTCCTTCGCACCAGCCATCTGTAGTCAGCCCATGTTCGGACAGGCCGCCTCAATTCAATTGGAGAAACTGCGGATATGATTGTGGTGAAGGATGCGAGAAGCCCAGCGAGGATGAAGGCGGTGCTGGAGTAAGCGACGAAGAGACTGCCGTTGATGCGGATGAGGATCAAAGTTCGATGACTGAATCGCAAGACGAAGATGTCGGAATGGCTCACGATACAAACGACTCCACAACAGGTTCCTCAGACCAAGATCCGACAGACTGTATTAATACTGTCGTTTATGGACAACCACCTGAAGGAAGTCTGATCGTCGAACCGTGTGTTACAGCGGACCACTCTCCATTTGCACACAGCCCAGTAACCTCCACCGGCGGAAGCACTCGCAGCCGATCGCCTGATCCAGGAATTCTTTATTGGATTAGTAGCATGTCTTTTGCCACGCCATTGCCTATTGGCATTGAATACCATTTCTTGCAGACACCTCTGCGTCTCAGCCCCCAGTACGAACACTGCCGCGGGGACCCTGCGTCTCATCTGGTCGTTCCGGATCGCTCGCCTCTCTGGTATTTGGTGGAACAGTCGTGGAATGGGTACGCGCCTGCATATGGATACATCTCTCCGCCGTAGTTTGGGCTTTGCAGGGCTTGGTGGTATGACCTTTTCTTCAAGGAGTATGGAGTTTGCTATTTTGGCGCCGCCTTTACTGGATGTCAAGTTCGCCTTGGGTTTCAGAATGTTAGCAATGTCTCTATTGCGTTGGACGAGGTTTTGTCTGTAAGTCTGTATACATGTGAACTCGCAGTTGTGTCAAGCAGAGAAGAAAGCGCATGCGTTGTGACTAGCCATGTGCCCAGAGCCGGGTAAAAGGCTGTATGGGTGTAGAAGTGGAGTATGGAATGGTAGAAGTGTCCATTTGTGGTTGTCGTAACCGTCCATGTGTCAACCGTGGAAGTCACCCGGAAACGCCCGAACCCGACCATTTGCTTTTCGTGACAGTACTGCATAGTCACCGCGAGATCGCAACTTGAGTATGCTGCCTGCGCATGTCGCCAGCGACTTACAGTGAGACGTGTCGAGGCAGTCGTGTCGCTGACTATTCCACAAACATGCCATCATGGCGACGTGCGTGGAGAGAAGAAAGTTGCCCGCGGGCATCAGCCGCCAGCGTGGGTATACGATGCGCAGACCCTCTGACGGCTCCTGGACGGAGACACTTGCGCGGCCAGGGTCCGTATTATTAGAAGATTGATTAGCATCTAAATGCCGCATCGCATTCGCTGTAATGCAAAGACTTGACCAGCTTCTGTCGTACCAGAAAGCTGGACTCAGTCTTCAACAACAAACCGGCGTGGAGTCGTGGAGAAGCGTATGCCATCCGCCGATCCCCCAGGTCGCTGTCGATGATTCTTCGTGTTGGTCGACATGGAATTGTCTAGTCCTGATAGTAGACCCACCCGGCTTCTCTCCACCTTTGCGCCGCGCACTGTTTAGCGAATTAAGGTGCCGAAGATGCGGTCGGGGGGCTGACTGTTGAGCTGACTCGACTGACCGCCGCACATGCTGTGGCTTGCCATCGGGCAGCTACTTGACACGCACCGAGCCCTAGAACTTTCTACTATGGCCCCTTTGGCTTAAGTACCATGGTTATCTTTGGAGGCAATAGCGGTGCATGCATTGACGAGACAGTTTAATTGCCTCGATCTTGCTGGTTCGAGAGCTGGTCGGAGCGCTATCCTTCTCCCAACAATGAAACATCAACATTGATCACCCAACGAGCTCCTCGCACGATTGACCGTCTAACCACGCCGTTGCACAGCCGCCCAGGATATAACTGACGGTGCCCGCCATCAGTGCACTCTTTTACCCAAACCCGCAACCCCCGCTGTAGCTCTCGGGCTGTTGATGCCACTGTCTACACTATACGTCATCCTGCACCACAAGCTCTAGATCCTCCTCGACGTCGTGCCATTTCACATGTTTCCCGGCAAACTCTCCTTCAGACGCTTTCCGCAGTTCGACAAACCCCTGGCCGTGTGGGAACTGCGATACGGGTTACGGTGCGTTGGAGCTTCCACCTTCTGCAAAAGCAAATGGGCACGCGACTGACAACCTCAAAGTTTACACAAGCACCCTTGAGCCCTGCGAACCCACAAATTCACCGCCGCATACGCGACCGCATTCCTGAGCAGGCCTGCATTGGCTGCATCCTCTAGCCCTCCGACTCTACCACCATCTACAGCCATCGGGGCTTGCATGGGCTTGATTCTGCACCGAGCATCGTCCGCAGAGTAGCTGGCACACGCAGAAACGCCCGTTCACGCTTTTTATGCCTCCGAAATATCCCGAATAAATTCCCCGCTTTGGTGCGCTTCCGCATCACCCCAGATACTCGGTGTCTGCCACTAGTGTACCCGGGCGACCGAATAATCTTGCTATTGGCGACATCATATCGTCAGTGACATACAGTATTACCAATACAAGCATAGCATAAGGGAACACCCGTCAAGTGCTGCATATACTTAACATGGCGTCGGCAGCTCCTCCCAGGCGGTTCAAGGTCGAGCCTATCGAGACGACCGTCTCGTCCTCCAAGGACAAGGCTCCAGCAGACCAGCCAGAGAGGCCGAAACCACGAAGATTCGCACCACAGCCAATAGAAACAACAACCTCGAGCTCTAAATCTAGCCGTAGATTTGCCCCCGAGCCTGTTGAGACTACCAAGCGATCCAACCGTCGCTTTGCTCCCGAGCCAATAGAGACAACAACACGGAGCAGCCGCCAGAAATTTGCCAAGGACTGGGAAGAACAGACGTCCCCCACGGGAAAGTTCAAAGCAAACCCTATGGAAGCTGTTGCAATCAGTAATGGTCAGTTCAAGGGTGCGCTAAAGCCACCTACAAAGAAATTCAGGCCACAATTGATTGAGACTGCCCAGAGGCATCGCAAAGCAGGAGACGACATGCCCACTCTACTACCATCGGACAAGACTGAGGCCACTCCAGACTCAGCGATAAGTGCCCGGAAAGCAAGGATATTGGGAATACCACCCACACCGCCAACAAACACACCGACTTTTGATATTACCCAGAACCCTTTGTTTTTGGAGATACAACGCAACGCCTCACCGTGTAGACGCCGGTCGTACTTTAGCTGCTCACAACACTCGTTCCGTGTTCCAGACTTAGACCCGATTGAGTCTTCAGAGTCTGAAGCGTCCGCCCCGCCATCACCCACAGAGTCACCACCTTACACCTCGGATCATTCATTCATGTACAAAGAGGCTACTCGACGACGAGAGAGTGTCGATGATAGTTCTGCCGGTTACCTACTTGAGCTGGCAGCTAAGGCTGCTGAGAAGCAGCTCCGAGAACAGGCCTTGGCTGCATTCCCGAATAGCGATTTCCACGAGCCTGTGGCCCATTACGTGGATCATGATACAGAAGGCTCGGAACCATCTGTTACCGAGGCCAAGCAGCAGCAGCAGCAGCGGGAGTCGTCTTTCACACAAGTTAATTGGGATCTAGTGGCTATGCGTGAGTACCGAGAGAAGCAAATAGCCGACAAGGAGAAGCAGAAGCCGAAAGAATATATCAAGCCTGCCTTCAGTCCGTTTGGAAACCCAGCCGGCTTCCTAGATGCTGCCACAGCCAAGAAGTTTGCGAATGAGCGGAAAGATCCTGAATTGGAGCGTCAACGTAAAGAAGCCCGACCTCCAATGCTTGGTCAGGATATCAAATTTCCGCGATGCGAGTCGCCGGAGCCATCCCGCTTTGACCCTACTCAAGGGTGTGATGCAGTTAGGACAGCTATGTGCTACCTCTCTGAACAGTCCAAGGCTGCGTCCGAAAAAGGGGAAAGTCTTTGGTGTGGCAAAGGCAATGGCAGACAAACAAGTACAACACCTTCACTGTGGTCTAACGCCAACAGCCGAGCCTCGAGCACTACAGGATTGTGGGGTGGGTTTTGCGTCAATGGTGGAGACAAGTCCCCACGCGGGCCGACGGGTCTACTCACCCCCCACAACGAGAAGCCAAATCCTATGTCGCCTTGTCCAACGCCTTCTACGAGTCTTTTGCCACCTACACCTCCTGCATCTAGCTCTGGCATCACTTTTGAAAACACTGGCTTCTCAGGTATAGATGAGAAGCTCGCTGTCGAGCAGTCCATCGAAGAGGAATTCGGTGACAACTTTGTCACTCAAGTGTATAACTACCTATCACTTGGATACCCGTCAATGGCCCGTCCATTCGACGAAGAACTTTCAAAGATCTCTCACATACCCATTTCCGAGCTGAGACAAGACGACCACCTTGCATCTTCCCGCGGTTACATTCGTCTTGGCAAAGACGGCAACCTGAAGGACACCGAGATTACCGAGGAGACGTGCATGCGCTGGCGCGCTCTACGTATCTACATTCAAGAGTGGGCCAGGCAGCATCCCAACATGTCCGAAGACGAATTTATGGTTGGTGGGCGTGGCACTGCCGTCAGGAAAGGCAGTTGGGCGCTTTAGATGAGTGTTCCTATTATGGATCCTACCTTTTAGCTTTCTGAGCGGTTTAGCGTGTACATTCACCGTTCCTCTGGCGTTGTCTACGGCATATATGTTCAATCATTCCCTGCATTTTGTGGCTTGGTACCTGGACGAAGATCTCCTATGGAGCTGTTCCGGTTTCTCCGCCGTTGATATAGTGGAGAAGGGTGGGTTGGACCTGCATATTTTCTTATCTTCAGAATGTATAACTGCTCCTTTTGAGATAGGTTCCTTGTAATCAAGCCTTGGTAAATTTCAAACAGCCTATGAAATGCTGGCGTCGACATGGTTAGGGTCTGCTTGGCGAATGTCATTCTCGTTTCGGCCCAACTCAGAAGTGTCGCATTTGCTTTTTCCGTTATCTTCGACAATCACTCTTGTCACACCACGCCTCCACCACATAACGTCTTTGTGTGCAATGTGGCTGCGCTTACGCGCTTGAACGGTGGCAGGGCTCGTATTTCATTGCCTTGGTGTACAGCCCGCATCGCTTACATGTGGACCTCGCAATTATTTGAGGATGATGAATCGTAGCCCGATTCATCCATACATAATTTGTCCGAAAGATAGCTGCCGTGCGGGTGGAAGCGCCCGTCTCAGGCAGTGTACAAATTCCCACTGTACTGGCTCTTCGTTATATCCCGCGCCTTATTCGAGTACAAGCGTGTTTTTCTGCGAAACGTCTCACCAATTGCATGCCTTTCTTGAGAATCCGACCACAAGTCAATCACTTGGCGCATTGGACTAGCCACGCAGGCCGACTGCGATGTTGATCACCACGACAGGGTCATTCACGGTAAAGACCCTTGAAGGATCTGAAGTAGGGATTATTGTTGCGCGGAAATGTTGATGTGGGAACAGTGCTAGGGTAATTGCTCGATATGCAGGACATGGCCTGACTTCCAGGTGCGTGGGTAGGTGAGCGACATCATATCTGTCTCGGCCGGGTCATCGAGTAATTGCGGCCTGCAAGCTTTAACTTGTTATCTACCATTTTGTTGTGAATGCTTTCCTTTTAATAAGTTATGCCCCAACGCAAACACGAAGAAGTGTAATGCATGAAGCATCTCACGACAAGAGAAGCCATCCCTTGAATCGCAATTTGCATGGACGGTACCCTGTGAACGACTTGCAGACGAAAGCAAAACATACTTCGATACACCGACCCATCGTCGCAAAGGTCCAGAATGTCTGACTTTCCAGAACAACTAGGTTCGCAATCATGGACGTTATATAGTATCGGTATGGTTGTCATCTTGCTTCGCATGTTAGTAACACCTAGCAAAAGGATATCACAATGCTCATTCTTAGTCATAGGTTTGCGCGATGGTGCCGAGTCCGAAGTCTACGCGGCTTTGCAGCAGATGACTGGATGATGATAACGGCAGTACCACTTTTTTACACTGGGCTAATAGTATGCCTGAACATCATTGCGACAGGGGGTGGAAGCAATCTCTTCCCACCAGAGCAGTTCTCCACTTTCACACAGAAAGAGATTGACGAGAGAATCAAAGGATCCAAGATCGTGGTCATCTCCGAGCAAGTGTGTTAGCAGAGCCCGGAACGTATGAATACACAATAACACACAGCTAACATCAAACAGTGCATGCTGAACGTAATTTGGTCTTTGAAGGCCTGTATGCTATTCATGTATGCCCGCATGCTCACTGGAACGACAAACATGAAATGGATCAAAGCGGCTGCAACATGGGTTGTTTTTGGTTGGTTGAGTGTTGAGATTGCCTTCTTCAGTGCATGCCGTCCATTCACAGGATACTGGGCAGTGCCGCCTCCAAACCCGCAATGTACGACACTCGAGCACTTCGCGATTGTACAAGCAGCTTTCAATCTAAGCAGCGATGTCCTTATCATCGCTGTGCCGATACCGATGATCGTATCGCTTTCTCTTCCCTTGAAACAGAAGGTTGTTCTAGGCATACTATTCAGCATGGGCACTTTTGTTGTAAGCTCCCTTCTCTTTCCTGGTTTACAACCTTCGTTTTACTAACACATTTGATCAGATCATTGCAGCCATTCTAACCAAGATCTACAATCTTTCAAACGTGTATGCTACCACATACATGCTGTGGTACACCCGCGAAGCTTCCGTTGCAGTTTACGTCGCCAATCTTCCTAGTATATGGCCTCTTCTCCGGGAACATATACGCTTCCTTCGTGAGCATACGGGTTCTTACACCACCAGGCGATCAAAATTACCTGAATACGGTTCACAGAGATATGGTAATCTGCCTAGAAGCAAGCGTCAAAGCCGCGTACCAACATTCATCAATTCCGGCTCAGATGACATCGAACTCACACATGATATGAAGTTAGGCGTAAGAGCAATATGCACCTTCGATGAGCAGATTCAAGAAACCGAAAATCCGTTTATGAGAAGAGAAGAGGTTGCGGGAACTGATGGGAAGGGATCGGGTAAGGGAGAGGTGAGTGGCCGGAAGGCAAAGAATGGTATTGTCCGTATGGATGTACAAGTTGATACAGAAGTGGAGATTCAGAGTGATCGATGGTTGGGAAGTCAGCTGGAGTTAGGGCAATCAAGGACAGTTCGATGCGAAGGGCCTGAGGGACAGGCAGGAAGATGGTAAAATGAAGTTATATATGATTCAGTGTTCTTCTCCAGTTGCAATGAATACGTCAAATCTTGTTCCACCTAGAGCCAGACGTCACGCAATGAAGTAATATTAGATAATGCTGATCGTAGCAGGAGTTTCTCTATCCGCACCACCTTTGGTAACGTTTTCTGCATCTATTCGTCTCTGTCAAAATTACAGTTTAGGAGTTTCTGGGCGGCTTATAGAAAGCACTGGCTTCATGATTCATATGTACATGTCGTCTCAACCTACTGCGTATCTTACTGCGTTACCTAGACAAGTATTAACAAAAGTCGATTGCTGTTCGGTTACCTTCGCCTGAGCCACCACCACAGCGTAATTTTTGATACTAATGCTGTCTAAAGATGCTCGCTATATCTAGTCAGCAATTCCTATTCGAGTCGATTTCGCATTACCGTTGATTCTGGTCTGATTTTGTTCACTCGACGAGTAATCGCCCACGATTTGATACTACTACTGAGACAGTCAAACTCTGATACATTCGGTTGTAGTAATTATCTGCTTTGCTCAATGGAGACCTTACAAGTGCACTATAGTTACCGACAATACTGAGTGAGCAAGCCAGTACCCTTCAATCACCGAAGACACATTTGAGGTATACATACCTAGAATTGCCAAACAAGGCAACTATGATGATAGAAACATCTCACTGAGTGTTTATTATGCGGTAAAATAGAGGCATCGTTCGTGGTATTCCCTAGTTGAGCAATATTCAAATCCGTTGAACCATACGAAGGCTGTTCACCTGAACCTCAGGTGCATGCCGATGACGTCACTGCTCAGACCGCGCTAAAACCTAGTGAGTCTTAGTCCCCTCGTGACAGCGCGATCTCGCGTGTCACCGTGCCTGTGGCAAGGCAGTACTTGCCTTAGATCGAGGCGTCATTTCGCAGCTTACTGCGACGACGAAAATGGCGCTCAATCCTCGAAGTCCTTCCGTACACAACCAGATGATTACCCGGTTCATCAAGCATCCAAAATCCACCAACTTCGATGGCGAGCAAGATCGACCGGCCAAGCGCCAGAAGACGGGCAACAGCCCCAAGAAACCACCGCCAACACCACGGAAAACGACCAAGCGCGAAATGCTCGACTCCGAAGACGAGTGTGAGAGCATTTTGATTAAAGAAGAGGAGAGAGAACACAAGACAGACCTGGAGACTGCGTTGCCTCAAGTCGATACGAGTGATGACGCCATCAGAGCATACGAGGCGTACAAGGCAGAGGAGGAGAGCAAAACCGAAAGAGCGGATGAGCGTTTGGAGAAACGTGCATGGATTCGGGGTAAAAGTTCGCTCTATGTTGATGCATTTAACTTAGCACTGGATACAGTGTTGGATGAAGAAAGCCATCTCTTTGATGAGGCTGAAACAGATGTCTTTCGGATATGGAGGGAAATAGGCTATGAAGCACAGTATTTGTAAGTCTGAATCGGGAGTACAAGACCGTCCATGCTGTTGCTGATTGCTTTCTCATTCATAGATATGTACGGCTGTTCCTTCGCAAGACGTCCGTCTGGCATCGGATAAAGAACCTGGGCTACCATAGTGATATTTCAGACCTTGAAGCAGCCGCCGAGACACTTCAGCGCACATACAATCTCCCTCCGTCTTCCTCCGAAGTTGAGTCACATCCGGGCGAGTTGGAGGCACCAGCAGGGACGACATTGGGCACCTCGTTCACATTCGCGGACCGGTCCGAAGAGGAGATAAGCACACTAGAGGAGGCATCATCGCTACTGAAACTCGATGAACTGAAGGCTCTTGCGAAAGACGCCAAGGTCAAAGGGAAGAACAAGGGGGAGCTCTTGAAGGCCTTGCGACGCACAAGCCAGAAACAGGCAGGTCTGGGCTACGTTGGACTGAAGCGGTCAGACTCGGAAATTTCACGAGGGTCATCCGCGTCTAGGTCTCGACCAGAAACACCAGAAGTCGAGCTAGAACCCGAAGGCGACCTCTCCGATGATGCCAATCGAGACGCGCACTTTACGCGTAGGATCATGCAAGAGACGGGGCCTTGTATACGACTGTCCCTGGATACCTTGAAGCTTTTTGAGCGCGTCCATCTTGTCTTCTACCGCTCCACGGAATGGACCGAGAAGTCATTAACGACAATCATCCTGGCGAAGATCGCACGCTGGAACTTTCCAGAGTACATCGTTTCTCGATCTGCGAACATATTCGCCTCGCGTTCACTACTGCTAGAGTATGAAGCTTCTATACGAACACAATATCGAATAGATAGTATTTTGGAGTTTAACGGAAGGCCAACGGAGAAGGGGTATCAAGAAATCATAGATACGTTTAACGAGGTTTATCCGCGCTGGCAAGTTCTGGTTCAAGAGGAGCAACAGAAGGAGAATAGCATTTACCAAAGCGGCGAAGGATCGTATCTGCGCCGTCTTTCGCCAGCCTGGATCTACACACGCATCATCCATAAGGCGCTTGACGTGCTCAGGCGCCGGAAAGAGCATGTGCGAGAACATGAACTTCTGACCGAACTACTGCAGCAACGATTGTTTCATCATTCCCGCAGAGGAGCATGGTATCAGCGCAAAGCATTGCTTGAAGAACACTATATGGCTGCGCTGACCGATTCCGAGAAGAGAAGTGCAGACAAACAGAAGAGACATTGGAAGCTCATTGCTTTGCAGACTTGTGAGGATGGACTGCAAGATAATCTTGTGCATATTATATATCACTATGATCTGCAGAAGCGCATCACCAAACTTGAATTGTCACTGAACTTTGCCAAACGAATGCAACACGACTTCTCGCATGTCCGCTTGACGAAGCCAGTTGAAGTTTCCATGGAAGGAACCCGGATCGAACGCGAGCGCCCTTCATTGTCAAGAAGAAACAGCTCACCACACTCAAAATTCGGTCGGCGGGGAGGAAAGACGATATGGATCGATCCGCGCGAGGATGGGGAGTGCTCCGTAGAAGCAATGTGCCTCTCACATTACCGCAATCGAGGCTGGAAAGGCTACCACAGCGAGGGTGGGATTGTGCGCACTCTCTTTGCATACCTGTTCTTCGACGTCCTGTTCACATACGTACCCAACGTCTTCCAGACGCCATACCAAACCTGTCCATTAGACCTACATACAGACGCGTTCTACGCCTCTCGTATATCAGAGATCAATGCACGGCTGAATGAGATATCAAACGGCGACGCACCAGCCATCATTCAAAGAATATACGATGACCACCACGAGCGTCGAACTTGCGTTGTAGGTCTGGATTGGACATATGATGTTCTGGACCTACTCGAGATCGCTCATTGCTTTGATGGTGAAGCGCTAGCGACTGTGTGCAAGGTCATGGCGCAAGAGTATGGACAGAGAGGAGGCGGTGTACCTGACCTATTTCTCTGGCGGATATCAGAAGAAGGGAAGAAGGGTGAAGTCAAGTTTGCGGAAGTCAAGAGTGAGAACGACCGTCTGAGTGACACGCAGAGGCTTTGGATACATGTGCTGTCCGGTGCGGGAGTGAGAGTTGAGCTGTGCGCTGCGGTGGCGAAGGACGTGAAGGTCATTTGAAACAAGAGGATGGGTGCGTGCTTGCCAGAAACGAAGAGTTATGACCTTGAAGACCTGATTGTTGTTTTTATATCAATTGGACTCTCTTGTATTCACCTAGGACGCTTCTCCTCTCCAACTCCCCATCAGCCTTCGCCAACGAACGAACTCCAACGATGGCTTGAATCGTGCATCCTCGGACTGCTATGAATGCAGACATCATACCGGTGATGACGAAGCTCTTACCCTCCACAGGATTTGATTGATGTCGAGCTTGCTGTTCCCACTTGCGGAAGTACATTGAATATCTTGATGATACGTGGGTTAGGCTTGCGCTGTATCCGGGGATATGACATTTCATATATTCAAGTTATGCACACTCTAACGGGAGAATGGCGTGGTATCATCTTAGTGAGCCGCCCGCCACGGCCGTACCAGGGTATCTGCTCCTCGATATCATGTATCAAGCTGCTAGGTTGGAGCATGTATAGTAAACGCTCTTCATTGTCCTTTGTCCCCACAAACTCCGTCCAATGTAGTCAACCTTTTGTAGCGCACAACGCCAAATGCTTGTGTACGCCCATTCCTGCGCCCTGTGTATGCTAGTCGAGATAGTCGGAGTTTAGTTCGTAATGTGTATGCACTACGCTCAACCGAGAACTAGTAGGTAGACTATCATGAGGGTGTTGATTAACATCAAGGGTACTGCAGCCGTGTCAGTATGTCTGTTGGCTCTACATTCCACCCCTCCAAGGGATGCGGGGGATGGAGACCATGGTGGGGTATACGTACACCTCATGAGAGTCCGTACCGAGGAGACAAGGTTGATCAATCGCGCTTTTATACTGGCATCATCGCCAGGGCGGCCGAAACCGGGGTCTGCAGATGCTGTCCAGCCAACTGTAATCTGGGTCAGTCGGGTGTTCTGCTGTACGTTCACGTCTCTTGGTGTATGTATAGATGCGCGAGGACCGAAGGGGGTCAGAGAGGCCTGGTAAACGTACTGCGCGCGAGGAAGCGGTCCTCGGAGAGAATTGCTATGGCATTGACGAGGAGTACCGCGACTGCGCGTGTTAGCGAGCGAATCTGTAAGATGTGACTCGACAGGTAATACCAGTAAACAGCCCACCGAGCCCGAAGAAGAACATTTGGAAGACTGTGGCAGGATCGTGTTGTTGCGTTGTGCACTACTGCATGTAACGAGGCTATCGATGAGCGTTGCAGTTGTTGATGTGGCTGCCTATCAGAAAGACAGCGGTCGTCGACTCCAGCCTCACGGATTATGTAAGCCACAGATCCATACATATCCCGAGCGGGAGCAATCCTCCAAGTAGATCAAATCCATGCATGTCGTTGAGAACACAGCGCCATAGAAACGGTATCGGAACGCTGATATCGCTATAGCAGTACCAGCACAACTCCTTCGTGTGGCGGTGCACCAAAATTCCAGAAGCGCTTCACGGACACGGTAAACATGGGGGTTCTTGTTCGGCATGGATCGCTTGCCAATCGCATTTTGACAAGGCGGCAATTTGAACCGCATGTCGATCATACCCCATCCATGCCAGTGCACCGGTGTAGCACATGAAGATTAGTGGGGATCGTTGTCAAAACACATAATTGACATGCTCACCATATGCTGCTCGGTGTCCAAAAAGTAGCACCAAGACGGAGAAACCCTAATCGAATTATGCTCAGGGCACCCACAGTGATCGCCATATGCCAAACGGGACGGCCAAAGAAACGGAGCTCCCAGATCTCACGCCAAACATCTCTCAAGCCCTGCTCCATCAAATGGTAGGGCTCGGGGGAGTACCCACGGCCGGCTATGGGCGCGCGCCGTCTCATCGTCCGTTCTTTCAGCACCCAAATTTGCGTCATTGCCATGGCACCCACCTGAACCGGAAGCGCGGTTCTAGAACCTTTGTCTTCAGAGCGAGGTGTCCGGCGTACACTCACACATTTTCCTGCCGTGCTTGTGCTTGTGCTTTGTGCGTCTCGTTCGTTCACTTCACGGTTTTCGCAGCTTGGGTACGTACTCAATATCCCAACCGATGAGAGGGTCTAGAACCGATCTGCCCGCTTACACGACTCGTACATGCGATCCCCACTCCACCTCCAAAGCGCAACCACGAACATCGCCCAACGTCTCTCCACTTCCTGAGCTCGCACTTTTCCTTCTCGAATACGTCTGCGCGCGACTTTCTCCATGGTCTGGCCAGGGCGTCCGCTCCATGTTGTTGTTGTTGTTGTTGTTGTCTGGTCTAGTTGAGGCGTCACCAGTCGCTTCTTCCTTACCGTTTACGGGTGCGGCCACTATTTCCGGACACGAGTCGCATCACGATCCTACACGGCCATACACGCGCACCAACACACCACCGTAATCATAATGACAGAGGCCGACAGCCGCGATGGCGGATACTTCGCCATGGGAGAGCGCGCAAGATCTGAATCTCCCAACTCGATACGTAGCGACTCCATGTCAATGCATCTCGCCGAGCCGTCAGCCACCATGGCGTCTTTTACTGCGCTACAATACTTACCAGTACCAGTCATTGTCTTGTCAGCGCAGAAAACCGTGGTCCTGGCAAATGAGGCTATGGGTCGCCTTTTTGGCATTGACTTTGAAAGCGTTCATCATCTTTCCATATCCGAGGTGTTGCAGGACAAGACCATGGGTGATCTTGCTGTAGACATCTTGCAAAACGGCTCTCCAATCATGATCACATGGGAGGTTCGTCTTTCCCCACACTCGTGCAAACATAGCATTTAAACCTGCCAATTGCTAACTTTAATAGAGCTTTCTGGACTGCGTAGTAGACGATTCAATAGCAAATGGCTTGGATAAAGACGGAGATTCCCACATGGGAAGTGGCCACACCACGCCGACTGCAGCCAAAATGCCGTATCAAACGAACAACAAATCAACAGAGTCATTGCCACCCTTGAGCAGTACAAACCTCGCTCGAACTATGGTACGCGACGTGTCAGTAGACGTCGTTGTTGCACCGCTGGTTTTGGGTCCCGAAGGCACGCTGCACAAGTCGGACAGGAAAACAGCGTACGACAATGCAATGCAGGCATCTTGCATAATCTCTGTTTGGAGTATTGAGGAAACCCAATATTATACGTTGACTTTCACAAGCGCAACAGCTGCTGATAGTGCGCTACCACCTTCCAGTCGTATCGTCACCCGGACAAACACAGGAGCCCGTCTCGACAAGTCACGTAGCTCAGGCTCAAGCTCTTCATCAGGCCGACGTTCGGGAAGTAGTTCAAACACGGCTTCGAAAGCTGTAACGCCTACGCTACAACAACCAGAATTCCCTCCTCGTGGCCCTCCTACTAAAAGTAAGGGTGATATTGGGACGGCTGCATCCGTATTCCAGAAGGCGACACAACTAAAAGACGCCATATTGAACTCCGTTACCATGCCTGCATACGGTACGTTCGATCTCAATTTCTTTTAGCCAACTCTCCACTAACTCCTGCACAGCCATGTGGAAAGACGAAACTTTTGGTATCCCAAACAAGGCCCTACTGCGGCTCCTTTCGAAAGACGGAACATATGTACCTGGTGACCAAAGGGATTTTCTTTCTCAGTTCTCGTGTTGGACCGAGGACTTCCAGCGCCTTCTCGGCATTGACGAATTTCCTATCATTGAGGTCTGCCGTACACGAGAGAGAGTTGAGAAACGGCGCATTGGTATGCGACACCCGCAAACAGGCACTCGTATCGTGTATGAGGTCAATGGGGAGCCTGTATTTCATGAAGAAACTGGAGATTTCCTTGGTGGTATAGTGATCTTCAAGGATGTCACCGAATATACCAAGCAGATCGCCGCCCAGATTGAAGAGAACGAGAAGCAGTTTGAGTACATCGCCAACTTCATGCCAGTCATGGTATGGACAACGACACCTGATGGACTTCATGACTGGTTCTCACAACGGTGGTATGACTACACAGGGTTAACCGTTGATCAATCACTAGGCGAAGGCTGGCGCCTCCCATTCCATCCAGATGACATGTCCACAACCGCGGAGCATTGGTTTCATTCTCTCAGGACAGGCGATGAATACAATACGGAATATAGATGCCAGCGCTACGATGGAGAGTGGCGCTGGATGCTGGGACGGGCTGTACCCTTCTATGACGACTCTGGGCGTATAGTTAAGTGGTTTGGCACATGCACTGACATCCACGATCTGGTCCTAGCCCGTCAAGAGGCGCGTCAGACAAGAGAGCAATTACAGCAGGTCATTCAGCACGCAAAAATTGTCCTCTGGGTGATTGACCGCAACAATGAAGTCAAGGTGATGGAAGGAGACATTGAGCCCAACGAACGGTTTAGAAAGAACCAGTTGGGCAGAGACGTTTTCGATGTCTTCAATTTGAATGACAACGATCGGAAGCGATGGCACGAACCTATTCAAGAGATATTACAGGGTAAACAATCAGTTGAGGTTGTGAACGGAAGATACATGTCGGAGGCTCACTACTACCGAACTCGTTTAGTACCGCTTATGAGAACTTCTCGGACTGCCGGCATTGAAGGCAACACCTTCGTGGATGGCGTAATCGGTGTGTCCATGGATATCACAGAGCTACGAGAGAGGGAAGAACAACTGAAAGAACAGGAGAAAGAGAACTCAAGGCTCTTGGCTAATGAAGCGGCAGCAAAAGAAGCCAGTCGTATGAAGTCGCAGTTTCTGGCCAACATGTCACACGAGATCCGGACACCTATAGCAGGGGTTATTGGCATGAGCGAACTGCTGTTCGACATGAACTTGGACGAGGAGCAGAAAGAGTGCGCGGAGAACATTCATCGAAGCGCGAACAGCCTCCTGACGGTGATCAATGACATCTTAGACTTCTCAAAGGTTGAGTCAGGTCGACTGGACGTGGAAGAGGTACAGTTCAGTCTCAGCGTAGTTCTAAGAGATGTGAACAAGGCAAGTCACTCACCAAAATCCCTGGTTGTGTTCTTACTAACTAGCTTAGATGATGTCTTTTGCTGCCCAAAGGAAAGGTCTGGATTATCAGAGTTCGATACAAGACGAGGTTCAGGCGGATCTCCGGGTAATGGGAGACCCAGGCAGGTTACGGCAAATCCTGACCAATGTGCTCACCAACAGCATCAAATTCACATCGGTGGGAACTGTGAAGCTCGCCGTATCGATCAGCCAGGAGTCAAAAGACATGGTCACGGTAAATTTCAGGGTGGATGACACCGGTATTGGGATAGAAGAGGAGGTCCGGAAACGGTTGTTTCAACCCTTTAGTCAGGCAGACTCATCTACGGCTCGCCGTTTCGGAGGAACTGGCTTAGGACTGACCATCAGCAAGAATCTGGTTGAGCTCATGAAAGGGCAAATATGGCTGGACTCGAAGCTGGGACAGGGTACTACTGCTACTTTCTGGATACCATTCACACGCGCACCATCGCAAGACGGAGAATCACCGTTGGTTCATCTAGAGTCCATCCCGGATCGACTCCAGAGTGACATGTCGATTTCATGCGGAAGCTCGGAAGGCCACACGCCGCCGTTGACACCGCAATTACCCAACGGAAGCTCGCCATATCCGCTCCTGAAATCAGCCATTCCGAATCATCTGATGAATCTCTCCGAAAGCGAAAGACAGCAGATCCACGTTCTGGTCGTCGAAGACAAGTAAGTTACACCTGAACACAATTCCATGAACCTCGGCATCTGACAAATAATCAGCCACATCAATCAACAGATTGCGCTCAAGACCATCAAAAAACTTCACTTCTCGGTTAGTGCGGTGTGGAACGGCCAGGAAGCATTGGAATATCTGATGCAGGAGTTCGGCCCTTCGCATCCACGCCCGGATATTATCTTGATGGATGTGCAGGTAAGGTAACTGTGAATGTTTGCACATATCGTTTGCTAATAGAAAATGCAGATGCCTATCCGAGATGGATATTCTGCTACCCACGCTATCCGGACAGAAGCACCATGGCGCAACATGCCTGAAATCCGAGGTGTTCCAATCGTTGCTATGACGGCCAGTGCTATCCAAGGCGATAAGGAGAAGTGTGTTTCATGTGGGATGGATGTAAGTCTTCACCAACGGCAACTTTGAGGTCGTGATATAGGAGATACTAAGCCGCTGTAGGACTATCTTGCCAAGCCAGTCAAAGGCAAGCTGCTGGAGAAGGCAAGTTACCCCAAGCCAACTGGTGGGTCCGCTAACAATCATAAGATGCTTGTCAAGTGGGCTCTCAAGGGCCGGCGAAAGACGGCCAAAGACAAGCCATCCACAACCGACAATGATCGACATGGCGTCGCAACCCCAAGCTCCAAGGTGGACTTTAGGGCAAAAGATCACCCGCGAACGGCAGGCATGTCGGTTGAATCTGAAACAACGGCGCAGGCACTGACCGCTGAACTTGACCGCCTCCATTACCAGAGCGATGCAGCATTCGCCAGATCCAACGAGAATGAGGGTGAGCGGGCTATGCGGCGTATCCACGCGGAGGAAAGAGATACGAAATTGCGCGATGAAAAGCTGCTCTCCCTAGTTGGGCCACAGCTAATTCGTCACAACAGCACTCAGGGGCCACAAAGCGAACCATCGATGCCTCTGACCGAGGCAAATATCGAGAAATTAGTTCACGAACAAGACGCGGATTCGCCCATCACGAGGAAAGCGGGTTCACCGGATGAGGTCAACTCAAACAGGACGAACAATGCTCACAGTATGAGTAACACGAGACAATCTACCTTGACACGGCCCGGCCTTCAACAATCTCGCCATCATGACAGTGAACAGACGGTCGTTGAGCACGTCGCACGATGAACAAATTACGAATGAATGATTCAATACAACCACCATCAACTCGCCATCAATAGAGCCTCGACATGGCGGAAAGGCACCCGCGCCTTCCTTTTACAGAGCACGCATTGACAGCGCATTCCTGCGCTATCAGCTCGAAAGGTCAAAGTCAGTCTGCAAGAGAAAAAAAAAGCCATGCAGGTGCGCTTAGACATGTCTACCACAGCACTGGAAACTTCCTGTGAAGATAGGGATGTATCACAGGGTAGCGACTGGAAGTTAGATGTTGGTATTGCTCGGCGACCACCCAGCCTCATTTCATTGGCAGGGCTTCCAAAGTGCGAGCTTGCCTAATCAGGTCCTGAGATGTGAAGACCCATGCGATAGGCTATCAGAAAGGGGAATGCAGCTTTCCTCATGCAGTATGCACGTGCTCAACGACATCATGTGCCTCTAAGCACATCCTGGTCATCCGATAATTCTCCAGTGAGCTGGTCAAAGAGTGAAAACGTGGATTGCAACTCGAGTCAACTGTTGACAGAACCCCACCAGCATGCTACAAGCATTGGCATTGCGCGTCCCCTCGGGCGCATAAAGGAGAGATGTCGTGGTAGTAACGCCTGTAGTGCCGGGTCATCAGATTAGGAAAGAGAAAGATTTTGATCTGCGAACTACAGCGCAATCTCGTGGCCATGCTTCTCGATGCGGAAACTGTTTGCTTTTCCAACCCAATTTCTTGGCTTGACAGTGATGATCATGTACCTTGTCCGTTGGAAAGCGGGAACTCTCTGAAGATCATTCGATTACATTCGAACATGCAGAATCTCCAGCTCAAACCTTGACACTGCACAGACAGGCCTTACGCAGCCACCCCCAAGATTGACAACCTGACAGCCCGCGTTACTCCCGCAGTTTGGACGAACGTTACATCGGGCGGCTTGAGCACTCGCAAGTGCAGTGTGCCGAGTCGTAGCGCTCTCTTGGCCGACTACGTCTCTATTGGCTGAAGCTTGCAATTGCACCGCTGCCCGTGACTAGTCTTTTTCCTAGCAAATGGATCTGCTGGCTAATGTCCCAGAGTATCGGGCTCACTTGATTCGCTGCCTCGCCGACTACTTTCTTTTGCGGTTTTACTGCTGGCCTTTTGTCGCTGGTTTAGGTGTTGTTCGGTTCACCTGCTGCTCGGCTCTAGCAAGAGTTTGTTTGGGCGCTATGGGGTTGTGAGCGGTTGTTGAACACTAGTTGGACACAAGGCTCGGCGGAAGGCGTTTGCGCGGCCAGTTCTTTGCTGCGCTGCGCTGCGCAGCTTTCAACGTGGACGTGTTCAACACGTGTCCCTGACTATCACACACTGCTGATCGATCTCGCAGAGCCGCACATCTGGCTCACTTGAAGATCGCGGGGAACGCTTGTTGAAGATCTCCAGGACTGTGGGATACTGTCGCACATAGATTGTACATTTCCACATGCATCTCAAGAGCCGACTTTGCTTCTCCACACGCGTGGTGCTATCGCTCGTGTTGCAGAGCTAGGCTGTGATCTCGGAAATAAAAAACAATCCGCCCTAGAGCTTATCGAGTACCCAAATGACTTGGCAAGCGGGCAGAGCATGTACACAGACAACGGCTAATAAACCTCGGTGATCTGGCATGGCTTGCGAATGCAGGGTCCAGTGTTCAAATGCCGAGCCAGTTCTGAGCGGCTGCCGACAGCTTACGATCTTTGCTGCGCTCGTGGCTGTCGTGCTTTGGCACATAGCGCTGCGAATGGGTCACGCCCACTTCTTTTTGCGTCGCTGTGATGCAGCTGATGCGATGCATAGCAGGCCGTCAGATGCCGCACCCAATTCACAGTCCACTCCGGTAGGGTACCGCTTCCGCCGACATATGCACACACAAAGTAGCGGCAAAGGCAGATGCAGCCAAGTGGGGACCTGACGCTCAAGTGACTTTGATAGTGCACTCTGCAAGCTCGATGTTGAGCGGGATGGCGCTCCTCCATCAGATCTTGCCCTGCATGACAAGGCCCGCGGAGCCACGAACAGTGAGGGGGATTTTTGAAGCTGCTCCGTGCACTTGGGATGCAAGGCGGCCCTTTTGTCCCAACACCTAGCCATTCATGTCGACGAAGCAGGCGGCGGTGAGATGGTAGATGCCGGGTGCACGCCTTCTGCCGGTTTGCCACTCGCGTCCAGATAGAGCTTACAAGCCACGATGCGAGTTGGACGCCCAGCACAGCGTTCTGCTTGCTGGTATAACGCATTGCGACAATGGCTGGCGTGCAAGCATAGCATGTTCAATATCTCTGGCGGCAAATCGCCCGCATGCCTTGACCGCTCCTACATCATCCTGCATGGCATTCACTGTTGCCAGGTACGGCTTGCGAGTCGCGCCAATGACAGCTCGCTTGTAAGCCTAGCGTCTGCGCTAGGGGTGTCTCCATATGACGACATTGCCAGCAAGCACCCATGATGCGCCCACATCCTTTCACACCATGCATCAGCGCTCGTGTCAGCGGGGTGTACAGATGGGTCTTGGCTCTCATCATTCCTCCCAGCAAACCACCCGGTCCGCGTCAATGAGAGGCCGAAGATACGGAGCACGAAACGAGCACTCCTAATCGTCGACGCTCTGGTATCGGTGCACGATATCGTCATTGGTGGATATAGTCGCCGCCCATACAGCCCTGCTACACATGACGCCTCCATCTTCAGGCAAGCATATATTGGGGATTGCAATTGACTGGAGCTAAAGTGCCACTCCCTCAGTACTCGGTTCAGCGTGGTGTCTTCGAGTGTGGAATCCTGCGCAGAGCAGGTACACCGACATGACAGTGACGCCCCTATTGGACAAGGCAGTTCCCGCGATAGAGGTGTATGCTGCAACTCGTGACCCGCCTTCTGGCTAAGCTACAGTCGTTGCAGCCAAAGCAACATGGACGGCGATCAAACGCTTGCCCATTGCTTAGGTATGCGCACAGGCGTTGCTTCAGGGGACTACTGTGTAATTTCACTTCGGGCGCTTTTTTTTTCATGAGTGCGCCGTGCACGACACAGAGTCAGAAGAGGGGCGGAACCAACGCTAGGACAGAGGGAGAGATGCTCACAGAGTTCGAGTGTACGCAACAACGTGGAGATTGGTAGTACGGTCCGACTCCGCGACGCGAAAGCAGACTCTCCGGCCAGTGTCCGGCGCGATGCACCTCCAAACCGCAAGCTTGCGAAGCCGCCTTTTCGGTCCCTTTGATGGTCGGGGTGGAGCGTGCTCCTTAGGCGACCGTTGTTCTGCAGCGTAGAGTGTCGACAGTGTCAGAAGCAAAGCTTAGGGGGTGATCAGGTATCGCTAGGATGAGGACACAGGGCAACTCAATGGCCTGCCGCACTCGTCAGCATTACTGCGGAGCATTTCACTCTGGCTGCTTATCAGGCTAGCGTTCATTGACCAAAACGGCAGCATGCAATTGTGAGTGAATAGACTAGTCCTCTTCTATGTCCCTCGTCGACCCTGGCCTGGTGGATGCACGCCAAAACAAAAGCCAAAAAGCCCTCCCGCGCCTACCGCCCGCTGATTCGCAGTGGGCTTGTAAAGAGGAGAGGCTTGCCTAGCGGCGAGGGCTTGTCTGGCGCACTACTGGCCTCTCACGGGTGAGAAAGGTGCCGATGATAGCGCAATGGAGAAGCGGTAGACGCTGGCTTCAATGAACGGGAGCTGAAGGCTGTTGAGCCCACAGTGCTCAATGGCGCGGATACTCTATCGGCCGTGGGCAGGCCATTGAATAACGCTCCCCACACGCTTAAAAGCAGCGTGCAGAGAGATGCTTTAGCGCACTTGATCCTTGTCTTCACCGACGTAGGTGCGTCCGGGGTCTTCAGCCAACTTGCCTGCTCGCTATGCTTGGCTGCCAGCCTATGATGGAGGTGCTGTGAACCCAAAAGACGTAAACCCTCCAAGCAGCGGAATTTATCAATCAGTGTTCCCCGACTAAATGTCCACTGATCAACATTCACCAAACTCTAAGCTTTACTCAATCCTAGATTGTCTCTTGCCATAACTCGTACCAGAGACTATCAATACTGCTTTCATCATCGTTACCCTCACATCCTTACTTCTTTGTCGCTGGTTTGCTTTTGTAGCGAATAACGTTACCGAACCTTCCAAGGCGACACGCAACACGCAACCCAGCCCACACGGTCCGCCCCTGCACCCGCTGGGCATTCTGCTCCTTGCAAGCACAGTGCTTCACTTGAAACGCTCGAGCGTCTGCCTCCCAGTCACTGGTGTCCGCTTTCGCCCTACACCTAATCTCGCTGGTTCATCGCCACGGCTCCTGCTTAGTACAGGTCAACTGATCGACATACCAAAGGGATTATCTTTACTCGACTTGGACTACCACAGCACGGGAGTCCCCAGTGTCAGAGTGAATTCAAAAGGTCGCAGATCCCACCGCTGAGTACCTGTGATCGACTATCTCCACGTTTTCAACCCTCGAACTATCACGTTTCACACCTGGATCCACGAGTTGAGTGTCTATTGTCACACTCATATTCGTCTTCTTGTACCACCTTCCCCTCCGGACCTGTACACCTTACCACCTTTCGTCTCGAACACGCAATGGCAATGGCAGTCGATAACCGTCAGCAACCCCAGCTAAGCAGCATGGGTTACGAACACATGCGCTACCCTCAACAACAACCACACTTCACCAACCCGTGGGTGTCTACTGGTGCCTCGCAGCAGCAACTGTACCAGACCACCGTTGCACCCAATGTCGACGCGCAGCGGCCTACCAGCATTGCCATCCCGTACCACGGTCTGCCGGTCACAGCTCCTCCCATGGGACAAGGTATTACTCTCCCGGATGGCACTTTCGGAACACAAAACTTACTTGATGCCTCTGAAGATCTCATGTCGCGGTACCCAACCGGTTACACTACTTCTGGGTCACCTCCAAATCAAACATATGCTCCAACTTCAGCGCCCTACTCTCAGGTGGAATATGGCAACACAGAACGGAGCCCGTACGCATACCAACAGGATGCTTCCCGCCGCTCTTCACACCCGTCAGTCCCCTCAATAGCCTTCTACGAGTCCGTAGAAAGCGCGGCCCAACGACAACGCCAAAGTTCACTTGTTGACTTTAACAGAATGAACACACAGCAACCGCGCAACAGCTTTAGCGACGCGCTTGACGCGAGCCGTGGTATGGTCTCCCTGAGCCAGTCAGACATTACCCCAAGGAATATCTATGGCTCTCAAGGAACTAGCCGCAGCTCGACCGATTCATACGGTTTCCCCTCAGCACACTCGACACACTCGTCAATCTCGTCAGGCAGCTATGGCCCTAACGGATACTACGGTGGTGATGGCTCTGTGACAGATTACAGCTCTGCCTCCGAGTCTGTTGACCTGAGCAACTCGCGCACTCTGCCTCGCCCCAACGCGCTTCTAGGAGCAAACATGCCTCCAGCGCCCGCTTCAATGATGAGCCAGTTCAGCTCAAAGGTGTCTTCCAGCTCGCAAAAGAAGCACAAGTGCAAGATCTGCGACAAGCGTTTCACACGACCAAGTTCGCTACAAACACACATGTACAGCCATACCGGCGAGAAGCGTAAGTCATTCCGCGCACATCATACTTTTCAGTACTAACATTGTAACAGCCTTCGCGTGTGAAGTTGATGGCTGCGGCCGGCACTTCTCTGTCGTCTCCAACCTGAGGAGGCACCGAAAGGTTCACAAGAACGACGGCAGTATCGATCATCCCTCACCGGAAAGTGTCGATCATTAGAAGATCAACACCCCAGTTGTGTCTAGTGCTTTGCTTGTCCGGTACACGTCCCAACCGGCCTGTCGCATGTCTCCAGTACATTGCATATTTTGAGATACCACTGTCGCGCGTTTCTTAGTCACGACTATAGACCCAACGACAACAAGTTGAGACAGCTGTTCCTCTTCTACCCATCGCTACACACCACGGTTTTTACTGAGATACCACCTGGCCCGCTCATCGAATTGAGGGGCCACCACGGCGTTCTGGTGTTCCGAATTACGAGTATTCCGTTTCCGAGCGATTTCCCACCATGTAACATTACGCGTTTGTCTCACCTGGGCCTGGTTTTCACCCGCCCACAATTGCTTATTTAATCTTTCAACATCGCTCGACAGGGCTTCAACCCGTAGTCGATACGGAGCATGTTGTCATCACCATTCGCTTATACCCTTTAATATTTTAGACTCTCTTTTAGCCACCACCTTCCCGACATAGAGTCGAGGCACAGGTGGTGAGCACAATGACGTTTTGTACAGTAGTAGTTTGAAGCGCGCGCGCATAGGTGCCACCCGGAGATGGGGCACAAGCCAGAATAGGATGGCTTTGGATACGACATTGAGTCGTCGAGTACAGGCAGCGGGAGAAAATGACGCACCCTTCCATATTGTGGATAGGAGCGCGGCAGAATCAAAGACCCTTGTTTTATCTCATGCACACCAGTTTCTGTTTCTCTATCTCAATTTCCTCCCTCCAGCTGACATAGTGACGGCAGTCCCTCTCTGATTCGGCCCCAAGGGGCTGTCTCCGTTCGTCATTGGAGATGCCTCGGTCCTGGGTTTGACCAACGCGACATAGTCACGACCTTGTCTCCGCAATGCCATCATCTGGCGTCCCGTGAGCGGTCGGCTTACGACAAGGGCTGAGACTTGGCACCCGTCATGGAGCGTCATGCCCTTGCTAGCCGCCGCCGGACCCTGAAATTTGTCTTACCTCAGCGAGTGGGATGTCTCCCGCTGCACCTTTGGGCCGCCTCAAGCTTTGGTTCTCTGCTATCATTTGCTTCACACCCACTGGCTCCGGCCTCCAGGTTGCCCCTGTTGCAAATTCCGAGTTGTGCGTACGAGGCTGAGCGGGGCGCAACGATGTCATTATGTTTCACTCGAAAACGCACAAGTGCCTGTGTGTGCTGACGTCGGGCTTTCTTTCTGCGTCGTGTCGGCTGCGGGACTTGTTATTTCTCTGCTACTCGAAGGGCTACCAATCACGGACGTCGCTTGTTCGAGTGGGTCACACACTGGAGAAGGACCGAAAAGAGCCTGAGATGAGATCGTAGCGTGCCTGACGGCTGTATACTCGTACCATTTTTTTTGAGAAAAGATCGTCATAAGGACGCGACGACTTACAGCAACGCGAAACGCAAGGCAACATATCGCGTTACGAGAACGTGATGAGGCAAAACTGCTTGACTCTGTTGCGCTTGTTGTTGGCTTCCGCGCGCAGTCTGTTGGTGCCCGGAGAAAGCTGTAATTTAGCTTGCAGTACCGCCGAAGCACCACTCAGCATTAAGCACTTCCGCCAGCTTCCTAAACAGCTGTCTTTTTGCCACCCGCTCCGGCTCCTCTATTTCGGTCTTTGAAACTTTGTGGCCACCACACGGAATTGCAAGCCATCATGCAAGCCAGTGTTGCATTTTGGCCGTTGTCTCGCAAAGGAGAAGCCCTTTTCGCTCTACCGTACTAAGCCCCGCCGATCGCATCTTCAAGCAGTCGCATAGACCGACAAGCCCATGAAGCGAGGGCGGGATGTCTTAGCACAAGCGGACTTGTGTCGTTGGGTTATAGTTCTGCATACCATGATATCCCAGGATGCGAAGTCCACAGCCTGCCAGCATGCACCGCCTGCGTCTTTGTTCTCCGCCATCGTCTCAGATTAACCGACCGTGGTTGGCATCACAATCTCAATCCTGGCCGTCCCTGCGCCTTCTCGAATACAACCAGATGAGCCTTGGAGTAATATGCATTAATACCCTTGTTATAACATTTTTCCCACAAAAAGAAGGGTCTCTGCTACGATTCATGGCAAGGGTTGTAAATGTGCAATGTGACCATGAGACTTCATTTTTATGGTACAGTAGCCGCAATGTACAGCAAAGAAGCGCGGGAAGAAGTAGTTCGCTTCGTTTATTTCCAGATTGCCACGAATCCTTCGCAATCTTTGGATGCCACGAGCGGGACTTGCATTCTTGCATTGTACTTGTTGATCCACTATACTAACCCTCCTCAAGCATGAATTCCGCTTCGCTGAGATGAAGCCGCCAGCAGATTGCGGACGTGGCTTGCGCGTAACAGGACGCCAAGCAGCACTCCACCACCACTCCTCCGACTACTCGAAGCAAGCAACAAGTCAAGCATCGAGCAATCTCCACCACGAACGCCGGCTAGTCAGCACAGATGCGTTGTCGCCCTTCGGTGGTGGTGTAGTACATTATCCTCTATTAAGTGGGTCTCATATCGAGATTGAACCAACCCCGCGTTCACAAGTCCGATCTACAGCGGTTTCACCTCTCCCGTGCCTGTTGTAAGGTACCCACAAGTTGAACACGCGCAGCTTCGGGTGTCTAACCGACTCCTTTGTGCCTTCCTATTTTGTTGGTAGGTCTGTTAGATTTTGTGTCTCGGGACCCATAAGGACGCGCAATCGTACCTTGAGCGAATTACTCGCCTCAAGATACCTTGGTAATGCTCTGTAATTTCAGGATCTTTGTATTCCGCCGCTTTTGAAGCAAGCGGTGTCGGAGTCTCGGGACGGATTCTCACTCGCGGCCGTAGGAGATCTTCTGTCGCTTCGTCTTGTTGCTGTCCTCATCATCATCGTCGGCTGCCTTCTTCTTCTTACTGCCTCCTGGTCTCGCGCCGTTTGTAGGTTGACTCGACTCGCGCGTAGGGAAGGAAGAAGTTGGCGTGGGAGCGTGCGATGGCGTCGCAGAGCCCGGCGTCGACGATTCCTGTAGAGCAGTCAGCATCTTATCTCTAGCGATTGGCAAGCCGGCCTGGTATTCCTCGACATACCCTCAAGAAGCTTGTAGAGCTCCGGCTGAAGATGCGGTCCGCATCACTGATGGGAGCCTTGCGCCTGGTGGCAGTACCTGCTCCCCCTGCTGTCGTGGTGGTTGCTGCGCCCTTGATATAGTTATCGAAGCCCTTGATGATGTTCCCGGCGCTCGTCTCTTCGAGATACTGTGTCTCGACTCGCAAGATGTTATCTTCGAGTTGTAGCTGCCATGAGAGTCAACACAGAGGCTCACAGAGACTCACGACGCATCGCGTGCAGTACTGACCAGGTTGTTATCGATCAGGCGCTTCTTGTTCAGCGATTCGCGCAAGTCGCGTCGTAGCCTCTCGTAGTAGGGCATGCCGCGCGAGCTGTCTGCGCCCGCGTTGTTTGCGCTTCCTGGGGCCGCGTTTTCGGCCATGGCGATTCGTCGGGTGTGTGTGTTTGTGTCGGTAGTACCAGAGGCACGAGTTGGCGCGGTAGTAGCAGTAGCAGCAGCAGTCGTCGCCGGTCTTTAGTCTGGCAGTTCCCAAGTTAACGGTTGCAGTTTCCCTTGGTGAAGGCGGAGGCTAGCGGCTGTGAGCTCGGGCCTCTCCGAGCAAAGGCAACTTCTAGATGGCAATCAAACAAGCCATCGCACCACGCTTCCTTGCCTCCTGCCGCCTGCCTGCCTCGACGTCTCCCCTACCGTCGCCGAACCACTGCCGTGCCCCAACGTCGCGTATACCTGCTTCTGACGCGCCTAAGCACCCCGCGCCGACCTCCCGACCTTCTCAGTCGCAACATCAATCCAGGAAGAACTTGCCTTCGTGACAGCGACAGACTGCCCTAGGCACCAGCGACTCCGCGCCCAGGATACCCTACACCTTGACAAGCACTGCCTGGACCATGGCAATGGACGCCAAAGAGATCGAGCTCCGTGGCAAGGCCATCGGAAAGGCTGTATCTGAGGGCGAGCCCAGCGCTTCTGTGCTGAAGCTGCTTAATGACCTGAAGACGGGTGTGCACGCGACCGAGGACCTCTTGCGCTCAACACGGATCGGTGTCACTATCAACCGTCTGCGAACTCACAAGGACCCCGCAGTACAAAAGCTCGCGACAGAATTGGTAGCAAAGTGGAGGGATGAGGTCAAAAAGAAGCAGCCCCTCAAGAAGGACGGTCCGGCAAAGGCAGCCGCGAATGGAGGTGCAGCCTCTTCCCCCGCTCCTCCACCCTCAGGAACCGCGTCTCCGGCACCAAATCTGGCCAAGAAGAAGCATGATGTACCCGCCGACAAGCGCAATCACAAGACAGACAAGGTCAAGTACCAGGTGACTGGAAATGAGGCGCGCGACAACTGCGTTAGGCTGATGTACGACGGTCTGGCCTTCATGAGTGAAGCGAGTAAGTAGCAACTTACCAACTCCCTTGTACATGACTGACATGCCCAGTGCCCGACGAGATTCTCAGCGTCGCAAAGCAAATCGAAGTCGCTGCTTACGCCAAGGCTGGTAGTGTAAACGACACTTACAAGGGCAAGATGCGCTCGCTCTTCCAGAATCTCAAGAGCAAATCGAATCCCCAGCTTCGCAAGCGTGTACTCGCTGGCGAGGTGCCCGCAGAAAAGTTCGTCGTCATGACACACGACGAGATGAAGTCGGACGCGCGACGAGCAGAAGACGAGAAGCTGGAACAGATCAACATGAATCAGGCCATGGTTGCACAGGTCGAAAAGGCCATTTCCAAGGAGTTCCAGTGCGGAAAATGCAAACAAAAGATGGTCAGCTATAGTCAAGCGCAGACCAGGTCTGCTGACGAACCGATGACGACCTTTTGCGAGTGCATGAACTGTGGTAATCGGTGGAAGTTTTCATAGAAGAGACCTTGGTAGAACAGGTGTCGTCGATGCGTGGTGTAAGAGTACAGTGCGTTGCGATGAAGATCGTAGTAGCGGGCGTTTATAAAGGGGCACTGAGAGCATTTAGTTTACTGCGGAACGTTGTCTGCGTTTCAACTTTCCAGTCTAGTCTGCCAAAAGCAGGTACAGACTTGTCTTCTTTCGATACGGATCAGCATGGTCATCTATCCAAATGTAATCCTGAACAAACCTTTTCATCAACTGCCCCAAGGGCCCATACGCAGGATGAACTGAATGTGAACGTGAGAGTTAAGCTGACTTCAAAGGGAACTCAATATAATAGCCCGAAGCTGAGAGATGGCCGCGATCCATTGAGAAGCTGTACAATTCACTATTCTGTCAAACTCGCAGTTCTGCTAAGCTAAACGAGTACGCTATAACAACGAATATCCGAAGTTGATATGTACAACACACCACCCATCCTTGAGGGTAGTAATTACAACGCCATCGTCAAGCCTTGAGGAAAGAAAGGAATAACCATGCAACGTACATGCATCTCCAACGCTTCGGTAGGAAGACTGTTCCTCCAGTTTTCACTCTGTCGGAAGGACAAGCTTCAAAAGCCACCCTGTTTGACAATCCAAGACTGATACTCGGATCCGCATCTTGCAATATAACAACATCCTGTTCTACGGCGGCAAGTTTTCCTAGAATTTGAACGTGCTCTTCTTCCTTCCTAAGCTGAAACGGTTCTTGCCGTCCTTGTCCGTGTCTGTGGTCGGTGTATCGGGCGGATTGGGCTCGTCGTCTTGCTTGTCCTTACCCCAGAACTTGGGTTTGCCTTTGAGACTCATCGAGGTATGCCTAAAACGACTCAATCCGCTCATACCCTTGACGCTTCCAAAACCGTTCGCCGCTTTCTCTTTGTCGCCTCCCGCACCAGCAGTTGTGGGAGGTGGCACCTCGCCACTCGCAACGCGTTTCTTCTCCTCTTCCACCGCTGATGCTTTGCTAGCTTCGAGTGCTGCACGAAGTTCGTCTTCTTGTTTGCGGTAGTTTTCGCGTCGTTGGATTTCCATCTCTTTGCGTTTTTGCTTCGCTTGCTTCTCAAGCTCCTTTTCTTGAGCCTTGCGCTCCTTCTCTTCTTTGCCTTTACCAAAGAGCCCAAGGTTACTTTTCCGCGCACCGAGGACAGGTACTTGTGTTGTGGTATGTTCGACTGGGTGATGGTCGGTGTTCGTTTCAACGTGGGCAAGTGGCGGAGCGGTAGCTGCGTGATCGAGGCTCGCGAATTTGTCGGCCTCTTCCAATGTAGGTGTCGTTGCGTTATTGAAAGCATGATATGCCTGACCGTTGGCACCATTCGCTCTCGGTGTTGTGACTTCTTCCTGTGTCATTTTGGCGGCTTGCTCTGCTGCGGCTAGGGCGTCGGCTTCTTGCTCCTTCATCATGGCTTCTTCTGTTGTCTCTTGGTAGAACAAGACATAGGCGCAAGCCAAGACATTCTCTCCACCAAAGAAGTTCCTGACATAGGCCTTGTCAACCGGCTCAACCATTTCATCGTCAAAGAGTAACCAGCCTCGATCTTGTGTCTTGATGATGGATACGTAGTGACCATGATAGGGACCACCTCCTATGTGGACCACTACTGCATAAAGCTCGTATAGCCTATCTGGGTCTTCTGCATCGTCGGTGGTGTTGAACAGCCGGAGGTAAAAGGGATACACAACGCGATGGAAGAGCTTCTGCAGTCGCTGGAGATCCTCCGTGTACTTGAAGCGCTTGAGATGTAAAGCAAGAATCTTGGGTAACCGCTTAATCTTCATCCTCTTCTCCGCCTCTTGCAGGCCTCCGCAGTTGTCGCAATGGAATTTGTTCCGCTCACATAACATCTCTTCTTCTGAGAACTTGCGCAAACAGCTCGTCACGGAAGAATGCTGTTCCAGATCGACAGAGAGGTCCAGGAATGCCTCGTCTCGCTGCGAGGTATTTTCGCATGTGAGACATCGTGTCTCGGATGTTAATGTGCCTTCGAACAGTTCATGTACCCATCCGGAATTCGACTTTGCAGAGGCCACTGAGTTTCGCGCGGTCACAACTTCGCCGTCGGTCATTGTCTCCTCGTTCTCAGTTACGTCCTCGACCTGAGCTGGGCGGGTCTTGGAATAATGCTCAACGTTCTCTACAACTTCGTTGAGCAGCAAGTTGAGGAACTCGTGTGCGTCCTGGTGCATGGGCGTCCGGAACATCTCATTGTCTCGCCGCAGTATCTCCAGAAGCTTGTGTGGGCTGACTACGCCTATGCGCGACCTGTGTGCTATTACAGCTTCGAATATGTCTTTTAGTGATGAAAACAGCGATTCGTTCATGCCATATGCGTTTGCGTTCTCGTAGTCCATCTGTAGCACAGGGCCAGCGGCCAAGGCCTGCTTCTTCTTGTACTCGGGCGAGTCCTTGTTGTCCTCGGGCTTGGTGCCTGGAGGCTGGTTGGTGGCGCCTGGAGTGGTTGCAGGCTTTGCGGGACTTCTCGCATTTGGGCTGGAGAGCGATGTGCGGCCCGTGGGGGAGAGGGCTGAAGTCTGGCCATTTTGGAGGTTTGTATTGAGTCTGGGCAGGCCTGATGAGGGCCTCTCGAGGGCTTCTGGGGGCGAGCGGGCGGGGAAGTTGATGACCTGTTCTCGGAAGGGTACCGAGTAGTAGAGACACTGTACTATGGAGTTGCAGTAGCTGGTGGGCAGACAGTCAGTCAGCATGGGTTGAAGCGGGAGTGGGCGAGGCGGATGCATACCACGTGCTTCCAAACTATAGCAGGGCGTGGTCAGCAGGCGGACTTTGACGAGTGCGGCATCAGGCAGGCGGACTTACATTCTCGAAGCCGAAGAACTTGTCGCTGCCGTCGCCGCGCAGAGGGCCGGCATTGAGGAGCAGCTTCTCGAGCGGCGTGACCTCGGGCGCGTTGGGGTCCTTCTTGATGGGTATGCTGCCGGTCGCTGGGCTCAAGGGTGGCTGTGGACAGACGTGTCAGTGGCAGCCATTGGCGACGGGCGCGCGCGACTCTGGGTCGCTCTTGGGGACTTACAGCACCAGACTTGATGCGACTGAAAAAGGAACTCATGGCTGGGGTGTAGTGCGCAAGCAGGGAAGGGTGGGGTGCAGACGATGGAGGAGGACTAATGCGACGGCACTTCAGGCGACGGGGGCACGGTCGTGGGAACGTGTCAGGGAAGCAGGTGCTGGGTGCGGGCCCAGAGAGATGTCAGGAGCGAAGGGCAACATGGAGGCCTTTGCGAGCTTGGAGGAGTGAAGGATGCAGCAATTCACGCAACAGCGGCTTGGAAGGCTGGCACGTTGGGGAAGCAGAGCCGGAGCGGACCAAGGCGAGGCGAGGCTTTGCTGTTTGGGATAGCTAACGCGACTAGAGGCCCCATGAGAGAGGCCGAGAGATCCCCACGACCTGGCACACGCGACCCCGCCAACGAGGAACCGCTCGGGACTAACGCGCCGAAGCCACAGGTTCCATCCATTGCTGGCGAATTGTGTTGCCCGCCTGGTGGGGCTCTATACCGAAGAACATGCATAGAACAACACTCGCCATTCCATGATCCGGCGGCCATGCTGAGCAGCACACGCTTCCCGACTCTGTGCCCAGCCAGCCCGGTGCCTGGCGAGCAACAACACGCTCAACCGCCATGCATGCTGCTGCGGCGAGGCTAAACTCCCACCAGTCATGCGCCGCGCTTCTAGAACAAGACTGGCAAGCAACCGTGGCGCTTGTTGGCGGCCTTCGTAGAGATCGCCATTGGAGAACGGACGAACGTCTTCTAGCGTCTTCCCGTATTGTGGTTGTGACATGCACTGTGCGAGTCCAGAGCACCACGACAGCTGCTGCCCGCCAGCAAATCTCTTCTGTTGCCCGCCAGCTCCACCTCACATTTGCTGGCTTCCAAATCTCAAGCCCCTCTCGACCAGCGGCCACCTTCCCGTATTACGCTGCACGCACGGCACACATCCCCCGCATGCGGCTTGCATCTCGGACAGCGCGTCAGCGTGGTGGGTCCGGACGAGAGTGTGTCCCAAGTAGCGCTGGGCAAGGCCCAAGTCACGCGTGACATTATCCACTAGACTTGTATTACTGTCCGAGACATACTACAGAAAGCAGACATCCGCGAGACGCCATCGCTCTACAGAAAAGCCTCGGAGGGCGGGTATGTGTTCGTGTGCGCCTGCCGCTGCAAATAGCCACGCGACTTCTCATTCACCCTTTTACCCGAACTCCATCGCAGCTTCCATGCAAACCATAGAGAAAAAAAACTACACAAACACCGGGGATATGGCGCCCAGCATACAGATATAACACATGAATGAATGCAACAAAAGAACGTCGCCACAACAGCAGCCTCATAATCTCCGCAGTCGCTTGCCAGCCCCCAGCTCAATGGCCGTGCGACTGTTGAGAATGAGCTCTTCGTTGCCACCCTCTGGCGGGTTGGCCTGAATGTATTCGCGCCGTATGCGTGCAGCTTCCTTGTCCCACGTATCTACGCGTTCTTTGAAGTCTGCTGTGCTCGCCGTCGCATCGTCTAGTGCAGTACTGGCTTGGTCCAGGTACGGCTGTTTGACTTCTTGCTCTGCTGTGCGCCACCTCAAGCCAACTGCATTACGAATCTCCTGTTTCGGTGCTTTGGCCTCGGGGTTGCCTGTCCTCGCTTTGTGAGCATCATCGCACTCCTGCTTGCAGATGTACCAGAAGTCTTTGGTGAACAGTAGGAACGGGTTGACACCTGTACGTCCTGGCTTGATCGGACGTTCACCAATTTGGTCTAGAATAGCCCCTATGATAGCAGCTTCGTAGTCTTCGTCGCGTTGTACCCGCCCAGATTTGTCCTCTCTTGGTGTTGATGTTGTAACGGCGGGCTCGAATCGGCGCTTCGTTTCTATGCTGGGTGTCGCTGGAGATTGTTCTACTTTGATCACCTTCTTCTCAACGAGTGGACTTGGTATCTTGATGGGCCCCAAAATTATCTCAGCAACCTCTGCAGCGACCCGGAGGCCTGATAGGTACGCGCCGTGCACCGTTGCGGGATGTGTGCCACAAGTCGCTTCACCCGCAAAGTGCAGTGGGCCATGTGGCCGCGCCATCACATCGTAGTCGCCTGCCTGTGTCTTTGGCCCAACATATGAGTAACTGCCTCGAGCAAATGGGTCTCTCTTCCACCGCGTTACAATCGCTTCTGACGGCAGGGGAACGTGGTTCGGTGCGAACATCGCATCGAGCCGGTCCGTAACCTCTTTGACGAGCTGATCGTTCGATGTCGCTTCGGCGTAGTGAGCAGCGTCGCCTGCCATTAGCGCTATCAGCACTGGCTTTCCGCTCGTCTTTATACAGTTCCAGAAGAGATAGAACCGTCCACGTTTGGCAGAGTAGTCTTCGGGTTGCATGCTGGCTTCGTCTTCTGCTTTGTTGAGCAGGCCGAACATGTCTCGGTCTGGCTCCCAGAAGGCTTTTTCGTACACCAGAACAATCTACGTATATTGTCAGAAGGGGCAGCAATGACTGAACAGTTGAACTGACCTTGTTGAGGAGACCAAAACCCATTCGTTCGATAACGTCCTGCTTCCAGTCAGGGAGAGGAGGTTCGAACTTGATCGATCCAGACTTCAGCACTCCCAGAGGGGTGGTCAGAACGACCTGGTCGGCCTCATAAGACTCGCCGTTTGCGCACTCAATTCTAACAGCTTTGCCTTTATGCTGTTCGTCGGTATTGTAATGAACGGCTTTGATGGGGGTGCTAAAGCGGACATCCAATCGATTGGGACATTGCCATAGACCGCGCGGGACTTGTTGGTAGCCTCCTATTACTTCACTATGTTCGCCCTCAAATTCATTGCCAATATCCTGATCCCAGCCGCTTAAACTAAGCTGGTTGACGCTGACAGCATTCGCATATTCGAGATTGGCGTGATGCCAACTCAACAAACGCATGTCTCTGGGCTTGAGGTCAACCAGTGATTGATACTGAAGGAGACCTTCGTCCATTGTCTGTCCAAGTGTGGGATACTCGGATGCTCTCGCAATCGTATCGAGATCTAAAGACTGCATCTTCGATGCACCCGCTTTGAGCTCCCAACCCATACTTTGGACAGTTTCAGCTGCCGTAACATCCGGGTTGAAGCCTGCACTGAGCTGATATGCCCTGCCCGCTAGCTTCTCTACCCCCGTTGTTGGTTTTTCTTGCTTCGTTGACGCTGTGCTCGTAGCATTCGCGGCCAAAGGAGCATCAGAATGTTCTAGCTCAGCAACAGTAGGCCCGTCGACATCGGCTGGCTCACGACCAAAGGCCATCAAATTACGATCACCCTCCACTGTCCTATGAGCTGCTGGTTTGTTCCGATACACTGCCGCCCTTTCCAAGACATCATTGTACAGCTTCTCCACCAGAATGTCCTGGCTTCTCTCCACCACCGTACCATCGTAGTCGTATAGTATGGTGTTATCGCGGAGGCCATGGTAGGGTATACCGAGCTGACCTCGGATGATCGCGTTCAACGGGTTGCCGTGCTCGAATCCGGTGACGATCTGGGCGCCCATCTCAGCTGTACAACGATGTCCAGGAGGGAGGGTCGAGCTAAGTTGATTGAGAAAAGGATGCGAGTAAACCCGGCCACCAACACGCGGACGAGCTTCGAGTATGGTGATCTTCGGTGGGAGTTCGCCCGTTTCTGTTAACTGATCACCTAGCTGGGCGAACAATCCTTCCAGATGGCGAGCGCATCCTAATCCTGACATACCCGCACCGACCACAATGATTGAACGTCTGCGTGCGACTTTGGCCTTCGATTTTGGGAGTGTACCGGTAGTGTCAGGTACTTCAGCACATCCGAAGTTGATATAGCCGTTCCGCATAAGCCATAGGTGTGCTACCCTCGCTAGACCGAAATGGCGCTTGTCGCGGGCGCATCCCGCAGCTTCTTCGAGAGAAACATACACCAGAGGATTACGATGCCATAGCCGAAGTATCGCATTCCTGATGTTCAGATAAATGGTGACCTGGGCGTGGGTTACATGTTCTCGTAACAGCTTGTACTCAGCGGGATGTAAGGTGAACGGATTCAGCCGGCTGTTCTCCGCTGCGAGAATGCACTGTCGGCCAAACTCCGGCCACGAGAGCTCTGCAGGTATGCTTGAATTTGCCTTCATCTCGTTGACTTTCCCTTTTACCGGGAGCGAATTCGTTCTCCGATGCTTCTTCTGTTGCTCGTGCGGCTGTGGGAGCTCAGGAGTTGAAGATGATTGTGATGCGCGACTCAGGCTTTGTGGTGTTCTCGCCATGAATGCAGCATCCCCTCGATGATTCTTTAATGATAGATGGGGTTTCGCGTCGTTTCCGTCAGGAATCGCATGCGAATTGTCGTCGTTCAGATGCGACATTTGTTTGTCCTGGGTATTAGTCATGCCGTTGATGGCTGAGTTTGGTGTGAATGGTTTTTGCAGTGGCGAAGGAGTATAGTTGGTCCCATATCCAATAACGAAAGCGCTTGGGGTAGACCCTTCTCCCTCGTGACTTGTACCCAGTTCCGATGTATCGTGAGAATCGCCGTAGTGCACGGACGATGCACTCGATTCCCGGCCGTAGCCCAAGTTACTAAACCCAGGTATAGGTGTGATGCCGCCTTTCAGATGTATACTATCATTGGACATTGGCATCGATAGGAGATCATCGTGAGTTTGGTCGAAGAGGTAGGTTCCGTCATCGAGTGCGGTAGGATCGGCTGTGGATTCGATGTTGAACATGTTGATGGAGATGTGGTGAGGGAAGATGGGAGGCACCTGACAAGGAAGCGGCTACAGGCCGCAGTCAGTAGTCGGCCACAATTCCACTAAGATTGTCAGTATGTATAACGAGTGAAATTTGTTGCGAAAGCATGAGAGGTTCGGTTGAAGTTGTAGCGATGGGGGTGGCAGGGTGCAGGTAGACGATAGACTGATGCCCAGACTTGTGGAGGTCGAAGCACGAAAAGAAACGCACCATACCCGCCTAGGCAAACTCCGTCTAAGCTAACCCCGTCGTTCCTGACTTCATCCCCCTCCCGACCACGTCTGAGCATCCATCTTCCATCCATCATGGCGATGGCGGACGCGTACAAAGATCTTATTGTTAATGTGTAGCTTGGCATCTAGGAAGCGCCGACATCTGCAAGCCGACCCCGCTCTTACGGAAGCGAGCAGTACTACAACCCATTGCGATGACCAGCTCGAGACCACCCACGTCTCCATCTCAAAGGCCTTCCATGTGGGTCTGTGCGTCGTGCGAGGCATACGCATTCTCTCCTCTTGCTGCGTCGGCAGTCTCGTAGCATGGCTTTGGGCTCTCGATTGTGTAGCACATATCTTCGTTCATCATATTGCGCGTTGTGAGGTAAGGTTCATCTGCCGCAGCGAACCGTGCAGCCGACAGAAAGACACATGAGGACGGATAGTGGTACACGGTAGGTTCATCTTCGATATGCATGTATCACTTTGGTTAGATCAGGACTGATAAAGACACAGGATCTCAGAAGCCATCTATCTGCATAAACTCCTGCGCAAGCCTCTCCCAATCTGAAGTCGGAAATGCGACTGCATCGCACGTATCATCCGATACTCAACATCTACACCGTCTATTCGAGTCGCTATCCTTCGACTTTTCAATATCACATTTCAACGCTCTTCAGCGCGCTATAGGCTACAAAGATACCATCGAAGACGCTATCTGCTTGTTTGTAGATCTATGTGTCGACCAATGCACACCCAGAAGGGTGTCATATGGATCGCGATGGTTTCTAACACGGATGGCATACTTCGAGGCCGACGATAGGCGCTCCACAACAAGTCAGGGCAGTTGGACCTTCCTATCACAACTCCTGACTGTCTCTCTAGTGATTTAGAACATACAATATTAGAGTAAGCATCTATGCTTAGAGGGGAGTATGCGTCTACAGTGGTACGCCACAGTTTTGCAGCTCTTGTTTAAATGCTTGCTGAGCACTCTGGACCTTGAATACTTGTCATTCTCCAAGCTTACTGAAAAACGTATAAGTCATTACAAAAATATCGAATGTACATTTGCCCTCCAAGTCGTTCAGAGTCGTGAGACAAGATTATGAAACCCTAGATAACCTATGATAATCACGTGGTACGTTTTGTCGACGCTAACCTGGAACACTTCGTATGCCGAGGCGATTGTGTCGCGCCGATTGCCAACATTGGAGCACACCGTCTTTTGACTTCACTTTTTCAACTCACGACCTCGCACAATAGACAATGCGATGGCCTTGGTCACGCAACGACGATGACCAACAGAAAAGCGGACTGCCTCAATGGGCCCCTCCAGCGAAGTTGGACAATTGGTCAAGCACGCTGTATGAGCCACGGACTTTGATTCCGGCTGTCGCTCTTACAGTCTCAACAGTTGCTGGTGTCCGGCTCTACAAGACTTATTTGCGTCGCATACCAACCGTCAACCATATCAAACCACGCTACTACCGTCGGAAGGGTATATTTGGCCAGGTCACAAGTGTAGGAGATGCAGACAATTTCAGGCTGTTCCACACGCCAGGTGGGAGAATAGCTGGGTGGGGTATCCTGCCCTGGAAGAAAGTACCAACGAAAAGAGAAGACTTGGTCAGGCAAACAGTAAGTACTCTAGAATAAGAAGACACTAGGCGTTGTGGTGGAAATATTGCACCCAATTAATGGCTGACTTTATGCCCAGCTTCACATCCGGATTGCTGGAGTCGACGCACCAGAACTTGCACACTGGGGTCGAGAAGCTCAGCCGTTCGCGAAGGAGGCCCATGAATGGCTCATCAATTTGATCCACACCCGCCGAGTACGCGCATACATATACAGACGCGACCAGTACGATCGTATAGTAGCCCAAGTCTTTGTACGCAGATGGTTCTTCAAGAAAGATGTGGGGCTGGAGATGTTGAAGGCTGGTCTGGCTACAGTATACGAGGCCAAAACAGGTGCCGAATTTGGTACTGCTGAAGAAAAATATCGCGCTGCGGAGAAGAAGGCTCGTGAGAGCCAAGTTGGGATGTGGGCGAAGCCGAGCTTTACACAAAGGTTGGTAGGCACAAGCAGTAAGACACTGGAGAGCCCACGCGAATACAAAAATCGACATAACGCAGCGGATAAGGCAAAGAAGGCTGGATGAAGAAGTTCGGCGAGGGGAGCTGCCAGACCGCTGCTCATGTGCAGAAGCAGACAAGTGCTGCGATCGAGGCAGGAAAGCGCCAGCCTTGTTCATCGTGCCGGTCCAAGCTATGAAGAGTCACCAACGGTCCGAAGACCCCACAAAGCGAATTAGCGTATTGGCATTTATGATTATTGGCATCTTCGGGGTACTTGAATATAGTGACTGCAAAGCAAGCATCCTCCCGTATACAGGTCGTCGACTGGCTCTTCGACCGAATGTGTATATGTGAGAGTCGCGATTCATGTTGCGAGTCCTCAAAGGGATTTATGACTACTAAAAAGGTGCACATGGTACTGAAAGTAGTAATGCCCTGGTACCCGCAGCGCACAGATGCAATAGTTAGCTCCCGTGTGACTGTACCCATTGAGAAAGCTCTGCGCGACCATGTCAAAATTTCTTCTCATTTGTGTCAGATGCTGGGGATCTGAGTTTCGGCGCCGTAATCGGTCCTCCGCATCGATGTTCTCCACGACGAGCTGGAAACAACTGTGAATGTTGCAACTGCATCGGACCTACCCATGACTAGATCGCACGTCTTGCGTGAGTCAAATCTTGAGAAATGCATTGTATAAGAGCGAAAGTAAATGCAAATGACTGGATACTACCCTTCATCCATCGCGTCTTCAAGGATCGCCGACGGTCTTATCTGTGCGTTATCGGAGATAGCTTGATTGGCCCGTCGCGCATCATTGGAATTTTTTGGCTGCCGCATCACAGCTTCCCCACAGATTATACATAAACCCTGAGGGAGTCATTCGTGCTCTGCTCAACTGGGTCGAGCTATAGCCCTTCAATTGCACCTGTCGGCCACCGAGCGACCTTCTTCCCGCGCGTTCGACGCCTCATCCTCCATCTCCATCTTTTGTCGCGCTCGACGCTCTCCAATTGCTTGACTGCCTGCAAATGGCTCTCTGCGGGCGTCTAGCACGTCGCGTACCTTCCCTTACAGGTCATACTCGCTCTATTGCATCTTCCACATACTCTCGAAGTTTCACAACCCGAAGTGCTCGGCCGTTGACTTCGCTCCGCTCCAGCACTGAGTCACCTGCCGCTCTCCGACAGCTGCGGGCATTCACAAAGGTCGCGTCCGCATTTAACAAGACACAGACCGCACCCAATGCAGAGGCATACTTGAAGAGCGGCGTCATTTCAGGCGCGCAGGACCTTGTTGATGTCAAGAAAGTCCTAGTCATTGGTAGTGGTGGTCTCAGCATTGGTCAAGCCGGAGAGTTTGACTACTCAGGTAAGCACTCGTGCCCACGTAAATTTGTGCCATACTCACCATTCATCAGGTTCACAAGCACTCAAGGCCCTCAAGGAAGCTGGCGTCAAGTCCGTCCTTCTCAACCCCAATATTGCTACCATCCAAACGTCCCACGTGCTCGCCGACGAGATTTACTACCTGCCTGTAACACCCGAATACGCCGAATATGTCATTCAGAAGGAGAAGCCTGATGGCATTTTCCTCAGCTTCGGTGGACAGACTGCGCTGAACTTGGGTGTACAAATGGATGCCAAGGGCATTTTCGAGAAGTATGGTGTCAAGGTGCTCGGAACTAGCGTTCAGACTCTGAAGACCAGTGAGGACCGTGATCTCTTCGCGCGCGCTCTTGATGAGATCAACATTCCCATCGCCAAGTCAATTGCTGTTTCCACTGTCGACGAAGCACTCGACGCGGCCGAGAAGGTCGGATACCCTATCATCGTTCGCGCCGCGTATGCGCTCGGTGGTCTCGGTTCAGGTTTCGCAAACAACCCGGAGGAGCTGAAGAATCTGTCAGCCCGTTCGCTCACACTGTCACCTCAAATCTTGGTTGAGAAGTCTCTCAAGGGCTGGAAGGAGGCCGAGTATGAGGTCGTCCGTGACGCCAGCGACAACTGCATCACAGTCTGCAACATGGAGAACTTCGATCCTCTTGGTGTACACACTGGTGACAGTATCGTTGTCTCGCCAAGTCAGACATTCAGCGACGAGGAATACCACATGCTCCGATCTGCGTCCATCAAGATCGTCCGTCATTTGGGAGTCGTTGGCGAGTGCAATGTGCAATACTGCCTACAGCCTGATGGCCTCGACTACAGGGTCATCGAAGTCAACGCCCGTCTCTCTCGTTCATCTGCATTGGCATCCAAGGCAACTGGATACCCTCTGGCGTACACTGCAGCAAAGATCGGTCTCGGACACACCCTCCCCGAGCTGCCCAACGCCGTCACTAAGACCACCACTGCAAACTTTGAACCCTCTTTGGATTATGTCGTCACCAAGATGCCTCGATGGGATCTTAGCAAGTTCCAGAACGTCAAGCGCGACATCGGCAGTTCCATGAAGTCAGTCGGTGAGGTTATGGCCATCGGTCGCACGTTCGAGGAGTCATTCCAGAAGGCTTGCCGTCAAGTCGACCCCAAGTACCTTGGGTTCCAGGGCGAGAAGTACGGAGAGAACCTTGACGAGGAACTCAAGAACCCCACCGATCGCCGATGGCTTGCCGTTGGTCAGGCGCTGTTCCACGAAGGCTACACTGTCGACAGGGTTCATGATTTGACCAAGATTGACAAGTGGTTCTTGCACAAGCTTCAGAACATCGTCGACCTCACACATGAGCTTGAGGAGATAGGCAGCTTGTTCGGACTCAAGAAGGAGATTATCCTCAAGGCCAAGAAGCTCGGTTTCTCTGACAAGCAGATCGCTAAGGCTGTCAACAGCACTGAAGACGAGGTCCGCGCACGCAGGAAGAGCTTTGGTATTAAGCCATGGGTCAAGAAGATCGATACTCTGGCTGCTGAGTTCCCTGCGGACACTAACTATCTTTACGTGAGTATATTCTTCTTTACGGTGGTTCTGCAAGGCCTGAGAGCTCTCGCGGAATCGAGGTTTAAAATCCCGAGACCTGCGACAACCTCCAGGGCCTTTCATTGCCATTGTGGTAATCTCTTTTCGCTCCCTTGTAGTCGCTAACATATAGTCTTAGACAACCTACAACGCCTCGTCTCACGACGTCACCTTCGACGACCATGGCGTTCTTGTCCTTGGAAGCGGTGTTTACAGGATCGGAAGCTCAGTCGAATTCGATTGGTGTGCTGTCAACGCTACCCGCTCCCTCAACGCCCTCGGAAAGAAGACTGTCATGATCAACTACAACCCTGAGACATACTCTGTAAGTAGCATCAATGCCTCCACTGAATCTTGACTAACATGTGTTCAGACCGACTTCGACGTTGCCGACAAGCTGTACTTCGAGGAGCTTAGCTACGAGCGTGTCATGGATATCTACGAGTTGGAGACTGCTAGCGGAGTTGTTGTTTCTGTCGGTGGTCAACTTCCTCAGAACATTGCTCTTAAGCTTCAAGAGTCTGGAAAGGCCAAGGTCCTTGGAACTGATCCTCACGACATTGACAAGGCCGAAGATCGCCACAAGTTCTCTTCTATCTTGGATTCAATCGGTGTTGACCAGCCCGCCTGGAAGGAGCTTACCTCATACGAGGATGCGAAGAAGTTCGCAAACTCTGTTGGCTACCCAGTTCTTGTTCGCCCATCGTATGTCCTGTCAGGTGCTGCCATGACTGTCATCCGCGGTGAGGATGAGCTGAAGGAGAAGCTTCTTGCTGCTTCCAACGTCTCGCCCGACCACCCAGTCGTCATCACTCAGTTCATCGACGGCGCCCAAGAGATCGACTGCGACGCTGTTGCTTCCAACGGAAACGTTCTTGTCCACGCTGTCAGTGAGCACGTCGAGAACGCCGGTGTTCACTCCGGAGACGCGACCTTGGTGCTTCCCCCTGTCAACCTCGACAAGCGCATCCAAGAGCGTGTCAAGGAGATCGCGGACAAGGTCGCCAAGGCTTGGAACATCACTGGTCCCTTCAACATGCAGATCATCAAGGAGGAGGTTGAGGGCTCTGAGCCCAACCTCAAGGTCATTGAGTGCAACCTACGTGCCTCTCGATCCTTCCCCTTCGTCAGCAAGGTCCTTGGTACCAACTTCATAGAAGTTGCCACTAAGGCCCTCGTTGGTCGCGACGTGCCTGAACCAACTGACCTTATGAGCGTCGAGAGGAACTACCTCGCCACCAAGGTTCCCCAATTCTCCTGGACCAGGCTGGCGGGTGCTGACCCCTACCTTGGCGTTGAGATGTCATCCACTGGTGAAATGGCCTGCTTCGGTAAGGACCTCATTGAGGCCTACTGGGCTTCCGCGCAGTCACAGATGAACTTCCGCCTTCCCCAGCCTGGTGAGGGTCTTCTTTTCGGTGGTGATGTCACACCTGGTTCGCTCCACTCCAACTCTCTGATTCAGATCGCCAAGTACGTACACGCACTGGGCTACAGATTCCTTGCTGCCAACAAGGACGTAAAGGAACTTCTGGAGAAGAACACCGAAGGTATTAGTGTTGAGGTCATTGAGTTCCCTAAGGATGACAAGAGGAAACTCCGTGAGGTGTTCGAGAAGAACGACATCCGTGGCTGCTTCAACTTGGCCAAGTACAGGGCGAGCGGTCTGTTCGACGAGGACTACGTAATGAGGAGGAACGCAGTCGACTTTGGTGTACCGCTATTCATGGAACCCAAGGTGAGTCGACGAAACCCGTCGTCAATGATTTGAAAAGCTAACGTCAACGTAGACTGCCGTTCTGTTCGCCCAATGTATGAGCGAGAAGCTGCCCAAGAAGGAAGGTATCCCCAGTGAAGTCAGGTCATGGAGCGACTTCGTTGGCGGTCGGCCATTGTAGACGAGTGTAATCTATTGGATAGGGTTCGGTATCTTGCCGAGAAAAGAAGTATTCATTACAGGAGATATACCCAAATGTAGGGTCAGGTCGGGTCAAGATCTAGGAAAGGAAGGATCAGGATGAAGATTATGTTCTCATGTGTATAGCGTTTCCAGCTCATGACCAACTGTATCGGTAGGTCGGCGGAGTAGGGTCACTTCCTTTTACTTTCAGTTTGCTTGAAAAGTTTACCGCTCATGTGGCTAGGTACTCAAGTATACGTATAGTTCTACTCTATTCCGCTGGCGCTTGCAAATGTTGTGTCTTATTATGTGTTGTGAAAGTATCGCGCCGTTGGATAGTCCTTCGCGCTCTTATCAAAGCTCGTTCTCATCTCGCAGACGATTGATACTCTACTGGGAACCTTTCTCCGGCATCGTCTTCCAGAGTGTGGATGGAGTACTCGACCTCAGATCAACAATGATACCATACTACAAGAATAAACGGATTGATTGAGTCTATATATGCGTCTGTACCTAGCAGACCAACATGACTGCTACATTGCATGTGCGTTCAATAGCACCAACTAACCTATCACTTTCCAAGGCGTCGTAGCCACGACCCCTAAATATAGTAAAGTTCAGACCGAGCAGCGCCAAACCAACGCCATGCCGGGTGATATCAATATGCAATGAGATATAACGCCCCAATACTTGCAAATTTGTGTTCGCCAAAAACTATGCATATCATCGTGACCGTTGTCATCGTAAGTTGTTTAGACGCGAATACCCGCTCCAGAACCCCATCGTAGCTTCCGCAGACCTAGGCCAGTGCCTTTGATGCCTGCAGCTGCTTCTTTACCACAGCGTCCGGCCTCGGAACCTGCTGCACCGATCTGACCCATAGCCTCAGCATGGCCTGCCTCCTTGCCCACGACATAACCAGCCGAGAAGCCGATGGCACTGACAAGGACCACGACGCCGGCGCTAACTACCCAAGTAAGCAGGGTCGGACTGATCTCCTCGATCATCATCGGGCTTGTCTTGCGTGCTTTCTTGGCAATGCGGCGGTCTTTGCTACTGCTACGCACACCAGCTACCGGCGGACTCACTTTGCGCTTGGGCTTCTCTGAAGGACTGCTGCTAGTACTGCATGGAGACGATGCCGTCTCCTCGGATATGTTGCCCAGCGCTACAGATTCTGGGACCATGCGTAGGGAGCTCGGATCGACCCGAGTGGATGAGGGAGGGTTCGCGCGTGGTTGACCCGGCTTCGGAAGACCTCGCACAGCAGCGGCAGCGGAGAGCAAAGTAGACAGGCTAGCACGGAGGGCCTCATCATGATCGGGCTGATAATTGGGGGCGATGGCATTGTAAGGATGATGCTGTGGGTACGAGTGCTGTCGTTGTCCTGCTGGCCTCACGTTCCTGCGAGGCGTGTACAAAGTGCCAGACTGCGATCGGATGGCTTGTTGGTTGTTCGGGTGTGAAAAGGCGTTCGGTCGTGGCTGAAACTCTCGCCTCGAGGAACGAGGATAGTTGACGGCCGTCGCATTCTCATCGTCGTCGTCCTCCTCCCTCTCAGACATAGTCTCTGAAGATGCAACAGACTGTGGATGTCTCAGAGGTGATGGGCCGATGGCCTCGTTGGAAGATGTCATGACCCTATCCGACTCGCTTTCACTCTCTTCATACTCCTCCTGGCTACTATTGCCTCCTGCCGTGACCCTGTGCCCAGTTCCTATGGAGAACTGACCGCCACCTCGTGAGCGTCTGTTCTGCCGCCTGTGCGCGTTGGAGTCGTGCTGTACCGTGAGTCCTGTTGTGATGATCTCGTCGGTCGCAGACGATAGGGAGGTTGAAGAAGGCGCCGATGCAAGATCGATCCATGACTCTGTAAGCTACGTAAGCTCATACTCAATAGACAGATGCATGTGAGTAGAAAACGGGATGGATCATACCTTCTGAGCGCTGCCTCGAGGACGAAGCGATATGGCGCGACGGAGGCATGGCTTGGTCCTGATGGTGCGTATCTTCGGCTCCTATAGTTTGTCTGCCTGCTCGCGGTGGACGATGATCATGCATCGCACCCTGACCTCAGAAACTCGAGTCGTGACAAGAGCGCTGCAATCTTGGACCTTCGGCGATAGTCCTTATATCTTCGGACCCTAGGTTGACCGGACGTGGGGAGTATGCGCTCAAGTGGAGCCCAAGGGCCGTTCCGACTTCGGTTCTTTGTTTGGACTGGCGATGCTGGAGAATCCTGATGGAAGCAAGAAAGACCAGCGCAGCTCTGAAACAGCTTATCGGCGCCCAGAAACAGGAAGTGGAACTGAAAGCCGACCCGATCCTGTCGCTGGGTCGCTGCGAGTCGCAGTTGGAGATAAGACTAAGGCCGCGAGCGAGCTGACGCTATGTAGACTGGCTCCCCAACTTGCGCACGGCCAGGGTCTAGGCGTGATGACGTTTCTGGGGAAGGGAGAGAAGCGCAGATCGGGGTTGTCGCTCTGGGCGGGGTACGAAGGAACACGACCGAAAGCGAGAAATGGAGGAGGAAGACAGACAAGTTGGTGTAAGAAGGCTGTCTCGGGGTTGCAGATGAGGAAAGTAGACGAATGTTCGTTCCTGGCCCCGTGTCCCGTGTACTCACTGGCGTATGACCATTGGCGATAGGTGTGGGAAATGGACGAATCAGGCCTCGCTCACTCCCTTTCTGTCTGAGGCTGGCGAGTCTAGACGTGCTCACCTGCCCTTGTACAAGACATGCGCATGTATCTTCTGAGCTTATCTACCTTGTGGTCTGCCGTCTGCAAGACATGGTCGCGTACCATTGTCTATCCGTACGACGCAGGATCATACGAATGCTCGTTCAGATACAGTATTACTCCACTTACCTCGAGGCTTGTTTACAACACGCCATCTATCACGTCATTATCCAGCATGTCAAGCGAGTCGAGCTGCGCCACGTATGTTTTGTTCTTCTCGTTCTTGGTGGGGATGGAAAGGGAAAATGGGCCTTTTACAAGAGATACCGCATCCCCAGATACCTTACATCCTGGCTCACCACCATCGGCTTGATCTGCCTCTTCCTGATCATGCAGACTGCCACTAAAGTCTGTAGTATCTCACATGCTTAGTGTAGACAACTGGGGGGACCTTGCAACAATAGTAGTACTCCTACGAATAAAAATGCAAGCACATCGTCCGTCTCGATACCAGCTCACCGAAAGTCAATTTCGTATGGTACAGGCACAGAACACCGACTCCGATCCATGCAGAAATCATGTCACCTCACGTTGCGGTACATCCCCCTCTACTGCGTGCGGGTATTATAACAAAATCATAAGCCGAACCGCAAGCTTATAGGATATCCAAAATATGTCAGAAATACGTTCCAGTTCATCTAAACCATGCCTCCCCTTAGTTCATGAATGCCCTAGTTCTTCTTCTTCTCATCCTTCTTCTCGTCTTTCTTAGTCCTACTCTTGAAAAAGTCTGAAATACCGTCTTTGAATTTCTCCCAAGGTGTACGGTTCAGGTGGTTGCTGAGTTGGCGGTACTTGTACATCTCAGCCCAGCAGTCGCGACCCCACTCGCAGCCAGCCATGTTGACCAAAAAGTCACGATCTTGTTCTTGGTAGTGAATGTCGGGGTTGTCGCCGTTCTCGCCACATGCGCCTGGTGGGAAACTCATAATCTGGCGCTGCTGAATGAAGGCAACATGGGGCCTAATCCAGGGCTGGTTCTGGTACATGTATTCAAAAGCATCCTGCTCTTTGTGCTCCCACTCCATGTGCTTTTGTTCGTAGCCAACAGGATCCCACCAGATGTCAAGCAGTCTGTCGGTCCACACGCTTCGTTTGACCATGAAGGAGCCCAAGTTGAAACCACCACAGTCCTGAGGTAGCAACATGTTGACAGAGTCGACCTTGCCATCTCCCACGGGCGAGCGTGTTTCGGGGTCGAGGTATTCGTCGGTCAGAGGATGTGTGATGTTGAGGGGATTGTATACGTTGATGTCGCGATATGTCACGTCTTGTAGTTGTTTGAAGACGTGCTTTTGGAGAGAGTAGGTCGGCTCCATGATGAAGGTGTTTGTGTCAAGCCACCAGAACCTGACGCACGTTAGCTTTGCGGACATGACATGCACCGAACACTTACCATTCAGCATGTGGGTATTTCCGCATAGCGTTGCGAATGGTGTCAACCTTCTCCCAGCTTTCTCTCCATTCGTGCGCATAACGCTTCTTGGTGCTCATGTCGACAATTTCCAATTCGTAGCCCCAGTTCTTGGTGTACTTCTTCTTGTTCTTGACACTGTCACGTTCGATGGCCCACTCGCGGGGGCCCTTCCATTCCATAACACCTCCACCTTGGTTCGCTGCGAGTATGACGACATATTTGCTGCCGCCGCCGAACCATGCGGACCGTCTGTACATGCGACGTAAGGCTACAGTTGTCAATACCCGTTGCCATACGAGGAATCAGAGAGCATAACAACTTACGTGTGTTTGAATTGTAGAAAATGAAGAAGAATACAACGAACAAGACCAACGCGACTCGCTTCCGCAGACGCCATACTGTCCAGGCTATGGCATTCAGGAAGCGCATGACTTTGTTTTGGGGCCGTCCGCGACCTAGCTTCTCCTTGTCGCCGTGGTTGAAGGGCAGGCTTGTAGATATCCTGCGAAAGTGCTTGCCAAAGAAACCTTGGTTTCTCGGGGTGAAGGCGGGATATCCCTTGACCTCAGCACTCCGCGCTTGAGCGGATGCCCAGGTAACATTGTGTGAAGAAGAGCCATTCGCATATGGACGGGTGCGCCCGCCATTGTAGTCTGGAGCATTCAGGCCCGGACTCGACCACCCCCCAGGCTGTGGGGAAGGCGATCTTGACATTTCGAAGGCGCCCGGGGTGCCAGGAATCGAGGGTAAGGCTTCGCCCAGCGAGCGGCCGTGAAGACCGCTGGTTGTGCCTAGCCTGCTTCGCGACTCTGCACTATCCGGAAGATTGATATTATTCGGCGGCAGTTGCCGTGCAGCGGAGGAGCGCCTCCTGCGTTGGCCAGCGGAAGCGGAGAAGGAGGATTGGGAAGCCAGCGTGACTTTGTCGGCGTGCAAAGGGCCGCGTGGATTAAGAGGAAGGAGGCCGGCGTGTGGCTCGCGGCGATAAGACGGTCAGCTGCAGTTGCCGACGTGGTTCGACGGTAGCTCTGATATTACTGAGGACAGCTGGAACGGCAGGAGCAAGGCGGTTGCACTGGGGGCGCAAGGGAGCGTCGGGGAGGATGCCGTGGAACGTCGAAACCGCGTCTCTTCAATTGGCTATGGGCAAAACGAGAGTCTGGAAACGATATACTACTACAGCTCGTCAGGCTTCGTTGTCGGAAAGGAGCTGGCGATAAACCAATTTGGGTCTATGCCAAGAGACCCAAAAGGAGTGGAACTAGTGCTGGCTCACATCTCCACTATTCCACTATCGTATTGAATGCTCCATGTACGAGTTTGTGACGCTCAATGGGGGCTGGACGACAACGCATAGCGCTGATAGACAGCCGTGGCATCGTGTGGTGATATTGATACTTCGTATTCGGATGGCTGAACCGACATCGCTAGCAGGTATACGGATGACTTTGATAACGGCGGTCATGAGTTGTTGTTGTTATTGTACGCCTACCAGCTCCAGATGCAGCTTCTGGTGTTCCTCAGCTACCACAGGCAGATTGCAGTGTGGTTGCATGTCTATGGATGTCTTAATAGGATAGATGCGAACGCGTGGTCGCAGCTTCGGCGGACCAGACTGTGCACCCTTGAGCAATCAATGGCCGCCTGGCCATAGACATCGCAGAGAGACAAGCACGTCACTACATGCTATACTGTCTGAGTGTGCGCAACTCAGAGCCTTTGTGAGTGATTACAGGTCGGCTTCTACAAAGTGGTGGTACATGGAACTCAAAACACCAAACAGCTGTTTGACCAAACACCTTTGACTCAATCTCCGTGAGTTTGCCCTTGCCATTACTGACTCCCTTCTCATAGGATCAGGAAGGGCATTCCAACGACATTTATACAATCTTCCACCAAAGAGTAGACAGGGGAATTGTCGGCGCATACAGACCGCAAGCTAGCGCCATCTTGGCAGCGCCTTTCTCGTCCAATTATTGGTGGCCGCACTGATTGATTTGGCGCTTGAGTTACGTCGTCCTCTCCTCTGACTGGCTCACCTCAACATTCACTAGACACGACATCCAGCTATGCCTCTGGAGCGTCTCAGATCTTGCATAGGGTTGTACATTTCCAGCCCAGCGAATCCAGGGCGGTTACTGAGCCTCAAGCCTGGAATCATGGCGCTCGATATGAAGCAGATCCACCTGGTGGCTCCAATCACCTTCACTCGGGACCCGTTGACAAGGCCTGTTGCGACCAGCACGCTTTGACTCATCCGTTCGTGGCCGGCGGTTCTGGCAGATTAGAGGCTAGAGTAAAAAGTCTAGGTGAAGGAGCTATGCACTATGCGGTATGGCAGTGGTTTGCCTGGTAGGCGGCAGGGCCATCGACGGCCATGTAAAGATCTGGGGTCGTGTGTCCGACCAAGAGCCTCACCATTCTCCTTTTGATCCGCCTTTACCGTCCTCCGTACCTCTTTATCACTCTCTTTTTCCGTTCTTGTTGTTGCTTTATGCCGTTTTTCTCAATTTGTTTTTCTATGGTCACGTAATACATTTCGGGCCCCGCAACACATCTACACAATAGCACGAACAATAGCACCGCCACATAACTGTCTCAGTTTCAGCACTAGGCCCATATCGAGACAATTCATTATCGCGGCGATCTTCTTTGAAGACACAGCTGTGTCGTCCCCCCACCTGCTTCAATCTTGGTAGCCCACGGACGGAAGACACGGACGGACAGGGTCAACCATGAATTACACTAGGAGAGACATGTACGGCCAGCAGCCACCACTTACGTCGTTTTCGAGATCAACATTTAATACCGCATACCAAACGGATGGCGAAGCATACGCACACGACCCGCATACCGATTCAGACGAACAGATATCGGTACACTTCAATGACGGCTTTGAGGAAAGTCGGAACCTAGACAGATCAACCTTCGACACCGAGACCTACGTTGACTCACAGCGAGTAACTTCAAGACAGAACTCGCGATCCTTTGCAGGACGCGTCTCGAGGCAAAAAAGTCGGAGGCGAGAGCTTCTGGGAAGGCCGGCGAAACCTGGCATCACTGTTGATACGAGTTTCACAAGGCATAGAGGCACCGAACCTCATCAGGTGTTTCCACATGGAGCAGAGAGAGGCTCCGGGTCTGTTCGGAGGTCGCCGTGGTTCGGTTTAGGACGGTCTTCGACCAGGAACAAGGGCTTGGGTATCACCAAAGGTACACCTCAACCAGACACTACACATCGGAAGAAGCCTAGCATCGACCGGAGCGAAGCTGACACCGCTATTTCCATGACCCCAGGGAGCAAATCGTGGCAGGAGATTTCGCCTTGGGACCGACGCATACCAATTGGAATATCCGTCCCGACTGACAGCATCTCCGACTTTAGTACGCTTCAAGCCAGTCGGCATCGTGCTGGCAGTGACTCTACTCTTGTAACCCCAAGTATTATCATCACTCCTGCAGCAGTAAAGTCGGTTTGGTCTCCAGATACGCCCTTTACAGAATCCGATTACACACCCAGCATCTACTCTCGTTACCAATCGACCTTTGCGAACTCCAACGTTCCTCCAGTTCCGGCTTTACCTGCTGGTATGTCACAGGCACCAGGCGCCGATACTGCCAGAGATACACAAGGAGCGACTGGTCACGCCAGGAACGACACCCTAGATTCAGCAGGGACTGCCTTTGAGGAAGACGATGACTCTAAAAGGAAGGATCGTATCATGTCCACCAGTACTGTCTTCGAAGAGGATGAGACACCTCTAAGAGAGAGGACTGTGGAGAACTCTTTGGCTATCGATACTTCCATGGTGCCCACTCCACGGCGATCACAAGGATGGTGGAATGTCATTACCACCCCGTTCGTCATGACACCGAAATCGTCGACGTGGACCGAACCCGGGCGTGATGGCGATAGAACACCAGACGTGCCGATAGTACCTCTCCAATATGGTACACGCAAGAGAGAAGAGTCGATCCCTCTTTCCAAAGGACCAGATAACACAGCGGTTACAGTTTCCAGTGTTTCATCACAGAGAGATTCAGAAAAGGTGGTGTTCCACCCAACTCCAGAACCAGCATCTGACCCTCATCGCGGCATCACATCCCCTCTTTCTACCATGTCGGCTTCCCCAGTTGTGGGTACAGCGGCTATTGGAACCGTCTTGATGCCTCGTCAGGTCGAGGAGCCACGACAGATCAACGTCAACATTGAGTTGCAAGATAGGCGGCCAATTGCGGACAGCTACTCCGTTCGCGCTAATTATCCACCACCTTCACAGCATATGCACACGTCAGCGCCAGCACCGCAAGTTAAGAGCGGAGCTTCTCCACCAACAAATGCCAACACCTCGCAGCAGAGCTTGCCAGTATTTGCTCCGCCACCCAAATTCGCCCAAAAAAGCTCGCACTGGAGCTACGATAACGTCAGCCGTTCCAGCTCACAAGCTTCTTCTCCCAACCTCAAAGGGGGAAAGAAGCACCGCAAAGTCTGCGATATGATGAGTATTTGGCCGTTCGGAAAGAAAAGAAGCTCAAAACCCCAGGGTGCTGAGAAGGAGAAGAAAAAGAAAAGAGGTATCTGTTTCTGGAGTTGCTGTTGTTGTCTGATTTTTTTCATACTACTGGCAATCATCATCCCCGTAGTTGTAGTACTTACGAGGAGGGGAAACGACAACAATGACAACAAGCCAACGCCGACTCAACCCAGCGCAGACGTCGGTAGCCAGTGGCTCAACCTCACAGACTACCCTCCCATACCTACCGGTATCTTGACCATCGCTCAACCAGAGGCAGTAGAGGAAGAAAGTGGTTGTGTTGCACCAACTACGTTGTGGAGCTGTGCGCTGCCGAAAGAACTTCAGCAGTCCGTCGCGCCCAACAAACCCGACCAGCCGAACTTCAAAGTCGAAATCACGTTCGAAAATGGAAGTTCAGCTGAACTACCAAAGTCTCAACGCGTAAAGAGAGCCATGAATCCAGTCTCAGCCGGTGCCTTTGTTCGGTCATTGTTGCATGCACGTGCCGCAGCTTCGCCCTCTCCCGCGCCTCCATCAACTACCGATATGAGTTTCCTAGGACAAACTACAGACGGAAATTCCGCGCCCTTTGAGGGCGAAGATACTGGCTTGTTCATCAGCATACAGGATCCCACCGTTAGCGTGTCGCGAATGACGAAGCGTGCCGATGCGAACGATCCAACGAACATCACTGCAGTGATCCCACCACCGATGTTGGCTTCTGATGGAACTGCTGCGCCTGCAAACTTGTTGCCTTTTCCATCTGCGCAGCCACTACGATTATACAATCGCGGTAAAGATGATGAGCACTATGGCTTCTACAACTATTTCGACCGTTCAATCTTCTTGAAGCAAATCAACGGCACCAACCGTGGCGGCAACCCTGCAGATGTCGACGGAGGAAGTACAAAGGACGCTGCCAAACTGAGGTGTACATACTCACAGACACGTTTTCTGGTGCAGATCTGGACTCGCAGCAAAGAAAGCAAGACACTGTTGCAGCGTTCAACTTCGGACAACTCGAACGTATTCAAGCGGCCAGGCACCTTTCCGTACCCAGTTACCGTCACCATAGACCGTCACGGCGGCGATCCAGCGAAAAAGAACCTATATTGCTACGAGATGGAGGACGATGGGTCAATCAAAGACGAAGAATCGAAGAAGTCATTCCAGTTTGAAGACCGCGGGTTCGGAGGCAACCTTGTCAAAGGCACGCAGGGACAAGGAAGTGTCAGCGGACCCATCGACGGTGGGACTGGCGGCTGCCGGTGCCAATGGCAGAACTGGTTGAGTTGAGGCTCCACCCGTTTTGGATTCTAGCGACTATTTTTCCTTGTGTTGCATGAACATCTCCAGATTGCTGGAATTTCGCATAGCGTTTGGTCTTTTGCGCATGAATGATACAGCGCCCTCTCATGTCTATCACCTTTGTTGCATATAAGAAAAAGTGGCTTCCCTTCTCGGCGACATGATTGAGTTCACTGATAATACTCACCCACTGGATGGCACTCTTGTATAAATATATATATATATATACCTAGACTCGATAGTCCTAGCTAACACTTACTGATATCAATTACTCAGCACTGGCCCCTCCACGTGAAATCTATGAATCGTGAGCGTCTCAAACTGCCGCTAGGCTCAAGTGTAGTCATGGTATGTGTTTGGTCCACATGCGGCTCGGCGAGTCCATTTGAGGGAGTGTGGATATCGTGCAGTGCCGTCGGATGTTACCGTGGCTTCTCCGCTGACATCCCCCGGGCCCATTTGTTCAGTCAGGTCAAATAGTGGATATCAAACATAGACCTAGGGAGTAGTACTCGTGGGCGAAATCGAGGCATGAAGAGCAATCAAGCGAGCGATGATACAAAGGCGTGTTTCTCGGTTCTTGTAATGCAAGATCAGAGATGGCCTTATCGTACAGGATCAAGGTATCCCCTTTATGCTCCCGATACCGCCATCGTGGCAGTTGTTCGAGATTGTCCAAGGAGCGGAGACGAAGCTCGGGATGTGGCAGTATTGCACTTGTAGTTCCACTTCAACAGTGCATAGCAGAGATTTCCTCGGACATGTGTTTATTGAACGGCAACAAGCAAGCAGCGCCCCTGTTTGTCTGACATGCTCGGAGATAATGAGCACCATGTCACCGTAGCAGCATTATTGGTGGTGTTGAGGGGGACATGGGACGATGGCAGCGGACGAAGTGTGGATACTCGGCAGAATCAACGAGGATGGATGAGGCTAAGCACCGTAGCAGCCGTGCACGTCCCTCCTTGGCCCAGACTCTCGGACCCCGCCATATCCATTGCCTCGCCCACGTTCTCTGTTGGGCTCTCTGATTGGCTCCTTGAGACTTCATCCTTCAAAGGCCTTTCATCGCCTCGTACATCCAAACAAGTGGCGACGCGGCAGGAATGCGTCAATGGCGTAGCAGGGCTGGGCAACTGATCTGTTGCCATGCCTCTTGATCGTAGCTTGGTATGCTTGTGCAAGCCCTAGAAGGCTTATTAAAAACGTCATAGCTCCATCAGCTATCACGAATAGTACGTTGAAAAGACATAAATCTGGAGAAAGGTCCACGGCGCAAGAACTCGGATTTGGCGACTACGGGGCAGAGAGCGAGGAGTAGAGTAGATGCAGTCGCTCTCGGCCCAATTAGAGGGTGCTGCTTGTGCCGAAAAGGCTGGGATTTGCTGTCGCGTGAGCTCCTTCCAGACTGGGTGGGGCTTTCAAACCTCTAGTATCCTCGCGTCCACAGTAACGTTATGCCCCCGCCGGAAGCGACGGTCTGTACACTAGAATTTTCTTCGCATCCTTGGACCCTTATATAACCTGTAGCTCGTCGGCTTGTGCGAAATGCTCAACTTTGTTCACTCAAGTTCGCGCTCCCTGTGCGCCTCTGCCTCATCTTTTCCGCTCGGCTGAACCTGGGTGGCTACCTCTCTGACCCTCAATTCCTACGCACCGGGCTTTTGCGGCAGCCCTTTGGAACAGAAGAACGCACCACAAGCAGCTCGAGGCGTGTGTCCATCACCAATCTGTGCATACCATATCGGAAAGTTCGTCATCGGGCCGCCCGGCTATTACTAGCATCTGGCATCGCGTCGATTTGCAGATCCCATCGACCACTCAGAAGCCACCCTATCGAACGTGCTACTGTTCTGCATTGTGCGTGGAATTACTTGCGCAACCCACATCATCAAACGATTGTAATATCCGTGGGATAATCCGCCGCCTCGGATTAGCATCAAAGCGCATATAAGCTTCGCCTAGGACCCGCGGCTCTGGGCAACGCTTTTTCCAGCCATTCCATTATCAGCATATAACAACGAGTCCGGCCTAGCCCTCGTTGTACAGTTGTTACTATGGCGAATTCTCACGAACCTACGCCACCATCCCTCCGGGATTATGGTGTTGCTGCACCCCATGGCCCCAACATGACCGGCGAGCACCAAGCTACTCAGGACATTGACATCCGTAACGACATGAGCGCGAACGAGTCTAATGTGTTTCATGCCTTGCTTCACCCCGACGACCTTTACAATGCCAACGGCACCTACTGGGCAGACATGCCACTGGGCCAACGGGTCAAATTCATTGGACAAGTCGACAAAGCTGAAGCGAAAGCTGAAGCAACCTACTTCTGGGACATGTTCAAGAAAGACCCACTTGCGCCTTTTGGTCACTACTTCCGAACCTGTGTAATCCCTGGTATGGGTCTTGGTCTCGAGGGGTAAGTCGAAACATCTCATCGCTCAATTCTTCGCTAACATGAATCTAGTTACGTTCTGTTCTCCATTGGTAACGTCAGACCTCTTCTGCAGGCTGCCTTCCCAGCATGCTGGGGTAAGCACGAGATTTGCGATGAAACCTGGCTACAGGCTATTGACTACCTCGAGATTTGCGGTATCATTGTTGGTCAGATCCTCGTTGGTATTGTTGGTGATTGGCTCGGCCGCCGCTTCGGCCTTATCCAAGATGCTGTTATCATGTTCGTCGGTCTCCTCATGCTCACTGCTGCCTGGGGTGTCACCCAGAACGGATGGGTCATCTGCTACGTCTGGGCTCTATTCTTCTACGGTATCGGCGTTGGAGGCGAGTACCCCATGACTGCGACTGCTGGTATGGAGAACGCTGTCGGCTCCGGAAAAGTCTCTACCAAGGACGATCGTCTTCACCGTGGCAGGAAAGTTACCAGTGCTTTCCTGATGCAAGGTTGGGGACAATTCTTCAACCAGGTCATCCTGATCATCTTGCTCCTCATCTTCCACGGCGGATCATCCCCCCCGTACTCGAAGACCTTGGCTCAATGGACTTACCGTGTCTCCTTCGCCATTCCTGCTGTCGGTACACTCTGGCTCGTCTACTTCCGTTACTACAAGATGAAATCGGCTTCGAGGCAGCTGGCGCTTTCCAAGAAGAAGTCGAACGTTACCGGCTACGACATTCAGTCTTTGAAACTTACCTTTACATACTTTGGACCCCGTCTTCTGGCTACTGCTGGCGCTTGGTTTGCCAACGACGTTTTCTTCTACGGCAACAAGCTTTTCCAGAACGAATTCATCAGCATTATTACGCCTGGCAACAAGTCTGTCATGACCGGCTGGCTGTATAACTTGATCAACGTCGGTGTATCGCTTTGTGGCTACTACCTCGCTTCCTTGCTTATCGACAACAAGCTTTACGGGCGCAAATGGATGATGATCGTCGGTTTCCTGGCTGACTTTGTTCTCTTCATCATCCCCGGTTTCGCTCTGGACTACTTCACGTCGCCTGAGAACATTCACGGTTTCCAAGCTATGTACTTCTTGTCCTCGTTCTTCAACCAATTCGGCCCCAACAGTGTCACTTTCCTTGTCGCTGCCGAGGTCTTCCCTACACCGGTCCGCGCCACCGCTCACGGTTTCAGTGCTGCTTGCGGTAAGGCTGGTGCCCTACTCGCCGCCGTCCTGTACAACTACATCGACACTCAGACCAAGTTCTACTTTGTTCCCTGGTTTGGTCTTGCTGGTGCTCTCCTTACTCTACTCTTCCTTCCAGACACGACCGGTCTGGATCTCAAGGAGCAAGAGCGTCGCTGGGCATACATTCGAGCGGGCAAAGAGCACGACTACCACGGTATTGCCATCCACTGGAAGCACCTGTCCTGGTGGGAGCGCTTCCGTGGCCAGCACAAGGATTACGACGCCAAGCTCGACTACGAGCAGAAGATTACCGAGATGCGCGCAGAGTGGCTCGAACGCCAGCAACACAAGTTCTCTGAGAAGAACGGCTGGGAAGGTGCTGACCCTGACGAGGACGACCACCTTGATGTACACAACTACTTCAAGCGCACCACACCCGGCTCGCCAAAGGGCCCTGAGCCTATGATGGCGCCTAAGTCTGCGTCGGAAAGCGACTCGGCGGATGAGATTACGAGGGAGAAGAATGGACAGCTCTAGTGGAGCTATGAACCAGATGTTCATTGTCGATATTTAGGTAAAAAAATTAATTGTTAGCGACATCGTTCTTTATAGCATTACAACGGCGTTTTCATTGTCTCGCGCTCGACGCAGAGGCTGTACTATGACACAGATAATGAAGATCGTTATGACAAGTACTTTGATCTATCCAGACCTTTCCTGTTCCTGTCGTGAGTTGTTGAGTTGCTGAGACTTGTCAATGTATTGTTGAACTGGGTCAAAAGCAATACGATATAGCTAAGCTTCGCAGACTACGGACAGTAACGTGCAGCTGCGTTGTCCGGGTTCAGCATACGTACATAATATTATGCACGCCAGTCTTATGCACAAAAGGCGTATGCAGTTGATTGATCCGGCTAACAGAGAAGCCCTCATCGCTTAGCCCCGGGCAAACCTAATCAACAGCCTGAGGTTTCGCAATGAGCGAGCACCACAGCAAGGCAGCCGCGTACCTGCAACTGGTGGCGCGGTCAAAAGAACTTTACCGGTAACTTTCCTAGATTTCGGCACACAGGACGTTTCAGCGGTCAGCCATGGTGGCAGGAGCAGCTGGGAAGGTTGGTAGCCGGGGCAACAATCACCCACCCGCTTTTTCTCCATGATGCGCGGACAGTTCTTGCGGTGACAGATGGTTGACTTTGGCCGCGGCACTACTAGGGCAGCTTGGGAACCGCAGAAAAGTCTGGGTGTTGTGTGTGGTACTGCAGCTGTACATATCGGACCTGCGCAAGTGCAGCATGCTAGATGCAAGTCGTAGCGTCGGACAGACAGGGTGGGAGGAACATTCTTGGAGCTCTCGGCTTTTCCGCCGAACATGTACGGCACAAGCGCTACACACTCCAGTGCCTTCTATCGTGAGCTGCCCGCAATCACGCCGGCCACGAATTCGCACCACATCACCGTTTGACAACGTGAGGGCAAAACGTTGGATACGAGACGGGAAGGAAGACAACGACGTCATGATCTCCTCCCCCGTGAATCGTTATCACGGCAGCGGCAAGAAATCATGCGAAACGAGATTACGAGCATGGACCTTGCTGCGAAGTCCGGAGAATGGACTGGGGTTGGCCGTGCATTTTAACCTTTTTCTTGCATGCGCCGATGTCTGAGTGTACTATCTATGTAGGTACAGATTGGATTTTGTTTGTTTCAATATATTGCGCTTGCATGGGCGGCATTCAGATTCTAGGGTTTTCGGGGATACGGCGATGGTTTCGTGTTAGTGGCGTTCTGTTGAAGCAAGGGATCATCAGGAGAGGAACATTTTTGCAGAGGCATGGATCGATTGCGCGTTAGCGAAGAGCGAAACGACGAAGAGGGACACGCGTCGCCCACGACGACGGGTATGCAAAAAAAGAACCCCAGCTGCCGAAGTTCGGTAACAATTCTGGGTGCTGTTGCTAAGGATAGTAAGAAGCAAGGAAAGAGAGGCGAACAGACGAAACACAGCCGGACAGCGATGCGCAGACAGGCTGTTGCCAACAATATTCCAAGGGCTGCATAGGGCCGCCACCTGTACCGGGCAGCGATCTACATTGGTGATGGGCAGGCTTCAGCCGATCGAATAGTGACGGACCTACCCCTGGCACTATGGTTGCTAGTGGCACGGCCGCTGGGCGGGAGGCGTTTGCTGGCGTTGCGATAAGGTGCACACAAGCGATTTGCAGTGGAGAGAGGTTGCGTGGCAGTCAAAGTCTTCACTGTTGGTTGCGTGTTTCGAGGTGGTTGTTGCTTGTGGCCGGAGCTGCAACACTCAGGTGGCGGGTTATACGTCCATGTTCGCTGTCGTGCGATGGCGAGAGACAGCCAGGCAATCAAAACGAAGCAACTCGGCGGCATTCAGCAGCGTGACAGCCTCTCCAGCAGGGGACTAGCCTCGCCCAACGGTTCGAGTGGGTTAACTTGGAAGAAAGCGGCTGAAATTCTTGGAACGATGCTTGTCCATCTGCCAATCGCAGATTGGCCTCGTGTCTGTGCGCTGGGGCTGGGTGGTTCTACTCTCGTCGAAACACACGGGCGCAAAGCCTCTCCAATAACTCCCTTTCCACGTACACAATGCACAGGGCACCATTGGGTAAGAGTGGGTCCCCCACCGCATTGCGACACAACAGCCGCAAGCCTTGCGTGTGTGTTGCCTTGCTGTCCCAGCCAAATAAATAGATCTGCTTGCGGCCTCCGTTCTGATTCTTCATCCACTCAACGCACAAACAGATTCACCCGCTCAACTCATCCAATCTACGAGTCGATCATCCAGTCGCTATCTTCAAGTCAAGTACTTCTAAGCCTCTAATACCCAAACCCCCAAACCACCACCAACACATCATCAACATGCGTTTCACCATCGCCTCCGTTGCCATCATGGCTGGTGCCGTCGCCGCTGTTCCTCAGTACAGCGTCCAGCCCATCTCTCAGATCTCCGACGGTCAGATTCAGGCTCCTCCTGCCACTAGCGCTGTTGGCTCCGCTGTCCCTCTCCCATCGCCATCTGACGTCTCCGTCCCCGCTGGTGTCACCTCTGCCCTCTCCTCCGCTGCTGACGTGACCTCTACTCGTAAGTTATCCTGTCAACCTGGTACATCAGTACGAAGCTAACAACTTCACAGTCGCCGTCACTGAGACTGCTTCCGTCACCTCGGTCGTAGTTGTCCCCACTGCTACTCCCGTTGGCCCCAGCGGCTCCCTGGTCACCCCCATCGTCGGTGGTAACTCCACTGCCTCTGCTACTGGCTCTGCTGCCGTCTCCTCCACCGCCTCATCTGAGGAGTCCGCTACCTCTGGTGTCGCTGGCAGCTCCACCGAGAGCGCCTCTGCTCCCGAGTCCACTGGTGCTGCCGCCGGCAACATGGTCTCCTTCGGTGGACTTGTCTTCGCCATCGGTGCCGCTGTATTCGCATAAGCGTCTCATCTCCACCACCAGAGCATTGGCTCTTTTTCCCTTCTTCACGATATACCAACAATCCGGTCACGATTGGGTTGCATGTTTGTTTAAAAGCAACACGGAGTAACACAGCATTAATGGTGGGGTCTTGAATTTTCAAACTTGGAAAGGCGCGAATTGGATGGGGTATGAATGAGGCATCGGATTCATGTATCCTGCCAATGCGATAATGTTCCATGGGGATGCACACACATGGTTAGGCATGCATAGATAGTTAATTACAATGAGATATTGGCCGCCGACAGGTGCCCTGATACCCATCTTTCCACTACCTGTCTCGTGAAACATTTCCACTTTCCTACATCTTTCTGATAAGCGGCAGGCAGGAGATGCTTAATCCCTGGGAGCTGAAATGTGAAAGTTCGAAACCATGCGGTCAAATGCGAAGTCTCTGGTACCTGGAACTGACAACGCCAATGCATGCAAGATAATCGCCGACCTGCCTTTCGTCTTGCAGCACTCTTTCCATCTCTCATACTGACTACGTCATGCATCTGCAAGACGACTCCTCTATTCCATTACGCGGCTTTACCAACCATTCCCCATCTTCTTACCCTCCCACAACGACGTACGTCTCTTATCGTACGCGCAACACGAGAAAGACAGCGGGCGGCCCCGAACCAACGAGCTTGTGACATTGCATTAGCTTGTCAACACTAAGAAAAACGCTACTCGAGCAAGCCACAAGCTTCGAAGCTAGAAAACCTTGTTTCAACACTTGGCGGATATTAAGCTAACCAGTCAACCACGGTGTGCGTCTCAACCATTTTTCATCGTTTTTGAACACAGCTAGAGCAAAGTAGAGGGAAATGTGCACGTGCTATGCGTGAACAACGAAAGCTCATGCTGGGTTCTAGATTTCTGTCGTCACTATCGACAGTATGGTACAATTAGGATACTTTTTTGTAAGCATGTGAAGATACCCCATGAGTTCATGTTTAGATGACCGTGGGGAACCTTTATATACATCAGTGGCCTAACATGATAAAGGGAACCTGGGAAGCTGGCCAAGTAATACATATCTTCGGGTATCATTCTCCAACTACATATGCATCAACTATCTTGATTCGACAACCTGCGTGAGCAACTGTCCAAACGTATTTAGTCCATCTTCTGCGGTAAAGATGCGCTTGGGTATCTCAAACTCGACTTCTGGCTCTTTCTTGAGGTCACGGTCTAGTTCGACATCAAGCAGCGCCGTGTATGAGTGGTCCAAGAAGTCTTCCAGGTTGTACGCCCGCTTGGTAAACTGTTCTGAAATGATCTTTGCCAGTGTCGCTACGTTAGGGTGGTAGTGCGATTGCAGTGCCTCTAGCTCCCAGACACTGCTTTCAATGGCATTTGTGAGGAGAGGATCTTGCTCTTCCATGTCAAAGGGATCGTCCATGCCCTCCTCTTCCAGCTCCTCCTGCAGAGCTGGGTCCCGGATCTCGCGGTGCATCATAAATGTGCAGGCTGGATGTTTCTTGAACATGTTGTAGGCCCAGGGTACCACGACGACCACACCGGCTGGTGGTCCATGGAGTGCTAGTCGCGAGAGACGCTTGATGAAGCTGGCAACGAGGTTTGCAGGCAGATGGGAGGAGGACATGAAAGTGTCTAGCAGGCGGAAGAAACGCGATCGGTGTTTTGAGTGCATGAGGCCATCGTCCAACAGGGAGTACAGCTTGAGGTAGAAGGATGGGTAGTCGAGGTTCTTCTCTGAGATGAGATAGTAGATTCCAGACAAAGCCAGTAGAGAGGTTGCGCCGCCCACGTTGTAGGAGTCTGTCAAGAAGTCTGACAGAATCTCAGGTTGCTGAAACCAGGGTGCAATTTGGTGAGAGAAATTGTGCAGGATAGTCTTCCGTTGCTCCTTAGAGAGACCTGTTCGCATGGTCGCTAACCATGCTGCTTGCGCCTTCTCCTTGTATGCCTGAAGAGACGGTATCGGACTCTTTCCTTGCACCTGCACGTAGAAGCTTTGGATGTCGGTCTTGGACCTGGGAACTTCGGTAAGTGTGTACAGAAGAGACAAGCTATTGGCAGCTACGAGTTGGCGCGTTGTGATGTCGAGATCGCTGTCGAGTACATCCCTGAATGCGTTAGGATAACGTCTAGCCTTTGGTGGGTATGCACTTACTTGATGGTCTGGAATGTCTGGTATCGGATATCGTCAAACTGCTTGAGGTACTTCTCGGCAAACTCGTCGCGATTCAGATCGTCGAGGGGAAGGCACAGCAATACCCGGATGAGTCTCGGCAGTGGTCCATTCTTGATCTTGTAGTCCTTGGAAGACTTTGCTTCCTCTTTGACTAATCGCATAACCAGTGTCAAGGCCACAGACTGCTTCGGGGGGTGTTCGCTGCGGAGGAAGTCGTCTAACAGGACATCGCAGAGCTCTCGGTAGCGCTCCTTCAGCCACGATACAATGACACCCTCAGCCTCGCTCATGCCCTTGCTCTTGACCATGTCGCCTGTTACGAGTAGTCGTGAGAAGACTCGGCAGAGGGCGACGGCGGCGAGTATTGGTCCTTCATTCTCGGCGTCTGTTTGTCTCGCCCGCCCCAAAAGGGTGGCAATGTTGTTGTAGTATTTCCGCGATTCGAGAATCTGTTTTTCGAGCTGTAGGATTTCGGATTGGAGATCTTCGCCGTCGTCGCTGGGTGATTTGCGCCTGGTTTTTGATTTGGATTCGCTGCGCTCGGGCTTGCTGGGATCCCTCTTCCTCTTGACACCCGACATGTTGGCGGCCTTTGTGCCCGACATAGTTTTTTCTTCTTCTTCTTCTCAGACGTGTCCCTGGGCGCGGAGTTGGAATGCTCACGAGCGCAAAAAGTTGGCCATGTCGAAAAGTGAAGGACCGGGCGAAGTTCGGCTAGCGCATCGGCGTCGGCGCTTGGCTCTTTGAGTGGACGCAGCATCACGAAAAGCTAGCTTTCGACGACGACAAAGCACCCCAACTCCCCACTCTCATCAGACAGCCATGGCCTCTCGTCTTGCAAGGAGCGCGGTCGGTGAGTAGCAGCACCCCGATGAATATGCCGTGCCATTGACCCCCGTGCTCACCCACAATAGGCGCCGCCCGTCTCCGCCCATCGCTCCCTCTCCGCGCCCTGCCCTCCATCGCCGTCCAGGCCCGCTATCAGTCCAACCTGCCCCAGGAGGACCCCAAGAAGAAGGCCCAGTCCGTCCTCGACGCGATACCCGTCCCCGGCAACAGCCCCCTCACCAAGGCCGCCGTCCTCTCCGCGGGAGCCGGTCTCAGTGTCGCTGCTATCAGCAACGAGCTCTACGTCGTCAACGAGGAGTCCATTGTCGCCCTCTCGCTCCTTACCATCTTCTGGGCCGTTGCCAAGTACGCTGGACCTGCTTGGGGAGACTATGCGCAACAGCAGGTCGACAAGATCTCGGGTATCTTGAACGCTGCCCGCCAGGACCACACCACCGCTGTCAAGCAGCGCATCGAGAGCGTCCAGGACCTCGGCGGTGTCATTGACATCACCAAGACCCTGTTCGAGGTTTCCAAGGTGCGATACTGCGATTGGGGACATGCAGGGACAGGAGACTGATGAAATTACAGGAGACCGCCCAGCTTGAGGCTCAGGCTTTCGAGCTCGAGCAGAAGACTGCCATCGCCGCCGAGGCCAAGTCTGTCCTCGACTCGTGGGTCCGCTACGAGGGCCAGGTCAAGCAGAGGCAGCAGAAGGAGCTTGCCGAGTCCATCATCGCCAAGATTGAGAAGGAGCTCGACAACCCCAAGACCCTCAAGCAAATCCTTGACCAGAGCGTCACTGACATTGAGAGTATGTTGAGCCGTACTTGCAACACATGACACGGGCTAACAGACATTAGGGATCGTTTCCCAGAAGGCATAAGCGTCCTATAGCATCCACCAGTCAAGCCATTCAATGTTATATAAATCTGTGCAATAGTCAAGCTCGTCCAATATAGAGAGAGTACCCCAGGCTTGGGAAAAGGCCGAAATCGATCTTGTTCTGTCTCTTGAAATCTTGTGTTTCGCCAAGCGAAAGATGGTAGGGATTTAGCAAAATATCGTTTGAATCTGTGTACTACATGTCCCAAGGCGGGTTGAAGTAGCCTCCCCACTTGACTAAATGTATCCCTCACTTACCTCTAGTACTCTCGCACCCCATACAAGGGGAGAACCGAACAGGTATAGAGATAACAACCCTTACCTTGCGGCTTACAATAGCTTCTAATAAGAAAACTTATAAAGATGAGTGTTATCGTAGACTTCTAGAATCTTAATCTATATCCATATAGCTCTTAATATGCTTTGTTGTAGTAGGAAGGAGTATCCTGCTCCAAAGAGATGTTAAGTTTCTCTTTTTGTTGTAGTGCTCGTAGATGCCTAAGAGTGCTAGTCCTACTGAAGCCTACAATGAGGGCTCCGAATATCAATGTCGAAACACTCATGCCTATGCTCGCTTTACCCGTTGAATAAATAGTCTCAAGTGTAGACAAGGAAGCTTAACCAGCTCCCAGCGTCAACCACTGTCCTGTCCGGAGGGGTAACCTCATGAATCGACAAATATTATGATCGTTAAGCCATCCTTTCACTACAGGGTACGATCTCTAGAAAATGGAATGGTCTTGGTCGAAGAGATTTCCATCCATCGTCGCAGTCATCGCTGACAGCAAAGTTCACAAGGACAACTGCAACTGCAACCGCAGCCGAGCTGGTTAGCATTGCTGCGAGCAAGTCCCGGAGATCTACTTGCCGTCCTTCTCCAGGGGAAGTGAAAGTATAAATTCATATGAAGTGGTCGGGCCGCGTTGCACGTCTTGTTGCTAAGTGAAAACGGTAATAGAGTACTACCAAGTCTTGGATAGCTCAGAGTAGGGAGCCCGTAGGTACCTTTATATAACTCTGTAGCCCTACCGCTCCAAGTATAATGGACTTTCGTCATGTTCCAGATCTCCAACTTTAGTCTGATCATCAAATATGCTCTTCATGTACCACACGCTCCTGGGATGCCCAATCACAGCCAGACGATATTTCCGCATAGCGAGTTGTCTCACAGCAGGTGGCAGTGTATGCGAACAAATGCTAGATTGAGGGGTATGTAACACCATGACTCGCATGCACCAACAGCAACAAGAACAAGACCAATACCATACAGTAACGTGCACATACCAGATACATTCCCCAAAACATACAAGAGAAAAATTGTGACATGCAAGAGAAATGCGACCGCCGTATACTGATGTCTGCAAGACATAAGAAGACCTGTGTGAAGATGTCGAATTGTATCGAACATGACCCTTTTGGAAAGCTCCAGATAATGCATACTTGCGCTACTATGCTGAACGGAACAAATGATTGTCGTTTCGAAAGATGTAAAAGTGGTTTTTTGGCGGGGTTGGATATACGAGAAAAAGGGAGGTCGTCGTGAGAAAGGTCGTGACAAGAGAGAGGGTATCGATGAAAAGAAGTGGTTGAGTGCAGCGGAAGACGGCTATGGCCACCAGTTCATCCTCTTATAGCTCTCAATGACCTCTTCGACCTTTTCTCTTGTGATCTTTTCTACGTTGTATCTGTCCTCGTGTTAGCATCTTGTCATCTCCAATATATACTCAGAATGACTCACTTGAATCCCGTCTCCCTCTCAAACAAACTTCCATCCATACTTAAATCTGCGTCTTTCAGAAGTTCCTTCTCCATGTATGGTGTCAGCGGTGTCGATGAGCTGATGCCGGCTTGCTGCTGTAGTTCCGCCCATGGGTCTAGTGTCTCGTCGTTTACTTCGTCCACGACGTGGTCGAGGTTCAGCCGTGCAAAAGCTGAGATGAGTGTGCCGTGGAAGCCAGTTTCAATGTTGAAGATCTCGCCCATGAGCTGGGCTGTTTGCTTTTGTGCTAAGGACAACGTTAGTACTGCGGTAAGTTCAAGGATGAAGAGTGGTAATCCGTACAATGATTTGCATGATCCACGATGTTGAAAGTGGGTGCTGGCCTGCGTCCTGGGGAACTCTTGGTATACCATTCTACACCATGCCATAGTGCCCTAGTGGAGTCCTCGACATGTACCAGATTTGTTCTCAAGTCTTCCTTCCACAGGAAACGCATCTCTTTTCCCTTGCTTTGGTATACCCGCGCCATGCAAAGCGCTGTGCTCAGGAATTTGCTCGTATACGGGCCATAGACGTGTGCCATCCTCATAACCATCAGGTTCAGTCCGTCGATCTTGGCGAGGTCTTCCTCAGCCTTGAGCTTCCACTTTGCCAGATTTGACCACGGTTTCGGCTTGTCTGACTCTTTGCTCGGTGTGCTGTCGGACTTGTAGACCATGCCAGTGCTGATTTCGACGAAGCACTTGACTTTGCGTTTGGCGGCTTCGCGGCCGATGGCCATGGATAGGCCGTAGGAGCGGAGTTCGTAGACCTTTTCGTCTTGGGCAAAGCGTGTCTCGCCGCCGCAGTTGAAGACGTAGTCGAACTCAGCACCGCCTTCACGATCGAATATTCGTGGTAGGGATTCTGTGGGGTTCGAGTTAGCCTCGAACGTCTGGTTGTAGACATCCCTTGCACCCAGAGATGTGGTCAGGGGTACGCACTTTCCTGCGCCGCATCCGCCTGTATAAATCGCTCTCTCGAGCACGCTTCCTTGAATTCGGGTGCGAGCCATGCTAGTTCTGGGAGGTGCTTGTCGACGATGCGTATCTGCGATGCTAGGTTGTTGTCGTGGATGTACTTGGTGAGGTGTCGTCCGGTGTAGCCTAATCGACATGGTCAGCCCTCCTGTCATACCTGGGTGGTGCTCAGAGCAAGCCTTACCCAACCCTCCTATTATCAGCACCGAGGGCTTGGTCGCCTGTTCTGAAGCCATGCTTGGAGTCGCGTGTGTTCCTGATCTACGCTTGCTATGCGCGCAAGAACAAGTCGCTAGGAGATTTCGGATGGCGCAGTGGGCGGATGGTGTCTTGTAATGTCAAAGTCGGGGGTGGAGATTTGAGCGTTGCGGGTCGCGCTCAGACCTCGTTGCGATAAATCCAACAGCAAAGGACAATATCACGGCTGCTATAGGCGAAGCACTACTCTGCGATCGTCCGTCGTGCTCACGTTATGTTGGAAAGGAGATAACACGCGGTCCTCGCGATCGTGGGTGCTGGGTTGGAATAAGAGGGACTAAACCGCGAAGAGGGATGCTCAAAGTAGGATACCGCGGCACAACAACGATGTCATATAGCTCAGGCCCAATATGTACGACTCATTGACCTGCAGGAGAGGGGACAGGTCAGGCCGATATTTAAATGTGCACACCCAAGCCCCGGCGATAATTCTCTTCAGAGGAGAGCCACCTGCATCACTGAGGCTATTCGCATTAAGAAAAAAAAACAAAAGATGGGCGCCCATAGCAGCCAGCCAGCCTTGGTCGGGCACTTGTGGCTGATCCTATGCACACCATAATGGTCCGCTCCGCAAGCAAGTCGACCGAGATTAGTGTGGGCATCGTTCTTCATGTAGCGAGACCCCGATGTGTTGTATTGAAGGCGCCTTACGCCACCACCGTCCATGGATGCAGGTCTTGTGCAGACACCATGTTTGTGCAGTAGTGGCATCTGCTTTGCCACACCACGCCAGCTTCACAGCATGACGTTTGCTGTTCCTTTCTCCTGGAGATACTGCGGTTGCCGCGGGAGATGTACAAGAAGCGGGCGGTGAACGACGGCGCGCTCCTCCCGCAGTGCTGGACCTTGTCTCAAGCATCAAAACTTGGGTCGCATGACAGCCCAAGGTGGGGGTTCATTCAGGGGCAAGTGCAATCCGTCGTTCGAACGAACAGATTTATCAGGCAATCCCTTGTCGACGTAGCCATCCGTCTTTGGGCTTTTCCGGACGTCGTTGTATAATGTGTAAGCCACATTCGCGATCTATTGACGAGTTGACGAGCGATTGCCGAATAAAAAGCAAACAAATGCGGAGCCGCGACGTCTGGTGCTCATTCACCTTTCCCTTTACGAGGTGCAATGCTGGGGTTGCTCTTCTAGCTTAACGTCTAGCCTGCATAAAACTCTCGCTTCATGACGATTTCACATGTTTTGAGGACAGGCATTGCGAAGGAATGCTCGCTTCGCGGCATCCTTGATATGCAACCAATGTTATGGCCGCCGAGTCAAGCAAGAAGTCGTGGCCGGCCGAGTGGTGGCTGTTGCCGTGATGCTGCGCTGCCGCATCTATTCTCCAGCCCAATGCCGTCGGCGACCTGTTACTAGTCGTCGAGCCTCAAGACGGCGACGCAAACATCCAAAGTGTGTACCTGCGTCATGTCACACGGCTTCTAGGTGCCGAGATCTATTGGCACCTCGTAGCACAGCATGAGAATCTAGAGATCTGCTCGATCTGTACCTCCCGTCAATAAAGCAAGGCAAGTGCACAACGCCTACAATTAGCTCCGACGCCCTCTTACATCCGCTTTATACCACATGTCTTTCCTTCACGGTGATTGTGCGAGGCAGCCGACGTGCAGGTTTTGCATCCAGACCAGACTGGGCCATGATGCATATGAAGGCATGCATGCACAACCCTTATGTCGAACAGTGGTTCATGCATAGAATACAGACTAACTATGGTGATCGTCCCGCACTTGCATATGCATCAGTAATCGGAATCATTTGAGTATCTCTATTCGATATGTTGTTGTAGATGAGGGACTAGATCAGAGAGCTATTATGAATATCTCGACGCTATGCAATGACTCCTTAAGCATAATAAGATCGCAAAGTCATGTCGCATGGTCGCCGAATCGTGCCACCTACCCATGTGCATACAGGAGTAGTACAAAATGCCATCATGCTTTTTCGCCGAATCCCGCCCATTCAGTCTCACTCTGGGATGCTGTACGCACCCAAAGCACATCCACGAAGATGTCCGAAGACGAAAGAAAACCGCACTGCATGCATGTTCTGCTCTAGAACTCCCAGGTCTCATCAACTGACTTGATGGCCCAGTCGAATTTCTCCCGAAGCGTCTTTGAGAAGAACTTCTCAATGGGGACGTCGAACTTCTTGGAGAACACTACGGTGAGACGAGGATCGATGTAGTTCTAATTGTGGTTAGTCAGATACTCTGCCAGCTGGACATGGGATGACTTACGATCTTGGATGTGCCAAGGGCAACCTCTTTGTTGCCCTCCTTGTCTTCCATCTGTATCTTCATGTTCTCGATACGCTGGTTGAGCTTGTCGACGTTGGCCTCAAGCTTCTCAACTGTCGGGCCCTTGCCCTCAGCCTCGACCTTGCCGGTCTTGTTCTCCTTTTTGTATTTCGCGGCCAGCTCGTTGACCTTGTCCATGCGCTCCTCAAGCTCCTTGGGTTTCATCTCCTTCTCGCCGTCAGCCTTGAGCTTCTCGTTATCCTTTTCGAACTTCTTGGTAATCTTCTGGCGCATCTCTTCGACCTCCGCCTCCTGGTGCTGCTTGACCCATTCATCGTCAAGATCTTCAGGTCGTTCAAAGTACTCGGCGCCCTTCTTCTTCTTGATTTTTGGGTCCACGTCAATCATCATCATCTTGGTTCTCCAAACTTGATAACGAAGACCATTAATCTGAGAGGGGTTAGCATAGTCAAAGGTCTAAACACATCGTGGCAACACACCTTCTCATTCATTTTCTCGATGGAGGTGGCGTGACTTGCGGCGACGGTACGCTTGTGGTTACATAAGATAGCGACTTCGCGATTGGCGTCGTTGTAAGCCTTGACCTTCTCTTGAATCGTACCAGTAGCCTTCATCTCCTTGAGTAATCTAGCCATCGTGTAGGAAGCGTTGTAGGTACGGAAAACCTTTGCAGTAAGACCAGGCATGTAACTCGTAAGATGTTTGTTGAGACCCGACGTAGTCAGTCGGTCGAAGATGTCGTCTCCTGTGGTCTTGGGCTCCTTCTTGAAAAGCTTGAGGTTCTTGAAGACTTGCGGGTCGACCTTGACTTCGTCGTAGAAACGAATACTGTCTTTACCCAAGAAATCGAATATGACAGTCTCCGGGGGCTTCAAAGTGATATGCTGGAACTTCAGCGAGCAGCAACCGACCGTGTCGGCTTCATCTTCTCCCTTCTCGTTACCAGCACGGAGTGCAAATTGATCGATGAGGTAAATAGCAGTAGCACGCTGGCGGTCAGCCATCATCTTCGAATTGAGATCTTTTCGGTAGTCCTTCCGAATGCGATCGATGTGCTTCTTGAGTTCTCGTGCCTTCTCAAACTTCTTGAAGTCACTCTGACCCTTGATGTCAGAGTTGGCAGCAAGCATGACGTACTTGTAGGCACCGTTGATGTTTTCTTGCCACATGGCGAGCCATGTGCCTTCATGATCGTGCTTGATCTCCTTCCAGCGATGACCTGCGGGCGGCTCAGGGACCTTAGCCTTCTCACCAATATTGATGGTGATCTGCTCGGGCATGACGCGCTTCTTCACGCGTCCAGTCTTGGGATGCTCGCCACGGCCACGGAAAAGACTAGGAGGTTCAACACGGAAATTGCCGACCTTCTGCTTGCGCCCGTCCCACATGCAGTACATATACTTAGCCTCGGCGGCCTCCTTCTCGGCCTTGAGCGCCTTCTTCTCGGCCGCTGGGAGAGCCTTTTTCTTCGCGCGTTCCGCATCGAACCACTCGAAGATGGGCTTAAAGTCGCACTTCTCGAACTTCTTGATCTTGACTGTGTTTCCGTCCTTGTCCTTGCCGTGTCCAGTCTTGTCCAGGTAGGTACTAAAGTCCTCAAAGAAGTTCTTGTTGAAAGTTGGGTTCTCGACATTGTGAGTGGAGTTTAGCATACTTCCGTAAAAAGTAGCCACTTCCTCAGCCTCCGGGTGCAGAGTAACAGGTACGCCGTCGTACACCAATTTGACGTGCTTAGGGAGCGGCTCGTACTCAGGAGGAAAGACAACACCGGCGTGTTCCAGTGTGTCCCACTTCTTGGTACCGTCACTCTTGCCTGGGTCTTCCCACCAACGGTACTCATCCTCCTCTTCCTCAGCCTCTTCGTCTTGCTCAGTCTCTTCCTTCTTGACTTTGCCCTTGCCCTTCTTTGCAGGTGCTGCGGTGGCGGCAGCAGGCTTTGCCTTGGTGGCTTTCTTCGGAGCAGCCTTTTTCGCGAGCGGTGCATCGGAATCGGACTCTTCTTTCTTCACACCATTCGCCTTCTTCACTGGCGCCTTCTTTTTTGCAAGAGGGATATCATCGTCACTGTCGCTCTCAACTTTCTGCTTGCGTTTTGGGGTGGCCTTCTCCTTATTGCGCATAGCTTGGGCCTCTTTTGCAGCGGCCTTCTCAATAGACTCCTTCTTCTTTGTGAGCTTCTTGGCAAGAGGCACGTCAGAGTCCGCCGACTCCCCGATCTGTTCGGCGCTTGCTTTGGGTAGAACTCTAGCCTTCAAGGGCACGTCGCTGAGTTCGGAATCGGAGTCGTCCTTGGGAGGTTTCGCTTGCTCTGAGGTCCGTCGCCGCTTGCTCTACCGGAGGGTTAGCTCGTTGTAACGCGTACAGAATGCGTTCAGGGCGACCTACCAAAGGCTTATCGTCATCCTCTGAGCTACTCGCGTCTTTGTACGATTTGCCGTTCGTGACGCTGCTGCGCGACTTGCGCTTTCCGTTGGTCTCAGGCGCATCCACATCCATCTTGTCGTCGTCGGCGACTGGCCCCATGCGGATTGAGATGCCAGGTTCGACGTGACCGTTGGAAGGAACTTCGGCGTCCATTTTCTTATCTTCCTCTTTGGTAATCTCTGCGTTCGACTTGGCTACTAGGGAATTATTGTTAGCCATCCTGGGTCTTGGATACAGTTGCAAAAGTCGCGCCAGGAAGAGCGAGTATTGGGAGGAGGTGAGGGTTGGTGAGGGTTGGGTGGTGAGGTTGTTGAATTTGACAAGGGCAATTGGCGCGCGAGAGGGAGATAGTCGTGGCGCGTGCAGATAGTCGGGCGTACTCACCTTGATCTTTTCCTCTCACAAGGGGAGTGTCGTCGTCTGAAGAAGACATGATGCGAAAGGAAGGCGCGCGCTGAGATTGTGGATAATAAAAAACAGGATGGGCGTGCTCAGCGAAGTCTGGCGCCGATCGAGGAAACCTAGCGGATGCGAAAGAGCGGACCCTATGGAAGGGTGGTAGTCGTTGAGATGGGCGTGCCAGGCGAGGGCAGGCACGTCGTGCGATTGAGGCGATGTTGAAGGATAGAGGAGGGAAGACGCAGGTGATAGACGAGTGACAAGAGGAATGCTGAGTTTAAGTGAAGCGCAGCCCCAGGGAGCCACGACCTGCCCAGCTGTGCTTCACTAAGTCCATCGGCGCACGGGCGTTCGGCCTTCATCAAATCTGGGCCAGTGACTTTCGTAACAGATGCGTAACCTCACCACCGATTCAAGCACTCGGACACTGCAAATAAGCTACCACAGATAGCAGACAGCATGCAAACTGCTTGCTTTTCCCAACGAGACGGAACTATGTGTCAAGGCTCTGGTAGATGGTGCTTGCCACCTGTTCATTCAGTTGCTCCTGCCTATGTCCACCTAATGTTGTCATGGCGATGTCGTGTTTGGGGCCATTTTTGGGCATCAAAGGCGTCATTGGCAGACAGAGACGCACTTCATACTGCACTCCAGCTCCCATCAGCGTGGCGGCGCGAGTAGAAGGCATCGCATCCGGCGTGCTGTGTTGGAGAGATTCACGTGACACTTGGCGTGTTAGCGCGCAAAGCAATTCAGCATCCCGATTGCCCGACACAGCTCCCGCTCAGCAAAGACAGCAGTGAAGCACCACCACACGGCTGTCGCCATCTCCACTCATCTCAATTCGTAGCCATGATGATCTCACGAGCTGCGCGCCCGGCCTTCAAGGCGGGCATGGCCGCCGCCGCCGCCCGGTACGCTCCCACCTGAGCCCGCAGCTTTTCTCGCGCCCTGCAACCCCCCATTGCCGGATCAATTGCATCGCCAACTGCGTCAAGTGCTGACTGGAATTCGTGTATATAGTCCCGCCACCCTTACTGCCTCCAATGCCGCCGGCTATGCCACCCTCCGTGAAATCGAGGGCCGTCTCAAGTCGATTCGCAACATCGAGAAGATCACCAAGACCATGAAGGTCGTCGCCTCCACCAAGCTCACCCGCGCCCAGAGGGCCATGACCGAGTCCCGCAAGTACGGTCAGACCTCCAACACCGTCTTCGAGAGCGCCGAGACCAAGCCCATCGAGGGTGAGGGCAAGAAGAACCTGATCATCGTCTGCAGTTCCGACAAGGGTCTCTGCGGTGGTATCCACTCCGGAATGTCGAGGAAGGTCAGAGCCATGCTCGCTGAGGCTCCCGACTCTGAGCTGGCCGTCATTGGCGAGAAGTGCAAGGCGCAACTGGGTCGTTCCAACGGAAAGAACATGGTTCTGTCTTTCGCTGGTGCCGGAAAGGACGTTCCTACCTTTGGCGACTCCCTGAACATTGCCGACCAGATCTCCATGCTGCCCACCGACTACGCTTCCGTCAAGATCGTCTACAACAAGTTCATCAACGCTTCGAGTTACGAGGCCACCATCCAGGAGGCTTACTCCGAGGAGGCCATTGCCCAGTCTGGTACGTCACAACTCTATAGCCAGATGAACAATGTCTAACTGAACATCTAGCCAACTTCTCTGCTTTCGAGATCGAGGATGAGGTTCTCCCCAACCTCCGCGAGTACGCTCTCGCCAACTCGCTCTTCTGGGCGCTGGCTGAGGGTCACGCTTGCGAGCAGTCTGCCCGTCAAAATGCCATGGACAACGCTTCCAAGAACGCTGGAGACATGATCAACAAGTTCCAGATTCTCTACAACCGAACGCGTCAAGCTGTCATTACTGGCGAACTTGTCGAGATTATTACCGGTGCAGCTGCTTCCGAGGGTTAAGCGCTCTAGGAGCTTTAGACTTGATATCCTGGGAATCTGGTTCCATCTCCCTCATGGGCTGTGTAGAATAAACCTCTGTTCATAGCTCCTTTGTATCAGCCAGTTCGTGGAGATTGTTCATGGTCTAGATCTTGTGTCTGCGTGCGCCATGTGTGCTTCTTGACCGCGTATACGCCACGGCGTCTACGTCACACCTGGGCAGCACCGTGCATGTATATGGCGTATCCATCATGTGCGTCACCCCTCCTTCTTTGTGGTTGCAGACATGCAGGCTAAATGTATCCTTGGAGGGTTGCCTATGCGGAAAGCGCATCATTCTCGTGTAATCTTGCTTTACCCCTCGTCATGGGCCTCTAAATCAGCCACCTGAAAGTATTTGCGAATTGTCTCATTTTTCAATTGGATGTACCCAAAACTAATGTACGGTGTGAACTCCGGCAGAACCCGTGCGCCCAAGCTATCTACGCACGCAGGTACCAGCAACCAAAGAATCTTGTGGCCAGGTGACTATACCACTACTCAGCAATGCGGACACTATGCACACCAGCACTTCTGACACTGCAAATCAGCAGTGCATACAGGGTGCTTCAAACCTTCTGCATGCTTTAGCCCGTTGTGATGCGGTACCTGACCCTCTCAAGCGCAAGTTTCGTTTCACTGACAAGCTACCCCTACCCTTATCGAGACCTGAAACCAGCCGTCTCTCTGAACACACGCTCGCTGCAGGAATAGTACGTCAGGGCCTCAGGCACCTTATAACATGCCCTACTATGGGCGTTCGCATTGCTTTTATTATCCGTCGCATTGCTTTTATTGTCGTTCGCATAATTCTCCACAGAGTGCTCCGGTAGCCGCAGTATAACCAATCATTTTCACAGAGCTGGCTTCACTTCTTTCATTTGATGAGGCTGCGCTTCCTTCTTTCTGTCCTGTCTCTATCCTAACCACCTCTCGTCCAAGCGCACGTTCCCAACCATCCTTTCCTCGCTGCGCTTTCTTGAATTTCGATCTGGACCGACTCTCTGCGACCGACAACTTCAAACGCTTGAGCAACATGTTGGCGCAGGCTAGAATTAATACGTTGAAGGAGAAGATGAAGGTTCTCAAAGATCTATACACGAGTCGCCGCTACACACAGTGCGCAAATCTTGGAGAGCATCTGCTTGGCGAAGTCGACGACAAGGTACGTAGCGATGCACATGACATGGCCCACCTTCCTTGTGTTGGGAGCTGGCTGAGGTAGACGTAAAACGTCGGAAGCAAGAGCTGACCATCAACAGGTTCATCCTGTACATACCGCTTACTTAAATTTCTACATTGCACTCTCTCACGACACACTGGCAAGAGAAGCGACCCTTAAAAATCGCTATAAAGAATTGAACGCTGCGGAGAAGTACTACAAGGAGACTATCGTCGCTCTTGCGCCACCCTCGCCGTCTTCTACTGCACCGACCGTGGACGACGAGCAGCCCATGACACCAGACTCCGCCACCATTCCAGACGAGCAGGCTTGGTTCCGACGATTGTCTAGAACGAGATCTTTCGACTCCACTAGCAGTTATCGCAGCTCGACCTCAAGCACGGCTTCCTACGCCTTTGACTTGGAGCAGGACCCAGATCTTACGCTTAGGAATTTCCGCTTTCCATCACCACCCGGAAAAGATGCGAATTGGGGCACGCCTGTCAAGTCTAAAACCCTATCACAGTACTTTAGCAACGACAGTGTGCTATCACCGCTATCAACCGAGCAGGTGCGATCGAAACCAGGGGTCCGGCTACCGAATGGCACCCCCGCCTTTATTCGTATGGTAGAGGGTCAACTTGCTAGTGTTAAAACTCTTAAAGAGGCTACTGGTGTACGGGGTGTCCGATTCGCCTTCCCAACACCGTCTCCCTCGCCCACAAAGTCGTGGTTTAGGGATTCGAGGAGCAGCCCCCTATCAGAAGAGGAAGAGAGGGAAAACCGACGACAGAAGAGGAGAAATGTGACATTCCGACCACGCTTTGATCCTGAGAGCGTGCGGCAGCTGTGCAACGATGCACTGGCAGAGCTCTGATCAACGTCGGAGCTACATTTGTGTCGGTCGCTTTCCAGTACCCACGTACACGACAGTGAAGACGCGCATGATGAACGCACAAGGAGGTATTTCTCTACCAAGATTAACAACGATGCACATGTTTTATACGATTCTCTTTTGTTTATTCAGCAAGGTGTCCCAGGAGGATGAAGTCTCATATACCCCGGTTTAAAATCTTTTGGTTGGCTCTCTTTGTAAAGCTACGATTTCTGTATATCCACGCATTGGATGCGAACTTCTAGTTGTATTAGTATAAACAAGCTTTCTCTTCTACACTACACGTAGCTTCAGAGTCCCCTGAATATGTGGGCCATACTTCATTTTCTTAGGTACAAACCCTTGAGAAGGGCATTCGCAAGTCTCACACGTGATGATTGGCACATGAAGTGGCCTGCTTGAAGGCTAGATGAATGCATAGTATATTCATATGTTGAACCCCTCAATGCATGCTCGTAGGCAGTGTGACAAATGGTCCGATCGGTGAAGAAAAAAACTCGCTCCGTGATATCGTACTTTTTGAAACCCGCCACCGTAATGCCCTAAACGCCGTTGCAATGCAAGCTCCTCCACACTCCCGGATCTTATAGATACGCTCTATTTCTGCATCTCATCCAACCCCCTCTTGATTCTCTGACACTTGATCTTAAGAAGCTTAACACTCTCCAAGAACAGCTCGTCACTCTCCCACTGTCCTGTGCTCTCCACCTTGAAGATGAAGTGATCCCGTATCCTGCCTAGCTTCACTTTGTCCTTAAACTCGGGATGCCTTAGGCACTCTCTGCTAACAGTATCGTTCATGGCGTTCTCGACTACAGCTTTTGGCTCGCCTTCCTTGCCTTCTAGCTCAGCATGTTTCTGGATGTCTTCGGAGGTGACTTTGTCGAGTTTGATCACCCCGCGGGGGAAACAGCGGGCGAATTTCTTAGCGTCTGCACCGATGATAGGCTTCGTGATATCGATGGTAGGCATAAGGCGGTACGAAGCAGTCGCTACGGGCGAGAACTTGGCGTGGTCTTGTCCGATGCCCTTGATGGCGTGCATGCTCAAGGCTATGCTCTGTCCAGGTCTCATCTTGGCGATGAGAATGTCCGGGTTTGTAGATCGAATCTCTTTTCCTTCGCTATGCGCAAACACGTCGTTTTGGCGACCATGAGGCTCAAAGACAATATCTTTAGCGTAGACATTGTGGCCGACGTAGAGCTTGTCGGGGTCGGTTTCTCCGGCTACTGCTCGCTGTAGACCGCCGTCTTGCCATTTGCACTCTACGTCCAGTCGTAGTACTACCGTGTTGTAATCGGCAGGTGTTCCTGAGCCTGCATCGTCGTCTGTAGGTTTCTTGTACCATTTCATCCAGCGTAGACCCTCGCGGTCGCCGCACAAGGGGATTAGACCGAGGCGGTGGGCGAGCACCTCGTCTTGGATAATGGATGTGTTTTGGTAGATGAAGACGTCTTCTATGGCGAGGGTAGGGATTTCGGAGAGGAGAATGCGGCGAAACGCGTTGGCAACCGAGGTGTCGATACCAGTGAGAGAGAATTCAGTGTTATTGGGTGAGTGCTTGTGGAAGCTGACGTTGAAGTTCTGGGTCCTTGATTAGTATAAAGCCAAGTATATGGGTGAGTTTTGTGGTCGCGCATACATTCTTGAAGTACTCCAAGTCCCATTCATGGTTCTCACCAGGCCAGTGTCCTGGAAAGTCCGTAGACTGCTGGTTGGTGACAGTCTCTGGACCCACTCCAAGCGTCTAATCATTGCATTAGCGAGAAGCAAATGGTAAACTCCAAGTCGCGTAGGTACCTTGCGCTTCATCAGCTCCTGTGCACTCGGTGTCGACATGGTTGCGGTGTTGAGGTCAAGTTTGGTGTGCTCGGTGGGGAGCACTTTCCATGTTCACAAAAAGTTCGAGGAAGGCGCCGGCGCGCCAAGACCCACCCAGCCAATGGCGGTAGGCTCAATCTGGTAGCATCATCGATATGAGGAAAGCTCCCCTCCAACGCCACGACCTCACTCTCCACTCTACACGCCCATTGAGGCCCATACATCGACGTAGGGAGAGATACAACCACCATGCCTGTCTCCTTTGCGCGTCTGGCCGGCCCCGCGGCGAAGCGAGTGTGCCTCAACGCCTCCCGACCCCAGCTCCGAACCGCAATCCCTTCACGACCCATTGCGCGATGCCTGTCTACCACATCCCCCCGCCGATACGCTGAAGTCGAAGAGAGCCAGCGGACACGATTGGTGGCGACCGACTCCAACTTCGGTGGCGTTGCACCGGCCGAGACAGCCCAGGAAACGAGGGCTGAGGAGGACGACCATGTAGACACCAGGAAGATCCGGCATTACACGGTCAACTTCGGACCCCAGCATCCCGCTGCCCACGGTGTGTTGCGTTTGATTCTGGAGTTGAACGGAGAGGAGATCGTGCGCGCCGACCCACACGTTGGATTGTTGCACAGAGGAACAGAGAAGCTCATCGAGTACCGCACATACCTCCAGGCCCTGCCCTACTTTGACCGACTCGACTATGTCTCTATGATGACCAACGAGCAGTGCTTCTCGCTGGCTGTCGAGAAGCTACTGAACATCGATATCCCAATTCGCGCCAAGTACATCCGTACCCTGTTCGGCGAAATCACCCGCATTCTGAACCATCTCATGTCGGTTTTGTCCCACGCCATGGATGTTGGTGCTCTGACACCTTTCTTGTGGGGTTTCGAGGAGCGTGAGAAGCTCATGGTGAGTTGTGTGTGTGGCAATACGGTACATTACGCTTGCTGATTACATGCAGGAATTCTACGAACGTGTTTCCGGTGCCCGTCTCCACGCGGCCTACGTCCGCCCTGGTGGTGTGTCACAGGATCTTCCTCTCGGCCTGCTCGACGACATCTACCAATGGGCTACTCAATTCGGTGACCGCATCGACGAGACTGAGGAGATGTTGACGGACAACCGTATCTGGATTGGCCGTACAAAGGGCGTTGGTGTTGTCTCAGCTGCTGACGCCATCAACTACTCCTTCTCCGGTGTCATGCTTCGAGGATCTGGTGTTCCATGGGACGTCCGCAAGTCGCAGCCATACGACGCCTACGACAGGGTTGATTTTGATGTCCCAGTTGGCGTCAACGGCGACTGCTATGACCGTTACCTCTGCCGTATGGAGGAGTTCCGACAGTCGCTTCGTATCATCCACCAGTGCTTGAACGACATGCCAGCTGGCCCCGTCAAGGTCGAGGACTACAAGATCGCGCCACCACCACGTGCGGCCATGAAGGAGAACATGGAGGCGCTTATTCACCACTTCCTGCTCTTCAGCAAGGGTTACACCGTCCCACCTGGTGAGACATACAGCGCCATCGAGGCCCCCAAGGGAGAGATGGGTGTCTTCCTGGTCTCAGACGGTAGCGAGAGGCCATACAGGTGTAAGATCAGGGCACCCGGATTCGCCCACCTGGCCTGCATGGACCAAATCTCAAGAGGCCATTTGCTTGCAGATGCCGTCGCCATCATTGGCACAATGGACTTGGTAAGAGTTCCCCCTGTATCACATGTTAACATCGCTAATCCGGGACAAAAATAGGTATTTGGTGAAGTTGACCGGTGATCAAGAAGTAGAAGAGAGGAATAGAAAGGCAGTTGCATTCTGCTTCGAACCGAGTCGGAGCCGCGGGTGTTAGGTGACCAATTGTACATATGGTACTTTGACAATTTCTTGAAATTCAATGACATTTGTATGTTTATCTCCTCTCTTCACGCCTGTGCATCCACGACGGCAAGTCGCTCGAAGAAACGCTATTGACGAAAGGACCATGCTGGAGGACGATGGTCAGTCAATGCAAATACCACGTACAGGAGGGAAACTGAATAGGTATTGAAATAACACGCCTCAGCTTGCAGCCTACGTTAGCTCCTAATAGAAAAACTTCTAAAGAATGATAGTACTACTTGAAGAAGTGTCTGGTTCTTTCTTTGATAGTACTTGGAAGAGTCAGCCCCACATATTGTCTCCACATTCTGACAACGACAGCTGCTCCTCGACCGAAGCGATCTCTTCTGCTCTTTACCTGCAACATATCTGTCGGTTCCAACTCCCAAAATATTAGGTGTTGCTAACACAACCCATGCATCGCGTCTCCTTTCGTCATCTCCTGAATACCGCGACTTCCCTACGTCCTACTACCATTCCTACAATTGCTGAAACGAGCAATACAGAACCTCACCAATCCTGTATCGTAGCCCGACATGGCAGAAACAAGGGCAGCGGAATCAAATCGGTAACTCAGTAATTTAGTGTGCAGACGAAGCATGAAAGAGAAGGGCTCGAAGCAGAATTTGATCACCGATGCACCGCTTGTGATTTGTTCCAACTTGAGCCAGTACCTTGAACGGAAGGCACATGTCAAGACTCAGTTCCACTTGCATACCTCCTGTCCTTGCAGATACGGAATCGTGGGAGTTTCTGCAGCTCGTGCCTTCGACTGGATAGCTAAGTATCTCGACAAGAACCAATTCTTGTGCTCTGGTTGTCTGAATTGTTGCATACTTTAGGATGATCGATTTAGCATATAGTCATGCAATTCGAGCAGAAGTAAGCATAGGGTGAGAATTTCTGGCCCCCACAGGCTTAGGATCATACCTAGGTAAGCATTGACCTGGTGGCGTCCGGACGCTCCCCAGAGGGTACCGTGAGTAGATGCATCAACCACTTGCTAAACATATGCAGTGGAGATGAAACGGCCGATACCTGCCCCAAAACTATTTCTGGCCAATACTTCAGCATGTAGAGTGCAGATCCTCCTAGAACAACTCGTGGCTATTCGGTCCATGTGATAAGCGACGTCACTCTCTCAATCAGTGTTCTAGAGCTTCAATATTGTGCTCATACTGCAACAAGCAAGCTTCTGAGGACACGGTATAGAGCCGAGCTTTCCGACTTGGGATGCCGCCTATCCTTCCGAAAAATACTGTCCCACTGGCTAGAAGTACCTAGATATTTCAGCGTCAATGCGAACCTAGCTTAATATATGGTGGCGTCCAGGCAACAACGCCGAACACCAACGTGCCGCCCGTCGGTGTGGCTGGGAGTTGCCGCAAAGGGGGCGGCCTCTCAGATCAACACGAACGAGAGCTTGGCTCAAATTCCAATCACTCACATGCGACACGCTACAGTCTTTCTTCATGCTCCAGAATCATCAGCTCCAAATCGCAAATGCTCGATCAAAGTCATTAGAGTCTTCACCCCTTGAGGTCTACGCGCGAAAGCCAGCATGTGAGACGGTGTTCAGGTTATACAGTCAGTTTCTCGCGACCTAGCAGGTGAGTTCATCACAACTTTACGCAAGAAAGTTACTTACATATCCCCAGGCTAATCGCAGATCAAGACTCTCCTTCTTCCGCCAGCCCGATCGTCGAAAGCCCAAACACCCAACTCACTTTCGTACATCCAACCACGCCTCCTACCAGGAAGGGACTGCTTGCTCTCGATACACGAACAAGCGAGTTTTCCACCAATTGTATCCATGCCGACCAGCACCTGTCTCAGGCTTGCCGACCTACCTTCGTATATCCTCACGTTCATCGATAGGATGCTATAAACACCCGCTATTGCTTGAGAACGAGTCGCAATTGGCATGCGGATTCATTCAGAATACACTGCAGGAATTCATGCTCAGGGCAGCCGACGTACTTTGTTAAAGTCGTTGCTGTAGGCTTCTCGTTATGTATTGCGTCGGATCGTATGAGCATGACAAGAAGGTTGCAGGATCTTGCAACTTGGAGGCATATGGACTGAGGTTATAACGAAAATTAGGCTGACACATTTTGATACCCATGCAATTTGTGTTCAAGAAGAGCATCTGCAAGGGATTGTGCTTTTCTGGCCGTTCGGTTGATCGCACTCCTGCATACCCTACGCTGGGGATCTACGCTGCGGACTATAAACGTACCAATTGCATCAGCATGCCACCCTCCTGCTCACTTTGCCTGCATCGCGCTTTCCAGCACCCACTCGCCGAACGTTCGCCTACTGCAGCCAGCGGAGGATGCTTATTCCAACTACATACGCGGGATGGGTTGCGCTATATGTCTTGCGACATCGACATGAAAGCAAGCATGTGGGCGAGTACATAGTTTCGTGCCGCATGTGGTGTGGAATGCATGTTACTTGTGGTTGTAGGTAGTAGGGAAATATTGAAAGACTAAACTGAACGGATCGAGTTGCTGCCTGCTACAACATTCCTCTATCAGCTTCTCATGTTGGTTCATAGTCAGCATACAATTCGTAACCTCATGTTCTTCCTATAGCTCGCCCTACAGACCTGGAAATCATCATGAAGATGCTTTTGCTGCGAAAAAATGCTCGTATAGTGTATTCCCAGTAACCATGGACTGCTGCGAAATCTGACGTAGTCCTTATGTTTGGGTAGCTGCAGGTGGTGGATAGGTTGCAATCGCTCTACGGCGACTGTGAGATATTGCATGCGCATGCGCATGCATAAGGATCAACGAAATCGTATCATGTGGCATAGTGCCGGCATGCGTTTCCCTCTTGTACTGATCAAGCTTACCTACGTACCTTCACTGTTCGTATAAGCAGCAATCAGTCATCGGCATTGATGCCATATGAAACATTCTAATGGTAGATCCTGCAGGGGCAGGACGCCGATAGGTTCACCGTCGCGCGCGGATGTTGCTCGCTGCTCAAAGGTCCTTCATTCCTTGGCACACTGGACGCGAGGTCAGTGCTCGCTCGTCTCCCAATAACACACCCCAAGCACTCAGACTTATTTAGGCATCCAGATAATTGGTCTCCTTTTGCTATCTCCTTACCTCACGCCTTGCTATCATGGTTCTGGCCGCTCCTTTTGGTCGCTTTCGAGCATCGACACAAACATTGCATCTTCTGCAGTGGTTGAAAGGACTTTTGTGATAGCCGGTTTAGCCTGCCGAGATTCGAGACTACGATCTCTACATCACACAGGTAAGTGAAGCTGGGTCGACGCGTTGGAAGCTTTGGAGGCTCTCAGTTGCGCATTTTGGAGGCAGCTGACTGCCTTTTTATACCGTCTCCGTTCCCGTAATCTGATCATCTCCTCGAAAAGAGCTAATGCATCCTGCAATCACGTTTCTAGATCCCCGGAAGATTTACAACCTCCAGAAGGCTAGCGACGCGTACTTTGCCCAACGTTGAACGACTAGCTACACCACCCGAAGACACCTGCCCTTTTCGGTCGACCCAAGACGATTCTGGGAGACCCAAAATAGGAACGTTGAGTGGACGATTGCGTGGCATGGACGCGGCGCTATCTCTAGCTCGAGAGCTGGAGTAGATTAGCAGCAGGGGCACAGAATCAGTCAAGACAACGACATCATTGACGGAGGGAATGTCCTGAAGTACGAACAAAGTCTGTTAAACAGCCTTAGAGGCACCTGAAGACGTTCTATGGATGTGTTTGGGACTAGCCTGCGCACTGTCGACACAGTGGGCGAAGCGAGGGGCTTAAGAGGCCAGATACTATATACGTACGAGCGACAGAAAGGATATATGATCTTACTGGAGACCCGCTTATGAGGCTATACTTAAATCACAATATTGCTTGTGAACTGATTGGCGAGGCGTTGACCACAGCTCATCACGTTCCATGGCAGTGACCGAGAGTCACGCGCATATAGTCCTGCGCATATTCTGAACACGTCAATGAGGCTCAGGTCACGCAAAGTGCATGTAATAATTCGCATCTCGTGTAGTGTAAATTGATGTGAACGGATAGCTACAAGATTGAGGAGCAGAATCTTTGCCACGGCTTAGGTACGTGAGACAACAATAGTAGTGCACCTCTTATATATTCCCTGCTCTTGCCGATCACCGTGAATTTTGTCTGTTATATGTTCTGTGTGTGCGAACAAGAATAAATTTTGTCGAAAACCAAGGTGATGGCGCGTTGAGAAGCTTCTTCGATGGCGATGCCGCTGATTGAGAAGAGCGACGTGAGGTTCAGGCAACCTGATGCGCTCTGTTACTTGAGAGAGGAATTTGCTGCCTGGATGTTGTCACCGTCGTTGGATTCGTGGCTTTTGTCTTGTCCGCCTTCAGGCGTTGAAGTGTTAGAGGCTGGGGTTGCAGATGAAAGCAGAGAGGAGAGTCGTGTCTCTGTCATGTAGTCAGTACTGTCTCAATGTTAATCGCAGCGCTATGGATCCTACTGGCTTTCTCGTTGTATCGCTTCAAGATTAGGGGCTTGCTCCGCTTGCCAGCCATGATGCTCAAGGGGTGTGGGCAAGACGCGTCCGTTGGTTTCGAAGGAAGTATACGACTTGTGATGACAAAGATCTCAGCGTGAAAAGAACTGTGATATGTTCTCTTGGGAGTAATAGTGATACAAGAGCTGTATGGTACATGAAATTGACCCGGTGGGTCCCTTAAGCGACTTTGTGGCTGAGGGGTGTCGGGTATGGGTCGACAAGCAAGGCAAAAAACAGAAGACAGCCTTGCGCAACAGGTTGATATTAGACTGGGCGATCTATACTGTTCCCACTTGAGACAGCATCTGCTTGTGATGCATGTTTGCTGTACACTCCTCACGACGATGCTATAACCAAAGCCCCATTTGGTCATATTCATGTTCACTAAGAGTCGCAACAGCGAGTTATCTTTACCTAGCAGCGGTGATTTTCCATCAAGATATCCGCGTTGACGTGGTGTTGATGGAACTACCATGTGCATTGATAAACCCGCTGCTCCAGGATGTTTGGATTTATGGTGATATTCAGACTTTTGTAGGCAGTTTATTCCAGTATTTTGTGTCATTAAAACGATAGCTGGTGATACTTTGATTCTAATTGGGGGTATGGCTTGTAATAGTGGTTTACATACATGGCATTCCGTTTTGGTCTTAGTCACAACAAGCGGTGAAGGACAACAAGCGTTCAGCGCCGTCGAAGAGCAACCACAACATCACAACCCATACGTCAAGTCAACCGTCTTTTGAATCACCCACATAGAATACCATCGCCTGGAAGTATCTATCATCATGTCAGTACAGATCGACGATCAAAAGGGGGAGGCTGTGTATCCCTACGCGACCACAAGTGTGTACAAAGGCATCGCGTCCGACCCCATCAACTGTGCTGACACAACGAGAACCAGACAGAATAGCGGCATAATAATGATTCTCAAGGATTGCTCCTCAACGACTGTAAATGTAGCAATCGGAGCGACCAGAATCAGTATCGCCAATGTATAGACGCACGTCTCAGCAACAGCTGACACAGTCTTGGTGTTGAAGATCCGGCGTCTGCTCTCTTTGCTCTCGACCGGATACTTTGATTTATACATTGGCAGTTTCAACAAGAGATCTCTAGGAGGCGCAAGGATATAATCCACCAGAGGATCCAAGAGCCATTCGGAGATGAATCGCGCCATCGGTTGGAGATCTTCGTCATTTACCGTAGCCAGGTAGAACGGTATAGGCTCCCCCATCTGGCCATACATGGACGCCATCTCTCCATTTGCTCCCCGTATACCAGACTTTTCAACACGACTGAAGATGCGATATCTGTCCATGGATTTCTTTGAGGGTGGCGTAGACGAGCTCATCTTCCGGGAAGCCTCGACTATACGTCCTTTCAACCCTGTTAGCTATGGTGGAAGACTGTCTGGTGTGGATTCACATACCAAGAAGCAGCATTGCATTGAGAAAGTCGTCCATAATGTTCTTGTATTCATCCTCACTAGGATTGGGCTCCTTAGACTGTATGTTCTTTCGTTGAAAGCACTCGAGGGCTCTTCTACATCGATAGACTTCACTTTCCGCGTATGCTATCGCTAGTGCCCATTCCTCAGGGAAGGTATTATGGATTCCAGCTTGCGGGAACTCGGCAATCATCGTGAAGAGCTCGTTGTGGTCGTGCAGAGCCTTGATGCGTTCCAGGACTGAAGGACCACCATCACCCTGATCAGAGCTGGTTCGCCTCGACATTGCGATCGAATGGAACTTTTTGAGAGGGGAACAGATTTTGAGAGAAGGGTAAGAACTGATCGCTGTTGTCCAGCAGCCTCCAGTATTATAAGTACGCCTCGCTGGTGTCGCGTCACCTATAAGGTGACTTATGTTATCGCAACGATCGCCTTGGGCCTTTCACCACACCCTTTCCCTCAAGAGCCTCATTCTGAGCTGTCAGACAAATATGCAAAACCACATCGCCACGCCGAAGCGTAACCCTGGGTATGCATGAGTAGGCCTTAATGGGTCGAATCATAGCTGACATTTCTTGCCATTCATTACACCGCTTGAGACCATCTTTGGGACCACATCGATCGGACACACACAAAAGCTCACCGGAAATCAGAGTCTAAACATCATGATAGGCTTGACGGCAAGCCCGGAGAAAGTCAAGGTCGTATACAGCAAGAGACAGCCACGTTCGATATCCATGAGCAGTCAAAGCCATAGCAAGCGCAGATTGTCGTGGCCTTGGGAGGCTATGCCGATACGTCAAAAGAGCTGACCAGGATTGTGGGATGGTGTGCGGACGTGCATGCTATGAGAACATTCTCTGAAAGCTGATCGTCGCACGCTAGAACCGCTGGCTCGACCCGTGCCGACAAATCCGGGCCAGTTTGTTTCTCCCAAGAGGAGATCAAAGAGTCGAAGTTAACGGATGTAGAGAAGCAGTGTTGAAGCTCTTGAGCTTTCCTAGTGCTCCTGCTAACTGACAAGCGAACTTCTGAGCCGAAGGCCGCCAAACCTCGTCAACCCCGCCATAAACAATCGTCCGGGGATTTATGCTATCGACTCATGGGCTTGCTCGCTGCATTCTCGGGCCGATAATGTCTTGGGGACGGCTTATCGAGAGTGCGCACATTATATACAGGCAACACTCATGGTGTTTCCCCTTTTCGCTGCGCAATGGTTCTCCGACAAGGACAGGACGGCTCCTGTTCATTCGACGTTCGTGTGTACCACCAACGCGCTTTCGCGCCATCAAATGACTCTGCTTAGCAGCAGCACATACTGTACGACCATGGCGTTACAAGGGCCAAGGTCGACTATGTCTGTCAGATCAATGCGCTCTTGACGATACCTTCCCGAGACGATTGTCATGGAAACTGCATTGAAAGCCCTGCACCTGGCTATTTGGGATCATGTTCTGACAAACGCTTTACTGGCTTTGACGACAAACACCATACTTGCGGTTCGAACAGATCCTTCGATTCTGACAGACAGCGAAGACAACCACTACACCACCAGGAGCCGAATGATATCTTTTGACGACCCTCCTGGATTGAGGACCCATGCATCTTGGATCTTCAGCGTTGTTCCGGTAAGATTGGCCATCATAGGAGTCTACACCGCCTTTACGCTGAAGCTGTCAGCCTTGTCGTTGTCGATCCGCTCACGAAGTGATAATGGTTACCAACTCGCTCATCAACCCAGTGACTTGTAACGTCATCGTGGCTATTTAATCCAGTTCAAAGAACAAGAAAAGCTCAAACTGACTCCCACTGTCTAGACATGCATACTGCCGTCCCTCAAATAGCATGTAAACGTCTTTTGAAGACTTTTGCTTCGTTCCAAGCTTTCCATCAGCCTCTTGATCGTGGGCTAACCTCTTGTGGTGCTTTTTGTTGGGTTGTCTTGCGATCAGAACCTATTGCAATGAAGAAAATGTTCTACGCATATACGTTCTCGGCAGTAGTGTCATCAGTCGTAGTACTATGACATATCATTTGCGGGCTAAAATACCACGACTAACAGCGTCACCTTCATGCGGAGAGTTGGGTTTCACCAAAAGCGCGAGGGGAGAAGAAAACATCAAGATCAATTACTAAAGTAGTCAAGGACAACTTTGATGTTTGTCCTCTAGTCACCCAGCGTCTTCTTATCTCTGAGAAACTGCATTGAGCTTACATTAAGATGCAAAAAAAAAGACATGTAGGTAGAGCAGCTCAGACATGACATCCATTATTCATTTCCCTCTCTTTTACAAGAGCATGCCCGCAGCAGAACCGAACGCCATGATGCCAAACAGCAAAAGCCCGGCTTTTGAAGACGCACCCTGTGTGACATACACTGCGCTGGCAGCTCCTGTCGAGTCCGCAGCTGAAGTACTAGCACTTGCGCTCGTGTCGCTGCTGGCGCTTGCACTTCCGCTCTTACTCATCGTTCCAGCCGGAGTCGACTGCGCAGCCGTGCCGCTGCCACTACCACTGCTAGCTGCGTCTGGGTCCGTCGAATTCCTATCAATTTGGTCGAAAGGCGGGCTGCAGATAACAATCTCGACCCTCTTGCTCAGGCATTCTCCCAGGTCCAAGAAGCTCTGACCATCGGTGATCGAGCACGACGCTGTGCAAGGAAACGGACTGCCTAATGCGGTGGAGTCGTTGCTTGAACAGCATGCGTACATGTCCCAGAAAGCATGATCGTTGACGTCAGCGTCGTTGCTGATGACACATCCGCCGTTGCGACCCTCTGGTCGGCTGATAGGATAGCTGGATGGTTGCGCGGATTGTTCAGGAGCGACAGAATTCGAGGCACATCCCACTGCAGGGCCGTAGCTGAATATAGACGGGAACTCTGTAGGTTTGGTGAAAGGGCTGGGTGAGGCGTTTGTGTAGGTGGTGTACGAGTAGTTGTAGGTTGTCGTCGGCGTTGTTGTGGTCATAGACGTCATCTTGAACAGCTGTGTTGAATGTGGTGTGAGTGGAAGGGCCGGCAGGGTCCAGCGTTATTTGAAGAGGCTGAAGGCGTCAGAGGGACCAAAAGCAAAGAAACAGACTTCAGCTATGAAGCGACGAACGAGCTGACGCGTCTGGAGAACCGAGCTATATAATACTAAGGTGGAGAGAAGCGGTGTCTCGAACGCAGGCGGAAGGATACGAGGTGTGACAGGTCATTGATACGAGCTTAGGGGGCCCGGATTTAGAAGGTGAGCGTACCTAGGTAGGCTGCCTTCCTGGTTTCTCCAAATAGTAAGTGAGATCATCGAGGTTTGCAGAGCACTTGGGCTTTTCGATACCGAAGCAGATGCAGAAGTTTGAAGATTTTCCAGATAGCGTTCAGCGCGCAGCAAACAAACAAGTGACGTGAATGAATGTGCATGGGGGGAGGCCAGTGAGCGCTTGGATGGATGCGGGGCTGGCTGGCTTAGCGTAGCGGCTTGAGCTCTCCGCTAGCTCCCATTGGTCGCCTGCTTCTAGCACCAAATATGCCCTCCCCAACTTTACGAGACTTGTAATTGTAAACCAGTCTCGATAGCACACTTTAGAGCTAAATGCTTACGCAGCTTAGAAAAGTACGATAATCTCCAGACGGTTTCCAAATTCGATCAAGAGCAATGAGAGCCCATGAAGCACAGCGCAAACTTTTTGTTTGTTTCACTGTTCTTATGGGAAAGGAAAGGCTTACACAAGAAACAACGAAGCAATAGGTAAATGTTTTGAACGATTGAATTCTCATCTTGGTATCATAGCTGCTATGCAGAATATAGCACATTAACATCATACTAACATCATCACACTCATGCGATTCCCATAAAGCACCATCTATGCCTTCTCGTCAATAGAGTGGTGAACACCAACAGTGCGGTCTCCGTGCACACTGCTCCTCCTCATGGTTGGGTCCTTATCGTAGTCCTGGTCAAGCTGGTTCATCTCGTCCTCAGTGTCGTTGAGGTGGTGGAACAGAATCCAGATGATGCAACCAGCAATGAACGACGAAACAGCAAGACCAGCAAACATCCACTGGATCTTGGGGTCGACAACGAGCGGGTTGAGTGCCTCAGAAATAGCAGATCCGAAAGCGTTGGTAAGGAGGTACATGGACTGAACGAACGACTTCATGCTGGGCGGGGCTTTGGTGTATGCGTACTCGAGACCAGTGACAGATGCGAAGATCTCAGAGAGACCGATGAGCATGTAAGCACCAGTTTGAGCGGCAATGTGAATGTTGTTTCCCTGGTGAACGCCATCGACGAGATCAGCGTCACACGCACCGGGGTGCGCGTAGCAAGGCCCGGATTGGTAGATGTAGTATTGGATGACGCAAGCGTAGACCATGGCGAAAGAGGCGATCCAGAATCCGGCTACGATACGGTTGATCGGAGGGAACGGAATCTTGTGCTTGCGGAGCGTGGGCATGAGCCACTGGTCAACAATGGGCAAGAAAACGATAATGGCGATGGGATCGAAGTTCTGCATCAGGTCGTTGGGAATACCGTGGCCACGCATTTGACCGGCCTGAGTGACGAAGTTGTTGGAGAAGTTGCCGTAAACAACCCAGTAGATTGGGTAGAAAGCGAAGACCTGGCAAGCGATGAGAGCGCGCTTAACTTCATCGACAAAGTGGTCGTCCCAGTTGAAAACCTTGGTCTTGCCCATGCCGGCCTGGTAGGAAGGCTTAGCAGCGTCCATCTTGCGGTTCTTGATCATCAGCCAGATAACGCGGAAAGCATCAGTAATGATGGATCCCTGAGGAGGTCGGACAACGTAGACCTTGCGACCGAGGACGAGGACGAGCAGTCCAACGAAGAAGACGCAGAGGCAAAGCAGGTAGGCGGACCAGAAATCAACGTCACGCTCCATGTAGGGGGTGGCGAGCAGAGACAGAGATCCGGCGTTAATGCACCAGTAGAAGATCATGTAAATCCTCTGGATAGTAATGGCAGGATCGATGATAACTTTCTCGCCAGTCTTGTCGTCATGGCCAATGACCATCTGCCTCCTCTTGTATTGGTCGGCAATCAAGGGAGCAACGTTGGACTTGATACCACCAGTTCCAAGACCAATGACAATGATGGCAACGATGAAACCACCGAGTCCAGCGCCGTGGTCGAGAGCAGCCGGGATAGATGTGCAGGTAAGGATGATAAGACCGACGATGTAGACACAGCAGAAGATGACAATGGTGTTGTACTTTCCAAGGTATTGATCGGCAATGATGGCACCGAGAATGGGAGTGACGTAGCACCAGAACTGGAAGAAGGTGGAGAGACCAGTGGCTCCCTGGTGGCCCATACCGAGCGCACCACGACCTTCTGAACCGTCGCGAGGACGCGAGATGTAGTTTTGGAAGATACCGGAAGCACCATAGTAGGTGAAACGCTCACAGAGCTCGACGATGGCGACCAAGAAAGCACTCTTGGGAAGAGGCTCTCCGACCTTGCGGAGGGTCTTCAATTCCTCAGCGGTAGGCCTGATACCGCCGATGCCGTCGTCCTCTTGGATAAAGGAAGCACCATCAGATCCGGAGCCGGTAGTCAGCGCACCGGGCTTCTCGAGGGAAACATGGGCGCCGGCGACGTTGGAGTCGTTGATGGTAGCGCCGTAGAGATGGGGGTGGTGGTCAGCGACCTCTTGACCGTGCTGGAGTGCCTCAGCGCTGTTGAAAGTGTCAGTAAGCTGTCGTAGTCCCGACAAACCCGAGTACAAAAGGGCCGAGGGGCAGGTATATAACATACGCAGTAGTCTCATGGGCGGTAGCCATGGCTTCAAAGCTCAATTGCAACCAAAGACAGAGTCAATGGAAAGTCAGCCCAGAGTGAGTGTAACCTGAGGTAGAAGAGAAGGTCCGGTAACACCTGGAGTCTTAATAGAAGAACGAAGACACCTCCATTATTTAACCCACCCCCTCGTTGAGCACGCGCGGAATCCACCTGCCAGTCACGTATCCAATGGCTCCGACGTTCGCCTCTGTCGCTCAAGGGCTGTGGAACCAAGCACGCACAAGCACTCTCGCCATGACCGATGTAACGTCTTGATAACTCTGCTTCTAACCAAATAAGCGTAGTCGTCCGGCACAAGGCCTGTCGAAGCCTTCCCTTGGCGGCTTAGTCGCGCCATTGCCCGCTCGGCGTGCAGCTAACCGATTCGCCCCCAAGCCGGAACAGCTGCAAGCACCTGCCAAACGCGGCGATTGCACGCGGCGATCTTACGTTGGTGTTTTCGACAAAGTAGTTGGTTACCACACTCTATCACGCCGTGCCGAGCTGCCGGGCCCTGACCACCGTGAATGCGTGAGTTGTGGTTCGCCCGTTTGCTGCGGCGTTGAACGACCCCAGCACCATCAATGCTCGTATAAAAAACCGCACACGTAACTTTAGCTGCAGTCATGCTAACCGTGCCGCCACAGAGATAGGATGGCATCGGCAATCCTGCAACCAAATAGCCAACATATTCTATTTGCAATCCAGCTCTGACTGGTCCATAATCTTTTCAAGTCTCCAGCCTTCCAGACACTCATCTGGAAAATTTGCCTGGCCGACCCACCCCGATTGCGGAAAGTAGAAATAGTTCAGACAGTCTCTCCGGGTTCAGGGACCAGGACCGCCGAATCTAACGACCTCGGTTTCTTTCCAAACAGTCCCGAATACACACTAGTTCGGGCGACGCCGAGAGGGAGACAGAGAGATAAGCTTCTGACCCGCAGTGGAGCTGTTCACGGTCGTCTCGCCTAGACACGCTCGATTGGGGATTCAAGCCACGATATGGCCAATGAGTCTGTGAGGATCTCCGCATCGCGCGCTTATGGGCTGCTTAGTGGGGAATTTAAGCGGTGGTTGGGTTTTCGATGGTGGTGGACCATCTTTGCTTGGTAACAGTGACCGAGGATCAGGCGAGAGATGAGCGTAAGACGGGGGGACATTGCAATCCGACATTGTATATCGCAGGTCTCTTGTCGTGGTAATGACAACCGCGTGTTGCAGGCCATGGCCTTCATGCACATCACGTCCTTCTCCGCTGTAAATGTTACTCCGCCTTCGTCACGACATGCAATTTCCGCCATAAGCACGGCTAAGCTGTAGCGCCCAGACACGGAAGGCGCGGTCAAGCTTTCTTACCGACACACATTTACCTGTCAGCGGCGCAGTGGCGCGCCTGAACGTCGGGTCGCGTACATGTTCCTTGTATAAGCGTACAATCCCCGCGTTAATCCCGGCCCTGTCCTTGGTTATGCGTGGTGCTGGGTGCTGTGTGCCTGTCCCCAATGCTTCCAGAAGGCCACGCCTGCAGGTGCGCGGCAGTAATGGAAGATAGTGACCCACGGCCCAACCCACAGATCTGGAAGCTCGTTGTCCTGGTGCCCACACGAGCTCCATATTACAAACTTGGTATATGCTTGAAGCCCTTCGTGTCGCAGGGTGTGAGTGTGGAGATGTTGCCCACTTGGGTAAACAACCCACACGAGCGTTCCACTCCGTCAGCACAGGGCACTTGAGACACGCGACTATTTCACCCAGTGGCAGCTAGTGCTGTGTTGGAGAGGTTGGTGTAAACGGTCGAGAGATAAGGATACGAAACATGAGTCACGTTTCGCCATCACTTCTTCATTATGTTCAGCTGCCTTCTACTCCTCCAATGCATTACAATGCCGTCCATGAATATCCCATTCTCTACCCGCCATGCATAATTAGCGACCATGATGTCGCCCTAGCCTTTTGATACAAGGGACCTACCAAACAGAAGAAACATTGACACATACAAGCGTCGGGGTACTGTAACGAAACAAATAATACACGCAGTGCCAATGGAAAGGAAAAGAGCAATTGCTTATGAAGAAGGCGCGTTGGGACCGGTAGTGTTGGGGTCGCAGCATTGCTTTCCTCCACCGCAGCTGTCGGGGCATTCTAGCAGACAAGCATCAGGGCCGCCCTTTACGCTGGGGTTCTTGCTGACGCGACCGCCGTCTTCCGCGCCGCTGTCGTCAGAGCCATGGGCTGAATGGTCGTGGCTGGCGTCGAGGCAGAACTCAGGCTGGATGGTAGAAGAGTGAATGCCATACTGGTGGAGGCATTCGCGGATTTGGCGTGCGAGGTCCATGTAACGTGCCGAGCCCTCACCCTTGAAGTCAAAGTCGACCTGAACGTGCAGCGATGCAATAAGCTTCGTGTCTGACAGCTGCCAGACGTGGAGATGGTGGCAAGAGACGATGCCGGTAAGGTCGGTAATGTCCTCAGTGATGTCGTCGATGGAAAGGTTCTCCGGAACGGCTTGCAGAAGGATACGAGAAGCAGCCTTGCACAGGGGCAGAGCAGACAGAAGGATAATGACGGTGATGAGCAGAGACACAGCGGGGTCAGCATACATCCTCCAGGAGAAGTCGGTGAGCCAGATGAACAGAGCAGTGCCAATGACACCAATGTTGCCAAGAGCATCGCCCATGACGTGTAGGAAGACACCACGCATGTTGAGATCTGCGTGAGAATGACCGTGGCCGCCGGCGGATGACTCTTTCTTGGGCTGGTTGTGGTTGTGGCTCTTGTGCTGATCCTTCTTGTTGGTCTTGCCATTTCCGTGAGAGTGGTCGTGTGAGCCGTGGTTCTTGGACTTGGATAGAAGCGAAGTCTGCTCAGTGGGCTCGTCGTCATCTATGACATTGTTGTCCTCGTCGTCAGCCTCGTCGTCGTGCGCGCGCGAAGACTCGATAATGCTGTTCCTGAAGGACGAAGGGTGTACGTAGATCTCGTCGATGGTGGCATAGTTGCGCGAGTGCGATCGGCTGTGGCGTTTGTTCTTCTTTCCAGGAGTAGACGAGCGGCGTGTGTCTGCGTCGGATGTGAATGACACACCGTTGGACTTGGTGGGTGTTTGGGTGAGGTTTGACGGGAAGCCGACGCGGTTCTGGGGCAGCACATCCGCGATATTACCGCTCTCATCTGCGACGGCATGGTCATGCGCGTCTACACCATGAGAGTGACCCTCCTCAGCGTGTGAGTGCGCGTCGTGTCCGTGGGAATGGCCGCCGTGGCCGTGGCCGTGATCGTGGAAGAGGAAGAGACCGATGATGTTGGACGCGAGACCGCAAGAACCGACGATAAGAATGACGACGGGGTGCGAAACATCCTGTGGCTCAACGAATCGCTGGATGGCTTCGAGGAAAATGGAGAGACAAAGCGCGACTAGAAAGACTCCGTTGATCAGAGCACCTAGAGTCTCCGCACGTTGCCACTGCTCCTGGTTAGCAGAGCCGTCGCGCACAAGCAATGGACCCACTCACTCCGTATGTGTATGTCTTTGAGTTTGTCTTCTGGCTAGCCACCTTGACTGCCCACAAGCCGACAAGGAGCGAGATGACATCGTTCAACTGCGCGAGGGGTCAGCATGCGCCTCCGCATTTTACGTCGAGCCAGATATACGCACCATGTGGAACGAGTCGGCAACCAGCGCCAAAGAGTGCACCGTATATCCGGCAATCAGCTCGACGAAGAAGAAAGCCGTGTCGATGGCGAGCAGTATCATGATGCGCGTGGATTTGGAGAGCCCCATGTTGGCGGTATCGGAGCGTCCTTCGCGCTGCACTGGGGTAATGGGTTGACGGCGCGAGGGGTGCGATCGAGGCTTCGGGGCCTTATGTACGACGGCGGAAGTGGGTAGGGGGCAATGTCGTGTTGGGGAGTTGGAGAAAAAGGGTTGGGCTCACGGTTCGCAAGGTTGTCGCGTAGGAGAATTAAGAAGCGGAGTGGCGCTATTGCGTCAGGCCGCACCCAGTGCAGACGTACAAACTAGCCATGTTTGCGACTAACGGCCCGTATCGACATGCGATACTTGAGCAGTAACACGCACCCAAAACAACTTTAACCGCCTCACATTGACAAACTCTCCCTTGTTTCCGCGTATCTGTAGCACGTCCACTGCGCGCTGCTCTCAGTGCGACAACCGCGTATCGAGGTTCATAGCTAAACGCTGCCAATATATCCACAGATACTGGCAAACCTTTCCAAAGCCTTGCCCCGCAGAGTTGCTATGGTTTGCTCCTGTAGCGCGTGCCGCTATGCCGCAGTTCCACAGTGCCACAACTTGAACAGTGAACTCGGCTGGTTGCGAAGGGTCTGAGTTGGGCCCACCGCAAACGATGACATACCGTTGGCGACGTGCCTACTTGAGACATGTTCGAGCCTTGATGATACTCGTCCAACTCGCACATGACTAGTTCTGCACTTGTGCCTGTGGCGGGTGCGCTGACTAAACACATCTGCGCCATAGTGTAGCATGTGAATCAGCATTCGTCTCTACAAAGACGCCCATACGTACTACTCGTTACCAAAGTACGTCTTCTCGATGTCTACCCCAACAACCACCGCGAATGTCCCCAACAGCAAACATATCATCAAAACCATGACGAGCCCTACCTCCCACCCTCCTGCCATGGCCTTCCCTCTCACAAGCGCCCTCTGTAGCCGCCAAAACCTGATTGCCCCTACTAACACCACGACAATAGCCATGCAGATCAAGGTTGCTGCAAGCGGTTTCCCGACCTTGTAGAAACCAAAGTGCGGGTTAGGCGTAGCCGAATGCTGTAAGTGGAAGAGCTGAGCGGTCAAAACTCCTGTCATGACAAGGATAAGGGAGGTACGGAGGTAGCCTAGGAAAGTGCGTTCGAGTGCTGAGCGCCTCATTAGCTGCCGAAACATGCAAGAGTGGACAGGGAAGGGGATATACCCAAATGATCTCTGTGCGCTCCTTCATCGATGCTCAGGCTAACGTGTGCAGTCCAAAGTTTGACAACTGGGCCATACCACCGCTCCGTCCTTGCTACTTCGTCTCTACCAGGTCCTTCCTGATACACATTGACCTGTGCACTTGTTATGCTGATGTCAGAAGCATGGCGCCTGAGATCCTCTCTTGAGTCATCTGTCGAGCTGCGCAGCAACGCATTGCGCGATCGTATACTGTTGAGACTAGGTATCGCACGCGGTTCATTCAGTGTAGTAGTTCTTTCGCGACGTACGGGTCCCAACTCCTGCGAGTAGCGTTGTCGCTCGTAGCGCACTGCAACTTCTGAGTCAGGATGTGGTTCTGCATGGGCGCGATCATGGAGAGCCGCCGCAGGTAGGCCAAGTGGTGATACAGCGCGAGGTGGTGCTGGAACGCTCATGGATCCGGTCTGCATGCGTGATACGAGAGTAGTAGTGTGGAGCTTAAGAACATAAGACCAGTCATAGTAGCAACCACGTAGAACGCATGCGATACTATCTGGTAACACTTTCTTCGGAAAAGAGCGGGAGCGGAGTTGTTGCTACCTAGGGGAGTGAATCGAATGGGCAGGAAGCTTGGGGTTGTGGGGACGCGTCGGCACGTCGGCCGGACCATCGCGCATGCTCTTGAAGGTTGAAACCGCTTGCTATATGGTAAATTCCAGGAACATCGATGGTAGACAGTTATTAGAATTACGTCTCTAGCTACAGCAATACCTCGTTATCGTTACATCGTCCTCGCGCCAAGAACTGCATTACACAAGAGCGAGCCCGCCTACCACCACGACAGCAGCGACGTACACCTGCTCCATAACCCCATGTGTCGCTCTTGTCGCAGCGCCACTCGAAGTGCTCGAAGGAGCAGTATCTGTGCTCGATGGCGCTGAGGTACTCGTGGAAGAAGAAGAAGAAGAAGAAGAAGAAGAAGAAGAAGAAGAAGAAGAAGAAGAAGAAGAAGAAGAAGAAGAAGAAGAAGAAGCCGTAGAAGTAGGAGCACTCGCCGATCCAATCTCATCAACATCGTCTGGCGCATCGTACAATTCATTCCCATCACTCGCCATAGTCCATCCCAACGCAGTACCATCCCTGCTCACAGCTTTTCCACGTACAAAGCTCTCCAACTGTGCATCGGAAAGGTCGATTGTTGTCTCGAATCCTGTCCTCCTTGCCACAGTGACATTGGTCCAGGTACGTGAATCGCTCGCATTGGCCGTGCATACAACCCAACTTTCGACCTCAGTGGCCCCGTTCCAAGAGAAGAACGCCGTGTTTCCGTCTTGATCCCAGTGCACATCCGGCTTGGTGGATGGTTTTCCCTCCCATTGCTGGCGATACGCGCGGTATGCGTTTACAACGTTAGTTTTGCCAAACTGTACGTCAAGAAGGATGTTGCCTTGGTGGTCCAACTCAGTGAAGAAGGGCTGGCTGCCGAAGCCAAGCATGAAGTTTGTGGTTCCGTTAGAAGGGTCGATGGCTTGCAAGCTGCCTTCGAATGTTGCAAAGGTCTTGCCTTGGTTGGTGAATTCAGTAATAAGTTTGACGGTCTTTTCGTTCTGATTGACATCGAGCAAGAGACCTCGCGAATAGTCAATCGTCTCGGTGGGTCCATTGTCAAAAATCGTCATGCGAGTTTGGTTGTCGTTGAGCCAGCGAGCATCGTGTTGGAAAGCGAAGTTGGCAGCCGGGTCAACGTCAAAGTCCGATTGTTTACCTTGAAGGCGCCAGATGATGCTTCCGTCTTGTCCAGATATCTTGTATATGGCGTCCATGACGCGTGCTGAGACTAGGTAATCACCGTTGCTGTCCTTCTCGACGGAGTTTATATGGAAGTAATCCCACGGCGCTTCTTCGGATTGGCCAACCTCAGACGGGAGAGAGTTGTACGACTCGTTGATTCCAACATGAGTACTGGCATTCCACTCAAAAATAAGCTCTCCAGTCTCGATGTTGATTTCCTGGAAAGTATTCTCGAACAGCCAACCATTCTCGATACCTCCGGATGCAGTCAAATCCCATGGAATGCCATGGTAGATCAAGACAAGTGCGGTATCATCAGCAGTGATGTCGAACTCGTGGATATCGCCCATTTCATCTCCGAAACGGTTGACCTGAAAGTGCGCTATCTCGTCATAGCTTTGGTTGAGGATATGATATGAACCTCGTCCGTAGCCGTTCAGTAACTCTCCAGACCAGAGTGTAAGTACAGGCTCGCCCTTGTATGTCTGCGTCTTGAAATCGAAAGGTTCGCTGTAGTTGCCGGTCCATACAAGTGACCCCATGCGATCATCTGAGAATTCTGGTCACACGAATTAGTATATGAATTCAGCGTTACACGATCGACCTGGCGCGGCTGAAATGCATGGCTTACACGTAAAATCTAATTAACTCCTTGGAAAAAAGAGAAACATACCAAATATTGCTGGCCAATTCTGCCCACTCGTAGGCAGACCATTGATCCCCAGGAACACAAGTCCGCTCTGTAACGCTGTTCCATTTCGATTGATCTGCATCTGCGGTGGCTTCACATTCGTGTTCGACCTGTAAGTTTGGTACGGCGCGCCACTCGGATCAGAAACTCCATAGCTGTCGAAGTCATAGCTAACGGAATCCTGTGCAGTAACAAAGGGCAGTAACAGAGACGACAGCTTCAGCAGTGACAGGCTAGCTTGAGTAGCGACTGAGTGGGCACTGTGCATCATGACGGCGCATACGTAACGATCGATTAGAACCAGATGAGAGCTAGGAAAAACCAGCAATTAGGGTATCGAGAGCACAAAGAAAAGTACAAGCAGACTGAGAGCAGGAAGGAAACACAAGTACCGAAAGGCGGCAGCCCATGATGTACCCCGGTAAGGGTGCGGCTTGTTGGATTCCCAGCTCATCTCCTCAATCCGGTCTGTCGATTGCTTACACTTGGCCCGGATAAGCAGACAAGCCACGCTTACTAGGCCTAAGACGCGTTCTTGGGCGCCCAGACAGGTCATGGGGGATGCGATCTTCTAGACGCAGCTTGTAGACAGCTGCAGGATGTGGGCCCGCGCATTGACATAGTACCAGACTATCCCATCCTACAAACCCTCCATTACACGAGCAATAATGCTGGCAATTCGTTAATAACGTCCATACAGCAGATTTCCAGAGAACAGACGTAAGCTGGATACCTTTATTGTGTCGCGAGATAGACAACAAACGGGACTTCGGGAGTTAGGCGTGCCAACGGCTCACGCTGCTAGTACGGCTGATTGTGCGGTACGCCACATATCAATGGCGGTTGGTGCGTCAATCATACTGGGCATATGATTCGTACGTTACCGCCACAGTCTTTCACTCTCGCTTATCGGTTTCCCTGTTTAATGAAAGATTATTGATGGCTAGAACGGCATCATATCTCCACGCACGTGAGACAATTTCTTAACACGGCAAGCATATTGTGACGCCGCGTCACAATGAATTTATCTGGGTCAGAATAGCGTTTTGACCTCTTGGTCTGCTATGCAGACTGACTCTATTTGCTCATGAACTTGCTCGCAATGTTGAGCGCGCTGCCGAGAGCGCCTCCAGAGTTACCACCGCCGCTTCCACCGCTGCCTCCGCCCATCTGCGATTTCAGATAGAACTTGAGAGCCATCTGTGCAGCCTGAGCAATGGCATCTTGCTTAGTAGCAGCCGGATCCTAAGTATGTCAGTAAAACACTCAAATGTGTAAGGTACGCTTAAGACCTACAGTCTTGCCCTCGCTTTGCTGCTTGTCGAACAGCTGGGCTGCCTGACCCATGGCCATCCCGATGAACTTGTTCTGTCCACCCTTGGCATCCTCGTTACTGCCGTTGTTGAACATCTTCATGGCTTGCATAGCCGCAGCAGCGCCGACGTTGTTTGAGCTGGCTTGCTCGTTACCGCCGTGGCCACCACCGCCGTAGAATTTCTCGTGCTGCTTGACTGCATCGTCTTCATCTACATCCTCATCCTTGAGCTTGTCCTTCTTTCCGGACAGCATACCGAGGACGTTGCTAAACAGATCGTTGTCGCCGCTGTTTCCAGACTCGCTCGAAGCATGCTGGGCCGCACCTGAGAAATCGTCCGAGGCACCACCATAGCCACCGCCGCCGCCGTAGGATGTGCCCGAAGAGTGTTGCCCTCCGTGGCTACCTGATCCGCCGTACCCTCCAGTGTTGCCTCCATAGCTGCTACCTCCGGATGGGCGGTCATTATAGTCGCCACCACCTGAGTAGCCCCCACTGGGACGGGACTCGTGGCGCCTGTCGTCACCGTAGCCACCACTAGGGCGGTCGTTGTAGTTGTCGCCACCTCCTGAGTAACCTCCGCTTGGACGAGACTCTTGACGTCTGTCGTCGCCGTAGCCTCCACCTCCAGAGTAGCCTCCGCTGGGACGGTCGTTGTCATATCCTCCACCCTCGTGTCGTCGTCCACCGTGGTCTTCGCGTCTCTCATCACCCAACGCTGGACCACCGTAGCCGCCCTCCTGTGGTCTTCCATATTCTTCTCTACGCTCACCACCACCACCACCACCACCGTAACCGCCAGAGGAGCCATAACCTCCGCCTCCGCCTCTCCTCTCTTCGTCGCCTAGAGCAGGCCCACCAAAGCCACCTTCCTGGGGTCGGCCGTATTCTTCGCGGCGGTCGTCTCCACGACCACCATGGCCAGACTGCTGGCCGTACTCGCGGCGATCGTCGTTGTATGACATGTTGAAGGTCTAAAAGTCCGCTTTCTTGTTAGCGATGCCAGAACGGAGAACAATTGACTGCTAATGCTCCCACGTCGTTTAAGCTTGCTCAGAGCTATGCGACGCGAACATGCAAGTAGAGAAGGTTGTAGATCATTGATGACCATGGGGGAGCAATGACTTACAAAACGTTGGAGAAGTGAGGGTTGTATGTGGATTGAGGGTTGGCAAAGTTTGAATGTGCAGATGTGTGTTGAGGAGGATGTCAGGTACCCAAGTGCCAGCTATAGCTCTTGTCGGCCTTGGAAGTTGCTTGCCCCTCCAACCAAGGCGCTGCCCCTCACTACTGACGTACAGCACCCACTATGCGGCAAGCTTCCCTGTCATGATTCGCGCTAGTGTTACAGCAACATGCACATCACGTCACGTCGGACAATTCAACGATTAGCGGTCAGCGTCGTCAGGGTGCGATTCATGTCTGCTGCTACAAATATAGTACCAATGCAATGTTCGCTGCATTGTGATGTCGGAGGAGAGCTTGGACCCGTGACGTGACATTCACAACCAACCAACCTCATCCTATCCCATCGACCTTTAGTAGTCATCGCTCCTCCTGTTCGAACCCCCATACCCAGAACTCTCGCGGTCATTGGAGCCATAGCTGTCCTCGTTCCGGCGTTCAGAACTTCCGTACGAATCATTGTCGTCACGACCCGAAGAGCCACCATACCCAGAAGAAGTGTTTCCTGAGCCATGAGTCTTGTTGCTTGAGCCAAAATCATCGTCGTTGGTTTTGCGGTTAGAGGAGCTGTACGAGTCGTCGTTGTCACGGTTCGATGAGCCGTAGCTTGACTGGTTCTTGCTTCCATACGAGTCATCATCATCCTTACGGTCTGATGAACCGTAGCTGGACTGTTTGTTGCTTCCGTAAGAGTCCTCGTTGTCGTTGCGGTTCGAGGAGCCGTAGCTGGATTGCTTGTTGCTGCCGTATGAGCCCTCGTCGTTGTCATTACGGTTTGATGATCCATAGCCCGAAGACTTGCTCTCTGAACCATAGGTGTTATCGTTGTCATTACGACCCGATGAGCCATAGCTTGACTGTTTATTGCTACTGTACGAATCGTCGTCATCATTGCGCTTCGATGAGCCAAACTCGGAGGTCTTGTTGCCAGACCCATACGAGTCTTCGTTGCGATCGGAAGAACCATATCCTGATGACTTCTTCTCAGATCCGTAAGTATCCTCGTCATTGTTCCTGCGCGTAGAAGATCCGTAGGAAGTGCTGTCGTTGTCATTCGATCCATAGCTGGACGTTTTGTTGCCGTAAGAGGAGTCATCCTGATTGTTTCCATATCCGGAGGATTTAGACCCGTACTCATTGTCGTCACGGTTGCTGCTACCGTAGCCTGAGGCACGGTCCTCGCGATCGTTATCGTTGTAAGACATGGTGATGAGAACTGGTGCTTGTTTGGAAGAATTGAAGATTGAGAATCTATTGTGCAGAAAGAAATCGGAGCTTGTTGATTGCTGATGATTATGGCAGACATCCTACCTCTTTATGTACGCTCTCTCGGACGCAGACCTACCCCTCTATCACCCCGCAACACCAAAAGCAGGTTTGGTGTTGGTTCTGCCGTCTTTGCTCCATTGCTATCGCTGCGACCCCTGTGAAGCTGAGCCATGAGCTAAGGACCGCTCTAGATCTCGGCAAAGTCCGAATGCGCAATGGTTCCGCAGCAACTCATCACCAAAAACGTCATGGTAAACATCTGAGTCTCCATCGTGGCACCGCAAAGCCACCGCACAGATATGACCGAGCAACGTACTAGACTTTCGGTGTGGCCTTTCGTAGCGCAGAGCAACCTTTCCAGCTACATTAGCACGACCGCGAGCGCGCCGAAGCTGGATTTGCGGGATTAATGTAGTGGCTGAGCATGATGTACTGTGTTCGGACGTATCTGGTGTGTTGGAGGGGTAGATTCCAGATGGGCGAATAGAGCGAGAACGATCGGACACGGGATGGCCGACGGGTGGAACATCAAGCACGCAAGCGACATGGGTTGCGAACCTCATGTACGAAGGATGAGTATTCCAGCGGTTCCGGAGATGCTCAAATGAAGAGAAGCTAGTGACGATGCAGAAGAGATATATGGTGGTTGACAAATTACCTAGGTATGTATGGTCGCGCTAATTTGGTAGTTACACGCCGGTCTTTGCACGTGAGAGATCATCCAGAGTTGAACGAACGCAACCATGGATGATCAGAGTTAGCTTCTAAACAACCAATGTTGTGAGTCATCTCGCAGGTGCGCGTTGCCCATAATGGTTTCGTTCTGTACCTTCAGCCTTTCGGGCGTTAACATCAGCTCCGGCGCCTACCATCCTCACCATCTTGACCAAGGCATTCATCCTACCACAAGTCCAGTATGTGTCCCGCTCTGCCATCTTCATATCTCTTGGCGTGCATTGCTGGTACGGGTGTACTTCATTAAGCCACTACAGTTAGTTCGGTTACACAATAACTTTGATCCGTCCTCTGGCTTCTTCTCTATTCTAGGTCAACGAACGTAACGGATTAAGCGGTACAGAGCTTTGGCGTCGTTGATCATCTGGATGGTTCTATGCGGGGTGGTGAGAGCAAACAAGACTTCAAAGATGATGATGGCGATGAACGCCACTGAGGTTCAAACGTGATGTACACTTACAATTGCAGAACGCATACCTTCACCACTTGCTGTAAACGAAGTACTGACTTCATTGTGTCAACAAGATATTATTAGAGTACCCCTGCGCTACTTGTCTTCTCTAGAGATTCACTTCTCGTGTTACGCTATTCTCTATATTTCTCAGGTAAGATGTTAGGCATGGTCTCTTGTAATCCACTGATAGCACACTTAAACTTTCCTACGATCGTCAATTGACCGAGAGTTTCAGCAATCGAAAGCGCCGTCTCGCCGTCTCCTGTGACAGTAGATACATCGGCATCCCACTCGATAAGGATATCAACAACGCTCTCGTGGTCGTTTACGACTGCCTCAATCATAGGTGTCCAACTGTCCCAAGTCCGTACATTAATATCGCAACCACACTCCTTGAGCCTCTTCACTATGTCTAGATTTCCACCACGGCAAGCCCGGTAGAATGGGGTAGCCCCAGAAGTTGAAGGAATATGTGGGTCAGCCCCATGCTTTAGCAGCGTTTCTAATACCTCGAATGCACAGTATTCCGCAGCGAAATGTATCGGAGTCATGGCTCTCGGAAAGCCCGGTTCAGAAGTCGGTTTGTTAGGGTTCGCGCCATGGTGTAGCAGGTAGTTTGTCATGTAAAGGTTGTTTTCTTTCGCTGCTACAGCAAGGCATGTCAGACCGTTCTCAAAAGTGTGGTCCAACGAGGGTAGTTGATGGGTCAAGCTTCTTGCAATGCCATTCAGTGGTATCCAAATGCATATACATATAGGGGAGTAATCGACAAAGTCAGCGTCGATGTAAGTATTCGCAACCAGATTCTGCCATCTCTTGTAACAAGGCGGTCCCTCACCAGCGTCCAGGAAAAAACCCAGAAAAGGAATGGATATGTTTCGTAGTAACCAGTAGTTTTCTGCCATCATGGCATGCTTGAACCAGTTGGCTGCTGCATATCGTCGAAAGGCGTAACTACTATTGGAACCCAGATCCAGACCGTACTCTATTGGCGTATCGAAAGTATTCAACGTGAGATACTGCAGGCATAGACCAGTCATCCACGCTTGTGCTTCTTCTTTGTCAATATGAAACAAGTGGGCCGGACTTTGTCGAATGGCATGAGAGCAGAGATACTCTTGGAACGAGTAATGGCAAAGTTTTACTACACTGCGTAGTGTCCCCATTCCTTCGATCCGAACAAGAGCAGAGATAGGTTCCAAGGCATCGAAAGGATCAGTGGCCACGGCGTCATGATCTAGATCGCGTTCGTCGGGTTCGATGGCCAACACTTCTGATAGCTCGCAAGCAGTAAGGGGCTCGGCAGCAGTGACAAGACACCGGAACAATTTCTGCACCTCTACAATTCTCGTCGGATATCGCATCGCGATACCACATAGAAGTGTTTGATACGTGTATCCGAGTCCGTTAGGCAACCTTTGTATCATGTTTTTGATCTCTTTGTCCGACTTTGCTGTACAAAGGTAGTCGATCTGCAACCTTGCTTGTAGTATCCTAAACTTCATTAACTGTCTTTCTAAGATAATACATGATACTTAGTAACCTTCGCATCAAAGTATACATGCATGAGAGAAGAGGAACTTACGTGCCAGCACGAAGTAAAGCGCATTGCTGTATTGCAGGCAAAATGTTGTCGTTCCTGACCTTCAGTACGCCCTTGGCGAGACGTAATTGAAGTTCTTCATTGACGTAGTGCTGAATGTCAGAGCGCATGTTCTCTGCAAGAACAACATGTGTCATAGCAAGGGTCGGATATCGCCCTTGTATACGGGCGTCGAATCGGCTCGTTAAAAGAACTCTGATATGACAGCCCGCTTTTCTGCCAGAGTCGTGGATTTTCACGAGACTTTGGGCTATAGCATCGCCCTGAGTGGATTCATCCAGCGCATCCACGATAACAAAAACCTCTTTAAGATTTTCCACCGAAGAACAGATCAGTGGTATGTACTCGTCTTTATGACAAGGGCGACTGCCTTCCTTGGACTTCTCTTTGTACAGTGCTCTGCCTTGTTCGAGACACAAAGACGAAGCTTCCATCATTTGCCTTACGATGCTCGCAGCAAAATTCTCGTGTGTTGTTTTTGTGCGATCACGATGGTCACAGAAGAAGTAGACGACTGCAGTAGTCTCTGCGCATAACTGCTGGATGTCTCGGATGATAGAAGCACAGAGAAGCGTTTTGCCCGATCCTGACAGACCCGTTATCCACATTGTACCGATCTCCGAGTTTTTCCAATTCTGAAATTGCTTGGACTGTAAGAGCCATGTTCCAGTACCAGGAATGTGGCGGCTCAAAGCACTTGCAAGACTGATATGAGCACCATCGGATGGCGTTGAAGAGACCCATGATACCACCTTACGTGCTTCTTCACAGTTCTTCTGGGTGCTGAGGTGTCTGGATACCTCTCTAATTTCATCTGAGAGTAGGGCTTGTCCCACTTCGATGCGCCGTACCGCGGATCTGCAAACCGTTTAGGCTATATGCTCAGCATGGAGCATACATACTCACGCCGAATTGGCGTCGATTGCATTCGCGAGCAACCCGCGCATATGATGAAGTCTCTGCAACGCATCCTTTGTCTCTTTCTCTTTAAACGGCCACATCAACTTCTTTCCAAGATTCCTCGCGTCTTGACCATTGACCTGCTCGCATTTGGCTAGTGCCTTTTCAATCGACTTCAGGATTGCTTGACATTCTTGGAAGACACCGACGCGTTCGAGGGCTTGCAGCGCATCGTCCGAAGCGTTCTTAGGTACCGAGTCTGCAATCTGCTGGAGTTGCGCTAGAAGGCTGTTGACAGCAGCGGTTTCAGTCAGGAGACCCCGGATCTCGCTAGGCGCTCGCGCGACTTTGGATAGGAAACTATAGCCACCAGCGAGTAAGGCACCACTCAGTTGCACAAGCTGGGTAATAGATACTACTGTGCCAACGATCTCAGCCATTACATCTAGTTGGGAGTTCGCACAGGATCGATTGCTGTGAGGATGGGGTGTGTAGGAGTCTGCGAGGACAGGCGCGTTAGAGCTGAAGTTTAGCGCACAGGTGGGGAGATGCACAGCTACCTCTCTTACGGTCAGCCAATACTGCACACAAGGACTAATATCGCATTTGAGATCCCAGCTTCTAGCAGCTTCGAGGTACTAGAGTCTTGAAACGACCACAAGGAGATTTCCAGCTGAAAACAGAATTGGTTCAAACTATGTCCGACCTACTCATTCGCAAAGACCATTACACATCCTCTCACTACCTTTCCGCAGGCGGCACCTCTTCATCTACTTCGCTCCTCTCTCGAAACGCCTCCACCAGCCCCTTTGCTTCCCCAAAATCCTCGACAAGTATGCTGACATTCTGTTTCGCCATCAGTAGAAGAGCGTCAAGTTCCTTCTTCTTAAGAGGGCCCTGTGCTGCTCTTCCGAACGGCTGAGTCTGGGTCACATAACCTTCTGGCCTATGAGAGTGCAGCAACTCATCGTCTTGGATAGTAGCATCTGAGGCACGTGAGAACATACGAGTCAGCCGACCACGACATGCTTTACGTCTCCTTTGGATATCGTTAAGTGTGCGCCACACCTCCCATTCGCGCTCCCAACATCCAGCCAGAACCTTGTTGCTGAAGTCTACTATGCGCTTGAGTTCTATAACCTCTTCCTGCAGGCTGAGATTCTGTACATCGAGTTCCTTGACCTGGAGGTACTTGTTCTCCAGATTTGTGCTAAGTTCTGGAATGAGGTCTTCTTCTACGCCAACGATGCGATCTTGGAGATCGTAAACCGCAGTGTGTAGCTTTTGGACGAGACGCACGTCTAATGGGATCGCCGACATGGCATTGCTGCGTGGTACGAGATTGGGAAATGGTGGAGGATGTGGAGGAGCCGAATCGTAGATGACATCGTAGTGGAGGGCGAGTTCGGACGATGTCAGTAGAGAACAGAGAAAGGCGAAGACATGCTCTGGCACACGATCAAGGGGTGACACTGGGCGATGATGGGGATCATGGTTGGAGTCGTCACTAGAGCCCGATGACGAAGAATAGTAACCTGGTAGTACACCATTAGTTAGCTGAGGTGGACTCTCTTCATTACCTCCGCGTAGTGGCCAGTCGGAGTGCGGGAGAGAACAATAGAGAGCGCTACTTGAATTCGAACGATTGTGATATCCAGCATTCACACCAATAGGCAGTGACTGTTCCTTCTGTTGTTCCTCGGGTTGTTGTCTAAAATTTTCCAGTGACAACGACCGGTCCGCCTGTCCAGACTGAAGACGGTCATGAAACTCACTCCCAGCATTTGGGTGGCTGAAATTTGGAACAAGACCAGCGTCTTTCATAGTAACAGGGTAAGAGTTCTTGCCAAAAAGCTTTTGATCAGCAGAGGTGATACAACGTTCAATTCTTTCTCTGACTCTTGCTTTCATGACTGAATCGACGGTTTCATTGCGCAGGATACTGTTGAGCGCTGAGTTCCATGTTAGCTGTTCAGGCTGCTCGTTTCCGGTTGACAATCGAATCCCTAGTCTTCTTGAGGCATCTCCTTCAGCCTTTGTCTGTGAACAATTTGAGTGGACTGGTGTGGAAGAGGAATCAGCCTGCGGTACTGGAACAATATCAGTTTCAGGCGCATTCGTCAGGTGCGGTGGAACATTAGGTGTGGATGTCGTCGGTAGGATGCATGCTAAGTCAGGTGCATCTACAGTGACCTCTTTGCTGTCATCAGCGTATAGGGAATTATCCAAAGGGAAGTCCATGAAGCCATCCCATTCTCTGGTGCCAGGCGTGATCGGACCCCTTGGTGGAGATGGGGATCTTGGGGGAGACGGGGTCCGCATTAGAACCTGTGCTCGTGGAGCTGCAAGACTTTTGCTGCGTTCTTTCCATCGCCGCAAGTTCTCAGCGTTTTGTTTGGCCGTCAAATACTCACTCGGCACGGGTCTCGGATACTCTCTTTGCTCTATCTCATCAACCCTGTTCCGCTTTTCCCACTGCCTTAGATTTTCTGCGTTCTGTGATGCGGTCAAGTATTCACTTGGCACAGGCCTTGAACGTGGCTTCTGCTCACGCTGCGTCTTTGGGCGCCTTATTAGGGCTCTGTGCACCTCTTGTCTAAGCTCTCCTCCCAGTGGGCCAGCGTAAATCGGCTCTACATCAGAGGCCAGCATGATGCTGTTGAAGAAAAGCTGCTCCCGTGGGTAAATGTGACCCCTGTATGGACCTCTGTCGATGATCACTGGAAGCTCGTCAGGCGAATCACTACTCCTAGGCCCCACACGCCCGTCATCAAGGTCGTTCTCAATGTTGTCGCGTGCCCTTCGCCTCTCCTTCTCACGTCGTTCTTCTAGTTGTCTTGGTGTAGGAGATGGTTCATGGATCGTGTAGTAATGAGTAGGGCGTCGAAAGGGGTGTTTGAGCCGCTGGAATGATGGCATCTTTGTAGTTTAGGAGCTGGAAACCAGGTGTCGTAGATGCTAGATGATACAAGAAGGCCAGGATGTGGGAATACAGTCCTCGATCATGGGGATGCATGCGTTATTTGGCAATCCAATTTGTCCGATTGTGATAAAGGGGCGTTTGTGGATGCGTTGGCTGATGGTGCGCTTCAATGACAATCGCAGAATCACGCATGATCATGGTGATGTCCGAACACACTTGTCTGCAGTGGAATTGTGTAAGCAGTCAGGAAGTGATTGCGCGGAGACTGGGACGAGCACGATGGAAGTTATGAGAAAGGACACCGTGTGGTGTTGAAGCCAAGGGGTGTTATTGCCGATGGCGTTATAAATATACACTACTTGTATTGGAGTCTCTTCCAGTGAGACACTTGCTGTGAAGCCATGATCGTTGTTCGGGGTATGCAACAATCGTAAATGCGCCAGAGTAAAAGAAGAAACCGCTCCATGGCTATGCAACCGCGAGAATGCAGATGAAACGCCCCCATGCCGTGTGATCGTAAACCATAACGCCGAAGAACCTCAATACCTCTTCTTAGCCTTGGCAGCCATAGCCGCCAACTTCTTCTTTCGTTCCTCCTTCTCACGCTTCAGCCGGTTTTCCTCGGCTAATGCCTCAGCGTCTTCCTTCTTAGCGACCTTGAGGGCTATCTGTTCCTCTTCTTCGACGTCCCAGATACCACCTTCCATGTCGGAGGAAGCATCAGAGGCATAGTCTTCTTCTTCATCTTCCATGTCACTAAGTTCGTCCCAGTCTGCATAACCATCGTAGCGTCCCTTGGCCGGGTTCGGTTTTGCCTTGACGGCTGGCGTGCCGTTCCGACTTGACGTTGCAGGAGCACTCGCCGGACGGGCTGTTCCTTTGTATCCAACTTCGACAGGCTTCTTGGCCGGCCGGGCTGTGCCTTGGTAGCCAACCTCGGATGGCTTCTTCTTTTCTTTCGAGGGATCGGCTTTCGGGTCTAGAGCCCTTGAAGGTAATCCAGCAACAGGCTTCTTGCCCTTTGCCCCAGCACTTGCTTCTGCCTTGAGTGCCAAGCGCTCTTTTCTTGACAAGATCTTGGTTGGCTCGTGCTTGATCGGCGGAGCGATGGGCTTTGTCGCGTCCTTCTCTTTGGCTTTCTGAAGCATAGCGAGATACCCCTTCTTGGGTGCGGCGGACGAGGCTGGTGTTGATGTGGCAGGTGGTGCAGGCTTGGACGCGGGCGCGGGCACAGGCGCAGTGGCCTTGGGTCTGGCAGCGGGTGCATTTGACGATTGTAGAGGCTTACGGACGGGTGGATTTGCTGGTTTCGATGATGCTGGAGCGGCGGTTCCACGGTATGGGACAGCTGTGGTAGATGCGGATGGAGTAGGTCTTGACGTGGCAGGCGACGAGGTGGCACGCGCCACGCCGTTTGGCTGCGCTGGTCCCCCAACAGCCTCCTTCCTCTGTATCTTGACTTGTCCACTCTCAACCGGCCCCGATGCCTTGCGCTTCAACTGAGGCGGCTGCGATGCGCCATTTGCCCCTCCGCTTGGTCGCGACACTGGCCTAGGGGCTCCGGCAGGCGAGGCTTGCTTGGATACGGTCGCCTGTGTCTTCGCGCTCGGGTCGATTATAGACATGATGTCTTTGAGAGACTAAATGATGCAGTCAGCATGTGAGAGCCGACGTGGATGGAGTCGCCAAACTCACACTCATAGTGGGCAACTGATAAGCGTTTGACTCAGGGCTACCGGTCGTCGAATCGATTGGAGGACAAGTTGTACATGCTTTCCGGGTAAGAATCTCCGGAGTAACTAGTCGTCAGGGACTGATCGCGCGCGCGGAGACGGGGCGAGGCGCACGGGACCGGTCGAAGATTGAAGAGGGGAGCGGCCAGAGAATGAGCGGTCGGCGGCGGCGCAGACAGGTCGATTTTATACCTGGGCCTTGCCTAGCCCAGCCACACGTGACAAAGCGGGCGATATGCGCTAGTCGTCTTACGGTATAGCGCAAGTAGCGAAATCCCACCAGAAGTCAATATTCGCGGACCTCGAACTTTTTCTTCTGAACGACAACCTACAGCAAGAACTTGTAGCTTCAGTCTCCGGTCCCGACGGTACGCACCACTTTGAATCTGCTTCCAGCAGCGCAATACTGACAAGCGCAGGTTAAATTGATTGAACTCCTGTTCCTACAAATCACCAAACCACAATCACAATGAAGCACCTCGCGGCATACCTCCTCCTCGGCCTTGGTGGCAACACCTCGCCCTCCGCTGCCGACGTCAAGGTAAGTCTCATACCGCGCTGTTCTGTGGCTTTGTCCCAATCTAACGTCGCAACAGGCCGTCCTTGAGTCCGTTGGTATCGAGGCTGACTCCGACCGTCTTGACAAGCTGATCTCCGAGCTTGAGGGCAAGGACATCAACGAGCTCATCGCTTCCGGTTCCGAGAAGCTTGCTTCCGTTCCCTCCGGTGGTGCCGGTGGTGCTGCCGCTTCCGGTGGTGCTGCTGCCGCTGGTGGCTCCGCTCAGGCTGAGGCCGCTCCTGAGGCCGCCAAGGAGGAGGAGAAGGAGGAGTCTGACGAGGACATGGGTTTCGGTCTCTTCGACTAAGCGCATCACCATCGCCAAACAAACACCTTCACCTACCTTTACGAAGTATGATCCGGCCAATCTCTCGACTATCACGAGAATCATGCGCAATGAGAACCATTTGGGGAGTGTCGAGCGTGCACTGCAAGGGGCTTGGAGAAGGATACCGCGGCAATAGTAGAATAGTTGCCTGCTGAGATACCCGGAATGAAGCCATGCACCTCCAAGCACTACAGGCAGTTTACCTGCTTTTTGTGACCGCGCCAAGCCTTTATTATAACAATGATTTGCTTTGAGTGTGATTCGTAAATTAAAATGAGGTGCTACCGAGAGTGCTGTACTGCCTTTTCCGTAACTATTACGTCAACTTTTGTGGCAGGCATGTCACTCATGGAGTCTAGAGTAGATGCGACGACTGTAACTCTAGGAATGAGAGGCTAGCATGACCTTCGCCCACTATTGGTGCGACTTGTAGGATGTGAAAAAGACTGAGAATGGATCGACTCCAGGTGATGTTATGAATGAGCTCGTTTTCCCCAAGTTGTTCCTAGATACTGCAACCTAATCCAAAGGTGTACGCAAACCTCCACGTTGCATTGTCAGCAAGAAAGTAACGGCACATACCTTCAAAGTACCATTTCCTGTACAGTCTTACAAAGGGTTGACTTGGCAAGAACGAGCTCGTTTGTATGCGAGGACCACTGGAGTTACTAGATGCCTTTTTTTATAGAGCGAGGCCTGAACATAGGTTGACGATACAGCGTCACCAATTGGGGCCTGAAAGCATATTGGAACCAATCACCACCATCGAAACAATGTTCACTGTGAGTTCAGTGATGGTGGGTGGTGGTGTTGTGTGTGAATGATCGCACCTGTCCAAACCGGCGCTAAGGGGTCTCGCTTAGCGCACAGGGCAGCTACACCCGTGGACCTTTTGAATTTCGCATCGATTCCGTTGACGACCGACAACTACCCTCGCGACCCCAACGAAGTTCTCCCATCAGCTACTTCGACAATCGCAAATATGGCTGACGCTGACTACGACCCCGAGGCCGCAGCTGGTACGCTCTTGCCCTTCCAACGAGCCCTTCCCACACACCCGCACCGCTTCCCTTGGATACGTACACGCACAATGTGACAGGACATGGCTAACGAATCCAACAGCCCTTAAGGCGAAGAGGGCGTTCCGCAAGTTCTCTTACCGCGGCGTTGACCTCGACCAGTACGTCCCCCGACCCCCCGCGACTCTCCGAAAGCGATGGGGAATGTATACAGATGGTGGCGGTATTCTGATCGATATGCAGGCTCCTCGACCTTGGCTCTGAGGAACTCCGCGACCTCGTCCACGCCCGTGCCCGCCGCAGGTTCAACCGTGGTCTCAAGCGCAAGCCCATGGGCCTCATCAAGAAGCTCAGGAAGTCCAAGCGTAGGCAACACTGTCCGCACAGTTGAAGGGAGACAACTAACCCTGAACAGAGGAGGCCAAGCCCAACGAGAAGCCCGACCTCGTCAAGACCCACCTCCGTGACATGATTGTCGTCCCCGAGATGATCGGCAGCGTCATCGGTGTCTACTCCGGAAAGGAGTTCAACCAGGTCGAAATCAAGCCCGAGATGGTCGGCCACTACCTCGCAGAGTTCTCCATCTCATACAGGCCCGTCAAGCACGGAAGGCCGGGTATTGGTGCCACTCACTCTTCCCGTTTCATTCCTCTCAAGTAAACGAACTGGGTTTTGGTTGCATGGGTTCTTTCGTGGGGCGGATATGTACTTGACGACCTAAAATGAATACAGGTGTTAGGTGCATTTACTCTCGATGGCTATGACGTACACAACGATCATGGCGGGCATGAAGATATGGTGTAGATAGCACCACCATTACATTCGAGATACCTCCACACTGCTTCCTCCACTGGGTGATGTGTACTTGTTGTGATCGATGTTGAGCATGCTGGTCGATTGGATTCAATCGCTGCACTACACTGCACTGCACTTCACATGGGACAGGCGACGTCAGATCAAGAGATATGGCAAGTCTACAAGTCGGAGGGCAGCGGTAATCGTATTGGGTATTGTTATACTAGGAAATGCAAGTGACGTGTGCTCTCGCTACCTTCCAAGGCGCATCTCAACCTTTGCAAAGTTATACAAGGCTCGCAGGAAGACCTGATAATTAACGCCCTTGTTGTCTGGCAGGTGGCTGTGTTGTGTGTTAGCAAAGACCTCATCATGTGAACAAGGCAACTTACAACATCTCGGTCAACCTCAGCTGCCACGGCGGATAGCCCTTGAGTTGCACAGTAGGGCTGAACAGGATCAGAAGATCCGGTTCGCTCGAAACATGGTCATTCAGCTGGGCATCAATCAAATCAGTGTTGATCTGCTCTTGTCGCACGTCGCCCTTTTGTGCCATCTCGGCCAGTGTGCGCGTCAGGTCGACGATGGTGTCGCGGCCGTCATGTTCAGAGAGAAGGAGGACGGTGAGATGTTGACGTTCCTCCTCTTTCAGTTCGTCGTCTGCACTCTGAGGAGGCGTATTGGGAGGGGAGTACGAGGAAAGGTGGGGTGCACGGAGGGAGAGGGTGGGCTTTCTACGAGGGCCGAAGTAGGCTTCTAGGGTCGACCAGATGGAAGCGTGAGTTTGGGGGAGATAGTTCTTAAGTACGCCTGTTTGACATTATTAGCCAGAGCCCTACGTTACCGTGTTCTGTTTTACAGAAAGATGGTGGACTTACCCGTCCGCTCATAGACACTCAGAAACGGTATGCCGGCACTCGCTGCCCAGGCTGCTATCTCACAGACATCGTTCACTAGTCCTTCCAGCCCGGCTGTACCCTGACTTCCGTCGTCTTCCTGGTAGTCCACTATCACACTGAGGTGTTTGGGCAGCTTTTCCAGGTCCTTGACATCGTGGGCTATGAACTCTGGCGTGCGGTGATGGTACTTGAGCAGAGAGACAACCTTCCCCCTCACCAGTCGGTAGGCGCGGCGGAAACGGAAGAAGACGCTGAACAGGAGCGCAACGACGTGGTAGATAGCGAGGTGGAGGAAGGTCTTGATGGGGCCTACGAGAGGCTTGCGGCTCTGTTGGGCTGCGCGCTGGCGGCGGTCGCGGAGTGCCTTCTTCCTCTGCGCCTCCTTCTCGCTATCAGAAGGCTCAGAGGGAAGAAACGGCTTCAGGAGTTCTTCGCGTTGCTCGACCGAGAGTTGCTTGCTTCGCCTAAAAGCGGCTTCTTGCTTGGGAGTCAGGCCTGTGGTAGCCATTGCGGGCGGTGTGAGGGTGTTGAGCGACAAAATGAGCTGGGCAGCCGATGTCTAAGTATGGATAACAAGGCAGTCAAAAGTCAAGGGAAAGAGAGGAATAATGCGCGCGTTAGCTGGCCATGTCTGGCAGACGTAAGATGATGAAATATCCCAGTGAGGCTGGTGCGTACGAGGTACGTGTGGCGGCCGTTCCTGCCGAGCGCAAGCCAAGTATAGACGCGTAGCTGCCTGCTCCGCCATGCGCTGAGGCGTCATTACGCGGAAGCTGTCGCAAGTACAATGAGGCTGTAGGAACTCGAGCTTATTGTTTTGGGTCTTTGTATACGTCCTGCCACGACAGGATTGGTGGCATCATAGTGCATGAGGTCACCCGTTGTCCGTTCGGCTGGAGCTGCTGCGACTGCGAACCAGGGACCGAGGCGTGGGGTGCGACAAGCCACAGTCGCGACTTGAGCATGTTGCTAGCCAGATCACGACGTGCAGATACACCTGCAACGGGAAACATCTACTCTGTGCCATGCCCAAGTGAGAACACAACATACGCTAGCAACACCTGGCAGCTTGATGCTTTGCGCCAATCTAAAACACCAGCTCCAGGGCATTCGGGGCGGCATTGGCCCGCTGGGTAGCTGCGATAGACGCCCGTAATACAATACTGCAGTAGTACTCAACCTCCAAGGCGGATTCCCTCCAATCTCCTGTAACGATGCAGCGCATCAGCTCCGATGGCTCGTCGGTACTCACTCACCAGACGTCGAGGACATCGATACGCGCACCCCAGTTCACCCTAGAGAAGTTCACTGTAAGCAGCCGTACAAGTTCAGGGTTGTTTTCACATTGACTCCTGCAGAGCAAAGATTTCCTAGTAAAAGACTTCATCGAAGACCTCTCCCAGATCGCCGTACCTGCGACTCGAAGATCTGGCGGCGCCGGTGGCCAGCAGACATTCGACCCGAAACCACTCATCCGCACGTTCGAACATGCCCTCACACGACTCAACAGTCTCTCCGAGGACCTGGAAGAGAAGGAGTCCGAGCTGTCAACAGCTGTACGCCGAGCAGAGCTACAACACAACCAGAATGTCGAGTCGCTAGGAAGGAGACTGGAAGCGGCCATGGACAGGTTCCAACGGCTAGACAGTTCGCTCAATGGTAGTGACGAGGGAGGGTCAGACACTGGAGGCAACGTTGCCATGCGCATCGGTGAACGACTCGAAGAGCTCGATCGCCAACGCAAGAGAGCCCTGGACGCAAAGTTCTTGATTGAATGCTGGCAAGAAGTCAGCGAACGCGGCGAACTCATGATCCTCGAGGACCAACGGAAGAACGGCGATATAGTACGATGCGCCGAGATTGCACGCCAGCTGCTGCGCATCAGCACACGTCTCGACCCCGAGGGCAGCCAGCGAGTCAACGGAGACGCACCGAATGGCATGAAGAGGAGAACGGTACATCAGTCAAGACACAACACAAAGGAGGTCATTGAGAAGTTCCTGGAGAATCTTGAGCAGGATCTCCTCAGCAAGTTTCAGGAATGCTACGCGCGTCCAAACTACCCTGGCATGCGCGACTGTGCCATCGCGCTGAAGGGCTTCAACGATGGGGCTAGTGTCATCGGAACCTATGTCAACCAGCATTCTTTCTTCATTGACCGCATGCAGTTAAATGGAGAAGAGTTGGCGACGGATGTGGAAACTTGGGATCGCCTCCAAGATCCTGATGCGGAACCACCGGGTGTTGAGCCTACGCTGCAATCTCTCATTGATGAAGTCAAGATCGTCGTCCAGGATGAATCTGCCATTATAAAACGAGCCTTCCCTTACTACGAGGAGGTGCTGATCAAGTTCCTGGAGCGCATCTTCCAGCAGTCAATACAAAGTCGGCTTGAGATGGTGCTTGACAAAGCAGGAGAGCTATCGTCACTCGCCTTTCTGCGCTCGTTGCAAGCTTCTAGGAGCTATATCACACAATTGGTAGATGACTTAAAATCACATGGGTTGACAGAGCACCCAGAGCCTGCTACATCTGCGGTGGCTGCTACCCTTGACCAGCAGTTGGAGGAGCTTTTCTCGTCTTACTTCATTGGAGAGAAGTATATTGAACGAGAAAAGAAGAACTTGGAGGAACTATACTCTTCGCTACTACTCAAGTTCACCATCTACCACTCGCGGCGCAGCAAGATGCCTACATCGTACTTTGGATCGCTGGCTCAGCGAGGCAAGGAGATGGCTGCATCCGCTCGTGACAAGTACATGGAGCGCTTGGAAAACACAGAATTGCCCGCTAGTCAGAAAGCGACCCTGCTCCGCATTGCTGGCCTGAAAGAAGATCAGCAGGAGAAGAAAGATATTGAAGTGACGGATGAGGATGGCAAGCTATCGCTACCAGTCGCCAAGCGTATGCTCAAGTGGCTGGCAGAAGGTGTCGGACGTGGACTCGAGTTGTCGCCTGGTAACGAGACACCGAAGGATGTGCAAATATTGCTTAATCTTCTACTACGACAGATGGGCGAAATCTACCTGGAGACGGCGTTGGACGCGTAAGTCATGTATTCCTCCGATGAGTACACAACTAACACGAATGCAGCGCACAAGATCATGCCGTTTCGCAGGAGAACTCCAAGACACCCCCTGATCTCACCCACCTCCCATCCCTACACGCCATTACCACAATCCTACATCTTCTTCAACAAACCACGACAACCATTATCCTCCCTCTATGTACACCCAATCTGACTATTCGTCGGGAGATCGAAAAGTCTACCAACAACACAACGTCGACTCTTGAATCAAAACTGTCCAACATACTCAATCTCACATTGACAGCATCGCTCAATTGGGTGAGCAGATGTCTATCTCAACAAAAGAAGACCGATTTCCGACCCAAGGAAGAAGACCTTATGGTAACAAGTGAAACGCAAGCCTGCCGCGACGTCTCCGCATTCTTAACTCGTGTTGCCTCACAAGCTTCTGCCGCGCTCTCTGGTCGCAACCTCTCCTTGTTCCTCGCTGAGCTTGCTCGCGGTTTGCGGTCTCTCGTTCTGGCACACCTACTGAAATTCTCCATTTCACAAGTCGGCGGTCTTAGTGTTTCCAAGGACATGAATCGCTATGTTGAGCTAGTGAGAGGATGGCCCACAGGTGACGAGCTGGAGCCTGGAGCGATGGATGTTCTGACGGATGTCAGTACGCTATTCATTATTGGACCTGAGGCGCTGAGGGATAGGCTTAGGGCTGCGGGTGGACAAGATGCGCAGGAATTGAAGGGTTTCATTGCTAAAAGAGATGACGTTGGAACTGTCGGGGTGCAGAGCGTGCTTAGTGGGTTGTAGAGACTTTACATTCTTACGTAGGCCGCATGATTGTATCGAGATAAATGCGCTACAACTGTATTCTCCCAGGGTTTTGTCTAGCAATATCTCAGCTTTGCGACTGGTCTCGTGAAATCGTTGCACACATGACTTTCCAGCGACTTTGATGGTGGTATACACGGACGACAAACAATTACATATATATAGGACACAAGCGTTAAAAGGTTCATTGATTAGATAGCACCTGATGGTCAGAACCCATTGATTCTCTTGTAAAGACGACGATTGGTTCGTACGTTGGATCATTATGTACTTGGCACGCAATACGAGCTGCCCTTGGATTTGATTTCTACACTAACAGTTCACTGGCTGTCATACTCAAAAACGAATCTACGAGAACCGCCATCATACCCCGCAAAAGCCCATGATCGGGCTTCTACTCTGCACCAATTTGGCTGTCAGTCATTCTTGCAGTATTGACAACTGTCTTCCCTGGTAGATCGTCTTTAGGCTTTGTAGTACATACTGATTATGAGGTAACAGTAGCTCTTAGGGTAAGCAGATGTATCCAGTATGATCAGTTCGCAATAACCTTCTATTGTCCTACGCTCATGAAGAATGCCTAAATTACCAGCATACCTCAAATTCAACCTCCTTCCTTTCAACAACTGTCCTAATATCCTCGAGACATTTTGTCATGGCAATAGTCACTTCAACACCACTCCGATCTTACGTTTCCATCTCCCTGCTACCCTTACTGACCGGCAACTTAACCGAGAACATGGCGTGAGCAGGTGGTAGACACTACACCAAAGTTACCCCAGAATCCAGATGTGTAAGCGTAGGATAGCTCTATAGAAGCTCTCAAGTGATCAGGTGGTGAGCCGCAATGGTGGAGGCACAAAGCGTGTACAAGCTGTGATAAAGATCTCAAGTGCATTATTGGAGGGATTCGGGCTCAACAAGTAGCCGAAGGGATGGAGCAGATTTGGGGGTGGGCGTCTCATGGCCTAGAAATCCTTCAATTTACAAATACCAGTAGCCCGCGATTAATAAATTAGATCACAGCCTCTGTTCGGCTCGAGTAATGGTAAGTTGTTACAGCTTTGCTGGTTTTGCGAATGCAAAGAGCGACCTTCCTTTCTTTTCCGGATCTTGCCACGCCCATCCACTTTTACCAACAACTTCTCCTGCCCCGCTAGACATCTGTAGCATTGTGGTATCGTCTCCATGATTCGCAAGGAAGCGTTTGTTACTGTTCTTCAAGCGACCGATAATGTGGCCTCGAAGCGGACTGCCGTCGCGATTGAACTCTACGGTATACGTCTCGACGACAGCCTCACCCTCTGCATTAGAGGCAAGCTCTGGCGCAGGAACATCGGTGATCTGTGGTGGAAGCGGGTTCTCTGTGGGATAAGCTCCTTCTTTCCTGGGCTCTTTCGATAAGATCACGACGTACTGATAGCTCAGAACACCGCCATTGCAGAGCACCAATCCCCTGCGGCCTTTACCGTTTCTTAGCTGTCTTGTCATCTCAGTGAGCGCGTGCATTGAATAGTTGTTGCCAGCTCCACCAAACGACGTCAGACCGCCAAGTATCGTCAATGGTTTGTCACCACCAACAACAGGTAGCCCTAGATGCTGCGCGGCAATTTTAGGAACGATCGGAAAACACGAGTAGATGTCAACGATATCCATCTCTTCCTTGCTTACGCCAGAAACCTTCAAGCTTGCATCAATAGAACGCGCAATGCTAGGCGAGGAGTAGAAGTTCGGTCTTTTCCAGAACTCGTCCGCATCCTTCGTTCCTGCGCCACCAAGTGGATATATCCATTTTGACTCTGATACCCCTAGTTCTTTGGCGAAAGAAGTTGAAGTAAGAATAATGGCAGAGGCGAGGTTGACCGTGTTGAAAGCATTCATAAGCAGGGGATCTGCACGGATCTGATGTAAGCGGTCGTTCCCAGAGTAGAAAGAAGGATGGCGTACAAGGATGACATATCATTCTGTTCCTTTTCCCAACCGTCCCAATCTCTTCTTCACTACTTGAACTTCCGTAATTCCATGCATATTCATTATTCTTCGCAACTTCGGAGAACTCGGCATACAACTTTGCGCTCTCTTGGTGGTTTGCGTTTGGTGTCTGGCCGCGATGCGCACGGAATGCGTTCTCGTAAAGTGGATAAACATGTATTGGTGCACCAATCCTATGAATAGCGCCAAGGTCTTCGCAAGAGTCAGTAGAGGAGAGTGTTTGCCAAAGAGAGGACACTGCACTATTTCCTAGGTCACGGCCTGTTGGAGTGAAGACCGAATCTACGGCTTCAGACGGCGCTGTCCAGCCTGGCGGAGGAAGCTTCTTTGCAGCTGCGCATGCTGATACTGGGTACAGTTAGTGATTGTGGAGAGAAAGAAAAGTAAATTGGCACGTACACGAAGCTAACGCCTCACCCCCAGTTACAATCGCGACTTTACATTCGCCTTTCGCAATCCTTTTCGCCGCTTCGTCGAGGAGCTTCCCTGGCTTGTCACCTCCATGCTCGGAATATCTTTTCCACTTTAGTTTCTGTTCAATCCCCAGCTTCTCTGCCAGAAGCCCTGGCAGATCCGGGTATGGCCAAGTCCATGTCTTGACGACATCGACGCTGTCGATCGCTGACTGGAGATTGGTATTCGAAGTAGACGAAGTGTCGCTGATGGCCTTTTGAATGGCTTCAAGCATCAATGTTGCGGGCTCTTTCGCGTCCGTGACGGCAGTTGAGCGGTTCTTGATGTCGCCAACGCCGATGATCACGGGGATGTTGGAGGACGGCATATCGATGTAGGGGACGGACTGCAAGGCAAACGTGTCGATACTCTAGCTACTCAAAGCACCTTCTAGCCATGATCATATACTACGCGACCGAGGCGTAAAACACGCTGCAATTCGGAGAGTCATGACTGGCGTGAGGAGTTACATTTGCCGAGGTACAACACGCGGCGCGAACTACGGCGCGACTATCAGGCGCTGCCTATAATCTGCTTACGCTGTCTTCGCGCGTTAGTTGTATTACAATTTGGAACGCATGCATAGAAAAGTGCGAATTTCATAAGGGGAGAATGAGGTCGAGTGTGTTCTAGCTGAGGAGATGCTGAAGGTACGTACCATTCAGGGCAATCGACCTGGTGACATCGTATGTGATATGATGCAGGTATGTGCACTCAAACAAGATCGGTATTGTCACAAGACTGTATCGAAGTGCGGGCATCTCGAGGTCCAGTCTTTTAGTTCTAACTCGGTTCACGTACGGACATTCTAATAGATTGGCTTGAAAATCTACTGTATACAAAGGCTTTCTGAGGCCACAGCCAGATTTGGTGCAGCGCCGGTTGCGATATTCCAATCTCTCCATGCAGCATACAGTAACACGACGAAAGCCTGTCCCTCAGGGTTTACGCCTTCCAGTGGCGTCCTCTGACCTTCATTGAGAGAATTGACAACCGGTGCTACAATACCAGTCTCTTTGTCTATATGACGGCTAACAGCTTCTAGCTTCGTTATTGCCCAATCCGTATATCGCTTTCCGAAAAGGCCAGGCTCAAGGAAGGCCATTCTAAAAGCTGTAGCAGCCATCAACGCTGTGCCAGCGACCTCTGCAAACCAGGTCTCATCATCGAGATAGTTGCGCAGCAAGCCCGTTGTATCGGTATCAGCTTCCATGGCGCCACTGAGAATGCCTTTGGTCATCTGCAGTAAGGCATTCTGCTCTTCCTCGGTTTCAGACACATATTGAGATTTCCGTAAGGTGGCTAGTACCCTTGCCATTCCAGCTGCGGCCCAGGCATTACTTGTACACCATGCACCATCGTCACTCTTCACATTGCATACACCCGCATCATTGGCTATGTGTTGCCAATATCCCTTTCGCGTACCGAGAACTTCGTGGTATAGCTCACATTGCCGGACACTCTCCTTCACCATGTCTATATCTGCCGTAAACGTACCATTATAGGCGAGGGCCGGCGGCACCATATAGATAAAGTCGGCCCACAAGGAAGGGTACGCATCGCGGTGTGATACCGCATCATTGGAGAATCTAGGCGTAGTCGAAAGCAGGTCGTGCAGTTGATGGCTTACTGCGGAGAGATATAGGTTATCAGACACGGGGAGGGTTGCTGATCTGGAAAGGAGGAGAGTTGGGATGCAGAGGGATGTCGGATCGGACGATGAGCCTAGTACTTGCTGTTAGCATACGCCCGGTCTTTATGACGTGCCTAGTAAGTATTGAAACCGTAGGACATACCATTTCCTTCACACAGTCTCTGGCTGTTGGTCCGTATGAATGGTTTTACATATTGCAGTGCTTCTACATCCTCGACCCTCAACACTGGTATCTCACCGCCTGGAAATGGGTCGTGGAAAACCGTAAACTGAGAACTTCTGTATTCAAGGGTTGCTTCGAACACCGTTCCATATTCCCAGCTATGCGACGCAGTCTCTCGCGCTTTATTCAGCACCTTATCGATCAATATTTCCGGAATCATGCCGTATACTAATCGATCAATATCTCTGCACCGGTGATCAGAGTTGATAGTTGCCTGGATGTTAGGAGTGTTTGAACAAATGGCTGGGACAAATGAAGTTTTCGGCGGCTGCGTCTAGTGTCATGACGCGCGCCTTCGCCTCTTGCCGCGGACAAAAGCTTGGTGAGGGGTTGTTCCTTCTTCCAAGCTCTTTGCCGAAGCTTCAATGCACGCAAGACAACAATGCGAATAAAACAACAGGTCTGGCGATACAGAATTGAGGGGTGAAGAACTTGGCAGATTACTGTAGCTTGCATGAATAGGCACAGAGCTCGAGTTGGCGTGATTTCTAAGGGCTCGATTATCCCAGAGCTACCTTATGTCCGAGGAGTGCCGACTCAAGAGGTACGCGCAACGTCTTGGTGTTTTCAAAGGAAAGCACACATAGGTAGATGGGCCAGCATCACGAGACATTTCCTTTTATGTGTGCGAAGCTACAGAATTAATAATTTTGACTGGGAATGAACGGCCGCGTAGCGTTGTTAGGCTGACATGACCCGATGTTGACAGCTTAGTTTTCTCAAGTATTGGTAGGGGATACCAACACGAACAACGTTGCAGGGCCGAATGCTCATGGGTTGCGGTACGTCCTAGGCGACGGACCTTGTATGTCTGGCTTCGAAGCTTGTGTTTTGCGACACAATGATATCCATATGGTGCAGTTCACGGGGTGAAGACGAAAATTGAAGTTGCGATCATGTAATACCGAATGGTGGTGAAGGTTCGTCCGGCACTGGGAATTTAGCGCGAAGGATAGTTCCTCTACTCCGGAATCCGGATACCTAACTAAAGCTGCTAGACTGATGTCTAGTATGACAGTGGGTCGCGCCATGGTTGCATAAGCCTAAGATTTGATGTATCCACCAGAAGACCCGCAACAGATAATCCTCCAAGCGACGTCCAAGTCCCTGGAACCCTCTTTGGATGAAAGTGTTACGTTTTTAAATCTCTGCGGTGCCAAAGCTGAAGATAAGAGTATCAGGTGCAGTGATAACGACGCAGGCCTGATCGTATTGTACGCCCAAGGTGAAAATTTTCTAAGCGACTTGCAATGTCTCGTTCTACTGTGCATACTTCTTCACGGCAGATGCAGTCTTAGTTTGGTAGTTTTGGCAGCTTGTCCTGTGGATATACAAAATCCACAGCTCAATGAAGCACGAACCGCCATCCCCACGATCCCCGGATTTTGCAGTAAATCGTCTGGCTCCATCCACTTCGTGGTGAACTCCATAGCTACCCAGACCCATTTCGCAAACCATCGGCGGGTATTTTGTGCGCTAAGACTTCTAGTCGTATTTCCAGAAGCTTGTCTAAGCTCTGGGCGTGCCTAAATTGAGCCTCATCCCTACGATTTGCGGCTTTTGTCGGCTCAGTTCCAAAAACCCTCACTCCGTACACCGGCCCGCCCCCATTTAACTCTCCAAACACCAAAAGATGAACAGTGCCCATGGCGCACGGGAGTAAAACCGAAGGAATGCGCGACGTGTAGGGCGAACGTCATCAGGCAAGTTAAGCACTGTGTTGCAACCACCACAGCACAAGAGGCGATTTTCCCCGCCTTTTCACGCGGTAGTTTGCCATTACCTAACGATAATTGGTTCCCCAGACTCCCCACTGCTCATGGTTCTGACAAGGGTCTGGGCTGATCGTCCCATACCATGGACAAGACTTGGCCACCGAGCCAGCAGCAGTCCACGGGTACCACATCGGAACCATTCCAAACGTGGAGTATACCTCGTCGTGCGCCGGGCCATACACCACAATTGAAAATTCTGCTATCATAGCCGACGCATCCTTCACCCGTCTTTGACATTGCTCTCTATATAACCGGCTGACATCCCCGTGTTGGGATCAGCAAGATTGGTACCGGCACAAACCAAGTCTCCATCGTCTCGCAATCTACCTGGGCATCATGCCGAACCACCACATGGCTGACGAAAAGCCTGAGGCTGTGCCGTATGGCTACGAGGAGAATCAAGTTGGCTTCGAAGAGCCATTCGTCCACGGCGCTGCTACTGTTGGAGGTGAGACTGGACGAGGAGGAGATACACACCGTGGTTTGAAGAGTCGACACATCCAATTCCTGTAAGTCCGTGTTCTTTGACGTCGCTAAACCGCATGCTGACACTCCACCAGCGCGCTAGGCGGTGCTATCGGAACTGGCCTGTTCATCGGATCTGGATCTATTCTTGCTCTAGTCGGTCCCGCTCCACTCTTCATGGCCTATCTCAGTATGATGCTTGGTAGGTTGTGCCTATACGAAATGCATGTGAGAAATCCACTAACTTCGTGTCTTCACTTCTGCAGTCGTCTACAATGTCATGAACAACTTGGCCGAAATCGTTACCCTGCTTCCCATGCGTGGTATTACCATCCCGTATTTCATTAAGCGGTTTGTAGACCCTAGTCTAGCATTTGCCGCCGGATGGAACTACTGGTATGCATATGCCATTCTCGTTGCTGCCGAAGCCACAGCTGGAGCCATCCTTCTGGAGTATTGGGAGACGCCTGTTCACAACGCTGTCTGGATTACCATCTTTCTTGTGGTGGTTTTGTTCCTTAACATTGTCGCAGTCGAGGTTTTCGGAGAAGCAGAGTTCTGGTTTGCCTCCATCAAGTTCATCACCATTATAGGCCTAGTAATTCTGGGCTTTGTTATCATGTTAGGTGGTAGTCCTAATGATCAAGGCCGACTTGGATTCAGATATTGGAACAACCCGGGTGCTTTCAAACCATATATAGTGGAAGGGAATTCCGGTCGTTTCCTGGCATACTGGACTGCTTTCGTTCGCGCTGGTTTTGCCTTCATCACATCGCCTGAACTGATTGCACTTGCTGCAGGAGAGACCATCGCCCCTCGCCGTAACATCCCCAAGGCTGCTGGCCGCTTTGTTTACCGTCTGGCCATCTTCTACGGTTTGGGAAGCTTCATCATCGGAGTCATCGTTCCATCAGATGATGACCGTCTCCTCAGCGGTAGCTCCAACGCTTCGGCCTCACCCTTCGTTATTGGTATCCAGCGAGCAGGCATCCAGGGCCTGAACCACGTTGTTAACGCGGCTGTCTTGACATCAGCCTGGTCTGCCGGAAACGCTTTCCTGTTCTCTGGATCCCGTGTTTTGTACGGTATGGCTCTCAACGGAGAAGCACCAAAGGTCTTCGGCAGGACAAGCAAGAAAGGAGTGCCATACGTGGCTGTCCTAGCTACTTGGGCCATAGGTCTTCTTGCTTATCTCAACGTCTCCAATACTGGTGCGCAAGTCTTCCTGTGGTTCTCAAACATCTCCACAATCTCCGGTTTCATCGCCTGGATTGTTGTTATGATCACCTATATCCGCTTCCGCAAGGCCTTGATATTCAACAACTTGCTCGAGTCGCTTCCTTACCGTACGCCATTCCAGCCATACCTCACATATTTTATCCTTGGTGTTGTCTCGCTCCTGACTCTCACGAACGGATTTCAAGTCTTTGTGCCAGCCAACTGGTCCGTATCCGATTTCTTGGCCGCCTACATCACTATCCCCATTTTCTTCGTTCTTTACGCCGGCCACAAGATCTACTTCAGAACCGCCTTCGCGATAAAGGTTGAGAACATTGATGTTACGACTGGTGTGCGGGAGATGAATGAGCTGTGCAAGGACGATATCTCTGGTGCGCCTATACCGAAGAATGTCTGGCAGAAGATCTGGTACTGGATTGCATAGAGTAGCCCCAAGCGTGGATGTACAGCGTTTATAGCGTACATGTCTTTGGGCTTTCCTTAGTAGATGCCAGCCATCAATGAGATTGTTACGAACCTTCAAGCCGGGTTGTCTGTTTTGTCCAAATATGTCTTGTCTTATGATTGGAATATCAAGCCATAATCGGTGAGTAGTGGAAAAACTGTAAGAAAAGCCTGATGTACTCATTGCGGTCGTCCATGATTCCTCCTTCCTGTATCTAACTTGCGATATCACGACCCCCATGAGGCGTAATCGTGTACATATACAGAACGAATATGGCCGACCCCTCTTTCAAACTACTCAGCTGAATTTGAGATATCAAGAATCCCGGAGTTTATCGAAAAAGTGAAACATCCCACCCAAGAGGCTTTGTGAGGCCTAACGCGTGCTTGCACCCTGGCTTAGAGTCTTTGCGTATATTGGCAGTGACGATACACGCCAACTTAACGCCACTGGTTCAGAAACCGGAGAGATCCTTCCAAGTTCTGCCATACAAAGACGAGGGTGCTTTGGAAACATACGACTATCGCGAAGCCTGTACGAGACGGCATGTGACACCGATGACTCTGCATTGTCGTATAGCTCTGTTGGAGATATACAAGACACTGGATCAATGAGGAACCTTGCAACAGTATCTCACCAGAACGTGTGGTTGCGTGGAATCTGTGAATGTCTGGCAAAGAGTACCTGGCCAGACGTGTGTCCACGACGTTTGGATACGCTAAGTTGCGCTCTCTTAAAGCCGTCCATCGACGCATATCTCAACAATCATATTTAGAGCTTGGAACAGCTGCACTCAACTCGCTGAGGGTAAAAGCACTCTCCGTAAGATGGCGTGAGCCCTCAGATAGACGGTTGCTTGTGTTTCTAGGCCCTGCTAACACATGCATAGCGGTTAGCTCCGCCATTTATGCTTGCATCAAATCGTGATTCAATAGACCTTGTGTATAATCCGGACGCCCCGCATCTTCGCGCTCAAGCGTCGTGCCTGGAAAGCTCCCGCCTAAATGCCAAGGTGAAGGATGCGCCATTCACAGACCATATCAAGATCTGTACCTTCTATCAGGCGGCACGAAGCGAGCTTCAAGCATACTGAGAACGGAATGGCTCTACTCGCTCAGCTCGGTTAGGGAGCCGATTTGATTGATTTGATTTGATTGTGGCTTAATGCCCTATCTGTTTAGGGAGCTGAGCGATCGGGCGACAAGCATCATGGCACTGGGCATATGAATCATGAAGACCTCATCTTGCTCTGAAACAGTCACACTGACTAAGTTCTGTGATGTCGCATAGATGTTCCTCAGACCAGGGTGCGTCCACGTGGTTGCGGCTCGAAAGTGAGAGTTTGCGACAGCCTGCATTGCTCTTGTCAACAGCTGTATGATAGGCTTCCCGCATCGAGAGGGAAAGAACAGACTGCCGGTACGAATCCAAAGTCTTCGATGCGATTGATTTTTCCGGACTTTGTCGGTTTCGTGGAAGCGTCTAGATGACTAGACTGACGAAGGACAATAGCTTATGAACCTGGCGACAACAGGGTATATATTAAACTTACCGAGATTGTTTCAATAGATCAGATGTATCTAGAAATGGAAATATACGTAACATGACTCCAAAGCAAAAATGGGGGAAATGATGATCGCCCTTGACCGGTTCAAAGCCACACGTTTGTACCGTTTCGCTTGGCGTTGCCAAATCCTTTACAGATCAGCGAGTCATGAAACTGCATCTTCTGTAGTCCAATGCTATCCAAAGCCGTTTTGTGACAGCTCGCTAATGTACCTCTGCCCTTGCCATCACATTGCAGCCTCACCCGGATCGGCTGAAAATATCGCCGAATCAACAACAACCGATTGATGCTTCAGGAGTGAACGGCTTTGATAAAATTTTAAAGATAATGTTAAACGAGTCTGCGAGAACCGTGTTCAAGAGAACTTTGATTAGGGGCTCACCCCATGTCATTCATGTCACCGTCATCACACATGTGCTTACTTACCACAGGATTTCACAACCATGTTTAGACATGGGACATTCTCTGAGGATCGCCTTGAGACATGAGCTGCGCTGTTCTGTCTCACCGCTGGCGAGGCTGAGCTTTGTCCGACCAGATGCGCATCCAGCTAAATTTACCACGCTTGTGAGTCTTGAGCTGCGAGATACGCAATGGTGCGAAACTAGCCTAGTTCTGGAAAACGGTGCTTCGGACTGGCCATAGGAAAATCACTTCTTCTGGGGCATAGAGAGCTGGTAGCAGTAGCTTTCGTCAACCACTTCCTCGGGTTTTGGATAGCGGGACAAAGCATCGTCGAGATTGCGCAAGCGTAAGGCTTTCCAAAGCAGCACGGGCCGCGACGCTATGCGCACGTCATCAGCCGTAAAGTTCATGCTTTCTGCACGGCGGAAGCGCTTGGCTTTAGGTGATCGCTTCGTTGCACTAACAAGGTCATCTGTGGGGGCGGAATACGTGCCGCAAAACCACAGCAACGTTGCGAGGTTGCAAGGTCTACCCACTGCAAGAATCAGCCCGCTAGGCTTTACGACTATTTGCGCGTCTCCGAACGACTCGAACATCTTGATTCAAGAATCGATCTCTCTGTCTCCAGTGTTGCGCTTTGACATACGAGAGAAACTCCTAACAGCCTCAGTTGTCCACGTGCAAGGCTTTGAAGGGCTTCAACCATCAATCTCACCGCCAATTCCACTAAACAACGAGTGACGAGGCTAGCCATCTCCAACGAAGATGGTGTGTACTGATATGCTTGAGTAGTAGCCGGTGAAGATGTCGGAAAATTGTGTTCTTTCGTGATTTGTTGTCAGTACACCCTCTTTGCGCACGATTGTTGGCCCAGAGAAAACAGCCATCGTTGTACGTACGTCGGTATACGGCGAAGGATCGTTCCTAGTCATCGTGTGGATCGTAAAGTGCCAGGCGGTAATGCAGCTGTGAAGGTTACAAGTGACGTTTGCGCAAGGCGAGATCTCGTCCAAGATAAATATCCAGTAGAGCCATGACTCGCAGGGCTCGGACTACCCTAATTATCCATTCCAAGGCGTTGCAGCATTCTCCTGCTCTTTTGCAATCATTTCGCAACCTGCCCAGTCTGAACCAGGATTAGCAATTTCCCGATTGGTTAGTCCAGAACCAACGAACGAGTAGAGGATCTCGACCTTCGAATAGGATGCAGGGTATCCGATATCAATACTCAAAACTATACGGTGATTTCGTTCAAGACCCAGAGCTTGCAAAGTTTCGTCGATATCTGGGTTACTGGTCTTGGATGTTATACAATGAGAATTGGGAGATCGAGCAGAAGATCCGAGAATGCAACGAGATCGTCGCAAACATTCATAGTGTACCTCCGACTCGCAGCGTCTACACGTTAATGGACTATCCTCAAACCTACGTGAAAAAGCAGGACCCAACACTGGAGTCGAAAATTGAAGACTTGAAAAAGTTGATCAGGCGATACGGTCGGTCGCATTCTACTCGTTGCGCTTGGCGATATGCTGACCAACAGTGACACAGGAAAGGACCTCACCCTCGCCCACGCCATTGCCAACTTGCCTAGTCAGCCCGAGATATGGGCCAGACATTTCTCCGAGTATACAGAAGCATTTCAAGATGGTCGTTTCGGGCCGACAAACGAGGATGCTACCGTATACAGTCAAGTCCCCTCGCATGCGGATACTTGCTCCCTGAAAGCCAGCGAAGTAGATCAGCAAGACCACTTAACAAGCTTCGCAATCCGTCATCTCAAATCGATCAACATACGCCTACGAAAGTGGATCGCTCGCGGTTCAAAGGAATGGTCCGAGGAGGAAGGAGCCGCACCAGAGCAGTTTGTTGGCCTCGAAAAGATTGTTATGGTCGCCAATGTGTTCGCTGGCATCTATGTTCCTGTATTCTTTGCCGCATGCCTCGGGGTTCTCAGCAGTATTCAGTCTGAGAAATGGCGCATCGTTGTGCTCGGTGCATTTGGATTGATGCTTACCGCATTATTGATTTTGTGTGTTCCGACGTTAAAGCGGAGTGACATGTTCGCAATCACAGGCGCCTTCTTTGCCGTGGGTGGAATATTTGTGGGGGCAAGGAGTATGGATTGACAGTAACGGATACTATAAGGTTGGTGTGAGAGATGGGGAGTGATTGCGAGTGCCGGTTGTGACGTCGCTGAGGCTCGTGCATGGCATCGGGCCTTTCTTTCACCCTTGCGTACCAAGGTTGACCTAGCTAAATATAGATACGATTCATCCATGCTCGAGTACTTTCCCGCGTACACCAAAGAGTAGGTCTGCACTGTACTCATGTCTGCCACTGTTTAGGATCAGGAGTCGCCTGTATCTACTCAGGTAGGTACTTTCTTAATTTAAATATTTTACTCTGATTTGGAGTCATCGATTTCCTGCATTCTTTGTCATCTCATTGTGCGCGCGTCTGTGCCGAAAGCATAACTCTCCGCACAATATTTATCCAACCAGGCACCATGCAGTGTGACAATGCAGGGTGTAAGTCCTTCAGTGAACCCTGACTTTACTGCCGATTTCCGACTGACAGCACAGGGCCGGACCAAGTCATCTCTCTCGTTGATACAAGATATCCATAGGTAGAGGTCTTAGGCGTGTAAAGTTGCCATTTGACGCTCAATGTCTACGCCCTGATAGCAAAATCTACACAATGGTCGATCGGGTGATGGAACAAGAATTGAACGACTATGATAGATATCGCTAGGGTCTTCGAGAAGACCACGACCGATCAACAATCTCTGCCAAGAACCCTCCTGCGCGACCGTTCACATGGCATCCGATCGGGCAACGTCTTAAACTTTATCATGGCGGGGAGGTATGTGCACAGGCATCAACGCGAGCTGGCAATATTAAATATCACCATTGGAGGGCCGTCAGATAGCGGCACCCAGGTCCAGCTAGTGGAATGCCTTAATTTACCCAAATATTGGTTAGAATCCCATTGCAAAGCTCCAGGATAGGTCCTCTGTATTATCAGAGCCACACGCCGGGCCGATATGGTCAGCCACAGTGACTAACCGCTGGATTGTGTCCTTGCTAGTTAGCACTCCTTTGTCAAATCCCTAGAGCTCATCTTCAGTATACGTACCAACCATCGAGCCACCTAACTCTTCATCACTTTTCGAAAACGAACGCCGACTACATCAGAAAGCTTCAACGCGCGAGACTCTTAGCTATGAATAGAGTGCCAATCAGCTCACCGAAACCCCTTCGTGAGTTCAGATTATCCCTCCAAACAGTCATCCATTAATACTTCGCCAGCTCCAATTGTGATAGTTGAGTAGTGATTGGGGGAATGATGCAGTGTGTCTCTCGATAGCCACTAATCTCCAGTAAATATTTGGTATATCACCAGTCTGTGCAAATCGTTCACATCTGAGAAGATTGCTGACATCTCTAGTCTAGTTCTCAGCTAGCATCTTCCTTCGCACCGCCACTATTATCGTACACGATTTTCTCGACACCGATTCAGCGGTTTACTATCAGGGACCTGCCAGGGTTGGATGCCATCCATCGATCACAATGTACATTCTATCTGGGGACGTCATGACGGAGGAACCATGTAAAGGACTACGTCGCACAGGAAGCAAATTCTCTGGACATCTACATATGTTAGGCAGACGAGATATTGACTTTTATTACAACCTTTAATGCAGCAGAGGTTCTACCACGCTTTCAGCAGCTTGTGTTCTATGCAACAAACTCACAATATATCGGCCTTTCACTACCAAGAACGTATACACGAGCATAGCAGTGTGTGACCTTCGACACTCTACCTTCTACTGCTGCTTTGTTTTGCCCCTGCCAATCCCACTAACGAGTCGAGTGAGTAAGACCCACTCCAGCTATTGTATGCTGCGCATAGAGTATGTTCTTGCCGAAGCACAGATTGGCAGATCTACAAGGCAGTAGTACTGTCATCGAACAGACCCATCTCACACACTCTGCGCCCTGCGCTTCAAGTCATTGGGTTCCGCTCCTGCATATCGAAGCATTCTGCAGCAACTGCGGAGCGAGTACCGCCGTACGAATTGTAACTAACCTACGCGCTAAGGGTATTCTTCCTCCTGCCCCAGAGTACTGGCAAGACAGAAAACACGATACGTCTTTACAATGCGAAGTCGCTGCTGGATAGTTGTAACTCAGACGAAATGAGCTTCTTTGTAGTGACTAATCCGGGCGGTCGAAATAAGCAATTCCAACGTTACGGAAGCGTCCGCTGGTGCATTCCCGTAAGCCAACGGTATGGTTTGTTCCGCGATTTATGCGTAAGGGTTCGTGATATCGTCGTGTGGGTGCGGATGGTAAGGGATTGCGGTACTTGCGGTCGGCAGATTGACGAGTGCGGCGAGGTAAGGTTCAAGCAGCGCAGCCGTTGTTCAGGAGATGAGTGACCGTTGGAGTAAGCCCTGTGCTCGTTCTTAGTCTTGCTCTTCAACTAAGTCATGTATCATATTAGTGCGACTTATGCATACCCTGTAGAATCTAGACGGTGCGCATGGGTCCCGTACTTACACGACTTTGGAGGGGATGTGTGCGCACCTTGAAACGAAAGACACGAAAGACGCGGTACAGATATTAAAATCAATCCCAGGTAGGGTGTGACATTCATGTGAGAGATCTCGTTGCGTCTTTCACGCATAACAAGAAGCTGATCAGACAATCGACGCGCTTTGCTGTTGGCCTTGATCCGCTTCCGGGCACCGGAAGTGTCAGAGCTCTACACATACCCCAGATGCCACACCCACCTCTGCGTTTGCTTGTTGAGTTCTGCGTACGGAACCCCGGACACCACAGGATCCGAGGGTCACTTCTGATTATGGACTCATAGACACCATGCCCTTTAGCGCGCTTGTAGAAAGAGATGTGGATGCCACTACGAAGGTGTCAGATCTCCTTTCATGGAGACCCCAAGGCTAGGGCGAGTCCCTTGCGATCGGTAGAGCGCATGGTCCACCTCGCGAGCAGTAACGGGCCTCGACTTTTGCCGGCGAATTCTCAAAATCCTCCAACCTCCTTCTGGGCGGAGATTTAACAGGCCTATTCAACGGCCTGTTAAGCGAGATTTGAGGCTTGCCTGGCACACAACAGCGTCACCAGGACAGAATCCGAAGATGCGGATGTGGACGGCGATGAGTTTATGTTGCTACGTATTGGCAGACTCCTGTGAGGTGTTGGAATTGATTGGTTTTGGTAACAACGACAAACAAATGCTGTCCCGCTGGAGATTTCGAAACAGTAGACCGTTGGCCCAGACGATTCCGCTATCACTTTTCGGCACAACGGCGATCATCATCACCGCATCTTTACCCTTGCTCTCGCTTCCTCCGAATACTGTTTCACCGGTCAGATTTCTGACTCGCAATGACAGGTTCGATTTAGTGGCACGTCCTCCGAGGACCGCGGTGGCCCGCCGCAAAAAGCGATAGACGCCTGCGATCGTGAGATGCTTAAGAGCAGCCGGAGGAGGTGCCTTGAACGCCCTGATGGTTCGACTGTGTGGTTTGACGTTGGCTAGTCGTTGCAGTGGGCTGTTGTTGTTGTGGTGTTGGAGGGCTATTCGAAGAGTCGTGATAGAGGATTGACGCAGCCTCGTGCGCTTCATGCGCCTGTCGCATGTCCCTTTCTCGCTTTGCGCACTTATCTGCGTATGTGTTGCCCTTCTCCAAAGCTGTGCGGTAGTCTCAGTACGGATCCAAGAGAGCGTTTGAGAAGGATGAGGTATTCGTACCATCCTTGTGCCATACGATCGTAGAGTCGTGGGGCTGTGTATTGAAGGACATCGTCCCTTTGTCGAGCTAGTTGATCTTGGTAAAGTTCTTGCGATACGGATTACCGAAGGCAGGACAACTTGGGGGGGCTAATCCAAAGGTTTATAGTCTGACGATGTGCGTTACCTGTCCGACCAAGAAGACTAGTTGCGCGAGTTCTACGTGGAATTTTGATACGCGCAGGCGGCATGCATGGCCGGTCAGCCTCAAGCAGTCAAGGCACGATGCTCTGTCCTGTAATAGCTCCAAGTGGTCTCGCGACCAGCCAACGTAAAGTGTCTTCTTCATAGTCCAGGGCTTCTGCGCGGCAATAGCAAAGGCTCCGGAGACGTGAAAGTTATGGTAACTAGGAATCTCAAGCAATGCTTCGACTTTACGTTGTCTCAACGCTCGATGCCTGCATACCACTCAACAGCCCCCGCTCTAGCTTGGCAGAACGTCAAGTCCATGAGCGTATATAAGGCTGATCGGGTGCAGCATGCAAGTGATGCAGTTATGGTGTTGAATCAGCGTACATCAGCCGATCGAGCACTTTTCTGGGCCCAGAGAGAACTGTAGCAAAGTCGTAGCCGCTAGTCACTGAACGTAAGTTAGTCATTTCGTACCCACGTGCGTTAGGACTCAGAACTTGGCAGTGCACAGTCTGTGTGCCATGTCCCTTCGGTATTGGTAAAGTATTACCATGGCGGCCAATGTAGGTCTAGCGCATAATACCCTAGGCTGAAATAGACCGCAACTTAAGTCCAATCGGATTTCTGCCTGGTCCGAATGTTGCTAGTTGGATAGCTCAGATAACATATCGTTGTGACCTAGCAGTACTTATTAGTTCTATGTTTCGAGAATTTAGCACAGTCTGTGTATTACGGCCTCCGGTGATAACTGCCAGCGCCGCGCCAGTACGTACTCTTGCATGATTACCATGGCCAGATCGATACATACCCTGCTGCATGCGGAATATTTGCTCAAGGCGTAGCGGTCTGAGTCGACTGACGTTGTTCGGGCTTATCGTTGAGCAGCAACGTCACGAGTACGGCACATACCCTACATCGTAAGTAAGTCTTCAAAAGAGAGATGGAAGGTCTACATACGTCGCAAGCATAGAAATGAACTGCTGATTACGAAACAACAGACTACAAGCGGTTATGGTTACGGATGTAATAACAACCCCTGCGATGCTGGACGCACGTCCAGCTGTGAAGTACAAGGACGTGACGGCCGCATATATGAGCAACGAGGCTGTGAGATTCCCGATCGTTAATGTTATCACCTCAATTCGGTGCTCGCTGAAATTGCGGCATCCAAAGATGTCCAGGGGTCTTTTGGACCAGGTCAAGAGCACCCAGAGCCAGTCTGGAAAGTACGGAGCCCACAAGACAAATTTATCCCGGAAAAACCTACTTATCGTACTGGGACTTGATCGATCTACGACCTGGTATATGTCAGATGCATGGCCTTCGGGATCGTTCTGAGAGCCCCAAATTGCAGCATCAAGTCCCAAAAGATCATTCTGGTCTAAGAAAACCTGAAAGTCACGAAGCTCCGCAGCATCGTAGCCTTTACCAGCAAGGCGATTGAATCTTAGAAGGGCTTCCTCTGTTTTTGGTCAATCTACGCCGACTGCAGCAATGATCTGCTTACCATATTCCTTTAATTCATTCTGGAGCTTCTCATATAGTCTGCCCTGGGTCTTTTCTCGAACGATGACAGGTGTGTTGTATTCTGCGTCGATACGGGCAAAATTCTTCAAGAAGTCGGGATCGAACTGAGCATCGCGATCTTCAAGATGCAAGAGGTCTTTCTCCAGCCCCATCAACCTATGCTGACGATAGAGCAGAAGGCGGATCGCAAGCGCGGAAAATCTTCGTAGATGTAGATATCTGGTGTGCTGCGATAAAAAGAAGGCCAGCCTGGGATAACCCTCGTTGTGTAGTGTTGGATGATTGCCTGGGTTCGCTACGGCTCGTGGTGCCGAGGCGGGTGTTTGCTGCAATGTCGCGTAATTGGCTGCGGTCGCCATTTCCCCGGTGGACTGGAGAGAATGATTACGACTTTTGGAGATCCGAGGAATGAAGAAAAGCAGAGAAAGTGGTTGGGATGCGAAAACGGATTCGCCAAAAAACAAGATCTTGTTAGGAAACGATAAGAAAAGTGCACGTCTGGGGAGATGCTAAGAGAGTACTAGATGATACTGCCCAAGAGCCTGAAAGTAGCAAAAGATGTAGATCGAACTTCGTTGAGTGGGTTTGGGTCGATGCGCCTCTGCAGTATTGGAATCCAACGTCGCGCTGTAAGGCTATATACCCAGCGAGCCACAAAGACAAACTGCATTATCTGCGTAAATGTTCACCTGTCAGATGCTAAGGTGGTCAGCTTGGGAAGCATGAAGACAAAAGAAACCGTCACCGTGATGCCCAGCATTCGTCAGAATCTGGTCCCCGGATGATCCACAAAAGAGGTGTGGTGCTTAACTCGCGCTTATGGACAAGTTGTCTCGGGCTGCAGCAATGAACGGTGTTTTCTGATTTGGTTTTCGTAGCTTAGGTGCGGGGGCAGACGCCCATATAGCTGCAGTCAAAGCTTCAAGGGTGGTGGAGTTGCAAAGCCACTGGTAGAAGGCCTGCGCCCCCGACATCAAGGAGGAATCTGTACAACCACAACATTAATTGAACCCCAACAAGACGACAGACACAGCGTGTATATTCAACACATGCTGAGAGTTGAAGCGCCGTGAGGGTCATATGTGTTCTCCCTCTGGCAAGCGCAGCTCGCTTCTGAAGATGATGGATGGGTGCGATAGGTGTCCGGAGCTTCTGGTAGGATTTCCAAGGATAGATAGAACGTTTCTCTCCGGCTCTAAACGTGAGACAGTGAAGCCTGCAATATGAGGGGATATGGCGAGCGTAGGGACGGCGGTAGCCCACTAACTGCTCATCATCGACACCGAGGATGTGAAGTTGCAAGCGCCGTTCGAGATAATAATGGAAAGTTCGATGTGATGTCGCCAGACCACCTGCACGCTACTAGTGGGTATCCAAGTAGACATGTAAGTATTTGCAAGCTCGTGGTGGTCGATTTGCTAAGAGACGGCAACTAGCATGCGCAGAACGAATGATGTGCAGTGAATATGGAAGAAACGCAGTCAAAACTGAGTTGCGGGAAATGGTGTTGGGGTTGGTCTACTCCTCGAAGCCGTTGCACTAGCACTGAGTGCTGGGCGGTACGCTAAGGCGGAACGAATCTTCATTCGGGTTGTCGATCGTCTCATTGCAGGCACGCCTTTGACATCGGGCAATTTAGCAGCATGGTCAAAGTTTAAACAAAAGAGATACGCAAACAACAAAATTGTATTGGCGTCCACTCCTGCATATTGGTCTCTTTTTGGAAGAGAACTCCAAAGCCTCCACCACGATCTGATTCGATGTAGTTCACATGTAGTGTAGCGATGAAACGCTATCACATTCATCAAGTTCGTTGACAGGAGGTTAGCGTCGATCAAAAATGGTTGTCAAGCCTGTCGCGAGCAGTCGTCATGAAGAATAATATAGTAGTAATACTTTATACCGTACCCGTTATGTCGGCTCACGCCCTGACCCTACTGTGCTTTCTCGTTGTGACCATCATCCTAAAATCATCTGTGTACATCTGCCTCTTGGATTCCAACTCGGGTGTCAGACCGATGTCACTGGGGACCATTCATGTCGAAGCCCCGACTACTCAGCGCTTAATACCAGGACTGAGCCTGGGGGTATCATTATCCTTTCTGTTTCTCTCACTCTTTGGCTTGAACCCAGCACAAGCTCGGTGCAATGTTCAGTCGCCGCACAGAACGAGTGCGTTCTGGTATTATTCTGGAGTTCCAACGAGCAGAGGATTAGCCGTTCAATAGTCTCCTCGTCCCCTGCCACCTCTACCCCTTCCTCTTCCACGCTTCTTGCGGTCCCAGTTGCCCCTGAAACCGCGGCCACCTTGATGACCGTTCCTCTCGTCACGCTCACGGTCCTCCTCCTCTCTTCTCATCATCTCGCGTTCGCGCTCTATTCGCTCGGCCTCAAGCTCCTCAGGGCTCTTTTCCACACGGACCTCAGGCTTCTTGAGATCGGCAGGAAACCTTGGGTGTGCACCGTACTTGCAGTTCTTACCCTCGGGACAGAAGCCGCAGAGGTAGAAGGGACAAAGCTTCTCCTTCTTGTTGTGTTTGAGCGCGCAGTATGGCCCAAGCGGACAGAAGCCTCTATCGTAGTGTGGGCATGAGGGGCGCTTCGCCTCGGGGTCGATATGTAGGTACAGACAGTCGTCTCCGTTGGAGCACGTTTGTGTCCGGGCGTAGTAGGAGCACTCGGGCATTCGTCGTAGGTTGTACTCGTGAAGGAACTCGCATGTTTCGCCTTTCTTGCATAGGCCACGCAACCAATGCTTGCATACTAGACTGAGCCGTGTTAGCTTAAGAGGTGGTGTATGCTTTACCACTAGATTCACATACTTGTTGTAGGATGAAGAGACATTGTGTTTGTTTGGGCACCTATTGCCATCCGGGCAGTGACCCTGGAGGTATGCCTTGCATACCGGACGATCAGGACTAAGGCCAAAGCGATATTCGCGTCGCAGAAATTCGCTGAACTTGAACGTGTATTGTGGTTGCTGGCTTTCTACGGGTTTCGGTTCGGGTGCTGGCGTTGGGGCGGAGTTCATAACCTCGGCCATCGTGGCGCGTTGTAGACGGATACGCTTCAGCCGTCTTTTAGAAGTGAGCGCTACACGATGTGTATAGAGAGTTAAATTGTGGCTCTACACTGTTGATGTGACGTCGCAAATGCTAGAAGATGCGCAGCATCACTGCCAAGATCCAAGGACGCGAGTTCACGTGGACGCTAAGAGAAGGTGCGGACTTCCAAGGTTCTTTGTTCGACACGGCGATCACCGTCTACTCCCGTATCCACAACTGCACCTTGCCAGAAACGTCTTACATGGCGGCTACATCCCGCTTGATTTTGACTTACCCTGATCTACCCACTGCATTTGCATTTCCAACGTGCCGTCGAACCGATGTTTACAGCTGATGCAACCCTGGAACCACACGCGTTGAGACGCTCTTCCATGTTTGCTTCACTATTCACGGCCCGTCGATACGCTTTGCAACATGTGAGCGTCTTCATCGACGTGTTCGCAGTCAGCCATGATCTTTTCCGGATTTTCATCCCATGCGGGGCTGGTTTTGCATTCGGTCACCACTCCTGCAACATGGTGTCTGATGCTTCTTGGCTACTACCTAGGTATCTTTCTAGCCGATTTTGCGATGCCTCCTCCCCACAATGTCCGGAAGAACGTTCCTGGCCGTGTGATTAGCAGTCAGTATCCTACCTGTCACTCTGCAACCCACTGAGAAGCTATTTCGGCTCAGCAATGATCTTGCTTTAACAATCTTCGCGTTACCATAATCTTGCATTGGGGTAGAGTCGAACCATTTCGGGTGGATTCGAGCAGTTTGCTCTTGAAGCACTAGGGTCCACATCACGACGCCGGAATATTCAGGAAATTGCGGCTTCGTTCGCACCTCAGGCCTGCCTCCTACGATCAATGATGCTTGGTGGCACAACCTTAGTGTGAATCCGTAGCTCATCAGTTGCCAAACTGGGCTTCACCGTCTAATCTGTAGTAGAGCCGCTATAGCAAGTCACGCATGGAGCCTTCGTTCGTTCTAGGATGGCTGCGCGGTCCTTTGGCATTGAGGCGATCATCAAAGACATTGCATCACCGATGGCTTCTGGCGCCACTATTGATAGCCTTCCATTTATATTTACATACAAGCAGGATGTGTTCCAGAATTATTCTCGACTACCTGAAGCCATTCATTCGCTTTCCTTCCTCAACCATCTTCCAAGTTGCACAGATAATCGGTACATATAGCTCCTGTCATTGTATTACATGCACACCTATCCGATCCTCACCACCAAGGCCACACCTCAAGCCCTAACACGACAAAGAGCTTCCGATATCCGTTCAGCCTTCACCCTTTACGATCCGGCTGCCGGCCTTTACCTGCAGGGTGTTCTGACGTGCAGGAAGCTAGCCACAGCTAAGCCATAGCTTACGACGACCGAAAATGAGCCGACACTACTTCAACCCGCCTGGTCACGACACCACCTTTTCCACACCGCTGCAAGCTATGTATTGGAACGGAGTTTACTATCCTAACTGGCGCATCTATCGCGATCAGCCACCTGTATCGCTGAACTACGATGTCATTTCGCATGTCTTCTACGCCTTTGCCTGGTACGCTAATCACTGGAGATGGTTACTAAATACATGGACTAACATGGCAATAGGGTTAAAGACGATGGAACTGTATATGTAGGTACATCAGGTGCATCGAAGCTTCCCTAACTGACTCACTCTACAGCTAAGTGATGAATGGGCGGATGCTCAAATCGATGTCCCAGGCACTGACGACATTCCTGCAGCAAAAGGATGTCTTAACTCTTTCGCCCTGTTGAAGCGAAAGTATACCCGACTACGGGTTGTGTTATCTGTTGGCGGCGGTGGGAAAGGCAGTGAGCCTTTCGCGGGTGTTGCTAGAGACCCTGCCTGCCGTGAGCGTTTTGCTCAGACATCATTGGCATTGGTACAACAATTTGGTATTGATGGCATCGACAGTCAGTATATTGATCCAGAGTGGCGATATTTTTACTGAAAAGGCAACAGTCGACTGGGAACACCCTGCAGATGCCAGCCAAGGCACAGATTACATTGCTCTTCTGGCCACACTCCGTCAGTACTTGCCGGCGCCCCAATACACCCTCTCCTCAGCACTTCCAGCAGGCGAATGGGCCCTTCAGCATATCAACCTGGCGCATGCTTCGCATTATCTGGACATGATCAACCTCATGGCTTATGACTACAGCGGGCCTTGGGTGAAAAAGTGTGGTCATCAAGCTCAACTATTCACACCACACATTCCGCACAGTCCCGAAGCCGCAATATCCTGCCACTCAGCTGTCTCCTACATGATGCAGCAAGGTGTCCCAAGACACAAGATCGTCATGGGTGTGCCAGCATACGGCCGAAGTTTCACCGGAACCCGTGGTATAGGTCACTCATTCTCCGGGCAAGCAGGAGAGGAGGGCACCTTCGAGTACCGAGACTTGCCCCGTCCGGGTGCGGAAGAGCACGTAGACGAGCAGCTGGGCGCAGCCTACTGTATTGGGGGTGACGGAGGGCTAGTCACATACGATACCCCGCAAACTGTCAGAATGAAGGCCAACTATGTGCGACAAAACGGACTAGGTGGACTCTTCTATTGGACCGGTACAGGCGACGCAAGCTCGCTCACTCAGAAAGATCGCAGTCTGGTGTATAATGGCTTCCTAGGTCTGTTCCCGCAATAGAAGCTACGTGGCTGTAACTTGAGACTACGTAGCATCGAAACATATTGACGCGTCCTGTTGTGTCTGAAAGCTGCTGTTTGTGCTCCGTGTGTGTTCGACGGTGATGTTGCCCTACGCAAGAGCTACTCTAGCGCGATGAGCTTGGGCCCCCAGACCCTTGATTGAGGGCTGGGGTGCGTGGGATGTTGGCTCGTTGAAGCATGAAGAAGATCGCAGAATTGCCGATAACACCACGTCGCACGTACTGCTTCCCAAAGAACACGAGACGTGCCTCTCTTCGCCTTGTATCCTGAACGTGCCTTGCCCGCCGCCGCAACGATTGCAACCGTGTACCGCGGGCGCATGCGATTGATGCGGACTCCCGCCGAACCATATGCCTGCACCTTCCACCTCGCTGGAATCTAGTACGCCGTCCCAGGGTCAATCACAGGCATGGATCCGGCGCTGACGCTCAATGCAGCTGACTACGATCCCATCGACCATCTCAACGCCCTCTTCTCCCACCCCGCCACACTCTCCTCCGTCTCTGCCACCTCCGACGCCCTTCGCAACTATCAGGATGACCTTGACGAAGACATTGCCGCCGTTGTCGCCTCCCAGTCTAGCTCAGATGCCGACAGCGTCCAGCGTATACAGGCTGCAAAGGCAGAGCTGGCTGATCTCTTCAAAAAGATTGAGAGCGTCCGGGAGCGGGCCATGCAGACAGAACAGACCATCACCGAGATGACTGCAGACATAAAGCGTTTGGATAGCACAAAGAAGAACCTGACGCTCTCTATGACGGCGTTGAAGCGACTTCAGATGTTGACGACGGCCTATGAACAATTACGGAGTCTTAGCAAGTCGCGACAGTACAGGGAATGCGCACAACTGTTGCAGGCTGTCATACAACTTGTGGCACACTTCAAGAGTTATCGCTCTATAGACCAGATTGCAACCTTGAGTCGCAATGTGGCGGACGTGCAGGGCGAATTGCTAGAGCAGGTCTGCGAGGATTTCGAGGTGACATTCGCCAAGGGGGAAACGGCGTCACGAAAGGCCATGCTCGCGGAAGCCTGTCTGGTTATCGATGCGCTCGGAGAACATGCTCGCACCCGGCTCATCAACTGGTATTGCAACACGCAGCTGCGCGAGTATCGCCAGGTCTTCCGGGGCAACGATGAAGTGAGCCACCCATGTTCGCTCATGGTGATAGCACGCTAATGGTACCAGGCTGGATCATTAGACAATATTGGACGAAGATACAGCTGGTTCAACCGGATGATGAAGACATACGACGTCGAACATGCCTCCATCTTCCCGGCCTATTGGCGGGTGAATGAGATGCTGGCCAACTCGTTCTGCGAAGGAACCCGTGAAGACTTCAAGTCCATATTACAAAAGTCTGTGCGGAGAGGCGATGGGCAGAGTTTGGATGTCGAACTGCTTCTCTCGTGCTTGCAGGAGACACTTGACTTTGAACACAGTTTAGAAAGGCGGTTCGCTAATGAGGTTTGTGAAGACGGCCTATCATATCGAACTACATGCTTACTCTGTGCAGTCTCGCTCCTCAATGGACACAGTAGCCTCCAAGGACGACCGGCCGCATGGCTTTAGTCAGGCCATCTCCGAGGCTTTTGAACCCTACATGAGCCTCTGGGTCGAATCTCAAGACAAGTATGTTACGCACACTTACCTGGTCATTGCAAGACTGACTTTATAGGCAACTCGCCAATCTCATACCAAAGTACCGGCAACAACCCCTCCGAAACCCAGAGGAGGATTTCTCCCCTCAAGCTGTGATACCCTCATCGACAGAGCTGTTCCAATTCTATCGTTTGACATTGGCACAGTGCGCTAAGCTTTCGACTGGAACGAGGTTACAGGAGCTATCCATGACCTTTGCCAAGTACCTGGATCAGTACGGGCAACAGGTGCTCTACTATTTTCTTAGCGAGAAAGCAGGAGCTCAAGGGCCTTCCGTCGAAGACGCTGTCCTCATTCTCAACACTGCAGACTATTGCTATATGACCTGCAACCAACTGGAGGAGAAGATCAGAGGCCGCATAGACGAGGACTTTAAGGAAAAGGTTGATTTGCAGAGTCAGGCTGATGCCTTCATGGGTATCGCTAGTGCCACAGTCCGAATGCTCGTTCGAAAAGTCGAGATGGCGTGCGAACCTAGCTGGAGGGAGATGCGAAACACACCTTGGGCAAAGCTCGAGAGTGTTGGCGACCAAAGTAGTTATGTGGCTGAACTTTTGCGTAACGTAAAGGAGAGATCTGGGGAGATCCTGAAGCATCTCCACAAGCAGCAGTATGCGCGAGCTTTCAGCGACAACCTTGTCGATCTTATGGCTTCCACGTACATTGCGAACATAATGCAGTGCAAGCCAATCTCCGAAGTTGGGGCTGAGCAAATGCTGCTGGATTCCTACGTGCTGAAGAAGGGTTTCACGGAGCTCCCTACCCTCAATGAGGAGCCTGGTACAGCACCACCGGCAAGGTATGTTACTCAAGTCGGTTCCGAGTTGCGCCGACGCACTACTAACTATGCCAAAGCTTCATCAAACGCGTAAATCAGTCCATGTCCAAGATCGACCCTCTTCTCAAAACGTTGCAAGTTCGTCCTTCGCCGCCAGAAGCCCTCGTGCAAGCCTACCTTATCCATATTGCCGACAAATCCGACACCAACTTCCGCAAGATTCTTGATCTCAAGGGTATCCGCAAGGCTGAGCAAACTCAGCTTCTCGACCTCTTCTCTGCCTTCCGTGCATCGCCCAACCACGAAAACCTCGTGCAGAACTCGCCCTTCCTTACGCCACTGCAGATCCAGGCTGCAGGTAGCGTTGGAAGTACGGCAGGAAGCGTCATGGGCACGATGGGAACACCGAGTCTTGGTGGGGGCAGATTCGACGCAGCAGGCTTGGGTAACATGCTCGTTAATGCCGCAAGGGATGGTGTTGATCGATTCGGTAGTCCTGCGCCGGGCCAGCAGCAGGCTGGAGGTGCGGATGGAGGCGCGAACCTGGAGAGTAATTTGAAGAATATTGGCAAGTTCTTCAGGAGGGATGTGGGAGGGTTCCGAGGATTTGGACGGAGTGAAGACGGACGATAGACGAAGTTGAGAGTGATATGCGCCATTACAGTTGGGCAGAACATTGAAGCAGCAATAGATTTACATCAGACGCTCATGATCTTAACACGATCGGGGTATCATAATTCATGTTCCGCATCCGGTCCCCGAGTCGGCAACTTCAAGAGGAAACGAACAAACCATCATCACTTTGCTCTTCCTCCCTCTCCGGATCCCTCATGTAAACATCATCACGTCCAATCAGCCCGTCCCCGTCACTTATCACCATGGCCTCTCTTCGTCTCCTCCTCACCTCATCCTGAGAGCCACCGCCCATTCTAGGCTGGACGACATCCCACTTGAACCCATGGTTTGGCAACAAAGAATCGTCTCTCCAGACACCCATATCGCCTAACAGATTGAACGCCAACTGCGCGCGATGCAACACCTCCCCATCCGCACAGTACAGATCCTTGATGAGCAGGTCTTTGGCGGACTTGGAAGCGTAAAATCGCGTGCAGAGGATATTTGTAGCGGAGGCGCGGATATCGTTGTTGTGGCTTGTCGCCAGTGTCAAGAGAGAACTTGTCTTGATGGCATCTTCTTGGTGGGTGGGCGGGCCGGAGGGGATGGTACGCCGTTGTTGCGGGATGTTCTGTGGGTTTCGAATCTCGGTGAGGGTGCGCATGTTTTGGAGGCCGTGGGAGACTTGCTGGACGGCTATGAATGTGAAGACGCCTGGAAGACGGGTTAGTGGGGCTGGGTTGGTCGATGGTGAGAGGGGTCTGTACCGAGGCCGAGCCAGAGCCAGTGGTCGGGGATGCTGGATGCCATAGCGAGGTGTATTTGGTCATGGCGTGAGGCATATGGCGACGAGGCTTGAAGACATGCTGCGGTCGTGAATGCACTTGCGCCGTGATGGCCGTCGCGCGTGAAAGTGGGGAGCGGGCTGCAGGGATGTGGCGCTAGACAGGGGCCATCCATGCCGAAATCTTGGTCTGGGAAATAATTTCAAGCCGACCATCTCGTGTCGCCCACGAGCTCTCTCAGCGCCGAACACCCTACTCACAGGTCTCCGGGCCTCGACATAGCCACAGACATGCCGCCCTCACAGCTGAAGCGGCTAAAGGCCTCGCTCCGCGAACAAGGCATCACCGGCCCGCAAAAGTCGAAGAAGCAGAAGAAGTCGCAATCCAAGAACGCCGACCACCACGAACGGAAAGCCTCTGCGCTCGCCTCGATTCGCGAATCTTTCAATCCTTTCGAGTTCAAGCACCTTGCGCGCCCCCACAAGCATGAGTATGTCTCTGCGCAGGCCGAGAATGCTCCCAAGAAGATCCTCGGTAGACCCGGCGTTACCAAGAGCGCAGGCGAGGAGGCACGTAGGAAGTCGCTGCTTCCAGAGATGCATCGCAAGAACAAGGTCGGAGGCATCCTCGACAGGCGGATAGGTGAAGATGACCCGACAATGAGTCTGGAAGACCGTGAGATGGCGCGCTTTGAGAGGGAACAACAGCGCAAGAGGGGCGGGAATGTGTTTGACCTTGAAGATGATGCTGACGAGGTTGAGCTCACTCACGGTGGACAGTCTCTCCGTTTTGACGATGAGATTGGAGAGGAAGACTATGATGCGGCAAGCATTGCTGGGTCAAGTGACGGCGAAGATGGCTTCCTGAAGAAGAAGAGGCGGAGAGACGATGAAGACGGCGACGTGGATGGTGACGCGGCTGCGGATCAGCCAGAGAGGAAGAAAAGCAAGGCAGAGGTCATGAAAGAGGTCGTGGCCAAATCGAAGCAGCATAAATACGAGCGTCAAGCACAGAAAGAGGACGACGATGAGCTACGAGACGAGCTTGACAAGGACCTCAATGACGTGTTGGCCGCTCTGCGAGGACACATCAACAAGAAGCCCGAGCCTGAGAAGCCCAAGGACCCTCAGGTCAACGAATTTGGCATGAACGCCGACCGCGCTGCACTTCTAGCTGGAGCTACACAGCAAGACAAGGACAGAGAGTACGATACACGTGTGCGCCAACTGATGCAAGATTCGCGAGCGAAGCCGACAGAACGAACAAAGACGGAAGAAGAGAAGGCTAGAGAAGAGGCAGATCGCTTGAAGGAACTTGAGCAGAAGCGCATGAAGAGAATGCGCGGAGAGCCTGTCAGCGATGACGAAGAACCACGCAAAAACGGTGTCGAGGAGCTTGATGAAGACGAAGATGACGACAGCCTGCCAGATGATGCTGCCGAGTTCGGACTAAAAGCGCCAGGCCAACTGAGACCTGACGGCGTTGAAGACGAGGACGACTTCATCATGGACGATGACCTTGTTGCTACCGACTCAGAAGCCGATATGTCCGACGATGAGTCTGATGCTGGCTCTGCAATCGACGACACAATGGCCATGGACGAGGAGGACGCAGACTTCTTGAAGCACGTCATGCCGGAGCGGAAAGAGCAACCCAAGGCTGTTAACGGCGTCCTTACTCTCGGTGTTGAGCCTTCGTCCAAGTTGGCGTTTACTTACAAATGTCCGCGGACTCATGAGGAGTTACTGAGTGTCTTCAAGGATGTTACCCCCAACGATACCTCCACCGTCATCCAGAGGATACGTGCGCTCTATCATGCTGGACTGCATTCGGACAACAAGAACAAGCTTGCCGACTTCGCTTGTGCGCTCATTGATCATGTCTCCTACCTATCAAACCAGACGCCAGCTGTGTCCCTGGCTGTGATTGAAGCGATCATCCGTCATATCCATTCCATGTCGCGGTCATACCCGGTTCAGATTGCTACCAAATTCCGAGAACATTTGAAGCAGCTTCAGGTTTCGAACGACCCAACACCAGGTGATCTGGCTCTACTTTCTGCTATTGGATCCATCTTCCCCACTTCTGATCACTTCCACCAGGTCGTTACTCCCGCCGTCACCCTCATGGCTCGCTGGATGGGACTTACCTCGCCTGCTTCTACTACAGATGTTGCAACAGGTGCTTTCGTTGGTGCGCTATGTCTGCAATACCAAAGACTATCGAAGCGATATATTCCTGAGTTTGTACGCTACACTGGACTTGCCCTCAAATCAGAGCACGCCACGCCCGCTCTCCTGGCAGCGCACAGCAAGAACGTCATCACTGCCGCCGAACTCTGGAGTGCCTCATCCGCGTTCATCGAGATCTTCAGCCCGCTACTTGCACCCCTCAAGTCCGCAAACCAGATGTCTACCTACCAGAACCTCCGTGCCCGGATATCCCTTGCACGCTCCAAACGGCGACCCCTTCTCCTACACCATCACCGTCCCCTACCCATCAAATCCAGTATTCCCAAATTCGAAGAATCCTTCGATCCCAACCGCCACTATGACCCTGATAAGGAGCGCTCAGAGGCCAAGAAGCTGCAGAAGGAGTACAAGCGCGAGAGGAAAGGTGCACTCAGGGAGTTGCGCAAGGACGCCAACTTCATTGCGAGAGAGACGCTCAAGGAGAAGAAGGAGAAGGACAAAGCTTACGAGACCAAGTACAGGAGGCTTGTGGCAGAGATCCAGGGTGAAGAGGGCAGGGAGAAGAATGCCTATGATCGGGCGAAGAAGGCTAGGAAGAGGGGTTAGATGTGAAAGTGACTTTCAGCGAGTGGGTACTGCTGAGTGTCGCGCATTGGTACTGGCGTTGTTGAATGGATCGTTTCGTAACGAAGACAGCAGCATTGATGCATCAATCATTTGCTGCCACTTCGTGATGTTGACGTATATCAGTCGACTACAAAATTCTTTTTCTTGGCATCATTTTTGAGCATTCGATCAAATACTTGGTGATTGTCGCCGTGATGTTCATATACCCCCAGTACCTTGATTGTGACGAATTCTATGGTTGATCGTAACCCAGGGCTCACCTTGACCCCTACGCACCACTTTCTCGTCAAGTAGAACCTATACTTGCCTCATCTTATAAACGTTGTCTGCTCACAGCTCCCGTTGGCCTTCAAGCAAACTCCCTCACACACCACCAGTCCTCTACTATTCACTACCTACCGATCACTGTTTACCAAATCAAGATCGGGATTATGATTGGTGACTTCACATATCCTAGAAACGCAGCGACACGTGAAGCAATATACGCTCCAATACATATCCACACGATGCAAGATCTGATGCTGATTACTACAGTATACTTTGCAACCAACGCGAGTCACTGAGTCTTAGCCTGCTGGCTGAGGTGTATGATGCATTTAAATCGAAGGGAATAGTTCGAGTCTTCTAGAGCAACGAGCTCGTTGAAAAACCAGGTATATAAGTTTAACAGTCCAGATTTTACCTCTTATTTCTCGAGACATCTGCATGCCGTTCCACTTGCAAAGACTGAAGCACTTCCTTGTTTTATCAACAACAACAGCAGTAGAAGAAACTAAGAACGCCGAGATCATAAGTCTTCTACTGTGCTGCGGTCTACAACAGCATATGATTAGGAAATGTAGTTAACTAATAACAATGCATTTTTCTTGTTAATGATCATCGGTCCAGAAATGGCATATTCCTGTTTCGCTCTGTTGCAGCAGGCGAAAAATAGATCTCGGTGCTGTTTACTCGGCCAACCCTGGCAGAAAATTGCTGGGAGCGATCCTTTTTGATAGACGTTGTACATAGTAGACCCATGTAGAAGCGGGTCTCAAGCGGGCACGTCTACACGCGTTACAACATTGTAGCGTTCGCCTAGATTGGACGGACGGATTGATCCGACTCGACTCAGCACTGGATACTCTTGGTGGAGGTATCGTGTCGTGCAAATCTTTAAGGTGGGCAACCGTGTGGATGCGAATACGTAGGACTGAGGGTCAGCCAAGAGGGGAAGTCGGGGAGTGACGACGCCGAACGCGCGAGACTAGCTTGATGTAGTTGCAGCCCTTCTGTGGAAAGAAACCTATCCGTATCAACGGAAGGATTGAGCCTCAACTAGAGCAACAAAGCTAGCCGCCCGCTCTTGAAATCCAGACACAAAGTATTGTGAAAACCCATTCAATGGTGCTTAGTTGGCGTGTAGAATTGACAATGGCGGTATGCACCTCTTGTAACTTCCTTTCCTAAAAGGACGAGGACCCCACGTTGAATGGCGCCTGCTCGCTTAGTAAAGACCAGTTTTCCCCACGTGCGGCTGCCATCCTGCAAAGAACCTTAATTGAACCCACAAACTTCTCCTACGCAGCGGATCTAGTATCGGATCTATTACGGGCGCTTTGTGGTGTTCAGAAACGGTTGCCCTGGATTGGATGCAAGTTCCCGTCGAATCCAAGTGCCGTCTCAACGTATCCGCACAGCCGGCTTTCCCCAGAGCATGACGTCAGAACTGACTTTTCGACATCATGAATGCGCTCAACAAAGACGTCCCGAATTTAGAAAATCCCGCCTCTTTTGATTGGAGGACACTACGTGCAAAGATATTGACGCACGTAATGTAAAGAGGCGTCGAGCTGGCTGCTGTGCTCAGCAGTATTGCAAATAGCAGAACGTCAAATGAGGTTGTAATCACGAATGCTCTAGAAGGATCCCGTTTGTGCCAATTATGCCACAGCTCAACCATTCACCAAGCTCACTTGGCGTGCTCGCACACCGAAGTCGACATCTTTGCTCCCGAGCACGCAATTCAGGCCATACCTTTTTTATTGGGCACTAGGGCGAACCGTGAGCGACCATCACATCCTTCGCGCGCCATCCCTGTCGCCGCACCCGCATACCCTTGCAAGCTCGACCCATCTGCCATCAGATTGAAGCCGGTACCGCGGCGAAAAGCGTCACAGTCGCTTGAACTTCGTTAGATCTGATCGGCATATCAGGGCAGCATTATGTCACTTGTCAGAACCCTCCACCCGGGCGTTGCTTGGAAATACACCCTACCTACCTCAAGCCCTCTACCGTAGCAGTGGCCTTATTGCCTCGACATCTCCCCAACTGCGCGTCGACCAGTAGCCTACATCGGATCCCTTCAAAACCAATTCCGATCCAGTAACGGAAGCGATCACGCAATTTTCCGCCAGGTCAAGCAATCCGGAGGCGTCTTGAAGGCTTCGGTCCTTCCCACATCCAGTACACTCAAGCTTCCCAAGCTATCTCGACTTCGAAGCTCACAGGGCCGATCCTGCAGCCCAGACCGGCATCGCGACACTGCTATTCGCTCTGAAGAGACCGCGTGCGTTTCGCTCCAAGCCATCAATTGCTTGTGCTGTGCTTGTGCACGCCTCCCAGCCCGTTGGTCCTCATAGATAAACTTTCAGACGCCTGGCAACTCTTGTCCTTGCTTCTGAAGCTTATTCGGCCTTGTCAAACTTGGTACTGGATTTCAAGCACGTGGCCCTCCAAGTGCTGAACCAGTGCATTTTTGTTCGAACGCGTTGAAGAACTCCTACCCCAACGATGGCTTCTACAGCCAATAAAGTCGGCCACAGCCTGGCAAAGGTCTTAGGCATCGACCTGCACTACCGGAACGAAACTGGCTCAGAGCGCGTAACACGAGGCGAAAGTGTTTTCACCATCGACTCCGCAGATACATATGTTGAGGATGAACCTACTGCGAAAGAATGGATTCAAGACACTCTTCCCAGTGGACCCGAGTTCAGAGAATATTGCTACAGCTTGTTTCCGTTCCTCCATTGGATAGGTCGCTACAACGTACAATGGTTAATAGGTGACCTTGTCGCTGGTATGTCAAGCTATAGTTGGATTATTTTGTATGGCTACTAACTTTCGCTAGGTATCACCGTGGGTGCTGTTGTCGTTCCCCAAGGTATGGCCTACGCAAAGCTTGCTGAGCTTCCTGTCGAATTCGGATTGTACTCTTCATTTATGGGCGTACTCATCTACTGGTTCTTCGCTACCTCGAAAGACATCACCATCGGACCCGTCGCAGTTCTATCCACAGTCACTGGCGGTGTTGTGCTGTCAGCGGAAGAGAAGTTAGCCGGTCAGGATATCTCACGAGACATGATCGCATCCTCGTTGGCCATCATCGCCGGATCAATCGTTCTCTTCTTGGGTCTTGTCCGTATGGGCTGGATTGTGGATCTCATCTCATTGCCTGCAATCTCAGCGTTCATGACTGGCTCTGCGCTCAGTATCGCTGCTGGACAGTTTCCAGCCATGATGGGTATCACAGGTTTCTCGACTAGGGATCCCACATACAAAGTGGTGATCAACTCGCTCAAGTACCTTGGACGAACTAACCTTAACGCATCATTCGGCTTGACTTGCCTCTTCCTTCTCTATGCGATCCGTTTTACATGCGGCCAGCTCGCAAAGCGATTCCCTACCCGTGCGAAGCTGTTCTTCTTCATCAACACTCTGCGAACGGTGTTTGTTATTTTGCTGTACATTCTGTTCAGTTACCTAGCAAACCGAGAGCACAAAGCCAACGGAACCAAGCCAATTATTACCACTCTTGGAACTGTTCCGCGAGGTAAGATGCTTCTTCATCTTGATCAGATCCATTACTTACAACTTCAGGATTCCAACACGCTCGCGTACCCAAGGTCACAATTCCCATAATCAAGTCGTTCGCCACCGAATTACCGTCTACTGTCATCGTCCTCCTCATCGAGCACATCTCCATTGCCAAGTCGTTCGGACGAGTGAACAACTACGTCATCAACCCATCGCAAGAGCTCGTGGCCATCGGCGTGTCCAACTGCTTGGGTCCCTTCTTAGGAGCATACCCCGCGACTGGTTCTTTCTCTCGCACTGCCATCAAGTCCAAGGCTGGAGTTCGCACGCCTTTCGCAGGTGTCATTACGGCCATCGTAGTGCTTCTCGCTATCTATGCACTTCCGGCTATGTTTTGGTACATTCCCAACGCCGCACTATCGGCAGTCATTATCCACGCAGTGCTCGACTTGATCACACCACCAAACACCGTGTACCAATTCTGGAGGATCTCACCACTTGAGGTCATCATTTTCTTCATTGGTGTTCTGGTTACAGTCTTTTCCAGCATCGAAAACGGTATCTACGTTACAGTGTCCGTATCGGCAGGCATGTTCGCTTTCCGTCTGTTCAAAGCCAAGGGTCGTTTTATGGGCAGAGCCAAGATTCACTCCGTTATCGGCGACCATCTGTTGGACCCGCATGAGGAAGACAAGATGCCATCGCCCGGTTTCAAGCAGAAGCCAGCAGAGGGAGAGCACTCCATCCGTGAAGTTTTCTTGCCTATTGATCACAAGGATGGATCCAATCCAAGCATCCAGCTGGAGGATCCTTACCCAGGTATCTTTATCTACCGATTTAGCGAAGGCTTCAATTATCCAAACGCAAACCACTACCTCGACCAACTCACCGACATCATATTTGCGAAGACGCGTCGTACAAACCAAGCGACGTACAACAGACCCGGCGACCGCCCATGGAACGACCCTGGCCCTCGTGGAAAGGAGGCTCAAGTACAAGACGATCGGCCTACGCTGAAAGCCATTATCCTCGATTTCTCATCTGTCAACAACGTCGATCTTACTTCAATCCAGAACCTGATTGATGTAAGGAATCAGCTTGACAAGTATGCGGCTCCAGACACAGTTGATTGGCATTTCTGCAACATCAACAACCGGTGGACCAAGCGCTCTCTTGCTGCAGCGGGTTTCGGTTACTACACCCCCGAGACGCCTGACAGCGGCATAACGCACCGCTGGAAACCCATCTTCAGTGTCGCCGAGATCGGCGGTTCAGACTCGGCTGCTGCGCAAGCAGAAGCACGCGAGAACCTCCTCGCTCAACGCGCACTATCGCAAGTACGAAGTCACGATATCGAGGCAGCACATCCAGAATCGGGTGACAGTTCGGAGACTGGTAGCATAACAAAGCAGTTGGAACACAGCAAGGCGTACGGACATGTAGAGGCTGGTGATGCTAGACAGAGGGGCCGGATAGCGGTTGTTCAAGGGCTGAACAGACCGCTGTTCCATGTCGACGTAACGGCTGCGCTCAACAGTGCGTTGGCTAATGCGCAGAGAAAGAGTCACTAGATAACTTTGTGGTCTTTCGGTAGTGGTAATGCGGCTTTCTTTCAGTATATATATATTGTCAGTACATAGAGATGATATCTACTTGCACTCGGCTGATGGCCTAGAGTGTGTTTTTCGCGTCCAAAAACTAGTTTTATCATTTGCATGCATCGTGATGCAGGTGCGCAGTCTATTGATGGATGCCTAAGATGCTGTTGCATGGTTAGCATTCGCGTTCAAGCTCATTACCGTCATAAATGTGAGAGAGCTTAGTAGAAGATGGTTTTTGACATTGTCATTCTATATAGACGATACTCGTGCTTCTGCTACGTGGGTATATGTACCGCATCATGCTCCATATACAAAAGAATCAACGCCGTGCTATGCCCCGCCCTGAATCATTTTCTTTGCCTCGCTCCGTACAGTGAAAGAAAAGTCCCGCTCCTTGTAGTAATTTCTGGGTGCTAGCCAGAGAGTGTCTGCGCATATTTGAAAAACCCGCTCTCTGCCATGCATACGTCCATGTCCCTGCTCCCGGGATTCCCGTTGCTAGGTGTCTGATGCCGCAAACGTCTAGTTGTACGCTTCAGCTGGCAAAGACTCTCGACTTTGTGCGAAGAGAGCACCTGCTTGCTCGATGTTCCACTGGCCAGCCTCCAGACATTGAATGGCGTAGTCGCGCTTGAGGTTGGTTTCGCGCTGAACATAGAGGATCATCTCTTCTTTCCTTTGCTGCTCCGGGTCGATAGTCGTTGGTATAGGTGTTGGTGTGGTGGATGATGGTATTTGCTGTGCGTTTGCTGCATTGTTGTTTGCCACTGCTGCGTCAGGACGAACCTGATTGCCATTCAAAATTTTGAGTTTAGGAAACCAAGAGATGATCTCATCCTCCCAGTTGGGTGTTGGGAACGGATCGACAATGAGGTGTTCGACGTTCCTGAAGCGGCCTTTCCAAGGCTTTAGCGCGTCCAGCGTCGCAAAAGCGTTGTTGCTGAGATCAAGGTTCTGGATGTGGCGGAAATGATTGCAGAGTTGGTAAACAGCGTGTGTATTTTGGAGGTTATTGCCGGCGAGTGTGACGCTGTGGATTGCTTGCTCTTTTGCTTCTAGCGTCTCAAGAATGGCATCGCAAACGATCATGAGGGCAGGGAAGAACTTCTTCTGTGCACCTTCTGAGGCAAACATGCCAGATTGGAGGATCTCTTGATCTCCAGCAATAGTCGAGAGGTTTAGTAATTTGTTGGCTGCATCGTAACGTCGTCCGAGGAAACCTTCCATAAGCGCGTAGGATGGATTCGATTTCAGCTTTGCAAGCATGTCTTTGTCGACTAGCGGTTCTCGTGAACGGTTTTCATGCTGGAAATTGTTTGGACCGCCCCTGAATCCTCCTCTTCCTCGTCCCCTTCCTCTGCCTCGTCCACGTGAGGAGTCACCATCAAGCATCATCTGATCGTCATCGTGGTTTTGTGGTGTGAAAGAAACGCTCCAGTTCCCGCGTCCTCGACCCCGGCCCCGCCCCCGTCCGCCTCTTGGTTGATCGTTCATTCTTAATCGGAGTACGTTGGTTGTGCTGTGGTAGAAGTGTAAGTGAGCAAGGCCGAGAAGCTGACACCGTCTATAAAGATCGAGGGTCCGTGCGCCGCCAAGCCACGTTTTCTTGCCCTCTGGCAATCGTCATTGGTCTGACGTCGAAGGTTCCGTGGATCGTGACTGCGGTTTACTGTTGTCGTGTCTTTACCTACACCTATTATTTTGCGCAGATAACCTCTGTCTGATCATTGGTTGCTTGACTCTGGAACCACACAACAGCGGTCTCACACTTTCGCCCTTTGTAGCGTAGCTAGGCAGCAAGGCAACTAGGCAGCCACTGTGATGACAGCCTGAAGAAACTCACTCTGATCAGCACTGGACTCGCTACATACCACACTCCATAGTTCTTAAAACAAAGGCATTTAGGTACCGTTAACCAGAAGGTGATAGCAGAAGTAATATGATAGAAGGCAAGACGACTGGTTCATAGTATGACCGAAGGCGATGTTCGCGTAAATAGGCGTTTCTTGTCAGATATTCGACCTAGATAATACAAGGTTTGTTCGGGGAGAATTTCCATCCTTCTACAACTCTCCATACCCACGCCGCCCACGTCACTCTACCAGACATGTAAAGATGAGTCAAGTCTTTCCAGAGATAGCCTGCGACGCCCAAAACTCCGAACACGAACGCGCGTAAATGCAACAATGAGAGGGTCCATAGAAAGACCTTGAGGGGAAAATAGCCATCTACTGTGAATGGATTTTCTTAATCCTGTTCACACCCTCATACAGTGCCCGGTCCACGGCTGCAGCGACGGTGAGAGTACCACCAATTACGGCGCAGAGACCGACGAGGAAGCCAGAGAAAGTCTTCTCGCGGACTTCGCGGTTTATTACCTTCATGGGTGAAATGTCCTGCGGCAAATATTAGTGATCAGATTCAGGGGTCAAGGGAAGGGAACCGCAAAACTCACGTAAGAGAAGAAAACGCCGGGAATACCTCCCCTGGCGTGGATTCTCTCCTTGTGACCCTCCTTCTCATCAGTACCACCCTGGAGACTCCTATGATGACTGGTAACAGAGTACTGGTGCGTCTCAATACTGCCCTTATATGTAGCATCAATCGTGGCGCCGAGCAGCTCATCTTGTTTACCGGGACGACTAATCTCCTTCTCCCAGCCGAGAGGCAGGTAAGCGGTCGACACGACCTTGATGAAGTACATGTAGTTGTATGCCTTCTCGTCGGTGTGCTGCTCGGTGTCATCGAGAGGATTGATGTGGTGGTTCGACCATCCACCGGCGGCTGAGCCTTGGTGTTTCCTCTGCATGTCTTGGACGACCACATCGCTGAGCTGAGGGCCAAAGCGAAGCTGGTGGACCCGATGGGTAAAGGTGTGCGCGTACTCATCCTTGAAGTAGTTCTCGAGATCGTGGACGTGCAGGTTGCCGTTGGAGAAGGACTTTCCAGGAGCAATGTGGAAGTTTCCGACGACCTTGTTGACACGGATACTGCCCTCAAGACGACATCCTTCCTGGCGTTGTTGATCGAGATGTTCGGCGTAGTGCTCTCTCTCGCATTGTTCGACTCCCTCTCCACGGCCAAAGGACCATGAGATCGAGGCATAAGCATCGCGGACTTCGTCGCAGGTGTTGCAACAGCCAGGTTTGATTGCGTTGGTGGGGGAAGGGGCGCCGTAACATTCGCCGCAGTAGTCGGGGGCCAGATGTGACGCTTCGTCAGCGTGCCTGGAGTCACTATCAGCACTCTGTTGCTTCTTGGACATGCTCCTCTATCCAAAGCACTCTATAGACTTACAGATCCAAAGCCTTGATGTCGATAACTTTGCTACCCTCCTTCTCAGGACTTAGTCGAACCTTGTTGATACCGTGCGTGACGCCCATTTGCAACTCGCCAGATACATCCATGACATCGAGAGTGAGTAGTTCGCATGGCACTCTTGGAAACGTTACGTTCAGGGCGATCTCCATGCGTTCGCCTCTGCCCTTATCGACCACCAATTCTGGCCGTACCGCTACTCTTCTGTAATCGGCCCACTCGCCCCACGTTAACCAAAAGACAACCAACAAGCTGACTATGGTAACAACCCCACCGGATGTTGTGCGCACGCGCGCATCTTCGACCGTCTTGGTAAAGGCATCGAGCCTCGTGAATCGCGATTTCGCGGGCATGTTGACGGGCTACCGCTGTAAAGTAGTTGAGATTGTGGGGTATTGCTACGACGAATTGTACGTTCTACCAGCGTGCTCTGCGATAGAAAGGGAGTCTCAAGGTAAGACGGCGGGGGTTGCAACCGAAAGTCGTTCGGGATATGGTAGGAGCTCGTGCCTGGAACGTGGAACCAAGTTCACGCGTACTGCAAACGCAATTGGCGTTGCTTCTGGGCAACGAAGAGAGTGAATGAATGAATGTTAGCACAATTCGTGCCAAAGCCGCACTATCATTGTACGAAGAAGGGAAATGGTGAGCAAGTTCAACGCGTGGACGCGGCAACGCTCCGGCTGAAACTAAAAGGACAGCTAACAGCATCTTGCGACCGAACACTAGCTCCGAGCGCTGCGCCGCGCTAGCGTGCTTCTGGTAGGTGCGCATTCCGAGCACGTGGGTGCATTGTGCCGCCAACACCAGGACCTGATTAGCACATATGGGAGAATGTTTTCAACATAACTGCACAGTGGCTCGAAATGATTTCATTAGGTCTTGGAAGCGGTGACCAGAGTGCTCTATCATAACGCTGTTCGAGGGCGATCTGATCGGCGCTCTGCAACCACAGAAGCATATAAATAACCTATGAAGCGAGAACGTTCCTGAGCATGCTGTTGAAACCCTCGCTGAGCTTGTACAGCTCCACGATCGCCGGCTTTTTGGGTTCGCCAGCCTTTCTCCTAAGCTTCTCAGCAGCGCGCGCTCGGCTCTTGCGCTCGGCTTCGATTGGATCTGCTACATCTGTGTCGTCCATGTCTTCTGAGTCGGTCGAGTCGCTACCATCATCATCGAGTTCAAGGTCTTGGAGATCCATCTGTATCCACATCAGTACATGAATACGATGTTGTCAGAGTAAGAAACGTACCGCATTGAGTCCAAAGTCACTCGACTTGAAGCCAGCAATACCGCCCATAAGCGGGTCAGGATCGTCACCACCACTCGCCATCTTCTGTCTGGTCTTGTCTGAATGCCACTTCTTCCGCGCCATTTGCCACTTGATGAGACTGTTGATCTCGCGAATCGCCTTGTTCTTGTCGATCAAGTTTGAATCCATACCACCCTGGAAGAGTGCATTCATGTCGAGCTTACCGCCACTTCCAGGCCCATGACGTAGGAAATCCAATATACCCTCTAACCAGCCCATGAGCTGGTCAAAAAGACCATTGTCATGTTTGTGGACCTCGTGAACGAACTTGTAGAAGTTACCCTCGTGACGAGCGCACAGATCAATAAAAGCTTGCACGGTTTGATTGGGGTCTGCAGAAACTTCTTGCCGTTGGCAAGCTTCAATTGTCTTAATGGTGTCATCGGCGAACATGGCAAAATCAGTAATACTGTTGTATACGTTCGCGGACTTGTAGACACGGACAAGCGGCTCGTAGAAAATGGTGAATAGATCTCGGAAGAGTTGGAGAGTCGTGGGCTAGAGAAACGTCAGTCATTCGTTCCAGATATCGCTCTCCTTTCCAGCTTACCTCTTCGATGATTTGTAACATCATCAACTTGTCTCTTTGTCTTAGGCAGAGCTTCAAGTACTGTTTCAGGTGCGCGAAGAGCTCAGCGCCTGATCGCATCTCCTTTTCGACCTGGCCGGTCGCGTTAGTTGCTGTACTGACATTGCTGCGGCTGCTAGCTGTTCTACTGAGGCGGCGCGATCTCACATTTTCGACCGCGTTGTTCCATGCAACGTAGGCATTGAAAACCTTCTCCACCTGTTGCGAAGATAACTCTGGTTGGAAAAACTCGGAACGTAGTATAGTCACCACCACATCGACGTTATCGCGCGCAGCTTCCTGTCGTATCGCTTCCTTAACGCCCTCGTCTGCTTGTACGTATGCTTTGATCTTGTCGCAAAGCACGTCATCCTTGATCCTGGTAGAACCGAGTGTATCAATCGTCTTCTGCACAGAGTTGACACCATCATTGATGGCCATACCAAATATACGTTGAAGTAATGATCGAGCACCGAACGGTTGGGCAAGGAACAGATCCAGGACTCCACTCATGACTGCGGCAGGGTTGGCTATCCTAATGACGTTCTTGAGGACACCATATGGAACGAGAGAGTGTATGCGCTTCGCTTGAGCAAATAGCTCGGGGGAGTTGTCTTCCGCTAGGAACAAATGGTAGATGGTAGCAGCCACTTCTATCCGTAACCACTCTGCGAACTTTTGGTACTCTGGCTTGAGCTCTGCGATCGTGTTCTTGACCCTGATCTCCTGGAACAGGTGGGAGAGTCCATTGGCTTCTACAATCTCTCTCCTGAACTTCTCCATGTGGATATCAAGCTCCGCTGCTCGCTTGCGCGCAACTTCGTAGAACTGCCTTTGCTCTTCTATGCGCTTTTTGTCCATCTCTTCTCGCCTTTGAATGTCTTCCATCTCCTCCTCGTTGACCTCTATGGGATCGCGTGTCAGAAATTCGGCCATGGCACTCGACTGGGCAATGCGCTCATTGTGTAGAAACGATCGGAGGAAGGCACGAAGAGAAACACGTTGCTCTTCCCTGTATAGTTTCCGAGGGGCCTTGTACGCCGAGTAGTCCGTCGAAGCCCTTGGCGAGCGTCTTCCTAGCGATGTTTGTGAGGCGTTTTTCTTGTGTCCACTACCAAAGATATAGCTGCGCAGACCACCACCGCCACTATTCTCAGGTTCAGGAGGAGGTGGCCCTTGGGTAGATCCCGACGAGATAGAGCTTACATCATCGTCATCAACACTTGACTGTAGAAGCCCATCTTTTGCGTTCTTTCGAGGTAACGGGGCGAGTACTTTGCCGGGAAGTTCGAGACGTATGCGCTTGTGCAATTGGACGAAGTCTGCGTATCGACGGCCAATATAGAAATCTTTGTCTCCATCGTGCTTTACTCGTATGAGGTACTCCTGCAAATGCAACATTAGACTCTGTCCGTTTTCAACTTGCATCTCTACTTGCCGCATGTGTGTGGTACCGGAGATGTCTCTTCACGGAGGTTGTCCTGACACCTGAGACATTGACGTCCCAACCGTTGATAGAGTGGCCGCTCGGCGTGTTCATGGTAAGTCCCTTCTCGTCCGCTTGTCTATCTACGATTTCCATTTCGGCGAAGCGTATTCTTTCTTCGTAACCTGACGCGGTAGGGATACCAGATACCATCATTAGCTCGACCAATTTCTCGGCTTTGAGCGCCAACTTTCTTCTTTTGGTCTCTTCCAGCCGATCTTCCGAGGATGAGATGTCTTTGCTCGCAAAGGACTCCAGAAACTAGAACAGCACCCTTGTCAGTTGCATCTCTACCTAGTATGACCTCATACGACGTACAACTTGGAGTTTGTCCTGCCAAAACTCCTTCTCCTTGGCCTTGTCCAGGAAGGGGAAGTTGCGAACATGGTTTACGAATATGTAGCGGAGGAGGGGCAGTTCTGAGTCTTCTGGCGCAACTTCGCCGGCATCTGAGCGAAAGGGCGCGCCGAAACGTCGCAGCGCTGTAGGAGAGGAGAGTTCGGCGATTTCGTACTTGGTTTGCTGGGAGATGAGTTCGCGCTTGAGATCTGCGCATCTGTCAGTATGGCCAAGGGCCCAGGGATGATGATGTATTGCTTACAGTGCTCTTGTTTGCCCGTTAATATAGACCCTTCCGGCGGCACGGACATGGTAGAGAACTTGGAAAAGGTCGTGTCATTGCGCGTGGGCACCGCAGGCCGCGCCGGCTCGCCAAAGTTCTGTACTGAGGGCTGGGGATTCATCGTGGTGGGCTCGGTAGCACCGTTGAGCTGAATTGCGGGCGGGGCGTCGAGGTTGGCGGGCATACTTGAATTAATAGCAACGTAAGAACACGGGCTAGGGAGCCGCGAGCCGAAAGAAGGAAGATAGGGTGTAGAATTAGAAGGAAAAGCGAAAAGCAGCCTTTAGGGTCCCTGCAGATGAGCGTCGACGCGTGTTGTATGACGCCGGAATAGCACCTCGTACTGCCTGTGGCTGCGCCTGAGGCTGGTGCCCTGCGGAGATGCGGGCACGACAGCAAGGACAAGAGATACGATGGGGCTGCACCGCCCGTTCCTCTGCTCAGAGTGGATCACCTCAATGCTTGTCGGCACTGAAGCAGAGTCGGGCGCGTAAAGGATTGTGGCTGAGTGACGCAACCCGATGCCTTAGCCCATGACGCAGAGGCCCACGAGGCCGAACGCAGGAAGGAACGGCATCGCATCTCTTGGCCGTGTTCGCGCTTTGTCTCCCATCTCGTTTCCTTAATACGCGCGCCGTATGCTGTGAACGTATACGAGACGACCAAGTTGGACAGACAGATCACCCCTCCTCGGGACGGCGCGTAAGATTCGGATATAATTTGAATCGGACCGCTTCGGCTCGCTTCAACTCACAAACATCGCATCGCAGCATCATGCATCGCTTACAGACGTCCACTTGGCGCACTGTCACTAATGCCTAGCAAGGAAACCTGATGTCGAACACGTTCTGGCCACGGGCCAAGATGGCCGATTTGCTGACTAGTCACAATCTCACATTGGAAGAACATGCTCGACCCTGTGGTTTTGAACTGCAATTTGGTTAAGTTCTATATCTGCCTAGTTGTACAAGATACAGGTCCATGGGTAAATGTCTCTTCATGCCAATCAATGGCAAGAGTTATCCTGGGACGCCGACCTACTCCATTCCCAAACTGCTGCCGAGGTATTCTGTGGCATTTCGGCAACAAGAGAAATCAAGTTATCCACCCTAACGCCAATCCACTGAACATCTTACAATACAGCCACCCATGCTTTGCAAGTTTGAGACTCAGTAGTTGAGCTCTCCACTGCCACCCCCACCAACCGCGTCCAAATCCTCGTAGCTCTTGATAGACCGACCTTGCACAGATTGTACAGGGCCAGGTCCGCCCTCACCGTATCGCTGAGGACCCTGACGGCTACCACGGGGCGGGGGTGTCAGCCGGCCACCGTTGACAGCAGTACGAGGACGACCATCACGAGGTTGGCGATCGTAGGGTCCAGTACGGCTGTTGAAGCGGTGGCCGCCCCGTCGCATGGGGCCGGCGCGGTCGTCGTGGGCAGCATTGGGGTCCCAGGTGCCGCCCATAGCAGGATTAAACATGGCGCCTAGGTGCACCCCATTCTGCATGCCATTGTTTGCCATTGCCATGTTCATGTTGGCCAGGTTGAACCCCCGCGGCGTTCCAGTAGCCTGGACATGGTTGCCCATTGGGAAGTGACCATTACTATTGGCATCACTACGCGATGGAGCAATATGAGCAGGGTCGACAACATAGCTGTTAACCAGTCGTAGCTGTATCAGGTTAGTAAGGAAGATTTTCCTAATGTTTCACGTCAATACTCACATCCTTACGCAATTTTTCGAGCCACTCAGGATGACGCTTCTCAACGTGCTTTTGCCAGAAATGCTGGCCCTTGAACAGCTTTGTGCACTCCGGGACCTTACAGCGCCACTTGGATTCGTCCTCTTGTTTGACATAGCGGGAGAGTTCGTCCTCGATGGCCTCCTCCAGAGGTTTGCCACCGAGCTTGCGGATGTCAACATTCTCTGGCTCAAGCAGCTGCAACAGCTTCTCTTCATAGGTTTTAACCCAGTTGAAAGCGCGCTGGAGTTGTTGTTGGTTCTTCGTGCTCAGCCGCATAGGCTTCCGCTCTTGCACTGGGCTACCACCCTCACCATTCTCAGCATCACCAGAAGACTCTTGCTTCCTGTACGGAAATAGATCTCCGGTAGCTGTGGCTCTCGCAGTCGCCTTGGCAGCAGTTGTAAGGCTGGCGCGTGGTCGACGAAGATGACCTCCAGCGCACTTGCGAATCAACTCGTGAACTGAATCACTCTCAAAAACACAGAAGAAACAGAAGTTGTAGACTCGTCGCAGGTACTCGATGAGAAGATCAAGCTTCTTCTTCTTGGCCAGCAACTCTTCGTCATCCACTTCATCGTCGAAGGCGCCCTCGTCGTCTTCCATGGTCTCATCCTCACCCTCTTCCAAGTCCTCGGGATCGCGCGCTTTCTGGGCAGGAACCGGGGCATTGGCTGGGGGCTGCAGCCAGCCTTTCGACCGCAGAGCTTCAACCCGCTGTTCAATCTTGCTGACACCATCGACGTTAGCAAAGTCTTCCTCGTGCTGCGCCTTGAGATCAGAGTCGAGCTTCCTAACAAGTCGTTCGGCAAGCTCGAGATCACGCTCAATCCTCTCAGGCGCAGAGAAGAGGTCCCACAATGCCTTTTTGCGCGGCGCAGCAGGCGGCTCATGGATACCAACGTGGCAGGTGAAGTTGCCCCGTTGATCATCAATGACTGTTTTCCCGTTGAGAGCTTCGAGAGCCTTGTGAGCGGTTGTATGGGGACCCTGCGTATCTTCAGATTTGTCCTCGACAGTACCGTCTTCAGCCTCCTCGTCACGTCCGTCACCACGGTCGTCAATGACCATTGGCTGCTCATCGCTTGGGTTGAGAATGACCCAACCAATGCGGTGGCATTTTTTAAGTGGATTGGGGTCACTCATGCTCAGCCACTTGAAGCCGCCAGGGCCTTCTCCCAGGTGTTCCTTACAGAACTCTTCGACCTTCTCGCGATTGACGGTAGGCGCGATTGTTTTGATGAGTAGCGTAGGCTGGAACGCGGTCTCATCGCGGATCTCGCCGCCTTTGCAAGGCAACAAATCACCTACGCCCAAGACCTCGTTGGCAGCCGTTGCTTCGCCCTCCTCTTTCTCAACGATTCCGCCGGCACCGTTCGACTCATTCTTGTAGATGCCTTCCAACGTGAATTCATCAAAGTAGCCCTCGTCTATCTGTCGCTCCCACTCCTCGTAGATGCCATGGCGATATTGACGAAGCTTCTCTTTGAAAGCCAGATCATAGTCTGGGTCGTAACGTTCCTTGAACCACTCTTCATTCTTATGCTTGTCCACAAACGTCTTCGCCATCTGTACCTGCAGCTTCTCCTTGTACTCGTCGTATGCGGCTTGAATCTGCTCGCGCTCTTTGCCACGCTCCTCTCGGGCTTCACGTTCCCCTTTGAGACCAGGCTTGCGTCCGCCGTTCTTCGCGCGCTCCTTCTCCTCCTTCATGAGCTGCTCGACACGCCACCATTCTGCAAAGTAGTTGAATCCGACCTGATATTCGAGGTGCATGGGGTTTGGAACAGGGTTGGTGGTGAAGGTCGGCGCAAAGTTGTCCTGGCCAGGCACGTATCGATCGATGCCTGCTTGCACAGGTGGAGGTGAAGAGCGTCGTCGGTTGCCGTCCCGTCGCGGTCCATCGTAATCGCGCGCGCGATCAGGCTGGTATCGGTCGATGTTCTGGGGTGAGCGCGATCGTCGCCTGCCTGCCCTACGGTCTCCAGAGCCTTTATCACGCATGTCAGCTTAGTTCAATCATACCACAATCTCGATCCAAGTCGATGTTTGAGGCTGCGGTCCAACAGGCGTAGCATTCAACTGTGTCTGCAGATCGGCCGGAAGAGTGCTTTCCTCGTTGCTAAAGCACGCGCAGTCACTCCGCGCTAGCAGTGCTTGGCAGAACCGGCCGAGAGCAAACACGCGGCGTTATTTCGCGTGACGGTGAAGAGGAAAATCGTCCTCAGTTCAAAGAAGAGACCTAGCTTACCTGGTGAACGGCGTCTGTACGAATCAGCAGGCGGCCTAGAGTCCTCACGCGTAGCACTGTAATCCGTCAGCGTCGCACTTTGCGCATCTCCTTCTGCATAGACATACGTATATGAGTCCATCGCCACGGGTTAAAAGCCCGGAAAGGATTTTGAAGTCACAAGTGTGTGTCGCGAGATCCAGACGGGCAGTCGTGTTCAGGTGTTTCGGAAGGAGTGTGATGAGGCGAGCCTCAGCACTATACGCGTGGTATTGGCTCGTTCTGACGCGCAATCTCGCCTGGAGTATGCGCTGGGTGGTGGTGGATGCTCAAGAGGCAATCGGAGCGGGTAGCTGTTTGCCATGATGGCTCGGTCAGAGAGAGGACAAGTAAGAGACAAGATGACGGAGAAGGAACGTGATTAGTAACGAGGAGGAAGAAGTAGGTAAGAAGTGACAAGGAGCCGACACGCTCGACGCGATTGATCGCACCCAAGCGGCGGCGCAAGAAGAGAAGGTCAGAGAGGCAGCTGGAGGGAGGCTGGGCGCAGGGCCACGGGGACAAAGCTGTCGGAGCTATGGAGATAGCTGTACAAGAGGAAGAAGGGGTATTACGAACAATGGGCAGCAAAAGGACGAGAAGGTGCACTCACGATGTGCTAAAGTGACTCCCGGGCGGAAAGATGCCTGTGGAGATGGAGATGGCAGAAAGAAGGGTGAGGTTGATCGCGGAGGGCTGGCACGGCTGAGACGGGGCTAGTGCCGGCTGCTCGGAAAGTGGGTCGACGCGTGCGCTCGTGAACTGTCCAGGTCCCACGCCTGATTGGTGTGCCGAAAAACGGGATGCGGAGTACAGGTACAAGACATATTCCATACACTACCTAAGTACCTGTCGCAGGCAACTTTTACCTAGCAGCTGCGTACAAGCATCGTTACCCATCGCCACCATGACGAGCTACATCCCCTCCCTAACCCTCCCCAACTTCGCCTTTGAGAACCCGGCAGTAGCTATCCTACTGCCAGTTCTGTGTGGAACAGCCACAGGATTTGCCATCAGTCGTAGGTCATACGTGTTCTTGTGTCTGTATGGAAACATAACATCGATGCAGCGAGCGTGTCTCAGACAGCATACCGAACGCTGAAGCAGCCTCCACTACACCCACCCGGTTACGTCTTCGGACCAGTATGGACAGCCCTCTATGCCACCATGGGCTACACAGCCTACCGCGCATACACCATTGGTGCCAATTCTGCTAACCCTAACACTGTCGCCTTGGCTAAGGTATGATGATTCCTTGTCTTCCTGGTACTGCTCAAGCTAAGACAATCCAGCACGGAGCGACTCTCTACACTATCCAGCTTGCCTTGAACCTCATGTGGACTCCTCTCTACTTTGGCCTTGGTAAACCTATACCCGCTACAGTCGACGTTCTCGCTCTAGGTGGAACTCTCGCCTACCTTATCAGCGTTTGGGGACAGGTTGATCCTACTTGCGGGTGGCTGCTCGCTCCATATCTGGGCTGGGTTAGCTTCGCGACGTATCTTTGCGTGAGTGTTATCCCCTTGTGACATATTTGAGCCGTCGGAAGCTGACATTTGTGGATAGGCCGGGTCAGGCTACCTCAACAACTGGGACTTCAGGGCCATCACTAAGAAAGAGTAGAGAGAATGCTGCAGCGAGTGAATACCAAAATGTGTGCATCCCAAATCTACTTGACTGGTAAGACGGATAACTCTTTATGGGAGATGAGCACACGGATATACCGCCGTGTCGCTATAAAATGTATATTATAATTTGCCGAGGCTGCATTGTTTCATCACAACGCTAACGGAGCATGTTTATCTTCATGGTATCTGGCACGGACCCTCCAGCGTCTCCTCTGTTCTCTCATGATCACTCTCATCGTTCATCTTGTCCATTCATTGAAACGATCTCTTGTCGTTGCTTTCGTATCATCTCCCTCTCCCCTAAAATAATGGAACGTCTCTTGAGGCTGGCGCAACGGTTGTCAACCACAACTACTGGTACGGAGAAGCGCGCCGTACACATATGCAAAACAATTTCGAACGATACCATGTAGGTAATTTCCATTGAACGCACTGCTTTCCAGATCACACTCACTCAGTTCCAGTAACATAGAGGCCTCGCCTTTCTTCCAACTGCCTGCTTCTGTTCGAAAGCGGATATACGGATACGTTCTTGGTGGATTGCAGATCCGGGTCTGTGATACGAAGAACTGCAAGAGATTGCATAGATGTCGTTCCAAGAAGCGGAAACTCAATTGCCCTGCGTACTTCCACCTTCCTAGACGTCGTCTTACACTACTCGCGACCTGTCGTCAGATACATTTGGAAACTATGCTCTTGCCATTTTCTCTCAACGAGTTCGATGGAGACCATTGGGACATTCATCTCGCTGTCTATTATCGCCTTACCGATGCTCAGGTGAGCGCTATCACGAATATACGCATTTATCTCGGGAAACTGGATGTACAATACAAGCATAGCTTGAAGAACGAATGTGTAATTACTAAGCTTGGCAGTGATTTGACCTCCACCCTACAAGCCTTAGGGCGACTTCGTGGACTTCGCCAGCTTACTATTGAGTGGACTGGTTGTCATAGTGGGGTGCAGGACTGGCTTACAACGAAGAAGGTGGTATTAGAAATGGCGAAGAAGGAGCTCGAGTGCGTGAAGCGAACTCCTGATATCAAAGTAATCATAGTAGGCTGCTAGTGCTACAACGAGTCTTGAACTGGTGGCTGGAGCCTTGACAGACGAGGCGGCGGATCTGAAGTTTCAGGACAGCCAGTATACAAGCAAACAGGGCATGACGGCAATGACACTGATAGTCTCGCGGCGCTCGCTGGATATTGGGTTACATTTTCACCAGCATGAGCTTCAGCTAAGCTCAATAGTACTCTTCAGAACTAGACATAATGCAGTATTTTACACCTACCTGCGGAACTTCGCAAGGCCGTCTACGAGTACACGTCTGCGGAAGAGGACCTTGGAATCCATTCGCCAAATATGGACCCCCGCTACAGACTCTAGAACTGGTCATATGCGCCATCCAGGCCGCGTACATTACCCGAGACAGTATCTATAACTACTCCTCACTTTTCGTCAAATTCACGCCGAAACCAAACTACTCCTCTTCATCTCAAATTCTTCCAGGGGCAGCCGATTAGATTTGAGCATATAATTCACGGAGAAGAAATCAAGATTCATTTGCTATTGAACAGCAGTTGTATTTTACCGCGAACTACATGTCGTTACTTTGGTGCAGCTACAAAGCCAGCAAAGAGGCGGTTAGTTCGTATCGTGAAGACATAAATTACCTGCAAAATGGAATGACGCTCTTCTACTCTCTCACAGAAATCGAATGCGAAAGCTTCTTGCCCTATCATTATGGGTTTCCCTTTTCCGGCCAGCATCCAACAGGACTGTACGTGTCAAAGTACATAGACAATCACTTCCACCATGATCATGGATACTGCTAGTACAACTACATACACGTGAAACCCTCCAAGAAGAAGGGGCTCTATTCTCATATCTGCGGAAGATATATGTTACCAGACAGACATGTCCACGGCTTCTGGTGAGACTCATCATGCCCAGTGAACAGCGTATTTGGGGGCTTCATTCCGGGAGCGTGCGGTCGATACATTTGATTGCAGTACACGAAAACATTAAACAATTATTATGCACTTTTGATTCTGTGTAGTCTTTCCGCAGGAAACGTCACTGATCTCTCCACTTACCGTGGCTAGCACCTTCCACACCGTCCTTCTTGTTTACCGCCCCACTTTCCTCGCACATGTTCATCAGCGATTACGCAATCCTTTTCCTGAGCTTCTTACTATTATCACTCTGAACTGCTTGTATCCAAGTACGCCTCTACACTCGCTATGTACTCGCCAACTGTTCCAGAACGTGTACAATACTACGACCATAGCATCATGCTTATGGATCGCCTCGCAGCAATGTGAGTACAGAATTGGCCTGCCCTGAACGTATACACTATCACTTTGCTGGACCTTACTAGGAGAATTACTACGCATACCTCTAGGGTACATTTTGGTGTAGTACATTCTCATGTACTACCCGCTAACTAGAATATAGCTCACAGCGGAACCATCGAAGGTGCCCCCTCCTCCGTCTACCAGCAGAGCTTCGCAATAAAATATACGAATACGTTTTCCTCTCCCACCCTGTCCGCCCCTTCCGCGAGCATAGGGAGTGGCCCCATTGGGCATACCCTAGGTCGCAGTTGAACCTACTTGAGACGTGTCGTCAAATCTACTTTGAAGCCAAGCTCTTCCCATTCGCTCTCAATGTCTTCGTCGGCTACGCAGAGCACGTCATCGAGTTGTTGCTTACAACATTCACCGCTTCTCAGACCAACACCATATCTACTGTGCGACTATATGTTGACGCCTTCGGAGTCTATAGAGACGGTAAACTCCCAGAGATCGGACTCAATGCCTGGTTTATCGAAGAACTGGGGGACATGTGTCAGCTCGTTGGCCTAAGCGAGGTGACACTGATCTGGTTTGGCAGTGACATTGAAGTTGTCAGAGAGCATTTGGAGATGGCTGTGTTGACGATTTTCAAGGAAGCCGGTCGAGCAGACATTAAGATTTCGGTGCGGTACTTTGACTGAGGTATTAAGATTGGAAGATGGAGAAGTACAAACTCAAGTGAGATGGTATAGCCGTGATATCTACGTGCATCCATTATGATGTGAGTCAGTTGTATTTGTAGAATAATTACCAGCAATGGTACATACTATAGCTGGATCTCACCAAGTTACCATCAGAAATCAAATTCTTTACCCTTCAATTTCGACGCTTCTAGTCACATGTCCAAATAAATGACCACGCTTGATTCAGAGCCCGTATCCAGGTGGTTAAACTTGAAACCTACCTTGTCTTGCGCAGATAGTGCAAGCGCTCTCGGACGCCACGTGACGTAGACCCTGCCAAGAAATTGATGTCGCCGCGCGACTTGTGATTCTTTGTTGCCCCACGCTCTGCTTTAGTAAAACCTCGTCTGCTGTACGCTGATAACTACCCAACGACAATCTCAAGTGACGCTGCAGTGATACTATTGCGCATTACTAACAACTCCAAATCATAGATTTCTCGATCAACTAGTGCAAAATGGTGTCGCGCGACCCACCTCCGTACACGCAAGACCAAATCGCCGCGATGACCTCACCGGAGGAGAAGATACGCGCCATGGCAGAGCTCAAGAGTAGGTATAGGAAGAAGTACTGGCTCAGGAAGATAATGACAATTGGGTGTTAGGCTACATTGCGCGCATGAAGAAAGAGAACGAGCTCAGGTCGAATGGCTACTCTGGCTCTGGTTACCGCAACACCTCCGGCACCTTCAACCACCATGAATCCCCTCATTATCCACGTGGCAGCTATCGTGGCGCTTATCATGGGGGCAGAGGTAGAGGACATACACCATACCATCCCTACTCGCGTCCCTACACCACACCTCATTTTGCGCATAGCTCCGTCGCTGTCAAGGGTACTGGCAATGCTATCCAGTCGCTCAAGGTAAAAGAAGAGGAGGATCTGCCGCAGGCAACAGCTGATAGCACCGTCTCCTCGTCAAACGATCACCAGCAGCCCGAGTCACGGAGACTTTGCGCCATATTCACATCCACAGGTATTTCGACGAAACGACAATTTCGGGATCTTTCCTTACCCTTTTGCGCTTCTAACATATGGACAGGTCAATGTTCCCGCCCAGCATGCTACCTTGTTCATGACCCAGACAAACAAGCTGTCTGCAAGCCTTGGTTTTATAAGGATAGTTGTGCCAAAGGAGACTACTGCTCATTGCCTCATGACGCGTCGTCGCACAACGCGCCAACATGTCTTCATTTCCAAGCAGGCCGATGCACCAAGGAAGACTGCCGCTTTGCTCACATTCGTGTCAACCCTACGGCACTGAACTGCGTAGCTTTTGGACGCATGGGCTACTGCGAGAAGGGAGACACCTGCGCCGAGCTGCATGCGCATGAATGTCCCGATTTCGCTAACACAGGAGACTGTTACTACGGTGAGAGCTGTCGCCTTTCGCATATTCGTCGCGCCACTCGGATGAGGAAAGCCACTCGTGGATCTTCCCCAGCCCACTCTCCTTCGTCAAACTCTCCCGGTACTTCGGACACTCCTGATGAGGGCATGGATACCGCTCAGGACGCTCCAGAGTGGATGATACCGAAGAATGCAACCCCTCAGACGCTTCAGCAGTTTACCCAACAGGCAGACTTTGTTGCCTTTGAGAGAGACGAGTAAGCACGGCCTATCGCTGGACTGGTGATGCCCGGACATGTATGTGCCCCCCTGCTCAGATTCCATGACGGTCCTCCCTAATTCGAGATTTCCAAAGTTTTGATCCTGCGAGTTTCCGATCTGGTAGGTCCTTGTCATGGTTGTTTCTGGCTCGTCTTGACTCTTGAAGGTTCGGAGCTTTTCATGGCGTTTAGGGTTCTTTCGATGATACCCCCTCTCACGATTTCTTACCTCTTTTGTCTTTTCATCATTTCTATTCGGGCGCAAGCTCTCGTTGATGCCACACGTATATTTTGTGTCCAAAAGCGACGCTTGACGACGCTCGGTGGATTTTTTGCGGAGTTCCCTGAGGTTGTTGTTGGTTTGCTGATGGATATAGTCGTCCTCACAGGACATGTATTTGAAAAGAGAACAGAAAAAAGCATGTAAAGAAAAAGAATGAATAATCTAGATTGAACGAGCTTCTTCTGCCTGCTGTGACCATGCCATGAGATTGTACATTAGAGACATTTGATAGCCATGTCCATCTGCACTAACGGACGTTCAAACATGGGCGCATCAGTAGCGTCAGGTACCATTATTTCCTGGGGATCAGACACGCCCTAGTGCTGACGCACTCACAGAAGGTCCGGATGGCTTTTAATGTCGTGTGCATTCTGAAAGTAGTCCTGATATAGTCTTACCTCATACATCAATCTCGTACCGGAGCAAAGTTGTACAGTGCTGATTGCTGCGCTTGATGGCAGCGTTGCGTCTGACATATGCGGCGCGCTGTGGAGGCTGAGGGGCTGCGGCTACTGCTTGGCCCTCGTCCTACAGAGAATCGAGGCGTTCAATTCGACAGCGCGCGCCGGCAGGACCATGAGCGCTTCCACGTTTGCGATGAGTCTACGGAGATATAAGAATACCCTCAGAATTGAATAGTACAGACGGCACGACGCTCGCTCTCTATTGTGTGAGGCTACCCTTGAATATTGTTAGGTCTCCAGCCGCGTACCCCTTGCCGTCGCTGGCAGCGCGAAACTCGACGCGACAGCTCATTTTGCGCAACACCATGGCGCTCAAAGACTTGCTGAAAAAGAAGGATAAGATCAGGGACGAGGGCGCTACTCCCATGTCGCCTACTGGCCCTACCCTGTCTCCTGATGTCCCAGAGTTCCAATTCTTCCGCACCACGACTTCGACGCAAGAAACCATCGAGCCGCCTAGCTTCCCCGGCGATCCCACGCGCGATTCTCCCCTATTGTCGCCCACTTCGAGAGGCAAGTTTGGCAGGTTCAGAAGTCGTAGCAACGCTTCGTCCCAGGGATCGGCGACTGGGCAGCATGACAACAAATTGGCGGAGCGGTTACACTTTGGGCGGAGCAGGTCGAGTAGCTCGATAAACGTACCGGAAAATCTACCAGAAGTAGGAGGCGACGGTGTCGCACGAACAGAAGAAGAAGAGGCCAAGTGGGAGACGAGGGCCACGGTGCTGGTCACCGAGGGTTTGCAGCACGGATCTAGTCAGCCCAATACACCCAGCTACGAGCCTACAAGTCCAATGTCACACGGACGACCGACGAGCGCTAGGAGTCGCAGTGGAACTGTCGGTGCACCTGCGGACGAGGTATGCATAACTTCGGAGAGAAGGGCAAATATTGGTCTAAGCTTTGCATAGGAGAACATCCAGGAGGCTATCCGCCTGCACGAGAAAGGAAGTGAGTAGTCACACATGGAGGACTGCCATGATGAAGCTGACAAGATGACTAGATCTTGAGGCTTCCACCGCGCTTTTTGGTAGACTGGCAGAGCCAACCGGCGCAAACAATGCTCTAGCCCAAGTTCTATATGGTCTCGCGTTACGGTAGGTTCAGCGCCATTGCTCGCAGCTTGATATGATCAGAACATACCCAAATATTGCCCTGATATCTGCCCAAGGCATCACTGACTAGAACATAGCCATGGCTGGGGGTGTGTGCCTCATCAGGAACAAGCTGTCCAATACCTATCCATGGCAGCGGCGAACAGTGCTGAGGTCGAGAAGTTGGCCCTTGGGGCCGGCATGAAGAAAGGCGGCGCAGCCAAGGGCGAGCTTGTGCTGGCCATGTATGAGCTCGCAAACTGCTTCCGCAACGGCTGGGGCATCAAGAAAGATCCCGCAGCTGCGAAGCAATACTACGAGACGGCTGCCAACTTGGGTGACACAGATGCAATGAATGAGGTAGCCTGGTGCTATACCGAAGGTTTTGGTACGAAGAAGGATAAGGTAAGCAAGCCATGTCGTCCTCTGCTACCGCCCAACCACCGTTGTCCTGCTGTGTACGACTGCGTCACCGGTCAATGTCGACTCGCCTAGATGTTCATGCGATAGCGACGCGAACGGTCAGCTTGGGGGTCTTGTACAGCCTCGACCTCAGCCATCACGCGTAACATCCACTGAGACACTACTTCCCCTCGTTATCCCGCCTCACTATTTGGGCAGCACTGAGAGTGTTCGGCTGATGCGGCAGGTATGCTAACTACGCCTTGCCAGTTCAAAGCAGCTCAGTTCCTGCGCCTCGCGGAATCCAAAGGGAACAAGACATTAGGCAATACTTGGTAAGTACCATACAGTATTTCTTTCATTGCCTTCTACTATCGACACAAAGAGCGAGAATATACCGGACCGAGGACCACCTTCATGCCGTGTGGATGGAGCACATGGTGGTCACCACGAGCTGCCATCACGTTGACCCGCGCCATCCCGTTCCAGCCGGTGTTGCATCCTCAATCAATTCTCAACACCAAGCCACCATAGCAACCAGACATGATCCAACAATCTAACGCACGGCGCTGCCGTCCGAATCGGTCAACCAGTTTCAACGCGCATCTGCCAAGCATAATCGATTGGCCGTCGACGTACCGTTTTGACTGTCTTCCTCGCTTAGTCGATGCGGACGCCTAGACGGCCCTCGCCCTCACCCGCAGCAGGACCTGTCACACTTACTGCCAGTTCCCCGCTACGCACACATGATGGCATTCGCAAAGAAAAACTTGACCAGTAGCACATTACCCGTTTGGCACAAGCCTCGCTCTCCCATTCCAGTAGTGGGTAGTAGCATGCCTCCAGACCCGTTGTGTTGGGTGAATAGTACATACAAGCTTGTCTACGGGGATACACGTGGCGTGTCGTCGGTGGCCTCGGTTGCGGACCAAAGAGTAAGCGGGATGGTAGCCAATGACGACAGAGTTGCGCATTGTTGTTGTGTGTGTGGAGACACAGTCAGATGGTGCATGTTCAGATGGTCTGAGCAAAGCTGGAGATTGAGTTGCATTGATGGCGCGACAATGGTGTATACTGAAGAGAGACGGGAATTTTTCGTATGACGGCTATCGCGACAATGACGGCAGCCTCGGGACGACTCCCATCATCATTATCATCACCATCACGATCTGGATCTTAGACCGCAGTAGTTTCGGCATCCCGTCGCTTTTGGTCTGGACTGCCTGGATACCGACGATATTTTCATTGATTGGCGGGATGAGCAACGTGCTGACTTGTGTCTCTCTATAGGATCTGGAAGGACAAGTACAATCCCAGATAAGACGCGATCCGCAACCCGCTTTCGGACAACCCCTTCCGTCCCGGTCCGACTTTAGTATAACAAACTTTACCCTGGGAGTCATGAGGATGGTCGTGTGAGAAGAAAGAACCGAAGCGTGGTCCCTTTCCCGCGCGGGGAAGTATTGTTTTTTCTTCGGAACGTATGTTTTGCATAACGTTATTTCCAATAATTCACACCGCTTTTCTGGCCTATCATTTGTTTCGCTGTTCTTGGATTTTCCCGTATTTTCCTTCCCCATAATTATTGCCTGGCTCGCGCTATCGTGTTGCTGAGGGTGAGGGAGTATTGACTTTAGTGGCGTAGCTGAGAGACCGTCATCTGGATCTGGGAAACTAAGGTCTCGATGATCCATACAAGGACATGGTCTCTCTCAACACGATAGGCTATGTTTCCGCTTTCAGAACGTGGGGAGCATGTGGTGTGGCACAGCAACGGGCTTGTGTCGTAGTACAGCAACCCGTCTTTTTGGGAAGGTTGTCAGATCAAGCTTAGTGATGGTGTGTGTATTTCATCTTTGTGTGACAGTCAAGACATCGTCCCTCTGATAACCCTTTTTTCGATCAGATCGTCTCTCCTAATGTCCATAAGCAGCACATCGTATGGGCACGATTGTACGGCTAGTAGCCATGTGGTACTAAGCCACTCACATCACTCTTCCCTTCCGACGGTGTACCCTGATTCTCATAACAGGCGGTCCGAATATGAATCATCCATCATCCATCATCCGCATTCTCTGCTGCATTAGTCCCTCATCCATCATGTTTCACCATAGCTGCAATCCACCTGCACCCAGATCCTGCATACGTGGGGCTGAGCCACCTTTCTTGCTGCGATTGATGACGAATGTTGTCTTACGCCCCACTGAGTGGACTGTGGGCCGATAACTTGCATTTGCATGTTGCAGAAATGCTGGACCCTGTGGTAAATCGGACGATAGGCGTGCTTTCCATCCGGGCCTCACCTTGTAAGACCGGAGTGGGGGATGTGCGTGTTGTAATTTTTTGTTCTGCGTGAAGGAAGGCTGTGAATAGGTGGCTTGCGCTGGCTCGTTACCAGAATATACTCGCGTGTTCACTAAACAACTTGAATGGCTGTGCAGTTATGGATACGCTATAAGCGATATGTTATGCACAACGCGGATCAAATGTGAAGGATGTGAAACCCGCTCATGGCGCGTGTGCCTTCCATTATGGAAGGGTAATCCTTTCATTGACGCTTCGCGCGATGCGAGGTACGCGACAATCAGCCGCACCGTGGGTCTCTGACGGAAAAGCCGCAAGTGGAGAGCTGGGACATGCAGAGAATGCATCACCACAAGTGGGCGCGGGCTGGCGTTGTCAGATGCAAGAGTCTCGAACATGGCAATCAGTGGCGAAGACACAAAGTCAGGATCATTCAAGGGAAGCGATGTAAGCGCTGAAGGAAGGCAATTCGATAGCATTACTTGACTCGTTCGCAACTTCTCTTCGCCCAATAGAACGGCGATAAACACTAAGTACAAGTGACTTTGTTCCCGGTCCATGCCAACCAATCGAGCCTTGCCAGACAAGGCTCTGTGACAAAGGGTCGCAGAAACGGCCGCGCTCAGTGACGCGACAAGGGAAAAACGTGAAAAGCTGGTATCTCAAAAACATCGCGGACGGGAAAGTCCGGAAAGGGGGTATTACGAAAGGTTGTAGCGTGAGCGGTTATCGTGAGAAGGCGTAAAGGTCGTAGTAAAAGTTATGTTAGTCGTAAGAGGAGAGCAGGAAGGGGAAGTAGAAGGGGAAAGCAATCGTCTCTTTCAGCAGTAAAACCAAAAACTTGATCATCATCGTCCTCCTCGCTCAGATACCAGAAACAAGAATGCTGTCAATCTGTCTCGCTCTCATGCCATCATATACAATCGTCGGATACATGTCCCATGTCCTTCGTTTCGATCTCTCTCAATATCTCGTGGTAACGTGAAAGGAAATATCCAACGCTCGCTACGCTTTGCAGTAAATACAAAAGATGATGCCAACCGCAAATGTGTTGCTCGCTAAACCAGTCTGATGCCAAAGGAGAAAACCACAATACAAAAGAAACAAGAGCAAAAAGATAAATAGGTCAAGTCGTGAACCAGGTCTCGACATGGAAGGAAAACAGCCGCCATGTTATGCTCAAGCGAAGTAGGGTACCTGGTGAGGTTGGCCCGAAATTCGACGTTGCCGTCCCATACTGTAGAAGACTGGCAAGCAGCCAGAGCTATGGTAGAAAGGAAAAGGGCGGTGCTCATCATGAGCGCTCAAAGGAGAAACGCGCAGGAAGAACAAGGATTCCAGCCGGACCGTGATGCAACTTGTGTCCCTACAAGCACCCCTTGTGTAGGGGTGCGAAGAAGTGAAGCGCTATGCTGATAACCGACGAATGCAACTTGGGAAACTACAAAGGAGAGGTGGTGGTTGATAACGATAGTGGTGGTGTGCTACTTAGCACTCGACTTTGGTGCCGTCGGATGTACTGGGTCGCGACATGGCAGCAGACTCTTCGACGATGCGCTTGAACTCGTGAACGACCTCGGGGGCGATCTTGTCCCAGAGCAGACTGCGAGTGTAGATCTCGGCAGCAGAGTCACCCTTGCTTTGCTCACGCATGGCGGCGAGGGTCTCGGCAAGGTTGCGACGATGCGAAGGCTGAGAGCCAGGGGACAGGGGATCGCTGAGGTCATCGCTGGTCATGCTGTAGCGCGAGCGAGTAAAGTCGAGAGAGGTCATGCTGTTGTACTGGTCGGGCGTAATGGAGAACAGCTGCTCGTGCTCTTGCTCCTTGGTGGGTCCAGTGAGATGAGAGTGCAGTTGGTCAAGATGCGAGCCAGAGATACCAGCGAGTTCAGAGCCAGACATGGTTGTCTTTGGCCAAGCCATGCCAGAAGGCGTAGGCTCGAGACCAGTGACGTGGCTGGCAATGAGACCTTGCTCGCCCATGGCAGATGACACACCGGCATCCTTGAAGATGCTGTCGAGAACGGTAGCGGAAGCGGCACGGACCTCGTCAGGCATGCGAGGAATGGGAGGCTGAGCGCTACCGGACTTGCTTGCGACAAAGGCACCGCAGAGTAGGAGCATAAGCAGGAGACCAGAAGCGACGGGCTTGTCCTCGTCCTTGTTGCGGGACACAAGAGAAAGTTCTTGGTTCTGCTGGGGAGTGGCCTGGTCGTCGGAAGCGAAGTCGTTGACGAAGATGTAGTTGTCCCAGTCACTGTTGCCCATGTTGAGGTTGTCCATCTCAGAGGCAAAGTCGGTGAAGGTAGAGCTAGGTGCAGCAGCCATGCCGTTGCTAGTAGCAGCCTCGAGGCGTTCAGTAAGGACAGAGACCTTCTTGCGAAGCTCGCCGGTTTCAAGAGTGTGGTTGCGCACAAGCTCCTCCTTGTCGAACTGGAGCTGGTTGACCATGTGGTGCATCTCCATGGACTCGCGGTGCCAGTTCTCCTTCTCAGCAACAAGAGCGTCGTACTCGATGCGCATGGCAGCAAAGTCATCTTGCATCTGGCAGATCTTCTCCATCCACTGCTTCTTCTCCTCTTCAAGCTCCTCGGTGTGCTTCTTCTTTCGTTGCCGGGAGTCGAGACTACGATGATGTTAGCTGATGAACAGGGAGAGGAGAGACCAAAAGGTAGATTGGACCAAACGTGGAGCGTGGAGCCAAGAACCAAATGGGAGTACGTACGCGGCCTGCCTGTTGCGGAGGAGTCGTTTTTGCTGCTTGAGCTCCTTGAGGTCTTCCTCGTTGGTGCAGCTCTGGATGAGGTTGTCGATGTTGACGAGGGTGCGCTCAGCCGGGATGTCGAAGCGGGCGTTCTTCTTCCGGATGCCACCATCACGACGTGGGGAAAAGGAGCGGGGAGGGGTGTTGGGCCTCATTCGCTTGGGTCCGGGTCGTGCGTCCATCTCCTGCTGGTTGAAGGCCATCCAGTCGGAGTGGGTGTGGGGCGACATGGGTTGCTCTGGGGCAGAGGGGAAGACGGCGCTTGGTCGGACATTCTGGTGCACGGGGAGTCCGTGGAAGGGCATCTGCTGCTGCTCGACAAAGGGTGCAGCTCCAAAGTCACCGGGGCCGAAGGGGTTCAGCGGCTTGGGGGCTGTGGGCGTCCTGGAACCAGAGTTGTCGGTCACGGGCCATGACTGCTGGCCGTAGGTAGCAGCTTGGTTGGGTGGTAACCGGGCGAAGGGGTTGTTGCTTTGCTCGGTAAAGAAAGGGTTGTTGCCGTTGGTGTTGACAACAGAGCTGGTGGCAGTGCGGTCGACGAACTGGCCATTTGAAAAGTCCTCCCAGATGGAAGTGTCGGGTGAGAAGATGCCCTGGGTGCTGGTGGTGGGCGACATGAGGACGGGCGTGTCCAGGATGCTAGAGTCGAGAGTGGCGTTGTCGTCAAAGGAAAAGGCGGAAGGTTTCCTGTCGAGAGAGTTCAGTGTCGAATTTGGTCTGTGAAAATCCATGTGATGTGCGTTGTTGGAGTATTGATGGTCCATGGCGGGCCTATGTATCAAAGTACCGGTGTAGGCGCGGGACTGGCGGTGTGGGTTGCTCTTTTTGGTAAAGGTGATCGCAGGATGTCCCCAGCGATTGTACTCAACTTCAGCTTTAGATATGTGAAGAACGGGGCAGAAGACGGGCAGCAGAGGCGATGCGCGTCTGAATAGCGAGCGATGTAAAATAGCGGCTCAGTGAGGGTCAGGGTGGTGGACGGTAAAGGTGGGAGAGGGGGCTTAAAGCATGGTGGTAGGCTTCGGGCGGGGTGTGCAGGAAGAAGCAGGCTTGTAGGAGACGACCGGGGTCACGCTTCCGTGGGATGCATCTGGGCACGAAACAGTGCCAGGCCCTGCTGATAGGACGCCCCAATAGCGTCGGGTATTGATGCATCATTCCAGCACTCTTCCCAGCAGCGACTGGCTGGGGTTGTCCTGTCACGCCCGCCATGGGCCCATTCACCCTCCGCACTGATTACCCAGTGTTTGCCCTGGGGCCGTCGCTGCATTGCATGTCGCTGGCTGGTCGGCAGCCGTCTGCCAGAGTGATGCTCTGCCGCCGTTTGTCGCCCGCCCGCTGTCACCCATGTGTATTTCTGGATTCACGGGGCATGCGAATCTGCCATGTCTGTCCTGTCAAGCCAGACACGACTCTCCGTGTCAAACCAGACATGAGCGCTTGGTACGACAGCTCGGCTGCTGCTCCCGTGCCGCCCCGTGCTTCTGCTGCTGCGCTTCTGCAATGCTGCTGCTCTATCGATACGTAGAGCATGACTGGCTAGTCTGCGCGGGCCGGCCCATATACTGCCATTATTCCACCGGACTGCATCGCGATTCGCCTATACCCTCCTCGGCCGCGCGCCGTGAAAACTCTGCTCGAAAGAGTCAAGATGCAATGCGCGCTTGTCGAAAAATGCCCTCCCGCAACTCTGGGAATTGTTGTTTCGGAATGGTAGCGGCGCATATCGCGACCTTCTGGCGTAATCATCATCATGAGTACTGTCTGCTGAGTACGACGCGGCCCGCCTTAGCCCCGGCCTTTGCTCACTACACTACACACCCCGACCATCATCACAACCACCGCCGACCACTCGTAGCCCGGCACTTGCTCATCACCCGACTCTGATCTCATTTCCCATTTTTGCAGCCCGCCTTCGTTTCCTGAGCAAGGTGAGCCCTCTTGGCCGCCTAGACGGTCTTCATCATGGTGTCATCTGTCCAAGTTCCGGCTCGCTCTGGCGTCCGCGAGTCATCTCACCGCTCCCTGCCCGCACCATGCTTCCCTGTCTATTTTGGCTTTTTGACTACCGTTCCTGTACTTGCGTGCCCGCCCTCGTTATCGTGACCAGTTACCTCGTGCAAGGTACCAAGCGGCCGCCGCTCCGTCTGGCTGGGCTATGGCTCGACTCTGTCGGCGTGCTCATCAAGAGGCAAACACAGCAGCCACAGCCTACCGTCCTGTGCCACCCTCGAGATCCCACTATCTCATCTTACCGAAGGCCTGGAAACTCTCCAGAATTTCCCCGTCCGTCATTGGTCGCTTTTTGGTAATCGCTCTCATGCTTGCTTGTTGCCGCTTTCTCCCATTTCCGCCGAGCAACATCAGACGGTTTGTATCAAGTCTCGCATGACAGCCATAGTAGGCAAAGTATCAAGCTGCCAAATGTCCATCTCCACTGCAATCACCAGCTTTGTGCCGTAATACAGCCTCGCTATGGCGGTTTGTGCACCCTGCCCGCGCTGTGTAACGCGTACTGCGGCTACTAAGACATACATCCCTAAGCAAAACTCTACACTTCGCGTCACACCAGGTGAGCGCGCCGTCTTTCGGAAATGGCAACGCGTCACTCTTCCTGTTGACAAGCTAAGCCATCCCGCCGACGCGCAGTACTGCTTCCGGATCGACCGTCGCTGTTGATCCTCTCTACTCCGTGTTATGGCGCGTACTGTGGCACGCGTAACTCGGGGCCAGGGACTGCATACTAGACCAAATGCAATGCTCCACTTATTGTACTCGGATGCTTCCGACTTCTCTACCCTGAGACGAAGGCTTCATATTGACCAGAAACTATTACCGATGCTGATGCATGAGAATCAAACAGACATGATGAGAAACCCAATGGAGCCCAATCTCTAAAGCGCATGGCATAAAGGGCCCTAAATTGACGTCGACTAATTGTGGCTGCCAAAAAGGTGAGGCTGTAGCGGTGAAAGGCCCACTCTCCGCATCCGCGCATGGGCCATAACCACTAGAAATCGCCGTCATAGTTATTCTTGTCTGTAGAAAATGTCCACGATCGTTGACGTCTTGGCACCATGCACTGTGTTTTGTTGTTTGAAACCATGAGTCACTTGTCTTTCTCCGCACTCGGTCGTTGCATGGGTGGTGAGAGAAATCACCAAAAGCTCAGAGCGCCGGCCGATGACGGCAAGCGCATGGAAGGCGGTGGAACACCTAGAATTCGAGACCATTGTATCTTCGCTCTGTCGTGGTGGATCTGAAAAACCTGAAACACTTCGCGGGAGCGGTTACACTTCCCGAAGTCCAGTCGGTGGTCCATTATCAAACTAGTCCGTCGGCCGATGTCTAAGAGCAGTCCATCGCAGGTCCTGTCTCGATGTCGATCATCTTGCGGTGAGGAAGAAACATTCTTGAATGTTCTAATCATTGCGGTGAGAGGAGATGCTGCCTTGCTTCGACTTGGATGTGTTTTGGAATTATGGGTAGAGCTGGGTAGAGAAGGTGACGCGATGCCATACTACAGACGGAAGGGTAGCAACATGTCTCATCTTGTCCGACAAATGCCGAGCGGTCTTCCGTAGTCTCGCGATGATGAGTAGATCACCACCGCGTAAGCCGGGTCGCATGGTTTTGAGGTATCGGTCCTGTCAAGCGCGCGCGGAGACGGGCAAGGAGCGGTGAGTCTCGAAACTGAAGAAAAGCAGCGAGTGAACATGTAAAGGAGGTTGGAATGAAGTTGAAGGATGACGTTGCACACTCCTAGTTGCGCAACGCACTGTGTATTGGTAGCTCCACGCGCTCGGGAGTACTGGGTATCTCGTTTTGAAGCTATGGACATTCTGTGTTCAACATCGGCGTTCAGGTAGAAAGGGCTAGCACTGACCTTTGTGATTCCATTCAAACTCATGGCCATCGCTCCCCTTGCTTTTATCGCATGCTTGCGGCTGTCGCCGTCAAACATCATGAGCCATAGCGTGGTATGACAATTCTGGTCTCATATTCCTCCGTTATCGTCTCTAGCCCACAGTTTCACAGTGCGATCTTTACCGCCACTGACGATCCAAGACGCGTCGCTCGTCACATCGGTACTGAAGACAGGGCCAGAGTGGCCTTGGAGTGTTTTGCAGTGCGCCCAATCGTCTGCTGAAAAGATCTGAACGTTTTTGTCAAATCCAGAAGAGATGACAAAGGTAGAAGCTTTTTTTGGTATGAGTTCCCCTTGGCTGTTCTCCTGCAGCGGCACTCCGCTGGCTGGTCCATCCGTACCCTTGAACCATCGTAGGTCGGTGACACCTCCAGTGTTGGCCGCAATTGAGTTTGTCTCTCTCATCGCGCGGACGTCCCAGCACTTCATGAAACCATCTCCTGAACCAGAGAGTAGGCGATGACCATCCGTTGCCCAGTCCAGACCGTAGATGGGCTTGATGTGGCTCTCCAGCATGTAAATAACACGGCCTGTGCGCACATCCCACACGCGGCCGATACTGTCGAGACCTGCACTTGCAACCAAGGACCCATCGCCGTTGAAGCTTACGGTATAGACTTCCTTGGAATGACCCTCCTGCATGAGGAGCTCTTGTCCGGTGTTGACGTCCCAGAGTCGCCATGTCGTGTCATCGGAAGCTGAGGCCAAGTACCGTCCACAGGGATGGAACGCTACTCTACAGACGCGATCGGTGTGACCTTGGAGAGTGCGAAGGGGCTTGTCGTCGTCTAGTGACCAAAGCTGGATCTTGCCGCCTGCTCCACCAGAAGCGAAATTCACGCTAGAGGTCGAGACGTTGCTGCCCTCAAGTGTCGCGCCTGGCATCCAATCTATGCCAGTTGCGCGCTCCGTATGCCCACCGCGATAGGCTTTCTTCTGTTCCAAACTAGGGATTTCCAGGAGCGCAACTTTTCCACCCCAGGTACCGTATGCGACATACTTGCCGTTGGGTGAGACGCGCACAATACTAACTGGGCGATCTGCGGTTTGCGACCCATAGAGCTCAAAGCCCTTCAGCCGGTCCTTGATGGTGTTGCGGAACTCGACGTGGGTTTTCAGCGGGATGGTAGCTTCGCGACGCTGGTATGCGACGCGCTCCTTTGCGCGGGGTAAAGAGTATTTGGCCATGTCGCGCCGGGCGTCGAGTAGTGATTGTGTGCCTTGTGTATAGAACTCTTCTTGCTCGTCACCAGGCGCCTCGTCTGCATCTTGCATATCCACATCTGCCGCATCCTCACCCAATGCTTCGGCTGCTTCTGCAAGCAGAGCTCGAAGTCGGTCGCGTCGCTCCGAAGGCCCTTCGCCAAACAAAGTGATAGGCTCGCCTCGCGAGCGCAGCTTTGCCTTGACGTCGCGGTCGGCGGTCGGTACGATGAGTTGCGCTGCTCGTCGTTTGCGGTCGAAATCCTCCATGAGGGAATGGGCCGACGCATTTCCTCCACCGGGCATGGCATGATCGCGGTCAAGGGGCACGCTGGAAAGGTCGATACCCTCCATCGCATCGTCCTACATGCCTGGGTTAGCTCGAATGCGAAGACAAGCTTGCAAGGTAGCTGCGAAGCACGTGAAGCTCCTCGGCCAGTCTCTCGCCGCAAGTCACTGGGTACGTACCGCACCATTCTCCTCCTCCACATAAGCCTGTCGCGCCGGGTGCATGCTCATCTTGACTGCTTGTCCCGCCGTGGGCAAGGTTGCTGATGCTCGTAGCGAAGTATCTCGAAAAGAAGTTCGGGGCCAGACACGGGTTTAGGCGATAGGGCTGAGTTAGCGTCGGTTATGTCATACTCCGCGTTTGAGACGAAGCGTGAATCACCTGCAGTGTTTGGTCTAGACGAACATGCTCTGCAGGTTAGAGACCAGATTTCAGTAAAACAATGCCAGCTCGTTGTTCCTAGTTTGCTGCTGGGGCTTCCTTCTGCTATTTCCATCTTTTGAGGATGCTTCAAATAATTGTAAGTACCACGGCCTCCAAAAACTAGCCGATCGGCAATGACGACGGCCAATGTGATTTAGTCCCTTTTCATTTCAACATATCTTGTCGCAGAGGTACGGCACCGCCAGCATGCGCTGCTCTCACGCCAACACTCCAACGTACTGACCTTGAATTTCCAGGCTCTGGCTGTGGCCATGTCATTTGCCATTACCAGCGCGGCGGGCCTTGCGCGACTTTCACCTGTGTCGCGACGCGCCTCATCCAGTGCATTTTTGCTGCTTGCTCTCTCCGCCTCGCCATTGGCAGCGTCTGCCTCCTCTAGTCGAACATCAGGCCTTCATCCGCATCGTATGCCTTCCAACTTCGCACAACCGACCTGCCCGCTGAACAGAGACACTTCCCCGGCCACTGTCGGCTTACGATCCTTTCATTCCACCTCACACAACTGGCGGAGTACACCGCAGTATACCTACCACGTCGCGGCATCCTATTCAGCCAAGCAGGATCGCTTCAATGCGGAGCAAAATCTCTTCACACAACCAGTGCATGACCCCAGCATCAGCAATGAGGATCTGCGCGACTGCAAGGAGTCCATTGACAAGCGGAGACGAGCGAGAAGTGGCCAGGATGCTTTCTTTTTCAGCCAGGTGGGAAACACAAAAACCACAACATTTGGTGTAGCGGATGGAGTCGGAGGATGGGTCGAGTCTGGACTGGACCCAGCTGACTTCTCCCATGGCTTGTGCGAGTACATGGCTTGCGCAGCGCGCTCATGGCCACACGGTTTCAACACGACAGCATTACACCCAAAAGACTTGCTCCAGGTTGCGTATGACGAGGTCACAGATGATGACAGCATTGAGGGTGGTGGTAGCACCGCATGTCTGGCTGTTGCAGAACCGGACGGCAACGTCGAGGTAGCCAACCTAGGAGATTCAGGATTCATGCACCTGGGATTGAACGCAGTACGACATTTCACGCAGCCACAGACGCACGCATTCAATACCCCGTATCAGCTCTCCAAAACTCCCCAACGTATGCTAGTGCAAATGGCTGTATTTGGAGGCCCATCCACACTTTCGGACCTACCCAAGGAGTCGAGTATAACGCACCACAAAGTACGCCATGGCGATGTCCTCGTCTTCGCAACTGATGGTGTGTGGGACAACCTGAGCCCTCAGGATGCGCTCGGTATCGTTAGTCGTCACATGGTCGATCTGGGTGCTTGGGTAGAGAAAGATGGCACCATTGAAGTCGGACAAGACCTAGCGAAGCTGGTACAGGCCGACTCAGCTCGGAAAGCCGACAGCTCATCCCTCCAAGCCAAAGTGGCGGTTGCAATCGCGAAAGAGGCCAAAGTAACAGGGCTGAACACTCGTCGAGATGGACCGTTCGCTAAAGAGGTGCAAAGGTACTACCCTGGGGAGAACTGGCATGGCGGCAAACCGGATGACATTGCTGCCGTGGTAGCTGTTGTACTAGAGGATGCACCTCAGCGAGCAAAATTGTGATTGAATGCATTAGACCTCTGTTGTTTGGCTGCATGGGTAGGCGATGGCGTTTCGGAGAAGACTCACGCTTGGGATTGGAGGCGTATCTGCGCATAGAACTATGGTTTGGTAATCCTGTTGGCCATTTGCATGCTTAGTGGAGGTTATGAATCTGGAAAAGTAGACAGAAACGCTAGAAAACAATATACCTGAATACGACCGTTGCATACCGTCTCCCATGTACATTTAGAGATGAGAGCACACTACAAGTACAGTCAGACTACGATGTTCAGCCGTTGTATTAGGGTTGAGCGAAACTCATCATTGCGACGAAAGCGGATGAGTCTGAGTAGTCTTTAGCAACGTGTTTATCAGGTTGTGATAGGGTCTTTCCAACAGTGAAAACACTGGAACGCAGGATACATTGAACCCTAGACTACGCTGCAACGTCAAAGCTCAGACAAGCAACACAGATCACACGCTCAAGCTAGTGATGGTTTGGCGGACAAGGCTTTTTGACGTCAAGGTGTAGCTCGGCTGTTTGTTTGTCGCCGTTACCTCAGCAACGCGACCCACGCGAGTCTCAGAATCGCGCGCTACCCAAGTATTGATGAACGCCAACTTCACCCCATTCTTACTACGAAACAGAACGCCTACCTTCCGGATGTATGCGCAACTAACCCACAGCCAACAATCGCTATCCACGTAACCCGGCGAGAACATATATAGGAACGCGCCTCCACAATCTCGACGCGACATTGGAATGGCTACCGTTTCGCCCACGCCCTCATATGGGGGTCGCATGCGTGCGCACTCCTCGATACGACCCAGGAGGGACTCTCCGCTTTCGGTGTTGGGTCAATCACAGGGCTTCTCAGCGGATGCGCCCATGATGCAGAACATCAACATTGGCGACAGCTCCGACGACGAGATACCGCAACCTATGAAGCTTAGCGCTTTGACAACTGCACTACTTGCGCAAGGGAGTGACGTCGACTCGCCTGAGAAAAGGAAACCAAAGCTGAAGATCTCGCGCAATGCATCTCCTGGCTCCAACACACCAGTGCAAGATACCGTCACACCTGCACCAAGTTTGCGAATAAAGAGAGTACCATTACGGGGTGCGCCCATGAGGAGATTTCGGAGGACACCTCAGAGCGAAGAAGAGCACCATCCCTCTCAAGACCAAGAAAACATGCCCATGTCAGCAGTCAAGGCGCAGCCTGAGAACGTGCCCGATTCTGTCCTGAAGGTTACCGGCTCTGTCATGAAGGTGGCAGAGGATCGCCACATGCAACCACCTCCAGAGCACCAGTCACCCATACAACGATCATCGCAGCAGCAAGAGAAACAAAGGCCACTCCAGGCGCTCGACGCGAACACACCGCGAAGACCAGCACCTCCACCTCCCCCGAAGATGTCAGTGCTGGAGACGGCGACCACTGCGGCCGGAGCGGCGACAACAAAGACAAGGGAGAGAAAGAAGAGGAGCACATTATCCGTCAACGGGAAGCATTACTCCCAAATGGACAGGATCGGACGAGGAGGCAGTTCGGCTGTTTACCGTGTCATGGCAGAGAATTTCAAGCTACTGGCACTGAAGAGAGTCAAGCTTGAAGATGCAGACGAGGCCACCGTGCGAGGCTTCAAAGGCGAGATCGACCTGCTCCAGAAGCTCAAGAACGTTGATCGCGTTGTCAGACTATACGATTGGGAGGTGGACGAGCAACGGCAGGTGCTCAGTGTGGTATGTATACTCCGAGAGAAGGCAAAGCACAACACTAACATCTACCAGCTCATGGAACTCGGAGAATCGGATCTCGCACGCATAATACGGATGAAACTCGACCCAGCCGATGGCGATGGCAAACTAGACCTGAGCTTTACACGTTACTATTGGAAGGAAATGCTCGAATGCGTCGGAGCAGTTCACGATCACGACATTGTCCACTCAGATCTCAAACCAGCAAACTTCCTCCTTACCTCGGGCCGCTTAAAGCTCATCGATTTCGGCATTGCAAACGCCATCGAAGTTGACCACACCGTAAACGTGCACCGGGATTCACACATTGGCACTCCAAACTACATGTCACCAGAATCGCTCGAAGACTCCGCTGGCGGCGCCCGAGGCCTCTTGTCTAACGGCAACGGCTCCAAAGACATGGCTTTAGGGAAACCTTCTGACGTTTGGAGTCTTGGCTGTATCCTCTATCAAATGGTCTACGGCCGTCCTCCTTTCGCACACATTACAAACCAGATGGCGCGTGTCCTCGCCATCGTCAATCGCGACTACAAGATCGAAATCCCCGATCTCGGTGTCGGTGATGTTCGTGTCCCTCCTGGTCTCAAAGCGACACTTCGTCGCTGCTTGCAACGTGACGCCTCGCGTCGACCAAACGTCGCTCAACTCTTGGACGAAAGAGATCCTTTTCTGTACCCCGATGGCGGCGATGACCTCAGGATACCGCAGGAGTTGCTCGGTCAGATCATTCAAAGAGTCGCGGATCGGTTTAGGGATCCGAACAAAAGCCCTCCTACTGATGATGAGATTCGTCAGTATCCCGCAAGTTTTTACGAGAAGATCAGACAGTTACTGGAGAGTGACTGATCTTTTCTTTGTTGTTTAACTATGTGGTTATTCTTGATGCTCCGTTTTGAGTATCAGCATTTTCTGTTCTTGGACAGCAACGCTTTGTTCTCCTTGTTCTGGTTTTTTTTTTCACTATCATGATAACTTGGCGCTGGGTTTCCATCTCGAAAGGTTTCTTCGTTGTTGCATCTGCCTGCTTTTGGCTACCTTCTTATTACCCCCTCTTTTTGCGCGTTCAAGCGTCGCATTCTCCCAAAAGGCGTCCCATTTGTTAGCATAGGCGCTTTGTATTTTGGCTCTGGCACGAACCTGTAAATGGCTTTTACGAATGGCGGTCTAACTCTAGTCGCACACGGTTTCCTTGTTTTGTATATACCCGTTTTGGAGATGCTGAGAAATCAACTACTTTAATCGTTCATTTGAACACTCGATGATGCTGATGTGATTGTGATCTCTAACAGTTTACGAAAGACGCTGACTGATTAACTATGATTCTGCATGATGCACTTTTGACGCTGCAAGACTTTTGCATGAACGTGACAGTCGTAATCTGGTTCCCACATTGTAGAAGGTTCTTCCAGAAATGCTGGTTACATGTCCTTGCGAGTGGTTGTATAAAGCTAGGTAAAGTGCCTTGGTTTGAACACATGCTTGTAGAAACAGTAGTTGAAATAGAGCATAATCGATAAAGAATCATAACCGCTGCACTGCTAGTCCCTAGAACGCCACATGAATGCTCTACATCCCGTAAGAACGCCATCGCAATGCTACCATCTCTGTTGAAACATACTACCCAAACTTCATGACCCAAGAAGACCTAAGTCTAGGAGGAGGTCCGTTTATTCATCCGCCTCTTCATTTCCGAGCTGCTTACGCTTGATTGCAAGATCGGCCTTCTGCTTATCGATCTGGGTTTGCACACGCTTCTTGAAGAGGACGTTGGTCTGCCTGTCGCGCGCTTCTGTGCTCTGAACAATAGCCCTCTCCAACTCTGCAATCTCACCCCGGAGTTGCTCTTGACGTTGCTCTTCAGCCGCCGCGGCTTCATCCACCTCATCGACGTCTTCATCAGAATCAGCATCGTCATCGTCATCATCGTCGTCTGCAGATGTCGCTGCTGCTGGGGTAGAAGCCGCAGTCTCAGTTTCGACGACATTGCCATTATGGCCCAGAGCGTGCATAGCGACATCGTGAGCGGTCGTAGGAGTGTCGACCTGTTCAACTTGCACATTGTTGTTACCAGCGAGCAAGGCGTTGAGCTGATCATTATCGCCCTGGAACTCAACCTCGTCATCCATGAGTCCTTCAGCAAGCATCTGCTCCAGTTGGTCGGCATCCATTTCCTCCACTTGGGTAGCATTTGCCATCTCTTCATCGTCATCGACCTCCTCTTCAGAACTTGACTCCTCTGAGCTTTCTGCCTCACTATCTACCATCTCGTACTTTGTTGACACTGCAGTCGCATCATTCTCTATAAGTCGATTCAACTGCGCCTCGGCTCGCTCAACATCAATGTATGATTTGCGAGGGCGGAAACGCCGTTTGCGAGCCCACTTCATGGGTGGTGTCAGACCATGGGGAAACCGATGGGTGTCTGGAGAGATGTAGGAAGGAAGCGGGAACTTCCTAGCTTCGTCCTCGTTCTTAACCTCGTCCAAAACTAGTAACATCTGGCATACGTCTGCGGTCTTGACCCAATCCTTCTTGTTCCAACTCTTCAGCGACTCTATGACTGCGGGGAGCTCGACCATGGTCGCAGCGTACATGCGGTTCTGTATAGTGAGCATGGCTCGCCGACCCTCGCGGTCGAAGAATCGGAAGTGTACGCCGGGCCCTCCCTGCGATACGCTCTTGCCAATAGTCTTCTCCTCGATGGACTTCCGCAGAAGATCGCAGTCTGGGCCGGGCTTCATGCGCAGCACAAACTGCGATTCGATCGCTGGGTCGGGTTCCGCCTCCTCTGCTTCACTGTCATAACCGACACCGTATGGTCTGACTGGCGGCTTTCCTGCACCTTTGACCTTGAGGATAGCAGTACTGGGTCTCGCCGAGCCCATGGCTCCCTTCGGTTTGATGGAGAGTTTGATAGATTGAGTGCGGTTGTGCGACTTGATGGGCTGTGGTGGAGGTTGTTCGACCGCGGTGTAGTCGTCCTCGTCGTCGGTATCGTTAGCCATGGCGAGGCTCTTCGCGGTAGGCTTCGGTTTGCGCTTGGCGGCGGGTGAATCGAAATCATCGCCGCCATCTTCGCGTGCTCTCTTCTTGGGTCCAGGCTTTCCCGGGGGAATGACATTACCGCTTTCGTCGAGTTTGGGCTTCTTGGTGTACTTGCGCTTCGCTTTGGCCTCGCCATTCTGGCTATCCGCAGGCTCACCGGCCGCGGGGGCTACAGGCTTCAACTTGATCTTAAGGCCTCCTGGTTTTGCGGAAACGGGTGTAGGCGCGTCGGACGGGGGAGGTTCTGAGGGCGGCGCATCGCTGGGAGCGGCGTTCGGGTTCTTGAGTTTGAGCTTCATCTTGGACGACGACACGTAGGGACTCGTTGTTCACGACGGCGATGTTCGAGTACGCGCGTGTGAGCGCGACATTTGCGAGAGTGCGCGGTGGTGTGGAAGCTGGAGTAGGTGAGTCGGAGTCGTTCACATTCCATGGGTGCTCGGTCTTGGCAGCCGCCATGGTGAAGGGCCAAAGCTTTCCCATCGCGTCCCTTCACCTTCCCTACACTCTACTGCGCCGAAACAATACCACAATGCGCCTGCTGTTTCCACCGTAACAGCACGACACCGACCGGACCTCTGCATCTCACCTCACTTACGTGAATGCAAGCATGTCCCAGAACGACCTCTTTCTCAACTTGCTGCGGCCCGCCGTCCTCCATATTCTACGCGCGACGGGCTTCCAGCATGGCAAACCTTCGGCTGTCGACACCATTGTAGACCTCACAGCCCGATACCTATCACTACTGGCAGAACGAACAGCCTACAATGCCTTTTCAAATCACAACGACCTCACGCCAGACGTTAGTGATGTGCGCATGGCGATGCAGGACTGCGCCCTCCTCGTGCCGACCATGACAGCAGGGGAAGAGCTATGGAAAGAGATACTGCGCAAACCCCTCGATGAGTACAACGAAGAGACGGGTGCCCGCGAGAACGAGGCAGCTCGGCGCGACGCCGAGGATACAGCAGACGTGACCGAATTCATCGAATGGGTCAAGGGCGATCAGAACAAAGAGATTAGGCGCATAGCAGGCATCTACAAGCCCGTAGCGACGAACCCAACGGAGCAGTTGGATCAAGAAGAAATGGAGGACTATTTGAATAGTATGTCTGAATACCGCGTATCACAGCTGCAGGTCCACTAACAGCTTTTCCCAGCCCTCATGAAGAAACACAGCAAGACCGGCGTCGAATCACGCTTCCAAGGCACTGTTCTTGGAGTTCCAGCCGAGCCTAAGACCATCAAAATCGAAGGGGGAGGCGCGGAATCGATAGAGGAGTGGAATCGCAGAACCCGGGAGAGAGCCGCCAAAGCAGCAGAGTCGAAACGGGAGAGCCGCGAGACGACAAATCACGTCGAGACCAGAGAGCCCTCGGAAGACGTGGTTATGGAAACGGAGTGATACCTGGTTGTCCATCATACAAGCATAGCGAAGGCGTTTGGGCACGAATCATTTTTACGGCGTTATGAAATATCAGGGCTGTTGGGCAGCGGGCTTTGTAGCTCACAGGGTGCTTCGCGTCATTTCGCAATTTGAGCTCGCGTGCTCAGGTACCACACGGCCACGGCCCATCAAACTTAAAGCGCATCTATCTCCAACATATATCACATCACATCCAAAACTCTAATACCAGTATTCTGTCGCTTCCTGCGAACCATAAGCAAGTGAGTCTGGGATGGCTGAGTGAAGTGTACGGACCTCATCACACTGGTATTTCCAGCACGCAGGCTTTGGGACCGATCACGCACTTAGTCCTCCCGCACTGATACCGATTACTACAACCAAAGACTAAAACGCGGCCCAGACGTTTGTTTTCCGCGTTCTCACATGACGGGAGCGCGCGCGGGTGGGGCAAGAATAAATGACGGGCCCACCCCGCAGACGTCATAGTAATGGCAGATAGTCAAAACAATGTCCTCCAAGCTTCAGCTTGAATTCCCGTATAGAACCCCAATTACACCCAGTCTTCAATCTCACATTCTGTCTGATTCCATTGCAGATTGATATTTCACTTACACATCCACCGCAACCACATATACCAATCCCAACATGTCCGGTCTCGATCCTAAAGGCCCCTCGCAGCCTTCCCTAGACCAAGCCTACACCACACCTGGCAACCCAGCGCAAAAAGACCCAAAAGAGCAAGTCCAAACAGAATTCAACGCCGCCGACAACTCAGCCAGTGTTGACCAACGTATCCCCACCAAACAAGCTACCGATGCCGAAGGACTACGGAACGCAAAGTTCGAGGAAGGCATGGGTGTACACGGCGCACCAGCGGGCGAAGAGAGAAAGGGTCTGAGTCATGAAGATGTAGGAAGGCATAAGGAGCTAGACGGACAACAAATGGCTGCACCAGGTGAGGGACGCGTTGCGGATGCAGTAGCTAAGGGAGGAAAGGGTATGGGAGGTGGTGGAGAACAGCCTGATTTGGCGAGTGACTTGGATAGGTAGACACTCCTGCTATGGACCGAGTTACATTGGAAAATTATACTAACGATTCAACAGGAAGAAGGCCGAGCAGGCCGAAGCAAGAGATGCTATCAAACAGTCAAAGGGTGAGGCGACACAAGTTGGCGGCGCATTGGGTCAGACTGGTGGACCCGCAAACCCCGTCGACAACTCGAGTCAGGGCGGTGGTAACTACCCCAACTCTAGCTACTAGGCCTTTCTTGTCAAAGGTCGGGCACAGGCTATATCTCGACATATGTGGGCCATCGGATGATTGTCAAAGCATAAAGTTAAGGACTCAACAAACGGTTGGTCTTGATATAGACAGCGAAAGCGACAACAGCAAGAGCATCCTATGCAGACCTATGTTGTTTTGTCAACAATGCACACGTGCGCTTATCAATTTAGCGGTGTTCCCACTTTACAGATTCTTTCTTGATCAGATCCACCATCACATATGTACATCTACTTTCCGAACATAGACCCTCTTCCAACTTACGCAAAACAGCTCTGTGGAGTCTACATGCGTGATTCATTGAGTATATACATCTAATATTGAATTGCGTCCATGCACTCAGAGGACCCCAGCATGTCTCGTAATGGGCATATTGCGCCTGCGGGGCGATGTCTGGGTGGAGTGGATATCAGAAATGACATGTCTTGGTACGGAACGTCTAGTAAGACGTGGTATCTATTGTGCTATGCTGTGCATATGCATATAACAATAATAGTTAAAGGAAAGAAAGGGGATGCGTAAAGTGCTGACTAGCGCAGCAACGCACAACGATGGTGATGTGACCCGATGTGGACAAGTATCACGCGGTTGGTGAGTGTGCAAAGATCTGCTCCCATCCTCGCATATCTTTGTCACATGTTGCATTGTCGATGGCAGAGGCGTCAAGGGTCTTGTCAAACATCACAGTCAATCGTGCGTGTAGGTTTTAGTTATTCTATATTTTACTTTCTTTGAAGCCCGGTAGCAAAAGCCACACACAGGCATTAATGGTATGATAACGACATTGATGCATGATGCAAACGTCTATCTCCCTAGCAGCACGGCTTCGCGGAGTGCTCCCTCTTTCTCTATCAGCTAAATAAAGCAACGCTGCAAGCGAATTCGATCATATACGACGCGAGCGTGAGAAAAAAGTACGAAAACGCCACGATGCGGACCTACCACAGCCGCTCCATAGGAAGACGAACTGGTGGTCTCAGGCATCAAACTCCAAAGACAAAAAGCAAAGCCCAGGCCCAACGTTATATACATCAGCGGCTCAACGAGCCAAGGAGAAAGAAGATGAGAAGGAGGCAGAAGAAGAAGTGCCTACATGGGAGGACCCATGTACGCGTCGAACTGGAAGTTACTCATGTCGGTCGAGACAGGGAGATTGGGGTCGAAGAAGGCGGTGTTGTCGAAGACCATAGGCTCACTCGCATGCATACTCATACCATAGTCCATGTTAAACTGGTTTGAGTCTACAGGGACTTGGTTGATCATCTGTACTGGCATGGGCATGGGCATGGGCATGGGGACCTGCATAGGCAGAGGTTGCTGTGACGCGGGGTAGGCGGCAGCCGCGGCGGGGACAGCAGTGTTGTCAATCTCATAAGAGGGAGCGTCGAAGGAGTTGTCGATCTGCTCGGCCGCATCATTGTCGGATTGGCTCTCTGGCGATTGCGGGGTGGGCTTGTTGTCGACTTCCACCTCTTTGATCCAGTTTTGCTTGAGATACTCCATAGGAGGGTGGTCTCCGCCACCAATGCCACCACGCTTCTCGTCGTTCTTGCCCTTCCTGCCCCTCTTGCGGGGATGGAAGTGCGCACGTCGAAGGTGAGCGGCAGCGTTGTAGTACGCGCCGTACACCTTCTTGTTACGGCAGTGCTTACAATTGGCAAGGAACTTCTTGTCGGCTGAAGAGTCGACGCAGATGTAGCCCTTCCTGCGTGAGGCATGGGCACGAGCAATGTGACGGTCAAGCTCATGAGTGCCACGGAACCCATCGGGTCGCTCGTTGCAGAAATTACACTTGATCTTTGGATGTTGAGGGCGCACGTACGGTGTCTTTGACAGAACACCGACAGTCTTAGAGGAACCATCCTCAGACCTTATCCTTGTCATCTGAGCATTGGATGACGCAGACTCGGTCTTATCATTGTTGTCGATTGCCTTCGGAGCAATCTTGCGAGACGCAGCTTGCGCAACGATCTCGCGTTCGCGTTGCGATTGACGAGAGCTATTCAATGAAGATGCAGAGATCTCGCTCGAATAACCCTCGCTTGATGAAGCTGAAGTCGACCTCCGCATATCCTCCGCCAGGCACGACTGATCGTTGTCGGAAGAGGCAAGTGTAGCACTTGCAGGAATAGATGAAGAAAGGAAAGCTTCACTGGAGGAGCCAGTGAAGTTGAGAAAATGAGAACCATCAGCGGACTCGCTGATGGGCTTTGATGCGACGTTAAAGGAAAAAGGAAAAGACCCATCCTCTGGGAGGATGGGCATACATGAAGAATTTGACTGGTTGCGCGACATGGAAATGTTATCAAAAAACAAAGGGTTGTAACTACCTTGACGACTCATGTTACTAGATTGAGTAACAGGAGTCATCAGAGCTGTTGACGGCGTGCTGGGTGAAGAGACATCCGAAGACGAACTCCACTGCAGGTTTGGTGTCAGTTGCAACTGTTGTGAATGCTGGGGGGTGGGGAGGGATGAGTTGTCTGGCTGGATGCAGCTGTTGACGTAGTCGCCAACGCTGTACTCAGCGATGCTGTTGTAAGCAGTCTCTGGCACCGACTGGAGAGTCGGCTGTCTTCGCATTGAAGAGTCAGAGTAGAGCGTGTAGTCGGTATTTTGCTCTTGGGGCATGGACTGCCAGTCAGAGTATGAAGTGTTTGAGCGCTGGAGACCGCTGGCCATGGCCGAGTCTGAGCGGTTCATGACGGGGGCCGAGCGGGTACGGTCCATGGACTCGAAGCCGGTAGTCTGGTGGGTGTTAGATCAGGGACGAGCAGACCAAAGGTAGTCCATACTGGGAGCTGAGTCATGTCTGACGCGCTGAAGGCCATTGAGCGTGGTACCTCGTGGGCCACGGAAGGTTGTGAGGTTTGGCAGGCGGCCTGGAACCAGGCGCGGTTCAGCTCCTCGTGCGAGAGATGTGCGTTGCTCAGGCAGAAGTTGCGCTTGGCCTGTTCGAGGAAGTCGACGTAGGTATTACTACTACTACTACTACTGCTGCTACTGCTATTCGAAAGAGTCGAGGCCATGACGTCTGAGGGGTAGTGGGATGGTGCGGCAGGAGAGAAAAAAATAGTGGTAGCGGTTGGTAGCGGTTGGTAGCGGTGTAAGAAGCAGGCTGCACGAGGGACGGTGATCAGCAACAACGGCCAAAGCAAGGGATCGTCTGTGCAGGAAGATCTTACGGTGGTGATGGGCGGTGATTGTCAAGAAAGAGGCAGATTGGGGTCTCTGAGAATAGCGAGGCGATGAATAAGTGAGAGTGCGGGTTGAGAAGGGGAGCATGTGCTTTTAGCACCACCTCAGAGCATGGGGGACGAGCGATGCGCTGGCTCGTGTCGGAGAGCGTCTGACGACTGCGGCCCGCGCTGAGCGGTGGACAGAGGGCCAAGCTGGGCTCAGAAGGGCCATCCTCGTTGGCGATCGCTGGCCATGGTCTGATGTGTTATTGGGCCAAAGGGGCCGGCCGCAATTTTCATTCGCTGCCTCACTTCTGACGCACGGAAACCAATGAGCCGACCCTGGCTGCTCGATCCTGGGGTCTACCCAGTGCGACCCTATCGTGAACCCACACTCGGTGAAGGACCACCAGGTTTCATGCGTGCTTTCGCATTTGGCAAACTGTGCTGTCAGTGGCAGCGGCGTCGCCCACACATCTTTTCTCTGGCGTCGCGCCAATCACCCTGTTAATCCCAATCCGTCCGCCGCACGGCTGAATCGCCAGCCATCAGTCGTCATCGCTCAAGTGCACGCGAATCGCGGAAACGGCGGATCGCCGTCAGTTTTCTCGACTCCGTTAGACATGTCAGCAATTGAAGAGTCCAGGCTCAATGATCGTCTCCCATACTGGCAACCGCCAGCCCATGTGTCGCGAACTACCCGTTAGGGTTGGTGTCCTCATCGCGATTCACACCTTGGCAGACCATCACCCCCAGGTACCTAGGTACCCCAGCCTGAATCGCGTTACGCGGCTCATTTCCCGTAAGGTTTGATTGATTCAATCTATGCTGTTGCTAACTTGGTCACCAACTTTCCATATGTTGTCCCCAAGTCGCAGGGGACTTGAGGAAGGCTGCGCCAGGAAGGCCTGGTGACAGCAGTCCTCTCAGCCTGCTGCGCTTACGTTTCTCTGGTGGATGCATCGAAACCGTAGATGACGCGGACGAGAACTTGGACTTCAGGCCCTCTTCCTGGGGAGGACTCTGTGCGACACCATGGCACATTGGCCCTGTCTCCTCCACGCTACAAACGCTTGCCTTGCGCGTGGCCATGTCCTGCATCCCTTCATCCATGTCGTCGCTCATGATTAGACTTTCTCGTAACCAGTACTGGTCAAAGGTGACCTCAGTAACCTTCCCAACCACACCGAATTCCTCGAAAAACATGACTATGCCATCCAGCCCGACGGTATCCGATATTCGCCTTCCTAGTGAGTCTAGCTTGAGGTCAAACGTAAATGGATCAAGCGTTGCGACAGAGTCTCTACGGAGCTTAGCTGGATGCGCCGCCAGCATAATCGCCCCGGGTAGATAAACTCTCCGCCTTTCAGCCGCGTCAACGTCTCCATTGTTGTGCTTGCGCTTTAGCGTACGGCGGCCTTCTACGTTTGCCCGTGCGGACGAGGGCGAGTGGGTTTTTTTATGAATAACGGTTTTGACCGACTTGACTGATTTCCGACCCCACGAGCGAGATGAGTGTGGACTACCTAAAGTTTCACTTGTCGCAAGCTGGTTTGGTATCGCGTAACATTCTCGTGGTGTTGACAGCATCGAGCTTGGTGAGGTAGGTAATTTCTTTGATTCAAAGTCCGCCAGAGCTGTGTTTAACGTTCTAAGCTGCTTCTGTCTCAAGGTTTCCTGTACTCGTGCTTTGTTGGAGAGAGATCCGGGATCATGCCTCATCTCAGACAAGATGGTGGCCTCATCACCCTGGCATGGTGGTTTGGGTAGTGCCTTGCGCGGTCCCAGTCGCTCGTTGTTAGAGGCTTCTCTGATATCCAAACAGTTCGCGAACCTATCACACGGCCTCGGTTTCCCCCTCCTGATCGTTTTCGTATAGGTCAGCTTTGCACTGATTGCTCGTCGCGGTTCTAGTGCTGGCGCAATCAATGCTTCGAAGACGCCCGGAGGTGCTGTCTGTGACTTCTTCCGCAATTGAGGTTGATCTGCGACATTGACATTATTGCTGAAGCTTCTCCTCCACAGTCTAAGGTTGTCTTTGAGCGGCGGTGACACCATTCTAATCGTTGGTGTTTCTGGTGACTCTGGTTGTCTGTGCGATGGTGGTGATCTCGGTGGTGTTCGTAGTTCCAGTGTGGCATCGTTGTCATACTCCGCTTCGTCTTCGGAATTCGAGGCAGAGGAAAACATCATAGTCCAAAGACCATCAAGCATGCTCGTACTGATCTCGCTCGTAGGCCGGCCTGCAAAGTTTGCAGACGGCAGCATTTCGACGGGCATGTCATAGTAATCCTCTGCAGCGTGTTCCATGGTCTAACAAATATAATGGAGAAGTGTAGTGGTGAGTACTCGAATGCACATATGAAGTATGGTAATTGCAGAGCTGCTTAAAGTCTCTCTTTGTTTACCCATGGCTACACTGGTGCTGTTGTTGCACAGACGAACATGCAAATGCATTCCGATATTTTAGTAGACAAAGGAAGCCTTGGAGATATCCGACAGAGGCGAAGCACGAATAGTTACCTAGACAGGAACTACTCTGTCTGCCGACGTCAAGCCATTAATCCCGGATTTGATGAGGATTGCTTACATTGGGTGTAGGTTCGCGGCGTACGACCGTCTTGTATCACCCCTTGCATATGCGCAGTCGCTGAGCCTCACCAGCCCAACCAAACTAAGGCTCAATACTCAAAGCATCTCTAGTTTGTCCATTATCTATTTCCAGATGTCCTGCGTGAATACGCGCTTATTCTATTCGGATGCTCCCGTGGAAGCAGTGTGCTGCATGTATCGTGGACATGGTCAAAGATCATGGTGCGTTGCTCGGGAGTGACGTTTTGCAGCTCTTTGAGTACTGCGCCTTCTCAATGCGTCTATCTCAGATCTTGCTTAGAGGTTCACATGTAGTTTCGATCAGGATGACCCTCTCCGGGCCCTCTTCTGATTCGTAAAATATTTCCTAAGAAATTTGTCCTCATCCAAATCAGAATCTCGAGATGTCCGGATTGTGTACCAAGGAAACACACCATGGCAGTTTTGGACACGTATACGCTTTATTGAACGAATTATTCGTTCAACGATACGAAAATCGAGTATTGAAAACATGTATCTATACAGCTTGTTCCGCTCATTTATGTATTACTGCCAATCTTTGGCACCAGATATGCTTGCCATCAAAATTTAACTTTTTCCAACCCCAAAGTTGCCATAACCAACTTACAAATTAGGAGTCTCTTCCCTCTCACCGATGACGTTCAAGAAAGCAGTGTGCACATGTTCAGTCAAGTCGCTGGCTTGCAGCGACCTGCCCTTCTCCTTGAATGCAAGCTTCGAGCACTCCCTGGTAATGCATGATCCACCATATGCTGCAAGAGCAAGTGTCTCACTCCTCGACATCTCGGTTCCGATATCCCAGATCTTGTCGTGGTATGCTTTCCTGTATGCCAACAAGGTCGCCAAACTGCCGGTAAGAGTATCACCTTGGCCACCAGAGCGCTTTAAACCACCCTCGCCCTCGGATACGAGTGTGTGCGAGCCATTGGATATGTAGTCCTTGGAGCCCTTTTGAATAATGGTGACGCCGCCAAAAGCCTTTGACAATTTGGCGCAGAGCTCTGAAGGATCGCCTTCATTGACATCTACACCCTTAGCCTTGGCTAGCCTTCCGAACTCAACAACGTTGGGTGTGAGTATACACTCGGTGCAGCCATCCACAAGCTCCGGTCTTGTCTGCGCAAGGTATAGACCGTCTGCGTCCAGCACGAACGGAATGCCCTGTTTCCTTGCCTCTTGGATAACCTGTGCGCAGGTGTTTTGCATGAGCTCATCACGACCAAGGCCGGGACCAATGACAATAACATGTAGGCGTGATAGCATGCTAACGACTTCTGAGGTGATGCTCTCTGCGCTTTCGGTCTTGGCGAGGTTCTTCGATTGACGCATGTATGGATGCACCATGAGGTTGGGAGAGTAAGTCTTGATCACCGCACCGGCACCAGGTTCGCAGATTACGTGAGACTGTAGGACGTTGAGCAAGTTGTTTGTTGTAAAGATATATGTGTATTCTTACCATGTCACAACCTAGCTTTGCGGATGCCATAGCAGAGAAGTAGGGCGCACCAGTGTAGTCTTCACTACCGCCGATAACAGCTACGCGACCCAATTGACCTGTACAAGCAAGTTAGACTCTTTTTCGTTGACTATTGTCACATGTCCGTACCCTTGTGGAAGCTTTCAAGCATGGGCGGTACCATGTTGTAGACCTTCTTGAGGAGGTCTTTCCTAGTTGCGCTGGCCATCTTGATACTGTTTGAGGGACTGGTTGCTATATTGAGCGTGGTTTTGTCAAGTGTTTATAATTCGTAAGTGTTGTTGAATGCTGTGATGAGCTTTCCGGGTCTTTGGTTTTGTTATGGAGCTCAACGCGCAGAGTACGTCATAATGATAGCGGGGCCATGATGGGGCTGCTCCACGCGCTGCGCGCCACAGGATGCGATGATGTGACGCGTGGAGAACAGAGATAGGAGAAAGCATGTAATAAAGTCAACGCAAAGTACGACAGCGAGGTGATGGTAAGGTATTTCAATTGTTTTCAATTGCTAAAACAGTCTTTTACTCCGCCACACCTACACCCATCTTGGAGAACCCATGAAAGAAGGCGCATTTTCCAAATGTAAGCCCGTGTCTCCTTGTCAGACCCCACTAATCATGCTATTCCAGCATTATATATACACACACGGCAAAATCGCTCAAAACATGGAAGCTGGTGCGCGCCGGTCGACGCACTTCGCTCAGGCCTGCCCAGACAATCCAGCGAAACCCGTTACGCTTCAGTATCGCAATCAAGCCATTATAGGACGAACGGCTGCTACAAAACCAGATAATGAAGGTAACTCTCTGCTCATTGCTCAGACACATTGCATCTAGGCGGAAGCAGTCTCCGTAGTTGCAGCTGCTGCCTCAGGCTCAGCAGCCTTCTCAGCACCATCTCCACTTTTCTCGGCCTCCGCTTGCGCTGCGGGTGCGTCCTTAATGACGTCCTTGTCGGCTTCTGACATGTGTACGTCGCCGTCCTCTTCGGCAGTCTTCGTGGCAGCAGCTTCGGTGGTAGTGTCGTCGATCTTCAGTCCCTCTGTGGCCTTCTCGACAGAGGGCGCCTCCTCCTTGGCAGACTCTGACTTCTCCCGCTCTTCGCCCTTGACGCCATTGGTAGCAGTTGGCTCAGACTCGGAAGCCAGAGCGCCACTCCACTTGTTGAGTAGATCTGCCGAGCGCTTCTTGAAGTTTAACTCTCCCTCCATGGGGATAGTTTCGAGCTTCATGATCGCCCTCAGGACCTTATGAACCTTGGTCTTCTTGATTACTTCAGCCTCCAGATCCTCATGGGCTTCTAGCTGCGTTAAGTATTCAGACATGCTCGCCATATCTTCGTCCTTGGGTGCTTGGTCGCGCGAGAGGAAACCCTTTTGCAAGCGATGGCGGAGGTATAGAACTTGTTTCTCGCGCTTCAGTAGCCGCTCCTCCTCGGTCATAGGTGGCTCCTCTGGGGTTGGATCCACAGCTTCCTCGCTAGACTTCTTCTTGGACTTGGGTTCCTTCTTTGGTTTCGCTGCTGATGCATCCTTTGGCGTCTTCGTGGTCAGCTTGAGCTTGGTCTTGGGAGTCTTTGCAGCCTGTTAAAGAATTAACGGATGTGAAACAATCGAGGATCGTGATTCATACTTTCTCGTTCTCACCATCACTCTCATCACCCTTCTTACGCTTCTTGGTGGCCTTGGCTTTCTTAGCGGAAGGAGCAGTCTCGTCAGCGTCTCCCATCTCAACGTCTTCAGAGTCCGGGGCTGTGCTCTTGCGCTTGGCAGCCTTTTCGGCCTTTGCCTGCTTCTTTTGATCCTTCTGCTCCTGATCTTCTTGCATGGCGGATTCATGGGCACTCAACATCTCCTTGAAGTGTGCCAGATCATAACCTTTAGCGGCAACTTGGTACGCTTCCCAGAGTTGCTTGTTCTTCTTCCCTTGGTTGCCGGAATCTACGTCCTTCTTCACCTCTTCGATGTCGAATGTCAACAAATCAGTGTTAACTTGCCATGCAAATTCGTTGGTGCCCAAGAACATAATTGGGTATCTTCTGTCTTTGGCGTTTTTACCGCCTTCAAGGAAGTCTTCGCGGTATGTGCCGTCAATGCGCCTAGCACTAACAGGACGCTTGACGAGGAGCGATTCCGGGAGCATCTCCTCATCGCAAACGATGACTGGCCATGGCTGGTAACCGCGCATGGCGACCATGAACATGTCACCAGGCGACACGTCTAGGCGCAGCTTGATTTCCTTCTTTCCCTTTTTGGCCGGTGTCTTCTTCTTATGCTCGGGGACACCTGCGCCCGACTTGCGCTTTCCATTTGCAGCCTTCTTCGGTGCTGGGGTGCCATTCGTTACTGGCGCGTCGGAGGCAGGGGCAGCATCTAAAATAGCGTGTCAGAATGCAAACGTGATGTATTGGCAATGTTCATGAGGTCTGGGATTCGAAGAGAAGCGTGGCTGCACTTACCTGCGTCATCGCTAGCTGCAGATGGCTCTGCTTGCGCGTCAGCAGTGGTGTCCTGCTTCTCAGCGTCGTCCTTTTGCGCGCTGTCATCTTCGGGAACTAATTTGCGATCGCGTTAGCTAATGCCTCTTCGTTTGTTTGCGCACAAGTAAGTTGTTACCTTCGGCGACGCCTGAGGTGGCTACGACACCGTCCTCAGCCGGCTTTGCCTCAGCAACAGCAGGCTCCGCTACAGCGTCTGTAGAACGCGTCGGCTCGTCGACAGTGTTCGTGGTATCCGCAGACACGGGTGGGTTGGCTTCCTCGGCCATTGTGCGAGTCGAGCTCACGCTTGTATGATGTCGTGTCGACGCGTAAGGGAGGCGCAGATTCGCGAATTACCTCTTCGATGTGTTGGGGGCGATGGCTATACCGCGTGATTGATGGTTGACCAGGTTGATCGATGGTGCGCGGTGGGTGAGGTGGTTGGGTCGTATTGTGGTGGTGTGGGGAGGGCGAAGAAGAGATCGGAGACGCAACTCTTGAACTTTCCAGCAACGCCAGGCGTAACACGTGACGTTCTTCGACCTGCACGCACCACGCGGGCTATCGTGTTCGGAGAAGTTTGAGGTATTTCTCTGTCGCTCGTCCAGGCACCACTGAGGATTTGATAATGTTGCAGCGAGTGCGACGTGTTTGCTGGGTGGTGGAAGGAATTCGCGCGATGCGATGACTTGGGTCCGTGCAGGAGTACAGCCCTGAGAGCAGCCGCGCCTCCGGCCAAGCAAACCCACCGTTCTGATACTTGTGCACGACGCTTGGAGATGATGCGAAAGTAATGGCCTTCCCTTGTCGGCGCAGATCTTTTGCTAGTGTCCTTGTTATCTTCTTGAGCTGAGGTGAGTGGTTGAGCAGTCGATCGGTTGTGACTGCCAGGCCGCCAATGATGAGCTAGACGGAGCTCTGGAAGTAAGAGCGCAAACTGTTGGTAGTAGCGCCCCCCGCCGAGATCACACTTCCTAGCTCTTTCTTGCTTTGTCAGGTCTATATACTTGCTGTTAGCTGATGACACTCGTTCTGTGAGGATGACAAGATGTAAGTGGCTATGTTGGGTGGCACCAAGTCAGAACGCTGAGCTGCGGGGTTTCGGACTTGCTCAGGTAGACTTGTCAGGGTATTTTTGCATTTCGGCTACTACTAGAATGCGTCAGCTTAAATACGACTGGTGTTGAAGATAACAAAGAAACACTCACTGTAATCCAACCTGCTCTGCCAGATATCCGGATTCTATCCTGAAGACAAAGCGCGCTGCATTTGCAGCCCTATTGTCCCCCTATCACAACGGCCCCTCCCCTGCGCAACCAAACCTCGTTGCAGATGTGGATGTTACCTCGTCCGAATGGCATAAGCAGCCCATTTGCAGTCGAGCCAGTCTGAGGGTTTGATGTATCTGCCTCAACCTTATTCGTAATGATGTCTCCAGGGTGCATAACAAGGAGCCTACCGTTGAAAAGGTCAAGCTGGCCGAATTCTACTATCGGGGATACAACATTGTGGATTGTATCAATTTTCTGATGTGTGAAGGCTAGCTGGCCCTTTTGGGATGATCCCGACAATCCAGAACGTTTATCCAGCCACCTAAAAGCTTGTGATACCATTGCTTTGGGCCAGCTTGAACAAGTCCTCGGCTTTATGAAGATCGCTCACGTTCCGTCTCTTTGCTTCAGTTGTTGGTATGTTTTGCCTACGTAAGCAAAGACGTCTTGAGAACAAAGGCCTGCCTGCATAAGATGTAGTGAGAAATGGATACTGAGAGAAGACCTCAAAGATACGACATGCAGAGGAGTGCACATATACCACCACCCCGCACATGGAAATACAAGCGCAACAACGGACATACGTGAAGAACACGATTTCAGCCTTGGCAGCGATATCCAGAGCTACGTTATAGGGTTCAGTTTTGGCCGTGGCTCCGTAGTGCCTAGGATGTCTTGAGGATACTGGACGACAAGGTATGCTTGTCCGTTGAGCATTAGGTGTACTTAACGGAGAATACAGGATCAGTCATATCCTTAAGCAGGACTGAACATGGGGCCTCCAAACTGAAGACTGCCCCGGATTATCACGGTCCGAAACAGGGGGTTTCCGTATCCGCGTTGACTATCGATAAGCCTAACCTGCATCTTCCATCTCTTGCCAACAGTTCGCTGCAGAGGCACGCTCGCTTGTCACTTCTGCTCGCAGGTTCGAACTTGACCGATAATCGGGTTGTCCAGTTTTGTGGGAATACTGCACATGGCGAAGTCTTATTGCGACTCGCTCCCACACTGTCGAGTGGCCAGTGCTAGTGTTCTGCAGATATGTAGAGCTCGCAAAGATTCTTCATGCGCAGGGCTGTTCCGACGTGGTGTGAGGTAGCCATGATTGATGCTGCGGCCTTTGCACGTAGAATAACTGGGAAGAGCTCATCCAAAGCTGCTTTCGAAGAGCCAAGGGACGGGGGCCAAAACGAGGCCCTGCTCAAAACCGATTTCAAAGCCTCAGATACACTGTGCGTGTATTCGTCATTGTATCTGTCCGATTCGGTTGCTCGTACAACGCATGCGATAGTCGTTCGTTCGGCCGGTGCATGTGGTCGATCGAGGGGCAGTGGAGCATCAATAGTGCCATCGTGTCGTCGTGGCGAGGTGCATGATTATTAGGAATGCAAAATGGCTATCCAAAGTTTGCGCGTGGAACATGCGAGATGTACTTCTGCGGGCGATGCGAGGGTGTTGATGGTGTTCGAAGCGGGCGGCTCCCACGAGCGGCCTGTGGTTGTCGCTAGTGGTCCAGCCATCACGTGTACTGTTAAGCGCTGCAAAACCAACCTTTGAGCATGACCTAAGGAACGCTGTATGTATTTTCGTTTTGGCCGTGGAAATGAAATTGCCACAACTGTGATAAATGGAAAGAAAAGCAACAATCGAGGTTCTAGACATAGCGTGAATGCATGCACTTAGGATACGTGCTTCGGCAGACTTGCACAGGTGCACTCAACCCGCCTAGAACTTCTGTCATACGTTCTGAAACAGTAACGTACAGGATACTGCAAAAGCCTTACCCGCTAAAGCCCGGTTCGCGCATACTTAGCGCAAGGCAATCGTGGACCCGGAGATCTGCATCCCTAGCTTTCGTCACAGATCAGAAAGTTGCGCAACAAGCATCCCCGCCATTCACACCAAAACTATGGCGACTGAGGCACCCACCGCAAATGTCGCACCTACTGGCGACTACTCAGCAGTGTGGGCGGACAAATACCGTGGTGTATGTATTCTTGAGCATGAACTGCATCTTGTCTAATTATTTGTAGGCGACTGTAGAGGACCTCGACCCCCCGCCTGCCTTGTCCATTCAACCCTCGGACCCTATATCATGGGCGCTCATGTCCGGCCTTGAGCGCGACTACACACACCTCACAGTAATCTCTCAAACGAACCGCGCACTACTCGGCTACATCAGCATTCCACACCTACAGCAGCTCCTCAAAGAAGGCAAAGTCAAGGACAGCGACCCCGTTGAGGCAGCAATGCACAAGTTTCAGCGACGCGGCAGGAGGTACAAGGTCATCACAACCGAGACCCCGCTAGAGGAACTCGAGCAGTTCTTCGCTGGTGGGGTAGATGGAAGTGGGAAGCAGGAGTTCGCGGTGGTAACGGACGCCAGTAGGAAGTTTGTATTGGGCGTAGCCACACGGGCTGATTTGGAGAATTTCGCAAAGAGAAGAGCATAGAAATGCTCGGGGAGGGATCACAGGAAAACGTGGGAGGGTACCCATAGGTGCATTGGCAGGCGTTTATCTGGTATACCCTATGGCCGGGACTATGGAGGCTGGATTCAACACACGGCTTAAGAAACAATAGGTCTCTTCAAAATAGTCACCATGTTACTTGGAAGCATAGAATGGTAAACTAACATTAAATAGCGAACTTGACTAGCTTGCCTACGTTCCACTAATGCATAGTACTGTGTACAATGCCATGCTTCGTAACACCAAGTTGTCCAATCTTACTCACTCCAAATATGCTTTCATATACAAACGTGTTGAACAACTTCTCTCATGAAGAACGCGTTGAATCCCCACAGACGTCATGATAGAGGGTAATGCATCTGCTGAGTCATGTCCTCCTCTCATTTCCGATCCATGGTCGCCATGCGCAAACCATAGTCTCGGGTTCCCCACACACCGGAAGGTAGAGCGACGGCTCCTCATGGTTTTTTGAACTTGAATATTTTTGGACACAAAAGTCCTCAACCGCAATTTTCTTTCTCTTGCATCGTTCGTCGCTGGCATGCTCGCGCCTTGCTTCCGCATGCGCAGTAGACCCCTCCTCCAGCACCAACTATCACAAGCCTGGAGACCAGCACTTCGAACGCCAACAAGACTACCCGCAGTACCTGCTCTCCCACCACGACGTTCGAGATGCTATTCCAAAAAAGCGTCCAAAGCGCAAACGGGCGCTGGCACGACGACGCCCGTTCCTGACAATGCGAAGCCGCCCAAGTCCAAGTTGCCTTTCTACTTTGAGGCTGGATATGCGCTTTTCGCAAAGAGGCCTTCACGGCCGTTTCCTCCGCCATTCTTGTCGTTGCCTTCAACGAGTTTCTCTGAACCCCTAAGTACACATAACAAGAGTAGGGATCGCCGACCGACTGTAAATGGGGAGATGATAAGAGGGGTTACAAACGGGGACGATGCGGTGCTAGTCAGTGAGAGCTTCATTGCAGCAAACGACGGTGTGGGTGCATGGGCGACGAGAGAAAAGGGACATGCCGCGTAAGTCCTGTGTCGTTTGGTTATCTAGGAGGTGCGAGTGCTGATCATACACTACACAGTTTATGGTCCCGTCTAATCGCCCATTTCTGGTCTCTTGAAATCGAGGGCGCGTCCTATTCCTCCACCTCGCCTCCAAATCCCGTCACGTACCTCCAGACCGCATACGAACTCACCAAGCAAGCGACCTCCTCGCCCAACGAATGGCACGGCACAACTACTGCCTGCGGAGCGCTTCTCGGAGCGGATAACGAACAACCGGACCACCCCTTGCTCTACGTGACGCAATTAGGCGATTCCCAAATCCTCGTCATACGACCAAGTAGCAAGGAAGTCATCTACAAAACGCAGGAGCAATGGCACTGGTTTGACTGTCCACGGCAACTGGGTACGAATAGTCCAGATACACCAGACAACAATGCGGTTATGGATTGTGTGGAGATCCGGGAAGAAGACGTCGTACTGGCGCTGACGGATGGTGTAGTAGACAATTTATGGGAACATGAAATTGTTGAAAATATCTGCGAAAGCATGGAGAAGTGGACCGGCGACAAAGATAAAGATACAGAGGACCAGACGTATGCTGCCGGTATGCAATTTGCAGCACAGCAGTTGATGAATGCCGCAAGAGAGATAGCTCAGGATCCGTTCGCTGAGAGTCCATATATGGAGAAGGCGATTGATGAGGGCTTATCCATCGAAGGAGGTCCGTCTACTTGGCCGTGAGAGTGAGACACCGCTGACCTTATTCTAGGAAAGCTTGACGACATCAGTGTCGTAGCCGCACAGTGTAAACGGCGCAAAGGATGAAATGGCGTAACGAGATTCTAACGACCGAAACCCTGCAACGAACGACAGACCAAACCACGCGCCGGTTGATAGTGAAAGCATCAGGGTATCATGCGCTACGTTTGCCTCGACTCCAGGAGCCACATAGCAATGCCGCGGAAAGTTTGCCAGATCGTAGGATACACGCCGTTATGCGCAACCGCCGTATGCCTTCCACACACGCACCATAGCGCCACGCCGGCAACTGAGAGACGCCACGCATTGCAGAGTATATACTAGATTGAGGACGTACAAGGTACGCAACCCGCGTGTTGATGCACGGCAAGACGAGAGAAGAAACGAGTGAGATGTTTTAATAGTATTGTCATGAAGTCCTCGGGTTTGCGATATGTAAAGTTGTTTAGTGTACAGTGGCCATGAGGCTGTTTGAGGGCGCAGTTGAAGCAAACGCATACTCTTCACCGGCCCATGCTATCCTGATATTCTATTCTCTGTGGCGCATGGGTAAAAATGTCAACAATGTTATTTGAGCATGTCAAGGACAATCGCGACCGGAGCATTCATGACCGCTTTCTCCATCCCCTTTTGGACGTACGCCTTCTGGACTGGTCACGATCGTATAATTTCTTCACTCGGTAGCACCGCGAACACCGCTTCGCATTCATATAAGAAGTGTCTGGCTCCTTTAAGCACGCGCTGCAGAGAGCGGGTTTATAGGCATCCTATGACTTCGGGGTTTCCCCTTCTTTGCGAACCGGTGAACCTGTGGGTGAGCGAGTGACACGACGTCTAGCCCTACCAGTTTTGCTGCGAGATCGTGACCTGCTTGAGCTTATGGACCGTTTGCGCTTCTTGATGTCGGTGCGAGAGTCATTGGAATCAGCTCCGGATGAAGTAGAACGTCTGCGCCGACGCTCTCGCACAGGGCTTACAGACATGGAGCTCGAGAGGGAACGACGCCGGCGGCGCGGAGGGGTTCGTGATCGTGATCGCAGCCTGGGCGCTGGTGAGCTCGATTTGGTTCTGAATGGCGGGGAACTGGAGCGCGAAGTATGCTTGGGTCGCCTCCTGCTCTCGCTCGGAGACCTATCCCTCCTTCGTCTTGCAGGTGGAGACTTGCTGCGCGAAGGAGAGCGACGGCGAACACGGCGAGGTGGAGATCTTGAGCGGCCAGTTGACGGAGAACGCCGCGTTCGACGCCTGGGCGGTGGAGATCGAGAGGGTTCTGACGATAGTGAGCGACGTGTACGACGAGGTGGTGGAGATGCAGAACGACTGCCCGAAGGTGAGCGACGGCGGTCGCGGGATCTATCGCGACGTCCTCCACGTCCACGACCACGTCCCCCTCCAGGTATGTAAACATCACGCTCGCGAGTAGGTGGGGAAGGTCTCCGTCTCCTGTTACATGTCAGTAGTCTTCTCTCCGCATAGACGCGAAAGACGTACGGTGGTGACCTTGAGTCGTGCTCGCGTCGTGGAATTCCTCTGTCAAAGTCTCTGCCGCGCCCTCTGCGATCGCTGCCACGGTATCTTCCTCCACCACGGCCGCGTTCGGGTCTATCTGAACGCTCAGGACGCTCACTTTGTCGGAAAGAGTCGATCATAGCATTCTGCGCTTGTTCTTCGGCCCGTCGAGCATCAGCTGCGGCCTTTGAAAGCTATAGAGATCCTTAGCAACAGTAATGGTGTTGGTCCGTAGTTTGGCTTACCTGCTCCTGCTGCAGTTCGGCCTTCTTCGCCTCCAACAGTTCTCGGGGCACACCCATAGGACTGTCTTGCGCACTCAGCATGAGGTCCCATAGCTCTTTGCAGAAAGGTGCTGTATCCTTGTTAAGGAAGCCCGTCAGTTGGATTTGGATTTCCTTGATCTTGGGCTGCATAGGTTAGCAAACGTTGCGCTATGCCGATTCTAGGTCTACTGACAAATTGGTTCTGTTCGATCAAATTGTAACAGGTCTCGACTACGATGTCGTCTTCGTCGCCGAGAATAGTGGTGATCCTGTTAGCAATCCACTTCTTCATAAGGTCGATGTTGACTTTCTCAATGTCGACCTTCTTGTCGAACTCGGGTGGAAACTTTGTTGCCTTGAGACGCTTCTGATCGACGCTAGACGCCATTTTGAGAATTAGAGATAGAGTGCAATTGGGAGGCAAACGGAGTGACGCGTTTGGAGAAGGACGATTTCGCGACAGTGAAAGCTGGAGCTCGGGCGGACCCATCTGCGGGCTTGGCATCCATCTCCGGGGCTACGTCAGTTGTTCATGCAGGTACAACGCGCTAAGCTCCTGCCACCCGCCGCTCCAAACCTCACGCTTTCCTTTCGATGTCTTGGGCTGGGAAACAGCGAAACCCGGTCTACAGCATCAAAGTGACGGAATACGAAAGCATAACGCTAACATGAAATGTGCCATCGGGACAATGTCCTGTTTCACCTGCCTTCGAACAGTCTATACGAGGTCTGGCTGCTCGAATCGCACAGAGCTAACATGCTCAACATGCACTTGCTGCGTTCGCACGTGTCCTCCTTCGGCTCTCAGCTAAATTGTTTTGGTCACGACTTCTCTTTATATCCCAAAGTCATGAGATTCCGACCGATCAGGATGTGGCCACAATCATCCACTTACCTGGGCCAGCATATCATTTCTCCCACGACCCATCATATCACTCCGATTGTCACTCGAACTTCTCCTCCATATCTTTCTGTCTATCATTGATTCTATCCCCATTCGTCATGGCGGATCCAGCTGCCGTTTCTGATGTGCCTCCTGTGGAAGAACCCGAAGCGCCTACCGAGCCAGAGCCCGCTCCAGAACCTCTAGCAGAGCCGCCTGCTGACCCAGCACCCGAAGAGGCTGCCCCATCCACTCCTAAGCCTGTTGTTGAACCAGAACCAGAACCAGAATCGCAAGCGGAGCCCGAGGCAGCACCTGAGAAGACACCAGAGCCTGTAGCCGAAGCGCCTCCTGAGCCAAAAGAAGAGCCTCCAGTTGAAGGTAAGCCTGAGCCTATTCCTGAAGAATCGGTACCAGAACCGGGACCGGAACTGGCAGCCGAAGCTCATCCTGGGATCGAGGAGCGTCCTGTTGGGGATCAGCCAGCACCTAATTCCGAAGAACTGGTAGCAGAGCCAAAACCAGTACCCAAGGAGGTACAAAAGCCCGCAGTCGAAGCTCTGCCTGAGCCAACAGACGAGCCCATATCCAAGAACCCACCTGAGCCTGCTGCCGAGCTGGCGCCCGAACCTGCTCCCCAAGAACCAGTCGCAGAGCCGCCAGCCGGAGAGTCTGAAGCTGCACCTGCTCCGGTTCAACGTTCCATGGATCCTGAAAGGGAACCAGAGCCAGAGTCTGAAAGTGTTCCAGAAGAATCGCCAGTAGAGCCATCAGCTGAAGAACTGCCAACGGAACCTCGAACCTCAGAACCTGAAGCTACACCTGCTCCGTTGCAACGTTCTGTCGACCCTGAGCCTGAGCTACATACTGAACCTGAAGCTGTTCCTGAAGAACCTCCAGCTGAAGTACCTGAAACAGAATCCCCAATCGAACCTTCACCAGCAGTACCCGAAGCGGTTCCACCAGCAGAGCCTGAGCCTACAGCAGAGCCAACGTTGCAAGTGCCAGCTATAGCACCTGTCGAAACCGAACCTACAGAACCTGCGCCAGCAAGTGAGCAAGTGCCTGAGCCTGCCGCTGCTCCTGAAGCTGAGGCCGAGGCTAAATCTACATCTGTGCCTGTCACGAGGGTAGCCGAAGCAGAAGAAGGCGCTGGGGCAGTAACTGAGCCTGAAACCGTGGCAGAAGAACCCGAGCCAGCACCGGCTACTGCGCCTGGAGTTGCCCCTGATTCCGGAGCAGCAGAGCCAGGAGCACCTACCGAACCTGCACCCGAGCCAGAAGCCGCGCCTGCATACACAGCTGCAGAGGCAGAGGACGTGCCAACTGCATCTCCAGAAGCTCTTGCACCTGAACCCACACCATCTGTAGCAGAAACAGAAGCACCAGCTCCTTCTGTGGCAACGACGACTGCGTGAGTACACTTAGTACTTCTCACCATCCCTGAACTAAATCAACTCCCTCAGCCTCTCCCCATACACTATACTGGATCCCAATTTCACAGCTACCTGTGTACTAATATTCTCCAGAAAAACTCGCAAGCGCGACAAGGTCAAGCTACTTGCAGCTATGCGTGCACCACCCGAGTCTGTTCCTATCATGGTGCTTCTCCGCCAGAAGAAGAAGGCTGGTGAGGATGTCAAGGCTATAGCAGACGCTATGCTTGCAGCTGCAGGATCGTGAGATGAGTTGGAAGATTGGTATTTAGATTGTGGTGGTGAACTTCAGGTCTCCCTAAGAAAGCCCTCTATCTGGCGTTGAATACCGACTCCTATGCAGATGCTACTACGAAGCGAATGAATCTCTCAGTCTTACATGTCTCCTTCGAGCCGCGCCCTTTTGTCTGCGCAAGGAACTGCCAACACGATGAGTGTGCGAAGATCACCCTTTCTCTTCTCTTCGTGCTCATGTATTGAACCCTCTTTATCATGCCTCTTTGCGTGAGTCTAAGGTTATTGATCACGTCCGCAGCTGCAGTTGCCTTTAGCCCCCACCGCAAGTTCACATGTTCTCTCTTTCTTGACCTTGCGCTTGGTGTTGCGCAGCATCTCTTGTGTCTTTGTATGTCCATACTCACTTCCAACCTCCTCTTCACCCGCCAACAGCTTTCTTAACCAAACTCCTCGCCTCCTCGAGTCCCCTACCCAACTCTCCCCTCTTGTGCGCCTCCTTCACTTCGTAATGTAGTTTCAGCAGGTCCTTTGCGCGCTTGAGGTCTGGGTCTTGCTCATCGTCTGTTGCTGTGTTGGGTTTTGCGGTGTTGTCATGGGAGGATATGGAGTTGAGATCTGTAGAGCGCGCAGATACGAGGGCAAGCGCTGCAGCGGGATCCTGCAAATGAAATGGTGTTAAAAAGAAGGGCGATGCATAGATACGAGGATAGGGTAACGTACACAAGCGCGTAAGGACACAAGATCGGATAGCATTTCCGCAAGCTGCATTGTGTTTCCTTGGCTTTGCGCCATATGCGCGGGCGCTAAAGGGAATATTGGGATATGTCTTATTTAGTCACAAATGCGTAATGTAATGTGGAATGGCTGTTGCGGTAGTTTGGTTGCGTTGCGATCGTAAGTGGGATGGATGACCCAGAAGCTCTGACGTTCACACGGCAATCCCCCCCACATCTCGGTTCCTAACCCGTAGCGGGCAGGGGCCCGAGATCAAAACTCCCGTCAATTACCGGTCAAGTACCTTCCCGAAGACGGTCTGCTACATCCTGTTTGCAGTCATATATACGTGCTTTTAGGTCATATCTGAAAACCTTGGGAATACCTCATTATGGCGAGCATACAAGCTATCAGGGCGAATTGTCGCAAGGTACGTGATTTCGTGTGGTATTCGTGTTATCAGGAAACCCTATTAGGAGAGAGAGCTGGAGAGCCATGCTATGGTAAAAGTAATTGGCACGAACCAGATTGACTATCGTGGCTTGTAAAGTTAGTGTTTCTGTGCTTTGGAACTGGACGGTGAAGGAAGTTGGATTGGAAGAGAACGAAATTTGGACTCGGCACAGAGGAGACTTTTGGTATAATCTGACACTTCGCAGGTCATGTGCATAGGCAGGAACTATGCAGACCACATCAAGGAGCTGTCTAGTGCTACGCCCAAGCAACCCTTCTTCTTCCTGAAGCCACCATCATCTATCTTGCTACCAGGCGCTGGTCCAGTACTACGACCTCGTGGTGTGAATATGCACTATGAAGTTGAGCTCGGTCTCATCATGGGCAAGACAATAAGGGATCTGCATCCTGAGGATACCAAGGGTGCTATGGATGCTATAGAAGGTACTACGGACGCTATACATGAAGCCAAGTGTAACATTATATGGAGTCCCTATCGAACTAACATTCGAAATACAGGTTATGTTCTCGCTATCGACATGACTGCGCGTAATGTGCAGGATGAAGCGAAAAGAAAAGGCCTGCCATGGTCCATTGCGAAGGGTTTCGACACCTTCATGCCCATCAGCAACTTCATCGCGAAGAGCCGGATCCCAGACCCACAGAAAGCACACCTTTGGCTTTCAGTCAACAACGAGATGAAGCAATCCGACAACACTGAACTAATGCTTTTCCGAATTCCGAGGCAACTAAGCGACATTAGCAGGGTCATGACGCTAGAAAAGGGCGATATTGTACTCACAGGAACGCCGAAGGGCGTGGGTCCAGTCAAGACGGGCGACATTATGCGTGCGGGACTCAAGGTGGATGGTAAAGATATCGAAGAGGCGAACCTGGAAGTACCAGTTGCAGATCGTGAGGGTTTGTACGAGTTCAGCGAAACATAAGGCGAAGTTTCCATACGTGAGCAACGACCGAAGTTCATCAGATCTTGAAAATTTAGAAAGCGCCGATTCCAGATATCTCCGGTTTCGCCCTTGTTCCATTAGACCTCTTCCTAGCCTTGGAACGTGACAGTGGCATAATTGCCGCTTTGCGAGGTGACATCTTAACTCTGTCTGCAGGGGTGCTTTCCGTATCATCACTCTCACTACGTCTAGTTCTTGCTGCTTTCTGCGGGCTCCGAAGAACGACAATCAACGACCTCTGTTTCTGTGGATTTGCAGCATTTGATCGAACTGGGAAAGGATCCTTTTTCTTTACAGGCGATGTAATAACCTTTGGTACGTTCGATTTTGCCGGGCTTCTTGTGACCCGCTGGGTAGGTTCCGTAGCTGTGTTCTTGCCTCGATCTGCGGCAGCGCTTCGCTTTGAGATTGCCGGTGTCCTATGGGCGGCCCAGGTTGTAGTGCTGGGTTCGGCTTTGATCTGATCTGGTTCTTGCGCATGGGCAGTTTTTCGCTTCTTGCGCGATGATAAAGCGGGCTCAGCTGGTTGCACAGATGGAAAAGGGATAGAACTAGCTGCCCCTAGCGGCTTTTGCTCATCAGCCTCCTGTGCTTGAATTTTCTTAGCTTGGGCACGTGTCACGCGTTGATTTTGGGGCTCTCTCTCAGGTAGTTTCCGCTTTCTCGAACCAGCTTTACTGACCAACTGTGTTGATGGCGGAGCAACTCTGGCACGTGGGCGGGCCTTACATGTTGAGGCTAGAACTGAGGCTGGGACTGAGGCTAGGACTGGAGATGTGCGGTTGTTGCGGAGTAGTTGTGTTGGAGGCGGAGAGACTCTGGCATGCGAGGGAGCCTCGCGCGTTGGGATCGGAGCCGGACTTCGAGCCTGTTGGATGTGTGGCAGGAGCTGTGTTGAAGGGAGAATGTCATATCCTGGTTTATCAGGCAATGCATAAGGTGTTCGGAGTTGTTCTTGTTCTTCCGAATTGCGCAGTAACATGGAGTCGTGAATCGATGGCCTCTGCATCAGTCTCTGCCGGGCTGACTTTGTTGGGCTGTCTGAGGTTACTGACGGAGCGAAGGTAGTGCTTGGATTCCTATTATCGTCAGCAATGTCGTGCACACGACTGCGTCAGAGAATTTTCTTACCTTTCTCTCATCTCTGGGTATTGTCGTACCTGGTTTCCTTCATGTGTAGGTTTCTGCATAGGGGCCAACTCTTCATCCTCAGCTTCAGTAGTCGCGTCTGAATGCCCGTCGTTCAGTAACGGAGGTGGTGTCATAGTTCTCATGATGGCTTGCTGGATCCTGAAAACTGTCTGGGAACCAGCGGTCTTGGTAGTGTGGTCCTGTTGGATAGCTTTGAGATGAGTGAGTTCTTTTTCCAAGCTCCTGATCCGACGGACGTCTTCAGTTCGACCAGCCTCGAGAACGTCAAGACGCAGAAGAACGTTTTGAAGATCCCTAGGGACTTGTCTAAGCCTATCTAGATCCTCCACGGCATGGGACATAACATTGTCCAGCTCGATCTGCTTCTGCCTGACGTGCTTGTTTGTGTCAATGAAATTACCCAGCCGTGTCATCTCGCCCATTGCCCACTTTTCGAATGCTTTGTCGTCATCTTCGGCTTCGATTGCCGCAAGTTGCTGCTCTAGATGACGGATTCTGGATGTAGCAGCCTCTGCGGCCCCCGCAACATGTTCAGTAGTTTTGATCCGGATATCGTAAGCTTCGTGATGTCTCTGGAGTTTGCGCATCTCCGTGAGCAGGTGAGCATGTTGCTGTTTCATCTCTGGGCCCCACAGCAACATCTCAGCCGATGCGAATGGCATGCGTGAGTCAATGTCGCCAGCCGTGCTCGGCCGTCGGGGGGCCATGGCGACAGAATATGGAATGACACTCAAAAGGCAGTGGACAAGGAGATGCGGTGTTGCAGGTAATGGTATGGCGTTGCTGCTCAATGACGCACGAGACAGAGAAGGCCGCTACACGTGAGGTGAGATGAGAACAAGTGAAAATGCACAAGCTGTATGGTGAGAGACAAGACTCAGCACGTTATAGTGGGTCTTGTCGCGAGAAGCAGGTGCGACGCTGGGTGTGGCTTCCTCAGCTGAGCAGTCTCAGGGGGTCATAACGTCTCAACAATCTGCTACTTCAACACGTCAATAAGGCCCAGGCCACAATACAAACGGTGAAGTAAACTCTTTCTTATTTCTTGCTACCTATTAGGTACATTGAACATTCCACTCAATCAGATCAAGCAGCACGCTTTGGACCTTTCGGCGCGTCTATTACATCATCTCTCTTCATGATGCGAATCTTGGTGTCTTTCTTCGAGCTATCTCCGTCTGATTCGGACTCCTTCGGCCGTTCTGCGACGCTTTTATCGTAGCTACTCGGGTCGATACCAAGAATTCCACCTACGTTGTTACGATCGCCAGGAACAGAGAACTCACGGAAAGCATAGCGCCATTCGTTGAGGAAGCCGCGAATAGCCTTGCCAACTTTGTCCTTGCCATTCTTGGAGTGATGGCCGGTTCCTGTGATGGCATACACTGGACGAGAAGATGAGCTGTGCTTCAGAAGAATGCCCTCGAGGTATGACACGGATTCATCTGGGTGCAGACCTGAGCGACATTAGTCCTGCTAAAAATCGAAATCACCAGCTCGACTTACCGTGAAGATCAACATACAGCTCTCTTGAGCCGTCGCTGTCCTTGTTGCGATCTTCGTAAAGAATACGAGCAGCTTCACGGTGGGCTTCACGCATCAGGTTATTCTCGCTCTGCCCCCTAAGACTAAGAGCTTTAGCCGCGCGCGAATCACTACGGTTCCAGGCCTGAGCAGCACTGATAGGTGTTAGCATGGGTGCCCCTTGTGAAGATCGACGTAACCTACCTCTGCAAAAACTTGTTGCGCAGACTACCATGCTTAAAGGCCTCGGCGCGAGCTTTAAGATACGCTTGATTACCCTTCTCGCCGGTCTCTAACCACGGAATGTGTTGAGGGGCAGGTATTGCCTGTGCAGCCACACTATTCTCGCGAGATCCGGTGAAGCTTTTGGTTGGTCTTAATCCCTTGCGGACCGGAGTGACAGGAGCAGGGACAGGGGACATGCGAACGACATCAGCAAGGTTATTAGGTCCCGGGGCATCCTTGTGATGACCGTGGCCACCCCGCTTGCCGTGGTGACGCTTTCCAGTCTTAGCAGCGGCAGCGGAGCCTAGACTAGGGAAAGCATCATTGTCGTCCACTGCAAGTACTGATGGTGTAGTAGCACGTGAGGTTTGGCGACTGCCGGTTCTAGATTGCGGACGACTACCGCCTCCAGGGGTGAAGTTGGCAAATGGGCTAAGTCCTGGTGGAGGACGTGTAGGGCCACCGCTAGTAAGACCATAGAGCTGTTCCAAAGAGGTTGCAGCTGATGTTATCGATGGGGTACCTAGGGGTGAGCCGTTGTAGTGGAGTGTAGGGAACTCATAATCAGACATCTGGAAGTTTGGTATAGGTGGAGTCTGGACGTCTGAGACAGCCATACGAGCCATGAGAGCAGAGGGATCATGTGAGAAGAGGCATGTGTCACCAGCTAGACAGTTTCCATTTAGGAAATATCTGCAGTGAGCGTTAGCTTAGAATACCCAGAGGCATGTGCATACACCTACTTGCATAATGTCTTGCTGGTATCGTGGCTGAACCTGCAATCTGCTCTGGCACAATGTCCTGTTGATAGGAAGTATTTGCACACGATGTTGCTTTTCTGCTGGCCTACGGGTGTGCTAGGTCTAAACGCCGGACTCATAGACTTTCCGATGACATATCCAGGATGCTCTGAAGGAGTAGTGGGGAGTTGTTGTACGTCTAGTTGCTGCCCCATTAGTGCAAGCAGGGCAGCACTGAGGTCATATCCATTAGCCTCCAAGACCTTCTCAAGCTCTTCGTCTGATCGGTCGTCCCTCAGAATGGAGCGCAACATGTCGTACGGGCCCATGTCCATGGTCTGGGGCTGCACCCATTCGGCCGCGGCACCGTTGAGCGTGCCGTCACCCAGGAGGGAGGACTCTGTGCTTGCAGCATCATCGTTGACCAGCCAGTCGACGGAGTGGCCATCGAGATCGCCATAGGACTCTGTGTTCGGACTTGCGCACTCGCTGAACTGGTATGCGCTCAGGCTGGGGCTATGGGGGATATGCGGTGTGGAAAAAGCAAGTCGGGGCGAGGGTCGCGGCGAAGTAAAGGGGGATGCAGTCGACGACTTTGTGCGTGCGAAGCCGGGTGGACCTATGCCGAAGCCTGGTGGAGGGTGCACCATGCGCGGAGAGTTGTTGACGGGAGTCGGAGCGCGGTTGGCCTGCCAGGGAGCTGGCGAGGGCCGGCGGATGATGGTATGACGACTGGGAGGAGAGCTGGAAGAGCTGCCGGCGTCGCGGTAGCGCCATAGGCAGTCCAGGACAATGTTCTCGAGGGACTTGCCGGTGAGGTTTGTCTCCTTGCGCAGAAGCTCCTCGAGCTTGTCCGTCTTGTCCTCCTCGTCCAGGGCCTCGTCCTGCAACACAGGCAGCGCCTTTTCGTACAAGTCGTCGGCGACCATGGTGATTGATTATTTCCAAGCAAGGAAAGAAGTATATTGGGGTGATAGGCGGTCAGAAGTGGCGCGCGGGATGGGCGCTTGAGGTCAGAGGTCTTGGTCGAGACAGGAGGCCGTCGGGGGTGATTACATGTACTGCGGGTAATGGCAGAGGAGCGACCGGCGCGTCACAGAGGGAATGAAGCTGCAACGAAGGGCAATAACCAGTCCCGCAGCCTTTCTCTGCAGGACACACCAAGTGCGCCAAAACGGGCAGAGTGAATGAATGCCTGGGGCGATCGCGAGCGCGAATGAAGCTCGAGGGACTAGGCTCAACTACGTAGGGGTGGGGGATGCTTGCACCGTGCAGCAACGTCGACCATACAGCGGGAACGGTAATCTCCAACACTTGGTCCCGGACTTGCCCTACATGGCCCTGGAGCCGGTAGTTGCTGATGAAGGGATGAGTGTGATGTGCGTCTGGGCTGAGCGTTGATGACGGCCAGGGCTGAGATTGCAGAGCTGAGATGGCATTCGTCGGCGGAAAAGAAGCTGCAACATATGCCTCAAGTATCCTTCGAATAGGCTCGTGGACGCCACACGGCCGCCAGAGGCTGCAAGAGGCTGAGCACGGTCACGTGTCTGGGTGTTTGTTGCGGGTCGGTGGAGACATGCACCGGAGCTGTCGACCTTTACCTATGCATTTGATACTGCATAGGCCTGGGTTCACGCGCATCAAAATGTAGCTGTCAACACTCTCTCAATCTTCAAACGCCATCGACACGCATGCCGAAAAGGAATGTCGTTTCAACTCGGGGTAGATCTGATCTGATCGCCTAATGCAGGGCGGATGCACCTCGTTCGTCCGCCCGGATGACGATGAAACCAAGAGCTCTCCAGCGGCGCTCCCACTAGCATTAGCATCTCACACCAGAGCTGTCTCCAACCCTCTACTATCACCACACGGAATGTCCGTCTCCACTCGTATCAGCTAACACCCTCCCATTACCCTCTTATTGAATTCCATATCCCATTCACATCTTCTTACCTCCGCATACATCCGTGCCACTCCGCTGAGCACACCCCCCAATACTTAACGTAGGCATCAGCTAGCATGCCCGCGAGCGATTATGACGTCCGCGCTCTTGCGCTCCCATTAGACGACGAGGAAACAGGCCAGACGCCGATATGGAGTCGACGTTCGCAATCATCTACCTTCCGGCGCAATCCCTCGCACCAGAGCCAACAGAGCACATGGCGGCAGCGCGCCATGGACAAGTACGATACACTCTCGCGACGAGTCCTGGACCAATACAATAAACTTTCTCCCTTGCAGAAAATACTCTTCTTCGTTGGGAATTTGGTGTTGGCAGTAGGCGGCATACTGTTCTTGGTTTACAATGAGCGCATATTCGGGGCCTTGCTACCCGTAGCGAAGAAGTGGAGAGACGTCACAGCCGGATGGCTGATACTCTGGGTCTTGATCTTTGTTGTATCGTTCCCGCCCTTGATTGGGTATTCGAGTTTACTCACCATTGCCGGTTTCGTCTATGGCTTTCCTAATGGGTAAGGTTATTAGGACATTCACTACATCCAATCTGACATTAGACCAGTTGGTTCATAGCCGCAACAGCGACAGTCGCCGGCAGCACAGCGTCCTTCCTCCTTTCGCGTACCCTCCTCAAGAACATGGTCCACCGTCTAATAGCGAATGACACGCGCTTCGCCGCCCTCTCCCTAACCCTCAAGCACGATGGTCTAAAACTCCTCGTCATGTACCGACTGTGTCCGCTACCATACTCCATTTCCAATGGCGCTGTCGCAACCTTCCCAACCGTACACTGGGCGTCATACGCTCTAGCTACTGCTATCGTATCACCAAAGCTTATGCTACATATTTTTATCGGCAGCCAGCTCGAGAAGATTGCTGAAAGTGGAGGTAAAATGGACCCTAGTACAAAAGCTCTATCCTACGTTTCCATATTCATTGGCCTCATTGCGGGTGTTACCACAGGCTGGCTCGTATACCGCAAGACCAAGGCCCGGGCTGCACAGCTTGAAGCCGAAGAGCGTGCGGGTATTCGGCGTATGAGTATCGAAGATTTGGAGAACGAATACGCGGATGACCCAGGAGCGCTGGAAGCTGCCGAACGGTTACGTGAAGAAGACGATGATATCAGTCTTCGGACAACCTGGGACGATGAGTACAGAGATGAGCCTCCAGAGACGGGTGATGCCGTGGACATCGGCGATGACCCGTTCAAGGATGGCGATGCCAGTGACAGCGAGGAGCGAGGACGAGGAAGGCAGAAATAGATGCATTTGCATAGAAGAATTTTGCATACGTCGCTTAGGTATGGCGAATACCTCCTATAGACTATTAGAATCGAGACCGCATTGTCAAACTCCTTTGCCTTTATCAGACTACCTTGTCATATCTTAAGTGTTACGACCAACAAGTAGTGCCTGACTACCTGCCATGGGAATGTCTACCCTGCTAGACTCGGTATGCTCCACAACTCGGGGACTTCTGTTGCCACTCCATGTCCGTTCTTCTAATAGTGCTGGCTATCTTAGTATCCTCAGGGTACTTCTTCCTACTACAATAAAATGTACCAAGAGTTATATAGATACAATAAAGTATCCAGAAGTCTACAATGCTGTTGATGTGTGTAAGTTTTCTGATTAGAAGCCAATGTAAGCTGCAAGGTAAAGCTTGTTATCTCTATACCTGTTCAGTATTACCCTTGTATACGGTATTAGACTTGACCTAACGTTAGTCATCCTAGGTGACCAAATGGGATATCATGTAAGATCAGTGTTCTTGTTAGCGTCAATGTCACGGCCATCACACTCATAGCATAGATCTAACAGAGGAAACGTTCATTTGTCATATACAGAGCCCAGCCACCCCATTCTCATGAGCTGTATATGTACCGCTAACAAGAGCACAGGGAATCACAAGAGGTATTCGTCGACCAAGGTAGGCGTGCGTTGCCAGGCTGAGGTCAATGCAGAAAAACGAACAAATCTTCCATATTGAGACACAGCTGATGGCGAGGACGCATCTTCTATTATACATCTATTCTCAAAGACCAATCAGCACTTTTTGGCCCCTCAGAACATTGGAATAGACAATACCCACTCTTCCAGCCTTCAACTCGTTTATGCGACGAAGCTCTTGGTGAAGCTCGATGCGACCTCCTTGAGCTTAGCCTCGAGATCCTTGCTGAGAGCACCTTCCCGGTCGATCTGGGCGAGCATCTCGGACTCGTTCGATCGGAGGTGGGCAAGGAAGTCAGCCTCCCACTGGAGAACCTTGTTGACTGGTACGGAGTCGAGGAGACCGTTGATACCAGAGTAGATCAAAGGAACCATCTCGTTGACGGCCATGGGAGAGTACTGCTTCTGCTTGAGGAGCTCGGTGAGACGCTCACCACGGGACAAGGTTTGCTTGGTCGCAGCGTCGAGATCGGAACCGAATTGGGCGAAAGCAGCAACCTCACGGTACTGGGCCAAGAAGAGCTTGAGGGAACCAGCGACTTGCTTCATGGCCTTGACCTGGGCAGCGGAACCGACACGGGAGACAGAGAGACCGACGTTAATGGCGGGACGGATACCCTTGTAGAAGAGCTCAGCCTCCAAGAAGATCTGTCCGTCAGTGATGGAAATGACGTTGGTAGGAATGTAAGCGGACACATCACCACCCTGGGTCTCAATGACGGGCAGAGCGGTGAGCGAACCACCACCGAGCTTGTCGTTCATCTTGGCGGCACGCTCAAGGAGACGAGAGTGGAGGTAGAAAACGTCACCGGGGTAAGCCTCACGACCTGCAAAGTTGAAAATTCGAAGTCAGTGCATGTCTCACAGGCGTTTGATATCGTCATAGCTTACCAGGAGGACGGCGGAGCAACAAACTCATTTGACGGTAGGCAACGGCCTGCTTGGTCAAATCGTCGTAGATGATAAGAGCGTGCTTGCCGTTGTCACGGAACCACTCTCCCATGGAGCAGCCACTGGGCGTAATAGTTAGCGAGATAGGTCGATGACAGTCGAAAACGATGTCGAAAACACGGTGAACTCAGATCGAACAAGAAGGAAAGGTAACAGGTATAGCGCAGCAAGACATGTTCCAAAAGTGCCCGGAAACCAGTTTTCAGAACTCCAAGCCAAGCTCAGAGAGCGTGTCGGAGTCGATGTCAGAGAGGAAGTCTGAGCCGCAGTCTGAATCACATTCAGAATCGACGTCGTCGATAGCATGCTCAGAGTCGACGTCCTCGATTGCCTCATCGGCAGCAGCGGCAGCAGCGGCATGCGAGGGAAGGGTGAGGTGCCTCCTCAGAGTATATGCTTCACCAAAGAAGTGAACACAAGTATGGCAGGGATACCTCTGTGAAGCCTTGTTCGCGTCGCGCAGCCTCTTGGACCGAGCCGCCTGTGCTCCGCGAGTGACGATACCGCCATTGGCGATTGTTGCGACGTTCTTCTTGTGCTTGGCGGACTTCATGTGGATGTCTTTGAAGTATTGCTGGTTGAACACGGTATTGCAGACGTCGCAGGCAATCTTTCGTGCCTTTCTGACCTTTGTGAAGTAGGTCTTAGACCAGACATGCCACTTGTGACGGTTCCTGCGGATAGAAGCTAGGCTTCTCTCCTTGTGACGTGCGTGTTTTCGAGCTGCTCGATTCTGAGCAATAACGGCGAGGGCTTCCGGTGATGTCTCAGTGTCGCCACGACAATGCTCACGGAGAGCAATCTGACCATTCAGAGGGAGCCAACAGGCATCATCCCTAGACCAGGGCATGATAGGATGCCAGATGCCGTCCAACTGGTAGACAGTAGACGAATAGAAGAGCATCTGGAATAAGCCCTCAAGGCTGAGGAATCGCTGTCTGGCACGCGTGACGAGGCCCATGGGAGGCATATCATACCAGCATAGGAGCGTAGTGTGGGTCTTGACAAACCCTTGAGCGACGGCATGCTTGACGAAGCGAGGAAGCATTGACGGGACTTGCTTCTCGTAATGGGAAAGTCGCTCTTGTGCACCGTAGTCGGCGTTGGTAGCAGAGCCTACATAGATACGAGGCTCACGACCTTCGAGCTCATAGACGTGCAGGTAGACAGCCCATGTCTTGGAAAGGGCTTTCGGGGCTGGGGCAGCAGCGAGGCTCTTCAGGTCACCGAGTGATGGTGGGGAAGCAGCGTTGACCATCTCCAACAGACCGTCGGCGAAAGTGAGTGGTATGGAGGTGCAGGCCTCCTGGAAACTAGTTTCCGTAGGGTAGAGAACCTTGTAGATGGGGTGGACATACCACTCGGGCAGGCCGAGTTGGAGGACTTTCCAGAGCAGCTCATTGACGTAGCTGCCGAAATCGACAGGGTCGATTTTCGACTGGTTGGCCATGTTGGCGGTGGCGTCTTGTGAGCTGAGTAGCTGAGCGAGCGGCAGTGAAGCTGGAGTTGGACTTGGTGCTCGAAGCTCTACTCAGAGCTCGGTGCTCGAGGATGGACGGAGACGAGACAGCGACGAGATGGATGCCATCGCCAGACATCATGGTGAGTCCGTCCCATGCTGAGAAGGCAGGAACCCTCGTGAGGAAGCGGCGCTGCAGCCCACACCCGAGTTCACCGTGTTTTTGCCGCGACCTGCAATGGGAAGGAGAGCAGGTCGCGGCAAGTGAGGCACACCCAGCACCTTGACACAGGTGAGGCCGTTCAACCACACGGCAACCAAATCGACGCGGTCGATTCTTGGAGAGATTGGCCATGTTGGCGGTCATGGCGATGGACGCTGTCCAAACAGTAAAGAGATACATGCAGTGCAAAGAAGAAAAGAAATACATGTGGTGCAAGTAAAGGCACAGAGAAGGGTGCCTTCCGTAGCTGAGTTTCCCAACTCGGCTAGCGCGAAAAGTCTTCGGGTGAGAGAAGACACCCTCGAAAACAACGCGAAAGTATCGCAATGCAGGACAAATCAACGAAAACAACAACTAGGAGATTAGAACATACCTGAAAGGAGCCAGATATCATTAAGGCAGTTAGTACATGTTTCGAAAGCAGTGGGAAATTACTTACTGCAGGGGCGCAGCCTCGGAGGCAGTGGCGGCGACAATGATGGTGTACTTCATGGCGTCGTTCTCCTCAAGGGTCTTGACGAGCTGGGCGACGGTGGATCGCTTCTGACCGACGGCGACGTAGATACAGTAGAGCTTCTTGGTCTCGTCGGTACCCTTGTTCCATCGCTGTCTAGGATACAAAGTCAGTATTTGTCTGGCTTGCAGTTGTTATCGAAATTACGTACTGGTTAAGCATGGCGTCGAGGGCAACGGCGGTCTTTCCGGTTTGACGGTCACCAATGATCAACTCACGCTGACCACGTCCGATGGGAACCATGGCGTCGACAGACTTGAGGCCAGTCTGTACGGGCTGGTTGACGGACTGGCGGGGCAAGATACCGGGGGCCTTGAGCTGAGCACGGCGACGCTCGGTGGTCTTGAGGGGACCCTTTCCATCGATGGGGTTACCGAGAGCGTCAACGACACGTCCGAGAAGAGCCTCGCCGACGGGAACGTCGACAATCTCTCCGGTACGCTTGACGGTCTCACCCTCCTTGACGAGACGGTCAGAACCGAAAAGCACAACACCGACCTGGCCGGCTTCCAAGTTCATGCACATGCCCTTGACACCGGAGGCGAACCTGCCACCCGTTAGCTTCCGTGAACGTTTGTCATGTTGCTCAATTGGCGTACTCGACAAGCTCCTCAGCCTGGACGTTGTTCATGCCGTGGACACGGGCGATACCGTCACCGACGGAGAGAACACGACCAGTCTCGGAGAGGGAGTTCTCCTCCTGGACACCGCGGATCCTCTGCTCCAGGATGGAGGAAACCTCGGTGGGGGTGGCCTTCGCTTCGGCGGCGTAGGATCGGGTAGCGTTGATGAACGCGGGAGCGCGGGCCTGTGGCGGAGAAAAGGTATCAGCACTGCATCTCGGTAGAGGGGAGCTCGTTCCGCCCAGCGCAGCCCACGCAGTTCCATCAACGAAGCTCCATTGCGGCACCAATGGCATCGGATATCGGTTCTTGGGGCTACTGGCGATGGCTGGACGGTGCGGCAGGCGCAATTGCAGGCGGTTGCGATGGACTTACCGACGCAATCCTGCTCGTGGCAGAGATTGCAGCGACCCGGCGGCTCGACTGGCGGATGGCCCTTGAGAACATGGCTGCGGCTGCTCAAGAGTCTATTTCGGAGGCTCTGCAACCAATTGAGATTGATGCAGGTATGGAAGAGGGGAGATGGTGATGGAGTGGAGGATGGGGAGCTCTGCTGTGAGGAAGAAAGTCCTGCGGTTCGGGAGGAAAGCGCGGACCTTGGCGTCTACCACTAATCCTAAAAAAGCCGCATCTCAACCGAGCTCCATCACTACAACACCACTTTGGCCGCTCTGGAGGGTGATTCGGCCTGCACGCACTGGGTGAAAAGCCATCAGAGAAACTATGTTTCGTTTATCTGCATCTTGTGGTCATGTCCGGGACTTTGCAGCATATCTCGAGCTTGGCAGATGAACCTCAGTACATGGCCAAGTACCCCACACTTTGATAGAGATAAAGTAGACGATGGTGGATACCTCCGGACTACTTCTCGGTGTATGATACAACTCAGAAAACGGAAGCTCCTCTCAGCTTCGTGTCATCAAACCCCAAGTACCTACTTCAAAAGTCTGTGTTCGCTTTTCTTGCTTGCAAGCTCTACTCTCACCTACAGCTTAAGAGACAACAACGCCTTGTAAAGTATAACACATTCTAAATTGGTATCCTACTATGTTATATGAATCTCAAGAAACATGCAGCCGTTTATGCAAACTTGAACACCAAAGACAACATATGCCTCTAAGACGCCGCGTACACCTTGCTCCTGCGCAATGCTTTCTTCTCTTGCGGTATTCATACACTATTGCACTGTCTTCTGATCCCCCAACGCCTCCTTTGATTATCTTGCAAGTGCCAATAGCTGGGTGCTTATCTGCTCATACAGTATATATCCACTGTCGATGTCTGTCCTCATTTCGCAGAGCCGTTCTGACCCTTCTCCTTGCTCTTCCTGAACTTTACAATCTCCAGCTCAACGGCCTGGTCTATCCGGCGCTTCAGTTCGGGGCGGTAGCCGAGCTTGAAGAGTATCTCGAACCAAACGAAAAAGGGCGCCAGGAAGATGGCCTGCACGAGGTTGTCCAACAGCGCTGGGGCTCTTCCCTCGAACTTTCCGTGTCCGATGAACTGGGCAATCCAGCATGCGATGTTGACTGCGCCGGCCCAGGAGTTGGCAGTCGCACCATAGGTCGATGTGAGGTGGTTCGCATACGCGGTGCTGCCGATGAGAATTGGAGCCAGCATGGCACCTGCGACAGGCTCCATGAGAACGTACAACGTCGAGTACAAGACGGCCCCGACAGTGCCGACATTGAACGGGAGATTAGGTACGGAGAGCCATGACGGTAATGGAACGGCAGGCGTGTTGGTGAGCTACGGGCGTGTTAGAGAAAGCAGCGTGATAGCTGTCAAGATTCTCACCAGTAGGAAAGATGTCAACAGAATCGGAGGAACACAGAGCAAATGTATGCCGACGTTGACCTGACACATGGCATGTTAGTTGACATGTGAAGATGCCCCGTGCTGGTATCGCCTACTTTATTATGGTGGTATGCTCCGTACTACATTCCAGTCAGCTCAGTACAGACATCTGTTGAAGCATGACGTACGAAGACAAGTTGTTTCTCCAGATTGAGAGACATGATGCCGGATGGGGAACTTGGGCGCGTGTCAAAAGAGTGGGATGGCCGTCAAGAGACTAAATCATGTCTTGGAGATGCGGCGTGAAGAGGTCGAGCTCGGATAGCGTGGAAAGACCAGTGCACCGGCCGCGGGAGCCGAGAGGATGATGGCGCAGGGTGAATGGCTATCACGACATGGGTGTGTGGGGGTGCGCAAGCTGGCAGGTGGGAGCTGTGTCGCTGCTCGGGCCTTAGCGAGTGATTTTCCGCGCCGAGAGCCCTGCAGCCTTTGGAAGCTCAACCTTCCTGGCGCGACCATTGTTCTGCTAGCATTCACCACTCGGCCCACATCTGCTACCTCTGTATACCTCGGACTTCTACGAGCGGCGCGAACACTCTGGAAATTGTGCGCATGGGCTGCTGGATATAAGAATCTGGGCTGCGTTGCAGGCCGAAGGCGCGTCTCGCTGAAGCACGCGCGTTGAATACCACACACTGTCGACTCTTCACTGGGCCAGTCAGGATAAAGACAATAGAGTCGCGTAGTAGCAACCAAGGCCGTCCACCTGTCATTCCACCTTCTACCGATCTCTACCGTTGAACCGTGCAACTTCGTCTACCTCACCCCAAGACCCGCGCCCATCTACCTTACCGTATCCCTCGCACAACGCGCAACATGTTTTTCCTCAAAGAACTCGAGAAGACTATCCAGTTGCATCCGTCATACTTTGGTCCTCTCATCCGTCAGCACATCCATCGCGAATTGCTGCAGAAAGAGGAGGGATCGAGTACCGGAAAGTACACCATCGTGTGTATTCTGGACTCGTTCGATATCTCTGATGGCAAGGTCATGCCTGGCTCTGGATCTGCCGAGTACGTTGTGCACTACAAGGCAGTCGTATGGCGGCCCTACAAAGGCGAGGTGGTACGTGGCATTGTCCGACGGGATCATCGAGTCCTCTGCTAACCACGTCAAGATGGACGGCATTGTTACCTCAGTACTGCGTACTGGATTCTTCGTCGACTGCGGCTCTTTGCAGGCCTTTGTGGGACGTAGTGTAATTCTTACCATTCCTCTATGCACCTACCCGTCACTGACAGCGACAGATGATTCCCGCTGAAATCAAGTTCGACGCCAACGCTACACCGCCGCAGTGGACAGACGATGGAGAGCAGGTCATTGAAAAGGGTACCAACATCCGCATTAAGATCAAGGGTCTCAGATCCGAGGTGGACAAGATGTATGCCGTAGGCACCATGAAGGAGGTAAGGACGATACCTGTCAGTGTTATTGATTTTCGGCTAAGCAAGGCTTCTAGGATTATCTCGGTCCATTGCCGTCATAGACTGACAACTCGACGACCCCTGCCGACGCGCGCGAGTTTATCAACGGAAGCAGAGCGCCAGCGCCCGAGCAGCATAATCAAGGAGTTGTTTTTTACTGCAGAACCGAGGTCACTATTCGATGGAACCATCGACAACCCATCCACAACTCAACCACCGTAGAAACATGAGGCGTAATAGCGGGCTCTTGGCTGTATCAGTATCCGTGGGGAGTATGGCAATCACTTGGATGGACTCAAAAGTCTGGGAAACGCAGGGCAGTTGAGGCTCTGCATAGAAGCGTACGGCGTAAGGAAGCTATGAATTCTAGACTTGGCTCAGCTGGTATTACTACCCTTCCGATAATTCCCCAAATTGGGCTTGAATAGAAGACTATGTCTTGACTCCATTGTGTGCAAATCTTAGTGCAAGAACAGCCGGCCCCTTGCGTCAAAAGAGTGGCTTGGTATGTTTCGGCCAACACCAGCTCCCGCACCTCCGCGTGAACTCCGCAACTCTAAACACTGTCCATAACTCGCGCCTGCGCCTCGCCACTGTACCCTTTCTTTCAGGCTGACTTGTCAAATCTGGCATTACTTTTCAGCAGGATGTTATAACTGTTCTCACAATTAATCTTACTTGAACTTTACGATGCCGCGACAGCGCACCCCGAAGGAGGAGGAGACGGAGTTGCTGACCAAGGAAGAGAGATCCGCGCGCAGCTCAGAAGATGGCTCCGAAGCTTCCGTATCCTCGATCTCGACCACGTCGCTCGTTCTCGAACATATCAACGATCCAAGCATCAACCGCGCGTTGCATTCGAATCGTGGGGAGAAGTACACAGATGATGACGACTACGCAAGCCAGGCGCGCGAGCCGTTCGACGTCGAGGATGGGCGATACCAGGCCCCTCTTTCCGTAGACAAGAAGGCAAGAAGGTGGTTGTGGATTGTAGGAACAGCCTGTGTAGCAGGATGGGCACTTGCGCTCGTCTTCTTCTTGATGAGCGGTAGCTACAAGCATACTTCGTCACGGCCACACGACCCTCTCGCTACCTCTACCAAGGGCTCTGGGAAGAAGATTACAATGGACGACGTCTTTGGAGGCCGCTTCTATCCCCAACAACAAAGCGTCGCGTGGATATCAGGACCACAGGGAGAGGATGGCCTGCTGCTTGAGAAGGGCTCTGGGGACGAGGAATACCTGGTGGTCGAGGATATCAGGACCAAGGGCGAAGCAAAGTCTTCTGCGGGCAAGACCACGCTCATGAAGAAGAACACGTTCGAGGTGGATGGCACATACGTCTATCCCAGTGACGTTTGGCCAAGTAAGGACTTCAAGAAGGTGCTTGTCATGTCGAATTACCAGAAGAATTGGCGACACTCCGGTATTGCGAAATACTGGATCTTTGACGTCGAGACACAGACTGGCGAGCCTCTTGACCCTGAGCAGCCAGGGAGCATGATACAGCTGGCTTCGATGTCACCACAGTCGGATGCGGTTGTCTTCACAAGGGACAACAACATGTTCCTCCGCAAGTTGAACTCCAAGGAAGTTATTCAAATCACAAAAGACGGCGGCTCTGAGCTATTCTACGGCGTGCCTGACTGGGTATACGAGGAGGAGGTCTTTCAAGGAAACAGCGCGACTTGGTGGTCCGAGGATGGTCAGTACATTGCTTTCTTGCGCACCGACGAGTCTACCGTGCCAACTTACCCCGTTCAATATTTTGTCTCGCGGCCAAGCGGAGAAAAGCCTAAGGCGGGCGAGGAGAACTACCCCGAGGTTCGCGACATCAAGTACCCCAAGGCCGGCGCACCTAATCCTATCGTGTCGCTACAATTCTACGACGTCGAAAAGGGCGAAGTGTTCAGTGTCGATATCGAGGACGACTTCAGCGACAAGAACCGTTTGATCACCGAGATCATCTGGGCTGGGAAGACGAAGCAAGTTCTTGTTCGTGAGACCAATCGCGAGAGTGACATCCTGAAGCTCGTTCTGATGGACGTCGAAAAGCGCACCGGCAAGACAGTAAGAACCGAGAATGTCGCAGAGTTGGACGGAGGCTGGTTTGAAGTCTCTCAGAAGACGACATTCGTACCAGCTGATCCCGACAACGGACGCAAGGATGATGGCTATATCGACACAATCATTCACGAGGGTTATGACCATATTGGGTACTTCTCACCTTTGGACAGCGACAAACCTGTGTTGCTTACACAGGGCGAGTGGGAGGTTGCGGATGCACCTTCCCGGGTAGACCTCACAAATAACCTTGTGTATTACCTCTCCACTGAGAAGAGTTCAATGGAACGACACGCTTACTCTGTATATTTGAACGGTACTGGAAAGAGCGAAGTCTTGAAGGATGGGGGCTCAGGGTATTATGGAGCATCCTTTTCAGCGGGTGGCTCTTATGCCCTGATTTCCTACAAAGGTCCCGGTATCCCGTGGCAAAAGATTATCAGTACGCCATCGAACAAGGACAAGTACGAGAAAGTCATTGAGGAGAACAAGTCTCTCGATCGCTTCGTACGGTCACTCGAGATGCCCATCCTCAACTATCAGGCGATCACCGTGGACGGATTTGAACTGAATGTCCTTGAGCGTCGTCCTCCGCACTTCAACCCTAAGAAGAAATATCCTGTCCTCTTCTACCAGTACAGCGGTCCGGGTTCACAAGAAGTCGATAAGAAGTTCAAGGTCGATTTTCAATCTTACATTGCCGCTAGTCTTGGCTACATTGTTGTGACAGTGGACGGACGAGGTACAGGCTTTCTTGGTCGCAAGCTCCGATGCATCACGAGAGGCAATATTGGTTACTACGAGGCGCACGATCAGATCGCTGCAGCCAAGATTTGGGCTAGCAAGAAGTACGTCGATGCTGATCGACTTGCGATCTGGGGCTGGAGTTACGGAGGATTCAACACACTGAAGACGCTCGAGCAGGACGGGGGAGAGACATTCAAGTACGGAATGGCCGTTGCTCCTGTGACTGATTGGCGATACTACGATTCCATCTACACGGAGCGTTACATGCACACACCACAAAACAACGCTGAAGGATACGACAACTCTACCATCACCGATGTCACGTCCCTGGCGAAGAACGTCCGCTTTTTGGTCATGCACGGCGTCGCCGATGACAACGTGCACATGCAGAACACACTTACTCTGCTCGACCGACTGGATCTTGCAGGTATCGAGAACTACGACGTCCATGTATTCCCGGATTCGGATCATAGCATCTACTTTCACAACGCGAACCGAATCGTCTATGACAGTAAGTACACGGCTTTGTCAGGATTGCGAGGAAGTTACTAACGAAGCTTTAGAACTCAAGTGGTGGCTTGTGAATGCTTTCAACGGCGAGTGGTCGCGGATTACAAATGCAGTGCCCAAGACACAAGACGATGCACGGTCAATAACACGGTAGGATGTGCATATCTCAGCCCTCGCATGCACACTTTGGTGTGTATGAACTGCTTAGGCGTTGGATGGCGCAGGACATGGTTATCGCCTCGCAATGAAACTTTTTGTTATATGACCAACAATGCAAGCATTGTGTTATTCTGCAGTGTGAAAGTCAAAGCTCGTGACAAACATTCGCATATGCATGATCTCGTACTTGTTAATTCATCACTTATTAGCACCAGAGCAAAGCTGTGGAACATGCTTAGCACAGGCCCGCAATTGAACGTCACTTTGTGCCTACTTGACTATCGTGACTTGGCTACCACAGGCCTCGTTTACTTCACGTTGCGTAAGCAGAGGCGTTTGTCAGCCCGAAAGTGGCTGGATTCCGAGGAACTGTCATCAGCTGCTCATTCCCCTCTTGGACCCCACTTTTGGAAGTTACAATACATCACACACCGTAGACATGACAGCATCTTCGCCTGCCTTCTTGCCTGTATCGCTTCAATTGATTCCAGACTTGATATTCAATTGTATCTGATCTTCAAGATGAGCTTTGAGCCTAGCAATTTAGCAATTTGCGAAACATGCGGTACGCAGTTTGATGTTCCACTTGAGCAGCACCCAGAGACATGTCGGATCTGCGATGTACGTCCGTCACCAAACCCAAACTGCAGTCGAAAAGTCTGAAGAGTAAGTGATTTAACTCATCCTCAGGATCCCCGCCAGTACGTTCCCGCCAGCGGCCAATCCTGGACCTCACTCTCATCTACCCAGCCCCTCCAGAAGAACACTTTCGAAACCGACAAGCAAGACTCACGAATCCACTACATTACCACTGCACCTTTGTCCCCTTCTGAACTACCCCCTGGTCTCGCCGACTCCAGCACCACCCGCAAGCAACTGGGCATTGGACAACGCGCCATCTTACTCCAGACATCTGGTGGAAATGTTCTTTGGGATTGCGTCGCATTCTTGAACCCCGATACGATTAATTTCATCAAGGAAAAAGGCGGGTTGAAGGCGATTGTGATTAGCCATCCACATTTTTTTACGACTCACTTGGAGTGGGCGAGTGTGTTTGGATGTCCGGTATATCTATGTGGGGATGATGAGATGTGGTTGAATTGTAAAGATAAGGATGGTGTGAGGAAGTTGGTCAAGGGGGTTACTGAGATTGAAGAGATTGGAGGTGAGGCTAAGATGATTCAGTGCGGGGGTCATTTTGATGGTAGTTCGGTGCTGTGGTGGGACAAGAAGCTGTTTATTGCTGATACGTTCATGAGTGTGCCTGTTAGTTCCCCTCTATCCTGTCTCGTTGCGTCATGTGGCTTTGGTAAGATTTCATGAGCTAACTGGGAGAATAGTCTGGCTTCAACAACGCACACCGCGTACCAGATACAACATCGTATTCGTTCATGTGGGCGTATCCTAATATGATTCCGCTGACGCCAAAGGCGATTCACGGGATCTGGAAGGCGATCAAGCCATTCGAGTTTGATAGCACGTATGGAGGATTTCCGGGGCAGAATCTAAAGAGGCCAGACTTGAAGAAGCAGGTGTTGGAGAGTATGAAGATATTCTTGAAGAGGGCCGGACATGAGAATGTGGGAATCTTTGAGGAGAGTGTTTGAGAAGTCCTACGAGGAACAATGATATAGGGGACTGTGAGACTTGTCACGTCTCGTGGCCCTTAGTTGTGGCGTAGCGAGTAAATGCGACAGGACAAAGTAAAAGAAACACAGAGCTTGTATTCAAGGAACCAACCACCATCATTTCTACCACTGGTTTGTCATAACACCGTCCAATGCATAATATGGAGAACCACTGTACAATCGTAATACCGTTCAAGAAGAAAGAGCGCCCACGACGTCAAGATCCACATACAGGCTCTGTCAAGTACATGGTACCTATGCGAGAGAGCCCTCGAGAACCCAGATCTCACCATTGGAGACTTTGTCGGCTATGCTTGTGACCACGACGTCGGCTGGTTGGATCTGAAGTTGCAAGTTAGCTAAAAACTCATCAAGGCTGAATTGAGCGAAAGAATTAGTGATAGTAAGCAAAAATAGGAGGCTGTATGTACGAAACAGTCCGAGAGTCTGTTCCAGACCAATGTATTGGCAAAAAAAGAACCTGGGGTATCTGACTGAAGCCAGACGAATGCTGATGAGAGTGGGACTCGAACCCACGCCACTTTCGTGACCAGGAATATGTGTTAAGATAACCTTAACCTGGCGCCATAACCAACTCGGCCATCTCACCGTAACACAGTTAAATGTGATTGGTTGATTGATGAATATCGTTGGATTTGCAACACTGATATTGGTGGTTGTGTGGGCGGAAAACGAAAGAGCCCGGCGCACTGAAAGGTGGGGCGTGGGCATGTCCAACGAGATGCTGAGACTACCAACATAGCGGCGTGGCTTACCTTCTTTTGGCCGTCCTTGGACTCCCACCAGATCTCGTTTCCGGAAAGTGTCTTGACCTTCTTGCCCTCTTCCCACGGACTCTCTGGTATGATGTGCCGCTGTACGAAGCGCTCAAGGTTGCCCCGCGCGCGATCTTGCCCGCTGGTGCCTTCGTATGCGTCCGCGCCAAAGGTGCTATAGTCCTCGGGGTCTTCCCAAGGCTTTCTCTTCAGATCGCGCATAATGCTGTTGTTCGGTGCCAGCACCGTGGCGTTCTGCGAGGCGTTGTCTAGTCGTCCAGAGACTGTGTCGATGTCCCTGGTCAGGCCGCTGAAGATGGCGATGTTTTGTGTCTTGCCGATAACATCGGATATGATGACGCCAGTCGACACTTGTTCCTCAGGGTTGCCCATAATGTAGTCTCGAAGGGGCGACTGTTCGCTGATGATGTTGAACGACTGGATGATGCTCTCAAAGGGGCGGGCTTGCGCAGACGTGGCAAGGAGTAGGGAAATGGCTGCGAAAGGGTATGCGACGACAGATCCGGGCTTCATGATCGCTCAAGGCTGTGCATTAGGATGTCGTTACAGGTTCTGAGTGAACGCGGCGTTGGAAGGTGGGAAGCACAGACGTCATGCCGCGGTGAAGCCAAGACCTCGTGATCGCGCGCATGATCGTCGGGCGCATTCTGAGCTTGGAAACCCTTTCTTCTAGTCCTCACTCATGTCTTCACCAACGTGATATACCGCGCCTCGGAGCGCGCGCTTATCCCTGCCGCTCTAAAAACCAAACACTAGCCATGGAGCTCCAAATTCCCACCGTCACTGTTGTGAGTGCAACAGCCTGGAGTCTGCACTCCAGGAGGTAGCAATTTGCTAACGTAGTCTAGGACGATTTACGCGCCTTTCATGCACAACACTTTCCACACGCGTCGGCGCCAGAACACGTCTTACACGGCTTTGGACCAGAAGCAGAGGCGGCCGAAGAGTACTTCGACGAAGCAGACGATGGGTTAGGCTACTACCCTGACGGCACGAAGCGCACCCTGACAGACGAGCAAATTGCCATGTTCCGACATTCGGAAATTCATGCTATGCTCCGCAAACGGCGGCTACAGAAAGAGAACGGCGAAGTCTCCGATGGCAAGGCTGTCTCTGCGAGTCCACCACCACCTTGTCCTCCAACACAAGAGGACTCACACAAGCCCGCAGATGTTGACAACACACAGCCTGATAAACCTTCAGGGTCGAAGAAACAACAGTGGGCGACCACGAGCGCAACGACCAAAGCTAAGAACAAGAGAAAACGAGATAGATATGCGAAGAGGAGAAAAGAAATAAGGCTGGAGAGAGGCTTGCCGCGAAGAAGAAGTGGCCGTGATGGCGCTGACAGCGGTGACAGCGACGATGGGAGCGACGAATGGGATGCATGGCATCAGGCTAATGGGCCTGATGTGCAGAAAGACGACACCCTCGATCTCGACTACTGAAAAAGGCAACCACTACAACGTATTGGCCACCCACGACAAAGGCAACGTCCCTTCCTGCCGTCCCTGCTAGCTGGCAACAGATATCACACCCTCAGCCGACCTGAACCGTAAGTACTTTGTTCTCTTCATTTTCATGTGCAATGATGCAATCTTAGTTATCATCCTTAGGCGGAGGTGGTGCTGGGCTTGAGACGAGAGTAAAGACTGCTTGCGGCCTGATCCCTTGACTCGTCTAGCACCATCTATGATGAGTTTAAAATCTTCTCTCTGAGCACATTCGTTCTTGCTGCAGTCATTATAGCCCGATCGTGTACCTGTACTGACTGTCACTAGAGGTATTTTCATGAAATATTGACAACGATTTCTACCTGGAGGCAGTATGAGGCGCGCGTCGGTAAGAGGCAGTTATTGCTATATGATGGCAATGATGAACTCTTAACACCTTGTTGGCGTGAGTTTTCTGTCGGCAGTCTTTGGGATCAATGCCTACCCTGTTCCGTGAGCCTCGCGTCCGGTTGGAGGCAATACTGTGTTGATCAAGTAGCAACCCGTATGTAGTAATTCACGTTACTCTAGTAATCTGTTCTCACCCGTCTCCAATCCCGTGTCCGCGTGCTTGCCTCCTTGCTCACCGAACGCACGGTCTCACGCTAGTCAGGCGTGATTTCCATGATACGGTTAACTGCTCTTTCCTTTCCTTTACCTTGAGTATCAATCTTCGAACATCATCTCACATTGTTTGAACAACACCACGCTCAGATCGTCAGTCGCCATGGCGCCCCGCAAGACCACCGCTGGCGACAAGATCCCGAAAGCAAAGAAAGCATCCATTATCAAAAAGAGCGAAGACAAGGTTATCAAGCGGCCCGCCCGCGGATATCACAAATTTCGGAATGGTCTGCTGAATGTCGCGCCCAAAGGCGATGAGAAGGAAATGTGAGCATACCCGACATCCTATAATGGGTAACAGCTAAAGTACCGTCAGCACCAAGCAGAATCGGACCTCTCCACTTCTACAACTACCGCCTGAGATTCGCAATGTTATCTGGAAACTTGTAAGGAAACACCACTATACGAATTATATCTGAGACATACACTGACTTCCTACGTCGACGTTAGGTGTTAGGAGGAAAAGTATGTCGGACGTGGTTGTGTGGCCAGGTTGAGTCTTCACCGACACATACGAAGAACGCCATGGCGCTTCTGCGCACTTGCCGCCAGGTGTATGCAGAAGCTGCAATTATGCCGCTTACGCTTACGATATTCTCGACCGATTGCCTTTCGTACGCAGCAAGGGATCTGAGGAAGCTGGAGCCACACCAACGCAGATTGATCACATTCTTTCAGATGAACAGTTCTCATCCCGCCAACATAGGTCGTCTCTGTCGGCCCTACAGCTTAATTGCAAAATTACTCCCTTGCCTTCAAGATCTGCATATTCGACTCTTCGAGGTCTTAGATACATCAACTCATAAGGCCAACGAGGAGTGGATACGTGGGTATCTTGAGCCAGGCATTCAAAACAAGCCGATCACTATAAAGATTGAACAGACTGATCAGAAGTGGATCAACGTCAATAATGCCTAAGATGGTGAGTAAGACGACGAGGATCCGCAATCCTCTTTTAGGCATGTACTGACAAAGCTATGGCTACGCAGACCTCTTCTGTGAAGTAAACGGCACTTTGAGATTCTTTTTTCTTTCCACTTTACAAGTGACCGGGGTAGTCACGAGGACCTAGGGTGTCAATCTGTATCGATGGGGAAAAATGTGTATGACAGGCTATGCCGGAGTGCGGCCTTAAAAGCTTTTGATTCTGATACTGATACATAGCTCAGAGATATAAGATTCATACTCTGCTTAATATTCTCGTTCTAGAAGCACATCTCACTAATCTACGATCAAACTCTCTTCTAAGTTATTACTACCATTAAAACAGGTACTACGAATACATACCTGTCAATATGTGTTACCGCTTCAATAGGAAAGTGAAAGTATATACCTTCGGGGTAAATTATAGTGTTTAGTAGTACAACTCGGTAGCCACTCACCTCCTTCCTCTTAACTTGTCTGAATCACCTCTCAGGGTCCGTTCGGACTTTTACTTAGTAATTGAGCCAAGGTATCTTTGTATTTATCAGCTCAGCTTCCTCGATTTTGTCAGTCATTTAATCACATCTTCCAGAACCATTGACGATATCATAATGGCACCTCGCAAGCTTTACCTCGAGAACCAGAAAGCCTCTACCAAAGGCACAAAGGCCTTTATCGACGCGGGAGTAGTGAAGCGCCGGTACAAGAAGGTTCGCTTTCACGAGAATGGGCTAATCAACGTTGAACGAAAAACCGGAAAGTACTTTAAGATGTGAGTAACTGAGTCAAGGTGTGGTTGACACTTCTTGCTGATTTCAATGCAGGGCGAGAGAAAACCAACAGGGTTCACCATTGCTACGCCTCCCACCAGAGCTGCGTTGCTTGGTCTTCGAATATGCGCTTGGTGGCAACACATATATGATCAGACACCACCGGAAAAGCAAGTCAATAAAGAACACAACAGTAGCAAAGCATGCTCTCGCTTTGCTCTCCGTCTGCCGTCAGATCTTTGCCGAAACTGCTCTCCTGCCATTCAGCTTGAACACGTTCTCGGTCTTTCGCCCTGTGGTATTCAAAATGTGGATCAAAAGCTTTCACCCAGCTTTTGCCGAAGTTGTCACTTCCGTACGCATCGACACGCTAGCCCTGTGGTACAAAACGCATGACAATAAGCATCGAGCTCAATACACTCCTCTTGGCAATTCCAATATACAGTTATCTTCTATGCTCACCTCGCTCAAGGTCATACAAATTGCTCTTATTGTCAAAGCTACGTCCATGGAAGATACAAATGTGATGGAGGAGCTAAACAAGCAGGGGGAAGAAATCAGAGGTTTCTACGAGTTGGCGAATGGCGGTATCAAAGTCAATTTGACCCGAATCATTGAGTAGCATAGTTCCCTTAAGATTCGGTAATCCAAGCTGCCGAGTTCGGTTCTACTGAGAGTGGTTGATGATAACAACCGGGCGTTGCGGGAGGAGAAGCAGGATTGGCGTCATGGACTATTTGTTAAAGAACCAGATGTCGAGAGAATAGAAACCTCCTTGCAGTTTAGTTGTGTATGCTCCTCCTGATACCTATTTCTACTAGCAGTTTCGAGTACATCCAAACGGAAACGGCAAGACCGCGGGACTCTTGTAACCTCCCTTGCCTACACTTCTTACTCCAAAGATGACATTATCCTTGTGGATTGTCGCAGAAGTAAGATTGAACCAGTTCACGTTGCCTACCTCAATCACATTTGTCCAGTGCGGCTCGATGGTGTCGCGATACAAGATCTCATATCCTTCTACCGGCAAGCCCTTCGGCGCGTCCCACTTGAATTGACTGAAGTTATCGGATGTTGTGGTATTGATACCAACGTTGGTCGGCTCTCCAGGTGCGTTGGCTAAACTCCACATCGTGGATGCTACGACTTTAGCAGCGCGGGTGTTGTACTCGAAGTCTAGCCATTCGACTAGGTCACCATATTGCTTGCCATTGCGTACAGTGACATTTTGACTAGATATGGGTGTATGAAGTCAGAAAATGTCTCACATATAGTTCAGGTACGTAAACTTACTGCTGCTGTGTGTAGTCTTCGTTAGGTTGAACGAATCGGACACCTGTGTATCCTGCTTCTAGGAAAGGGCGATGGTCGCCGCCCCTGCTGTAGCGATCCAGACGGTATATAAGGCGGACTGTCATCTCAGTGAAGGCGTTGGAGGCTACTTCATATATGAAGCGACCTAGGTTACGAGCAGGGCTGTCATTGTCACCGCCAATGCTGAGACGGGAGGTAGTCGTTGTAGAGTTCTCTGTCAGAGGTGTGCCCTGGCAGAAGAGGCGGATGTTGTAAGGATCGACAGTACCGTCTGCGGCTTTAGAGTTACCAACCATATCGAGGTTTATCATACCAGCTACATTCACCGATGCGTTCTTGTAAGTTTGCGCCAGATTCTCCGCGCCGAGCAAACCCTGCTCCTCTCCCGCAAAGGCTGTGAATACAATGGTGGTCTTGGGCTTGTAATGCGCAAAGATGCGAGCAAGCTCTAGGGAGACCGCAACTCCCGAAGCATCGTCTACAGCACCTGGAGCATCGCCCTGGTAGTCGATAGGATCGCTGTTGCGCGAGTCATAATGCCCGCCTGTCACGTAGACACGATCTGGGTCCTCGCTGCCTTTTAATGTTGCTACTACTGTGGTAATATTAACCGGGAAGATGATGCGTTCGTTGTCCCCAGGGTATTTGATGAAGCTACAGCGGTGAAGATAAGAAGTTAGTACATGTCTCACATGCATTCCGTACAGGCACAAATACCTGTTCCAGTCCACAGTCATTCTTCCTTCGCTCGCATCAGCGGCTTCTTGGAACTGAGCTGTAAGCCATGTTCTCGCAGCGCCGATACCTCGGACCGGATCGGTTTGACTTGACAGGGTATGACGCGTGCCAAATGAGGCAAGTTTTCGGATCGTGCCCTCGATGTTATCGCGTGATATCTGTGAAATAATGTCTTGAAGGTCTTCATCCGGCATTTGTTGCTCCAGTGGCTTGCCGACCACTGGTAGGGGCCATTGTTCCGTACTAGGGAATGATTGATGAGGATGGTGTACGTGGATCGGTGACGACAAAGCAGTTTGTAGCAGTGCCGCTGTGCAGACTGCGAAGATGGGCGTGGTCCGCATATTGGTTGGACTGGGATATTGACCTCAATTATAGATGTCATGTTGCCAAACGTCAAACTACAACTTATACTTCAACGCTTTTGCCATCCCACTCTTCACGACAGGCAGGCAGTCGACTGCCGGTATCTCCAAAATATTGCGATACCGCAGCAGCTACCGTCACCGGAGTAATGCAACTCTTGCTATCATGGCTCTTAACAGCGCAGATCATGATCATAAACGGAAGCTCGAAATGTTACCAAGACGCCAAAAGGAGCATTAGGGAAGACTTCAGCAGCTGTTGCTGCATGCTATGCTTGGCAACGGGTACCGTGTGCGGGGTTCTCCATTGAGCTTCCGAACGTTTGCGACGACGTGCGATAACACCAGTTTTCTCCCAAATCAGAAGACTATTAGTAACGTGGAAATGACTTTGCACGATTTGCAACTTGTTATTGGATGGTTTCGTGATGGCGCTGGTAATGCTGGTGTCAGTTATTCGTCAAGGAACCAGATGCCTGGAAGTATCGTTCAGCGTTACCCAGCAATCAACTTTCGTTAGCCTTGGTGCCAGTCTAGGCAGATAGGAGTGTATTCCATCCTTGAATGCACGGGCTTCCAGAATTCGAGTTCGTTTAACACCTATCAAGGAGGCTGGTGTTGGTGCTTGGCATGACATCATCGCATTGACATGGGAAGCCACCAAATTGCAACGATGCGACCTGGGGATAGTGATATGCCACTAAACACAACTGTATGCAGCAATGTCTTGTCGTCGAACATACATGCAAGCCACAAGAGGCGGCTGAAGTTCGGCGCTGTATCGAAGTTTTCTCACTGATCGACACTTCATAGCGCCGCTACAGGCTTGACAGCCTCGGCATAACGAATCGTATCGTCGATGGTTCTCACGTTGCGCAGCGTTGGCTGTAATCATGTTCTCTATTCGTCCTGGAAACACCATGTTCAACCCCACGTGTTTCATAAGCAGCCGGCGGTACCTGGGGTTCACTAACGTGAAGAAGAAGGTCGCGGAGAAACCAACCAGAAGTAGGAGTCCGCAATAAAGGGCCGATGCATCGCGCTGCATGTCATTTAAAGCGTCGGGGGGAAACTGGACGACCACTGGTCAACGTGAATGGATCACTTGTAGTCATTGGGTGTCAATGGCGGTAAACAGGAACCATCAAGGTCAACGACGCGGAGGAGAAGGTCGAAATGGTAGAAAGAGATGTATGGGTAAGGTCTGGTGACAATTAATGCCAATGTGCTTACAAGAGACGATGCACTAGCGCAAAGAACAGTACTGTTGTGGTAATGACCATGTTCATTATGCATTGGGAGTGTGGTGGCTCGGGATACAAAAGGTTGAACACAGCACCTATTCTTGATGAACCATCGCTACTAGTTTTTGCGGAATCCCTTCGTTTCTTCCCATCAAGTACTGATAATCTTTCACCATGAAGACTAGCGCTCGTTCCCTCCTCGCTCTTGCTGCCCTTCTCACCACCGCCCTTGCTGCGCCGACACCAGCAAACGGAGTGAGCTTCCCTATCACCGACCTCCTCGACAAGGACCTTACTGTCGAGGAGTATGCGGCACAGCTTGAGAACCAGAGCGTTGAAGAGCGTGGCCTTACCAAGCGCCAGTACAATGGTGACACTTACAACCAACTGACCGATGGTACTGCATGCCGTCCGATTACCGTCATTTACGCTCGTGGCACCACCCAAGGTACGTTGGATCTAAAAAAATATAAAAAAAACGAACATAAGACATGTGCTGATTTCGATTGCGTAGCCGGCAACGTTGGCGAGGCTGGCTCAGAAGGTCCGACTTTCTTCAATGCTCTGGCTTCTCGTGTTGGAGGAATCAGCCGCTTGGCCATCCAGGGTGTGAATTATCCAGCTAACGTCCTTGGCTTCCTGGCTGGGGGAGATGCTGCAGGAGCTACGACTATGTTCAACTTGATCAACCAAGTGAGTGCTGCGATCACCACGCTCACATTTATAGCGATGCTGACCTGGCATCTAGGCTGCCACTCGTTGCCCTTCAACCAAGATCGTTGTCTCCGGATACTCTCAGGGCGCACAGCTTGTACACACTGCTACCCAGAGGCTATCAGCTGCCCAAGCCGCGCGTGTCACCGCTGTTGTAACATTCGGCGATGCCGACCGTGACGAGACCTTTGGCCCTGTTGCCGCAAACAAGGTTCTCATCATCTGCCATGAGGGTGATAACATTTGCGACAACGGTATTATCATCACCCCCGAGCACAGGAACTACGAGATCGATGCTCCTACGGCTGCGGCTTTCGTTGCCGCACGTGTTTGAGGCCGATAGTGACTAAGCCTGGATGCAGAATAATTTTTGGTTAATTTAATGGTTATGACGACCCATGCCGCGCACTGATTGACCAAGATCTCCTAAATTTTCCTTGCTCTTCTTTCTAATACATGTGGAACACAAGTAAAGTACACCATGAACGACGAGAACGTAGGTGCACGAATTGCAATTCAGGAAAGTGGGAAAAGTCACCTTGACTAGTACGTGATATTCAGAGCTGCGTCTTTTCCCACTGCAAGCTTCTCCGAATCCCATCCACAGGTCATTTTGTAGTACTGACTGGAAGTTGTTGTCAAAACCCGCCTCTACTTTGGCATCAACGACTGTTACTCGACCTGGGCTAGGGACTTCAATACGATCGCTATATAAGAAGACGGGACACTCTAGTTGACGTTAGTGTCAAGTGGCATAACAGTGAAGAAAGATTCAGGCTGGCGAAACTGGAGATACATGTGTATAACGACAAAGCTAGAATCAGATTTGAATTGATGGGCAGATATACTCTTCATTATGTAAGGCGCATGCTGTCGAGCTTTTGCACCTTCCCGTTCGACGACTTGGAGAATTTTCAATTCCTACATCCTTAAGCGATCCCAACATAACGTGCTTCCCGTGTCTCATGTCGAAACGACGCATATATCCCAACTTTCGCGGATAAGCATCGCAAACCGACGAAAGCCGCGCTAAACTTGGCAAGCCACACGAAAAGTCGAGTGAAGTCATACCCCAAAGGGTGGAGGCCGGGCACGCATGGAGCGCAGAACGGCGCGCGAGTCAGTTAGCGCAGATGTCGTGCTCGCCCCATAGAAAACACCAAACGTCTCGATTGCCTCAACCTCCATCGCTAAGGGGAAAAAATTGGGTAACAAGCTTGCCAAGGATCGCGGTGTCGTCCGAACTCTTAAGATATGTAGTCTCCATGTTGAACTGAGGTTCTTCACCTCATCCCGTCTTTTCTCCCCTACTCCTTTTCCGCGTCATCATGTCGTCCACCTCCTTGTCTGAGCCCTCGGACTCCCTCAAGGCTTCTGGGCCATTCTTCCGCTCGGTGCCTTTCCAAATCTTGGTAGCATGTGGTGTCTCGTTTACGGCCCCGGGTATGTGGGATGCTCTTGGTGGGCTAGGAGCTGGAGGAGCTGCTGAACCCTACGCTGTCTCCGCTGCCAACGCCCTGGTATATGGACTCTTTGCTGTGGTCTGTGTTGCTGCCGGAGCTATCAACAATCGGATCGGCTTGAAGTATGGTCTTGCACTGGGTGCCATTGGATATCCTCTATATGGCGCAGGACTCTACACCAACAATGTCTCTGCAAACACATGGTTCATGTTGTTTGGCAGCGCTCTTTGCGGTATCTCCGCTGGTTTCTTCTGGGCTGCTGAGGCTGCTATTATCATCGGATACCCGTCTCCTGGAGACCGCGCGTTTTACCTCGCTATCTGGCAGACCGCCAAGGCACTTGGACCGATCGTAGGAGGAGCCATCAATCTTGGATTGAACGCAAACAAGAAGACCACCGGATCCGTTTCCTCGACGACATACATTGTCTTCATTGTCATCATGTGTCTTGGTCTTCCGGTCGCTCTGTGCTTATCACCAGCACACAAAGTTTGGCGAAGAGACGGCACACGGATCGTCACTGAGCGCGCCGCAACGTGGGGTGCTGAGTTCAAGGCTGTTGGCAAGCTGTTCGTTAGCCGCCGGATCTTGCTCTTGCTACCAGCTTTCTTCATTAGCTACTTCTACAACGGCTTCATGAGCACATGGTTGACAACATACTTCACGGTCCGAGCTCGCGCGTTCTCCTCGTTCTTCACCAACTTTGCCGGTATCTTCTCCTCGTTCATCATCGCCTTCCTACTCGACAACCAGAAGATTCACATCAAGACGCGTGGCCGCGTTGCCTTCTGTTGCATTATCACCCTTTTGGTTGGTACATGGATCTGGGCTACAATCCTGCAAAAACAGAATTACGATGCATCAGAGTCTCCAGTATTTGATTGGTTCCAAGGTGGCTTTGGAAAGAGCTATGCGCTTGTTTTCTTCTGGCAATTCGGTGGTCAGGCTTTCCAGCAATTTCTCTATTGGTTGGTTGGCCAGTATGCGACGGACCTTTCTAACTTGAGCCATCTTACCGGTATTCTGAGAGGTGTGGAAGCGTTGGGTCAAACTGTTGCTTGGGCGTAAGTCTTCTTTTTCTTGAACAGCATTCACGCATCATCGGCTAACAATCGTAACAGTATGCAATCAGAAGGTGGTGCGAATCACTTCGTCAGCATTGGTATCAACTTCGGCATCACAGTGTTGTGCGTCTTCCCTACCTGGGTCGTATTGTCAGAACTGGAGGGGAGCCACGAAGTCCGTGTTACAGAGGAGATAGCAAAAGACAAGACTCTGAGCGATACAGCTTGATGTGTTGAGGCACTGAGCAGAAATATATTACTTATATCCTTCACGTCAATCGTACTAATATTTATTATCTGTATACCACGCTCGCCAGCTCTTTCCGCTGTACGGAAAGATCGGCGACATTGACATTGAGATATTCAGGAGCGTGTCTCGGTTCTAGTTTGAACTGAAGTAGGAACTCAATAACTCCAAAGAGCTTCCGTGACCGGATGTTTCAGGCAGTCCGCCCTAATCTGAGTAGACAACAAACCGATTCAAGTGCTTAAAACACATCAAGCCCAGTGCACGTGCTTGTAGACGTCGTCTTGATACTGAAGTCAATTTCTGTTCAGAAGACTTTGCAGTAATATTTTCGTAGTTCTCGACATACAAAAGACAAGACCGGACTTGTTCCATGTATGTCTTATGATCCAGATCGAAAGTCGCCCTACTTTGAGGACCATGTATGAATAAGCTAGATAGTCGGCGGTATTTGCAATATGGTATCCGACCTGCAAGGAGGAGTTCAGGGCATAGGATGGCCGTCCTCGGAGATCTGGAAACACTGTTTGTGAGATAACTGCGGCCAGTTGCCGAAAATGACGTACTTAATGTTGAGCATATCGCTCAAAGGAGAGATTTGGAAGCCAGCGCTGGCTAAAGTCGTCGGTAGGCAACCTAAAGCCGTCTCTGCGTCCCGGCCTGTGGTGTGAATACTATGTCTATCCTGATGCCTTGATTTGAAGAGTTACGCAATTGTCTTATCAAACTTCAAATGTGAAAAGCTGTAGATATCTCTAGATACGAATTCCGAGAATGATCGAACTGTCATCGGTACTATGGACATCTCAGGGAGCATGTGTAGCCAACATAGATGACCAATCGCTTGGGCACACGAGACCGAAGACCAAGTAATCGCATGAGCTTTGCAGCGTCGTTGAGACGGGGAAGTGACTTGGACTCATACATCCAGTTATCCTGATAAATCGTCCTGTCTGAGCGAGGTGATTGATCAGCAGATGTTTCGGTGTTCCATGATCCAGTTGACTGGTGAGTCAAAACGCGCCGGGGAATGATTATCGAAACAACCTTAGTGGAAGGTGGCTTAGTTGCCACGAGTTGTTGGGTGAAGTTGAAGAACGCAAAAGGGACGCGTCGAACGCGTCGGCAAGTACACCCCGCCATTATCGGACGGCAAGTCCGACCGAGTTATGACATCTATGGTTCGGAGCTACCACCCCACCCCAACACTACTCCAACACTCCAACAAGACCTCCAACAGTACATTGTACATACTTGAGTGTAAAGACTCTTCGGTTGTATATCCTCGAAACTTCCCTCTTTCTTGCGCGACTACGGCAAACATGGCTTCACTGCTGAAAAAGTCCCTGAAGCTCGCGCTCATCCAACTCGCTTCGGGCGCTGATAAGACGGCGAACCTTACATCAGCACGCCAAAAGGTTCTCGATGCCTCAAAAGCCGGCGCAAAACTTGTAGTGCTTCCCGAATGCTTCAATTCGCCTTACGGAACAAAGTACTTTGACAAGTACGCCGAGACACTGCTCCCATCCCCGCCATCGGAATCGCAATCGCAGACATTCCACGCGCTAAGCAAGTTGGCAAAAGAGGCGGGTGTATATCTTGTAGGAGGAAGCATACCGGAGAGGGACAACAAGGATGCGAAGAAGCTGTACAACACAAGTCTGACGTTTGCGCCCAGTGGAGAGCTGCTTGCAACTCACCGCAAGGTGCATCTGTTCGACATCGATATCCCAGGGAAGATCAAGTTCAAGGAGAGCGAAGTACTATCGCCAGGGAACAAGATCACCTTGGTTGACCTACCAGAGTACGGAAAGATCGCGATAGCAATCTGCTACGACATACGGTTCCCTGAACTTGCGATGATTGCAGCAAGAAAGGGCGCGTTTCTACTACTGTACCCTGGCGCATTCAATCTCACAACTGGTGCATTGCATTGGGAGTTGTTGGCGAGGGCACGGGCAACGGACAACCAGGTCTACGTTGGACTGTGTAGTCCAGCGAGAGATATGGAGGCCGAATACAATGCATGGGGACACAGCATGGTTGTCGATCCGAATGCGGCCGTACTAGAACAGCTTGATGAGAAGGAAGGTGTACTCATCCGCGAATTGGAGGCGGGAAAGATCGAGGAGATCAGGAAGGGAGTACCGTTGTATGGACAGAGGAGGTTTGATGTGTATCCTGACGTCAGCGAAGGTGGCCGGTTCAAAGAATAGCATGAGCAATGATATCAAATCCGAGTAGACACGGAAACGTGTGTTTCAGTCTGTGTCCCAATATGCCATTTGCGGATTTGTAAGGCTGGTGGTGCCAGATTAGAAAGTTTTGTGAGATTTGTTGGTAGGAAAACGACTTTAGGGCGGTGTTGGGCTGAACAGGGCCCAAAGACGCGCACTGGTTGGGGGAGGTAGCACTGAAGCTAGCCGTATCAACGGGGGGCTTAAGGGCACCTTGCCTCCAGCAAATGGGCGGCGCTCTACATGCGACACGCCACATGCAGTTGCACAAGACGCTGCAAAGGAGATATGCACCGCGCAGTAGAGGCGGAATTCATTGCAAAGGTATGCACTGTCTCTAATATCACTGATTTGCAGCAGCAAACACTGCAACTATATCCAAGGTTTAGTTTTGATAGATGCATCCTGTTACAATTGAGCTTCTTCGTACCAGCAGCGCGTGTAAGAAATAGGCGATAGATTTGAATTTGGGGGGAGTGAATACCTGGTGCCCCCGAAAACGGGCTGGTGACCGCCCAAAATCAGGGCACGTTTGCTGTTTCCCGCTGTCACTTAAGGTAGCAATCCCCCCGACCCCCCGAAATTTCAAGCGCTCCTCCCCGTCCAAGCTGCCGCGCCCTCACTCCCCAAACACCCGCCCGTCATTCCGTCTTCAACCACTTCGCATACAACGTCAACCATCATGGCGCCCAAGAAAAAGGAAACGCCAGCAACTGGCCAGCTTCTGATCTCTGTTGCAGAGTTCAGGAAGACCCGCGACTCGGTACGTACCACAACTTGCTTCGTCTTGTCTGCAATGGCGACGCGCCTGCCTTCAGTTACCGCGTCGCGATGGCACCACGCTCAACACGGCGCCACCCTCACCTCGCCTCGTGTTTTCTTTTGTGTAACCTTGATCGCCTAATCTACGCGACTCCAAATTGGCGACATTTGCCTATGAGCGGCTTCCTGCGCTTCTGCCAGAGACGCGTCGTCAACCCCAGCTAGTCGCAATGGCGCCAGCGCAACCAAGATCGCGCAATCGCTCCAGTGCGAGCAAGACTGTAGCGCACAAAGACGAAGCAATTGCTTACAATCACAATCAGGTCATTTTCAATCTCCACGAACTCCAGAATGGCCTGGTCAATGTCCAGCACGGCATTACCAGTCTCTTGGAGAGCTACAAACAGCACTGCCACTCGGTCCTCGGCTACGAAGAGGGTGCGACAACACCCTACAACAATGATATCGCTACACTCGGCGCTGCCGCTTCTGCCGCCTCCGTCCTCGAAGCTGGCCAAAAAGCCGTCGAAGAAGTAACCCAGGGCCTCGGCGACAAGGCGGCTGACGCGAGCAAGAGCAAGAAGCGCAAACGTGAGAAGAAGGAGAAGGACCCCAATGCGCCCAAGAAGCCGCTCACCGCTGCCTTCTTGTACCACCAACATGCGCGTCCCATCGTCAAGGCCGATCTTGAGGCCGCACTTCCTCCAGGTGGCCAGATCGAGAAGAACGCAGTCCAGATCGAGGTGAACAAGCGCTGGAACGAGCTTTCAGAGGAGGAGAAGGAGGTAAGCATTCCCCATATAGCTCGATACCGTCTTGTCACTAACATGATCGCAGCAATGGAAGGCGTCTTACCGCAATTCAATGGAGGAGTACAAGACCGCGTTAGCTGCATACGTCGCAAACAAGGGCATCAAAGACGCCGAGCTTATCGAAGAGGATGACGCTTCCGACGAGGCCGAGCCCGAAGTAGAGGCTGAAGTTGGCGCCGCCGATTCCGATGTATCCTCTGAAGACGAGGATGAAGCACCAGCTGCCAAAGCACCCTCTCCACCTGCAAAAACTCCACGCAAGCGCCAGAAGACAACCCCAGCTGTCAATGGCAACTCGATCCCCGTCTCCATCGCTCCCGCTGCTACCGCTTCAACTCCAGTCCCACTGCCAACCTCCCGCACAGCGCCGCAAACGACAGCCCCTGCCTCCAATGCCGTCGCAGAGACACCCGCGAAGAAGGATAAGAAGAAGAAAGAGAAAGCCGCACCACAGCCTATCGCCCCTGCTCCAGCCACCTCCCCCGACGAGCCCAGCCCCGAGGAGACTGCCGGCAAGAAGAAATCTAAGTCTGGCCGTAGCACACGCAACAACGAGGTCGAGGGCGACAAGGAGAACGCAGCGCAGGAGAAGGAAAAGGCTGAGAAGGCCGAGAAAGCCGAGAAAGCTGGCAAGGAGAAGAAGCGCGATCGCAACAAGAGGAAGAGCGAGGTTGCCTCAACCTAGAAGGTAAAGAAGGCACGCAAGAAAGAGAGGCGCGACGACAGGAAGAGAAGGTCTGCCTCAACCCAGACGGGTTTCTTCCCGTCGTGATTTATCCACAGCATGCGCTTCACTTGATGTTTTCTCTCATCACTTCAGCGAAGGATACGTGAAGCGAGTTCGTCACTGGCACGAGAATGGTGGCTAGACGCAATATTCTGTACTGTATGCTTGTCCCTGTCGCTAGGGGGGGTTTTTTTTTGAAAGGCGAATGGTGTGAATAAGCGTACTGTACGACACTGTCTTCGGACGAGCATCTTCCTAGTATAGATATCAAGGAGATTTGCGAATAGCATGGTTTCTTTACATGGATGCTTGCCCCTCTATGTGACTTGTTTATATGATGGAGGTTAAAAGTAAACACCATCTTCTGCTGTATCAGTCGCAGAGGCCGAAGATTATCAATCCACTTCATGGCACACTTCGTGTTTAGAAATACATGCAGATTAAGAATTCTTTAGTATCCAAGTGGGTTCGTCCCAAGAACCTTCTCCATGCCAGACCCAAGCTTCAGGTTTTACCGAACGTCAATGTGCAGATCCAATGACCAGTATATCCAGACCTAGTCTCTATGTAATCCCACTATGCAGTGCCCGTATCCTACCCAGCTCTAAAGGCTCTCTAAGCCTCTAGTGCATCAGCAAACACGTCATCTTCCTCACTGCTCTCCTCCATCTTATTCTCGAACCCCATCCTAGCCATCGCGTCCTTTTTTGCATTTTTCCCCTCTCCCTCAACCGGCTTGCCAGCCGCAGCAGCAAGCACACCCTCAGCGCCAGCAATGCCTTTCATCATCTCCGCACCGTAAGCAACACGCTTCTCCCTGACGTCCTTCAGGTACTCCAGTGTGAGTCTAGCACACTCTTCCTTGGCTTTCTTCTTGCCATATATGTTGCGGACTTCGCCGATGGGTCCTTCGTGGGGGCCTGCGCCGCGGAAGAAGCATGTCACAGTATGGAAGTTGGGATCTTCGGGATGAGAAGTGTATTGCCATTCTGGTGTCGGGAGAGCGAGTATGACTGCTAGACTGGCAACTTGTTGAGCATAGCTCTTAGTACCAGGGGAGGCTGTTGATGTAGATGCTAGAGAAGGAACAAGGTCTGGTTCTGATATTGATATCACGTCGGGAATACTCGGTTGGGCTTTTTTCTTCTTGATACCGCCCACAAGAGTCACCTCCTCAGGCCATGTGCCAATGGACTTGAAGTACTCTACGGCATGACGGGCGGCGTCTCGACGCGCAGCTTTCTTGGAAGAAAAGAGGTTGTTGATGGAACCGAACTCCATGTCCAAGCCTTCAATGGTGAGGATGCAGGCAAAGCGCTGACCGGATTGGTAGTCAGTATAGGTTGGCTGGGGTGAGTCGGTGGCGCGCTGAAATTCTGTCGGGTAAGTCAGTCAGACGGAACGCTCCAAGTAACCAGAGCCCTTGAAAAAAGCGTGCCTTACAGTAGTACAAGGATAGAAGAGAGATTAACCTACCGAGAATCTGACCAACATAGTTCTCACCAGGCTCCTTTTCCTCCTTGACCTGCTGCACAGGCTGACTACCAGCACTCTTCTTCTTACTCTTCTCCGCCTTCTGGATTCTCCCCTCTTTCTCTAACCCCTCAAGTACTGTTAATGCCTTCTGGCTCATGGCTTCTTTAGCCTCCTGTTTGCTGTTGAATTTCTTATCTGCGCTCAGGCCTTGTAGCTCATCGGCATTGTCTAGACCAGGAAAGCTAACAGAGACAGTCCATCCAGTCTCGCCGCTCCCTCCATACGTGAACACCGGTTGCGGAATGCCGAGCGCCTGATACTTTTCATGAAGAAGGATGGTATGCTTGGATGAACGCGCACCCACTGCCACGGGCTTTAGAGAAGCGACGTTCTCATTGTTCTTAGTCTTCTTCGATGGAGGACCAGCAGAAGCCGCATTCTTTGCTTCGCGGACGAGCACCTGAGCTTGGTGTGCATCTTTGTGCTGATTAATGAAGTCTTCGATCTTGAAAACGCCATCAAGCGGAGTACTATTACTCTTGATTTCATCTACGTGTGCCGACTCAAACGCGGGCGTTTGAGTTGGTGTATCGGTCTTCATCTTGCGCTTCTTAGCCTTGTCGTAGGAGCCTTGTTGATCGTGTACAGTATCAATGTTAAAGGGAGCGGAGACTGAACTTGTTGAGTTGCTGGCAGTCAGACTTGATGACAGCGGAGAAGACGAAGGAGGCACGATCAAGTGTCTCTTTAGATCCTCTCCTGGTGCGTACATGGCAAAGATGGACAGGGATGGGGCGAGCGATTGCTGTTGCAAAGCTTGGGGTGTGGAGCTTAACGGTGTTTGCCCCGCTCAATGCATGCATGCATGCAGGCGTGACAGCGCGACAGCGCGACAGCGCGTTTGTATATGTAACGCGCCGTGTCGCTTTAGCAGTAAGCTTTCGGGTGCGAATGACATAGACAAGTATGCGGTGTAGAGATCTCGTTAGGTAACGACGTTATTGTTGGTTGAAGCAAAGGACCAGGCGTGCGGGCTGACGTCTGGGTTTGGAGATGGGCTCCGCTTGCCTGGCGGGTGATGCCGCCGCCGTTGGTAGTCCCCACCTACCACAAAGTCCTTACAGGCCGCCATGCTTGTTGTATGCATAGTCCCCAGGCTCACCGACGATCATAGCTTCTACGTGCATATGCCGCCTATTTTAGGTTTCTATGCAGGTCGATCGGCTGTGCAGTGCAAGGAACGCCCTAACGACCGTTGAAAGCCTAGCTGGCAGCCCTACGCCACTTCCGTTGTTAGTATACAGTCATGAGTGACTCAAATTCTTCTGTAGGATGCATACGTCAGTAGTTCTAGCATGTTCCAAGTCCAGATAGTGTCAAAGAGCTTAGTAGACTAAAGGGCGGTTTGAGTCAGTGGACACGAGCGTATCGCGATCAATGTGTCGAGATGTGCAGTCCCAAATGAGCGTGTATCATTACATTATCGTTACCCTCTAGTCTCTTGAACAATATGTCTAATCATGATCTTCGTAATACAAAAATGGCCAGCATACAGTCATACCATCATGAGCAGCAACCCAGTCGGCCAGTCCCATCTAATAGCCTTTATCCCTTTGATTCTTCTCAATCAGATCTGGCACACCAAACTCGGAAATATGTGCTTGCTCTTTCTGGTGATGCATCCAACTGCTAGTCCTCTCCTCGAATGATCTCTGCAGCCCTTGCAAGTCCCATAGGCTATGACCGGCCTGAGCGTGCACACCATGAAGACCAGTTGCCACCGACTCCTCTCTTTGATTGATTCGTTGATAAACATCGTGGCCATGTAAGTTTTCATGGTCTTGTGTTGGCTTTGTAAACTCGCAGGGGTTAATGTAGGGACCATACTGCTCAGCTGCATGCTCGAGATGCGATATGAGGTGTAGGTGTTGCCAGTTGGGTTTGATTGGAAAGCAAGCTAGATCGGGAGGAGTCTGCAGGTCATTTGCGTTCACAGGGACTAACTGGCCATGTTCGCCTATAGCAAGTCCCATAGCCGCAAACTCATCGTGTTCCAGGCCAGCAAGTGAATGCAACCCTTTGAGTCCAGCGTCCTGGCTTAGAAAGCTTCCATAAGCCGATATGTTTATAGCAGGCTCAAAGACATCGTTGATAGTCATGTGACCATCGCTGAAGTTGAAGTCGCTGTCGTGCGCGCTCGACGATAACGTAGCTTGATTACGTGGCAGTGCGAAACTTTGCTGTGAGAAGCCTGTTGTAGTGGTAGCCGCAGAGCCATCTAGATGGTCTAAATCTGATTGCATGGATCCAAGTATATCGATAGAAAGTGGCGGTGGATGACGTTCATGATGAGACTCAATCTCATGTGAGTGATTCGATGTATGTGTTTGTACCAAGTCCGGTGGTAGCTGTGGAGTTTGGTAATATGACATGACGTTCGTAGGAGTGGATGTCGGCACATCTGTGACTTGCCCATGCTCACCCTCCACATCTCCCAGATCTTCATGGTAGTCTTCCGCCTCATCGCACCATCTCGCTTCTGCAGCTGACCGATTCTTAACGAAATTGAAAGGACGCCACTTCATGCTGTCAGCTTCCGCTGAGCTCCTCGTCCGCTGAAATCTCCAAAGGACGGTGCAGAGACATTGAGCCTCGTTGGTGCCAGGTATGATACCGTATATATCCTGTACTGCTGTGAGGCGTGGGTTTTGGACATTTCTGTCATCTCTGTAGCTCATGTTACCACATCGTTTCATCCATGTCAACCAAAAGGCAGCGTCGAACTTGACACGCAAAACGCCTTTGGATCCATAAGAATCTGGCCGGTACTCACATGACGTGCGATGTTCTTTTCCATCATGAGTCATGCTGTCAAGTTCCGAATCGACAAAACCTTGTCCGTCGTCGTAGAATCGCATCATGCATTCCATATATTCATATCTGGAGAGATCAAGATGCGAGTAGAGATCGAATGCGATGGTCAGGTCAGCCTCTAGCCGTACTTCTGCCATCAGCTTGATGGGTGCGGTGCAGACCAAGACGTTGCGACCGTTCCTCATCCAGTCATCCGTTTCGGATTGCAAGAAGCCAAGTTCAGGGTATTGGTGATGCCAGGAGGCAAGATCTGCGATATCCCATTCATCGAGCTTGCTGTTCGAGTGCGCTTCAATCGAACAGTGCACAGGCTGGTCATCACCGTCAACGACCAGGCTAAGGTCTGTGAGTGTGAAGAGCGATGATAGCGAGCGAATTTCAGGGCCGAAACCCAAGGCGAGGTCCTGGTGTGGGTCGACGAGATGCGGCCACACGTGCGGTGAGGCCATGTTGTACTCATATTTGGCAACGGAATCAGTGCGCTGCGCATGTTGGCGGCCACGCATATGTGACGAATGACATGTACGAATGGGTGCGCTCGCGCATCGGCGCTTCGTTACGTCCTCTGGTGTGGCCATATAGAGAAGGACTATGGTGCTGGTTAGTCTCGTTCCGGTAGACCCTGGCGCAACCCTCCTGATGACACTAAGAATAGCAACGGCAAAGCCACCGCCACTTCTTTCTAGAAGGACTTTGGAAGATAGTAACTTTCCGAAGGCCTGATGTTTGGTCGATGTATGCAGGGCATCCAATGGAACATTGGGAGCCACATGTGAGAAGACTCATGTCGATTGGTGTAATGTACGAAATGGGGACTCACCAGCAGGAACAGCTCTGAGCTTTTGCTTGAGCACCTGGAGGTGACTGGAAATCTGTTTACGGTCGCGTCTGATACCTGTATCCCTGTGGATGGAATCTTGGATCAGCTCGTTTCGCCCTCGCTGTGTGCCCTCGAGCATGTATTTCTTTCGACCCATTGGTGGCCATCTTACGAGTGCTGTAGTATGCTAGTCAGCCCTCTGATACGAGTGTCGAAACAAGGCTCGAATAGAACAATTAGAGGACAACGATCGTTATAAGCAATACAGCACCCCCACGTTAGAACGAGATACAGTAAAAGTGTTATCTTACCTGTCCAGAAGGCATGCTCTATGAAATCGGGCCAGACAGTCTTGTCCTTCTCTTGCTGAAGACCCTCCGCTTTTCTCCTTTCCTGCTCCTTCCTCTCCGTTGCATCTCTTGCAATAACTTCAGCCGGTGTAAGAGCGGGCTGCTTCTCTCGATAGGCCTGGTATTTTTCCGATCGTTGAAGTAATTTGTACAGTCGACCAAGTTCACATCTGATCTGCTTCTCCGACCTTCCGACTACAAAGCCCGCAAGCCCAATGTGTTGTGCGTGTACATTACCAGTGTAGTAGGTTCCTGTAGTGACGCACTGCTGCGCGTAAGCGTTCTCGGACGGACTCAGACTGCCTCGTTGCCGTTGTGGTGGAGCCGTGACGTTGTGACTTTTGTAAGATCGCTCAGCGCGATGCTTTCGAAGGACGCCTTGATGCTGGGACGGGCCCTCGACCGGAGTGCATTCCAAGAGGGGAAGATGCGCCGACGACCCGCATAAGGGTTGAGGTTTGACTTGCATGGTGGGCTATGGCATCTAACAAAAACGTACACGAAAAGAATGGTAAGAGTAAGAATAGAGGCTGACGCAGACCAAAACGAATGTTAAGCAATTGGAGCAATAAGTGCGGTGAACGATGATGAGAATGCAACTGAGTATGTGGCGAAGCATGCAGATGGTTACATTGACATAAAGTATGGTCCAGATGACCAGCCCTAGGCAGGAGGACTACATGATAGGCAAGTAGGCCATAGCACCCACCGTAGGGTGCGATACGATATCCGCTAGCCTGAAACTGATAGAGGGGTCAGTCATCGAGGTGGCATGGCCAGTACCATGGGATTAAAATTAACGTGCTTTGTGCCTTCATCATGGCCGCAAAAGACGTGGTGTTTCGACTGTTGTCCGTATCGTCATATCTGTTGTGACTTCTTCGTCTACTGAAATGGTAAATGTAGCGTCGTTAGCAGAGGGATCAAAGGCATGGAGCCGACTGCCATCTACTCAACAGTCATCTGATTGGTTGTGTCCAAGTAGAACCCTCACGGATTGCTCAGAAGAAGAATGGATGTCAGTGGCCGCAAACAACAAAGTACGTCAAGTCTGCATGATCGACAAACGTCTCGTTCGTGGCTGTCTTACTCCCTTTGGAGTAGTCTGAAACGCCGTGTGGTGACCACGTCCATTCATTCACTCCGCTGGCGGTATACCCTGCCGAGGCTCAGAATGCGGTGTTCTAGATATAGCGTCGTGCAGATGGTCAAAGCCCTCTACTACTTTCAGCGGACCGTGGCGAAGGGCGGCCTGGCTCGTGTAGTCGGGGAGCAAGGGATGGCGTCAAGGCCTGACTGTGTCGCGCGCGCGACTCCTACCAGAATACATTCGCGCTCAGTCGTCAAGATCATCAGTGCCTGCAACGTTAAATTTCTTGCGACCACCTTCTGTAAGGCGTTGCAAGGCGACCTTGTTGGCCTGTGCTCCCACCTTCTGTTGCATCTTCTCCAGTTCCTTCTCGGGATCATCGGATTCGGTCTCAGCAAATGCAAGGACCAACCGGCGACCGAGCAAGTGAGTGTTCTTCAATGCGTTCATAGCGTTGACGGCGTCGCGTTTTGTGGTAAACTCTGCGAAACCAAAACCACGCGAAGACGCATCGAATTTCTTGGGCACTCTGACAGACCGAAGCTGGCCGTAAGGGGTAAACAGAGCGCGAACGTCCTTTTTCTGTAGCCAATATTAGCAATCGCTTTGTCACTATAATAAAGGGATCTTACGCTGGCTTCGAAGGGCAAGTTCTTGATGATAATCTTCGTGCTTGCCGCCTTCTTTGCGGCATCCTCGTGGCGACGTTCTTCAGCAGCATCTGCGCCCTTGTGAGAAGCTTTTATCTGCAGTTTATGTCCTTCAAGATCATGCCCATCCATAGCTCTTAACGCTGCAGTGGCAGTTTCGGGGCTATTGAACTCGACAAAGCCGAAGCCCATGGACAGCACGCCTCGTTTGGGATCGATCTTCGTCTTGACCTTGGCGCTACGGAAGCCGGATAGAGGTTTGAATGCCTCCGTGAGACGCTCGGTCGTCGTGGAGAAGTTCAAGTTTCGCACATACAAGGTAGCAGTGTTCGTTGCCTCGGGCTCTGGAGCATCAACAAGCAGATCAGTTGCAGAAAGCTTCGCGCCAGGCTGTGTAGACTGTACAGGTTGTGCAGTAGGTGTTGTTTGCACAAAGTTAGTTGCCGCACCTTCCTTGAACAGATCCTTGGGAGCCTTTTCGAGATAGAGAATCGAGTCTTTCATCTTCCGATAAGACAACGACATGAATGCAGTCTTCGCTTGCGCAACATTGGAAAACTCAACAATTGCTGTCATACCGGTGGGTGGCATCAGAAACTTTGTTACGGTGCCATGTTCCTCGAACATCTTGCGAAGCTCATCGGCCGTTACACCATGAGGTATGTTCTTGACAAGGATAGCAAGATCACCCTTGGCGCTGCGCTGGAAGGCCTCCAAGTCAACGCCATGTTGCGCAAAGTATGATTTTGTCTCTTGAATGATGTGAGTCTCAGCATGCGCCTGCTTAACTGCGGCATCTGCTGACGTGGGGTCGAGCAACTCAGCTTTGCTGATACCCATACGACTTGCGATGGTAGACATAACCGCATCAGCGTTCAGGTATAGTGAGTTCCAGTTGAAAGTCGCCTTGACAGCATTTTGCTTTCTTCTGATCTCCTTCTGCTTCTTGAGAGGCAACTTAGAGATCTCATAGTCGTCGAGCTTAGTGTCTTTCTTTGCCTTTGCTGAGATGATGTGGAGAAGACGTCCCTGGAAAATGGTATTATCGTTGTCGAGGTATGCTTCAACTGCTTCGTTGGGGTTTTGGAATTGTACAAAGGCAAAACCTTTGCCCTTTCCGTCGGCCTTCTTCAGCGGCACATGCACCTGCAACAGTCAGTAATTGTTCGCATCAAAATGTACGTAAGTGCACTCGTGGTGTTTGCCGCTATCAGATAAGAAAGACATCTACTAAAATACTTTCCAAGGTGACCTCAAGTGCCGAAGCATCAGTTGTCCCTATCTTGATGTTCATCATTGCATGGGCGGGTAGTAAAAGAGATGGATCGTTACTTACTTCCTCGAGAGCTCCATGTTTGGAGAACTGCTCCTTGATTTCGTCTTCTGTTACCTCGTAATGCAGGTTTCTGAGATACAGTCGACCGGTTTCACGAATCTTGTCTTCTTCGTCGGGCGCAGCAGCATTGTCGGGCTGCTCTTCCGATTGAGGTTGTAGCTCCGGCTGCGCCTCCACAACGCCCGGGGAGGGCGCAGCGGTTACATGAGTCTGCGGGGCTGTTTCCTGTGGCACAGTTGCGACAGTCGCATTCGATGGTGCTTCATCGTCCTCGACTAGCTCAAGAACCCTGTTTGTTCTTGATCGCAACCAGTCCGCGTCAGACACAGGTCCTTGTTCGGCAGCTGGCGCTACTTGAACGTCTTCCATCGCGTCGCCTCCATTTGACACTTCTGCTTGGAGCTCTGTTGCGCTCGCCTCGGTGGCTGTGGGCTGTGGGTCTGCAGCAACGGCCGCAGCCTCTTCTGCAATCTTTGGCTTTTTCGAAATGACTTGATACTCGTCATCGCTCTCGTCTTCTGGCACAGCAACCTCTGGTACAGCCTCATCGGCGGGAGCAACAGATGTGTCATTAAGCTGTGTATCACCATTGGCCCAGATGCTAGTCTTGGATGGTGGCTGATAGACCTCGAGGAACTCCTTCAGCTTCGGGTCCTGTTCGGCTTCTTCTCGCTTTCGCTTGAGATCGTTTTCTTGCCGTTGCGGTCGGTACTCGTCGCTTGTCGGAGCGCTCTTCTCAAGTTTTTGCTGCCGCCGGGACTTTGGTAGTTCCTTGTCGGCGATCTGCGCATGTTAGCCCCGCTTGTCGCCATCGTGATCGCAAAGTACATACAGGCCGTGCAATTTCGGCATAGATCTTGGTGAGCTTGATGAAGGTCTTGTTGAAATACTTGACCGCCTTTGCAGCATCTTCGGGCGTCTTGTAGCCAACATAGCCTATCCTTCGGTGCGGAAAGTACTTTACGTCAGTGACAGGTAGCTTCAAGCTTCCGAAGTGCCTCCTCACGTCGTCTTCGCTGAACTTGGGAGGTAAGCCACGAACGAAGATACGTGACGACTCCATGCTGGGTGAGTTGTGGTGTAGTGCATGAAGTGACGGATGTCAAGGTCGCGTTTAGAGGAAAAAAAGTTGTACGCACGGACTCATATCCGGTTTAGCGCGCATTAGTCTCGTCGGCCGGGGCCCGAGCGCTGACCGCCGCGCGAGCGCCTGCTCAAACATCATGACAAAGGCATAGCCTCACTCGACCACACGCCTTTATAAGACCTCACCTACTTCTTAGAGAACAACAGTTGAATCACTCAAACGCGCCCTCACTTCCGAACCGACACCATGGCTAGCGACAAGTCAGATGCCCACAAGCAGGATGGTAAGACCCTTTGTTCATGCCGGTACTTCTGCCAAAACACAAGCTAATGCTATATGCAGCTCAAATCAAGTCCGCCGACATGGTACGGGACAATCAGATTGCTTCTTCTGATACCATCCTAACATGTCTCACAGAGTGAGGAAATGCAACAAGAGGCTATTGAAGTCGGTAAGTCATCCCATTCTCAAGTGCGGCTGACAGGAACGCTGACATCTCGTAGCACAGTCGGCTATGGAGCAGTTCACTATCGAGAAGGTGGGTCTCCGATATCCACTCGGTTCGAGACCTTGCTGAGACCCGGTTAACCATGGATGTGTAGGACATTGCCCAGTATATCAAGAAGGAGGTAAAGACAGCTCTGTGTAACATCCGAAGCGCGCGCTAACACTTCCGCAGTTCGACAGCCGAAAGGGTGCCACATGGCACTGCATCGTAGGCCGCAACTTTGGAAGCTTTGTCACACATGGTAAGTAACTCTGCTTCACCAGAAACCTTTGAGTAGCGGTATCTAATCGATGCTCAGAGACGAAACACTTCATCTACTTTTACCTCGGTCACTGTGCCATCCTACTTTTCAAGACTCAGTAGGCGAACCCGACTGGATCAAAGCGCCCTCATCCTCTGAGAATCTCGTCCCTCTTCACCATCGAAGCCCTTCGTTCCGGGCCCAATTTCAGTCTGGTCTCAAACTGGAGGATGTTACTTTGTTCTCACAGTGTAGACAGCATCCTCTCAATGGGGTTCACGGATTCTGCGATTCAGCGGCGTTGAACGGCAAAGGCATGATCTTGAGCTTGTAACATCTTACTCCTAACGACTGTCACGAGTCTCTTTTCCACTAAAGTGGCTTTGGAGGCTACCGCTTGATACCATAATGAAGCGTCCATGCTTACTTTTGTCCCATCTCCCATGGTGTCCACGGTGCCTTTATAATTGTGACCAGGTGACCGTCGTCTGCTGCATCCAAACTGATTCTACGAGAACATACAAACTCGTACTCTCCCTTCATTCAACGCACCGCGGAAACTGCGGAAACTGACAAGCTCGTGATACGTATGTGAGTATGTAATAGTGCTGCGGGCTTAGCCGCTAGCCCCATGGAGCCCCATGCCCTGGAGCCAAGTGTGGCTGAGACGCAACATGGATGACGCAGCTTCCTCGGCGCCAATACTCTCTCTACCAGAAACATCGAAGCAGCGTCCCATCCCAACGCCTCTCAGACGACCCTTTTTACTTTCAACTTCGTTCCAAACAGAATCTCCATCATCAAAAACTTCAGTACTACGCGCCGTTACGTGCGCCATCATCGTAAACGAACAGCAGTCAACAATCGAACGCGTATCCCCCCGTACCGCTTGTCGCACGCGCATCACTCCACCAGCTCGACATCATCGAGACCCGACCCATATCAAAGAGCCACACATCATTGATACCACTGCGCTGTCCGCGCATATAGTCTGCGATCATGTTCTTTTTCTTCACTTGCGGAACACACAGTACGTCTCTCACGGGTCTACATTCAGTCCTCCGCATCCCATCCAATCCCATACCACTCACTCTCCACCTAATCTCTCTCCGCAATACTAACAATCTCACTAGCATTCACATCTCCCCTCAAAGGCGCCGAGCACATAACACTACGTTGTCAAAACTGCAACAACCCCACGGGCAGGGTGATGAAGCGCTGGGAATGGTTTACCTTTTGCTTCATCCCCGTCATACCGTTTAGTCTGAAGCCGTACAAGGAAGTTGGGTGTCATATCTGCAAATTCTGGCAGGACATCGCGTATCGACTGGAGCCTGAACTGCAGCAGTTTGGAGGAGGGACCAAAGCGCAGGGTGGTGGTGCGGTCATGATGAACAATTACGGTGGACCAGGTGGTGGACCTGGTGGTGCTCCGGGATATGGACCCCCGCCGCAAGGAGTGCCGCAGTATAAGTAGGGGCAAGAATATGAGGAAGCATGTGTGGAGTTCGAGAGCGATCAGCGGGTGAAGATCGTACGTATTTTAGCGTTTGAGGTCGAAGGTTGGAGATGGCTTGAGGGGTTGCGGCCGTATCAGCAGAGCACAAGGAACGAACGACGCTCTGATCTGGTCTTTCCTGGAGTCTTTTGTATTACGTCTGGCGTTTGGATATCCTCGTTTAACAGATACCACTCTATTTCCTTTACGTCGCCTTCAATCAAATCGTTTGGGACCCTTTCAAGCATTTTTGAAATATCTTGCCGTAACTTATGCCGTATGCCCAACTTCTCAGTTTCGCGTTATCTATGGAAGGGTCGAAGCAGACAAACCCGCCTGTGGAGCAGCCAACAAGAGAATTTTGATCATCATCAATCCTATGTTGCTATTCGAAACACCTTGCTTTGGCATGTAGCAGGGTTTTTGACTCCTGTACACGTTTGGTGTATCTTCTTTTGAGAGCAAGGCTGAGCCAAGCGTCTTTGGCTGCGTCCGCCGGCCAACTAGACGATGTGTAGAGTTTCCTCGTTACCCAACGGAAGATCAAACACCTCGTATCCTTTCTGCGTCTCGAATTCCACCAAGCCAATCCGTTCGTAAGTGCATGCTGTCATATTCGAGGGTCGCAGTATCAAAGCTGTATAGAGGTATTTCTTCTTCAACCCCATCTGATATACACTCATGAGAAGCGTTTTCACACGCTGGATGGGAATATCAAGTACAGAACCTGGCATCTCATTGCCAGAGTCTCCTAATTCACAATCGAGATACACCTTACGGGGGCACCTCCTCCAAGCGCGATGGTCGGGGTATTCGATGTTTGCGCATAGCTGCGTGTTGTACCGATAGGTGCCTTCCACGGCTTCGAGTAAACATCGACCTCGCAAAGTAATCTCTGCAGACCGAAGCTCGCCAAATTCATCTACTCCTGCAAATGATATATCTTTGGCGACATAGGTTGATAAAGGTGTGCAGATTGAAATCCAATTGGGCCACGTAACTCGACCCACGACAGATGCCCATGACCATGAAGGGGCACGCCATTCCTCTGGTCTGCATGTTCTGTCTTTGTAATCGGAGTACCATAGTAGGTCATACATTATACTGTTCTCCCATAGTCCAGCCACGTATGCTGACCTCTTGAGCTGATGTATTTGTTTGCTGATTCCCTGTAAAGCTGGAAAGCAGTCCCCCTTGTATGTCAAGGAAGAACTGCTATACTCGCTGACAATATGATGCCACAGAACCGTACATTGCATCTCATCCGAGGAATGTATTGTTGTAAGGTATTTTGGGCTGCGCAGATTTTTGAAGGGTAATGTCATGGCGTCCCACCAGAATGAGCACTCGCATTTGTTCACAGTCCTGCAAGCCCAGAACATTTCCTCGGCTGTGAAGTGCAAGATTCTTCGTGAGAGCAGGCACTCTTGCAGTGTCCATCCACGGCGTAGCAAGGGATATTCGCCATATCTCCATGCATAATGATTTATGCTAGATCGAACGCACACATCCAACATCGAGCCGTTCATATCGGGATACGAGTAGATGCTGATTGGGCGGTTCGTAGTCTGGCGGAAACACCCCTCCGACGGGCGACTTGATGCGGTAGCAGCAATGGTGAAATCGGCACCAGAATATATCCGCGCCATCTTACTACCCTCGCTTCGCCAGTCCTCTTTGCTATCTTGTACGATACAAAGGCTGTCGATCCAGACGTACTTGTATCCCAGTCGGAAAGCGAAAGAGATTGCATCATGGAAGGTTTGGGGAAGTTTTTGCCATGGAATGCTTTGCTTATGTGCGGATAGAGTTGCCCTCACAGTTGTGGTGATTTTATCCGGCCCCCAGCAATGACTTAGACAGACGTATGGTTCAAATTCGCCATTAGTCTCGTACAACTTGATAGTCTTCGGCCCCTGGATCGAGATAACGCGAGTTGGCAGGCTCGAATTGGCACTTCTGCACAACTCGTGGTTGTCTTCGCAATCTTGCAGCCACGACGACGCTCGTTCAACAGCTTGGTCTGAACCAGAATTCGCAATTACTTCATGGGGCAGATGTGGTATTCGCCATGGGTTTTCGAGATCTGAATACGTTAGTGTGCAGTGCTCATTGCAGTTTTCAGATACTTACTTTCCGGCGCGAACACCTCCCACGACGCAGTTGGGTAGCATTCCAAAACCAGTCTTGATCTCTCCACTCTGCATGATACCCATTTATCCAGAGAAAGCTCAAACGGCTGGTTCGAGTTCTTGGAAATCAAGGCACACCTGTTTACGATACCACATAGGGTCAAACAACCTGCACACCCCTTTCCAGCAGAGGAGAGTAAACTACCAACCAAGACGCGTGCACCTGATGTATCTGGCCAGGTATTGTTACAGCATACTCTGCATCGCTCCGCTTTCGCATATGCGGATCTGATCCGTCTGAAACGATCTCCATGGAGCAATCCTGATGCGAACGTACGCAGGTCCGGTTTAGAAAGGGCTTTGGTAATGCCATCGGGAGCCCACCACGATGGTGGTTTCCATGCGAGTATATCTGTCATGACAAGCCTGGTGACAGGCTGCAAAGTCCCTCGAAGATTGGATTTACAGCGGAGTTAGGTGCATCAACGATCAAGGTAAACAAAAAGATCCTCAGAAAGCAATCAACACGAACGAGTCTGATGCGTACGAGGATTCTGCTCGAAGCTCATCGTGTGTTCGCAGAGAGAGCGCGCGGCAGCTACTCATTTTCGACATCGTGAAGAAATCGGGACAGGTATTTCGTACAGCTGCAGGATTGCTGGGTATACGATTGGCTCGCTATTTCTCATCACACCACATGTCGGCGCTTGAGAGAGACCAATTTGCCTATAGCCAAGTAGATCTCTTGCGTACGACCATTCAGAAGGAAAGATGTGGGACTGGAGATGTACTTGTCTATGTTGGCCGTTTTCACGAAGAGCAGGGCCACCGCCTCCCAGGAATATATGAGCCATTTTTGCGACGGTGCCTGTCTTCTTTGCGACACAGCGCAACAACAAGAGCTATGTTCCTATTGTTCCTTTCCTGGCGGGGGCTCTCCTAGATAGGTACTCTTTGTACGAAAATATCCTTTCTCTTCCGAGGGTCTGTTGTTCTTGCATTGCATTGCGTTGCGCAGAGAAGAGAAACGTCGCTTTCACTGTGTAATGTTCATTTTCCCTTAGAGGTGGTGGGCCCGGATCGGATTGTCGCGAACTTGGCAGCAGCTTCGTCGATCGGATAACCATGAGAGGCGAAACGGTCTCTCAATCTGCTAGCAGCGAAATTCGACGAAACCGAACGAACGTGCACCAACTCGATTACTAAATCTGGATATGAAGGAAGTTTGAAGGTACGGCGCACCATCGGATAGTTTGGTGTTTCATAGGCCCGTGCATCTTCTTTGTTTCCGCGAGGGGTCGCGGCAGCAACTGCCCTGCAGCACTTTCTCGATACGACTCCACTATGGTGTAGAAATATTTCGGCCAAGTCGAAACACAGGGACTTCCGCCTCCAAAAATGTCCTCGGCCCCGTTCGTGACCGCTGGCACCGCACCGGCAGTCTCGAATATGCGGATGGCGGAACCCCGTTGAGCGGGGACCCGAAGCCAAACGTCGCAGAAGTCGACGCAAATAGAAGTGCTAGAGTATGCAACACGATAGATATAAAGACGAAGGACTATGTTGTAGAGATACAGTTGAAATATCACAGTAATACAGCAATTTAAACATCTCCCACAATCTTCAGAAATAAAAGCCATCATGTTTGAGAAGAACGAATTGAAGCCTACGTTCGAGGGTTAGTCTTCTGATGCTACCTCTTACGAACGTGACTAACAAGTCTAGATGTTATGGGCTGCCAGTCGGCATGCTACGAGTGGGCAGACAGCTACGATAGCAAGGTCGGTCTACATGCAGCACTACTGAATGATGATTACTCACGCATAGCAGGACTGGGACCGTCTCCGCAAATGCATCGCACCAACACTGAGGATTGACTACCGCTCGTTCCTGGATAAGATCTGGGAGGCAATGCCTGCAGATGAGTTTGTCGCCATGGCGTCGGATCCTGCCGTCCTAGGCAACCCCCTCCTCAAGACACAGCACTTCATCGGCGGTACACGGTGGGAGAAGACGTCAGAGGACGAGATTATCGGGTACCACCAGCTCCGTGTGCCTCACCAGAGGTACACGGATGAGACACGCACAAAGGTCGCGGTTAAGGGCCACGCCCACAGTTTCAACATGCACTGGTATAAGAAGATTGATGGAGAGTGGAAGTTTGCTGGGTTGAACCCGGATATCAGGTGGTTCGAGTACGACTTCGACAAGGTCTTCGCCGAGGGTCGCGAACAGCTGGGCGAGGCCAAAGCTGCTGCTGGCATCCCAGAGAAGCTCCCTGGTCAGGCGTTGTAGGAAACCTAGGAGAAGGTTGACATGATAGAAACCTGCTTACTAAGAGATACCAATACGAACAATGATAGGCTTGACCATGTACTGAATTGATGATCAGTAGCCGTTGCCCATGTTTGATGAGTGCCTTGACAGCTCCACAAGAGCACAACGGTCGTGATATGTCTGTGTCAAGCTCATTGGGTGAGTGCCGCAGCGACCAGCCGTTTAGCTGCAGGCGGCGGGGCCACTGAGAGAGAATGGAGAAGGCCATGGCGGTACAAGTGTGTGATTCGGCCGGCGCAAAACTGCGCAGCCTGTGTATGCAGAGCCCAGAGATGCGATGCGGGCATGGGTGGAAAGATGGTGATTGGAAAGGCAATGGAGCCTCTGCCTGAGGAGCACCGCCCCGCACATTGCAACAGCCCAGTGACGACTTTTGGCTGCAAGTCATCTACGGTGCCAGGGGTGGGTCGCCTATTAATAACGCAAAGTAGATCGCAGGCAGCCGGCACCGTTCTTCATCTGGTCGATGCCAGCGTGGCAGCCGTGTTGAGCCTCTGTAGCGAGATGCGATGGGCCACTCGCAATGGAGCCGCTTCATCCTTGGGTCGCTTCAGCGCAATTATCCTTGTATCGATCGAAAGCTTAAACCAGCACTGGTCTACGCCATCCGCGTCCCCAGGTTCGCGCTGCCATCGCTACCAAATCCAAGCGAAGTAAATCCTAGCGGATTCTCGGCGCCGTACATCATCTGCAGTTCTTCGCTCTTCCACCGACCCCGCCCACCGACCGACCTTCCTCCCACACAACCGAGCACTCTCGTCTTCGAGCGTCTTTCCTCTCTGATTCCTTTGCGTTGTGGTGTTTGGATCTCATCTGCTTCTCACGTCCGCCGGTGCCCTTGAGCTTTTTCGGTATGTTTATCTCTCTTAGCAATTTTCATCTCGTCTTGGCGGGTCGCCCACTGCACAATTTCGTGCATCCGGCCATGGTCGCATCACAGGCGGATTGCACAATCAATTCGGACACCACCCGTCTGCTACGCCTGTGTGCCCATCGCCTACTGACGTCGTTGCTCTGCACGGACTTGGTCGCCCGGCCTGCAGCACTCTCCCATCAGCGAGAGCCAGAGTCGCGCATTCCGACGCGCTCTTGCTGCCGTGGGTGTTGCCAGCACCTGTCGTGACCTGGGCCTCGTGCGCCCGCCGCATGTGATGCCTAGCAGCAAGACTCTGCGACTGACCGCCCGCCTAGATTTCATTCGAGCTTCCTCACGGTCACTCCTTCACGCCCCCCCTCACCCGCCCACTCCTTCGTGCGATCCGGAGTTACTGTCGCCGCTTTTCCGACTGTCTCCTTGGCTTATACGCCCAACTGCCTACGCGCCTCCGCAGGCTACGCTTCTCTACAGTGATAGAAGGAGCCGGATCTAATCGGTAAGTGCAGTCTGCCACCTTGCAATACCCTTACCCTGCTCCCGCTGCGTGACCTTCTGCGCGTTCATTCACCGACACTAATGGTTGCTTTTTCTGCGCAGACCATTTAAAAGACTCTACAGTTCTCTATCATAATTAGAGCCCGTAACCTTACTCCCCACCTCCGTTAGCTCAACCGACTACCCCGCTTGATCTATCGACCATGTCATTCAACAACAGCTACGGCGACCAATTCCAGGGCCAGCCCCAGGGCGATATGAACAACCAGACCCCGCAGCCCGGCGACATGGGTCAGCCCATGGACGCCTCCGGCAACGGCTTCCCTCCCCAGGGCAACATGGGCCCGCCAGGCAGCGCTGGTGGCGACGGCCAAGGCCAAGGTGCTGGCAAGACGACTCTCTGGTGAGTCCGCATACGCGCCTGTGTGGCGCATGGTGTATACCAGACCGCAATGCGCGCGCTCCGATAGCTTTCTTCTAGGTGGGGGAACACCAATGCTAATATGGCGCAGGATGGGTGAACTCGAGCCCTGGATCGACGAGAACTTTGTGCGCAGCATCTGGTACAACATGGGCGAGACCGTCAACGTCAAGATGATCCGTGACAAGTTCTCCGGGTAAGCACGGAGATCACCGAGGAAAAAGTCTCCAGGCTAACTACCGCATAGCAGCAATGCTGGATATTGCTTCGTCGACTTCGCGAGCCCTGATGCCGCGTCCAAGGCTCTTTCCCTCAACGGCCAACTCATCCCCAACTCCAACCGCCCTTTCAAGCTGAACTGGGCCTCTGGTGGTGGTCTTGCTGACAGGAGGCAAGTCTCACCCGGCTTCCCACATACGACAGTGATCACTAACGATTCGAGCAGCCGCGATGAGCGTGGTCCCGAGTTCAGCATATTCGTCGGAGACTTGGGCCCCGAGGTCACCGAGTTCGTCCTCGTCCAGCTCTTCCAGAACAAGTACCAGTCCACCAAGTCTGCTAAGATCATGTCCGACCCCATCAGTGGTATGTCGCGCGGCTACGGTTTCGTCCGGTTCGCTAGCGAGGAGGACCAGCAAAAGGCCCTCACCGAGATGCAGGGCGTTTACTGCGGCAACCGTCCCATGCGCATCTCTACCGCCACACCCAAGAACAAGAGCGGCGGTCCCGGAGGTCCTGGCGGCATGGGCATGCCACAAGGCGGCGGCGGCCCCGGAATGGGCATGTACTCCATGGGTGCTCCCCCAATGGGCGGCTACTACGGTGCCCCCCAGCCGATGAACCAGTTCACCGACCCCAACAACACCACTGTCTTCGTCGGCGGCCTTTCCGGCTACGTTACCGAAGACGAGCTCCGCTCCTTCTTCCAGGGCTTCGGCGAGATTACTTACGTCAAGATTCCTCCAGGCAAGGGATGTGGCTTTGTCCAGTTCGTTCAGCGCCATGCTGCTGAGATGGCCATCAACCAGATGCAGGGCTACCCGATTGGCAACTCTCGCGTTCGTCTCAGCTGGGGTCGCTCACAGAACAACTCCGGCCCAGCTGGCACCCCTTACCGCCCTGCGCCACCTCCACCAGTTCCCTTTGGCCCAGGCATGGGTATGCCTCCGCAACACCCCTACGGTGGTGGCGGCGGTTACGGTCCGATGATGAAGGTAAGTCAATCGTCCATCCTGCGACATGTTTGTTTGATGCTAACTTGGCTACAGTAAGCGCATTCTTTCCCTCTGTATTGCTTGCACGGCGCTTCATTCGTGGTTCATCCCGTTGGCTTACTGCAATGACCCCTTTCATGACTCGGCATGATGAATTTCGAGCGATTTGGTCTTTAGTTCTATAACGGGCGGTTCTCCAAAAGTTCTCGACTTTTTCTCACGACACCGATCTTGCGGAGGGCCATATAAGGGAGTCTTTGTATAACAGGCCATCTATTCTCCCCTTCGGGCTTTCCTTTCAAAGCGTGCCACTCATATTCCTGGGAGCATATGGGATGTAGCTAGTCATGCATGGGTCGGATGCTGCTTTCTGTCGATTGCCTTTCCTTCACGATTGTGCGCTGCTCCAAGCGGGATTGGCTATCATTCCAATCACACGATTCTTCTATTTTCTGCGTGTTTTGTTGCGTGCTTGCTGGCTTGGATGATTTGTCTAACGTTTTGTTCAAAGTGCATTATAGTACTCCATTTCAGCTATTCTTTGTACTTCGCTAACATCGCTCTGTAGTAGCTTCCCGGCGCAGGCTGGCCAGCCCTCGCCTTACCCACCTTCGATGAACACCAACCTAGGTGGCTCGCGACCCAGCAGTCAGAGCGCAGGCCCTCCGACCAACCCCGCCAACGGCCAGACTGGTAACCCAAGCGGTCAAAACGGCACTCCCACCTTCGGAAACTTTGGCCGCTTTGTCTCACCCCCTCCTAACGGCGCCAACGGTTCTGGCTTCGGATCGTCCGACTTCGGCGGTGCCTTCTCGCAGCAATTTCCTCCGCAGTAGTTTAACTACGCCCTCGCATCGGTTATACGCATATCAAATACTGTTTGCCGCTTTAGCATGGAGTTTGGGAATTACTTCATTCAACGATGTGGCTATATTCTTACTGGGCATGAAGGCATAATGCTTTAGCGAGGCGTCTGGCGAACAAGATTATGGTGTACCCATGCACAAGAGAAGGCGTCAAGAAAATGTTTCCTTTGTGTCATAGCAAGAAGGTTTGCACCTTTGCTGTAAAGATGCGCTTCTTTCGGATTTGCACTGCATTGCTTGTCTGGTTATAGGATCATGACAGATGCCTGGAACAGGAAATATTCTAGATTGAAGGTTGAAGACTTTCTAGTAGAAGGCTCTACAAAGGGCTTCGAAAGATATGTCACGAACAGGCGGTCGGCGAGTTTCAAGTAGAAGGGTTTTCTAACGGTTCCTATATACTTATTCAATGATATAGGTTGGCTATAATCCAACTATAAATTTCTTACTTTATACGCTCCCCTTCGTATGTGCTTGAATTCGATTGCCTTCATGAGAGTCAAGGGCTGAGCGACGGAGAGCACGTCCACAGTTCAGTATGAGGAAGGCACAATTGTCAGCATAGAACGTCATCGCAAGAACGACTTCATGTCCTGGGTAATTCTCACCAACAGTCGTCTTCCACCTCCCCTCAAAAAACACCCATCCGGCACGAATGCCAATTGCTTGTTGCTCTTTTGGACCCGAACAACAGCAGCCCCACACCTGCCATGCGCTACGACGACTGGGATGTGATCCTCTTCCCTAAGGACTCTCACGTACCGATACAGGAGTTCAAGACTGCCTGTTATGTCTCACCTGAAGAGTGTGAGTACCATGGTCTTCGCCATCCACTTGCAAGAGTCTTCCAGAAGTCACCAGCATCAGTACTCACAAGCATGCAGATGGCCGCCAGCTGCCTACTTTGACATGTTACATCAACTCGTTGCCAACGTCTACGCCGTTTCGCATCTCTGTACACTCATGGGCTACGCTATCAAAAGCCTCGCCGCTCATCGAATCCCGACGGAAGACGAACCAGAAGGTCGTATACACTGTTCAGGTCATTGTCGACGGGGCTAGAGTCTTGTGAGCTCTGTGCTTCAGCTTTTGAACACGGAGCCTCAATGCTGATTGGCACAGTCGTGGCTTCTTCGACATTACCTCAAAATGGCCCCAGGAGATCGGTATGCTGAAGTAGACTTGGTGCTACACATAATCCGAACTGACCACGTCGCAGCCCATGAGAAGAGGTCGCTTACCATCAATGACTACCCCACAAGCCAACAGAGGCCATACCTCGAATTCCCACCCTTTCACCATGGTACCCTCATGCAAAGCTCGTGGGATGCGCGCGATCCAAATGGACGTATAAGGATAACACTGTCGGAACAGCTGATCACGAAGTCAACCAGCCCTGGGGAAGCGGACTTCGGTGCCACCAACGATATTGTTTGCTTCTCGTTCCAGCATGCTCCAAAAGGTACTACTATCAAACACATGCCATTCATATCCATATACTGATGAATTACAGACATCTTGGAACAAACGGGAATCTCGTGGCCGATACGGAACCCCCTATATCTACCCAATGGCCTTGAACGAGCTACACACCTATCGCAGACGTCCCCAACACTGTCTTGGGCCCCCAAAGTTCGACCTTTCATAGGAGATATGCAAATGCGATCGCCGATATCGCAACGTTCTATGTACAATGTCGACAGGCCACCCAACATCTTGCCAAATCGACGATCCAACGCACACTTGCCATCTATATCGCAGTTTTCGAAGCCAGTTCCGAGCTTAAGAAACAACAGCCGCCTGGGTACATGGGGCGATACTCTCAACTCGCTCGGTGGTTGCGCCGATGACGTGAGCATGGAGACTTGGTCAACAAAGAGAACTACGTCAGGTTCAACTAGCGATATGGCTATGCCTGATTACTCGTACACATCGTCACATTTATCAAGACAGGGCCCTCCACCATGGATGCCCGACAAGTCGCAATACAGCCAGAGTAACAGCACAGAATGGGAAAACCATCATCCAGGGAAAGACAAGGAAAGACAACTCGTCGTCACGCTTCGAGACGACCAACTAGGTCAGATCATTGAAGCCATGAGCCCGCCAAAGCAGAATTGTGAATTACAGCATGGGTTTTGTAACCAGCACCACGAGAATGCTGGTAGGCCACCAACTGCTCACACATACCATCCGTCGAAGCCAGAAATCGTTCCGCCAGTCAATCGTCCATCTTCAGCATCTATCGTTTGCAAGTCGTCCTATGCGGAACTCAACAACGTCCTACGAAATGCTTCGAACAAGCAGTCACAAACTAAACAACGGTCGCAAGATAAGGTGAACGATAAATCTTCTACCCTGAACCATCTTTCTGTTTCAACCAATAAGGAAAACTACCCTCCTTCGCAGTCACGGTTGCCCACACCTTTTCCGCACGCGAATCGCGTGCCCACACCAAACCCTTTCGCACAGAGGTTGCCAACTTACACCTCAGATGTCTCGATGAGGGACCCATCCATCGCCCTCTCAAGTATATATAGATTCAATCGAAGTGAGGAGCCACCTCTAACCGCCGAACCTGCTAAATTTGGGTCTGCTCACGGCCCATCAACTGTAAATATTAGGGGCAGGAAAGAAGGCTTCACTTCCAGTTTACCAAGGCTATCGGATCAAGCAATGCGCCATGACCAGAGCTCCCCACCATCACCAAATTCAGGGTCTCAGACAGTACATAATTTCGCCTCTAAGGGTCAAGACAAACCTTTACATGACACTCAGGACGGTATCCCTGACCTAGTTGAAGTAATCGACGTGGACGCTATTGATGCGCATTTAGCCACCAACGCCGCTTTGGACGGTACGAAGCTTTCTCCGTTCAAACCCTGTCATAAGACTGGAGTGTCGCTTTCAAGCATCGACAGTACCGGCCGTCTAGAGAGACAGCTATTCAGCGCCCTAGGCGAGGAACTGGGCAGCTTTGAGCACCATATCGACAACACAGGCATTGGACCCGAACTTACGCAGACAATTGGCAGCGGAATGGCACATTCTGATGTCAGCAGCACTGTCATACTGAATCCGACAGCGAGCGACTTTGAGCCAACTATCAAGCGTAAGAGACAGGTTACATTAAGTCATGGTGATAGAGAGAGGAGCCCAATGACGAAGAAGGAGAAGGCCGAGTTGGTTCGTGCTGAGGGTCAGGATGAGGAGGTGGTGGTGTGCTTGAGAGGAGACTGATATCGTAGGGTTGATGAGAATTCTTGAACGACGATGCGTAAGTCTTTCAGACCTTTTTTTCCTAAGCACATCAAGCTTTTTGGTGTGGTCGCCAGTCTTTCTAGGACAGAGATAGACATCAATTATTGTAGGAGTAGTCAGCAGTTTGTAGCAGTATCCGAGCACGATTTTCTCACAGCCAAATGAACATTCAGGGCTAATCACAGATTTGTACGATGCAGAATCATGTCTCTGCGACGACAGTAATGAACATCCAATTTTGGACTAATAAACAAAATATCCCTGCGTCAACGGCAACGTCTCGGACGGCTCCGCCGTACAGACCATACCGTCCGCTTCAACCGTATACCGTTCCGGGTCAACCTTCATCTTCGGTCTCGTATTGTTGAACTTCATATCCCTCTTCCCGATGTTCCTGCAATTCTTGACTGCCTCGACACGCTTGCGCAACCCGTAGGACTTCACGACACCCGAGGCGATGGAGGCTTGCGAGACAAATGTTATGCTTGTTTGGGGAAGGAGCGGGGCGAACATGGGCCGCATGATTATGGGCTCGACGGTGGGGATGGAGGCGTTGGGATCACCCTGTTTGAAGTTAGTATGATAGTCCCCAAAAAAGGAAGACGAGGGCGGTACATACCATTTGAGCGTAGGAGCACATTCCACTCTTCACGACTAGAGATGGCTTGACGCCAAAGTTTCTTGGTGTCCAGAGTACCAGGTCTGCTACTTTACCTACCTCTATACTACCGATAAGGTGGCCCATACCCTGCGCTATGGCAGGATTGATCGTGTATTTACTAATGTACCGTTTCACTCTAAAGTTATCGGCATCGGTGTCCTTATCTTCTTCCAGAGTGCCGCGTTGCACTTTGTTCTTATGCGCGGTATTCCAGGTACGAAGAATGACCTCGCCGCAACGGCCCATGGCTTGGGAGTCGGACGACATCATGGAGATGGCACCGAGGTCGTGGAGGACGTCTTCTGCGGCGATAGTCTCGGCGCGGATTCGGGATTCGGCGAAGGCGACGTCTTCTGGAATGTTTCGGGAGAGGTGGTGACAGACCATCAGCATGTCGAGATGTTCGTCCAGAGTGTTTCGGGTGTAGGGTCTGGTTGGGTTGGTGGATGAGGGGAGAACGTTGTCGAGCTCGACAACGCTGATGATGTCTGGAGCATGGCCTCCGCCTGCGCCTTCGGTGTGGTAGGTGTGGATCGTTCTGTCTTTGAAAGCTGCAATCGTTGACTCGACAAAACCGGACTCATTGAGTGTGTCCGTGTGGATGAGTGTCTGGATGTCGTACTCGTCACATACACTCAAACAAGCGTCGATGGCAGCCGGCGTGGTTCCCCAATCCTCGTGCAACTTGAGACCGCAGACACCCGCCTCAGCTTGCTGTTGCAGAGGCCGTATGTCGGAATCGTTTCCTTTGCCCGTGATACCGTAGTTCAAAGGCAATTCGTCGATAGCTTGCAGCATCTGCCTGACATGCGTCTTGCCAGGAGTACAAGTTGTCGCGTTTGTACCTGTACTAGGTCCAGTGCCGCCACCAAGCATAGTCGTGATACCCGATGCTATAGCCTCATATGCTTGTTGAGGACAGATAAAGTGGATGTGAGTATCAAACCCGCCCGCCGTTATGATCTTATGTTCGCCTGCAATGACATCGGTGCAGGAACCGACCACTAGGTTGGGGTCCACTCCGTCCATCACGTCCGGGTTACCTGCCTTGCCAATACCAACAATGATTCCGTCTTTGATTCCGATATCCGCCTTGTAGATGCCAGACCAGTCGATAATCAAAGCGTTGGTGATGACGGTATCCAGCGAGTCCTTGTCGGATCGACCTCCAGCTTGACCCATGCCTTCTCTGAGAGTCTTTCCTCCTCCAAAAGCACACTCATCACCGTATTGGGTCATGTCTTTCTCCACCTTGATCCAGAGATCTGTAGCTCCGAGCCTGACCAGATCACCGGTGGTTGGACCAAACATACTGATGTAGGCCTGTCGCTCCATAGTACAGATATCAATGTGCGCGGCATCGCCATGCGGCTCTGGCTCGTGAAGGAAACCACCAGACTTCAACCTCTCGACGATTCCATTTGCGACGGACATATCCTCGATGAAGCCTGAGGCGATCATGTTTCCGCCCTTTATAATCTGATTGCCACCAATCTGTACCAAGGTGACCGTCTTCGTATCACCAGGCTCGAAACGCACCGAGGTGCCGGCGGGGATGTCGAGGCGGTAACCATGCGCTCGAACGCGATCGAACTGGAGTTGCGGGTTCGTCTCGATGAAGTGGTAATGTGATCCAACCTATGTGCCGTCAGTCGCGTAATCTGTCGTTCTGATAGAGCTGCCATACCTGGATTGGTCGGTCTCCCATACTCTTGACCTTCAACTTGATCCTCTTGCGCCCCTCATTCAACTTGATTACACCAGCCTCACCCTTGACTGCCACTATTGCGCCTGGCTGCTTTGTATCATCGTATACGTCCGAATCGGGTAGTGGGAACATGTCGTTGGACGGAACAGGCAGGAACGAGCCATACAGCGCTTTCTCGAGGTCTCCATCATCGGTGGACACGGGGTGGTGGACGGTAACGAGGTATGTGCCTGTAGGAAATGTGCCTTCGACCATCAACGCAGAGAGGGAGTTGACAACAGAGGGCTGTACATGGCGACGGCCAAGCATGGTCGTGCCAATGGACATGAGGTCCGCGACCGTGTGGTTTCCATCGCGAATAAGCTGTATGCGTTCAGCATGCGACCCAGGACGCGCGTGGGGTCTGAAGTCGTACTTCTTGGAGATTGTTCGCGATCAATGCCTGGGCGTCTTAGCAGCGTCTACGCGACTTTTTGAAAACTCACGGTTGCTTCAGAATGGTTCAGCTTGACACCCCTGGCCAGTCGGCGTTGCGCGAGGAGGCCAAGCTGCGAGATGACGAGCTTGTCAAGCTGTTACGAGATGATTAGCAGCGCCGGCCGCGCGAATGGCACCGTGTAACACACCTCCTTCGGACACAGCTGCATCTTGCAAAATCACAAGCAGCCAAGAACAATGATGGTCTAACGCGTCTTAAGATTGTATTTGTACATCCACCATACTCTAGTCCGGTTCTACCGCTCCGTAGACTTCACCTCTTCCAGCCATGCTGCGGGGTTCGCTTGCGATAAAGGAACGCGCCGATAAGAAGCTTATGGCCGTCGGCCACGCCCTTCACCCTCATCCAGCGATGTACAAGTTGAGGCGCACATCCTCTCCATAAACCATACAGAGGTCACGAACCTCCGCGTGCCTACCCTCATTCAGGCTAACCGCGAAATGACGTAGGAGCTATTGGTTTCAACACCTGCACTACTGAGACAGGTAGATCTACGCCTAATTTGGCCTGTGCCAACCATATTAGGGCTGTCTCCTATCCATCCTTTGGTTTCATGCCTCCATTCCCCCTAACTGCATCGCTTCTGTATCGTGTCGCAGCCATGATATGCTCAGATCCAAGAACGCCAGAGATACTGCCATAGCCGGATGTATCGATGACATCTTTGGCACGCGACACGTCTCGGTACCAGATGACTGGCAGCCTGAGCATCTAGCAAAAGTCGTCTCCGATAGACTCCCACGATACGATGCATTCGTTGCTGCAACGCTTCAAGGGAGGGAATGACGAACCCGAACCTCGACACCAAACACCTGACCCACCTGTCAAGAGAAGCCGAGCAAAGGTCAGGCCTGCCCCTAAAGATCCGAACATCCCAAGAAAGCGTCTTCAGGTGAACCAGAAATGCCTCTACGAGCGCCAATTACCTGGGAAAGCGTACATCTCTGCCCATGTAAATCGACTTCAACACGGCTACTACAAATCCAACGCACTTCACGAACCCACTATCGACAATCTCTTCTTCGTTTCAGTGCACTTCGTCTTCCATCCCCATGATCCGGATTCGCACCGTTTCAAGAGCGCCGAAATTGAGGTCACGGTTCATGGCGATAACGGCGACCCGAACGAGTTCCGAAAGCCAGGCGATTCGCATCCGCGTATCTTGAAGCACGCGCCAGAGCTAATGTTTGGTGCCGTGTCGCCTGAGAACCTGCAGTGGAACTTTAGCTTATCAAGCTCGCTAGGCGTGTCACAGGCACCCGTGTCTGCTTCGCTGAACCCGAAAGCAGCTGTAAACAGCAGCTACAAAGTTTTCCACATGATGAGCATCCAAGGATCTGTTCGATCAAAGAGAAGTTCACGGGGACCAGAATATGATGCTGAAGATGCAAAAGCCGTTTGGACACTCACAGAGAACATGCTCCAGAAATCGGGCTTGCCACGCGAATTTGACTTCGTGCTGCTAGTGCAGAAGCCAGAGGACCTCGAGAACATATACATGTCTGTTGATCTTAACGCGGATGTCGGAGCTTGGTACGGCACCTATCCCCAGTGGTATACCAATCTGTCGAAGTATTTGCCAAACCAAGATTGTATGCTCAGCTTTGGGAACGACATCGGGCAACGGTTTCTTCCGAGCCATCCAAAGAAGGGTTACAATTTCGCCAACCTGATGCACGCGCTCGATGAATACGTGATGATGCCAGGAACCGTGTACCCAACTAGTGTAAGTCTGCGCCTTGGACGAAATCGTAATTCAAGCTGAATATCGCAGGGTACGCGGCAAGGAGAGGTCAACAATCCCAACTTGATAGAATATCAACCTCCGGAAGACGTTAAAGCAATTGAAGCTGCGTCGACATCATTGCAGCCTAAGCAGCCCAGTACGCCTTCGAACAAGAGCAAGTCACCTAGAGATGCAAATCAGCAGCATCGCCGTAGCTGGGCGCCCGAAAACGTGAATGTGCGAGTCATTCTGGAACATCAGTTTCCACAAGGATCTAATCGGCGCCGCTTCTCGTACTCGCCTCTGGACAACTTGGAGCCTGTACGATACCCGTCAATACGGCGGAGGAAGTCGCGGACAGGACTGAAAGAGTATGGTGCAAAGCAGGCCTTGGATGAAGTCGCCCAGGATGGAATCGAAGACAAGGGTGACAGATCAAGTGGAGGAGACAGACTCAGTGGCTACACACTGAGGTGATTGGCAGTGCGCAGAGTGTATGTAGTAGCCTTGTAATCACCAACATACATGCCATATTCCCACGTGATAGTATGTAAACGCCCGCCTCATCATTGCTCGCGAGAACATGCAGTTCCCAAGACTCGGTTGTGTGGTAGATCGCCACACTAGCGTCAGTTTTGACAGCTTTGGGAATTGACAGCCACGCAACCTTCCATCGCTCACGACCCAATTTTCTTCAGCGGTGGAAACTCCGGAACCCCCGAGAACACAAGTCATCTCCACAGTTATGGGCCAGCTGAAGTGAGACTCATCTCTTCCATCGCGCAATGCTGGTCGTGACAGGAGGGGGCAAACGGTCGGCGATGGCTGATTGGGTCCGCTAGGCTTCCGACGCCTCCATAGCTAGGCCATGAAACGAGATGACGGGTATTAGCAGCTTTCCTCGGGGCCGATTTAGTGGTAGAGACTGCTCTCTCGCATCAGCGCGGCCATGTCTTGTGTTTCGGCGCTGCAGGTGTCTGCGAGGTTTGACTGGCCAGCGGGAAGTCACGCTAAGCCGGGGTTATGATACCGATAACCACCCACGATGCCGCATCGCCTTCTCATCGCACACAACGACCCGGTAAGTGTAATGAGCCATGGCAGCAGACGCGGATGCAATGGAAATGCGTGGTCTGCTGAGGTTACGACTGCCCGGTGGTGGCCCCGGAGCTAAGAGCGGGCCTGAGCCTGAGGACGTCTTCTAGCAATGTTCTGTTATTTTGCCGTCTCGTCATCGTTCCTTCCCAAGTACTTGGTGAGAGAACATCGTGCCTTCCTCGTCTATCGTTCTCAGACCATCTTGCAGCGTCCTTTCCTCTTCTTGTCAACGGGATTGATTCTCGTTACACCGTCTTTTCTGTATCGATTCTAATCTTAATACCTCCATCGTCGCTCCTTCTTTGCTGCCGAGTCTTCGCCTTGCATAACCGGTACTTCTGACGTAGCGCCATACCACATCCTCCTGAGAAATAGACACACCACAACGTGTGCGTTCAAGAACACTCGGCTGCGACTTCATCCTTCGATTCATCTCAAGGAAACAATCTCCTTCAAGCATCATCAATCCACTCCGACACAGTCAAGACGTCCACATACTGGGTCGTTGGATCTAGCCAGACGGCTGGAGATGCAGCAGGCATACCCTGTTGACTAAAGCACCATAACCACACCGTATCTTCAGTACTATTGGAGTTCATGGCGTAGGCGCCGCGATGCACTCATTAGACTTCCTCTCAAGTCCGATCTCAAAGCAAACCAACGAACCAAGAGCCTGGGAACCTTTTCTATCCGTGATGTCGATGACAAAATTGTAGTCAAAGAGAACATTGCAAGCTTTCCGTCTCTTTCATCAGAGGAAAACTGGCAGGCAGATTCACAATGGCGGCATATCCCCTCCACTCGCAGTCACCGCGACTTTCTGAACGAGCATCACCGCGGATGCACGCTGGCAATCCAATAACGCCCGTACACTCCCCACACCACTCGGTTACGTCTTCGGCTTCTTCTCGGACTCCTGTTCACATCCTCACCATTCACGAGTACCGCAAGCAGCAACACACGCCTACACTCTCGCAAACAGGCACTCCGTTATGCAAGACTCTTCGAAGGAAACCTGCGGCACTCGCATTGAACGACATCGAACGTGCACCATCCGTATCACTTTCTACACGGTCAGGTTCTGGTCCTCCGTTACGTCCTCTTCACTTTTCGCAGTCGGCGTATCAACTCAACTCGGACCATCCGCCCTTCCGGCAACAAACACCGCTCGAACTATCGCATCGGTCGCAGTCAGCTGAGCCTCGCGTACAGACAGGCAGTATATCCAGCATATCCACTGGCAATTCGTCTAGTAAGGTGCGTCAGTTCAAGTCAAGAAAGAGGTTCCCGAAACCGCCTATCGCCAGAGATCCCGTACTCTTCCCTCCCCCGCTTGCAAACGTGAAGTCAACCCAACCACGACTGTCACCGCCACCGGCTGTATCGAGATTTTCCACAGAGCGCTCACGCTCTAGTGGTGCGCAAACCACACCCACCGCTTCGACCTTCTCGCTGTCCCGCTTCCCGTACCCGCCCCACCAGATCGATCCTTCACTGTCCCCGCCCCACGATGAAAGAGAGCCCGCGCATGTAGACGCGCTTAGCTTTGCGACTGCCGCACCTGCGACACCGCCCGCAACTCCCGCGATCATCCATTACCGTGGCGCGTCCTTCGATCTGGTTAACCCTCACGATTCATTACTGCTCCACGACATTGTTACACCTTCGCGAGACTTCGGCTCTAGTGAGCATCTCACTTTGGGTCCATCTGAAGACGCGTTTGCAGAGGTATTTGAACCCTCATTAGACTTTAACTTGACTAACAGCGATGCAGATGGCACCCAAGCGAGCTGTGTACGGCGACTTCCGCGCAGCGCATGCAGGTATTCTGAGACGTCCCGAAGACTCTCCCAATCAGTCACATATGGAGTTCCCACTGGCTCAATCGCCCGCTGCCATTAGTCCCAACTCTTCGTCGTACACATCCCCATTGTACAGCCCAGAATCAGTCAATGCACCTTCTCCATTAGTCGTCAAGGCGCCTGCACGCGAATCACGCTTTTCCCTCAAAGGACTTACCCGCAGTTTGACGAAGAAGCTCAGTAAAAGCCCGGCTGTGCCACAGAGCGAGGAGTTGCAGGATATGCGTGATCAAAACGTGAGCGTGGCATCGATTAGCATAGATGGAGACTTCCCACGTCCGCTACATCAGACCTATGTCACCACGCCGGAGACATCGTACTTTCCAGTCGGACCAATGTCGCCAGCTACGCCCACTAGCCCTATGTCGCCCGAGAGTTTCCATGCCTTTTCGCCTGGACAGAATGACGTTGAGATTTCACAAAGGCATCTTGCAAAACTGCACGATACAGAGCCACTGGCATCTATGCTGCCAGATGACCATTCTACTCAGATCGGACGAATCGACGATTCTCAGTTACCATACTCTACAGAAGGTGGCTTTTCGAAACCCTACTACGATGATCTCGACTCAATATACCCTAGTTCATCTATCTACACAGCGGATGGCCATCGGAAATCGATCTGTCAGCAGGGCCTTCTGAGCAACCGCAACAGTAGCGCCAACCCGTTCGCCCGCTATAGTGGCATGCACGCAAACGACTTCGCGAATGAGTATAATCGTGGCAGTCTGTATGTCCATAGTGCCTCAAGTAGAGTCAACCGTCAGGTGTCACTTCCATTCGTCCAGGGCATATACTGCCCTCCGATCGAAGAAGGGGATCCGAAGACGGACACCATCAGTAAACTCATTGACGAGTACAGCCCTCATAGTGCAACGGATGCAGCTTTGGCTACGCAATACGAAAATTCGGGAAAGGCACAGAGTACGCACTATGCACCAGCAGTCGTACCTTCAAGGCGGCCTCCGATCACCCAACACCCAGGGTCTCCCCCTCGTGAAGCAGCTCCTCTAGCACCAGCTTTTGATTACAATCAAGCTCCTTTCGTTCCTTCGCGCCCAGGATTGTCAAGTATGTTTTCTTACGGCTCAGACTACTCATACGGCGATACTCGGAACTTGCTGCGAACCTCACAGTTCGAAATTTCAACTCAGCCTAACGCGGCACACGCTATAGAACCTTCTTCGTCGTATTCTCAACCTGAAGCGCGACCTCTCGAACCGTCGTCATCCTACTCCCAAGTGGATAGCCAGCAGAGCCCGCATAGCCCGCATACACCGAAAGAGGCTCTCGAACAAGCTGAGCAGATTTTTCAAGAAACGGCCAACAAGCATCAGAATAACAGTACCATTCCTGCCATGTGGGGAAGACGTAACTCAGCAAGCCTGCTACTAAGCAAGACAACCACAAATAGATCATCTGGCGCCCCAAAAGATTCCGATACACTTCTCCACGATGGCGATGAAGCTGTTTCCGGGGACAAAGCAGATTGGGAGACGGTTGGCGGCAACAGTTCGAATTCGAAACGTCATGAGTCACTGAGCAGTATCGCAGACTACAGCAGCAGCGAAGGTACCCGGAACAGTCTCGGATTAGACTCGCATGGCTCTCTTCCGTCATGGGCTAAACAAGCTCAGCTACCAGCTCGGTCGAGTTACTACAGTCATCCTAGTCCCATACACAGCCAACCCCCCCACCCGTTCGGTTCATCACCGCCTCAATTGAGAACTCAGGCAAGCGTTCGCACTGCACCGGACACATCGTCTCCTTCGTTGGCTACCAGCCCCCCTGCATCGATAACAGCGCCATTGTTCCAATTCTCCACTCATGCCGATAATGTTCTGGGGCGTGGTGCTGTTGAGCAGCCATATGCGTACGCCCCGTGGGCAGATCCGTACGCTTTTAGCGACAAAGAGACGCAAGAACTGCTGGCTTCTGGTCCTAATGATAACATCATTGTCAATGAACCGCGTGTTCCGCCTAAGAATCCGGCCCGTCAACATCATCGATACCGAAGCGATGATACCATACCGACCTCGAGTACCGCTAACGAGAACGTTTTCGATAGCAGTCCTCTTGCTCTACAACGCCAGAACACATTCGAAAAGCTTTCCGTTGTTGGGCCCAAGGGTAATCTGACTGGCACTCCTCGCGGGACTGGCATGCACGAGACTGGTAGCAGTGTCGCAGATCACAGTAGCCCGGGTGGTAGGCTCAGCTCAAGCGTTGGTCGCCAGAGCTTTAGTTCAGACTACAATGGTTTCTACGCTTCACCATTCCCAGCTGCAGGCAGCGTAACTCGCATTAGCCAATCTCGGCCAACGTATATTCCGACATCTGGCCGAACCCCATCAGAGACCAGTTTCATTCCCCACACGAAGGAATCGGAAACACTGCGAGAATCATGTCCACTTCCCGGGGCTCGCAAACACCTTCGTAATTCGACCACGTCCCTGCGCTCGCAACGTCGCACAAGTCGATCTGCTGTGCCAGGGCAAACAAAATTACGCCAGATGTTTCTCGCACCAGAAGCAGCTCGATCCACTGTCTCGACTCAAGGTACCCATATCACGCATTTCCTGGCCGGCAGCGAGCGTCCGTCTACTAGTGACACAAACACGCCCCTTAGGACCTCGTACCCCAGTCTCCATATCTATCCTACGACTGCTCGTACCAATATCGCACACGAACACTCTCCCCATCTTCTCTGTGTAGAGCGGAAGCCTAACCCAGAGGATGAAGCACGGCGACGTAAGCTGTCATGGTACATCTTCGCAGCTTTCTGCCTCGTGCCACCCTGCATTCTTCTCTTCCGTTTCTTTGCAGACAATATCATCGCCTCGTTCACGGAAGGTCACTTGGGCTACTGTACACCACACTCAAAGAGAGTAGCGCTTATTGCTGGTATCGCCGTTAACGTTGGTCTTGTCACTGCAATCCTGGTCCCGGTCCTGATCGCACATGCACTGAACGCTGTATGATCAGAGGTCATCGGGGCCAGCGGAGAAGAGTAAGTAATTTGTCGTTTGGTCATAAAGTACGCTAACAGTAATCAGCAGCAATGCTAGCGATATTGAGCACAGTCAGGAGCGCACTGAACGGTATCAACGAAATGCACCCACTGTGGTGTGACAAGACATGTTAAAAGTCTTTTATTGGCACTCACTGCACATTCATGGATTGAGTTACCAGCAACGCCTTCGTTGCTGTATTCATTCCCTCTGAGTAAGTCCTTTCCTTTCTCTATGTTATGTTTTGCATGAACTGGCGTTCTTTTTTTTCGCATTGGACAAAGTCATCCGGCTCATCTTACCCGTGGAATGTGTTTATATGGATGCATAATTTGGCGACGGGGAACACTTTGGCGTGTATGTGGGTTAGGATCGGCATTTCAGGTTCGGTTATCATAGCTCGCTGGCATTTTCCTCCAATGTCTTCCACGCTTCGTCGTCATCAGTCTGGTTTGGCAATATGGTCTTGGAGCATGTCAGGGGCGCTTTTGAGGGATATGGTCTACTAAGGCGAACAATACGAAGAAAGTAGTAGCAATGCTACTCCAGTGGTTGTCTGACGCTTGTGCTTTTACAAGATGATACCTTTCTACTTAAGAAGGAAATTTACTAGGCGAATCATGTAATTCTTTCCCACGCCATACCTATGTGCTTCTACGATGATCGGCTGTTTCCGCAGATATAAAGATTTCCGCGTTGTGTGGGCGTTTATGAGTTCACTTTGAGAACTCTCGTCCGGCCCATCGAACAGCAGATGCAGGTTAAGACTCGCTTCAGTATCATACGTGCGAGCTCATTCGAACGTCCGGTGCGTTCTCGTCGCAGTCGATTGTTTGTATGCTGTCTTGATGATTGGTGGATATGTCGATGGAAATTGATTTTGGTGTACTATGGGGTATGCTCTCGTCAGACGTGCTACGTGCAGCTGGAGGCGACTGCATCATAGTTTGCTGAGTCTTGCGTGACCTGATCTCTTTCCACACGAATCGAGCCTGGTTGACTTGTCGTTTTATGGTGATGGTCATCTTTGATACAGCCCATGCCACAAGGATAGCTATCAGTACCAACTGATAGTTTATACTACCCGCTACAACCATCAGTGTGGTGGCTAATGCACTAAAAACTAGGGATATAATCGCAACTTTCCTGGTCACTTTGGACTGGACTTGATCCGTAGGGTCTCCGAACGGGTTCGAGTCGTCAGTTTGTGCCGATTCCACTGTCCGGACCTGTAGCTCGGATGTGGTATTGTTCGGAGGTGATTTGTTTGGGTCATCTATCGGCTGCGAAAGTTCATGGCTTTGTGGAAGGTGGAGTCTAGACGATGTGCTTTGCTCTTGACTTGGTCAGTAGAGCGGCCATGAGACCATGGAAGGTACTCACCATTTATGAGTTCGGTTAAAGTAATTAGTGGAAGGACGAGTAAACCTATAGCGACGACTTGACCGAAGCCGAGGGTTGTAGTCTCATCCTCGACGTCGGTACCCCATGCATCAACACCCCATACCGCTTGGATCGTATTTGTCGTCCCATAAGCAAACTGGAACGCCCATACAGGAAGTTCGGAAAGATACGCCTCATGATACTGCTCGAGGAAGTACCACACCGATATTCGTGTTTTGGTGTTTGATGGTCTGATTGCGATACCATAAAGACGACGCGCATCTGCGACGATGTTTGCGGACTCTGACATGGAAATGTTGTTCGTCCAGCTCCAGAAGTACATTGACATGCGATCTACCATTGTCGTAGTAACATGGCGGTGGTGAATGGCTTCCGGAGCAATCAATCGAGCCATAGCTGAAAGATGTTTGCCCCATAAGATTATCAATACAGGGACGACATTGATCATGAGGGTGCTGATTTGCAAAAGTCCAGGTTGTGACCTCCAATCCAACAATAAGCAGTGGACGATCTGATCCTGCCACGCCGGCAAATGATCCACGAGAAATGCGAAGGTAAAGAAGGCAAGAAAAATAAGCGTGAAAGTTATACGACAGTACCTGACCCAAATGTGCTCAACTAGGTAGTTTCGTAGTACATCGAGTGATAAGCTGTGGGTGGTAGCTGAGAAATAAGCTAATGATGTAACTATGTGCCACTCACGTTGAGATATGACACATTGACTTGAAAGCGCAGCAATCAGTATGGACAATCCAGTTATGAGTTGTTGGTCGCTCAGCATCTTGATGAAGCTGACAAGAACATCGCTGCGCCCCTGCCGTGCCGACATTTGTATTGGTATTGGGGTTTCCGCACCGACATGCCTTTTATCTCGCTTGAAAGGCTTCTTGAGTAGTTTGAGTGCATGCTGATCAGTTTCCTGTAGCAGACCTGTAGGTAAGGTTGCAGTCAAGTACCCCCAAATCACCACTAAGAAAACGACCAAAGCGCTGAAGTAGAACGATACGAGGACCTGTCTCTCGATCAGCACAAAACTTGAGTTGAGAATGCATCACTCACCCCAATACCTGCGATATCTGCGTTGAACTTCAAGTCCTTTGCGCACTTTCCACCGTTTCGGATGTTGCCACACGCAGCACAATCCAAAGAACTACCGCAGTTGCCCATGGTCGTAGTTGGTGAATCAATCTACTAATAAAACTGCTTTGCTGCTGCGTGAGACTGAGGTCGCCGGTCCACGTCTGACGGAAATCCTTGAGGGGCTGGGATATATCGGCAGCTACAACGGTGGATCTCAGCAGTAGCTAGAATGTGTGACGACAACAATGTCATCATAAGTGAACTGAAGAATATAATGTTACGGCATGATCTTGTTACACGTGTCGAGAGGAGCTGTGGAATGAACTTCGAATTCTTCCCCGTCAGCATCTCTGCGATCTGCTCAACAAAGTCGGACTTACGTGAAATGAGGCCAGGCCGTGCACGCTACATGTAAGGCCGCATAGCTGCGATTGGATGGTTCAGGCCCCAAAGTCTATTTCCGACACTATGTGCTAGCCCAGCATTGGATTCAAGATTTCGATAGGTGCCTCGACTTTATTAGCTGGTATGTAAATGATCTGCGCACCGGTAACGTATCGGAATGAAGTGAACACCGCTACAGTCCGATGCTAAAATGACTGCATGGCTCATCTCCATTTACCAACGATTTACGCATTTTGTTCAGACCCCTAGAATGATGGTTGGGAAACCGCGATGCTGAAAAAGATAGTGGAAGTGTTTTGCTACCTCAAAGCATGCTGGCCAACGCACTTGCGGTAGTGGGCAGATGGCCGCTTGCGTTTCCGGTTACAAGTCTGCGAATCTCAGGCACACGCAGTCTAGTCAAACCACTTTTTTTTATTCGCGCAGAGTTAAAACCAAGTCCATCCACAGTAGACAGCTTTACAAGTAACCCTCTCTTCCCTGGTGCTGTTTCTTTGACTTGTATACACATTGTATGCAATCTGAAAAGAAAATGTCAAAAGAGTGGAGGACGCGATATGCACAAGAAAACAATCTCCCGGATCTGAGGCTGTCATAGTACAAACGTGACTTGACTGTTGATCTTTACCATCAAAAGCTTTGCTCTCTTGGTGGTGGAGGGTTAGTTCTGCGTCTTGCGAATGGCAAAAGCCCAATATCCGCTTCTGTATCTATCCTGCCCGGCAGGCCGAATTCAACTTGCCCCTCTCTCGCAGTAGAACGCTGCTCAGTAACGCTCACCGGTCGCGAAGGAGGTGGTGAAGTGGACCTTACACTAGTGTTGCTCGAAACTGCTGAAGCATCAAGACTTTCGTTGCTTTGGTGAAGGATGCCGAGTTGAGACTCTGGCCGCTTTTGGGAGCGGGCTATGCGTGCTTCGTCGCTGATAAAGTAGTTTTGGTCCGCTACACTCTTGGAACTGAGTAAAAGTCGGTATACGATATAGCAGACGAACATATATGTTGTCGATCCACCGTCAATTGTCGTAGAACTCCCACGAAAGCAAACAAGCAAGTTTCAATCGAGCAACATAACAACGAAATATTGCCTATCTTTCTTGCGGTGTAGATGTCTTCTTGATGCGTGGAGATTTCGCCGTTCCTAACAGCATCTAAATCATCTCGCGACTTCGATGACCCGAAGCACAACATGTGCTCCCAAAACAAACCACCACGATCTTTTGGAACAAATTCCGTTCTGTGCGATACCTCTGGGGTTGTAATGCTCTTGGTTGTAATTCCTTGTGCCATGCTCTTTCTGGAAGCCGATTGAGTCTCTTCACTGGCAACGTTATCCTTCCGGAGCCTTTGGTCTATGGGTCCAGGTCAGTACATAGTTGTTGGTTTTGACACCAAATTGGCTTACCATTTATAACTCCTACTGCGGCCAGAAAGGTTAGTGACAGCAGCACTATGGCTACAATTTGCCCGAAACCCAAAACCTGAAGACCATTTGCTGACTTCAATCCTGCGCCCCAGATAGCAAGAATGACACTAGTTGTACCGTATGCCATTTCCAGTGCCATCGGTGGAAAGCTTGCTAGGTATGAGTTGTAGTAGCTGCTGAAGAAGAACCATACAGAGATTCTCGTTTGCTTCGTATTTGCCAAGGGAGGCCGAAGCCAGGCGTCGTATTTCCTTGCTGCTTTTCTGACGATTGTGCTTGCGTCCTCTCTTGGAAACCCTTTGAAACGATGGAGACTGTATGTGTAGACGAAGTCGATCGCCATAGCAGTTGGGTCTATCTCGGGATCAAAGAACAACCTCGTGATAGCCATAGTGTGATTGATAAGTATAAACCCGACAATCAAGGTTGAGTCTGCTATATCGAATTGAATAGACTTACCAAACCGCGACGCTTCGAAGAGACACTGAAGCTCATTACCCAGGTACAGTGTTGTCTCCTCGTGGCTTGAGGCCGTGTTTATAATGAAGGAGAAGACAAAGATGACCGAGAATCCGATAGCGAAGACAACTCGGCAGTTTCTAACAAGTTTGCGAAGAAATAGATGACTTTGCAACACACCTAGCGAAAGCGTATGTGTGGAAATAGCAAAGTATGCTAGATACGTGACGATGTTGAACTCGTATAACGAGATGCGACATCGGCTAGCAAGCCCCGCGATCAGAATCGCAACACCTGTCACTAGTTGCTGGTCGCTTAAGACTGTAACAAAGCTAAGGATGATCTGAGTTCTGTCTTTCTGCTTTAATGTAGGTTCAAACGGGAGATCAGTTTCGAGGAGGGGGCGAAAGCCTTTCTTGAGTGACTGCAACGCGTAGTGGTCGGTGCGAGATAACAAGTCAATCGGCAGGCATTCGTTGAAGTAGCCCCAAACAATGACAGCAGAGAGCGCAAACGCGCTGCAGAGGAACGAGACAAGCACCTACAGATCGGGTCAGCACATAGTCCAAAAGATCCTTTGTGATACACTCACTCCGATGCCTGCGACGTCGGGGTCAATTTCGATCACGTTCTCGCAGCCAGGAAATGGTTCGCTGGAATAGCACTTGTTACAGTCGAGAGAACTCCCACAATTACCCATTGTTTCCTTCTATGCAGCGATAATGAGCCAGACTGCAGGGAAGGAAGCTGTTACAGGAAGAAGGGGTTCAGCGACCTTTGAATTAAAGTGGATATGCAATGAGGCTCATTCTAGCCGCTTGGATACTGCTTAGAGACCCAGAGGCTTCAGCGTGTGAAAGCGAAAAATAGAAACGGCGCAAGGCTGGGTTATTGGAGGCGCTTTGAGGCGGCCATGGCAAATAAGCAGAAGAGGAAGGCTGAGAGAGAGATCGAGCGGTCCGCGGTGCATCGAAACAACTAGCAACAGGTGTAATAGCGTCCGACATGCCACATGCTATAAATCCACGGCTTTACTATGAGTCCAAGTACAACAGCGATAGAACAGATGTCTGAGGCTCTGCGGATATCCGTAGGTCTTTATAGTAGTTTGCCCAACATCAATTGCGGCTCAGCCTTTTCGCTTGCCCGATCGCTGTAGCCTAAGTATGAGCTGAGAAGCTTAGCACATGTACGTTGGTGTTGTCTTCTTGAGCCCCATAGGTAATTGGTTCTAGCGACAGGCTGTGTCAGCCGAGTTACGAGGTGGTTGAAGGGTGGGTCGGTACAGCAGGTCGCTACGTTGAGCGGACTACCCAGAGCGATCGCGTTATAGCCGCCGGTCTACACTCAACATCTGCATCTGTCATCAATGCCGTCATATGCTTTGAACGAACCTGTGTCGACAGGAACTATGGTCCCTCTTAATGTTACGGATATGAAAAAATTGGAAGTTAAGGAATGAGGAAAGTACTGGCGATCGTGACGTCAGCAATCGTGCGAGTCATGCTAAGAGGCGGCCGTCATCGTGACCGCAATGCACATGTTGATGAGAGATATCTAGAAATAGTGTTACTTTGCAAGCTTAGTAGGCTGAAATCACAAGTTCAGATTGCAAATCATTCCCTGCATCACTGACTTCTGGCACAGATCGTCATGGTTGTTTGTTCATCAATTCATTGAAAACAGCGATAACGCTAGCTCATTAAAAGCCATATTGGGTATTTAACATCTTACTCCTTGCTCAGATCCGCAATCTGCAGCACAGCCTTACCAAAGTTCTTGCCCTCTAGCATGCCAAGGAAACCTTCGACACCGTTGTCGATGCCCTCAGTAACGCTGATCTTGGCCTTGAAGGTGCCCTCGCTGAGCCACTTCTGGAGCTTCTCCTGGTGATCCTTGTGGTGCTTGGGGCCCATGTTGTCGTCGCTGACAATGAAACCACGCATAGTGAGGCGCTTGGCGACGACTTGCATGAGGTTACGGATGGGGTATTGCTCGCCGGGCTTAAGGTTGTATTGTGAGATCATACCGCAGGCGACGATGCGACCGAAGTTGTTCATGGCATTGATGGCAGCCTCGAGTTGCTCACCACCGACGTTCTCGTAGTAGATGTCGATACCGTTAGGGGCGAGGCGGGCGAGCGCGTCGGCAGCCTTCTCCTTCTTGTAGTTGAAGCCATGGTCGAAGTTGAGCTCCTTGGTGATGAATTCGAGCTTCTTGTCGTCACCGACACTTCCAATGACAGTAAGACCTTCGTGCTTGGCGAGTTGGCCAACTAGTTGACCGACGGCACCAGAAGCGGCGGAGATGAAGATGGTTTCACCCTTCTTCGGTTGGCCGATCTCGTAGAAAGATGACCATGCGGTAAGACCAGGCATACCGAGGGGGCCGAGGAAGTACTTGGGATCGAGGTTGTAGGGGTTCTTGAGCTCGATGCAGTTGGCGACGGCATCCTTGTCGAGAACGGAGTACTCCTCAATAGGGCTGATTCCCATGGTGATGAGGGTTTGGCCCTCCTTGAACTTGTCGCTGTTTGACTTGACGACCTTGAAGATGGAGCGGTTGGTGATGGGCTTGCCAAGCTCGAAAGGAGGAGAGTAGGACTTGACGTCGGGAGCACGCATGCGTCCCCGCTGGTAGGGGTCGAATGAGGCATAGAAGTTCTTCACGAGCAGAGCACCCTCTGGGAGCTGCTGCTCGAGATCGATCTCGCGGGCCTCAACTGCGAGGTCCTGCCCCGGCTTTGGCCATCCCTCTGGCGCGTTCTTGAAGATGAGTCCCTTGTTCTGAACCATGGTGATGTGTATGTGTCGTGTTTGTTGAGTATTAGAAAGGGATATGTGGGTATCTTGGACAATGTTGTTATAAGGTAGTGTGATAGTTTGATGAAGAGGGAGACGTCAGTAGGAACGAGCACCTGGCTATATAGCCACAGCAGATTCTAGCTTAGAAATTGTGATTTCACCGCCGAGAGAAAGACCCTGATTGCATCATGAGGGTCCGGAGGCGCCGTCCAGGAAGGCCTTGCCGTAACGTTGCATATCGGGCAGTTACCGGCAAGGGGCGCAACAATTCGTCCGACTCTAGAAGCCACTCTTCGGTCGAGTGTCTCGACGCGGGGCACGAAACTTGTCGCAAATGCAGAATCTTCGAGACAACGTTGAACGACGCGAAGCCATGACGAGGGTCGCGCCGGGAGTCATACGCATTGGGGAAGGTGCCCGCAGCGCTGGCAAGGCTGAGCCGAGGCAAGTGGGGCGAGATTGGTAATGGAGGGGTTTAACTGAGAGTAACCATGGGTTCAATGCACCCAGCGGTGAACATGGCAAAACAAAGTGTTGAGACGCAAGGCCTGAAGGACCGTCGAGACATGCTCATGATTTGTCTATTGCATTTACAATCACTCCGGAAAACGATATCGAGAAGAGAGAGTCGTCTGCAAAGACGTTGTACGAGGAGCTTCATAGGAATCGTGTACAATTTGTCTGACATTCAGACGTGCATGCGGCGATAACTCTCGAGCTTGTATCCGGCGAACGTGCAAAGGCATGTTCCGAGTGTTCGTAAACCATACTAATTCTTCAGGACCGTACCACGACTACCCCTAAGATGTCTGACCGGCGAGCCTGAAGGCAGATATCGGCGCCTCTAATAAGCGCAACCTAAAACAACCCACTTCTCGTGAGACAGTATACCGCACGCTATCTTCAACAGCTTATGCGGAGATGGATGTGCCGGGTATCGATGCTATCATGCGGATGCTGAGCGGCTCTCACTCGTCGTCCTCCTCTTCTCTGCTATCCACAAAGAAGTCCCCCTCTTCCTCCTCAGGCTCCATAACTTTTTCTATCAACTTCAGTGTCTGCCGTAGAGGTAGGCCAACAACGTTGTCGTATGATCCGTCTATACGCTCGATGAGAACAGAGCCAGCTGTCTGTATACCGTAGCCGCCCGCTTTGTCGTTACCGTCGCGTGTTCTGACGTATGCGAGGATAAGCTCATCGGTAACTGTGCATGTTAGCGCTCAAGTCAATCGTAGCCAAATTGGAAGATGTACCAGTAGAGTCGAACTTGACCGTCTTCTCCTCCACATGTGTTCCCATAGCATACCCCGGCTCTACTGCTGATTCTAATGGCTTCATCACCGCCACAGCCGTCATGACTTTGTGCTCGCCCTCATCCCGCAGCATCTTCAGTGTTGCTATGTGGTCTGCCTCACTCTTTGGCTTCTCTAGGATTTTGCCAGCATGCGACACTACGATGGTGTCGGCAGCAATGACTATGGCTGGTTCGCCGCGCTCGCGGTTGTTGATCTCGGTCTTGTATACATCGTGTGCTTTGGCCGACGCGGTTTCGAGGACGTAGTTCAACGCGCCGAGCGAATGGTCTAGGTTTTCGGCGAACTTGGAAGGGCATACGTCAATCTTTGTAAGGCCGATCTAAAAGAAGTCAATCTTTAATGAGTCTAAATTCAGGTGGATATGCCCTTACCTGCGCGAGAAGTTGTCGTCGCCGTGGTGACGCACTCGCAAGCACAACTCTAGACCCCCTCAATTCATTCAGTGCTGGCAGGTTGAGTGGTGGAGGAGGTCCTGGTGGAGGCCGTTTGCCTAATGGTATGCCCGACGCCGATCTGTTGTGTGGCAATGGTGACTTTCGTGCATCTTCGTACGAGGGCGGAGGTTCAGACGGTAGTAGGGGCTCTTTGACGTCCATTGTGGCAGTTGAATTATGTGTAGTGATCGGACAGTGTCTGGAGACGCAAATTCAACAGTAAAAACCTAAAGAATTCAAAGGGGCTGCTGGTGTAGTGATGTTAACGATAATCTCAGAAGGAGACATCGAGTTCGGAATGCTCAAAAGGTCCAAGCTCCTGCGCCACTTGCCTCCCCCGACGCCGCTCAACTGTGCAATGGCAGCGCAGATCTCTACTTCAGCTCTTCCTCGAAAGTGGCACCACGTTTCATGACAACCCATGTACTCCAAGAAACTGCACAACCTCTGAGGAAGAGTTCTGAATGTATTAATACCAACGATAGTACTAGGCAGCGCGTACGCGACGCGTTTTAGGGCCGAGTGTCATGACGATCAACGTACTCTGCCAGAGTATGAGCATTGGTGAATATGTATTGTCCAGATCTCAGCCTATCAGCTTCTTCTCATCAACATGAAACATCTTGACGATTGAGTCGTATGCTTCCTTAAAGTCGATCTTGTCTATCTCCTTTTGCATCTTCGCCCTGCTCGATACGATCTCTTTGGCAATGACGGCCCAGTCCAGAGTGTCACTATCCACAGTCGCTCTCGCACTGCTGTCTACTTGTATTGGCAACAGCCTGCCATCCTTCTTCCTCACAATACCATCGACAATGACAGTCTCGATGTCTGCCGGGCTCGAGTGTAGGATAATCGCGGCAACTGGGTCATGTTGTGCCGCGCCGACCATGCTGGGACTGAGAGCATCAAAGATGGTAAGATCTGCCTTAAAGTTTTCTGCGATGCGGCCAATCTCGCCACTCATGTTTACAGCCTCTGCACCTTTGATCGTTGCCAGATTGAATGCGGCCTCAACGTTGAGACTTTCTGGAAGTGGTTCGGGAATCTTGTCTTGCTTCATATGGTATTCGTTATAATGGTTGCGCGCGTCCTGCAGGCCGAGCCTTGCCTCAGAGATGATGGAACCGGCAGTGCACGAATGGCAATCAACGCCAAGCGCGGCGTTGTCCTGCAATCCGATCGAATTGCCGCTTATCCCCCCATCTTGGAAGGACGCATCGAAGCAGTAAGGTCTCGCCATGGCCATCTGGAGTTCGGTACTAGGAGTGGAACTGACGAACGCCCCAGCAGCCTTCAAGAGCTCAGCATCGGCCTTCAAGATTGTACCACCATGCGAAATGATGATCTTCTCATCTAGTAGATCAAGATTCGATGCTTCTTGTATCACGTTTAGCCCCAGTGATACAGACCCGTGGCAGGTAATCGTCTTGACACCCTTCGCATTCACTCTGGCAAATATACCCTTGACCATGTCCGCGGGTAGAAACCAGAAATCGAAAGCGAAGCCGAGGGCTACTCGTCCATCTCCAAAAGGCCCGCTGTCGGCAAGTTCGTCAAAGGTCTGCATAACCCAGTCTTCGAAAGGATTTGGATTGAAGGTGAGGGGGTTGAATTGCGTGATGAGCATCAATGGGGTGTAGCAGAATACAGATCGGATGCCAGAGGATGCAGTAGCCGCGATGGCAGACCTGGCATGCTCCGGTGAGCGGGTAATGTGTGCATGATCAACCACCGTGGTTGTGCCAGCAGCTATGCTCTCTAGCATACCTGCGAGTTGGCCGTAGAAGACATCTTGGGGCGAGTATTGAAAATTCTGTGAATTGCCTATCCTTCGTCAGAGAGAGACATTATGATTGAGCCTCAAACTTTACCAGTAACCATGTATTTTATCAGTCCCTCGTTGGCATGTCTGCCCTTGAGCTGCGTTTGCCAACCATGCCGATGGGTATCGACGAAGCCTGGGCTGATGATCTTGTTGGTGCAATCGATGGTTTCGACTCCCTGGGACGCCGTAATCTCAGGCGCAATTCTTTTAATCCTGCCATCTTCTACAAGTATATCGGATCTGGTAGGGACTATATGGTTGTTCGCGTCATGAATCAGGGCGATACCGCCTTGAAGCAGAAGAACGTTAGGCGCCATTGCAAGGGTTGCAAATTCCAGGAGTAGTTGCTGCACTCGCAAAGCTTTTCAGTGGCAGTATTTCCTTTCGATAGGGTTGAACATCTGCTGGTAGTTCCGTACTCTGTGTAAAGTTGAAGTTCTTCAGCTCTTATTTAATGAGGTGAGGTTCTGCCCGATTTCTTGACAAAGTGAGATGCCGCCCGGCTTAAGGCTGAGGTCATCATGAACAGTTGGCCCATAGCCCCTCATCTCGCTATTATCGGGATGCGAAGAGAGCGAGGACCGGGTTTACATGGCGTTAAGGTAGCCGTTGTACAAACACGAACTGGCTTTAACGAAATAGAGTAAGCATCTTCAACTTGGATTGTTGCCTGGCTAGCTTCTAGAGCGGTCATGGGAACTGTGCTTCGATCTAGTGATTTCTCACAACCCGAAAGCTGATCTAAGAGTTACACTGCACATCCTTTGTCGACATCAAAGCATGTTGTGGCCGCATGTTGGTGTTGAGATCAGCCGGTGTTAGTTCTCGGACAGGATAGATGACGTAATCGGGTGGTCCAGTAGCGCATCTTCTTTCGCGCGATCGCCCGAGGCTCCTTTTCCTACGATGGATCCGCGACGTACGTCTACCCTTCGCGACGCCCTGTTTGCGCATTTCGGAGACCATTATTGAGGACCTATCCGTCGTTTCAACAACTAGTTATGCCACTGACAGCAAAGGATGCTTCAACCTGCAATTTCACTAACATTTGCCAGATCACGCATTATCGATCGTCGTTTGCGTTATCAAGAACCTACAAGCACGCCATGCTTCACCTCCCTTCTGTCCACAATCATTTATCTTGATTAAGATATACCAAGACACTTGCAATTTCCAACACTCGTGTGCACGCCCATTGCTTGACCGGGTAGTGACCGAGATGAAATCCCACGAGAGACCATAGTCAGGCCGTCGTGGAAAGGCCGGGGCACGATCTAGACAAACTTCAGAATCTCCTCGGCGATGTATAACCAGTGGCGTATAGGGCTGGGTTGGCCAGGTGTCTGGGACAAACCGCCACTCGCTTCTCCCAGTCTTATGGGGATTGGGCTTTCTACTGCGTCGCGATAGCCGCATACCATGCAGGTTCCTTGCTGTTCCAGGCGTTCGGTGCCTACCTGATTCCTATCGTTTTCCCTTCTCGCGTGCCACGGACTCTACCGAAGGCCAATGGCATCCAAGAGTCTAGGATAGCTATACATTGGAACATACGGGCTGAAAAGGCTAGCACGGGCTAGCCTGTAAGTAATCTGAGGATGTGCTTCTTTTACTGAAGACCATGTCGATTCACCGACCCGCGCGAACCTGACCAATACTTCGGTTGTCGTACTATTGCGATGTGAATTTACGTAACACGGGGTTTTTCAGCGAGTTCAGTTGGATGCTTCGTCCTAGGATACCATCAAGTTGAGCTCTTGACTGCGCAGCATTCAAGCTTGAGTCAATCTGAAGCCTGCCTTTTACTAGAAACGAGGCCGGAAACGATACACAGACCATCGACCTCACAATCACACTAGTAACTTCGCCAACACTCAGTTCTTGCAGAGTATCCCGGAGCTTCGCTGCAAGTCCTCCAAACGCGTATACACTAGCTTCCTGGCTCGCGTTGCCATCAGAACATTGTGGCAACCCCCACATTCGGACGGCACGCCCCGAGCTTCGCGAATGCGTACGGCAGGGCATGCTTAGAGAGACTTTTAGTCGGTTGCAACACATTAGCTCTTCCAATCTGCCAGCTTGTATGTGACAACCTACATTGCCGCTCTTCGGGCGCTAGTGTGGCTGCAGGCATCTGATGCCAATACCGCCAACCGAGATGTCGCAATCCTTGGCATCAATTGCGAACGTTGAACGAACAGTACGCAGACGCCAGCCTCCGCTGAGATACTGCAAGACTGGGCGTACCCACCCCCTCTTTGTCTTGTTAGCAATGCTCCGACCACAACGGTGGAACGTGTTAGATCAAGAGGAGATCGCATGAATTTGTTGCATGATGATATGTTTGAACACTTACGAAGTAAATGTACTGCAGCCATGGCCAACCAGCGATCCCGGATCTCCCACGCGATCCACCAACGCCTCAAACGCCATATCTCCGCCTTCGGAAGCCCAGACCTTACAAGCTCAACGCTTCGTGCAGCCCAGCCTGCCAAATTCCTCGTCTGCCATCTGCCAATATTTAGGATTTTACTCAACGCGAGCACGTCATGATCGGGCGCTGTTCTGTGATGGTGTTGCTGCACTGTGATTTGTACGGAATGCTTCATTCACGTAGCCTGCCCACGCCAAGCTACATGTGCCGTCTTGTTGCACGTCAAGTCCTTGGAATGGCGTCGGGCCATCGCAGATGCGGCTGTGCCTCCGCCTTGAATCTGGAACGATATGGTACTTCTATTTGACCGAACTTGATGTTCGCCCATTACTTCTCCACGGGCGCTCATCCACAAAGCGTAGTATAAGGTCACCCTCTTCTCTTGATCTGTCTCAGCGCCAGGTCTTACAGATACTCCAACTCAACATCCGCGACCTTTGGGGGTTATCTTGATTCCATCTGGAAGCTTCCTTGTCACCTTGAATCACCCGCTGTTCACGGAACCTTGGGAGCCCAGGGCACAGCCTTCACAGACAACGTCCGCCAACATGGCTTCAGCTGGTCGCAACGCGGCCAAGGTCCTTGGAATAAATCTTGACTACCGGAAAGAGCCCGAGGTGTCTGGCGCCGCGTCAATATCTTCTGTGGAAACATGTGAATATTGTAGGACTTATCGATCGGCAACAGCTAACGAAATTCAGACGTCGAACGTGAACCTCCCGCGATAGAATGGCTCTCTCAGTTCAAGCCGTCAGCGACCGCCACAACGCGTTACCTGAGGAGTTTGTTTCCCTTCTTGGACTGGATTTTCCACTATAACTTGACATGGCTATTTGGAGACTTTATTGCCGGTTGTACCGTTGGATTTGTTGTTATTCCTCAAGGCATGGCATACGCTCTGCTTGCGAAACTGCCTCCCGAGTATGGCCTCTACACAAGTTTTGTTGGCTTCATCCTCTATTGGGCCTTCGCTACATCCAAGGATATCACCATTGGTACCGTCGCTGTCATGAGCACCATCGTCGGAAATATCGTTACCAAAATCCAGGAAAAACAACCAGAGATTGAAGCTGTGGACATTGCTCGAGCTCTATCCGTCATCGCTGGTTCTGTTCTACTTTTCATCGGTCTTACACGGCTTGGAAGGATCGTCGAGCTCATTCCTCTTGTTGCTATCACCTCATTCATGACGGGCGCTGCTATCTCGATCGGAGCCGGCCAGGTCCCAGCACTAATGGGTATATCTGGCGTCAACACACGCGGTCCTACATATCTGGTCGTCATCGACACTCTTAAAGGCCTTCCACGCACGAAGCTCGATGCTGCTATGGGTCTGACTGCTCTGTTCATGCTATACGCCATCCGTATATTCTGCAACTTCATGTCGAGGAAGCAGCCTTCAAAGCAAAAGGTCTGGTTTTTCGTAAGCACACTGCGAATGGCTTTCGTCATTCTGCTATACATTATGATCAGCTGGCTTGCCAACAAAGACATCAAAGGCCTTCATAATGCTAAGAACGATGTCAAGATGGCGAAGTTCAAGATCCTCGGTCGTGTACCAAGGGGCTTTCAGCATGCTGGTGCTCCGAACATGGACACGAAGCTCCTCTCGGCAATTGCACCCGATATCCCGGTCACGATTATCGTATTGATTCTCGAACATATCGCAATCTCGAAGTCTTTCGGACGAATCAACAACTACGTCATCAACCGTAAGCAACGATAACAACTATCTGATTACATGAGTGTACTAACCACATATTCTAGCCTCGCAAGAACTGGTTGCTGTGGGCTTCACGAATGTGATCGGTCCATTCCTTGGCGCCTACCCTGCTACCGGGTCATTCTCGCGTACTGCTATCAAGTCGAAAGCAGGTGTCCGTACCCCACTTGCTGGTATCTTCACAGCGATCATTGTCCTCCTGGCTTTATACGCTCTAACCGCAGTCTTCTTTTACATTCCTTCAGCCGCTCTCGCTGCTGTCATCATCCACGCTGTCGGAGATCTCATTACTCCACCCAACGTTGTTTTCCAATTTTGGGAAACGTCGCCTTTGGAGGTTGTCATCTTCTTCGCGGGTGTCTTCGTAACAGTTTTCACGAATATCGAAAATGGTATATATGTTACCATTGCAGCTTCATTCGCACTTTTGCTTTGGCGCCAGCTGTTCACCCACGGTGCCATTCTTGGCAAAGTCCGCATCTATCGCGCCACCCCGGAGACGATGGCCAACAAGCAAGACAGCCATTTAATTCCAGGCTCTGATGCTTCTGTCCGAGAAGCCTTTATTCCAATTGACCGCAAGGATGGCTCAAACCCGCTTGTTGATATTGAGTCTCCTTATCCCGGTATACTGATCTACCGCTTCACTGAGGGCTTCACATATCTCAACCAACAAGGTTACATGGACGAAATTGTGCATCATGCGCAGACAATCTCTCGTCCAACAGAGCTTAACAAATACACAAAGATCGGTGATCGACCATGGAACGACCCAGGTAGGTCAACGTATGCATTGGGTGCGATTCAACGTACTGACTTTTACAAGGTCCGCGTCGCGGAAAGCAGCTGAATCTCGATGATAACCGACCTATCCTCCGTGCGATCATTCTGGACTTTAGCGCCGTCAACAATGTCGATGTTACGTCGATTCAAGGTCTCATTGACGTGCGCGCACAACTAGATCGTCATGCAGCACCTGAAACTGTAGAATGGCACTTCGCGTCGATCAACAGCCGCTGGACTAAGCGCGCTTTGACAACTGCTGGCTTTGGTTACATCGACCGCGAAAGGTTCGCAGCACGTCAGCATTGGAACCCAGTATTCAGCTATGCACCTCTCGATAATTCGGGCGCGAAGCTACACGACGAAGAGGCGCAGGATGAAATCCATGCCGTCAACAGGAGCAAAGGACTACCGAGTGGCAAGGTCACCACTGTGCATGGACAGAACAGACCGTTTTTCCATATTGATGTAGCGGCCGCCGTTGAGAGTGCTATTGCCGGCGTTAATGGGAAGCTGGCACAGGTCAGCTCAGGAAGCTCACACGAGCATGAGGTCGGGCAGACGGAGTTCACGACCAAACATGATTAGTTAGGTCAACGAATGTATCATTATCGTTCTTTGTGTCATAAGTTCATATATATACAGTGAAAGGCGCGTCCAAGCGTGCTTAGCATCATCATCATCCATCATCTACTGCCTAACGCAGCCGGTCTTGTCGGTCAAAGCTTTGGGGCAAGTAACCTCCTTGAAAGAAACGCTTGGGTTATCAGCGTTCTTGAACCAATCGAACCTCCACTCGCAACCTGGCTTGAGCTTCTGAGGGAAGCTTTCACACTCGGAGCGGGAAGAGATACCGCCGTATTGCTGGCCCCATCCGTTGGGTGGCGCACCGAATTGTGCAGTGCAGGCGTTGAAAATGCCTACGCCACCACCAGGTATAGCAAGATCGAAGTGGTTGTCTCCCAAGTCGCCGCCAGTGTTGGTGGTTTGCACGACCATCTTCTTGCCTGAGACAGGGCCGGATGTGAATGTCAGTCTAGAAGAGAGATACATTAGTCTTGATTCTTCGGCATGCTAAAGAGCACTCAGATAGACTCACTCATAGCATGCACAGCACCAGTTGCTCTCCGTCTTGCCAGAAAGCTTTACTGCTGCAAAACCGTATGCAAGATCGTCGCTGACCGCCCAGGGTGACTGGTCAGTGCACATATATGCTGACCCGCCGTCACATCCACTCTTTGTGTTCACGTCGGAGAGTGGGTTGTCGTTCTTGTCGCAAGTCTTGATTGGTGAGCTCACGGGGGCTTTACCAGACCATGCGCAAGAGCCTTTGCAGCAGTCCCAGTATCGTGTGGTCTTTCCAGTGGACTGAGCGTCAACGGTGGCGAGGCCGGTGGCGAGGGCGAGGAGAGTGAGTTGCTTGATGGAAACCATGATGGGCAGTTGTTTTCGATGATTATCCTTGGTATTGGTAGTTGGTTTGCTGAGCTTGTGGGTGTAAGTAAAACTGATCGATGGCGAAGCATCATAGGCTTTTATATATATATGTGTGCCAAGTTCTTCTCCAAAGAAAATGCCATGACGAAAGTCTTCTAGACTCCCTTGCACCCCACAAATTGCCTACTATGCCTGACCTTGAGCTCTTCCCGCCACCAGGTACACCGCATATGTGGTATGTACTAACAGCCCGAACATGCCCTTGCAACCGGTGGCTCAAGACGGTAGCCGAGATGATTAATGGATCGTCAAGCAAGCCCACCACGTAACCACCTCATCACTGACGGTGCATATCGTGGAATCAACATCAAACATGCTTGTATGGTAGTTTTGTGTTCAAGTTAAAAAGCGGTCAGTCGGGCTTATGGTGGTAGTGGACGAGCAGTGGACGAGTAGTGTACAACACATGTTACACTAGGTTGGAACTTTCATATATTGCGGCAGTATTGCGGCAGCCGCTTACTCGCTGGCTAAGTGTCGCAACGCAATTCCTGGATCATCAGTTTTGACGAGACGTCCGGAGATTTTCTAGCTAGAAGCAGTGTATGGCGGGGTGCATACACGAGCTTCACAACATTCCGCAAAAAAGCTTGATTCAACGAGCTGAGGATTGAGGTGCCTGCTCCTGATTGTGGTACGAGAATGTCGTTCCTGGGTGATTAGGGAGTTGAAGGACAAAGAAAGTCTTAGCGCAGTTTCAGAATCATACCGATATCCTTCCTAGCACGGAAGACGGGAAATGACGAGGGTGTGGCATGCTACTAAATGAGAGGTGCTCATTGGCTGATCTGTATATTTAATTTACTGAGGCGTCATTAATCGGCTGGTCGGAATGCAGATGAGGTACAATGACGGCAGTCTTCACCAGCATAAAATCGTGTCTGGAATGTATGCAGTCATTGAGAGAATTGGTAGATGTCATGCAAGCCATTCAGGTACCATGCCTCCTTGTTGGTATTCGGAACGCATTTTACCAAACCCATCAGAGGCAATGTGCAGAGTAATGTAGGGAGGCACTTACGTAGCATAATCGCTGCTCACTCAGTCTGACATTTGACGGTGTGACTTCTGTCCAAAACTTCGTGGCGCCCCACTGTCTACTCGGCTACACTCCGCTCGTCCCGCTAACCCCCTGCGCACGGAGCGAAGATTCTCTCTGTATTCTGTAATCCTGGTTCCCGTCTTGGACATTGTTCAGCGAAGTATAAATTACTCGGTTTTGCTGTTGATACGAAAGGGTTATTGTTGCGGCGCAACTTGGGCAGCGGTTCGATAGACTACGCTGCATTTGCCCAATCACCTCAGAAAACGGATGCGTTGTTGGGAGCAGACGTTCGTCAGAGGTTGAGTCTCGTATCCGCTGCATGTACGTCTCTAGGTGATCAGCATTGGAATGACTTGATGGAGGTGCTAAGCAGCATAGCTCACCTAAATCTGACGTGCGTCAGTACTGTACTGAAATGATAGTAGCATCATTCGTATTTTGAGCGCATACGAGCCATTGTTCGTACTCTGCTAGTCGCAGTGACCACATAGAACTAACTCAGCTGCTCCAGTCGGTAACAAAGGAAGATACCATATTGACGACCTTACGTATGGAACGAAACTCTTGCAGAAAGTTGTAGACAAGGGAGCTTAAGAAGCTCAATGCGTCTTGAAGCTTACAATCGTGGCATCAAGCGGCCTATCAGTATTCTTACACCAACAACTAACAGTCAGTCTTCTTTGTATGCGCTGCTACTTTCATAGATTTCTCGAGTGAATATGCAGATCCCTCGATTGAATGCTTGTAGGAAAACGGTGGAAGATAGAAAACAATGTAGTCTGTAAGCTGACGCTGGGAGTCACAGGCTCAGCGGAGAGGGAAAAACCATCGCGCCTTCTTGCACCAGTCACGGCTCCCCAACCAACGCGCGACAATGTCGCTGTTCCACGTGTCAGTTGTAGTCACTGAGAAAGCGCAACACTTGAAGCAAAACATAGTACGAAGCCGGTAGCCATGGCTCACACTTGCCGCTGAGTAATCTCGGCACGTTGAGTAGTGATGCCGGGCTGCTGCCGTTGAGAAGCATGCTGACTCGTTATCAAAGGTTCCGTAGTGTGACGTTTCTTTTGTCGATGTTTTGCCGTTGCTTCGCCGTTGCTTTGATGGTATTTAGACGCGGTTCGGTGAGGAGAAGCGTCGTATGAGGAAGTTACTGTGCTTTTTGTAAGATAGGAAAGGAGACTGTGCTCATGCTAGCTGTTATACACATCTAACGCATGCAAAGCTATCGAACTGAAAAGCAAGACTGGCATGAGATACAGTGAAGCCCACTCGAAGAAGTTGTGTGAAGAGGCATCGAAATGAAAGACCCCTTCGTGGTTTACTGCTGTTCTTTTACAGACCGACGTCGGGCCTGCGAGCGCGTTGTTTGAGCCATCGTGTCATCGGCAGAGCCTTCGTATCATATCCCGAACTCTGTTGCGTATAGTTTCTTTTCCGTGTTGAATAAGCTTGAGTGTACGGCCGCAGCAACGGCGGAAATGAGTATCGTGAACGAACATGGACGCTTCAAGCATGGATATCCCTTGAAGGCGTCAGGTGAGCGTACTCCTTTCGTCGACGCGCGTTCACTTGGTGATGATGGTGATCAACGCTGGGATACAAACTTCCACAATGAGGCAGCTACAACTGCCGATCGAAATCCGCCATACCCGATGCAGCCACTTGAAACCGGCCATGACGTAGCGCCAAAAGCGGTAGGCGCAACGCCTCATGCCCCAGGTTACCGACCCCTCGGCTCTGAGCGTTAACACACCCATAACTCTGACACCATGCAGCAGCATACTCCAATACCACGAGAGCAGCCAAGAACGCGCATCAACAGACGGTTTGTTTGATGCAGCGCTTCGCAAAGCGCTCCATTAATTATGCCATTAGTACCGAGGTTCGTGACGATCCTACTCGTACGGCAATGACACGCGGTGACAGGTCCGGCGCATTTCACGAACCCACACCGGAGGCATTGATCGCCATGTCGCTTCGGCCACTCGCGCACACGTCCTGACGAAAGGTTATGATCGCCGTAAGCTACAAGTCGCTCAAGAGGGCATGCATCCTCCCTGAACCTTCTTCTTCTTTCCTTATTCAAACGAACTACTCCCCGCTTTGCCAGACTCCGCCGCCATCCGATGGCTACGGCACCGCATCTCCACTCTCTATCAGACCACTAGCGAACCCATAAACACATTCATTCTCTTACTACTGTCCTTACCACCAACAACTACACTCATTCTTGATACCTGCGGTTCAGCCCGGTGCTGTGCCTGCCCTTAATAACACCGCCATGCCTTACCGCTCCTTCATATGCCGACTGCTCTTCTGCGCCATATTCTCCGTATCCGTTCTCAATATCTTCACCAGGGCCACTCAGCCCCGCTTTCACGCCGGAAAAGCCTCCAATCATCATCTTACTGAAGAAACTTTCTGCCCAAAGTCCAAGCTCGCCGATGATGTTTTGGTCGTCTTGCGAACCGGAGCCACCGAATCACAAGAAAAGGTGCCAGTGCACTTCCGTACCACGTTGCGATGCGTTCCCCATTTTGTTGTACACTCGGACCTGGATGAGGACATAGAGGGACACGCTGTTCACGACGTGCTCAAAGGAGTTAGCGAAGAGACGAAGACGACGAATGAGGACTTCAAGTTGTACCACCAACTCCAAGAGCATGGAAGACGGGGTGTAAAGCAGCAACAGGTTCTCACATCATTGTCCGGCTCGTCGCAAGGGGATTACTTGCGAACTGAAAATGCTGGATGGCAGCTGGACAAGTGGAAATTCTTGCCTATGATCGACCAGGCGCTAGAGGAGAAGCCGGATGCGAAGTGGTACTTCTTCATGGAAGCGGACACGTACATGAACTGGAACAACCTTTTGGAATTTCTTGGCAACTTTGACGACAGCAAGCCCTACTACATTGGCAAACATCTGTTCATCAATGAGGTCGAGTTTGCGTATGGTGGCGCCGGATTTGCCCTTTCAAACCCAGCCATGCAGAGAGTCGCATCGCGACGATCTGAGCGCATCAGTGAATATGAGGACTTCACAAAGACACATTGGGTTGGAGATTGCGCACTCGGCAAAGTACTTGAAGACGTGCATGTTCCTCTTCATCGCGCATTCCCACACTTTCAAGGCGATTCCCCAGCCACCCTCGATCCCGCAGTCTCCAAGATTGACCGCGATCTATGGTGCTTCCCTGCCGTTACCTACCATCATGTCGCCCCTGCTGAAATCGAAGAGCTTTGGGATTTCGAGCAAGACTGGTATAAGCGACATCAGATTCTCCTACGCCATCGAGACGTGTTCATGGAGCTTGTGCGACCAAAGATCGACTCATCAGTCCCTGGGTGGGATAACATGTCAGCAGACAAAGAGTACAATGCGCACGATCATTCGGCTGTAGAGAATGAACTTGAGCGAAATGCCTGGAAATCTTTTGAGCACTGCCGTGCATTGTGCGAGGAGCAGGATAACTGCATGCAATTCTCATTCGACGCAGGGAGCTGCGGCATATCCACATCGTTCAGATTGGGTTACGCGAAGCCGCAAGGAATGATGAGGAGTGGATGGATGCTGGATCGTGTAGACGACCTATTCAGGAGCTTAGAAGAGCAGTGTGGCCTGCGAGATTGGTTCGCGCCACAGGAGAGTACCACCAACACGGAGTTGAAGATGAAGATGAGGCGGAAGAGGATGGTCACCTTCCCTACACAACCCTAGGGGACGAACATCGCTTGCATAACAGCATCAGAAAGGCGTTTTAGGATTAGTTTTTTTTTCTGGAGATGATACCCCCCAACAACACTCGCTTGCATAGATTCATAAGTTTCACTACATAGTCAAAGGCTGCACTGCGCATGACCTAAATGAAGAAATCAAAAAAATGATCAACTAAGCAATCACATCTCGACCTGTTTCTTTACTACTTCATTGTCTTTAGATATGGAACGTTTTCAACTTCTTCCTAGACCTTGACACTGTCTATCTTGTTGTCAGATACTTGGGGATCGTTTGCCATGTCTTCAATCTAGCATAAACCCTATGGCCGGAAGCAACAGCAACACTAGATGTTTCAGACGTCTCTTGCAACCACCCTGCTGATGATCAGCTAAATGAAGGTGTTTCGGCGCAAATGGCAGGGGTGTAGATCGTGAGCCGTGCTTTCCTTACTGGGGCGGGAAGAAGAGCAGTGGAGATGAGGCTGATGAAGGGGTCATGATACGAATCATGAAGGTATGCATGCGAATGCTAGTGTAGACGTTGTTGTAATGAGGCTGGTGGGCACGAACCTTCAGGGATGCGGTGAAGAAATCGTTGTAATGCCGCGCTGGAGTACTGGTAAAGGTGTTGATGGACTTACAACTTGTCGTTTGGGACCGCATAGAGGTGCTCTTCAGAAAGGTATGGTACTAATACTGCTAGTGAATAGCAATGCACATCTTTTGTCAGCAGTCCACAACGTTCGACTTCATCTCTCACAATTACTCAGAGAAACTTGGATCTATCAATTGTACTATTACACAGTTCATCTCCACGTACCAACTAACTACATGGATCCATTGCTACATCCACATTACGCAAAGAAAGAAGCTCAAGCTGTGAATCTCGCTTTTTCCAGTCAAGTCTCCCAAGATCATAAGGGAGAGATTTCGTCATCAACATGCTAATATGCAGATAATAAGCGGGAATATATCGGTAAAAGAAAAGAGAGGGGTATGTTGTATATAAAGGACGACTGTTCAACCTTGATGACGGTATATGATGAGAAAAAGGAGATATTGTGGGCTTCGCCATGAGAAGAACGCCTCCAGAATCTCACTAGTAATTGCTTCCATGTCCTAGGTAGCAAATGGCTAGTGGGAAAGTATTAATGCATGTACTGAATTTAGAAGATGGTGAATTGATGTCGGAAGAGAAGAATGGACATGCAACGCGTTGAGGGCGGTCACATTGCAATTGCCGTAGCGGTACTGTCGGGCCTGTGATCCGGGTGAGGATCCGCACTATCGGCATATGCGAGCAGAGCTTTGGCATCATCGAGTCCCGAGATTGCGAGGCCTTTTTCGTCTTCTTCGTGGATAGTGCTCTCTTGTATGCTCTCTTTCGAGATCTCGCTCTTCCTCTCGGCATCCTCCGTTCCGTCTTCGTCCATGAGGTTTGGCGGACGTTGACGCATGGCGCGCGCCTTCTCGAGGGAAATGGTCTTTTGCTGGTATGTGGTCGTAAAGGGGAGCGCCTCGTCGCGGTCGATGGTGGCTTTCATCAATGCAGCCATCCAGAGTCGTCCGACAGCGAGGCTGTCTACGGCAAAGTAGTGCACGATAGGTTTGGTGAATTGGACTCCCTTCTGAAGTCCTGCTCGAGGAGGTACGAGCTTGAAGATGAACATGCCCGAAACATCTTCCTCTAGCCCTGGAATGCCTTTGGCGCTATCTGCAGAAGCTGTTGTCTGTATTGTGGCATTTTGCGGAGACGTAGGTGATGAGGCGGCGCCTGTGAGAGAAGCGTGCAGACCAGTCATTCTCTCGTTATTCGCTGGTAGCACACGATGTGATGATATGTCGATGAGACCCTTCTCTTCTGTGTCATTTTCAGTGTAGTAGTACGCAAGACGGCGACCACGTAACACGAACAGACGCGTTTTCCATGTCGTCATGAGACTGGAAGACTTCTTCTTCATCCAACCGCTGTAGTCGCAGTTCTCCATGGCCTGTTGTGGGGTGATTTGCTGACGGCCCTTGAGATATGCACTGGTGCCATGCTTCTTAGCCTTCTTCTTTCCTTCCTTGGAAGTAGTGGAGCCAGCGGTGAAACGCCTGTTAGCATCTGCTTTCTCCAGTTCGAAACTCTTCGACAATGAGGTACCAGAAGGTGTGCTAGAACCTGTCCGTGAAGGCGACTGCATGGGCGAATCCTTGTGCTGCGAGGCTGTCACATCGGCGGAGCTCAAATTCGCCTTCTCACCGCCAGTGATGGCATCTGATATCGCTCGGAGACCCCTGGATTGTGAAGACTTCTTGCTGCTGAAGAATGAGCGTGTATGTGAAGGCGCAGTAGCGGGCGAAGGCGAAGCGCGACCTGTACTTGAAGTCTCGCTGCCAGCGATGTTGGGTGAATTCGCGATAGCATCGATGCTGTGCGAATCGTACGCGAGCTTGGTCACTGTGGGATGCATGTCGCTTGCTGGCTTAAGAGGCCGTACAAAGTCGAATGCACTGGAGCTGCGCTCACTTTTGATGCTGGTGCCGTAGTACTTCTGCGCGGCAGCCGACATGGGACTTGCTGGCCTGAGAGCTGAATCTGCGCTGCCGATTCTGCTGTGTCGGCGACTGAAAGAAGCACGCTGGCCAGCCTCAGTGTTGTGACTTGCGGTACGCGAATGGCCGCCCGTGCTTTCCCTCTTGCGTAGAACGTTCCTGTTTTTGCGATTGTCGACCTCACCACCGGAGAAGTAGCCGCGGTCAAGATCTCCAGAGTTCAGACCAGCCTCGCGAAAGTCAAACGCAGTTCCACTGGTGCTAGAAGCATGCATGTGATGGGATGAGACTGGCCGCATGAGATCTTGTGCTTGTGCCGACTTGGCCGTTGAACCCATAGTCCAATTACGATCGAAAGAAGGTGTCTTCTTGTGCGCGTGCATGGCTCCAGATGTGGAGGACTTCATTAAACCGGATGTAGTAGGCGTGGGCGGCCCCTGATTGTAGTCAATGGAAGAGTGCCGCCTGCTGTGATTCATGCTCCGGACGGAAGCAGCGGAGGGTCGGACTGGCGAACCGAGCGTAGGTGAGGCGGGTGTGTGCTGGATGAGTGGAGATGTCACGTCGATAGTTGACGAGCGGCCTGCAGATGAGGCTGCACGCGGAATATGCTGGCGGCTGGTGTTGCCGCGAGATCCAATGCTTTCCCTCAGTGTTGGTATTCGAGGAAGGACGGCCCCAGTGGACGCAGCCCTGCTCCTTCCCATGTCCGCTGGGAACTCGTCGGGACTCTCGACAGGCGGCAAGAGCAGCGTACTCCTCGCAGCTTCCGCTTCCTTCGCGTTCTTGACTTCTGACTGCAACGCGTTGATCTTCATCCAGGTGCGCAGTCGTGGTCCCATAGGGCCCAGGTCAAACTCCTGCATGAAGATGAAGTTGCGATCTACGCCCAGCAGCGCCTCGCCGTCAATGTCTTGATCTCGGAACACATCGCAGTGCTTCTTCTCCACGCCCACATCTTCGAGGTACTCGGCGACGCGTGCAGGCGACCACGTCTTGACCTCCTCCTCCGTGTGCCAGTTCTGCTCCTCCTCGTCCGTTTCCTGCCCGTTGATGTATGACAGTCGGTGGTGGCTGCTGTATTCGCTTCCCGAGTCATTGGACCTTAGCTCTTTCCCCACGGCGCTGTGCCTCGGCGTGCTCATGCCCGTAATGTGCTCGTCGATGACGCTCAGAGTCTCGTGCATGACGGGGCTCCCTATCGTCTCGTCTTCGGTCGGCGCTTCCCCACTCAGCGCCATGCTGATGCTCCTCTGGCCATTCTGTATTGATGTCCTTCGCGCAGTCTCTGGCCCCGACGCGATGTTCAGGGGCTCTGTGGGTGCTGATTTTAAAGGTGGAGAGGCGCTCGTGGTAGCCGGTGGCTGTGCGGTCGGCGGCTCAGAGATGGCCATTCCGGGCGTGACTGAAGGTTTCTCTGACCGCACAGACAGCTGTGAGGGATTGCGCGAGAGCATGGTCGGAATAGGTGTTGGTTTTGGTGCTGGCCGTGTGTAGACTGCTAGGGCATTAGCTGTATTGCTCGCAAAAAAGAAGCATACCAGTCAGATAAGGGGCGACTGCACGACTACGCTGCCTACGATAGGGGAACATACCTTCGGGAAACAGGCCATTCTCTCCCGTCTCGGTGTTCTTGCCTAGGAACCAGCCATCGCCAAAGTCGTCGTCGCGCTCAATAAGCTCGATGCGGTCTCCTCTCCTTAGACTCAGCTCGTCGGGACTCCGGGCTAGAAACTCGTCTGCGAGCGCACGTCAACAGCGGGTCGATGAGAGGTGCAGCACAATGGCAGCACAGGTGGGGGGGAAAACATACGCACTACGACGAGGGTGTCGCCAGGCCGGCAGCCCTCGGTGTGGGAGCGTTGCGCCATGATTACAGGTGCTCTGCAAGACTGGTTCGTGTTGGGCGTGTATGCGAGCAGTCTCCAGTCAGTATCGGTGGTTCATTCTCGTGGCAGTTCGCGCTATCGGCGGGCGAGGCGGGCGCAACAGCTCGACGTATAGCAATGAGTTTAAATGTTGGCTCCCGAGGCCGCCGCTACTTGAAACAAGCAGACAGGTCCGCAGTGAAACAAAGTGGCGATGTTGTTTGTGGGAAGGGTGGAGATATATTGCTTGATCCCGTCGTCGTGCGGCTGCCGGGGGTGTCGTGTCTATACTTGGATGGTGGGACAGAAGGGCAGGAGACTAGTGATGTGCATCCTTGGATCAATAGGCGACCTAGCCTTCATGTGATATGAATTACGTCGGTACGCAAAACCATGGCCGTACCAGCGCTACAAAACGAATGCCGCTTAGTAGCCGCCCATGCATGTTGGCAAAGTGGATTTTACCGTCGAGCCCCCAGCGGGCAGCCCTGGAGCGGTTCTGACTTGGCCAAAGATTAATTGCCGTCCAGAAGCGCCCATGTCCTTGACCCAATGCGACCTGGCATGTTCGCGAAACATCGCTGTCATGGCTGTCCGTGCGCCATGTCTTCGCAGTGCCATGACGGCGTGACGAATTGGACATTCACCTCATCCACAACGCACCTTCCCTTTTCCACATCTGGCAGCGGCCTGGACAACAAAGACGCACTCCCTATCGAAACGCGGCAGTCACGACCCACCACCTGCTATGCACTGAAAATGCGCCCACGTCTCCGAGCGCGACATGAACACCCCACACCCGGAGTCACCCATGTAAAGCAGTCGGAGGCGTCCAGCGCGTGCATACAAAGAAATACCCCAAACATAGCGCACCGTCTGCCCCTAGGATAGCGCTATGGCTCCTGAGGGGCACCCTCTGCCGGAGGATGCGACGACGCAAACACTCAACTATGCACTGGGCAATCTTGGGGGGAAGCAAAAGAGCTGGATGACACTGCCCTCCAACGCGCCAGCCCTGCCGCCTGTCGTTCCTTCACAAGTCACCACAAACTCGCTACCCTCCACCGTGCGCGGTCGTGGAAGACCTCGCAAATATCCCGCGCCGGCGCCCGCTACCAACACTAGCCCACAGAACCCGAATACGACACCACAGATACCTTTGCAACCGCGCCCGACCGTCGAGACAGAACGACAGCCGCCCTCCAACTCCACGTCTCCCCGGCTCCCCAATGTCCTTGTCCCTCAGAACACTGCCACTTCTGGGCCTTCGGTTGCCCATGTGTTTCCGTCCCCCACTCCAAGCGAGGAGACATCAGCGTATCCGACACCACACGAGAGCGCCTCTTCAAAAAGACCAAGCGAAGGACAGGAACAGCAAGCAGACAAGCGGCGACGCAGTCAAGTCTATGGACAAGGCCGGCCGCTGTCCATAGCAAACACGACAAACGCCTGCCCAGACTTACCTCATAGACTGTCTGGGCAACTCGACAGTCGCAGCCCATCGTTCGGGATGATGGCTTCGCCACAAATACCCCAAGGCATACAAGTTCACAATCCGCAACCCAGCAGAACACCGCTCCAACCACATGGGCCTTTGATGCCACCACCGACGACTTCGCAAGCGCCAAACTCCCAGCCTTCATCCTGCACGACGCAGCCAGGAAACAGGCCCATGGCACCCTCAGCGCATCGTCTATCGAATGATGGTGGGTACGCAAGGAACGATTGTCTGCAGACTCTCAGTAATTTCCAGACCTCATACCCTCCTTCGCCAAGTCACCCCCAGGATGCAAGACGCCTGCGCGTTCTGTGGGATGCCACCATGGACGAGGACTGGTCCTATGTTACTATGCATCAATATTACTGCATGCTCACCCATGCCCGTCATATGATACCGGAGAGTTTGCTGGAGCTACCGGGTTTGCATCAAGCGCAGAGCATGTTGAGAGAGGTCCTTGACTTGAATCATAATCTTTCACTTAATTCCATTAACTTGTTCATCAACTTCCCGTATCCGATGCAGCAGACTGCAGTACAGTGGCCGACCACGTACGCACATCAAGCACAACGTTTCGGACATTTCGTTGTTAAATCACAGAACTACCGCCAGGTGAAGACCATGAGTCGGACACTCCGACGCCCGCCCCTCGCACAAGATCTCGCTGTCCAACTCGGCATTGTTTCTCCCACATTTCAGCGTCTCTTATTCACGGCTCTTCTGCGATCTCTCTGGCGCGCGGTGGTTCCCAACCCTAGTTTCGCAAGCTTCGAGGCTCAGGCTCTTGCTATTTTTCGTCAGAATCAAGACGACTGTCACCAGCGATCACCCGTAGAGTCGCTTGAGTTCCTGAGAGCCCGCGAGGATCAACTATGGGGCACTAAACTGAGAACGTTAATCGACGCATTCGAAGCTACACTTCAACAGCAAGGTCTTTCATTGGCTGACATCCGCAACAGCGTTCCCCAACAACAGCAACAACAGCAACAACTACCTGTAGCCCCCCAATATCACCCACAACAGATACAAAGCAACTATTCTACTGCAGATACCAATGCAATGCCACCACGTCCGAATAGTTCAGTCGATCCGCGCTCAGCACAGGCTGCCATCCAGCAGTCTCGTGGGCGCGGTGGTCTTCCCGCACGGCCTACCCGGCTGGCCGCTGTATCGCCGGCTGCCGTCTTACCATCCAGCCGGCCAGAGCGGCCTTTACTTCCTGCTCTCGACTACCAACAGCCACAGCAGCGAGTACCTAACCCTACACGCTTTGCTTTACATCAAGCCCATCTGCGAAGCCCAGATCTCCAATCACAATCCGAATCCTCGCCGTTGTACATCTTCTTGTCAAGATTCTTGAAGCCTCCAGCTCGGCTATCCGCACCTGCCTGTACCATCGAAAAATGGACTTTCACGCTCTCACCCTCCGATATGCAGAAGATCGCAACAACTGTTCGAGATACAATCGGTGGGCCCGGTGCTATGAACATCAATAAAGGCAACAATTTCGTGCGTCTGCGTTGTGTTGAGTGGCCGCAATCTAGCCCAATGGGTACCCCAACAAGCGACCTTTGGGCAGTGGCTGATACCCATTGGATACCTCGCTCTTACTATACTTTCAACGGCACCCCTCTTGATCCGCGGAAAAAAATTCACTATGGAAAAGACCTCCCTATCGATCTCACGGGCCTTTTGAGAGAAGGTGAGAACGTCCTGGAGTTTGTGGTAATGGCTCCATCTGGAGATACATCTCATCTCAATTACTTGATCGCCATCGAGGGGATGGATGTCTCATCTCATGAATCTATCAAGCAGCACTGCCTGAATCAGAGTTGCGTTGCGGCAGATCAAGTATTACAAAGCATAAAGAAGAAACTCGCTGGTGTCGACGATGATGAAATCACCATTGTCCAAAGCACACTCACCATTGGGCTGTTCGACCCTTTCAGCCAAGCCAAAATGTGTGACATTCCAGTCCGTAGCAAAGCATGTCGACATAACGACTGTTTCGATCTAGACACTTTCCTCCAGTCCCGCCCACGCAAGGGCGACGTTTCGGTAGCTGATCACTGGAAATGTCCTATTTGTAAATCCGATGCTCGTCCACAAATGCTTATAGTAGATGGCTTCATTGAGGATGTGAAGAAGCAGCTTGAGCTACAAGGGCTTGCCAGCACGCGGTATATTCTCGTTCAACAGGACGGATCTTGGCAACCCAAGGCTGAAGTGCGCGAGGGTGTGTCGGACGAAACCCCTGAACCCGTCGCTAAACGTTCAGTACCAGCTGACGCTGATGTAATTGACCTTAGTGACTGAGAAATTATTACCAGAATCCATCTGGAGGTTCTTCAGCTTGCTTCTAATTACATACGCACCTACTGGGGTCATAAAAGTCTGGCGTTCAAGCGAGGCATGGAGTTCGTGGAGATTATACCCCTGGTTTTCGACCCTCCTGGGTGTCCCTGTTATCACTGTATTTTTTTAGACATCACAGTACTTTGCATATGTGGTGGAATGAGCTGGAGATATAGTCTTAGCTTCTGTATTTATCTCAAAACTTAAGTTCAAAAACATGTAGGTATCTGAAACAGAACCCAAATCCTTATAGTAAGTCTGGCTGATATAGGGATGTTTTGTTTTGTTTCTTGATCAACTCAATGACGGTGCACAGAGAACCTTTGGCTGTACTGGAGCGTTCCGTGGTTCATTTCAGAGTCCCCAAACCACAGGTGTTGCTGCACATACACACCGTTCGTGACGGGTGACACGAATCTTAGTAGCGATGCAAAAAGCCCTCTTTGTACGAGCGAAAATATTTCGCTGTTCGACACAATATCCTCACATCAACTGGAACGTGAATATCGTTACAGCTTTAGGAGTCGCTTTCGCATGACCAGGCGAAGATAAATCAAGAAATGGTGGAGGCAAGTTCTGGGACTTACCAGGCCTCTCACCGACCGACACGGCCACCGGACCGACTTAGATCCCATTGCGATCTCCTGGTTGCAACAGTATGCCCTCCCTAAAGATCACAGTGTACGAACGCGAGGTTGTCTTCCACGTGGATCCATGAGCTCTGCCATGCCTTTACCTTCCTGGACGACTGCCAAATATGCTGCCAGATCGGCCATGGTGATGCCTGGTAGACGCTGGTTCAGAAGATGGAACAGGTCAACTCTAACATGATGAGTATAAATATCGACTCGGATCGTTGCTCGTGCCTGTTTGGCGACGAAGAATTTCTCTCGAGAAACTGCAAGGGACACGAAGCTCGAAGAGATAAACCTTGATGACACATTCGTTGGATGTACAATGACCAAGTGGCCTGAATTGTTTGGCATGGAAAATATGAAGGGATATTGCAAGTTGAAGTGAGTCCAGTACATCAAGGACCTACCTTTCCTATCTGGGTGCGATGGCTCTAGAATTCTATCCTTGCAGTTGCAAAAACACCACGAACGAGTGCGTCGTCATAACCAGCCAGTCCATTGAGGACGTCCTCTGAAGAAAGCAACAACCGGTAACGCAGCATCGTGACAGTGGCCATGACGACAGAGGATCTCTGTGCTAGGAGACGATGCACAAGAAACCGGATACAAGAGCGCCATTCACGCTACATGACTCACTCGAAGAGATGCCGCATGTCCGGGTGCGTGTGCGCGACGTTTCACACGCAGGGGTCGGATAAGCGGAACCTTGAAGACCCTGAAAACGTTGCGATGCACACCCCAAACTGCGCCACGTGGCGGCAAGAGATCAACAGCCACACTCTAGCATTCGGACCGTGGCCCTTGTGCAACACTGTCACAACCAGGCAGGATTCCCGAGATACCCATTTGACTTTGGACGCGCGTGCTCGCGATAATCGGCAAGACTAAACATAGCCTTGCGTGCGTCGACATGCAGGAAAATATGTTCACGATATCCCGGATTCAGGCAGTCTCCAAACCTGCCTGCTTTGTATCGGCATCATCTGGGATGCCCAACCCTCGTCTCGATCCTCAGACCACCCTGACAGTCTGTGCGCGGCATGCCTTGTATCGCGAGATAGCAACCCCTGTGTAAATCGGAATCCTTCAATCTCTTACCGCCTCACTGTTCGGTTAAACATGTCCCCCATAACGGCTGTCACGTCTCCCAATGGCCCGAATTTCAAATTCTTTCTTCCTTTTCCAGAACATGCCGATTTTATAGCCCAATTTTAATACTTCAGCCCCATGGGGAATCCTCCTGTTCTTGAAACGCACAATGCCAGTAATAATACTGCTACGAAGAAGGAGAAGAGAAGAAGACGGATCCATCCTATCCGGCGCATCGCAAGGTTGATTCTTGGCAGTGGAAAGCAGCAGAAGAAAGAGGATGTGAGACGACTTGGTGACCAATTAGAGGAAGGAAGGACATGCCATGGCGCATCTAGATGGCACAACCTGTTACCATTTCTCGAGCCGCTGCTTGCCCTGGACCCAAAGTTGTCCTTCATCGAAGACCGCATCCTCGGTCGGACCGCACCAACGACAACGCCTCACGATGACATCAACTTCACTCTCCCGAAAGACCTCACCTCGCTAAAGAATGCAGTTGAAGAAGCAGACCTCCCTTGTACCTGCGACGAATGCGCCCCCAAACTCTACAAAATCAGCACTCTAGCCTCCCATGGCATGATAGAAGACCGGCGGAACCGACCCTCACAGACACAATCCAAGCACAACCGGTCGTTTTCCTACCAGAATGACAAAAAGACAATCGGTCTTGGACCGCAACTCACACTCAGATTCCATGGCACCTACGAAACAATGACATTAGTACGGCATCACATCGCTTGGTTGGACGCAACGTATCTGCATCCATCCGCACGCCCTACGCCATCTGTACACCACCTCCGCAGCCTGATAGCGACCTGGCATCCGCACATCACGTCATCTGATCTCCGAAGCTCCCTCTCGACAAGTCAACTAAGCGACCTTTTTACGCATCTGAACCGTATTTTCTTCTCGGATCAAGTACCGCCGCATAACAAGACGTTAAGCGCGGGGTTCAGCTATCTGGATTCAAGACAGACCGAATGTTTTGGCAAGAGTTTCTACAACCCGTTAGTCGGGACACAGGTGCTTTTACATCCGGTGCTGTACCGCGGGTGCTTTCAATACCAGAATCTCGGTCATCACGATAGTCTCGACCCTACCATACAGCGACGGCAACAACAGCAAATATCAACACGTCTGCACAACCGCCTTGGGACTCTCCTCCATGAAATGTGTCACGCGTTTCTCAAAGCATACACGTGTCGTTCTTGCTCGATGCACGATTCTTGTATCGGACCGCTAGGCCATGGACGCGCGTGGCAGATACTGGCGAAGAAGATTGAGCAGGTTGCTACTGTAGTTTTAGGAGGGACGGTAGACATGGGGAGGTTTCCTAGTCTGCTGAGAGATTGTGAGGGGAGTGGACGGTTGCCTAGTGTGCATGATTTGGAGGTTTTTGGGATGAACGGTGGCGGGTGTGCGAGTGGGGTAGGGTTAGGAATTACAGGGATTAGAGGAGGAGGAGGAGGAGGAGGAGGAGGAGGAGGAGAGAAGATGACGATAAGGACTGTTGAGTAGGGATGACGAGGAAAGATGTGTATCGAGTATTGTATGATTGTGCAGCATTAGATTACGACCTTTTTTAGACCGCCTGTATAGCTTTAGTAATGATACCCTTCGATTTTGATAACAAGTGTTGCCCACAAGCTGCTATGCCACTTTCTTCAAGGAGAGACAACATGACTACTATCTTCTGTGTATCCGATATGGATGAGATTGGAGGTTGTCAATCCTGAGACTCTCATAAAGGCGCAGTGTGCTTGGTTGTCTAGGTCATACACATCAAGTGAAGTACTTTGCACGTCGACACAGTACGTTAAGATGACCTGCGGTAATGACTGCGGTTGAGAATCTTAGAAGACGATAAGCAAGGGTACGTCGCCCATCTTTGGATTGGTGTGCGAATTTGCTGACACGGAGAGGAGCTCTAGTGAGAGATGGCACTATGGTATCGTAGTACTATAGCACTATGAGAGGATGCCCGTTGTCTATCGGCGATAGCAGACCATGTTACCTAATGACGTATAACACAGGTAGAAACAGCGTACCAGATGTGCTCTCTTTGTATCATTTCCTACACACACACACACTGGACCGTATGTTTCAATCGGGATGCCCGACGTATGCAACAGGCGTAGTATAGAGTGAGATTTGGCGATCCAGTAAGACCGTATGGTACATCCAGCGTTCAGGAACGTCTTCAGCTTCGTCTGATTGAACGCTCGCTCTCGGGGAGCCCGAGGACGGCACTGCTAGTTTCCTAGTGACATTCACAGCTGGTGCATCCAAAACTGTCTCTAATGGCCTTGTTTCAGCAGGTTAGTACCGCAACCATACTTCACAGCTTGTCCATGCCCTCATACAGTACACGAGTCCCTGCTATAGGCCAGTTGCGATGGGTTCGTTCAGCCCCCGATCACGGCAGGCATCGGCGACGCCGGGCTAAGGCAGAAGAATCTGAGGAGATAGTAGTCGGCAGGAAAGGATTGTATCACACGCCGATGCTCCAATTGGATGACTGTATCTCTCGATCCAACTACATCTAAGAAATCTTAAACCGATGGAAGTAAAGTCGGCGAAATGGTATATGGTATATTCCGTTGAAGATTATCTAAGTAGCTGTTTAGCGATAGTAAGACGTATGGCTCTAGGGCCAGTACCTTGATTTGCAATGTTCACCGGATGAGACAGTCTCAAGTTTGAGAAGTGAGATTGTCGAACGTGGTTTTGGTCAGCTCGGACAGAGCGATTCACCGTCACATGCTGTACTGTAGTAGTCTAGAAGAAGACTGTGAGATACATAATCAAGCTATGGCTAGAACATGATGCTCATGATTCGTTGCATTGACCGACGCAGGGACTGTTACTAACGGGGAAGTCGGAGTAGATCCAAGATTCAGGAGAGTGCGAAATTGGGGGTTGCAGCTCAAACAGGAACGCTCGTTCCGGTGGAGGCCTAAAATGTCTTCCGCTGTCGGGTTGTCAGCCAAACGGTGGCCAATCACAAGCGTCGCCCCCCAGAGCTTCGGGTACCTCAAACTGTGGCTTCGCTGGGTTAATGCAAGAGTCAGCCACGTCTGACGGGAGAGCACCCTGATCCCCAATCGAACCATCAAGGGTCCCATTCCGCATCTGGGGTGGATCCACACGGTGGCGAATGCCCCCCAAGGACGAAGGGCCGAAATTAGGGAATTATTCGCATGTAACGTCGAGGCGGATACTACCCAAGGCTCTTTTAGCGCCATGGTCCCTACGGTTCGGAATATTGGATATAGGGAATAAGAAAAAGGAGCCTTGCGATAGGAGAGAACAAGACAAAAAGCAGTAGCGAGTTGCTAGAGCGATGATCCGTCGTGGCATGTCCCGGCACGTGGTTTCACCAAACGCGTGGATGACCCATTGTTCAAACTTCGAAGCAGTGTGCGTGGGGTACTAAGGGTCATGTGTACACTACGTGTTATTACCAGGTGCTCCCTACAGCTGAAGCCATCTAACAATGCCGATCGGTTCGTTGAGTGCGCCCAGCGGCGATAGTGAGCAGCTCTAGCGGCGCAAGGCATGGGAATAACGATAGCTCGACACGTAGTTCGACGCTGGGGGTTTCCGGGAAAAGTCAAGATCCACTATCAAGAAGCGGCGTCTTTGCACGTTCTGCCTGTCCTTCTGGATCGAGGACTAGACGCAGCAGACTGCGCAATTGTGGAACTGTGGGAGAAAAGTCGGCAGCCAGTCGATGTTTGCCGATCCCTTGTCGAGATTGTGGCATCGAATCAAGTGTCGAATGGGAGGTGCAGCGGGCTTTTGGGCTGTGCAGGTGTGCTTGGAGGCTTCGAGAAGGCCGCCCTTGGTGTTCGCTTGCAGCTGCCCTCACTCAGCCCTGACTTCTGCCGTCATGTAAGCCGGGAGTGAGGATGAAAACACGGCAGTTTGGGGGCGCCTGACGACTTGCGTCAATTTGCAGCAAATGCCATAGTTTCCTGATGGACTTCTGCCACGCAATAAGAAAGGAGTATAGCCAGGGAATGGAGATGAGTCGATGAGCTAGGCCGGGATATTAATCCTACTCGAGTGGAGCGGTTGAGGAATGAGGAGTGCAGCGCCAACGGCAAGTGCCTGCTAACCAGAAGCACGGTAAACCTGGCCCCGGCGCCCTAGTCTCGCCTTAGTCGAGCGCCCCCAAGCCGCGGAACGCCATGGGCAACGCCTTATAGCATCCTTCGCCGCCGTCATTTGGGACTGTTTGGATCACATTTGCGACTCTCGTCTTCACAGCCAGATCAACACAATGGCCATGTTTCGCGACTTCTCCTTCGACCAGGCGTCGTCTCCCGACTACTCACTCTACGAGGCCGAACGGGCAGCCATGAATGTGTCGCCCACGTCACCAGCCATGGACCCGCATTACTCGGCAAATCGGCCACCCACTCCACCATGCACCATGGGCGACCTCGCCGTGCAACTCAACCAGCAAAGCCTCCGCATCGATACCAATACCAACACCCGCTGCTATCCTCCTGCCCCCCTCACTCCAGCGAGCGATGATGACGAGTGCGCCCCATCCACCAAGCAAGAACAGCAGGCGCGACCAACCTACTCGCGCATCGCAGCTTCCGTCCTGAGGATGCAACGTCAACAAAACTCGCGCATGCAGTGCAGCCCATCGCACGCTCGCGATCTCTCCAAGCTGGTCAAGATGATCGAGGAGGAGCAGCAATGCACCGTCAATGAGCCGTCGTCGCGGACAAGCTCCACATCGTCAACATCTACATGCCCACTGGTCCCTTCAAAAGACGACGAGGGCGTCGACATGGACTACGACGCTCCCGCGCAAGCCGCTGAGGGACTCTTCAGCATGCCAGTATGGAGAGCAGGCGACCGTCGCGACAGCTGCGTTCGCGTCACCAGACCTGTGCGCATGCGAAAGCGGTCCAAGGGCAACGGCGTATGCAAGAGGACGTCATCATAATTTTTGTTTTAGTCGGATTTTGGTTACATGCATAGCGACGGCGTTTATGGGGTGTCACTACGGGCGCATTATACCACTTGATCTTGCTGGAAGAGCTCCCTGCGGGTTGAGCCTGGCGTTATAGGGTGCGACAGGCTTAGCGCTGTTGGTACACCCGTATACTTTGTAATAACAAATCTGATCAAGATGCAAACTACTCTTCCGCCCTACCTTGTTACTGTGACTATCGTCCCGACCCAGCACACTGTTTCCCACGAGACGCATGTTCCGTGAACCTGAGCATTGGTAAATTGGTGACCCACTTGATTGTCGCTGATCCCAAGTAAATTCGTGCCGCATCCGTCCCACCTACAAACACAAACACAACCACCACCACCACCACCACCACCACCACCATCATGTCTGCACGCCGAGCGCTGGCACTGCGCTCCATCCACTTGCGCATAGTACCACGTCCTGCCAACCTATCCGAGAGTCGCGAGATATTCCGCGTGCTGCAGGGTTTTGGAGAAATCAGCACCTACCAGAGCCTACGGGTACGTCTTCCTCGCACACCATGGCTGCTTCTTCTGAGCGATTACTCATGTCAGTCTTAGTATGAGTACCAGAATCCTGCAGACAACGCCGCCTTCGCCATCTACCGCCACGAATCCTCCGCCCAGAGCGCTCTCGATGCCTCACCCATTCGCTTCGCCCTCGAAACATCTACGGCCACCGAAGACAACACCAGCACCCAATCCCACTACACCGGCGAAGAAGACCAAGAAGATGCGTCAACCGACCACATGCCCCAAAAAGCAGGCATCGACGAAATTCTCCGCCCCTCCCAGCTCCTAAACCGAACCTCTGCTGAAACCCACCGGTCCACTCCGTCAGCGCCACCCAAACCAATGCCCTTCGACCCACCACCCGCCTCCCCAAAACAAAAGAAATGGACAAAATGGTTTCAGGTCACTGTTGATCGTACGCGCGCGGTCCATCAAGATTTCATCGAGCGGCAGCCGTATTGGAAACAGTTCAGCCCTATGAGGAGCATGGCACAGGCTGATTTGGAGAAAAAGGTGCCGCATATTGGGTTGAGCGATATCAGCAAGAGGCCGCCGAATGCGTATCGGACACCTACCAGGGTGCTGAAGACTATGAACCAGTATGTCGAGACGGCCATGCCAACTTTGAGGGGGGTTGCTGAGGGGAGCGAGAACGAGAGGGCGTATCTGGAGAGGCAGGAGAGGAGGGTTTGAGATGGAAACAACAGACTACCGAGTCTACCACAATCGAACCTCGAACGCTGGCTATAACCCCGTCTCCCAACCATACGTATCGATCCAGACCACAAAGACTCGAGTCTTCCAGCATACCTCCACCGATCCGGGACAACAATCGGACGCTATACATGCAGCGCGGCTCTTCGACAAAACAACAATGTGGAAATTTGCAACTACATGAACCCAAACGCTCATAGAGCATACGTCTCCGCCTACACACTGCCTTCTCTGACATTGCTCAGGAGACCTTCCGACCTGCCTAGATCGACTGGAGTTCCGAGCAGTCACTCAGCATTTTCCTCAGTCGTCTTGACAGCCTTTTGGAAGAGCCACACATGTCGATAAGTACCATGGAATCGCATCGGACAATTGCGAATACTTTCGCCCATGAATGCTTATATCATGAGCCGTAGCAGAGCATCCAGCCGCTCAGCATCTGGATAAGAGCTGCGCAATTCCAACTCCCTGATCTGGTCCATCTCAGGGGCCTCTCGACCAGCCTGTTCCGCTGCTCATGGAATGGTTTCATGACACCTTCTTCAACTTGACCGTGTTCTTTACAGGTCGTGTAAAGAAGGCATCCGCTAGCCACACAGCTACGTAGCTACTATAGCTTTGTAGAGGCGGTTAGAGTTAGCACGGACTAACAGATCCGATATGCAATATTCGTACGTTGCGGACAAGGTGTATACAGTATGTAGGTGTCGGGCTTACGTTTGCGGCACATGCGAGAAGGCGGATTCTGTGCCACCTGATCTTGAAGTCCAGAGAGTGCTCGTCGAACATGTTCGGGCTGGGACAACGGTCTGAGATTTGAAGCGCGCTGATAGTAGAAGGCACCAAACGCTCAAGATATGAATGCAACACCTAATAGTTGTTTAGCTCAACGACGCCTGCTGCGCATTTTACATCCATCGGACCCAAACAACAACACATCTGACAATGTTAGCCCTCTATGCTAACCGTACCAAAGCCCATCTTTTCTCACAAGGATCACACAAATCCGTAGACCTCCAAATCATGCATGCTCGGGCGGTTGAATCCAGTTGCCTGATTCGTCATATCCGCAAAAATGCCATTTATCCTCCCAAGGTCCAGCGTCAATCCCAGCAGCTGTGGACATCTCTCTTCAATAGCCATCGCCAGCTTCTGAAACGCGCGACCATGATCGGCAAGATTACTGTTCGAAGTCTTGCACATCCGACAACATAGGCTCTTGAGCACAGCATGGATCAGCTCGTGAAATAACGTAGAAAGACGTTGCAGCGCCAGTGACTCGGTTCGATTGAGAGACCGTAAGGTGACTTCTGTTTGTTGCGTCGGATGCATCGTGATGCGTTCAAGAACCAGATCATCGCGAAGTGTTGTCTGAGTATACCCTAGCCAACCCCTCTCCTCACAGACGTCGAAGTCCCAGAAAAACTCGAGTTCAATTTGCGCTCCGAGAAAGAAGATGGACAACAGTCGCGTGCACAGTGTTCTCATCCTGTCAACAGGAAACGCGACTCTCGCATCAGGAGAGCCGAGCTCCTTGAGAAGATACTACCTATTCTCCCGCATTTCCTTCAGAGCTACTTGCTGCTCGAAATTCATTTCATTGTATGGCCTACCAAAAAACTTGGTCGCGCTATCGACGAGATGGAGCGCCTCGTATGGCCTTCTCACGGAATCGGCGATGATTTCGGGCTTTTCATTTGGCAGAATAGGTATCTGGTCTCGACGATGGTCGATGACAGCGCAAGAGTATGGAAAGTTGAAGTAAGACTCTTGTGAACACTTGTTGCTATCGCAGGTACATGGACCGCAGAACAAATGGTTTAATGACTTTTTGTAGAAGAAGTCTCTCCTAGGATCCGTCATTATGTCTCCTATTGAAGGCAACCGGCCTGGAGCTACAGTTGTTGGATCGGTAGTGCCGGACAAAGTGGGTGTTGAGAAGTCATTCAGAGAAGCAACGCCATTCTGATCTACGCTCATGGTGAAAGTTTTAGTAGCCGACAAGGTAGTAAAGAGTAAGCTTCTTTCTGTCCCTTATCATCAAAGCATTGTTTGTCGTTTCCTTTCGCTTCAGTCATCTTACCCTTGCTGCTGAGCGGCAATTGATTGCATGTGATTCTGCCCATAAAGCTCACGGGATTAAATTCCCACAGCTGGGGGTTATTTGCTCTATATAGTAGGACCTCTAAGCTTATATCGGTTACTATGCTTGTTCTTACTAAGCTTTCCACGAAGAAGACGTGGCTCGGTTGGGCGAACACGGGAGAGCATAGTAAGGGATCGCAAGGTCTGTGAACTGGTTCGCCGTTCACAAATTTCATCTTTCGCCTAACTTGTGTCGTTTTGAGGCCATTGTTCATGATTGAGAGTATATGTAGATCTAGCCCACAGGGATGAGGCAAAGAAGCTGTGAGCCTAGATGGCGATAAGATGCATAAGGAAGTCGCGTTGGTCTGAGATGCTGCGAGTACTGTTGGCTACGTTTTTACTATTACTGGACGTGATCTAGTTATGTCGAACTTACTGTATTACCTCCACCAGGTACTGTGAAGTATCGTACCATCATTTGTGACATTTTGAGGAACTGAGACTGATAGGTTTGTGTATTCATGGCTGCGAACGGCTTTCCCAGCCAGGAGTAGAGGAATTCGCAGCCCCAAGTTTACCTAATGAAACAGTGCTCGCACGAAACTCGTTCAGATCAGTGAGTGCAGCATTGTCTCATGAATCTAGGCTGATTTCACATGCCTAAAACGTATTGCAGTGTTTCATGTTATACAAGACTTCTCTGGCCGAGCAATATAAAGAGTAGCCACGCAAGACTGTTGCGAGTAGCGAGAAAACCACAACCAGTGATTCTGGTAGCCTTTCTAAACAAGAACATAGACAACCAAAATGTGCCGAAAAGTCCCTCATATGTACAAGCTTGTGGATCCACAGAATCTCGAACCTGCTCCTAGCACACCGGAGGAATTCATTGATATGATTCGAGATCATCACAAGAAAAATCCTGGGGAACGATTTGGCAGTAAGAAACAGGGAATATGTACAAACTCATGCAACAACATCATCAAGCCACAACATCGAGCGCGCATATCCTTACGTACGGCCGGTCACCATGCTTTTCGACTTTGTGACGAGGTCAAGCGTAGGATGGAACTGGGCTTTGATGATTTCAGCTCCGAACAATGGCAAGCCCACAATCTGTTCAAATCACTGGTTGAGGATAAATCAGACAAAGCCCTGTTGAAGAGGCTAGGAAAGACAGATGGAAGACAAGTCTCGCAAGATGAGATGAAGCTGCTGATCAAGACCTTCTCAACGATTTTCTTCCCAACTACGCCGTCGGACGTTCAGATGGAACTGGACTTCCAGTGGGAGGATTGGAGAAACACGCCAGGTGAAATCGGTTTATACTGCACCAATGGTACCGACATGCCTTGGATCAGCATGTGTGCTTTTAACGTTGACAAGGAAGTACTGAGCTACGGTCATCTGAATGGCTTAGCTATGGACCGTCTGTCCACAATCCTTCACGAGATTGTGCATGCATATTTGGATCGTTACGCCTGCCGTTGTATTGGGGTGTTCGGATCGTTTGAGGAGAGTGTTAATCAACTAAGTGGACATGCATGGGCGTGGCAACGGATAACAAGTTCTGTGGAACGCGCTGCCCCTGACCTCACTGGTCTCCCTATCAGTCTAGAACGGTTTAGAATTATCCAGGGCTGTTGGGACAAATTCAGATATTGGCCGACTCAACAGGAAGTTAAGGACTGGCAGTTGTAAAGTCATGAGGCCTATGGGTAGGCTGCGTCAAAGTGGAGGTCGGAATAGTTGCTGTCATGATGAAGTCGCAGTTGAAGTTGTATGCCATGAGTAGGAGAATCAATGAAGTGCTGTATTCGAGGTTTGATCAAAGGCATCCGTTTTCGACCGCGATGCCGATGGAACAACTCGATAACTCTGGATATCTGTGATGTTAGGATTGGTGTAGTTATCGAGAAGGAAGTAACAATGATGAAAGTCTTACGACAGAACACTACTAGCGCGTTGGCCGGATCAGCAACTATGATAGACTATCCACGTGGCAAGTCGCAAGCAGCTAACAGAGACCACTATGTCACCGCACATTGAGAACAAGGAGCTATCTCATCTTTCAATCTAGTACCTAACGTTAATGAGTACAACAAGCATGAGTTGCCAGTGCTGGAACGAGATAGATCGCGTAGCCAACCAGATGCCTTCCGACCCAGAAGACGAAGGGTGGGCCCAAGGGTACACGAAGCGAAAAACACTTCAAGGGTGGCCGCCTAGATGCTACGATGAAGGCGTGCTGCGACGTGCGCATGATCACCGAGTGCAGCTGCCATGGGCCGATTTTATAATCCGTTCAGTCCTCGCCGATCCACAGTCGCAGTTGCAGAGACCATACCTGGACCTACCGCAGAGGAGCCACCGCCAGACGACCACACAACGGCGACACGAAGCCATCACGCACCTCACCCCTCAGTCGGTACGATTCCAGACAGGCTTGATGACATACGAGACTATGTGCGTGGTGTCAGCACCTATATCCATTGGTTTCAAAGCCTCACTGAACACGAACGATCAAATGTCGCGCGAGTTACGGAGGTCAAGCGCGAGTTGAAGCTTGCACACCGAAATCTAGAGAAGCTTGATGCTGACATGTACTGCGAACTTGGGGACGAGACCGAGGCGCTGGTTAAAGATGCCATGAGACATGCTTGGCGGTCGTACAGAAGCGTGGTGAAGCTCGAAGAAAAGTTGAGAGGTTCAAACGACGGCAGTGATTCCGGTGTGAAGTTGCGTAGGATATCGGGACCGCAGAATGAACGGAACACATCGACGGATCATGGAAAAGTCGAAGCATACACCCGCAGCGATACGACGGAGGTAAAGCAAGCGCTCTACGAGGCCCTTGATGTGCGACAGCAACCTGCCGAAGGCAACCGCGATGAAAATCCATACCTTATGTCTGGTGAGAGATGTCCCTATACAAACTAGATATGAGACATATACTGACTTTGTATACCCACATTCCAGGTGCTCTTCCGGTCGAGGATAGGTCTCCGCAGATCGAAGTTCAGAGAGCAGGGCGAGCTCATGCTTTTGAAGCGCTGAGGCAGTTACCGCATCTCCTTGCCCACGGAGCGCCGTCACAATGCTCAGAAAGCCTCCACCTACCTGCAACGAATCCCCAAAAGATCCCACAGCCCAGAGACGAAGTCAAGGTTCGAGTTCAAGAGGAAGAGGCCAACACGGACTCTGTCCTGCGCAACCCATACAAAGTGCGACGAGGCAGCTGCAACGGCTTCATGATTACAGAGATGACGATGCATGCGATCGAGGATACTCGCTTCGTTTTGCCTTACCTGCACTACATGAAGGTCCATGAGCTGCGAGCCATCAAGGAATGGCTGGGTAATGCGGGGTTCATTGTGAGCTCTGGTTCAATGAGGTAAGCCATGACTGTACGAGATGTATACAAGATATACGCTGACTTCACATCTCCACCTCAATAGTCGCACGGAAAAGGCCCTACTCTGCATACAGCTCCTACAGACTGGCTGTCGATACGAAACGTTGGCCGTGATCCACTCGCGTTCACCACACGAGGTCATGGAGTCGTGCAACGAAGTCATGCGAGCTTTGTTGAAATGGCATCGTATGACAGTTGATGATGATGACATAGGGAACCAGGCCAAGTATATTGTTCTCTGGGGCATCTGGCATAAGTACACCGTCTCGGATGGAAAGGCAGGAGAATACTTTGGGTTCGACTGGACGTGTCTTGCCAAAGTTCTGGTGTCACTCAACGTGTACATGGGCCGCTGGCGTATGCAGGGCAAGTTTGCCATGGACGGTCCGGCGTTCGCATGGGGCAAGTTCTTCGTGCCGAACGACAGCAGGTGCGTCGTAGATACGAGAGACGGGGACCAAGGAGGGCGTAATGACGCCGAGACGAGTTCCTTTTACGCTGTGGCTCGGCGGGGTAGGCTGAGAGAAAGCACAGACGGGTGAAAGACTCTTTTTGGCACGGTCAAACGGCCTCTTCCCTCAGGTCGCAACACGGCAGTTCGGCTCGTAAAGAGTGGCGCATAATCCGACGATAGTGGGCCACGATGATCGCGGAGCCGGTAAAAGGATGCGCACATCCATTAAGCGTTCAAGATTTCATCTCCACATCGTATCGCTATCGCAGCGGTATCTCAATGCTCGGCGGCACCAGTGGCGTACAGAGCAAGCCGTCGCCTCAAAGGGTCGCAGCGCAGAGTGCCTGGTGTTTCACAATCTCCCTTGGCTCCCGGCCTGGCGCAAAGCCACCCGCGGTGTGCAGACACGAACGGGAAGGTCGCAAATGCGGTTGGGCGCATCGTCTGCGACCATCGAGGTTAATCGAGCGCGATTGACGGCAGTTGAGGCGGGAATAACATTACATGATCAAATGAAATCGAAGACAATAGTAAACAAGTCATCTATGGCACAAAGCGTTCAGGAGAGTCGCTATTCTCGGCGATCGACAAGCGCCGTTTGTAGTTTAAGGTCCGTCGACCAATAGCGATCCGTAGGGAGCATTCGTGCACTAGACGACTCCTTAAATCTTCTTGCAGGGCTGCACCCAATTGCTCTTCACCACCGAGTCTCTAAAACGCGGTCCTGACGCTCCTTTGCACGACTTTCCCCTCGTTTTCCTTTTCTCGTCGCGAGAATCCACTCTTTACTTAACCCTCACTATCCCAGTCACTCCTTGCTACACCCACCTACAGCGCGTCTGGTCTACGCGCGAATCACACTCTTTCAGTACTCATAGTGCTTACATAGCGACATAATCCGCCGAGATGAAGTCATTCGCCCTTCCCACGGCTGCACTTATCGCAGGCCTTATCTCTACGACTACTGCGCAAACCCATACCAACTGTATGTGACGTGTGGCGCATTGCCTGCGACTGATATACTGATGCATCGACACAGGCTACCCTCTCAACACCACAGGATGTCCAGACATGGAGGCGCTCGGCGGAAACGTCACCTTCAACTGGAACAAGACTGGCATCCCGAACGATGACAAGGTCTGGAAGATGCCTAACCAGGGCAAGATCGACTGGGTCGAGAAGGGTGCAACCTTCACCATTGAGCGATCGGGCGACTCCCCCACAGCGAACTCGGTGTTCTACATGCTCTTTGGTCGCCTCGAGATTGTCATGAAGGTGGCCACGGGCACGGGTATCATCTCCAGTGCTATCCTGCAGTCCGAGGCGCTCGATGAGATCGACTGGGAGTTCCGTGGCGACGACAAGATGATCTTGACCAACTACTTCGGCAAGGGTGACACGACGACCTACGATCGCGGAAAAGACTTCGACCAAGGCTTCAACCCACAGGACGACTTCCACAACTACACTATCGACTGGAGAAAGGAACGCATCGAGTGGTATGTCGACGACAAACTGGTCAGGACACTCACCCCCAGTGAGGCTAAAGATGGAACACGGTACCCGCAAACGCCCATGAACGTCCGCCTTGGTGCATGGGCTGCTGGTGACCCCAACAAGAACGACCCTGGTGTTGTCGAGTGGGCTGGTGGCAAGACAGACTTTACCAAGGGACCATACACCATGACGATCCAGTCTGTCTACGCGCAAGACTACACAAGCGGCGCTGCGAAGTACTCATGGGCTGACATGGATTCGTCTGGTGACTGGGAGAAGGTCAAGGTCATCGAGTATGTTTCTTCGCGCTCCTATGCCAATATGATGTGAGACTAACAAAGGCTAGGGGAAAATCCGAGGTGCTCGAAGAGATCCAGTCTCCCCACGGTGTCAAGAACCGATTTGAAACCCTTTCCAAGGGCGCCAAGATTGGCATCATTGCTGGTGTCCTCGGAGCTGTAGCAATTGGCGCAGCTGTCTTCCTGTTCTGCTGCATCAAGAAGCGTCGCGAAGGCAAGAGAGAGCACCAGGCTCTCCTCGCTGAGGAGCAAAAGGAGGCTGCGGAGCTCAGCGAGTACAAGGCTCAGATGCAAGCCGGCAGGTTTGCCATGGGGTCCAACAACCGCGTCTAAGGCTCATTGCGAGAGGAGATGTTGGAGTTGCGGATATACAATCTCTTTAATAGGATGGGGTTTTTTCCTTGCAGCTGGAAGGCAGCTTGTTGAATAGAGGCTGTTGTTCCCTTGTTATGTCAGTGTTACGATCAGTTGTTTTTTTGTTTCATGCATGCTTTATATACCCTTGCGCTGCTTTCGTCGACCAAGGCTATACTGTAGTGCCTAGTTTGCAATATACCACGACTTGATGTCGCGCGGTTAAGAAGATTGCGTCTCTGTGGCGTGCTAGTGAAAATGAGCTCTGAGTTAGTGTTGGTTGGCATGTGACGCATGCTTCTCCGCAAACCCCGGACACACGGCATGCATCGGCTAACTTTAAGCTGCCTCGGCATGTGAGCGGTCCGCCGTGTCTGATGTGAAAGACATGCCACACTCGTTCTTTCTGCTTTGACACAATACTGCAAAAATGGCATCCTTCTCACGATCACTAAGACCCCTCACCCGCGTTGCTACTGCCTCATCGCGTTCGCTGCGACCGGCAGCCCGCGCCGCCCCGCAGTATGTTCATGCACCCACCATCAAGGCGAATGAATATATTAATGCTAACATGACGACTCGCCAGACTACGATGCCTCTCCACGACTGCCGTCCGCCGGGAAGCCATTGACATCTCAGATGTCCCACCGACGCCCATAACCCACCTCTCCGAGACGGAAATGCTCATGGGCGAATCCGTCTCCAAGTTCGCCAACGATGTCATCCTACCCAAGGCGCGAGACATGGACGAAGCCGAGTCGATGGACCCTGCAGTAGTCGAGCAACTCTTCGAGCAAGGCCTCATGGGTATTGAGATTCCCGAGGAATACGGTGGCTCAGGCATGAACTTCACATCGGCCATTATCGCCATCGAGGAGCTGGCGCGTGTCGACCCCAGTGTCAGTGTCATGTGCGATGTCCACAACACACTCGTCAACACTGCAATTCTCAAATATGGATCCGAGAAGATCAAGAAGGAGTGGCTGCCCAAGCTGGCCACAAACACAGTCGGCTCCTTTTGTCTCTCAGAACCCGTGTCAGGATCCGACGCCTTTGCGCTCGCCACCAAAGCCACACGAACCGACAATGGATACAAGATCAGCGGTAGCAAGATGTGGATAACGAACAGTGTCGAAGCCAACTTCTTCATTGTCTTCGCCAACCTCGACCCTAGCAAGAAGTACAAGGGTATTACTGCCTTCATTGTAGAGAAGGGCACACCGGGTTTCTCCATTGCAAAGAAGGAGAAGAAGCTTGGCATCAAAGCCAGCAGTACCTGCGTCATCAACTTTGACGACGTTGAAATTCCCAAGGATAACCTGCTTGGCAAGGAATTTGAGGGCTACAAGTACGCCATTGCGCTGTTGAACGAGGGCCGCATCGGTATCGCAGCGCAAATGACTGGCCTTGCGCTCGGCGCCTGGGAAAACGCCGCAGGGTGAGTACACTCGTTACCTATAGACATGTCGGACCAAGTACTAACAGCCCCAGCTACGTGTGGAACGACCGCAAGCAGTTTGGTCAACTCGTCGGCGAGTTCCAGGGTATGCAACATCAGCTCGCCCAGGCCTGGACAGAGATCCAAGCCGCTCGCGCCCTTGTCTACAATGCTGCGCGCAAGAAGGAAGCTGGCGAGGACTTCATCATGGACGCTGCCATGGCTAAGCTCATGTCATCGCAGGTTGCAGGACGTGTATCCGGACAGGCAATCGAATGGATGGGTGGCATGGGCTTCGTCAGAGAGGGGCTTGCGGAGAAATACTTCAGGGACAGCAAGATTGGTGCCATCTACGAAGGAACCAGCAACATTCAGTTGACTACTATTGGCAAGCACCTGCAGAAGAAGTATACCAAATAGATGATGAAACAATAAAAAGTATAGCATGATTGATGCACGTCGTCGTCATTTCCAGAAGCACAAGATCGAGTAGCAAGGCGGCGCTCGCGATGTCGATATTCAGAAGCAATATAGTTGTTGTTGCTTTGTGCTCACAAATATTGGAGCACTTATAGGCCGACGCGATGAAGCAGATCGTGGACTCGTTTAACGATCCTGGGACGATCGCAGCGGGGGATGCATCATTACCTCATGCACCGCAAGCAGCCTAGCGCAGACAGCAGCCACTCTCGATCTTGACATCGCTGCCATTGGGACACGGCTTGTTCATATGCCCTACGAGTCAAGCCACGCGTTCACATGCGACTTGTCACCCGTTCTGTGCCCGCGCGCATCCGCAGTTGGTGAGCAAGAAGCATGGCCATTGCACTGAAGACGATACCGTGGAAGACACCTTCCGGAGGGGCATGTCTCCCCACTATCGACCCACCGTCGGCGCCGCCTGGGAAGATCCATGCTACCCAAGTGCGCCAACGCTCGCGACCGGAAAATATCGCAAGAACCATGGTATGCCCTCCACTGACGGTCGGAGCTGCTCCAGCGTCATAATTCACCCTGGTGCGACGGCTGTTGCCCATCCCGTCCTCGAAGCCTGAGGCGCGTGTCTCGTCGTGTCAGCCCAAACCCAAACTTCACACGTCGTCTATAGAGTCTATAGCCGCATCCGAATCCTACACACTCTCTCTTGCATCCTTATCATACCCCTGTTTTTCTTTCTCAGGCCCGCAATCTCGCGTGACAGTGGCCCACTACCCAACTCTCCTTTAGCCCGTTCCGTCACAGTTGCCCAGCGCCAACGCAATCCGGCGGTTGCAGCAGTTCCCCAGCCACATTGCATACAGAGTTTTGATCATCCTCTGGCGCACGTCGCGTTCTGGTCACCTCATGGTCGCATAACCCACCGCCCACCATGGCGTCTGGCTCCAAGGCTAAGGACCAGGACCGTCCAAGTGCCAACGGGCGCATACATTCTGGCCTGGAGAACATCCTGCCAGCAAGCTTCCTCGATATGCAAAAGTGCGCTGGCGACTTCCCCAAGGAGAGCAAGTCGATATCGTCTCCACGCTCTCGGCCGTCTTCTACCCCACTCTCCAGCTTGTCGCGTTCTGTATCGTCCATGACCGACAGCTTCATGCTAGAACACTGGGGTCCCTCTTCTTCAAAGTCCACGCGACCTGAACACGATGGCAGGGACAGCACAGAGGCTCCACCCAAGGAGGAGGACGCGCCTACTGTTATATCCAATTGGGCGCATCTATCCTATATAAAATCCCAGCGGAACACGCTTCGCGCCGAACTCAAGGCTCACCAGGTTGCCGGAGCTGAGGCAAAGCGGTCTGTTTCCTCTTTGCGACGTCTTGCCTTCCGCATGGCCGTAAATATATCTGTCAAGGAGAAGCAGATTGCAACTACAGCGCGGAACCTGGCCAAGAGTAGGACAAGTAACTACCTGGAGGGCAAAGATGCACAGAAGCGAGTGGAGGAATTGAAGAGGGCGTTGAGAGTTGAAGAAGGACGGAACAAAGAGATCCTTGAGGCATTGGAGAGGGCCTCTATGCTGACGCTCCAATGTAAGTATACTACATCCAGGTACTGTCTTTTGCTGATTAATTGTGCAGATTCGTCTCCCAAATCTGAACCTCAACATCAACCTAGAGGTCTGTTCATCTCACCACCTGCATCTCCGCCGACGCAATCAAGTGTCTTTGACAGTCCTACCCTTGCGCCGAGGACTCCGACGCGAGCGTCTCCCTCGCCATGGCACGATCTAGATCTCGAGCTCACCCCTCGCTTGTCGAGTCCTTCCGAGATACGTACTTCTGACAGTCGCTTAATACGAGCGAAACGCGAATCCGACCAAGCTCTTGCTGCTTGTCGAAGCCGCATTGAGCAGCTACAACGTGAATGTGCAGCAAGTAAGGAAGATGCCGGGCTTCTAGAAGCGACAAGAGAAGGTCTAGAACAAGAGATCCAAAGTCATCAATCCCGCATTGCTGCTTTGGAGCGTTCGAGATCTGCGATACAAGAAATATTGGAGTCGACCAAGGCGCAACTGAACATTACAGTAGGCTCAGAGGAGAAACTGAAGCAGGATTTGCAGGCTAAATGTGCTGAAATTGCAGATTGGGAGCAGAAGGGTGGGGACATGCAGCACACGATCGAAGCGCTGCAAAAGGAAAAGGTAGATCTGGATGACCGCCTCGGCACACGGAATGCTCAGATTAGGGAACTTGAGATTCGCACAACAACTCTGGAGGAAACACTACATTCTTTGCAGAATAAGGTGGAGATTACTGATCGCCACGAATCGTCGTTGCAAGACCGTCTCGCAGAAAAGGAAAGCGCACGCCAAGACCTGAGCAAGCGACTTGACCGAGGACTGGAACATATTGCACGTCTAGAGCAGAAGATTACTGAGTACGAAAAGGACGAGGCTGAGCACCTACGTAAAATCGAGATCGGTGGAGGTGTTATCTCTACGCTGCGCGAGCAGCTCCATGATTCGCAAACCACGAGCAAGAACACTGAAGACGCATTGACGGCTCTAAAGAAGGAAGTGGAGCAGGTCCAAGCCAATTTGCGGGCTGAGAGCGATGCGAGTAAAGACTTGACTGCAGAGCTTGAGGCTATGCGAACCGAGAAGGCCGATATTTATAATGAATTGCGTGCCACGTCAGAGAACCTTAAGCGAGAGACCGAATCGAAGACCAACCTCCAAACCGAGCTAGGAGATCTGCGTGCCTCTTACGACGCTATCACGAAAGAATTGCAACAAGTTTCCAAGCGCACTCAATCATTGGAGACGTCTAATGCTAGTAACCAGGCCAAGTTAGAGAAACTCCACGACGAAAAGGCATCGCTTGAAGCCGATCTCAAAGATGCCCGACAATTGCTCTTTAGACTCCGCGAAGATGTACGGATGCGAGATGCCGAGCTTGCTGACCTACAGTCTGTCAAGTCGAAGTTGCAACAAAAACTTCAGACGTCAGAAGAGCGAGTGTCGCACCTGGAGCAGGAGTTGAACCAAGTACAAGTGTCAAAGCAAGTAGCTGATGAGCAACATGCAGTCGAGATCCAGAAGAACGCCGAACATCTTCGCGAGTTGGAATCGTCCATGCTCAATCTCCGGTCAGTTCTCGAATCATCACAGAAGCTGGAGGCCTCTTTACGACAAGAGTTGGATAGTGTGCGGAGCTCCAAAAATGCGGTTGAGAATGAGCTCAGTCAAGCACTTCAATCGAAAACAGACATTGAAGGTCAAATCGACCATATACAGTCAAGACTCACATGGACGGAGAGCGACCGCGACAGCTTGCAGACTAGGATCACTCAACTCGAGGGTGACCTGAACACAAGCACCCAGGCTAAGAGTCGTCTCGGTGCACAACTATCTGCCACGACAAGTGAATGTGACTCACTGAAGGCTCGCATTTTGGAGCTGGAGATTGCGCTCAAAGATAACCTCGAAGCAAAACTAAAATCTGAAAAAGCGTTAGCAATCGCGCAGCTGGACGGCGAGACTTCTGGAAAGGATTTGATAAACCTTCGTGGACAGCTAGCGGAGGTGAAGGCTACTGGAGACCAAGTGCAGCAGGATTTGCACAACGCCCACAGCTCAAAATCAGATCTCGAAGCTCAGCTCCAGTCAGTGAAAGATCAACTGGCTAAGAATGAGTCTGAGAGTGATGAAGTACGCTTGCAGATGTCAAAGCTTCACAATGAGATAGTAGAACTCCAAAGGTCGAAACGCCAGCTCGAGGATCAATTGTTGGCCGACGAAGCGTCGCGCGAAAAGCTTGACGAAGACTTACAATCTGCACGCTCCCAACTACTAGAGGTTCAAGCTCAGATTCCACAGCTGGAGGCAAGACTAGCATCCAGTGAAGAAGAGCTTGAAGCCATGTGCAGAGCGAAGGCAGTTACCGAGAAGCGACTCGAAGAGACGCAGGCTGCCAACTCAGACCTGGAGAAAGAGCTGGATGCTGCTCGAAAGACCAACGAGGACATCAAGAGTCAATTTGGTAGTATCGTTACCGCCAATGCACAACTGGAGAAGGACATCAGTACAGCTCGTCTTGAGAGAGACGAGGCAGATGCACACAACGCTGAACTCACGTTGAAACTAGGAGATTCGAAGGAAGAGCTGGAAAGCCTTCGAAAGCTTAAGGACGAGGTTGAGAAGAGACTGAACGAAGCATTGACTGTCTCTACAAGCACAGAAGAGAGCCTTTCATCCACTCGCTCCCGTCTTCAAGAGCTCGAGTCGCAGAACTCTTCCATCACTACTGAGCTTACAGAGACAAACGAAGAGCTATCTGTTCTTCGGCAGCTCAAGGATGACGTCGAAAAGAAGTTGGGCAAAACATTGACTGCCTTCGCAAGTACGAAAGAAGGGCTTTCATCGACCCGCTCTCGCCTCCAAGAGCTCGAACACCAGAATTCCTCCGTCGCCGCTGAGCTCACGGAAAAGAACAAAGAGCTAGTCGCCCTTCGTCAGGCTAGAGCCGAGCTCGAAAGCAAGGCAGATGGCGCTGAACAGCATGTTGGGTCTCTTGAAAAAGACCTAACAAATATGCGCCGGCGTCTTCACGAGCTCGAGGCACAAGACTCGGCAATTACTACAGAGAAAGATGAAGAGTTAGGCGTTCTTCGAGAGGCAAAAGCTGAGTTGGAGGCTAAGGTAGTCGACGCTGGAAAGCGTGCTGAATCTCTCCAAGACGATCTAACAAACATGCGCTCGCGGATAGATGAACTTGACTCAAACAGCACTAGCTTAGTCTCCAAGCTGTCAGCTACCAGCAAGAAGCTAGAGGATGTCAAATCTGCTTACTCACGACTCGAAGAATCTTCTCAAACAACGTCACATCGAAACGCAGAGCTTGAGGCCGAACTCCAAGCTGCACAGATGCGTCTTGACATTGCTGAGTCGGAAGGACTCAGCTTGGCTTCCAAGTTGTCGGTTAGCAGCAAAGAGCTAGAGAACCTTCGACTGGCTCATGTAAAACTCGAGGAGTCATCCCAAACAGCGTCACTTCGAAACGGGGAGCTTGAGACTGAACTGAGAGCTGCCCAGATGCAGCTGACTATTGCTGAGTCGGAAAGCCTAGAAGCTGCCAACAAATTGATCGGAGCCGACAAGGAGCTTGTGTCTCTTCGGGAGTCGAACGCCAAGTTAGATTCCTCTGAGAAGGAATTGCTCGCTCGTCTTACTTCGGCGGAAGAAGAATTGGATACCGCGCGTGAGAAGAATGCACAGCTGGAAGCCTTCCTTGAGCGTGTAGAAGCAGACATGGCTGATGCTCACTCTGCCGTTGAGGATACTGAAAGGCGTTACCATGAGCTCATGGAAGAGTCACAATCAAAGTTGGAAGCTGCAAAGAGTTCGAAGCAGAAATACAAGCGCAGACTGGATGAGAGGAATAACGAACTTGAAATCCTAATCAACGAGAACTCAGATCTCCATCACCAGGTCGGCGACCAGACGCGCCAATTGGGTGCGCTCAAGAAGGGCAAGGAGAAGCTGGTTGAGGAGCTATCGAAGAAGGAGAAGTACATCGGAGAGCTCGGGTCATCTTCAGACAATCGCATAAGATCCCTAAACTCGGCGTACGATGGTTTGAAGAAGAGGTTCGAAGAGCAGCAACAGCAACACCGACAGTTAGACGGTAAACACGACAAGGCTGTTCGCCTCGAGGCCGAGCTAGAGAGGAAGATGACTGAGATTGAAGAGATGCGACATCATCAAGACGAGTATGCGGCTTCATACAATGCATTGGAGAAAGAGGTGCAAAGCTTGCGGGATGATAAGAGGGCGTTTGAGAAACTGGTTGCCACGCTGCAAGAGAAAATCAGACATTTGGACGTCCTAGAGGAGTGGGAGGAGCCGAACGAGCTCAACAGGACTACCTCGCCACGTCACATCACTATCCAGGACGGCCCTTACGATACTGCACCCTCTAGCCCCATCTCTTCTCATGCGAGGAGTTCTATTGGCCACGTTAGCGTGCAGTTTGAAAGGCCACAGACGAGCGCCAGCACCGTCTCCCACGAGGAAGATCTTGACTCGTGGGCGATGCAAGTCGAGAAGATACGTATGCAACGCAATGATGCGGCAGTCCAACTCAAAGGCATGAAGAAGTCGCGACACAACCTCAAGAAAACTCTGAGGGACACCGATGCGCAACTCCACCGGTTAGAGAAGGAAACGAAGACGTGAGTGTCCCATGGAAGGATCACGCAATAGAATGAATGACTAACAAACCTCCAGCAAACGACCCCAGAACCTTCTCCGAAAGAAGAGTCGTCCAATGACTCCTAATCCTCTTATTACTGACCAAGCCCGCACCTCACCATCCCCGCGCATTGGCTCTTCATCCCCCCAAACACCCACTCGCCAAACCACCTCGAACACATTCTTCTCGCCTCGAACCACTATGAGCGCCAACTCACGGCACAGCACATATATTGCTCCTATCAATCCCGATAAGGGAGCTACACCTTCGACGCCTGAACGTCCCAAGACCAGTCATAGTCTGCGCAACAGGCTGAGCTATCGCCCTACGACTAGTGTTGGTGATGAACATGCGGGCGTGTCGCCTAGGGGGCATGGACACGTGAGAAGGTGGAGTTCTGGGTTGCGGAGTTTGTTTCATAAGGATGCGTGATACCTCTGTTTTCGTCTTTGATGTTTTGTTCTTTTCAGTCAATTGTCTCTTTCCACTTCGTGCTCTGCCCATGTTCTTTCTCCGTATAGTGTTTTTCTTTCCATTGCTGTTGTTTTCGTTGTTCTACTTCTTGTACACCGGTTATCGTTTCGTCTTTCAGGGTGTTTCTGTGCGTTTGAGATTGGATGGGTCGACTCTCACGGGTCAGGTATTCTGGTTACCAACGGTTCTATGGGAGGTCTCTAGCGTCGCTTTTACATTTGTACAAGAAGTCATGAGGCATTTAGTCATAATCCGTTTCCTTTCTCTCAATCTCATCAACGCCTTCTATCTCGGATGTATTTTAAGCCGACACCAGGGCTAATTCCGATAGCGTATATCTGCCTCGCATAGCCACATTCTAGTTCGCCACTTTTGAGAATCATGGAAAGTCTGATCGCTAGTACTTATTGACGTAAATAACTAAGCGAGCCGTGGAAATGATGAGTATGGCCTGCCACTGGGGCCTTCACCAACATCTTTGACCCACCAAGCCCAAGCTATGTAAGACATTGTTTGTTTCTTGGTCCTTTATTGCTGTCTATATGTATCATGTGGAAATAGAAAAGACCACCCTCGCTGAAGCACGACAGCTGCATGGTTCACCTTTCGCCTGACGAACAGATGTCCATCTTGGGCTTTCGCAAACCTTGGAAGCCTGCACCCACAAAACTACAACCCCACTTCAACGATTGGACCGACGTATGTCTTCTTGCCTCTGAAAAAGTACCAGGCGATAGCGAAGATTACTGTCCCCCCAAATGTGACAGAACTAAAGTTCATCGATTGTGCATCGACCTCCACAGAGCCTGGCCAGAAAGAGAAGAACCACAGTACGAATAGGTACACGCATGCAAACAGATTATTGGCAACACCGAATGCGCCGGGAACCTTCCAAGGCCCCCACTGCAGTGTATCCGGTCCCACCATGGCAGCCTGTGGATTGTGCGGGCTGATGCCTTTGAGACGGCGCCAAAGAAGCAAGGCGCAGACGATGAAGTATGAGGCGTAGAGCCCACCGATGCTGAGGTTGACGATGTTGCTGAAAGCAACGAACGAGCCAAGTGCGATGAAGGATAGAAGTACCGAGATCCCGGCCGTGATCATGATTGTATTGACGGGTATGAATGTGCGGGGGTTGAGCTGTCAGCGTTAATATAGCCATACTAGAATAGTCAAAAGAGAGGCATTCACCTTGGTAACTTGAGCGGAAAATGGCAGGGCATTATCTCTCGCGAATGACCACATCTGTCGAGAAGTGGCAGCCATCAGGCCGACTAGACAGCAGACACCCAGAGTCCACATGATCATAGCCATGGTCGCAGCCCCGGCAGCAGACCCGGTGCCCTTCAAGAAGACGTATAGGTAGGGATACCCAAGCGTCGCTGAAGACTCCAGTACATCATCCAAGTCTCCAAGACAGAAAAGATACGCAATCAACATTGCTAGGCCCAGCGTACCATTCAACAATACACTGATCTGGATGGCTCGCGGTACCACCTTTGACGCATTCTTGACTTCTTCGGCCATCTGTCAGGAATTAGTACGCTGACGGGCAACCAGCTGAACGACGACTTACGTGAACACATGAATCGACACCTGCAATGGTTAGCACTAAGGCCTAACAGGTCTTACGAAGAACTTCGCTTACCAACAAGTGCGAAGACTGATGATGGTAGTCCAACCATGAAAGAAAGCGCTTGTGTCGACCAACCTCCGGTGTTGACGAATGTGGTGAAGATTGAGGCATCGCTATGAGGAGCAAGATACACAAGTGGAATCAAGATTGCGAAGAAGCCTAGTAAATGCAGTATCAAGATCAGTCCTTCGAAATGTGCGAGGGTTTTGCTTCCAACAGTGTTGATGACGACTGCAAATGCAAGCACGGCCCAACCCAGCAGCATTGCTTGATATGGCTTTGGCGAGTAAGCAGAGTCGCACATCAGAATTGTGCTTTGCAGAATAGTTCCTGCGAGGTATGCTGAAGAAGCGGTGGTGGCCTGCCAGCCGATGAGTGTTACCCATCCAGTGATGTAGCTTGAAAACTTTCTGTATGACGGTGGGGCCAACATGGCGACCCAACTAAGAACGCATCAGCTATGAAGGTCCATAAGATCGGGTCACTTACTGGTACTGCCCACCTGCGGTGGGTGCCATCGAAGACAACTCTGACAAGACCGTATAGATGGAGATGGAACCAATCCATATAAGGATGTAGCCCCAGAAGACACCCGCAGGACCACCATTCAGCAGACTAGGAGTGGAAACTTGGAGTATACCTTCCCAGGTCACCAACACGGTACATGACTGTAATGGTAAAGATTTATAGTCAGTGTATGCCTCTGTTCATCCCATGCACTCAAAACTTACGAAGCCCAATATTTGCATGAAGCCGAAGTTACGCTTTAATGCTGGCTTCTTGCCCAGTCGCATAAGGTCCATGTCATCTCGAGTGTAACCATCGTGGCCAGCTTCTTCGACGGCAGAAGCGACTGCTTCAGCCTTCGACCGATTGCCAAGTTCCATGGCTTCAGGTGAAGTATTCACAGAAACAAGCCTACCACAAGAGATAGTGATGAACACTGTGATGAATGCGAAGAAAACAAAATATGATCTCAGCCTCTTAAAGTCGCTGTGATTAGTGGCGTTGCGTTCATACGTCGGTTATGCGAAGATTCATCCAGATTGTTTCGCTAGACGAATCGAGCAGGTTACATGCTGTGCCGCAACTTGTGCCGCATGAGAAGCCGCAGGGTGTCTTGATAACGGAGTTTCCATGATGATTAGATCTTCCGTTCTTGTGCAGAACCCACCTATCGACAAAGTGATGTGAAACCCAGGTTCGTAATTTTGTTTGCATACCGAGAAGACTTCGAAAAGTCGTTCACACATGTAGTGTACTGCGTGAGCTGTCGTAGACTTCCCTACTCCTTCCAGCTCAACAATATAACCCCCACCTCAATGCGACGATCTTGACTCGATACGCATCCTGCGGGATTCGGGTGGAATTGGCCCTAGATACCGCGGACGCTACCGTCCCGAGCGGTACCTAGTGTTGGCTGCGCCCAGAGTAGCCGCTATGGTCATACAAAGATCCCATCCTCTTCACCAGAAGCCTCGTACCGCCGCCTGCCGTCTTGCTTCGTGACCGCAAGTTGTGAAGGTGTCCGTGTCCTCTGATTTCCGTCTGATTGGTGCTCCAAGATGACACATCTGCACGAATGAGGCGTAGGCGTCTTAAGCGACCTATGACACCGTGCCAAGCATATGATATGCTTGTCACGAACGCGCAAGCTTGTCCGTATGCTAAGAACAGACAGACAACTCCCCTTACGTACTCGACATCCTGCCTGTTGCCCAGTCATGCAGGTTTACAAAAGAAGTCGGAAGATTCACCTACATCCGTGGGGGTGATGCCAGTTGTGTGGACATAGGAACGCCTCTATGGAAGAGTGACATGAGATGCGAGCAGGATCATGTTATGACACTGGCATCATCCGTGGACACCATGTGATTTGGGAATGTTGGAATGAGGCACAGAGATAACGGCAACAGGGAGTTGTCCCCTATGTGCTGAACTATATCCTGAGATCACGCTGCTCCAACAATTAGACCATCAGTGCCACCACTGGGATCAGCATTTCTAGCATGTTTTCTAAGCGCAAAGCTATGGACGCTGGAAAGCGTCCTGCATTCCACGAAGGCCATGCAGCACCGTTGATTCAGATTCTGGCATGGCTCTTTCTCGTCTTCTCGATATTAGCTGTTACAGCGCAGTTTGCCACCAAGAAAGCTATGGCTCGGCAATTTGTACGAGCTGACTTCGTACTGTTAGCCGCTTTGGTAAGTGCTTGAGAAGAAGGGTGACAAGTTTTCTCACTGACAGACACCGTCACAGGTTCTGTCCGTAGGACAGGCAGCTACACTTCTTAGTCCTGCTGGTCAGCCTATCGGGAATCTACAGGCTGGTCTCTCACCAGATCAAATTGACGGAGCCTGGAAGGTGAATAATGTGAAGTCATTAAAATGTACCACTGACAATTTTAGGCTTTGTTCAGCAGCGAGATATTGAGCGTGCTTACCATCATTACCGTCAAAGGCTCACTGCTCGTCTCTCTTGGGTCAGTGACACCGGTCGCTGGACACCAGATGATGATGCGCGCAACGGGCGTTCTGACGCTGTTATGGGGATTGAGTGCTGTCTTTCTCTTCGCCTTCCAGTGTCCATCACCACAGCGATGGGACATTACGAACCCAAAATGTATGGATATCGTGAGTTCGACCGGTAGTTCTGTATAGCTCGTATCCCGAATTGACTCACTTCAGTGCGCCATACGAACGTACAACGCTGTCATGAATATCACGACTGACCTTGCGCTTGCAATTGTACCGACACTGATGGTACTACCGCTGCAGATTACATCGGAGAAACGCCTGACACTCGTCACTGGCTTTTGGTCACGCATAGTGTAAGCCACATCCCCGTTACATCCTTTTGCCACCGAGCTTGCGCTGACATGGAAATCTCGTAGTGTCGTATTCGCCTCCGCTGCTCAGATCGGATATATCCATAGCCTACCCCCACAAAGCGACCTTCTTCACTCGATCTGGCGCATCGTCGTATGCGGACAAGTAGCTCAAGTCGCTAGCATCATGACCACAACGATCCCCTTCCTGAAACCTTTTATGATGAGCCTCGACTCGGGCCTCTGGAGCGCCAACCATGCTGGTGTTGCTACTACGTCAAGCTATGCATCTGCAGTTCGTACAGGCCATTTGTCGAGCTATGTCAAGATTGCCAGTCAACAGAGTCGAGATCCATCGATCGTGAAAGGAGACAAGGATATCGATATCTGGGTACGCAAGGAAATAGTGGTAAAGAGAGAACCGAGTATCGAGCTGCGAGATATCGGAGGGATTGGAAGATAACTACAAAAGAAGGGTCTCTTTTGTTACAGTACCTTCAACTATTCATTGCGAGCAGGTTTAGTGTCCCATTATCTCAGAAAGTTCGTTGGACTCCAAATCATCTTGCTGTATGTTTTTGGCGTGAATCTCTCATTCACCTTCACTCCCACGCAGCACGCTTAGACGTCCCGCGTAGTCCACCTGACTCTTTCCTCATCGAGAGCAGTGACGTAGCGTCAACAACGCGCTCTCACCTCGCAAGCCAAAAACTCTTTCCACGACTATACCTCCCACCTTCCTTCTCTAACCATACCACCTCAACCAATACCCGAACGTCACCATGAGGCTCAACGCCATCATCCTCGTTACTGGTCTTCTAGCTTTTGCAAATGCTGATCTAGTCGCCCGCAAGGACATTGATTACAACAAAGGCGCTCCCGATTCACACGGCGTTATTGGCAAGGCTGGTGACGACGCATGCGTAGCACTGGGCTGTGACGCCAGCTTGCCAGCTTGCCTCGAGCAGTGCGCGCCAGGATTGCATTGCGAAGATTATTGCGCGTGGTACTTGCACTCTAACCCAGAATCAATCTGTCGTCAACAGGGTATGTGAACAGCAAAAGGCTTTCGACGCTTCCAATTATGCTAACAGTAAGACAGGATGCGTCAAGGCTCCTCAAGACTGCGACAAGTGGGAGCTTACTGAATGTGACACAGCATCTGCTGGTTCCGCGATCGCCGATTCAGATAGCATTGCTGTGGGCGACCAACAGTCTCCTCCGATCGACCATTGTCAAGTCTGCCGGGCCGCTGTCTACACGTGTGGACAGAACTGCCGCGGTGACAAGGCTTGCGAAACAACATGTAGTTGTCCCGTCACCAACCAGGATAGCTGTCACAAGTGCTCGACTACCACCTGTTCTACCACTGCTCAAGCAGCAGACACCAATGACTCCGAGTCACCCCCAATCGACCATTGCCAAGTCTGCCGGTCCGCTATCTACGCCTGTCAACAAAACTGCAATGGTGACCAGGCATGCAAGACAGCGTGCCTATGTCCTAGCACTGAGCGGGAAAGCTGCAGCAAGTGTCAGTCCTTCAATTGTCCGAGCTCTTAGAGTCAGGCGGCCGTCGATATTCCTTCGTTATGAGCGGCCATTGGAGCACCTCGTTTAGAGTGGAAAGTTCAACTGAAACAAGGCATATCGATGTCCAGTAGAAGTGATCCTGTAGGAGGGAGGCGTTCGGCAGTGTGTACATCCTCATAGGCCCAATATTGGATGGTAAATTTCTTTCCGACGTTGTTTCCATCTTTCACACGTGTATGACCAGTGCCCAGCCGGGTATATGTGCATTCGCTCCTAGAAGATTCAACGGCATGTGGCAGGATTGCGGTGAGGCTAATTCGTATCGATGCGTGGGCAGACCGCAATGCAGGTACAGACAGCGTCTTGAAATGTCTGATTAAGCTTTGCCAATGTTGCCTTAGCGCAACATGCGAAGCACTTGTGTTCATAGTGGCTTCCGGGCATAGACAACGGTTCCAGGTAAGTATGCGTGAGCGCGGTAGCTCTTCAGCTCCTTGCGCATCTGCGCTAGATGCACTTGTGCTCGTGCAACGGACCACTAGAGTTGTTCAGTAATGCCCACGATAAGCTCGTCGTTAATACTCACACCTCCGACCTGTGTCAACAATCGCAGCATGAAGCCTTCGACCCCGTCCATCAACCGCAATTGGTTCCATCGTCCGATATTCTTGAGATCCTTATCCTTTGGCCAGCCGTTCATAGGCCATTTATACTCCATGACCGTCACATCCACAAAACCGGCTCGTTTGATCCTCTCGGCACTCTCTTCCCATATGGTAAAGGTCTTGCCGAAACGATCGCCCATCTCAACAACAACCTTCCCCCACGTATGGTAGAAGTGATCTGGACCCATTGTGTCATCGTCGGATATAGGGCACACTGAGTGCTCGACGATCTCTATCCAGCCACCAGGTTTGGTATGTCGGTAGGCTTGCTGGAAGAAGAAGTCCCAGTCTGGTATGCAACCGAAGAGTTCGCGAATGTGTATGAAGTCGAAGTGGTTCGGCGGAAATGTCCACTCGAGCGAGACATCGTCGATTTCAAAGTGACAGTTGGGTGGGACCCATTCGGGTTGTATGGGAGAAAGGTCGGTACCGGTCACGATCGCAGAAGGATATTGGTCTGCCATGTCCTGAGACTGTCAGTATGAAGCAATACTGCAAGCGAGGTATGTCCTACAATCGCCCATATGCCAGTACCTGTACCGCAGTCTAGTATTGTCTGTGGGTTTTGTAGAGGCGCAAGGTGCAATTTCTGGTCAAGCGTCAAGAGATACATGTGGTGAGCGAAATCCAATATCTCCTTGGCGAGCTCATCGTTCGGTCCCCAGTATGCGCCGTCTCGGTACGCGTGGTACTGCCGTCCATTCTCAATACGATGGTTAAGAATGGATGACGCGAGCGAATTCGTCTCGTCGCCAAGGAGACTTCCACTGTCGAAGGCTGAGTCTGAAGAAAAGCCAGCCTCATCTTCGTTGTTGGGTGGTGAGGGCTCGGAATCCGTCGACAAATGGTGGTGTTCAGGGGCTGGTTGTTGCGGGTATGGCGACGTCGAGCCGTCGCCGAGATGTATGGCACTATCTTGATGATGCATGCCGATGCCCTCGGATGGCTTTTGCGACGACGAAGATGCCATGGCTGCGCGATTCGCGGGTGAGGTATGGTGGTGTGGAGAATCAAAGCCTCAAAGCCCGGAAACCAACAGGTTACATATTGGTAACTCTGGTGCCGATGTACTGGGAATTTGCTGGTGCTGACTCTGGTCCCTCTTTGGTGGCTTTGTCAATGGGCGAGGGGTCTCTGAGAAAGTGGAGCTGTGCAGCGATGGCGTCGCCGCCGCGTCCGCGCAGCATCCCCGAGCAGATCAAGCGGATCGGTCTGCTCCTCCGGCTACTGCTATTCGTGCATACGCTTCCACAACGCGCGCCAAAAGCATCGTTGATGCATCGCATGCATGTCAGTTGAGCGGTTCAGGGTAAGCGAGATCATTGCTTCTCTTTGCCGATGTTGCACGAACAATCTGGTCTCCGGAGGCAGTAAGTCGATATTAAACATAACAACTACCTCCAGAAGCTGTATATAGGTGTATACGTCCCGCATCAGATGGGCTGAATGTCGTGGTAAACGACATGATGGGGCGACATTCAGCTCACCGTTCATGTCCTATTCGGCCCGTTCTGGGCCGCAGCGTGCGTTAAAGGTGGGTGGGCCGAGCGGCCTTCCACTGTGGAGACTCGAACTTAGTTGTAGAGAATGCGAAGAACAGGTTGAGAGATGACCCAAACATCGCTGATCTCTGGCTATTTGCTATGAAAAAATCAACTACTGACGGCGAAGCGCGTGCGGCGCAGTTGCCCATTCTCGTAATTGGCTCTGGTAAGCGACGCGTACGCCGCATACCTGCGCATGGTCTCACTCATTCGCAGGAACCTCTGGACTCGCACTCGCTCAAGGCCTTCGCAAAGTACGTACTCGTCTGTGTAACGTAACGTAGATAGTAGCCTTATCGGAGAACCAGGCGAATATTCCGTGTATCGTCTTCGAGAAGAATGGCGCAAAGCATGGCGAGCGCGACTGGAACATGGGCCTTCATTGGGGTGCACCAGCATTGAAAAGCCTCATGCCAGACGGCTGGTGGGATCGCATCCAGAGTGTTTCCGTCGACCCGAACGTGCCCACAAAGGAGCAGGATACGCTGAAGTGGCTGCGAGGCGACACCGGAGATCTGGTCGCAGCCATTACCTTCGGGCCTTTCTACCGCCTACGAAGGAGCAAGTTGCGCGACATGTTAATGCAAGGCCTTGACATACAGTTCGACAAGCGCTTACAAGACGTCTCATATGCAAACGACAATCAATCAGTCACAGTATATTTCGCCGATGGCACAACGGCAACTGGAAGCATGTTGGTAGGTGCTGATGGAGCTCGCTCTTCGACCAGACAGATTCTATTGGGTCGCGAATTGGGTGCCATCAACCACATACCATATGCTGCCACTTTTGTTCAGTGTAAGTTTACCGTGGAACAAGCTCTCTTCTTGAGGTCTTTTCACCCGCTGTACCTAGCATGCGCGCATCCCAATAACAACTTTGCTTTCTTTGGCATGCATGACGCACCGGATGCAGATGATCCGTCGTCCTGGACGTTCTTCTACTATATCTCGTGGAAAAGTAGTTTGGAAGAGCAGGAGGCGACCAAGAATTGGACTGGTGCTCAGCGACTGGCACAACAGAAGGAATTCGCCAAAGAGTTCTGCGACCCGTGGAGGAGTGCGCTTGAGTGGACACCAGATGGCACTCCCGTGTGGTATCTGGGGCTCAGTGACTGGGACCCTGGAATGGAAGGCCATCGTTGGGATAACCACCACGGCTTAGTTACCATGATTGGCGACGCTGTTCATCCAATGACCTACCAGAGAGGGCAAGGCCTCAATCATTCGGTCACAGACGCTGGAAAGCTGCATGAATCCATCACTAAGATTCAAGCTGGCGAGGATAGAAAAGCCGTGATAGATGCATTTGAAGAGGAGATGATTAGGCGTGGGGGTGGAGAGGTTAGAGACGGTACGGCGAATACAATGATGCTTCATGATTGGGAACGCGTGAGGCAGAGTCCTCTTTTTACAAAGGGTATGAAAAAGGTCGATGCTTAGCGGAGGACAGCTTCGGCATGCTCTTTCCTTCAACCCACGGTTTCTCCGTCTGCCATACGAACGAACAATTTCATGCATGGCCCTTTATTAGCCTCACCCCAAATCCCTGGTATATCGATATTGCGATTGATGCAGCTATGTGATTAATAATGCCCTGTCAAAACTTGGATATGCATATGCATTACGGTGCTGTGCTGACTGTTGGTTTCGCTTTAGCGCCAATTTGGGCATTCAGTACTCACGATTACCAGCATCGCGTATAACACCAACACTTCTTTACTACTTTAGCATTATGCGATAATTTCATATCGCGATGCTGAATTCACTGCAGTCTTTTGTGATACTGTTGGTGTTGTCTCGGTGAATTATGGACCCCTCATCTGGCGTTCAGAGATGCCTCGGATAACATTGTCCAAACAACATGACGTCGGCCATCCTCGGTCCTGGCCACAGCGCGATTCCATGTCAACGCTTGACATATACTATCTTTACAGCCTTTGCAGCTGACATTGCGACGCGTTGCTTCATCACTCTTAACACAGCTCGACCAATCTTACCTCGCTTTCAAGTTCCGAAGGCCTCAGCACATCAGCGATGACCTCCCCTTCCGAGTTCCACGGCTGGCTAGGCCACGATAAGAATGCTGCGCAGGGCAACATGACCTGGTCGTCCTTCAAACCCAAACCGTTCAACGACATAGATATCGATATCAAAGTCTCCCATTGTGGTATCTGCGGCACCGACATACACACTCTGCGATCTGGCTGGGGCGCGACACACTATCCCGTATGCGTCGGTCACGAAATCGTAGGTAATGTTGTACGAGTTGGGGACAAAGTGAAGAACCTGAACTTGGGCGACAGGGTTGGCGTAGGCGCACAAGCTTTCAGTTGCTTGAAGGACGACTGCGAGGAATGTAGCGCAGGCATCGAACAGCATTGTACCAAGATGGTTGGCACATACAATGCCAAGTACCCGGATGGAAGCTGGAGCATGGGTGGATATGCAGACTATGTTCGCGTCCCAGCGCATTTCGCCATTAGAATACCAGCTGGGATAAAGAGCGAAGATGCAGCGCCCATGATGTGCGGCGGCATCACAGTCTATGCGCCGCTGAAGAACAACGGCGCAGGCCCTGGGAAAAAGGTGGGAATCGTAGGCCTAGGGGGCTTGGGGCATTTTGGCGTCTTGTTTGCGAAAGCTTTAGGCTGCGAAAAGGTCGTAGCGATAAGCCGACGAAGGAACAAAGTCGACGATGCAAAGGCCATGGGCGCAACAGACTATATTGCCACGTCTGAAGACGATAAGTGGGCGCGCAACCATAGCCGGACTCTAGACCTTATCATTAGTACGGTATCCTCTCCAGACATGCCTCTTGAGTCATACCTTCGCCTCCTTCGCACGGGTGGATCCTTCATACAAGTCGGCGCGCCCGAAGACAAACTCCCTCAAATCGCTGCATTTGGTCTCATTGGTAAAGGGTGCAAGATTGGAGGTAGCCAGATCGGCAGCCCCAAGGAGATAGAGGAGATGTTAAAATTCGCTGCTGACAAGGGGGTTAAGCCATGGGTGCAAAAGCGCAACATGAAGGACGCGAATAAGAGTGTGGTTGACATGGAGGAGGGACATGCGCGTTATCGTTATGTTCTCGTAAATGCCGATCATGGAGACAGGGCGAAGATGTGAGCGTATTAGGGTTGTCACGTCATCTAGGCGAGCATATACCATCCACGAATCAAGCCAGCACATCAACTCTACTATCGACTTGCTCAAACACAAATCTTGCCAGACGATCCGAGGTTGCTGACGCTGGCGTTTGCTTCACGAACCTACACTGTCTCGGAGATCCTCGTCTTCTTCGCAAGTCCTCTTGTAATGTCTTACACCAGACAGGTTGATTCACGATGCGCGTCAAGCCAGTGCTGTACTACCACCATTGCCTCATTGTGCACGCAGTGAAAGTGATTCCGCATTTCTTGGGTCATGCGTGAGACGAATCTCCTCCGCTGCTTCAAACCCTTACCCCCATGCCTTCGTTCTCACTGGCTCAGATCTCAGGGCCACCCAAGGTTCCACGTATGCGCGAACCAAACACGTTGAGTCGCACAGTAAAAGCTTGCGCGACACTCTTTACGTCGTTCATTTGGGCACCAATGATGTCTTGGTTTACGAAGAAAGCACCCAAGGCGCTTATCATTGGCATGCACCTAACGCGCGATGAGGTCCAAATCCTCATACAAGCCTGCCAAGAGCTCGAAGGCTCCATGACCCGTCAGAAAGAAGAGATGGAAGCCCTCCCAAAGATCAAAGGAAGCGATCATGCGCGCCGCGCCATGAAGACGATTCTAGAGCGTCACCGCCGTATCTACGACCGACTGGATAACCTCACCATTCGCCTACGCAATAACCACTCGGAAGGGTCATTTAGGTTAGAACTCGAAGAACTTGCAAGGATTATGGCGCGTCAGCGGTTACTCTGGGATGAGCACTCAGCACGGTTGGAACTGAGCTGGAAGGTCGTCTCAGAGCGATACTGGCCACTGATAGCGGATAGCTATGCGATCCTCTTCGAAATTCTCAGTAGCTTCAAACAAACCCTCAACAGCAGTTGGCTAAACGACGCACTCTGGTCTAACGAGGCGATGAAGCGGAACCGCTGCATTTGCCATAAGTCCCTCAAATCGGCACTCAAGGGCTCTTCCCTTAGCAAGCCAAAGTCAAAGGACAAACATGTCGTTTTCGAAGAGACATACCATTCGCGCATGTTTAGCCAAAAAGATGCGCCCAAGGAGGTGAGCGAGGCGCACGCGAATGCTGAGTGGCATGGGTATGGGCGCGGCACTGATTTCGAAGGGAAGCTTGCCAGTGACGGAAAACATTCCGCGAAGCATTATCAGACCAGGGTGCATAAGAAGAAGACAGACATGCGGATTGCGGTGCCTCATCGGGGATCAATAAGGAGTGCCGAGATTAGCGATAGAGAGAAGCGGCAGGAAGCACAGAGGAGAGAAATGCAACCGGTATTTGAGCGATCGAAAGTAGAGACGGGGCGAAGAATGACAGGAACCAGGATGTTCTTTGACAATTTGCAGGAGACGAGAATGTTTGTCCCACTTTGAAGAGCGAGATCTGAGGATGAGATAGGCGTCGATGGATTTCTTTGACATGGAGGTAGACGTTCAAGCTAGTAATTAAACCTCAGCGATGAAGTAATGTACCAGTACCGATGTCCCATCCTCATCAGATCACCTACTCCAGATCGGTCCAGTCATCCTTTCTACGGAGCGCCTTTCCAAGTTCCTTGACTGCATCACCCAGCGGCTTCTTGATTTGCCGTTGATACACCGCCACGACATCCCGTACACCCTGAACATCTACCATCCCGTTCTCCCGTCTCCCATCTACCATTACCTTATTCAATTCCATGAACGCTTCAAGAAGAACCTGCACCGGCCCTTGAGCATTTCCAAACCGCTCTAATACCTTGATACCGTTTTGAAGGACGAACTGACCACGCGTGGTGAATTCGTTAATTATCTCTTTACGCTTCTTCTGAGACGCAACACCCATGTCGTGGAAGCTCTTGATCTGAGCATCAATATCGGATTCGAGTTGCTTTAGCGTCCCCAAAGTCTGTTCAGTGTCTTTGCGTGTTAGGACGGTACTGTAGATACGAGATACCTGACGAGCGCGCCTAAGCTCTTGTTGCAAACGACGCTTCCTGGAGGCTTCAGTTTCGAGCTCGTTGTCGGATTCAGGTGGTGTAGAGTCCTGGACAGCGGCAGAGAAGCGACCGTGACCGAGCAGAAAGGAAGTAAAGCCTGGCATGTTGGACTGTTGCGAGGTTGATTTGGTTTATGTGATGGTTGAAGAAGTTTGGTACTTGTGGTGGTGATGATAAAAGTGAACGGTGACGACAAAATGTTCTGTGATGTTGAAAGGTGGTAGAGATATAGGCATCAAGATTCAAAATGCTGCAATATCTGGTCTTTAATTTAGTAGTAGGGATCTTACATGGCGCACAAACACGCCTGCCCTCAAGTCACAGGGGCTTCTGTATTCACAGGGGAGTTTGCTAGAACCTGCACAATTACATCAATGGAGTTGCAATCACGTTTGTTTCACTAGCAGCACAGAATTCGCGTAGACAAGTGAGAACGTACAGTGCGTGCAGGAACATTCTTGTCCTTCCGCGACGGATGGAACGCTTGTAATATTATGAATACCCACAAGGAGCAAGACAATGCGTCATGACAAGTGTTGCAAGTGTTCGCCGACCGGTTTTGATCAGACCCAACAGTCTAGTGGTAGTGTTCCATACTTGCCTTTTCAAAGCAACTCCAGACTTTTGCTGCGAAGCCAAGCCGAACAAGGTTTCAGATCAAATGCCGATGTTTCCCGATCCAGCATGCTTGTTGTGCTTCGTCGAGGTGGGAGTAGAGCAATTTAGACAAAGCTATCTGCGGGCAAAGGTGTACCAATCTGAGTGCGGTCGCAGGTCGCTTTCACCGTATCATCCAAACGGTCCAGGTAGTGATCCAGAGTCCCATTGGGGTACTATCGAAGGCGATCCTCTGTCCGAGAAGTCAGCTTCAAAGGCCTGTAACCATCTTGTTAATCTTTTCCAACTCACGCATTTTGTTCAGCTCGTCCAGAATCAACTGGAGCTCTTCCTCGTCCATGTTCAGCGAGGGAATGAGCGTGGTGGCTTCCTCGGCGGTATCCGGAGTCAGCGTTCCTAACACTGTTGTCAGTACAGCGCTTCCTCTCTTCTGGCTCATGTATTACCCAGCAGCGCCTTCTCGACGACGGAGATTTCGGGGTGGGCATCGAAGAGGGCAGCAATGGAGTGCAGGCTGTCTTCTTCCTTGTACCGGGCGAAGTTGTCGAGGTAATCGAGAAACTGCGTGATGGTTCTGCTGCAGTCAGCACCGGCCTTTGACCCTGCAGCTTGTGCGCAACGACTCACATGCTGTCGTTGTATATCCTGTCGCGCAGCGGGTTGTTCTCGGGGTCCTTCTTCTTTCGTGCCTCGTGGACGGCTGTGACGACGGCGCGCGCTTCAGAGACGGACAGAGCATGGACATCTTCAAAGTCGCCCAGCTTGATCTCAGAGCCCATCTCCTCCTCTTGTTGCACCGGGGGCTTTGGGCGCGAGACCAGCCTTGGGGCCTTAAACACAGGCGGCTCCTGCCTCTGGGTCGGCGCATTTTCCGACTCTCCTTCCATGGTGAAGGTCGGCAGTGAGTGGTATGACGCGGTTGGGGTGAGTGGTTTAGAGGTCTTTGTTTTGGATGCAACGGGTTATGGCGGCCCGGGTGGTGAGTGAGCTCGGTCCTGCTAGTGAAAGCGACGAAGCTGGCGTATGCGTGAGGGTGAGAGACGGTTCGGGCAGTAGCGACGGGCGTACCTTGCAGTCGCGAGCAACAGGCTGGACTGGGTGAAAGTCGCGACTGTCGAGATCTCGAACGCCAAGGCCCAAGGACGCTAGCATGTCAGCCATGAACCTTGAAACAGGCGGCTTGAACAGCCTTCCCCGCTGACTTCCATCGGGTGCCTAATGCTCAAGGAATAGCCTGCCATGTGCCGAGGATGCTGTGGGAAATAACTCGTGTGTGCGTGTGTGCGTGCAGACGACGTAGTGCGTTTTGTGAAGGCTGCGTGCGTATCGCGTATGGCTAGCTGTATACGCAGCCGAGGACAGAACAGGTGCATAACATGCCATCTAATGCCGGCTTTCTTCAAGGTTAAACTAAGCTCAAGGGGTCGATGCTGCTGCCGGGCATGCTCATGTGCATCGCAATCAGCTTTTCACCAAAGCGGCTTAGCCCGTTCACCGACATGCGTCCACTCCTCGAACATTGACCACAGCCGCAGTGACACAGGAACAACCACCAGCCTCACACCACACGACGCCTCCTGCGAATCTTCCGCCAAGCACACAGTGGTTGCGCTTCTTCGAGTTGCATGTTCATTGTCGTTCAATCCCTCTACTTGCCCTACCCGCCCTGACCGCGTTTCATCCACCGCTCAGGGTCCTCGTCCTATGCCCCCCATAGCACGTCGGGCCTAATTCACCACCACGCCTCCCTCCTCCGCGGCGGCCGCATGCCGAATGAGTTGCTTTTGCGCCCATTGTACATAGCATCCCTTACATCCACCACACCCGACCGAGCCAGCAGCTGCGCATCCAGACACAGAGCGCGCTCGCCAACGCACCGCCGCCGCCCTTCGACCCTTGGCCACCTGCCCGGATAGATCCACCCGCGACTCGACACCCCTCTCGTCGCCAGCACCGCCTGCACGACACCGTACACCGTACCGCGATACCTGCCCTCAGGCCTTCTGTACGCACCCTCGCCTCTCTGTCACGCGCCCCTCACACCTCGGCTCCCACACGAACCTGTCACGTACCCTGCATCACAGAGCACGACTACCGAAGCTGGCGTAATTGGACATGGGAACACCGGCGGAGGGACCGCCTCCGATGGATAATCAGGGCGCCCAGTCACAGTACACTGCCTACGACCCGCGCAATGGTGGCCTCTCGAGGCGAGCCACCGACGAGGCCGCATCCTCGTCCAACAGTCTTGCACCCTATGACCGCACCAACTATCCCCTGCGATCGTCGACCGACCCTGGGGAGCAAAACCAGGCCGCCCCGAAACCAAAGCGTAGCGGCAAGATCTGTGGCAAGTGCGGAGAAGGACTGACTGGACAGTTTGTGCGGGCTTTGGGCGATACGTACCATCTGGAATGCTTTACCTGTCACGTAAGACACCCATGTTGTTTCTTGGAATGGAGGAATCGGGCGCTTGCGTGTCTTTGTGCCCTGCAGTGGCTGGACTTGGCGCATTGCTGTTCAGAGTGGACTGCTTCCAATATTTTTGAGCGCTTGATTTCTCCATGTAGCTTTATTGATCATCTTGCTGACCTGCGTCTAGGACTGCGGCAAAATTGTTGCATCCAAGTTCTTCCCCGTTCCTGACAAGCCCCCCGGGCAGTACCCTCTCTGCGAGACAGACTATTTTCGACGGCTCGACCTCCTTTGCTTCGAATGTGGGCAAGCCCTGCGTGGCTCATACATCACAGCGCTCGACCGCAAATACCACATTGAGCACTTTACCTGCTCCGTATGTCCCACAGTGTTCGGCGCATCCGACAGCTACTACGAGCACGAGGGAAGCGTCTACTGTCACTACCACTACTCCACCAAGTTCGCTCAACGGTGCAACGGCTGTCAGACATCGATTTTGAAACAATTCGTTGAAATCTTCCGAAATGGGCAGAATCAGCATTGGCATCCGGAATGCTATATGATTCACAAATACTGGAATGTCAGGCTACATTCCACAGGCCAACCAGTCATCGAGCGGTTGCAAGATGCCGATGGCGACGCGACCGACGAGGTGCGCGAGAGTGTGCGCCAACAGGAGGAAGAGATCGAAGCTAAAGTCAATTGGATCTGGAAGACCCTGTCGGCTTTCGAGGAAAAGTCCGCGACGTGCATCTCCGACATGCTGCTCCATGTCAGTAACGGAGCTTACGTTGACGGCGTCATGGCAGCTAAGAAGTTCATCGTGCACGTTGAACTGCTTTTTGCGGCTGCAGATGCGCTCGACGCGCAGTTAATCGTCAGGACGCCCAAGGGACTGACCTACTCCCGCGAATCGAAGCTACTCTGTAAGAAAGTGGTAGCCTTCTTTGCGCTTCTTACCCAGTCCCAAGGTACCGGCGTTCGACGACTGGGCGTGACCCAAGAACTGTTGTCACTGGTCACTGGGTTGGCCCACTACCTAAAGCTCCTCATTCGCATATGTCTGCAGGGTTCTCTAAAATTAGAGCGCGAAACCCGGAGCTCGACCGGTTTGACCAACTTCCTTACCCAAGTCAACTCACTCGATGCACGGTTGGAAGATGAGGCCCAAAGGGACCAGGCCGCTGAGTCCGCCCGGCTTGTCCCAAGATGGGCCGACGCATGTCCCATTTGCGATGCACAGGTCGAAGACAAGTGTTTACATCTAAACAACATGTCGTACAACTACAGCTGTATGGTGTGCCGTGGGTGCAATGCTGACCTGCGCCATGACACTCAAAATGCCTATTGGAGTAAATCCAAGCGAAGTATTTTCTGTCCAGCATGTGCCACAGCGCAGCCAGACGCTGAGAATGGCTTCGAGCAAGTAACCAAACTGCGTCAATATGTACATCTACTGAATGTAGCGCATGCGCGCCTCATGGCGACTTTGCGATCCAGTGGCGCACTGCCACATACTTCAGGTAAGAAGAACTCTCCTACAGATCACACTGTCACCACTCATCTTGACACCTCGACTCAGATTTCTGGAGCCGCTTCCGAGATTACATTCGTCCCACTAATGACTTGTAGATGATCCTAACCTGACAGGCTATGATTCCACACAAGGACATCGCCTTGGGGATGATCCACCTCACTTACGACCCGACAATCGCTCCAAGTCGTATGGAGGGACATCAGCGACAGATAGTCAAAACAGCAACAATGCCGCGTATGAGCAATCCATGTCTGATATCAAGCGCCTAAGATCAACGCGACTTGACAAGCATCTTTCCAATACCATGAAACGTGCGCGCCAATCGCGAATCATTGACGGTCCGGAGGGTCTCGGTTCTGGTGGAGACGGACAGCTTCCAGGAGGCATGCAAATCGTCCAGGAACGCGAAATTACGAACGAGGCTGACGCTGTAACACTCGCCGTAAACTCTCTTGCCCTGGATGATATCGCACGTATGGCCGCTTTGGAACAGCAACGAGAGCAGCGTCCGAATGCATTCCGTGCCGGCGGAAGCGCACTACTAGGACGGGATGACCAGCCGAGGCTACAGAACGGCCATCGTCGTGATTTCTCTGGGGGTCAGGAACTCCAACAGATATCAGAAGGCCGCTCGCGAACCTACTTTTCAGAACTTTCGCCGCTTGAGTACTTCAAGCTGAAGGGTCTTGCGGTGCTTCAGCTTGGACTTTTGCTCGACGACAACCAGTACAACCAAGGCGATCTTCTAGATCTCATCGAATCGAAGAAAAACAACTTCTGGGGCAAAATTGGGTTCGGCAAAGCGTTCAAGGCCGACAAAAGCAAACCGAAGAAGGGCGTTACAGGAGTCGAGAAGCCGGTTTCCGACAAAGCAACCTTCAGACAATCGCTCGAGTACCTCGTCGAAAAATATGGCGATGAGTGCACGGAAGGGGTAGGACCGGGCGCTCTCAAGGTTCCAGCTTTGCTTCAGGATTGTATTACCGCGATGAGAAGTATGGATATGTCCATTGAGGGTGTGTTCAGGAAGAACGGTAACCTCAAGGCTCTGCGCGAGCTTGAGGAGGAAATCGATGCCAATGGTGTTCAAAAGGTCGACCTCAACACTAAGAACCCAGTCATTCTCGCCAACCTCTTGAAGCGCTTCCTTCGATTGATGCCTGAGCCGGTATTGACATTGAAGCTTTACAGGCTGTTCATGGTAGCTAATGGTAAGTTTCTCTTGATTGCGCTCACGATGTTTGACTAACAGAAGCAGACATTGAGGACGAAGCGCAAAGAAAGAAAGTACTGCATCTAGTGCTTTGCCTATTGCCCAAGGCCCATCGCGACACCATGGAGGTTTTGTTCTGCTTCCTGAACTGGGTGTCGTCTTTCCACACCGTAGACGAAGAAACGGGCAACAAGATGGACACGTGGAATATCGCCACTGTGATGGCTCCGAACATCCTACGTGAGAGCAATGACAAAGAAGTAAAGAGCGTGGATCAGGGTGCTGTCAAGGTCGTGTTCGATCTCATCGAGAACAACGATGAGTTCTCAGAGGTATGTTGCATCGTCGTTCTGTCCTTGTCCAACTCTAACGCAGCCAGGTACCCCCCGAAATCATGGAACTACTCAGCGACGAAGTGTCCGACATGAGCGCAAAAGAAATCATGCGACAATGGGAACAGCGGGGAAAGAATCCTCTGTCGGCACCTACGCCGTCGCCTAGGGACCAAACTGGCACTGCTTCTAGGAAAGACCAGCGTAATGCGCCTCAGATTACGACAGCAGACAACAACCCCTCGGCACAGGCTGGTGAGGCGTCAGTCCGTCAGGTCCCGGGCGCAGGCGCAGGCGCAGGTCAACCAATGCCTTCCGGCAGCAATCAGCACAGCCCCACCCCAGGATATGACCGGAGTGCACCTAACCCTGCATTCGCCCAGAACACTCAAGGTTCGCCTGACGGCCATCGCACTGCATCTCCTCATCGGCACAGCTATCGCTCGCCTGGCTTCCAAAAACACACACAGATTGGCACCGCGGGCGCTGGATGAGACACGACAACTCTCTTTTTGGGACTGTACCGGAGTACATGGCGTTGATTGCATGCACCGTTTTCATGGCTTGAGCGAAAAGCATTCAATGAGCGGTGATTCTATTCTATACCCCTGGCCGGAGTCTACGTTATGACATCTAGACTGGCCAGTCATCTTCACGCATTGGCTTAACATAAGTCTGACGACTGTTTGACTGCATTGTAGCATCATGTGCTGGTTGATGCACACTGGAGGGACATTTTTTGCAGCATTGATATGGGCGTTTCTGGATAATCACATGTGCCATATACGATCTTGGCATTGTTTACGGTGGCGCGAACACGCGCGTGGGAATGCCTGTAGAGGAAAACGGTGGAAAGCGCTAAGAGTACCTCAGTTGGGGACGGGTAGGCTTTGACGGCGAAGCTGCATGTGAGGCATATAAACTACTACTGTAGAGGCCGAGTACGCAGGTGTGGATAATGTATGGAAGTTGCCCGATGTAGTCTTCAAAGGCTTCTGTTGCCTGCCTTTGGTAGATGCTTCAAGGCCTCATGTAGGTATCTGATGATTCTATCCCCTCTCTTCACCTCATCCTTCACCTCCCCATTGTTTCGATTACGAGGGACGCGCCTTCCTCATCTCCATCTTGCTTGGCAGACACCACAATCTCGGCCCACCTTTGCAAGACTCATCTCTTATCGCCTGCGTCAAGCCCTCACTTCGGTCAACGGTTTTTTCTTTGCTCTTTCTGCATACACGTTGTAATTGTTACTGCTCACGTCCAAAGTGCATCGTCTCGCAACAGCACGTGTTGTTGAGTGCCTTCAGGCGACGCCTCCCCTTACCTGCCACAAACGTGCTCACCTGTTGCAGCATTGTCCATCACTCCAAGATGGATTCTGCGACTGCCCAGGTTGTATTGAAGCTCCAGCTCGACGACGTAGACGCTATTCTGAAGACCTTGCCTAAAACTGACAAAAACGGTGCCGTCAACAGCGAACGAGTCGCATTTGCGGCGCTTGGCGATGAGCTTCTAAGGGAGTGGAACAATCTTCGCGGCCAGGCCTTCGCTCGCAACATTGGTCAAGAAGAAAACTCGAGTCGAGAGGCGTATAAGAAGCTCTTGAGCGAGGAGCAGCAGGCTGAACGTAAGTACACACGGCTTAGCCATGCCACACCAAGCCGTGCTAACACGATCGAGGCGACCATGATTTAGCTTGCAGACTTGCCGGCAAGCCCGTACCACAACGCCCTGCAGTCCAGCACGCGCGCACTGTGTACAAGAACGTGGCAGACCAGAAGTCTGAGCCTGTCAATGATAAGACTATCGCAGACAAGAACCTCCACTCTGATCTCACTAGCATGCAAACGAAACCTTCGAAGAACGGGCTCTTATCTGGCAAAAAGTGTCTTGCCGAGGATGATTTGAAGCCCGATCTTGGATTAAACAGCTTTAAGCGTGCGCGTGTCGATGATGCAAAGGACGAAGACGATAACTCCATCACACCGCACATTCGTACGACTACGTCAAAAAAGCGCACTGCTTCTCTTGATCCGGCAATATTCAGGGAAAACGAAGGTGGAAGAACAAAACGAGCGAAACTTGATAATCCGACAAATGAGTCTTTGTTCAGTGCCCATGATGGGACTGCACAGACAGGAACCTTGTCAGCAACTTGCTCTTCTTGCCTGGACATACACGCGGCGCGCAATATGCTTCAGTTCCCATGCAGGAACGACGGCGATGTTGAGGCGTATGTATACTGCTGCGAATGTTTCACTCACCTCTTCGAGTGCTCTATAACAGATACTTCGCACTTCCCACCCCGATGCTGTTCCAAGATCATACCGATCTTCAGTTGCATTCCATTCTTACCCTCAGCAGTCTTTTCTAGATTCGTGGCTAAGAGAGAAGAGTTAGAGATGGTGGATCGCACATATTGCAGCAACAAGATATGCTCGAACTGGATCAGACCTGCCAGTATTGTAGCAGACACAGCTACGTGCGCAGAGTGTGCTCAGAAGACGTGTGTTACGTGCAAAAACGAGCGACATGATGGTCTCTGTCCAGAGGATAAGGATGTCAAAAAGCTCATGGGCGTTGCCAAAGCCAAGCGTTGGCAGACGTGCCCAAAGTGCAAAGAGATGGTTGAGCTTGAGCGAGGCTGCTTCCACATCACGTAGATGATACGTTAGTGAGAGGGATCAAGCTGATAGTTCAAGGTGCCGCTGCCAATACGAGTTCTGCTATACATGTCTAGCCAGGTGGCGAACGTGTAAATGTCCACTCTGTGATGAGCGTAGAATCGTTGATCGTCCTATTCCCCCAAACGACGCCCCTCAAGATGCTGTGTACCTTGCCAATGCTATTCCACCCGTCCCTGTGGCCCACCCGAATATTCTTCCTGCTCAGCCAACCGTACGCGCAGCTCAGCCCCAGCCTCAAGTTCCGGCTCAACCTGCAGTTCAGCCCACCAGCAAGCACAAAGACAATGGCCGTAGAAAGAGGCAACGAAACACAAAAAAAAAAGAATAACCGGAGCCACGTCCATAAGTTCGAGCGGTATCATCGTAGTGACGGGCACGATACGACATGTAATCGCTGTGGCTTCGTGGACAGATGGGCCAACGGCTGCCAGGGTTGTGGCTTGATGATCTGTCGGATCTGCACCAAACATCGTCTCTGAAGGGGGATTGGATCATGACTGTCTCGGACTCGAAACTTATCACATCTGACATCGAAACGAGACTTGATAGGCGGTCGAATTTGTGGCAAAGATAAGGAGACTACGTGGGAATACTTCCATAACAACGTTTATCGTGTATGTATATTGAGCTATCATGGCGTTCGATACAAACCGCTTCGTGCTCTCCGATCATCCACTACTCTACAGAAATCTACTTCTTCACAGCAACAACAAACAACCTCGGATAACCCAATAGCACTTTTCCGTCCTCCAACGCAGGATACTCGCTCTTCAGTTTTCTCTCATACTCTTCCAAAAATTCCTTTTTCTCATCTTGTGTCTTAATTAGATTCAGATAGGGTTGCAAACCTGTTCCTTTGACCCATTCCACAATAGCCCCTGCATCCTTCAACACATGCATATAATTTGTCCTCCAAATGTTCACGTGACTGGCATATGGAATGAGCGCATTATAGAATGCTGACGGTGGCTCTATAGGATCGAGATCGGGGCGCGTGGTATCTGCCAGATCGCCGATGACGGTCGAGGAGAAAGAAGAAGACCAAGGCTTCTGAGTTTGAGATGCGACTTCGCGCATGGAGCGATGGGACGGTTCGTGATAGTTGTCTGGTACTTGTATTGCTATGACGCTTCCTCTTTCCAAAGACTCGAATAACCGCACGAGAGTGGGTATGCGTTCTGGGGAGCGGAGCCAGTGGAAGACTGCGTTGCTGAAGAGTAGATCTGGCTTTTCATCGGCTTGAAACGTTGCTAGATCTCCGGGTATGAAGTTCACGGCTTCTTTGTCGGAGAACTCGACGTTGGCCTTTTCAAGCATGTCGGGTGAACTATCCATGCCCGTGATGCGTGCAGAAGGGAAGGCATCGAGAAGAACTTTCGTGCTGTTTCCTGGACCACAGCCTAGGTCGTAGATACGTGGCTTTGGCCCGGCGATATGGGGTTGGATCTGGGCGACCAAATCGTAGACGGCGCGGGTGCGTTCATTATTGAACTTGAGATATTGGGTTGCTGACCAGTCTTTCTTTGCAGATTCGGGGCTGGACATCTTGGGAGAGGCGTGATATTGGTTTGTGTGGAAAGGATTTCGATGGTAAGGTTTGCGTACTGTGTGCCGTGGTTTAAATGGATAAGTCAAAGTTGGTACACTACGGAAATGTATCCGGCTGTGAGTCGTATTGAGGTGGGGCGATCGCAATGAGGTGCAAAGTCCTTGGGATGTGCGGAGAGCTGGTACATTCATCTTGTTCAACGAAGTCAGTCACTCTAAGAAAAGAAAATGATGTTATCTGAGGGATTGAGCATGTAGGAGATGTAAGGCAAGCTCATGTAGAGTTCATGGTTGTGAGGCCTAGCAGTTAAGCTTAGCGAATCAGACGTCATGTGTGGGGTACATATCCAACAAGTGGGGCTAAGCTCCTGGCCGCACATATGTCCGGGGCGTGCTACTGCCGAAGAGCTTTATACCTTCCGTATGTCAATGCAACATGATATGGCGCAACACGAAGAAAGATAAAATTTGATTGATAAGCTGAAGAGAAAGCCACTGCAAGGTGAACCTTTGACGTTTTGCTCTTAGACAAGGCGAGAAGATTTGAATTATGTACTTGTACGTGAGACCAAATCCACTACGTAGCACGTGCTTTGAAGACACCATTTTCCAGTGACATTCAGGGAGGCATCATACCTGGCGGGTTCTTACTCACACGACCCGTTCTGCCTGCCGTGATTTCTGGGTAAGGTATGGCGTCACCTTCGCTGTACTCAATCGGCGCATTGGGGTCGTCTGGTAGGCGCGCGGGCGTGCCGAAGACTTCCACTTTCAGTGTCTCGGCGTCGGGAAACGGAATGCGATCCCCACGTTCCTAAAAAAACAGTCAGTGTCGCTCATAATCTCGAAGGTCTACAAACTTACATTGTAGACGTTCCATGTGAGGTAGGAGCTCAAGTACGGTACCACGTCATTCGGATCCAGGCTGGACAACTCATTGGTATTGACTCGATCAACGAGATAGGTTGTTATACTCGTTGTTCCCTTCATCTTGTTCTCTGGCTTTGATTGAACGTCCATTGTGCGCACATCGTCGCGCTCGGGCATCAGCATCATCCAACTTCCCAAGTTGATTGTAGGATCGGACTGGAAGATACCGGTGAGCGAAAAGCTGACCATAAACGTCGGGGGAAGCCTAGAAGCGATAGCTTGGGTTTCGATAGTCCATTCTGTGTACGTATTGTTGTTATCCAATAGTGCTTGTCCGAAAGCCGTCACATGTTGGGCGGTAACTTGGACTTGAGCTTGTGCGCGTGTACGTCCGCCATAAAGGTTCGTGATGGTCGCTGCCACGCTTCTCTGATATGCTTCGTCCGATGCAAAGTTCCAACGCTGTGTTTCCGGATACGCATAACCAAAAATCGTAGTGTTGCGACAGTCGTTGAAAGTGAGGAACTGACCGGTTGCTTTCTTGAACGGCACAAGTTCCGTGTCTGCACTCACAGTCTGGTAATTCTCGAGATACACATTTCCGTGTGGGCCTATATTGGACGGTTGCATCCATCTATCAGGGTACGCTCCTTGGTATAACGCAAGCAATCGGTCGACGTTGCTAATAGACGACGTTAGCCGGACAACATTTCTGAAATGGAGCAAACTTACGCATGATGCAACATGAAGAGAGGTTCGTAAGATGAGTATTCTAGTGGCCACATGTGACCGGCCCAAGGTTCTTTGGCGGTATAGCCGCCACCAATCACACCGTGCATCCAACCATGTGGGTCTTCTAGTATACTTGAGAACCGTGAGAAAGTGCTGGATCGGAAGGCGACTCCCACTTGAACTATCAAGTTGGTGGACTGGGCTCTAAAGGCATCTACAAACTTGGATTGCTGTGATGTCGCATTAGGGCTGTCGTTTTCAGGCCATCGTATCGTTGTGCTCATTTGGCGCCACTGCAACTATAGTCAGATAGTGTAAACTTTCGATCTCTTGCCCTAGGGTTAGCTCACCTTCATATCGAACCCTTCCGGTACAGGATCGAACGTGTATGAATATAGCGGGTTTGAAATCACAACTGGTGTGCGGTCTGTATCGATGATCGTCAAGTATGGGGCTGTAAAGATATCTGGAACAGGGCCAGTGGTAGTGCCCTGAGCCCAGTCCCAATATGGTATGCGAAACTCGCTGGCTGCGGCGAGATATCGTTCCATCTGATCAGCGGGTGCCTGTCGAGCGATATCGAGAACATGTTCAGATAGTACTTGCTACGCTTGTTTAGCTTTTGTCTTATCCAACTCTTGCAGAAAATGTGGCGGTTCTGGGGATAGAACACTCACTTCGAAAAGCGCAAGGTATGGGCGGTGCCAGCCCAGGAACAACTCATTACCATGTGGACAGTAACCTGCTTTGCCAATCTTGGATGGGATTCCTTTCGCATCTCCCCAGACCTCGTAAGGTCTGCCGTGTATCGCTAAGGAACGGGCTCAGCAAGCTGCAAATTATGCTCCTCACAAACCATACTTACATGCGAGACCGTAGAACGAGTTGGGATTATTTTGCGGAGTTTTATGGAGCTTTCGAAGCGCCAATACGTAAAGACTCCATTGGTCTGGAAAGTTGTTCATCAGATCCCTGACCTCACGGCGAACATGAGCGTTTCCTATCAATGCTCAGCGGCGATTCCTGGTCACGCAGCTTCGATGCCTCTTACCGCTTCCATCTCGCGTCTTCACTCCAGTGACCACCCCCACTTCAGATTGTCGGATCGCATGGCTGCTCTTCTGCGTCGAAAAAGGCGTACACGTGACATATGCGATTACGAGCCACAATAGAAAGCATCTAAACGGCCGCGGGACAAGCATGGTGAGTGACTGAATAGTTGATTGAATGTGTTATCTGTGGAGAGCCAGTCAGAGGGAAACAGTGTGATATTTGAACACCATGGCTTGCAGTCCCTGCGTAAAAAAGTACAGACTAGCCACGAATAAGGGTCATGTGGGTGAAGAGTGAATGATGATCATAACTATGACTCCTAGTCTTGATGCAGGCGACGTGGAAGTCAGAAATTAAAGAGTAAAGGACAGCGTAGCAGAGAAACGCATCCGATCTTTGATGCAACATCTAAAAGCACGGCTAACAACAAGGTGTTGGTATTGGCCCTTGGTGTTGTCGCTTTGATGACGACAGGTGTGATAGCGATATTGTGCCCTGAACCAAGAAATCTGCTGGACAACACGCGATACACTTACCTTGTGATGGAGACTTGCGAAAAGCAAACACAATATCAATTATGAGCTGGTGTTGAAAGGAATGTTTTAGAACCCGCAGCTTAGCAACAGGCTAACGGAACGAGGTGTGAGTTGTGGTTCTAGCCTCCTTGTTAGCATGTATGAGGAAGTGGTTAGGGAAGCCGCGTCGATGACTGCGAGGAGACTAATATGCCTGTTAATGCGCTGGGGAACAGATTGAGAACGAGCGAGTGTAAGCTCAAAGACGAAGAGACGTCGATGCAGAAAGTACGAGTTAGGGGCCGTGCTGAAGTGGTGAGATCGTGTGCTTCTGTCCGGCCACGGCTTTGTAGCTTCGTATTCGGTCTCATTGGATTACATCCCAGGAGTACGGAGCTGTGCAAGTTCGATATTCCTGTAGATAGCCCTTGTGTGTTACGATCGGATGCATTACTACAAGTGAATTGACAGACTTTCGACTGCAGTGATAGTATACCGTGTTGGCTGTCAACGCCACACCGGGACCACATGAATACAGCCTGATATATTTGCTACTAGCCAGACGTTGATATCTTAGGCCTAAGAATTGGTGGTCAGTTACATCCGCGGATTGCTGCAATCAGTGTTGCACGACGCGTGGGGAGATACGTAGCATGTTGCGTGTATCGCGCGCGGCTACGTGTCCAGGTAACGGAGGCTATTTAACACGAATCCCATTAGAACAATTCGAACAATGACAGTTCATGCACCTTCTAAGTTTGCTGTTCATACTCCGTGCTGGTCAAGGTTTGACGGGCTGTTGACCTGCCCAACGCTTGCTCTGAGGCATCTGCTCATTGGAGCCACCATAGAGTGGTTCGCACATATGACAGTGAAACGTTGCAACAAGCCAGAATTAGTTGATTGCTGATTTTAGAGGCTCTTAAAAAGACGCTAGTAAAGGTCATTCGTGCAGCTAGCCGTGGCTGACTGCGTTGCGTATCCCTATGCCGGTATCTCGAATCGGGTCGCCTGCGCGGAACGCCACAATAGCTCTTCAATCGTCTCGCTCATGACATCGTGTGTATCATCAAAGTGCCATTCAATTCACTGGCGCTAGTCTTCCAAGTCTTCAGATATCGTTGTAACCAAGAAGTCTCTTGTCCAGATCCTTGTCTGCGACCGCCCACGCCCAGGCACGACCTGCCTCGCCACACCATAGTGCAGATGGATCGTCCGACTTCTCCAACATACCATCTTTTGCCATTGACTTAATTTCGTGGCCTGTGGTATAAGTCAGGAAGTGCTCGAATTGCTTGCCGTCCAAAGCGAGAGCATTTCCAGTGATTCCGTGACAGATACAGGGCTCCTTAGTCAAGAGGCCTCTCTCCCAGATGCACTCCCTGGCCTTGGCGATAACTCTGTCAATACGTTCGTGAAGGCCTGGGAAGTATTTTCGAATCGAGAGAAGAGAAGTGACTACACCAGGCGCTCCATGACAGACTTGTACGAGCTTGTCACGACCTGGCGGCAGAGACGATGGGAAGTTGCCGCTCTCATACTGATAGCTGAGTAAGGCACCCAATTCCGCTTCCAGCTTAGACGCCCATGAAGGGTCAGTAAGCACGATCTGTGTAATGATACCGATCGCGCCATGCACGGCACCAACGTATGCCTTCCCATGCCATTTCCAGGGTCGCGGGCTTTGCATAATGTTCTCGATGACCTCATCGGCTGTGTCCTCAATGAGTTCGATAACGTCCTTGTTATGGGCAAAAGCTCCGCGTACAAGGCGAAGGAGATACAGATAGCCAGCACGACCAAACAGCCACTCGTTGGAGGTTTCGTCCTCAAGCATGACGGCAGCATGATCGCAGAGCTCTTTCACCGTGTCTGGGTCTTGCGCAGTCACGGCGTACAGCGCAAGCAGGGACATGATGTCGTTGGAAATGCCGCATTTCTTGGGAGTTGGCGCTGGGAATTCCTTGATATGGGCTTGTGCTTGTTCAATGTAAGCCGCAGACCATGTGTTCAAGGGATATTCATCCAGTGTAAGGTCAGGATATATGTTGTGCAAGGCATAAAAGAGGTAGGCTATTGATATCGGTCCATAATATAGGCCACCACCTGGAGGAACATGATGCGGAGGATAGTCCGTGATCAGTCGGTCCAATGACGCTAATAGTTGCTTGTGAGGATCTCGTCGTGCCAGAGGCGCATCATTTCGAAAATAGCGGGGTATCGAGGCAGGTGCTGCTTGTGTTGACGGTGCTGCAGGCGGCGCAGCGTCTTCGGACATGGTGATGGGAATATATCGAGGCGAGCTCTGTTGAATCTCTTGATGGAAAAGGAACGGTAAAGTTGGCGCAGACTTAGGTATGCGCGAGTGACGAAAAGGTATGAGATCGTAGGTGCCCAACTGTGACGTCAGCGGGGCTCGTCTTCTATGATTGGTCGGCTGCGGTATATGTAACTGGAAAAGATTACTAGTAAACATAACACCATGGTGCTTACGACTCGTGATGTGGGTATTGGAAAAGTGAACACGAGAGTTTTCTTGTCATCGCTCAGCACATGTTGTGCTGAGCCGGCATTTGCATTATCTTTCCTCAAACTATGTACTCCAACAACCAGTATTTGGCTTCTCCGCTACCCGAGCGATGCGACTTTGGATGAACCGGAGGGGCTATTATGTGGTCTCTTCTCTGGAAAATAACGCTGGGTTAGCCATTCTAAACTCCGGCTATGACCTCTGGTGTCTGGCTTGACCACCCGCGTCTCCGGTGGTTGTTGATACGCACCGTTTTTACATACAGAACCGGGAAGCTACATCTCACTATTGCCATAGTGTACGTATGGTCTAACCGTGCGAAGAGTTACCTGGCCACGGCAGTGGCTCAGCAGGAAGCTCAGCGAGATTCCCGACAGAGCCGTTACAGCGATGTTTGTCCCGACCTATCTCTCGACTGTCTAGTTGTGCGAGATCATCTTGTTCTGTTATCGACTCTGTTCTGTAAAGTGAGGCTATCTTTTGCTGAAACTGCGAAGATGCTTTGCCTAAACTGATGTTAATATCGTGCATAGTGATTGGAACTCAATGTATCGACTCACTCGTTAACTGCGGTGTCATGTCACTGCCAACCAATGGGGACGGATAATCCGGCGCTTTGTATATCTTGGTATGCCTTTTCTTCCTTAGATATAGCAATATAGAGATCATCAATACACAAAAGACCGCAGTACCCAGCACCGCACCAATGATAACTGCTACAGGCAAATGTACATGGCTTGTCATTTCTGGTGCGTCACCAGATGGTGTTGCTGTGGTCAAGGCACTCTGTGTGACAGTCTTGTAAGATGGCTCTGCTAAGCTGAATGTGATGTCTGAATCGAGAGATGGTGGTGATCCTGTTGTAGATCTTGATGGAGACCCTGTCGTGGTGGGCGTGGCCTTCGAAATTGATGTGATTGGAACGAGAGATGGTTCTGAGGCTGTATATCGTCAGCTTGGATTACCATGTAACATGCTGTGTGAACCAACATCGCCCTGGAGTTCGGTCCTTGTCGGCAGGACAAGTACTGCCTGGCATGCATGGATCTATAGTACAGCAACCACGGAAACCATTGCACATGTAGAACACGCCCCCCCACTGGACAGTCATGTTCTGGTATCATGGTGTGAGGTTTGGTGTCTTAGTCAATAGACTATGATGATAGGATCAGAATGAACAGATATGTGAGAACGACTAGAAGCACAATGAAGCTTCATAGACATGTTTGCAGCAAACCATCATCTAAACACAGAGGCAGTTCTGCAGGCCGCCGCCCAGTCTACGCAAACAAAGCGTCGCATGGCAAGGGTGCTCCTTCGATGCGCCCCCACGTGAAACGTGCTGCCCGATGCAGCCATGTGGTCAAAGGATTTGTGAAGCTGCGCCCCGTAGATCTCAATTCGTTGAACGGGAGCTAAATGTACCTCAAGATGCTGCGCCGTGCGATGTGTCGATGGAACGAATAAACAGAAGAAGGGGCCATGGGGTGCTGTGCCCAGCCTCTCGCGTAGGAGACAATGACGCCATCACCGCCTCACAAACTTCCACTGTGAACAGCTCAACTACTCTCCCAGTCTTCGTCCATCTGCATCACTCATTGGGACTAAATGAATAGCCATACGCCATTTTAGAGATACGGATCAATTAGCTAGATGCGTTGTCGCCCCTTACTGACAGCATTGCTGTGTTCTCCTACGCGACTTAGCTTGTCATCTTGGAGGGATGGAGCACGACGCGACTTCGCTTCAGATCTGAGCGAGGTCATAGAAATGCTAATTTACGAGAGCAAGGTTCTTTTGATATCGCACCTGCTAACTATAAGAGTCTGGCAGGTTGACAAGATTTCAGATATTATAAACAATCTTCTCGGCACTGACAGGCCGCATCCACAGTTCAGCGCGAACGGTTCGTCTTTCTTCCATACCACCTGCACCAAGCAACTGGAAGCCATCATAAACTACGCTTCCTAAGCCGCCTGGCATCAACCTGATCGGGTTTGGACTCAGCTCGGAAGCTATGGATTCGCCGAGCCACGCGTAAAACGCTACTGCGAACCCACGAGCAGCGGGTGATCGTCGTACAGTAAAGCCTTGGTACTGAACCTCTTCGCCCAGTGCCTCCCACACCGCACCATAAATGGGTTCGACAGAGATGTTGTGCGGCTTCCAAGCTCCACCTTCACGAGATCGGACGATGGCTATCTTCCCATCGCGTGTGAGGGTCGAACAGGTACGCTCGACGGAACTAGCTTCAGAAATACAGTCGAATGCATAGTGTATCCCAATGCCGCCAGTAAACCCTCTGATTTTCTCTGGCCAGTCAGGGTCTTGGTAGTCAACGAGAGCGTCATACCCGTATGGCTCTGCTTTGAGAAGCTTCCACCGAGCCTCGCTAGCTGCGCCGTACAGCTTGATAGCTTTGCCGCTCGATTTTGCACTGAGCCGTATCATCTGCGCCGCAAACAATGCGACTGATGTAGATGCACCATAGACGAAAACGTTGATTACATCGGCTTCGTCCCATCGGCTCTGTGCGGCGGATTTCCACTCTGGGTGCTCTTGGAAAACTTGCTCGCGATCATACGCAAACGGCGCTCCCATCCCTAGCCGGTACCATATCGCTTGGGCAGACGTAAGGGCTACAAGGCTTACACCCGCAGCCTGCTCAAGAGTCACCGACTTGGGTACCTTCCATACTAGATCCCATGGGACCACAACAAATTCTGCAAAGGCACCCGGTCGTTCGTTGACGCTGCAAGCACCTTGGAGAAAACCAGCAACCTCGTTTCCATCGCCGAGATCGGCTTCCGTGGGTACATCACCGCCAGTTTGGATTATGGTACCTGCGAAATCGCTCCCAACCGTCCGTCCAGAATCACCCAGCGGATGCGCGACATATAGTGGGTCAATGGGATTGAGCGCAACCGCCTTTACACGAATCAGTAGTTCGTTCGCAGCAGGCTTTGTTCGAGGTATGTCACCGATATACGCTGTTCGGTCCTCCGCGGCGAGTATGAGGGCTTTCATAGTGGTTCGCGTTGGTTGGTTGGCCGGTTGGTTGGTGTTGTCTTGAGTGCGGTTACGCTAGTTTACAGCAGTCTGGGGCTGTGGATACAACCGTCAATTTTCAGTTTGATGTAGTTTTTTCTGGCTTCGAACGGAAGCATCTTATTTATGGAAGTGGTGCATGTCAGTCGCAAGGGCGTGGATGACTAACATATGCATGGTAAGCGATAGTCCCTGCCCTGGATAACGTCTTCTAAGGAAGGTTCCCTTTACCAAACACCCAAAAGCGCTTGGAATCACAAAATCATTGAGAATCAAACTTGAAGATCACGGGACGCTGCTACCTTGGTTCAAAATCTCGATAAGGTCTCGCGCGACCTATCAGAGGCGAGAGATACAATCGCACGTTCTGGGTTGAACAAAAGCCCTGGATCTCCTTTGTGAGCCATGGTAATGTGATCAAATCTGTGTATTGCCATTAATGATTTCCGTGGTAGGTCTGCCAACAGGTTCATGGACGGTCGTAGGCTATGCAATACGGAGTATATAAGGAATCTCTCCCGGATGTCTTTTTCTCTTCAACTACAAATCTTTTCCATTACAGTTCCAAAGTCTTGACGCAAATTACTTCTACCAAGCATTCCGTTTACAGCATGGAGTCTAACAACATCTGCGGCAAGGTCCTTTCCAAAGCCACAGCGGAGCATTACCTCGAACTCACCCAAAGCCTTCATAACCTCATCATTTTCACACTCGACTGCGACAACAAGTACTGTCTAGCAAGCCAAAAGCAAGATACTTGGTCCCTCCGCTCTGCTCGTCGTCCAGACCCCCTGGACGAACACATTTCCGATATCAAGAGCAGAATACATTCACGCCACGTAGGATTCTACGAAGGCTGGAAAGAGATCAAGTATGAAGCCGCATTTAAGTGGCCTGTTTCCGAATACGCGGGCTCACTGTGGACGATCTTCGCAAGAGCCATGGACCAAGACAGACCCATCTACGAGATGAGAAACTGGTTCTCGCACGACTTTGGTAAGCGTGGTGGCACTATTGAGGTGGAGAACGAAAAGTTCAACGGATTGCAAGAGGCGTATAAAAGTCTTCTTCCAGGTCTTACTGAACTACTAGCGAAGCTTGAACTAGCACTCCGAGATGAGGCGGCTTGGGTGTCGGAGTCCAAGGTAAAGGCTAGGAAGTATGAAAAGAACCAGCCTGAGTATACCAGGGATACGATGGCGGTTCAGTTGGAGCTTGTGGCACGTCAAGAGAAGTTTATCGCGATGACGAAGCGGATTGAGATCGATGATGCTGCTGAAGCGGAGTGGGTTGTGAAGGAGGTTGAAGGAGAAGAATGGGTTAGTGACACAGAGGAGGGTGTAATACCATGGGCCAATATCGGTGAAGTCAACGAGAGTCTTTGGGACTACGCATCGAACACGGACGAGGACTCGTTGGAGTGCACCGAGGATTTTCCGGCCTCATTATCGCAAGACCCTGACGACCGGGCATACGACTCTGGATATGAAGACGACGAGGGGCCCCCGGATCGCTTGTGCAAGGCTCCCGCATCCGACGCCGGATCTATCAGCGCGACAGTATCGCACCACGGGGACGAAACTACATATATGACATCAAGGCTCGGCCCGTTAGCGGCACAGAACTTCCGACCTCCTCACTCTACCTGAGAGCGGTTTGTGGCCTTTGCGCAACTGTCATCCCTGTCTAGTATGTTTCAAGATCGGCCAGACCGCAAATTTCCGAGAACTGCGTAACTTGTGGTACGTGGATGTGGATCTGGTAGTCCTTCCTCATGTTATGGGAAAATTGATTACTGTGAAGGATAAGGCAAGGGATGGAGTTGGTGTTGAGCTTGTATAAGAAGCTTGATCGCTGTGGCCAAGAGATATTGCTTCACTCACCACATCACACCTTGCATCTTGACAACCTGCTCGTTGATCGAAATTACCTTCATGATGATGTTCTCTCAGTACTCCGTCGCTACCGTCTTCATGCTGGTAACAGCCATCACTGCCACACTAGATCCTGCGACTTCGAACACAAACGGCAGCTACCCTTCAGCTCCCAGCTGTTCACGTATGCTTCACATCTGTTCACCCCATGCCAACATAGAGGCTAACAATGAATGCAGCCATCAAGACCAGCAAAGCTATCCAAGCCGCCGAGTGCAGCCACAACACACGCACATCCAAGCAGACCTTCGCCGTCTTCACTCAAGACCACCAGTACGATGGCAACCACGGCTGGCCTTATGGGACATGCGAAGCATACAACTGCGCGCCGGGGTCGGCGATGAAGGCTAAAGCCGGTACCTGGACATTCTTCTGGGATGCAGCAGGTGTAAAGGGTGAGGAGAGCGGTGACGGTGCAGGATGCATCAAGAGCCCTAAGGATAGCACTTGTGGATGTGAGAACTCCGATGGTACCTTCATCTACAAGGGAACCAACTGCAAGTAGTCGAACTGGGAGTCGCTATTTGAGGCTGTTGGCAGACAGCACATTTTTATCTCATTCGATTGTATATAGTTCCGGAGCGTCACAAAGATGAATATTATCCAGCCTAGAGCTTCTTGTCCATGGATTCTCCAGTGACACCATGTGTTCAATTTATGTTCATGGTTTGATGTCTCTTCTCAAAAACCAATGCACATGAAGACACGGGGCTTCCGTTTTGGCTGCCTTGGTACATTTCGAATAAGACGAGACAAGCTTGCAAAAACTCCGAGCCGTTTTCTTTGGGCGCAAGAAAACTACATGGAGAATCTCCATTAATTTTCAAGTGCTTGAGGACTGGAACTTCTGGGTAAACCAAAGAGTAAGAGGCCACACGCAGAGATTGCAAACCTCCATGTAGGCCTTTCGCGACTAACCAAGTAGGTGCACTTGTCGTATCCAATCTTTACGACCAGACTGTTCAAAGAACCTTGTCCATATCGTTGGCATTCTGGGAAAAGAGACATGAAGACATGAGTTAGAGGCCATCCACCTTTGAGACGAGTAATGCCATAACATGATGTTGCACTTCCATAGTTTTGGCGTCAAACAATATACAAGGGTTTCAGGGAGCGAAGGTGGAAACATACAGTAAGGTATTATGGTGACTTTGCAACTTGGCTCTCGTTCGTCACATGAACTTCTGAGATCCGCCAGCCAGACATGAACAAGTCGAATTAAAACTTATGACTTTGATATGCTCGCTCGGGTAGCCCAGCGCAGGTCGATAATTTCATAGTTTGAGTCGACTACTTTCCGAATCAGACAGCACCTTCACTCCATGAACGATGCATAGTCATATTTGGGTCAAAGTCGGCGTCTCTTAAGCATAATGTTTTTCGTACAACCTTCGAACTCAATCCAGAGAACCATGAATCTCTGCATCTAATTGTTTGATGCCGTCATCTGTGGAGAAATAGTGTAGTTCGAGTCAGCCAGTCGGAAGTCATCTTGCGAGAAGGAGCGGGCAGCGAGCATGGATGTTTATACCCTCGCTTTTTGGTAGATTGAAAGACGTATGGTGAGTGATAGATTCTTCGTCCTGCAAATCAGTAGTTTTATACACGATAGCGTAGTAAAGCAACTCAGACGTTGAACGGAAAAACATGATCCTTTAGCCCGATGATTTTGGAAGCAGAAAATGTAGTACAGGATCTCCATGTCCCATACAATTGCTCAGACTTCGTTTCCGCACAATATTCATGACGAATTTTCATACGCCGGCCACAATAAATCTCATGAAACTCTCGCATCTCTCTTTTCGAGATTTTGACTGAAAAAAGGCAAGACAGTCATGACTTGGTGCTGATCATATCTCGCGAGGCACCGAACGGGCCGCAGACATTGGAATAAGTCATGTAGCTTTTGATGAACAAGATGTAGCAAGTGTTTTGTAGTCAGAAAGAAGGGAATAGGGGCTTGAGGCCTTTTGTGTAGACCCGTCCGAGGAGGCTAGCGGGCGCAACCGTGCGTCATGGTGTGTCGGACAAGAATTTCGAGCGCGAACGAAGTGTGGGTAAAACTAATGGAAACTAGCAGCTCTTCACTCTAAGCTCAATTGCAAGTTTGAATCCAGATGCAATATCATTTACGCAAATCCTATCTATTGCCACCCGTACTCCCAGCACGTCGTCATACATAATACATTCCTCCCTGCATCGTGTACACGATAACGCGCACCACATACAAAAGCTCCTCCTTAAGCCTCGGGTATCTTCCCCCTCATGCCTGGGGGCAGCAATGCATCTGCCTTCCTCGCAGCTTCGACCTCCTCAGCCGTAGGCTCTTTCGGTACATCAACTATGACGCTTGGATCTTTCGAGCGCGAGGCTAGCATGGCTGCGCGTTTCTAGTGATATGTCAGCTCAACGATGTCGGAGTCTCTGTCATGCCCCGAGGTAGTCGCAACGTAAATTACGCCATTTGGACGACTTCTACGCATAGGTATGAACATACCTCCCTAGCATCTCTACCCAGATTCTCTCCCTCGCCGAGAAACTCGGCATCGATACCCTCTTCATCCGGCGACCGCATAGAGCCCCGGACTCCACTTGCCTCCTCTGTCGTTCGTCTCCTCAGTTCCTCCGGGGTCACTTCGCCTCCGTCCAACTCGACGGGCGCGTCATTTATCGCAGGTGTGTTCGTGTCGATGAGCGGCGTTTGTGTGACGACTGCTGGACTAGTCTTGTGAGGGAAGGTGCCGCTTCGTGAGACGGGCGAGATGGGGTTGGTGCTCGGCGGAGGTGGTGAGAAGCCGGTCGCGGTGAGGATGGGTGGAGACATGGTGGGCAGATTTGACATAGTGAGTATGGAGTGATCGAGTGCTAGACCGTTATTCGTGGTGTAAGAGGTGTTGTTACGGGTTCTGCAGGGACATGCGCAGCTCTCAGCCTTCAGCCTGGAAGATGGCGGGGGTGAATGACGCGTGAGAGAAAGATGATAGAGAGGTAGGAGGCACAGCTGCTATGGATACAACCCAAGGCTGAGGCGGGTAGCCGTCGCAGCCTCACGGCCAAACAAAGGCCCGCGAGCGCGTAAGCTGTCGTGACTGCGATGACGTTTGCCAGGCCGTGATCCAGGGTCCAGCGGTTCAAGTGGGGCAGGAACGCGGCAGCTGGCCGGGGTCGAAGCTTGGTATGGCCTTGTCGTATCGCGCTATATCTGGATACGAGATGAGGCAAGACAACTAAAAGAGACAAGTTGGCCAGATACAAGTAATGGACACGCCAAAGTGGGTTTTTCTGATACAAGCGCAAAGGCTGAGCTGAGTTCATTTATCTTCTCATCGCGGGGCACATGCCTTGCTGCGCCTCCTTCCGTCCGCCTATACTTCCCTTTCTTAGATCAACCAACAATTGGGGATATCTGGTAACTCCGCCGTCTTCGGCTTTGGAAACCCACAGACCATGCAAACGACATAGTACGCTCAAAATACATATTCATGTGCTCATGACCCATACCGCAAATAACGTGAGCGCGTGAACTACGAGTTGGATCGTTTAGGTAGCATGAAACCCAGAGCATACCCTTCACCAGAGCTCGTTTTCGGATCAGCCTTGTTGCTGTCAGCCATCAGAATAAAGCAGTAAATGTGTGACACAGTACTTACGCCCATATAGACATCGTGTCCAAACACATTTGTCCGAGGTCCTTGCGCAGGCTGCTGGTTCGGTGCTTGCCCCGTGGCCGGCATTCCTGCTTGCTCAGTTTGCATAGGCATATTGCTCAGGTCCATAGGGAAGAAGTTGTTTGTCGACTCGATGCCTGGACCCTGGATGTAAGAATCCCATGCGTCCTGATCTATTAGCAGACTGTCCTTATTTAAGATCACTCTGAGTACGTACCCAATTGATATTGTCTGTCGGCGGAAGATCCAAGTTTTGAAAGAGGTTTGCTCCAAAGAGATTTGAAAATGGACTTGCTGCATTTTCTGGCCCCGCTGTTCCGCTTGTTGGCTGGTTGTATTGAGGTGTCAGGCCCGTTGATGCTTGAGGAATAGGGTCGTTTAGTAGATTGGCCATTCCTGCCGGGTATCGCTGGTCAAACATGTTAGCATTAGGCGTCATACCGCCCGTGCTAAGCAAGCCCAGCGTCATTGCTGCCGAATGTTCAGGTGCGACATTGGCATCTTCCATTGGTGCCATTGCGGGGTACGCCGAAGAAGCTGCTTGGAAGCCGTTCGGAGCTTGCCTTGCTGATCGACTCTTCTTCAACTGGTCCAACATGACGCCGAGTGTGGTGTGCGCTTTGTATGCTTCCATAGAGTGATCCTTGAGGCCGTCCCAAATGCCTACTGCTACCTCTATAGCTTCGAGCATTTCCTCGCGCCGATCTGAACTCCACACAAGCGTGTCTGCTGATGGCGGGGAACGAGCCGACCCTTCGCGCGCAGTGTGGTAGAGATCGGACGATATGATCATTGCAGCGAGAAGGAAGTCGACGGTGGTCAGCGACGAGATGAACCATTTGACATTGCGCAACCGACCACCGGCCTGACACTCCCGGTGCAGAGTCGCTTGGTGCTTGAGTAGCATCATCGAGGCTTCAATGACCGCTTTCCTGGAGTAAGCGAAACGCGATTGCACTCTCGCATAAGACAAGTACTTCCGATGGAGGACGCATATTATCTTGAGGAAGAGGAGGTCTAATGTGAAGCGTTGCATAATCAAAGTAGAAGGGTCGCGTGCCGCTTCATCCATTCCTCGCATCTTGAGATGCGGCGAAATGTTGTCGTGCAACTCTCTGGCTTCCGCGTCAAGCTTCATGACCTCCTCGTACGATGCGCACGTCAGGGTATCTGTGCACTCGACTGCTTCCCCAAGCTTGTAGACTAGCCTCGTTCGATTGATCAGGAAAAGGGTTGGTGTAGCTTCCGTCTCTGGCCTTGAAGGAGGCAGTATCTTCATGTCTTTGTGCAGTTCATCATCGTAGATGTTACGGGGTATCTCAGTGTTTGTGTCTCGCGGTCGGACGATTGGTGGTAATCCAGCCTGGGCTGAAAACAACAGATCGCATGAGCGTACCGCAGCCCAGATACGTCTCCGCATCTCCCCTTGGAACACGGGTATGCCGGGATATGGTCCTGGATCTCGATGCAAACCCATTCGCATTGCAAGTCGCACGACGATGCCTGTGCTAATCAGAATACCCACTTCTGCATCCCTACTACGAGCATACTCAGCATGGACGTGCAAAAGCAGGGTCTCCATCATACCCGTGATGGGCTGTGTGATGTCCGCCATGATCAAACATTGCGCTGTCAAGTCGCCATACTCCCTTGACATCTCCCAAGACTTATTGTGGTACTCGGGAGGCTCATCACCAGCTCGTGTGTACGACTGCAGCGCGATGCACATCATGGCGAACACGGTCCCAAGCCAGATGACGGGCGTCTCTTCCGGTTGTGCCCAATGTCTATCGTACTCCTCTTGGAACGTTGGGCCATGTATGATGTGAATGCCAGGATCGTATGTGTTGAAGAAGCGCGAGACGAGGAGATCGGCTGTGGGTTTGGGCGGGAAGCGTGATAGGATTTCGGCCTTGGAGCTAGGTTTTTGTCCACCCGTCAAGAAGGAAGTACCCGGTGGTCGATCTTCGACATGCGTCGCCTTGTACCGCTTGAGCTGATCTTCATACTGTTTCTTGTGCTCGGCGAAGTAGTTTTTGACTTCTGACAATTCACCCAATATTGCATACCAATGTGCTTCTGAGGCAAATATGGTATGGTTGTTGTGCACCTTCATGACCCCAATCGACTTTGTGACAGTTTCCATGTCACTCTCTTCGTTCACGTCTTCTTCGGGTATCGATTCAGGCGCGCCGGTGCTCATAGCGGTGATCATCGGGCTGGCATCAAACTGCTGATCCGGGCCAGCATTGCCCAGACTGTGTGCGATAGCGGCTTGAGCAGCAGCAGGTCCAGCGCTCTGGGCGCCATTGGTCATCAGGGAAAGAACCAGTCCTTCAAGACGATCAATGCGATTTTGCATGTCATCGGGCGTAGTCGCAGAGCCGGTGCTCGCTGAACTCTTCTTGCGGTTGCCTGGGGCAGCGTACGTACATGATGCCGTATCTCCGCGCTTGGTGCAGTTGTCGCAGGGATGGCCTCGATTGCATTTCAGCCTACAATTGTCAGCATACGACGATCGTCTCTTTTCGTTTGAGATGTATGCCTACTTTCGATGCCTGCATGCTCCACAGGACAAAGGAACGCGATTCCGTTTGCGCACAACTCTGAATTGTGGATCTGGCGGCGAGTGTCCTGCGCTAGAGGAAGTTGTTGAAGGTGGTGTTGGCGGCATAGTTGCGATGATGTCGCTCGCTGGTGTGATATGAATTCCACGGAGAATACGGACTTAAGGGTTAAGTCCGTTGGAGATGAATGATGAAATCTCACGCGTTGGTGGCCGCCTGAGACGCAAAGCCAGGGTATTCTGTGGTCCAGAGTCTTCTCGTGCAGATCCGGTCCGTCGCTAGTGGGCGCGTTGCAGAAGAGAGTGTGTCGAAGGTCGCAAGGTGCGCGATTGTGCAATCGCGGCCTTGTGCGGTCTTAAATCTTCGGGAACTGAGCTATCTCCAGACGCCAAGTGGTATGACCCTGAGGCCTGGGGATTGAAATGGCTGCACTGCCCTGGTGTTGGCTTGTATGCGCTCTGCTTGCGCTCTCCAGCCCGTGTTTGACGTCAAGTACAACACACCTTGTGACTCCCTCTCTGTGAGTATGTCGCCTGTGGTGCACGAGCGTATGCTCAGAAGTGTTTGGGGTGTTCGCGATAGGCTAGCCCTCTCTGTGGTGGCTGCCCACGGAGTGCTTCCTCCTGCTGAGGGGAAGATGCAGCTTACGCAATGGGCGATCGAGCGCGCAGTGGAGGATATGTGGTATAGTGCTGTACCGAAGACCTGTTGACACCTACTAATCTTTGTCAGCAGCTGCCCAATGCCAAAACCATGCGCTGAGTCGCACTTTCTCACATAGGCTTGTACGCACCACCAGCTCTCTCGTCGAACGCGCCCACCTCACGATAGCACGCTCGCACAGCGCAAAGTAGTCAATTGTCGCGCAGTTGGTATGCGCTAGCTTCGGCGACAGCTTCGGCGACTCGGATACCGCCACGCTGAAGAGTTTGGAAGGGGTCGTTGCGGTGTGTTGTAGTCGAAGCCTGGTACAGACGTGGAGAGAATTAGGCGGCCTTTAACTCCGACCACACTCAGCCATCATCGCCAAGATGTCTTGCGACATGCGATCCTTCACCAAGTCACTATCGCGTAGGCCCACCATAGCTTTACTAATACGCGCGATATCTTTCACAGTGGCGACAACATCTTCACGGTTCCCATCATCTCCAAAGCTGAAGCCTCCTTGTGCTTTCTTCCCCATGTCAGGATTCCTCGTGATTGCGCTTCCCCCAGGCGGGGTCGGGCTAGCCCACGCTCAAGCCACCTGCTCACCAGCGCCGCCTTAATCATCCGCCGTCTCTCCGGGTCGTGCTCGACGGAGCACGAGATGGCCACCAAAGTCTATCTGCGTTGGTGATGAGACAGGCGTTTGTAAACAGGACCTGTCGTCGGCAAGCTAAGCATGCATCCTGCAGAGCCTTTTGAGGTCAAGCTCATAGTCAAGCTTTCCGTTGTATTTAGGCGATCCTCTTTACTCTTGTGACAAAATCTTGTCAAAGTAATCATCGGAAAAAGATAACTTCGATTACATACGTTGGCTAAACCATGATGCTAACGTTTGTTTGTTTTAGTCGTCGAAAGTACCTGAATCAATCCCTATAGTCCATTAAGCTCTATTACTTGCTCCAGCGCCATCAACAGGAGCGCTTTCAGCTGCTATGGTTTCCGTCGCCGTCGACCAGGGCACCATCTTCTCAAGCTTCGCGTCCCACTCGTGCATTCCCCCAGTGCCGACATTGTACTGGTAGTAGTTCTCCGTACCACCTTTGATCATCGCCTTCCTGAAGGTAATATTGATTCTCCCCTTGCCCGCCTCGGGGCCTGCGCGCTTCGGTATACTGTGAAGCCAATTCGCTTGCGTTTTGCCACGCATCAATACCATATCTCCGGATCCCAAGGGCAGCTTGATTCCCTTTGGCTCTTCTATCACAACGCCCTCTTTGGGAGGGATAGGCTTGTGCTTCATCAGAAAGTCGCGCTTTGCACCAAGACTGAAAGATGCGATTGCTGGGTTGGGGCCGAGAAATCTCTCATCATCCGAGTGGTATGATATACTGTCTTTCCCATCCGCGTAGTAATTGACAAGGCAGAAATTGAACGTCTCGTCAGTGGTGCCCTCCGTCACCTTTCTCAGTTCCTCCAAACATTGTGGAATCGGACGAGGTGTGCACTTGTATCGGTTCTTCTCAACTGGCTTCCCCGTCTTTGCATCTACGATACTACCGTCAAGGGCAAAGCGGGACGTATCATCAACACCGAAGACGGTAGTGAACCGTGGAGTATTGATCTGAGTTTGCACTCCTCCGCGGGTGATCTTGTACTGAACGCGGTAGAACGGAAGTTCCTGTCGAAGAAACTCAAAAAGTCCTGGTGCGATGCTGGAAGGGACATAAGGCTGATAGTACACGAGGTCCAGATCCAGCTGATCGTTCATGATCTTCCCCTCCTCGGCAGGAGCGAACCCCAACTGCTCCGTGAATGAAGTGGGCAGGTACGGAATGGCCAAGGGGTAGGATGCATGGCTAGACTTTTGCGAAGTTGCTTCATATTTGGGTTTCTTGGGCTCAGGACGTGTGAAGAAAGAATCAAGGGCACCTCGCTTCATGATCAGGGGTCTTGCCTGCACGGCGTGCCACACCCGAGCAGGTCTTCCTCCAAGTACAGCTCGACTAAGCAACTTTGATGATCCCCTTGCGATACACAACACTTGGTTTTGCCCACCAAGGCACCTCGGCTTCGACGAGTGAAATCTGCCGCAATGGATGCGGATTCTCCCCAATATTTCCAGTTAAGATGCGCTGAGTAGAGGATAAGCGTGTCAAAGCGCTTTAAAAGATAAGATTGACGAGCTGCTCCAGCGTGGCGAGACAGTTGAACAGGGGCGAGGACTTTAGCGTACCGTAAGTTTTGTGCACGACGACTATGGATTTGCCAAGCTCTCTCAAGAACGCGATTGCGAGGTGTCGAACGACGAGCTTAAATTTGGTCCAAGTCAAATGATGAAGAACGTGTTGTGACCATTGTCGCGACGCGTTCATTAGCTGATACTACGTTAGTACGTCGATGACGTATGTGACTGGTCTGCACGGACTTCAATCTGATTGGCTCACCCTCTACGTTGATGCGCTAGGGGTTGGAGGCGCGCATAGCGATGGTGAATAGTCATCTTATTAAAAAGCCTTGTGTTGAGCACAACCTCCGTTTGTACTAATAATCAACCCTCCGTCTTTACGCCGCTGCCGTAGCTACTAATATCACGGACAGAGATAGCAGTGATCAGCTATCGGGCAGCAGCTGTCACTATGGCATTGGAAGAATGCTCGAACACTCATCCTAAGCTTCCTGTGTCGAACGAAGAAACGCCGTCGATGAACGACCAGCATCAGCGGCTCTGCTTCGGCAACTCAACGTTCAGAGTCTTCTACAAGGGCATGTATTGAAGCGATAGAGATTTGAATCTCTACTCTATCAATGCCGTGGGACGGTAGATAGCGGAGCCTTGCCATCGCTAGGAAAACACCACTTTGCTTTGGAAGTGCGAAAGCGAAACCCGAAGGGGATACTCAAAGTCTGGAGCGGGCCGTTGAGAAGTAGCCACTGGCCAATAAGAGACAACTACGGAATGCAGATCTCGGCAAGGTATAGCTGGAGTGATCTTCTAGCTAGACCTTTTTGGACTGGTTCCAGTCTTATCGTCGGTCCATCAACCCATCCCTTTAGGACTGTCGTCTCGATATCCCGCTGCACAATAGGTCGTCCGATTTCAATACATCAGTAGCAATGCCTCGGCGTTGCCTGCCTTACCTGTCACACTTACAGCTGTAACGCTACACGTGTTCTCACTTTGTTAATTGTCTGCCTACGCTCAGTTACGATACCGGGGTCCAGGAACTCGCCGCGAAAGTGCGCGTCGTCTTGCTTGGGACTCCTTTGATTGACCGATCTTCCTCTGTTTGAGCTGCACGATCTAGTTGGCAAACATCATGGCCTGAATGCATTCGTGTTACGGTCAGCTGGTTACTCGACCTCAGCAGATAGTTGACCGTGCAGATATGCTAGATAACACTTTTTTCTACTCAGAATTGACCACAATATCGCTGCGACTTGAGTAGATTCACAAATATCATCGACGAAGAAAGGTTTATGAAGATTTTGAAGCTCATCTTTAGTCTTACGGTTGTAAACCGACCTGTACAGAGCTCCTCTAGGTGTTACCTCGACCAACACAGCAGACATGAATGTGGCAGCGCGCGAGCACAGTTCTTTGTGAAGATAGCTAGTGACAATCTTCCCGAATTACGGACTGATAGACATGGCTCAATTATGGATCAGTACCAGTTGCTGGCGCTAGTCATGCTGAAGATACAGAATACATGCTGTTCTTCTAGGATGGTAGGATTCTGTGTCTATCACGTTGAGGAATTTGGTTTGTTTTCATACTTTATCTTCACACGCACACGCAATGCAAAACTTCCACTATTTTGAACTCGAGGATATAATGCTCACTGATGTAAATTTACAGGGTCGCTAAGTCACTTCTCGGTTGTCCCTAAGTACCCTGTAACGGCAGTCGTATGTTAGTGCTGGCATCTGTCAGGATCGCCTCACAGAAGGTGCAGCGAAGTCACTAAGCTGCAATCTTGGAATACACCGCAACGTACTCCGTGTGCTTACGGTCACCACCTACCTAGATAGGAGGCCACTTGGCTGTATAGTAATACGAAAGTCCAGAGAATGCACTGGACCTAAACATCTCAGAAACATCTTGGCTCTTTCATCCTCATCTCGACGGCGACAAAGCTATACTGAGGCTTTACCTTGTATTTAAGGACAGCATTTTCCCGTACAGATACCTCTTCACAACACAATCGTTTCCAACAGCCACTCCTTTACCTTTCTTACAACTTCCCACAAACGATTCTCAAATCTCGATTCTACTTCACCAACCTCGTCAACATGCATTCCACCACAATCATCTCCACGGTCATTGCTGCCATTGGCATGTTCGCCAGCATTACTTCCGCCGAATGCACAGTCAAGTGGACAGACACAAACTGCTGCTTGCACGACAAGAAGGCGCGCACGCTTCAGGATGGATGGACTACCGTCATCCCCGGCACGAAGACTGGCGGAGAAATCCGTTTTGCAGATGGCAATCTGTGCCCAGACTCAGTCAGAGCCACTTGCAAGGCGAACTGCTGCGACCCGACAACTGGATGGTGCAAGGGTTGCCCTAAGTAAAGGCTGCTTAACATCTTTACTCGAATTTTACTGTAATGTGAGTTCTTCATTTTAGCTTGGTCCTGATGATGTCTAACGGAATTTAGATCTTTCTAATCAGTGTTAATGAACACTAGACGCGGTAATTCCGTATGGTGGCTACTGGAAGAATATCGATATTAGCTAGGAGTATCTCGAACTTAATTTGTAACTTGTGGGGTTAAGGCTTTTGTACTTTGGGAAGCAGAGTTCGATTTGAACACTCTTCCATCCATTCATTAGGTATAATAAAGAGTTCGATATATCAACGTGTCTGCATAGCCAGATATACTGGTGACTTGCAATATAAAGGAAAGAATATACTAACAAGCAGGATTATTCGAGAGAAACAGCGTGTTAGAAAGGCTCACAAGCCTCAGCCCACTGCCGATTACGAAGGAACGATAATAGACGCTTGATTGTGCTACGGCCACCGATCCATATGACTTGTTTCACGTCGACCGCTTTCTAAGCTTTCATCTTGTCTCAAGCGATGGCGATTTTACACGAGTCACAAACCGCATTCCAAAACAACGGGTGACTATCCACGGATTTGGAGAGTGCACATTGAATAATGCTTCTATTGCTGCTTTCGACGATATACCTATCTCAATGCGCCCAACATGCTGCTGGAGAAAGGTTCCTGCCCTGATTAATCGCCTAGTGTCCGCGACCCTCTTTGTTCCGTTAACACTGTCAGATTATATGGCCAGAGCGACCTTGGTTCATCTGCACTCGATAGATCGGCTAGAGCTTTTGGCAGATGACAAGTAATTGATGATAAAGATGCATTCCTTGTTGCAGTCGATTCAAAAAGTGTATTTCGAGGTATGCTCGGACCATAATTATGGATAATGATTCATTTCCAGTTTACTGAAGAAACTCCCAAGCATGAATAACCTAATCTGCCTCCCGTGTCTTGTCAGCCCATGATAGTCTTGGTTTTATCCACTTCGTCTAACCACATCACTCTGCCGCCTTCTTGATCCCACGTTTCTCTTCTATTTCTTCCTGCCCTTCCCCGGATTCCAGAATGCTTCATCTTCTTTACCTTTTTCAACTTCTTCCTGGTTCTTCTTTGCCTCCTTTTCCTTCTTTGCTTCCCTTATAAATCTTTGCTTGCACTTCAGACAGCCGTCCTGGTTTTTTAGATGAGCTCTGCCTTCGCAGCCATTACGGCATGGCATCTCGTGCTTCTTGCAGTAGTACATATTGCCGATGTGATCTTCATCACAGCCTCCGGGGCTCTCGTCGCCGACCTAGCCTGACTTTCCGGGGCAATGATGCTTAGTCCCCCTGCCTCCAGTAGGATTGCCATTCTTACCCATGGTACTAGTGTGTTGAAAACTCCGAAAATGCTTTGTAGTTCTCCTGGAGCTATATGTCTATTGGTGGAGTTGAGTGTTGGATTGCGCAGACGTTGAATGACTTGCGGGAACATTTTATACGTGAAGTTCACGAAATGCGTTGTAGCGATATGAGACCTAAAGTTAAGAAGGTGAATCAGGCTGAGCGTTCACACCGTTCGCGCAGTGATGATCCAGAGGGAAACAATCCTGCGCACCGACAAACCTTGTCAATAGCAAACAAAGAATTACCAGCATAACAACGCGCCCAGTCTCAAAGGTATATAACCACATCAAAACACTATTTTCCCCACATCACAACGCTTCTTCATGTCCTTCGTCAGAATCATGTCACCTCATCGTTCTATATCTTCCACTTCGCCCACATACGTTGTAGATGCATCTTGCGTCGAAACATCGCCCATAGGGACAAGCACACAACATGTAAATGATCTAAAAGATGGCGTTGATCAGCAGCAGCAGAAAGCGCATGACGGTGTAGCCTCGGAAGTGGCAACGACTCCCTGCGGACAGGAACCATTCGAGACCTTCCAGCACAAAGTTGCTGAATTCGTCACGGAACATTTTCGCCGAAGCCTTAAGGACATTGCGATCTATGAGATGACGGGTGGCACATACAACCGAGTCATTGGAGTCACGATAGCATCATATCCAAAGAAGTTTGGATTGCACTCGTTCTTGACTTGCTGCTTGGGCGCACGCAAGAAGAAATCGGTCGCAAAGTTCGATTCGTACATCGTGCGCATCCCACGTATGAGTTTTAGTGGTGACGATTCGGATACTCACATGGCCAAGAAAATGAAGCACGAAGTTTCAATTTTGGAGGCGGTCGGCTCACGACTACCCTTGCCGATTCCTAGGGTCTTCAGCTATGATCTTACGACCAAGAATATATGCGAACGACCGTACATGATTCAAACGCGCCTCCCTGGCCGTAATCTTGGTCTGGACTTATGGAGCCACCTCAATATGCAGCAAATGCAGTGCATTGCCAAGCATGTCACCAATCTTGCTTCCATCATCGCCTCAGTCGAAGGCCCTGCTGGTGATATAACATCCGAAAATCTGTCGCAATCATCCACTTCCCCGATCTGCGTCAACACATTCTGTGCACCAGCTTATGACGATCAGCCAACACGCAAGCCGGCATTGGCACGCAAGCCCATCGATCATCTTTTGGAGCAATGCGAGCGGTGGCGCGCATGGGAAAGGTCCACTGGATTTTGTTTCGAAGAAGTCTGGGACGGGTTCGAAACAATTTCAAGGGCTCTGGAAATGCGCGGCTTCTTAGACGGCCCGTGTGTTCTGGTTCACGGCGATCTCAAGCCTTACAACCTTCTGGCGGAGGTGCGTAACCAGACTGAAGTGGATATCACGGGTGTCATTGATTGGGATTCAGCTATCATTGCGCCTGAATTCATGGCCTATAGAGCACCATTCTGGCTTTGGACACCGGAAGATATGGATAGCGACAAAGAGGACGAAGAATGTGTGGCGGATGTTGAGCCTGTTACAGATGAGGACAGAATGTTGAAGCAAGTATTTCTTGACAACGCGTCCGAGAAGTACAAGCTCTATGCCTTCGCACCAGAGGCGATGCTGGCTAGACGTATGTTTTTTATACTAAGAGAGAGCTTGCGCAGTGATTGGGAGTTCGAAGAGGCGAAAAGCGTGATACGGGAGTGGATTGAACTTCATCCCGAGGATGGAGTCCAACCCGTCCCTTCTGATACGGATTCTGAACCTGAATCTGGATCTGACGACGACCAGGACGACAATGAGTAATCTGAGGGAATCGGGTATTGTGGAAGTACATGCCTGCTTCGCACCAGAGTTTATGGCCCTCCGAACTCCATTTTGCGACTGAAAGGAGGGTTATGTCGATGAAATAGACGAAGGCTTAGCTACATACGAGCCGCCTGTGAAGGATTGTAAGACACTCACAGACGCTTTCCGGCCTGAAGCTTACATAAGCTCATCAGGTTTGGTCTACCGTGAGAGGATGGCATTGCAAGGAAGCTGTTAAGTGTCCTATCCGCTGGCATACTAAGCTACGATCGGCGTTGCCTGGTTTTTGAGTTGGTGAAACAGTAGGATGCTCCTTCACAGAAGACAATTTTGGGGCTTATGAAGCAATAGGAACTTGAATGTCTCTAGTAATTCTGCTTGCTGTCTAGTGTATGTTGACTGAGCTTCACGTAATAGTATTGACGATTTGATATCTTTCATCCGACTACATGCGACTTCGTTCGCCGCACAATTACCAAGAAATGAAGGCGGTTTTTCAATCCCGATAATAGAAGATACACACTGTCGCTGATCATTTCAGGGTGATGTAGCATTGGTGTCCTACAGGAGAGATCAAAAACCTATTGTCCATCTCCATCATCTCATCTTTCATACATTCGGAAATTTTGGCGCCACGACATTGTCGGAAGAAGAGAGCTGCTGCTAAGCGAAGCTCTATGTATGCGAGATGGATGCCGATACACACCCTCGAGCCGCCTCCGAACGGCATGTATGACGCTTTTTGATGGGCTGACAGGGTAGGTTTGTTCAGGAATCGCAGACCATCGAATCGAAGTGGGTCGGCGAAGGCTGATGGGTCTCGGTGATTTGTGTAAGCCTGGGTACTGACTACAGCACCGCCGGGAATGTGATATCCACCTATGGTTGTGCCTTGTTTGGGAACAGTTCGAGGTAGCGCTCCAGGCGCAGCACCATAGAGCCTCAACGTCTCTTCAATGACGCTGTTCAAAAGAGGCGCGTTCTCAAGTTCTTCTTTGGTCAGTTCATCGCTTAAGTGTGCGATTTCGTCCTCGAGGCGAGTCTGCAGGTCCGGCTGTTTTAGAACTGCCCAGACGAGATAGGTCAGAGTGACTGCGGTGGTGTCTGATCCCGCAACAATGAGGTTTCCCGCTTCCTCCCGAATATCCTTGTCTGTTAGTGAAACCTTCTCGTTATTTTCGCAAGCAGCCAGCATCTGACCAAAGAGATTCATAGCGTTCCCGTTGCGGTTGCGCATATTCTCGATCGCACGCCGGCCGTATCCATAGACGACATCATCAGTGGTTACCATGGTCTGTATTCGCTTCAAGGGTATGAGCCGAAGGATATTGTATACGATCGGTAGTTCGGATCGCAACACCGATCCAAGCAGCGCGGCCTGGATAGCGTCAATGTAGGGTGTTTGCTGTTCTGTTTGTCAGACTGTCCAGCTATATTATCATGAGGCCGAAGTAGATCACATACCTTTCCCAGTTCAAGCATGTTAAAGCTTTCTCCGAAACAAAGATGTGCAATCACATCGGTCGTCATGAGCGTCCACCACTTAAAGATATCGGCCCCTTGCGATGAACCAGAAGCATCCTGGCGGATCTTTTGGACAGCTAAACCCACTTTTTGTCTAACTTCTACATCCCAGTTGCTGTTCAAGCTGCTATTACTGAAGGCTCGGGCGAACAGCCTCCTTCGGGCGGCGTGGACATGTGGGTCGCGCATAGCGAAAATTCCAGGTGTATCAGTTGGCACAAGGACCGAGTAGAAGTCTGACTTCAAAAACCCGCCGCCAATCTTATGTATCTGAGTCACACCTCCTGTGTCCGAAACGGCGGCCTCGTTTGGTGCAATCCGTACGACACCGCCATATTGCTGGTGAAGCTTGTCCACGTAGAAGATCCGCCTGCCTGAGAGGACCTGGTAACGAAGGATGAGGTTGGTGTATCTTGAGTACCAAGGCCCTGGTAGCTTTGCAAGTGGGGATGTATACCCTGCCCACACGACCTGTACTCCGTCAGCCTTCAGTGAAAAGAGATCAGGTTGGGTTATCATACCTTGGCGATGTAGGCCAGTACAACCAGGACCGCGATTACAATGCCTCGCTGAAGCGACATGGTGTCTTGATTTCACTGAGCTTGCACTTTTGAGTGGCACTGATCTCGTTCAAACAGGATACTCGGCTCCCGGTGAATATGCACAACGGCAGATCATAGTTTCAAATCAAGGGCTGCGCGCTATATACATGCTCGGAATGTGGAGACCGGCCTCTAAAAGGCCCTTCGTTCGTCGATGGCTCCGTCCGGAATCATGGCGACGCATCGTGCCGCAGTACCGCTCTCAAGCAGCCCTGCACGCAGACAGAAGAAGGACCATGTGGGCCAGAAACCCTGTCTCATAAGAAATCAAGAGATCAAAATGTAGTTGCTATTTGGAGCGGAGTGGTCATAGGAGCGGAATGATGAAGAGAGCGGAGTGATGGCATGCCAAGTTCCGCCTCTCCCCACATGAATCCTCGGACGTGCTTTCGCCCGTTCCGAACGGCCCGCGCTCTAACGATCTACACTGTGGTTTCGTTTCGTGGGGATGCGGAAGCCACGGTCTCCGAGGCTCTAACGCTGCTTTCGTTTGCGCAGTATGCTGTTGCTGGCATGGTGCGATCTTTCTTGATGAGGCAGGACATGACGTAAGCGTATTCGTGTAATCAGTACCCAGGTGCTTGTAAGCTAGTGGCCGTTCATACCAAATAACAAATAACAGATGATGACGTAAGCGTCTATGTGCTTGATCCAAGGATTGTTTCATCAATTTCCATTCCTCCTCCCCGCCTCGCGTCCATCAGTTCCCACATTACTAGCAAGATGACGAATCAGACTGGACCCCACACAGTTCTGCAGCAAGGATTTGCGAAATTACCTTTGGAGTTGTTTCTCACTGTCCTCGATCAACTTGTGGGTACCCGCAACGGACAGCAGCAGCCCGTAGCATACGAGCCATCAGGCATCGTCACCAAGACATTACGCGCGCTCACACTAGTATCGCGCAGTACTTACCTCATAGCGACAAAGTATCTTTACTCACACTGTCTATACTTGGATAGCTGCACGACCTACGCTCGTTTCCGTAGAACATTGGGATTGCATATCGGGAATCATCCACAAGCTCTTGATTATGGAGAAGCTGGGCGTAACGACGAATTATTTGCGGAAGCTCAGGTCTTACGAAATATCACATCTCTCTTCGTCTCACCATCGAAGGTGCAAAGGTTGATAGAAGGCAACTATACGCCTTTGGTGCGACTGTCACAGATCATCGACCTCTGCGATTTGATTGGACCTACACTCAGGAGGCTGGCTTTAGACCTGTCTCCGATCTATGCGACACCAACCGAAATCGAGCAGATGAGACCGCATGTCACTGAGAATAATGTCTTCATACACATGCCGCATCTGGAAGAACTGATCATCAGCTACGACGTGCTCAATTACTTCCGACACCCACCACCCAACTTGAAACGGCTGGCTATCACTGCTCAGGAGCTCACGGATGTGGAGGTAGCTTTCTGCCTCAAGATACCGTCACTACGAATGCTGGTCATGATGCGACCCGTCAATCTGGAAGCCAAGGACATCGATATTATATTTGCAGCATACAATGGCAAAAGCTTGGACACTGTTCTAGTTGATGTTAACTCAAATCACCGGACACCTCAGGGGACGCGGAGTTGGAAAGACAACGATACAGTACGCATTTGGGAAGTTGATGTACCAGTGAGCTTCTATGGCGACGAAGACGATATCGTACTGTGCGATGATTGGATATGGACACACGGTGTTCAAGGGACCTTGTGGAGTCAAGACAAGCGACGTATGGCTTCCTGGGAGGAGATTGAGAGACGTTTGGCTGGGCCAGTACATACAATCATGGAAGTATAGCCCTAGAACTACTGCGAACCTAGACCATACTCATCGAGTAACCTTGACATGGCATGAGTGCCGGTTTTACATCCAAGTCCGCATGTTGCTCTTGCCTCACGAAACCTCTCCGTGTAGCGCTCCGTTGACTGACCATCAAGCTTTCTACATCTGCTGCCACTGAGTCCTGTAAGACGCCGCTATCCCATTGTTACAGCCCCCACTAGACCTCTCTTTCAGCCCAACAATGAGTCTTTCCTCGAGAGGTTTTCTGACCGATTCTCCAACTCCCCCACATTCCATGTAACATGTACACAGGTTCCCTTGAGCTTGTCCGCTCTCCCTCCACCCAACCACACCGAAAACATCCCAATGAGCTCCAGATTATCGAATGCGAGTGGCTCGAACATGTCGAACATTCTCTCCGTTCTTATACTTCCAACGTCAAGCGAGAATGCTTTCATCTCTGGGTATTCGGTGTTGAGGAACTCTATGAGGCGGCGATCGGCATCTTTCGCGATCTGATGCGAAGAGAGGCCAGAGCTTACGACGGTATCCGTTCCAGATGTGATAGATATGAACGTCCCAGTAGGTGCTAGACCAAACGTACGGATGTATTGGTGGGCCGGAAGATGTGTGCTGCGGAAGTTCGTCGTCATATCGGCCCACCACTCGTCGTTGTCGTTCGTCTCCCCTATCGTGCTGGAATGTGCGGTACCGACGTTCGCTATAACTATATCCAGCTTCCCAAACTGCTCTCTAATAGTAAGGAATAGTTTGGTGACATCTGCTGATCTTGTGGTGTCGCAGGCTGTGGCAAAACCCTTTCCCGCCGGGTTCAGCCTTCTGAGCTCAGCGATCACCTGCTCTAGATCTTCTGCATTTTGACTGCAGATTGCGATGCCTGCAGCCCCTGCTTTTGCCCATGATAGAGCAATTGTCCTGCCAATATCTCTCGCGGCGCCAGTGACGAGTACGTACTTTCCTGCTCCAGTACGTTGCACTGCTTCGAGAGCAGCACACGGGTGGCGATGGTATAGACTAGTGGTCTCGGCCATCTCCATAGAATAAGCTAGGCTGATATCTCAGGTGGCCGTGTGGAAATGTAGATGTTGGCTGGCAGATGTTGTGGAGCATGTCTCAAATATCACTGTCACACATTTCGCCCCGGAACTCCCAATGCTGCTATGACACCGTCAGCGCTCGCCCGACGCGATGCCGCTTTCAAGGCATTCTACTCTTTCTCTGGTAACGAGTTCGGGATGGTCCGGTCATTAGCCCGTCGCTATCATCCTTCGTGCAACCAAACCCACGGCCAAACATACTCAAAAGACGATGTCAATGATCCCTATATGCGTCTCCATTCTGAATCACACTCTTGGGCTATCTCGCATGCATGTGTTTCTTGATGGTAGTGTAATTCTATACGACCAGACCAGTCAAACCTTGCCTTCATCCTACTCGAACCTGGATCGGCAGGCCTCGTGCACCCTGACAAGTGGCAGGTCGGTACCAGATACTAACTCTTAAGCGTCTAGTGAAGCGAATGTCTAAGTATAGAGTCCTTCTAAGGTCTATATGTACAAGATGCGCTCGCTACTACCCGCGAGCTATTAATAGGCCACCAACATGCAGATTGGAAGGTCCACAGCATGACCGAAGGGCCGGTAACATACCGATTGGACATGAATTCAACGCATGAATGTCTGCTTTTCGCTCGAAGTCGAGTTGAGCCAATGCGAAGCTTTCGAGCATGTTGATGATCTTACATACACGCAGTTGGGGGCGACAAGGGCGGCCAGTATTTGCCGACGACGAACGGCTAGATTCTGCCGGCTACTTACGTATGATAGCCAGATAGAAGAGCAACGTGAATATTGTCATATCATGTATAATCATAGGTCACAAACTCAGATCAATGATATCATTAAAGACCCTCTCAGAAAATGACGCGATCGCAACAATCTTCCGCTCATGGCCTGGACCTCCAGCGCTAAGCAACGGCTACCTCCTGCACCCCGACAACGGTCTTGCTTTTCTTTCTCGCCTCTTCATCTCTCTTCCACTTCTCCGCCCGTCCATAAGAATCCTTGTACCCACCCAGAATTGCCTGTTCAACTGTAATCGGAGGCCACTTTGGTTGTTCCCCGTCCGCCTTACAATTTGGCAGACAATTAACCACATAATCCGGGTTTCCAGAGAAGAAGACAGGAATGCTGTACCTCTCCTCGCCACTCACGTTAATGACGCGATGGAGATTAGATATGTAACGATCGTTGCTCCATCGCATCATCAAGTTACCTAGGTTCACGACGAAAGCGCCAGGAGTGGGGGTTACATCGAGCCACTCTTTTGTTGTGTAGTCGTAGACTTGAAGACCAGAAACAGTATCTTGGAGTAAGATTGTTATGCAGCCGAAATCTGTGTGTGCGCCGATTCCACGAGTGAGTTTTGCTGGGCTGTCGGGTGGCTGCGAGGGGTAGTGGAGGAGCCGCATTGTTGCTACTGCGCCGCTGGCGTATTCGTCGAAGTAGTCTTCAGATAGATCGAGGGTCAGAGCGAGTACTTTTAGGATATCTTTTGCGAGCTGTACGACTTGGGCGTAGTACTCTAGTGATGTGTTCTTGAAGTCTTGCACGTCTGGTAGAGATGACTCCGAGGGCCACATGTTTGGGCCAGAGTTGAGTCTTTTGTTGAGAAAGTAGGGATGTGTTTTGGGAATTTCATCGCCGATGTAGTATCCTTCTTTGAGCTCTGGCGATGTTCCTTCTTCCAACATCTGGGATTTGAGCAGCTCGTAACCGCGGTTCCATGTGTTTGACGTGTCTAGACAAAGGTATCAACAAGACTTCATGTGCAAAGGTCGCTCTAATTACCCTTGTTTACTTTGTTCTTCTCTTCTAATGGCAGATTGAAGAACTTCTTATTCCAGTCCATCATCTTCTGCTGCAACTCGATGGGTACGTTATGTCCGGTAATCTGGAAGAAGCCATTGTGCAGACAGCAGTTTCGCACTTCTTCTACAAGCTGTTTCTTGGAAGTCGCATCACTCTGGTAGAATTCTGGTAGTTGTTAGCAGTGACTATAACAGAACAAGTTCAGCATAGTTCGGGCCTACGAACTGGAGAAGTCCAGAATGGGAGGAGCATCGCCGGCGCTAGGCATGTTGAGTCTTTTAGTAGGCCTATGAGGTAAGGAAACAGTAGAGGTGGTGTTGATAGATGCTGGATATTTTTGAGGTATGAATGTAGGAATGAAAGATGTTTGCGGTGGTTTGCAACGAAGCATCACATTACATCGAATGGTATTATATCCTAGTTTCTCGCCAGATACGCTTTCCATATCCCCATCTCTCACCTACCCCTCACATGCGCGGCGCTATCGATAGCGGCGTTGCGCTGGAAAGATGGCGCGAGTGGGGTTTCGAAGTCCTCCCAACGTTCACCCCCACCCTTGCTTTCAAGTCACGACTGGCCAACTGCAAGATACGTCAAGTAGATGGTGCATCCTACATACCTGGAGGCAGACCCAAAGAGTAACAATTCTCCATTATCCGCAGGTCACCGCGGAGCTCAAGGCTTACCTAGGTAAATTCCAATCATGATCGGAGCAAGCTGAAGTACTCTACAGGGTTCTCGTCTTGCCGTCAACCCACTCTAGCATAATGATCTTGCAAGTTGACCAACTCTGGTGCCCAGCTGGTCTGAGTTGGAAGGTCATCTATGACCACACTGTCCATACTTGATCTGTATCGTTCACCATGGTCATCCGGGAGTGTTGTCGCGAGCCTCTGGTCGTAGTGGAGCTTTTGCTAACCATCCATCATGTACTCAGTATCAGTCCTGTCACCGATGCGACACATGCCATCCCATGACACCGTGTACAGGCTCCTTACGATCATATACTCGGGTGAACAAGCATGTCATTTTGGTGCATCACCGGCCATTGTTTTCCACGATCTCTTTGTGTTTTGAAGCTCTATGTCTGCCGGCTCGTGGGCAGCAGTCATCACATCGTATTCTTTCCGATCTTCTAAAGCGCATGAAGGTCGGGATGACAAAACCCCGTGAAGGATAGATGTGTCGCAAATCCATAACGGTCTGTGCAAGTCCATACAGGATAGAGTTAATCGGTAGTTTCGACGTGCCGTGGAGACAGACAAAAAGGGATCGCTGAGACTGAGGGAGAATTGCTACCTTGTTTACGGGCGATGGGAGCAAAAGAGACAGGGCTGAAGGTCGACACACGACGGAAGGCATTCCGTCATTGCCCAGTCGCTGATTGGCCAGGGAAAACTCGACCATGGGCGGCTGGCCCCACCTTCCCATTAGTAGTGCTTGGTCATGCTCGACATAAGCAGCCCTTCCCTGCCAAGCCTCACCTAAACACCCACCGGATTGTTAAACCTTTACCAACCAGGCAAGCCCACGATGGCACCCACGCCCAACTGCCCTGGACCGATCTTCGAACATTCTCGTCACCCTAGTCGCGTTTTGCATAAAGCGCCCCCTCCCGACCCATGAAGACGCTTTCCTCCATCTTCATCGCCCTCATCGCAATTGCACTTGCCGTCTACAACAACGAGTACATGCTTTCGAGACTCACACAGTCACTCAAACACGTCACATCCCTTGCAAAGACCACCAAGCCCTTGTACAACACCACCCAAGACATGACGACCATGTTCCGCGGACTGCCCGTTATCCCCGACGAGGCCTTTACGACCGATGCGCCCCGCAAGATCGCGAAGTCGTTCCTTGCGATTGAGCAGTCCGAAGGCGCGGGAGCCAAAGTGAGGAGGAGTGTCGGCACTCCAAAGCTCCGCAACTTCTCCCCATTCCTCATGCTCGACCACTTTGCCATTCCACCAGGCGCAGGTTTCCCAGATCACCCACACAGAGGTATGCAACTTCCCCTTCTCTCATGCCTAGTACACCTGTGAGCACTATACTGACTTCTTGATTCGTACAGGCCAGGAAACCATCACATATCTTCTCTCGGGCGCTGTCGACCACGAAGACTTTGCAGGCAACAAGGGAACCATCGAGCAGGGCGATCTACAGTTCATGACAGCCGGCCGCGGCATTGTCCACGCTGAGATGCCACGCCAGAACGAAGACGGTGCGCCCAACGTTGGAATGCAGCTCTGGGTCGATCTGCCCAAGGAACTGAAGTCGTGCGAACCGCGTTACCGAGACCTACGAGCCAAGGAGATCCCTGAGACGACTGCCGACGATGGCAAGGTGCACGTCAAGGTCATCAGCGGACAAGCCTACGGCACCGAGAGTCTGAAGGAGTTGGCATACACCCCCGTTTGGCTGCTCGACTTCACAGTCCAGCCCGGTGGCAAAGTCAAGCAGCCCCTACCAAAGGGCTGGAACGCTTTCGCCTATCTCCTCAACGGCACCACCATCTTCTCGTCCGACGGCGTATCGCGACCTGTCGAACAATACCACAACGTCGTTTTCGACAGCAACGGCGACAGTATCGAAGCCTCAGTCGAAGAGGGCGCCGAGAAGGAGTCGAGATTCATTCTCGTTGCTGGTCTTCCCCTCGATCAGCCCATTGTACAATACGGACCATTTGTCGTAACATCAAGAGACGAGGTCATGCAGGCTATGATGGACTACCAGAGCTATTCAAATGGGTTTGAAAGAGCAAACAACTGGGAAAGTGAGATTGGAAAGAGTATGGTTCACTAAGATGCCTACTCCCGCCTACCTTTTCTTTCCTGGTCACTTCTTATGTATATACTAAATTACGATTCCATTTTTCTTTGCCTTACAACCCCTGGTCTCATCCCATTTCTCTAAAATTTATCAATCGGTAACATACGTTCACCAATATATGGCCACGCACCTGACACTGTTCTGCGCAACTCACATACTCACGCACCCAGCCGAGCTATCTTCTACGAAAATGCCTCCATAAATCTGTCCTTCACCGCGCAGTGGTATGTGCTCTTGGTACCCGTCGAATACCACCGTCTCTGTCTCTGTAGGTTTCTTTGCAATACCGATCTGCAGCTGACCTCCTCCAGCATTGTCATTTGGTAAAGCCTTGGTGACCGCTTTCAACGGCTTGTCGCCTGTGGAGTAATAAACCTTGATCGTACTATACATCTCGTCAGCTTTCCCAACAATCAATCGAGCCTCATGGTATGAGCAAATGCAAGATACTTACTTCCGCACATAGTCCAACTGCACTCCAAAGTTTTGCCACTCCTTTCTCGAAATCTTCGTCGTAAAGATAAATTCATTCTTCGCATTCTGGATCTTCCAAGTCTCCCTTTCCCGCTTCGTATCCACACCCGTCCCACCATCACCAACAAGCACAACACCACCAACGAACATGAACTGGTTGCCCGAGTAATCAGCCTTCTCATGCCACACATTCATATACTCGTGACTCAGATTCAGCGGCCTCCGTTCGTCTTGTTTAATGCTCCAATGAAACGTCACAATACCCTTGTCTGAAGCATCAGCACCAGCGTCATTCTGATCGTCTTTCAGCAGAAGACCTGCACGGCGGAAGCCAGTCTGCAGGTTCTCGCCCGCACGAAACAACGAGCCGTCATCGATGGTCACTTCGAGAGGCTTGTGTTGACGCGGATTGTCGAAGCGGGATTGCGGGGCGGTTTTGGGCGAAGGGAAGAGAAGGATGGAGGACCAGGTACGGTTCTCACCTTTGACGAAGTCGGGATTGTAAGGGGTGTATCCTTGGGCTGTGTCAAAAGATTGGAGAGTCAGGTTGGAAGCGATGCGACCGTCGAAGATTATGGGGCATTTGATGTTGGATTTGGGTTGGTGTGAGTGTGGCAGTAGCGGAGTTGCTGCTGTTAGAGCCAAGAAGGGAAGGAAAACAGAGAGATGCATGGTTAAGAAAAGCTTGACCCTATAGAATCGCCAAAACTCACACAACCACAAGTCTAGGCAACGGAACACATTTATATGGTTCTACTGTTTAGGACGCTAGCCAGCCCTACGCATATTGGCTAATTAGGTAGAGCGGCAGAGCACTATGGGCCAAGATCTAGTGCAGCCACATTCCCGGAACACCATTGGCTCTAGTCCGACGGACCTGGAAGCCGGTTACCTCCAGTGATGTCTCAATGCGCTAGTTCGAGACTTCTTTTGCAATTCGTACACCGGTGCCTCGAAGCGAGTAGAGAGAGACGACAACTTCCTTCGTCTATCGTCATAGAACGTCTTTCCATCCCTTCCAGATCTTTGCGAACTGGTCTTTGCATGCTCTTCCGAACAACAGGTAATTGTGTCTTCGGGCGCCGCATCACAACGACACGGATCAAGATTACATGACCTACCGAAACCGCAGTATGGACAGTGTGATTTTGGCGATTGAATGAACCAGCTAGAATCGGTAGAGGCCGGTCGATTTTCTCTTCACTTGGCCCAGCACGGGTTGTTCATTGTCCCAGAACTTGAGAGAGCGAATCGGCTTCCATGTCCACTGCGCTTCGTCATTCAGAGCGCTGTCCAAGATCCAGGTGATGGCAGCAGTAAAGGCGACGACTCCTATGGCGCTGACCCAGTAGACCCAGAAGTCGCTTCGGTTCTGAGGATAGACATAATATATTAGCGTATGTTTCACGGGCCTTTGATGCATGCATAACTCACTGGTGCATAGTTGTCTTGCATACTGAACAAACTGCTTGTATATGCCAGTGGAATGAAGAGTAGGGCAAGGAGGTTGAGTCGTTTGACTCGTTTGGCCTCTTCCAGGTTTTGACGATTGCCAGCAATTGATGCCAGTCCGGTCATGGCTTGCATGAGGTTATCAGCACGCTCTTTTAGAATCTTGAGCCGAAAGTAGACATATTGAAAGTCTTTCTCGCAATCGTTCCATGTTGATGCTTGCAATCTGGCAGAGCTATTCACCTGACCATCTAAAGGATAGCCAAGACTGAGCATTGCGTCCTCAATGTCGTCGCGGTAATTGCCGCACCGGCGTGAGATGGTCTGCAGACTCTTCCATTGGCCTTGCTCTTCGACCCATGCCGTAGTAAGCCGAAGTTCCAACGAGGGTAGCATCGCTTTGATATAGTCAACAAGCTGAAGATAATGCGCAGCAACGATCTTCTTCAGATAGATTGCTGATGTCTCGGGCGTAGCCCACTCCTCTTGTGAGAACAAGTCAGAGTGCTGCTCGTAATAGTGAAGCATGTCGCGTAGCATCGACTTATGCGGATGCTGTGACTTATCCTTAATCTTGTCATGAGGTACAGGTGGAATAAAGTCAACATAGCCGTCCTGGAAAGGTGCGTTTTTAAGTTCTTCGCGGACATCGATGATCGGACGCAGTGTACCGTCGCCGAGAACTTCTTTGGGTGTACCAGAGAGATGAAGTAGCTGAGGGTCACACAGGATTACAACTAAGCAGATCAGCCAAGAGACATTATAACCACAGCTTGGTTCGATCGTCCTCAGAACTAAGAGTGGGTATGTAAAGCGGGAGATGCACCCAGAGAGCCTTCTTACGATGGACAGTATGAAATCACGTACCATCCCAGCCCCCGTTCTTAGTCTCGCGAGACCACCACCCCACTTTGCGTCGCAATATACCTACCGTGCTCTCCTCTTTCTGGCGCGACGCTGTCATGCCAACATGCCGTCTCGTTCGCTCACAGAAGAAATAACGGTTTTCAAGTGCCTTGTTGAATTGTCTCAACTCGCAGTATTGGAGATGGAAAGCCTGCTTTGGGTCTAGTAAACTAGGATGAGGCAATGCATCGCTCACTGGTGTAAAATCGTTGCTCCAGACGCACGTCCTCTCCTGCCGCTGAAAAAACGTAGGATCCATGAAAAAGTGGCCGCCGACGGCTGCAATGTAATCGGGAGCCAGTCCTTCCATGATGTAGATCCGTCGGCGGTTGTGATCATGTGATGTGGTCTGAAAATGCCTGCAAAGGTCTTTCTGGCTCTTGAATTCCGTCGTTTGAAAACCAGGTACTCCAGTATTGGGTGCATCCAGGAGTGCAACAAGCGCTTTGCCTTTCATCAGTGGCCCATCCTCATTGTTTGGGTCAGCTTTCTTCAGGCCAGGATTGGAGCCGCTCAGCGCTTCGATATACTCGCGATATGGGCCTATCCAAGATTAATGACACCACGAAAAGTCAGCCAGACGAAAGATATTCTACCGTCGGTGCATAGCCACGATCCAATCAACGGCCCTTCGTCTTTCGAAATGGCTGGGCTCGGAGTGATAGTCCTTGAGGTCGCAGCAACGGAGGTTTTGTTGGTAGTGGAAGCCTCGGCAAGGGTCGCCATCTGGACTGTATCGACGCTTTCGCTGGCCATGGCAATGGCTGTGCGTAACAATTTGATATTAAAGCACAGAAAAACTATCAATTCATCTTCATTTGACAAGCTGGCAAACGATGCAGTAGCCCCAGAGTCTCAGGGTGTGTGGTCGTGACTGAGACGGGACGGAGGAAGCGATCATTCGACATTTTCAAAGGGCCGCGGCTCTGCGTCGAGGCGGAGCTTTGTCTGTGTCAACTGGGGGCCAGAATCGCGCCACGTCATCCGTGCATTCGAAGAATTCCGCTTGTGGAGGCGTGCTCAGATGCTGTGTCTGATCGTAGGCACGTTGAGGCTGTGAAATGCAGCCGGTGAGTTTTGGAAGGCGGGGAAAGCAAGCCTGAGGCATTCTAGTTCGCGCGATGCTCGCAGCTAATTAGTCTTGGCCATCCACGGTTCACAATCTTATTATGCTAGTGGCAGTGCGACGCACGACGTGAGGAGACTTCGTAAGGCACCAGCAATGGATATAGTAGTCATTTAATGTCAGTGTGCTCAATTTTAGACTCGTCGACATACCTCCAGATAGCCCTCACGATCGTGTTTTTGTACTGGGCCGGTCTCCTTGTATCGCACTTAGTAAGTAACTGGAGTTCAATCCAACACAGTGCGTTGGAGAACCATCACGATATGGTAGGTGAAAGGTGTAGAGTAGATTGGTGTGTGATTTCGTAGGTCCCTATCCTTGACCGTCCGCATCCGAGAGTAATCCCTCTCACCTCTGTAAATGCTTAATACGCCTGGAATGCCCAAATAGATACGCGCCTAACCCAGATATCATGACATAAATCATACGCTCAGCGCAGCAGGGGCCGTCATCTCTTGTGGAGGAAGGGCCATAGCCGCTTCTGGCTCTACCTCAGGTACCTTGATGCGCTTAGCTTCGGGCTCTTCTTCGTCCCGCTCCTTGCGTTTTTCTGTCTTCTGAGTATCTCCGTCGGTCTTCTGGGCTTCCTTGACTCTCGCCCGCTTGGAAGCGCGCGATTCGTTCATGGGTATACCCAGATGCTCGTCAACAGTGTTTGCCTGTTGCAACAAGTCATCCACGTTCTCCAAGCCCAGCGCCTTGATGACGTCTGTGTAGCACTTTGACTTGTTCATAGCTGCATATGCCTTTTCCTTCCCAGGTATCATCTGACTGAGCAGATACTTTGTGTTGCCCCAGCGGTTCTCCACTTGTAGTGCAAAACGCATGTATTCGGTGACAACGGTCTTCCACTGCGACCGCCACTCGTGAGGGCCGCCCTCTGCGTCGGGTCGGAAGCAGCTGGGGTTCTTTTCGGCTTCGGTTGCAATCATTGCGCCGTCGACGTTGAACTCTTCTGCGAGCTTGAAGGCTTCGGTGCGCGATGTGACGTCGCCGTTCATGAGGCATGCGACGCCTGCTTCGTGACATATTTCTCCGATCATCTTGAGCTGGTGTCTGATGGCGCGCTCCCTCGGTCGCATGGGTGTCGTTCGGCAGTGTACTGTGAGACCCGTGATTCCGGTGCGCACAAGTCTCTTTACCAGTGCCGCCGTTTCTTCAGGCGTGTCTAGAATTCGAATCTTGACGCTAATGCCGATCTCGAATGGCTTTCCTACTTCTTCAACCAAACTTGTTAAAATGTTGCAAAGCAGATCTGGCGTCCTCAGCAGCGCAGCGCCCATACCACCAGACGTGGAGAAGGGCTTGGGGCAGCCGGAGTTAACGTCAATGCCCGCGACATCCGCTGCCACCATCTTGGCTGCCTGCACTGCCAGCTCTGGGCTCGCCGTTCCAATCTGGTATATGAGCTTTCCCTTCTCCAGCTCTGGATGTATGCGGTATATGACGCTCTCGCGGTTCTCGGGATCGAGCGTGGGGTTTTTGATCTTTGAAGTGGGCAGGCGCGAGAACTCCAGCGTCTGCGTATGTGGATTGAGTCTCTTGGTAGTGCCAATCATGGCGCGGTCGATTGTCTCGGGTCCCCAGACCAGGTCGGCGCCGTACTTGAGCGCGAGGAGGCGTGAGGGCAGCTCACCGGAGCGCACCATGGGCGCAAGCACCACTTTGCCACGGTAGTCGACGCCATTCTTGGGGATGGGGACGCGGGCGGGCTCGTTGGAGGCCATGATTCGTGTTATCGATCGTGAGAGGGTTCGAAGCATAACATGCCTTGACAAGACGAGGGCGGAAGTTTGATCACAGTGGGTGGGGAACGGAATGGCAGCGGCCTTTGAAAGTTTAGCGCACGTGCCATGGCTCGTGGGGCTAGCGCGGGGGCGTCTCTGCGGGTACCATTTGATAAATCCATCTCTTATATCCTCCTACTTTTGTTCGGAAATTGGCAGAAACTTCAAGCTTTAATACCACGTATCAGTTCACCGTATGACATGCTTTTGTGGACTATGTAATGCACCTCAACAACTTCCTGCGCTTCTTTCTCTCACCCCCATTTTCATCGAAACTCTGCCACCTTGGCAGTTTTCCCTTCAGAACCCTTGATGCCATTACACAAATATCAAATCTTCTTCGTCTACATCTATATCATCCGATTCTCCGTTCATCAGCCCGTGTACGTATGCGCCTCCTACGAACTTGAAAGCCGTTATATTTGTATCGTCTTCGGTAGGTACGTGTCTTTGAACGTGGAGTACGGGTGATCCGTTCAGTGCAGAGAGCAAATCACCTGACCGCACTCCCGTCATTGTGAATCCAAGTCTTCCTTCTCTAGTTACGAATAGTTGCTTGTATTGAAGGATTCCCATGAGAGATGAAAACTTGCAGGCGTTCTTGTATCGCTTGTTTTCGCTATAGGCTTCTTGCCCGTGCGGTTCCGCCGTGTCCGTCTCTGGATGCGGTAGACTCGTGTACGATCTAAGCAGCGTAAGTTCTATGTATCCATAATTGCGATCTGGATCATATGGGATCTTATTACCTCTCAATTTCGTGAGCAGTGTCAGTTTCCCTCAAGCTTCGGCCTATGGCTTGGAAGTCATCATACCAATCCCGCATGACCACTTCATCTTGCACAGATGCTTTGTTGCCGATCAACGTACGCCAGTACGTATCGAGAGTAATGTCACGATGCACGCCTACACAACCTTCTTGTCTCGTCTCGAAAGTTGTACTATGCATTACGTCGTGAGCAAGTTTCTCTTCCCATTCCGCCACAGCCATCAGTATCTCGTTCTGCCTAGCTGGAGATCCATCCAAATACCATCCAACGTCCATGGGTATCGATTCAAATACCATAACAACCTCATCCAAAATCCTACCTCGGAGCTTCAGCTGCCCAATCTTCAAGTCGCCTCGCGGTTCATTTTTTTGTCCGATCGCAGCCTGATAAGAAGGAACTCTGTATTCCAAGCTGCCTACCGAATAAATCGTGTCACTGACACTGTGAAAATCCGGCACCCAGGATGGAAGACCATTGCATTTACCGGGTCCGAAGGCCATACTAAGCCATGCCCACCATTTGACGCTGTTTGGGTCTGGGTACTCCGTGAGTATGCAAGCGCTGAACCGCGTGAACAGATCTTGATAGGAAGTATAAGCCATCTCGGGATCAAGAGTTCTGCCCCGCAGGTCGTCCTGATTCACCATGCCTAATAGCCCAAGAACGCGATCCTCAGGTCGAAGACATTCTTGTGTCGCGGTGGTAAGAACTGCAACATTCGTCAGAAGGGTTGAAGGGCTAACACCAAGAATTTCCCCATCATTCCAGTAGCATTGCGCCAACTGGCGAGTGTGAAATATCACATCGTTATCTGTGCGAGCCATAGCCCTCTCCATGTCTAACCATTGCAATTCGACATCTCCACTGAGAAAGCTGATCTCTCTAGCCAGCGCCGCTTCTTGCACTACCCAAAGTCTTCGAAACCAACCATTTAGTTCGAGATGGCAGATTGCTGATCTCAGAGGAAGATCGAAGCGGCTAAGATCGATTACTTGAGTTCCCTCAAGAGACTCAAGTGTATCCATGGCCTCCGAGACGCGCTCTGGATACTCGGGAATGCCAAGCCATACCCATACCTTTGCTGCGTACAGATAAATGCGGTTCATCTCCCGGATTTGACTCATCTTTTCTTCGTGGTGCGCTTGGTTGATGCAAATAGCATCGATCCAGATTGGCAGTACGGGGCGAGTGTTTCCTCGGCTAGCCAGGTAAGGAAGTGCAGAATGTAGATTGCCGTGCACATACGAAACACACCCGTTTAAAGTAATGGGAAACAATTCGGCTTGTGATCCCCAAGTATAGGATAGTGCATCATATACAAGGTCTGGTGGATCAAGGCTGACGGTTTGTAGGCTCCAGCTTTGGCCGTTTTCGGACGACGAAGATGTGGGCGTAAGTAGGCGGATATAGCCAGCAGGTAATTGGTCGTAAACGAAACATGGTAGCTCGGTCATAGCGAACACAGAACGGACAGATTATTGTACTGTTTACTGTATTTGTGAGGTGCGGGGACAGTGGTCTGATTGTAGAAAGAGTGGCACAGTCAATAGTATGCTAGTCTTGATCAAGATTAGGCTATGTACCGTCGGTGTACACTTAGCGAATCCTACTTGACTTCGATTTGGTCATCAGCCAGATAGAAGAAAAGTACACAGTACACATGTTCTTGATTCACTCGGACTCTGCGACTGACTCTCATAGAGGATCGCATACCAGAAAGGAGGGCGCGCTCAACCCTATCGACTTTCTGCTGGTGAGCATGGAAAGTCAGAGACAACTGAACGGCCTTGGCTGATCGCACATTCACTTCGAGTAGAACTGCATGTCATAGAAGGAAAACTTGTTTCATTTGATGTTTTTCTCGTCTCTACAGTTTTGCCTTGACTGCTTCTGGGTCCGCCACCTGCACCATGATTTTGCCTGTAGTCGTTAGTGATTTCACTCCCCAATTGTGCCCAGACATGCTTACCAGTGTTCTTTCCCTCGAACAATCCAACTAGTGCATCCTCCGCTTTGGTGATACCCCCCTTGATCACTGTCTCCTTGCGCTTGAGCTTGCCTTCTGAGAGCCATTGAGCAAGTTGTTTCCTTGCTTCGGCGTACTTGTCTGCGAAGTCGAAAACGATAAATCCTTGCATACGAATGCGCATGGAGATGATCATCATGTAGTTCTGCATGGGGAGTCAGTAAGATATTCGGCATGTCAAGCATTGACAGGTAAAGTACCTTTGGGCCCTGAGGCTTCTTCTTGTTGTACTCTGAAATGGCACCGCACATGACGAACCGCGCGAAAGGCTTGGCTCGTGAGAGAGCGAGGTCGAGAATCTCTCCACCTACGTTGTCGAAGTAGACGTCGATCAGGTCTTTGGTGGCATCTCTGAACTTCTTCGCAAATTGGGGGTCCTTGTAGTTTAGTGCCTCGTCGAAGCCAAGCTCCTCCTTCAGCCACGACACCTTGCTGTCCTCGCCAGCAAGACCCAAAACCTTTGCGCCCTTCAACTTTGCGATTTGACCAACGACAGTTCCAGTAGCGCCAGCTGCGCCGCTGACAACCACAAAGTCACCCTTTTTGATCTGACCAATCTCAAGGATACCGAAGTAGGCAGTGAGACCAGTCATACCCAACACGCCCAGCGCATCAGTTGGAACAGCACCTTCTGGCAGATCCAGTGATTCGACATGTTTTTCGTTAAGTACGGAGTACTCAGACCACCCGCACATACCAGTCGCATAAGTGCCAACCGGGAACTTCTTGCTCTTGCTTGCGACGATAAGGCCAATTCCGCTACCGCGCATCACTGCGCCAATCTCGACGGGAGGGATATAAGAACGCGTAGGGTTCAGCCAGCCGCGCATCGCTGGGTCAAGTGATAGGTAAAGTGTCTGGAAGAGGACCTCGCCATCTTTGAGGGACGACGCCGATGGAATTTCTTGCTGTTTTGGTGTGAAGGTCTTGCCAGCGACAACAGCGTCCTGTGGCCGTTCAGCAAGATGGATTGATGTGTAAGTGGGCATGATGGTAATTCCTTTGGTTTTGAAAATGAGATGGGAATAGATTTATAAAGAGAATCCAGTAGGTTTTGGTAGTAGTGGCCTTGAATGAGGCACTGAGAGTGGTCGTTCTTTTGATGGAAGATGGACAGCTGAAGAGATTGGGAGTGAAGCCATGGCTCGCTCGTGTTATTGTAGTTCGTGTCCGCACAGATCCCCCATAGGTGTTCTGCGGAGAAGATACCGAGGTTCGGACGGTCGTTTCCCGATTAGGATGTTCACGTGACACAAGGGCTGAACATGGCGCTGTCAATGGCACAGGAAGGCAAATGGTTACTGATCATTCGTATGCGCTTGTCGCTTTGAATTTCAAGGTCGCTATCTCAGACTTTGTATCGTCTTCCACCATATTTGGTGTTCCAGGTTGGGATATCGCTACAGTGCTAGCGTCCTAACTCGTAGCGTATGCAGTGCTCTTGATGTCACAGAGATGGTAGTTCATGTGGGATAACCGTTTGTCTGAAAATACTGCTGTTATAGATCTTGCCATATTTCATGCTTGCAAGTTTGGGAGCAACACCACCAACAGAGAGGGGTTGCTCACTAATCGTGTCATTGCCTGCAAACCTTCATACGTGCTATTTGCACACATGATTTGATGCAACAGATATCCGCGTCATCTTGAGATGATGCAACGAGGCGGCGTTGAAAGATCACCTTCGAAAATAGCTCATTGCAACCTACCATGAGTGATCAAGACCAAAACTGGTAAGTCGGCGCACAGACTTGACTTGACGTGACGAACCTCCGGAGAACCCTTTGTTTGAAAGATTTAGAAGAGTTACGAATCAGAACATAGTTTCATGATTCGACAATGCAGAATGCTGCCCATGCAAGACTGGGACGCAGCTGTGAAAATGGTTCATAGAGAAGCGAGTCGTACTGCCAAGCCACTAAGGTCGCATGACTAAGCGGATCTCGAGCTCAGCATCATCGCGAACCCTAGCGACATCAACGACCGCCAGCAACCTCACAATGCAGTCACTACGTAGAACAGCAGTGGCTGCTGCCAGGACGAGCCGAACCTCGCTCCCGTGCCAATCGCGCCGCTTCGCCCACGATGAACACGCCCACGGGCACCCGAGCCCAGCCGTCGACGAGCCCATGGGTGTATGTCAACCGCCCTCTACCCCTCCCGAATGGTCCCAGGCCTTCCCCACGATATCGCAATACTTTGGAAAGCATATGGCTAACCTAATTGGCATGTAGTACGGCTTCTATATGACAATTGGTGTCATCCCCGCAGGAATGGCTGTCTATTTTATGTCGCGAACGGACGGCGAAAACAACGAGCCGTACTTCACCCGCATGATCGCCAATGCTACGGCCGGCCTACACGAGAAGTGGACTTCGCAGAACGACCACCACGTGCGTATGATCGAGCAGGCGGGTGAGGACAGGGTGCTGTTCTTGAACACACGGCCGCAGGAATATGTCGATATGAAGTTCCCTGAGTACGTAATTTTCAGAATGTGGCATACTAGGCTATAAGAGAAAAAGACTCAAGCCGAGACCAAGGCGAAGCGATGCACACGGAGGAGGCATTAATACGAACATCCGAGGCTAACAAGCACAGGATCATGAACGTTGGATCGCCCTACAACGTCCCCGCCGGAAGCCAAGTTCAAATGGACAAGGTTATTGAGAAGTACAAGAAGCTTGCAAACGAGGACAACGAGCGTAAGCTGGAGAAGTTGAGGAACAACCAGATCTCTTCTGAGCAGCCATTCGAGGGCAAGACCCGTGTCAAGAAGGCGCCCGACATGTTCTAGATAGAACGAGATCTGGCTTTTTAGATGTAGATACACAAGGAATGATATCCGTTTCATTTGTAGCTGTCGCCGCTTTGTTGTGGTACCTACGTGATGATGTTCAGATTTGCTATTGACGTGTGACTCCAGGGGTGCTTCTCCAGGCTGTTCTGCTAAAGCAATGCACTTAACGTAGGTTGCTAGACAACATGTAATCCTTCTGCGTGTGTGTATACAGACAAACCATGAAGGACTGGCAGAAGTCCGGTTCATGATAGAAGTCCAAAGACTTTGCTTTCGTATATACACCCAAATCACCCCTGCTATAGCCTCCTGGGAACTCAATACAGCAGTACGTTAACTGGATGACTGAGATTGCAATTGCCAAGTCCGTGTTGTTCATCCAGTACCTGCTTTTTATGCCAGCTGCACTCTTTGAGATTCCAGAAGATTGCTCGTCTAGTCTTTGTTCTAGTCCGGTACACTTACTTTCACTGTGACGCCGTTAGTCCCGATATGGCCTTGGAGCTACATGGGCTACCATGGCAAAGGGCCTCCGTAGTACAGCCGCGGCGTATACTGCATATAGCGTTCGTGTTATTGATATCATGGAACTGAGAAGCTGCAGAGAACAAATACGTAGCCACGACTCACGATGCAGCAATGTTCTGGAAGCGGTGAGTTCAGCCACGTCGGGGATATCGTGTGGGGTATATTACCCCCGATATCACCATGGCGGCATAGAGAGACATCTTGAGTACGGTCGGTGTTAAGATCGTGAGTGAGTGATTAGCAGTGGCAAGAGGCGTTCACGACTAGATCAAAGATCAAAGTGTCGAGTCATGGGGCATCGAGGGGTCTCCTAGGATACTCACAAACTCAGCAGAGGTTCCCGCATAAACGCGTAAAGCTGAACGAGCCTAGGCGTGTTGCGGTGTTTCGTGGTAGTGGAAACGCACACGTCACGTCCCATAAGGCTGTTGCCAGGGTTTCAGCCCCACTTGACAGCGGGTACCTGAGCGGGGATCATCGTTGATTGGCGAACGGCTACACCAGCATAACCAGTTCACGATGAATCTTCCTGGGGTGAAGTGAAGGAGATGTTTGCAGGCACTCCAAATGGTTAGGCTAGTTTTCACTCTGAAATGGACTTCTTTTGAGCGGGCTGCTCCCATTGCTGGTCGAACAATCACCGCCAGCCATCTCTCGCCCGTTAACTTGGTCGCTTGTCTGACACACTAACCAGCAAAGAACAAGAAAACAGCTGCTAGGCCCATGAAGATCCTTTACTTGCAAGAAGAGCCGATCTGTAAGGTATGAGTCCCTCCAGCTACGTTGTTAGTCATACGCTCCCGTCGACCAGCTTGCTGTTCTGTCGTTGCTTTTGGTGGGCGTTTGCTATACACTGCAGCATTGGTCCTCGACTGTCGACTTGCAGAAAACAAAGCCTGACTCATTTACAGATGTCGTCTCCCATCGAAGTGCGCACTCGAAGCATGCCGCTGCTTCCCTTTCGCAGAAGGAAGGTAGTCCCGGTTACTGCGGTTCTAGGTAAGGTTTAGCGCCCGGGTGGACCCCTGGTGCTCCCAAACACGGCGCATCACCCATCATCCTGATTGACGGCGCTGCATAAACATCTTTCCCACCTGCGCCGCACATTGCCATTGTTTGCACTCCCGCATGCATCTTTCTGAAACGTTGTTGCTCAACGTTCGATGCTAACCCCAAACACAAAGACACGGCACCATTGCTCCCCGAACTCTACTTCACCGCCCGCAAGAGGAATGACATGAACGGGTCAGCTTGGACCACCGACGACACTTCTCGCACTGCGAACGCCGCACCAGCACGCACGACCTCGACCACCACTACCATGCCCTCGTACACAACGCCCCGCAACGTCTCAGGCCCGCTAGCCGTCGACAAGGCGCCCATGAGCCCCGATGAGAACAGCTCGTGGAACCGCCCCAACCACTACAGCACCCCCAACTCCAAGACGTCGCAATACATTGATAAGATCACACAAGAGAATGACCGCCTGCGACGAGAACTCAGGGCAGAAAAGCTCGCCCGGGAAGACGAAGCCAAGCGTGTGTCGGCTGCACAAACCAAGGCCGAAGACTCCCGCGCCGAGTATCAGCATCTCCAAGTGCTCGCCGACACCAATGCGAGGGCGATAGAACGGAAAGACCGGAAGCTGGAAGAGCTGAAGGCCACACTGGACGCTGAGATACAAAGACGGAAGTCAGCAGAGCAGCGAGCCGAGGAAGCGCTCAGGATGCTGGGCGACACACGATCAGAGACCCAACGACAACTCTCACAAGCATACGAGATGAGGGGCATGGCAGACACGAACCTCGAGACTGCACGAGACGGCTTCAAGCGCATCACCGACGGCTACGAGAAGAAGGTGCGCCAGATCAACGACGAGCTCAACGAGCTCCGGAGGAAACGCATCGAAGACGCCGATAAGATCAAGCGACAAGCCATCATCAGCGATCAGCTACAACACGAATCGTCACGATCGACGCGAACGGAAGCCAAACTGACTAACATGATGGAGATATACAAGAAGGAGCACCGGAAAGAGATGGAAGGCCTCATACAGGAAGCCGAGAGGCTGCGACGCGCATTACCAGAGAAGGAGCGAGAAGCGCAGAAGCTTGTCGACTCGTTGAAGGAGACCCGCGACAAGATGCGATGGGTCATGACTCAACATGAACGACAAAATGGGGGGAAATAAACGCGTCGTCGCCATACTCCACATACTATCCAACAGCCCGGTAAATGGGGCAACGAGCGAGACGCAGTATAGAGACGGGCCAGCCGCTGCACTAAGCACGGCCTGGCCTCTGCGCTCCCGCACCACACGACTATAATGACCAAGCTTTGTTTCCTGGGTTAATTGGCAATCTGTAACATATCTGGATATGGCGTTGGAGTTAGGCATACATCACCACATAGGATGGGATGAACAGGCGCTTACTGGATATCATGGTCAGGCCCGACATTGCACGCGCAGGTCATTGTTTAGCTGTTCTCTGAGCAAAGGGCGTCTCACCGCTGGATATCTACCTCCCTAAATCCATTCGTGTATTTGTTCGTCGCACGATCCTATTCAACTCGATTGCTCTTCATCGTTTCTCAATATAAAAACCACAAAATGATTATTCAGGCAGACGGCAACGCATCTCATCAGCTCCCACCATTGCCCTGAGCGCTGTTAGCTCTCGCACGCTCTTTCCCGGACCCTGAGACGCCAAGCAAGACCTCGCCCTTCCACTTCTAGCTTTGTTTACTCCCACCAGCATCATCGTGACCTGGACGGTTTTCAGAACGTCCACTCTCATTGTGTAGAACAGTAGATTGTATACATTGCCGTCTCAGCAGTGGACGATCTGCGCTTCACGTATTGAACTCTCACCTCAGACAGCTTCATGGCATTCGGTAAGACCAATCACGATCGTTCCACATTCTTGCTGATCATTAGGCTGGCACATATTTATTAAACTCGAATCTAGTACCCATAACAGCACCAACTTGCAAGCCACCATCGGATTTGAATACAAACTCGCCAACCCAAGTACAAGTACAACGTTGCCAGACCAACACTCGAAAATGCAGACTAACAACCCCCAAGCGCAATATGCGGAAGTCACTCTATGCGGGCCATACCGACCGCTGGAAGCAAGCGAAATCTCAAGTCTGGAAGCGACGTTCGTCCTAGCAAGCAATCAGTAACAGTGTGGACTTGAGCGACATACATCCTCACCGTGGGGAGTCCTCATCAGTTGACGGGGGTACCGCACTGCGCGCAGCACTTTCCTGGAACCACCCAGACAGTGTCTCCACGTTCGAGACAGGCAGGGCAGCGACGACCAGGTACCTGTAACGATCAGCCGATGCTCCAACTCAAATGCTACTCCGAACTTACCGGCATGGTGGTGATACCTTCGGCGTTGCTCATACAAGGAATGGCGAATCTGCCAATGGGCGCGTGCAGCCACATAACGCTTCGTGGCAGGTGGCGGGGTTGCAATTGAGTCTTAGATGACATGGTTGGAGCGAACGATGACGAAGTGTTGAAAGAAGAAAGCAAACAGGAATAGGCTGAAAGACCCAACGAGTGTAGTGAAGAGCACTAAAGGAACGGGCTGGAAAGCGCGATGCATTTCCACATAGGCCATACACGCGTCTTTATAGCTCTAATGCTTCCCGGGCGGCTTCGGTACACCAAGTTCCATATCACTAGCGCAACTCTTGTGTCTTGCGGCACGCTTGTAACGCCCGCATCAGTCTGCAATCTTCCGAAACGGAGGAGACGACTCGCTCTCGCACCTTCTCTTTGCACAATGTGCATGGATCGTTGCGCATCGTCACCGATAGCTGATCAGGAATGCTTGCGCCATGCAGTCCTATTTTACTGGGGACATACGGGCAGATACATGTCGACCATTGTCTTGGAGACGCTAGCCTTCCAGATCACCTGTCGAAACCCAAACGGCGTTAGAGCAGGGAGACCGTTGTATACACTGGAACCACAAAAGACACAAGCGTAGAATGACCCCAGTATACAATTACCTCAACACCAAGTTCTGCTGCATCTTCTTGATGACATTGAGAAACAGGCAGCTTCTGCACCAAGCAACACCGAATAGGACGAAGGAGCAGAGTTTCCGTCTAACTCAGTCTAATCTGAACATGGTACTTTTTCGTTATTGCGCAGAAACACGATTGTACAACTTGACCCTTGGCGTGCATCCGTATTGAACTCGACCTTTCACGTCTGAAATGCGGCATTGGTAATCTCGATGAGCCTCGTCGTTTTTTCATTTTGTCACATTCGGCGCTAAAGAAGCCACTACTCTTCGAGCCCTGCAATATGCAGCCGCAAGCAAACAGACGCGCTTTCCCCACCTTCCTACACGATCCAGGCTTTCGTTGCTTTTGCGGTCTTGCGTGATCCAAATCATCCTGCGACGCATTCGATGAGCCACCGTCCGTTTGCATTGCGATCGCTGCCTCGCTTGTCAGGCCAGAGGTATCGATAGCCGTCCTTCCGTGATACGGTTGTTTTCAACCGTTGTGCATGATCGGTATAAACCTCATTCACTCAGTCTGTGACAAGCTGCAACATCGCGTCTGTGATAACTACTGATTATACTTATTAACTCAAAGTCTCAAACCCCGGTCTCCTGTTCGCCGCATAAGGATGCACTTCGCGTCCTGCCTAGGGCTGACTGTCTACAATTACGAATCATGCTTGCCGATAATTCGGTCATCATCTCACACCTCTTGATGCCAAATTTATCCCGTCAGACATCTCTGCGTCATTTCTCCGGTTAGCAGACGAAATGAACTAGTCCTGGAGCGTTGCAACCCTTGACATCCAGGTCTCGGTGAAATACTGGTTGTATGGTTTCCATCAGCCTCAACTTAACAGACCTATCACATATTCGTTTCGCGTTTGTTGTGAACGAGAATCTTCCGACTCTCAGCAACGATAGGTCGGAAAGACTGCACCCTCCGACAGCATGGTTCTCGACCTAACAGCCGGCGGGATGCTTTCGTTCGTGAGATCAAGCGGTTCAAGGGACACAACGAGTGGTCGTAGCCATATGGAAGTGGAAATCCTCTCCCCCAATCTTTTCCACTTGCGCAGCAGTTGGTGCCGGTCATATTTACTGAAGAGCTCCGTGTCTATCTCAGACGCGATGTCTTGTCACACGTGAAATTGTAAGCATAGTCGACTAAGCCACTACTACGAGTTACAAGCCTTGCAATTCCGAAGCTACCATGACTCTCTCTTAGTACAAGCACTGGAAATTTTGGGCCGCTACATTGTAACTGGTGAAACGAAGCCGTCGACACAACCAGCCTAGTGTTATCATTTACTAGGCTGGGCTAGAGGGCCGTTCCGTTCACCAACCCAGTCGAAAGTTGCAAAGTGACTATATCACTGTCACCCTTCTCTTGGTGAGCAAGCCGACAAGCGGTTTCCGTTGCTTGCCGCCATGACGGCCGTGCTCGTTGAGACTACCCTAGATTGACCAAAGCACAGATACCGATAACATTTTCCCGCTTGGTAGGCGCCGTTACCTCATAGATGAGCGATCTAGTCCTGAGGATGCGCTACGATCATCGAAATATGCTCATAATGTCAAGGGGTCACCGTCCAAATCTCGAAGTCAGTGGACCAACCACATCGCTTGCTGTGAGCTGTCAGTCGCCTCACGAAGGCGCTAGCTATGCACATCATATTTCGTGCTTTGGTCCCCACTCTCGACCTGGCGCACGCACGGCACACGCTACACCAATGGACTCTGAAGCCTTTCTAGCAATACTCAGCCTTCGCATCACCCGCTCGGAGTGGTCTGCTTCTATCTAGCCCGTTATTTTATATGAATGACCGCTCAGAGAGGTCAGTCGATAGACTACACATGACAGAGACAAACTACTGTCCGCGGAGCCTCTGACCGCATGTGTTCTCGCCGTCGATTGTCTCGTAAGGCGATACACGTTTCAAGAAGAGCGCCGTACGATTGGAGCAATGGCCTTGCGGCGAAAAAATAGCAACTTTGTTCAGGCGCCTCATGGAAGACAAGATTGAGATCTCATTCCGACGCCACGCGACGATCGCTGCAAGATCTCTGTTACACGACATTGCGCAAGCCACGTACAACGAACGCATTGAATTGCTTTCTCCATTGCACTAAAACAACGTATCAGCGTCTACCCGTGCTGCAGGTCCGCAACACTCAATTCAGATCTGATTAACATAGTAACACGCGGCCGCTTTACAATAATGCCTTTGCGTTACAATCGTGAGAAATGACATCGCACCAGTACCACGGTAGCCTCTTGAATGGCTTTCACTTCACCGTTTCGGGTCCGACACAAGTCTACAAGAGGCAACCCGTAGTATCATAAAATACCGAGCTTGCGGATGAAGCGGCGCACTACATTCCTTTTGGCTGACAGTCGGAAGACGACTCCCGACCAGGCAACTTGCACAGTAACCATCAAGAGCCGCATGCGGTTGGAAGGGCGGTCGGCGCTGATCATCAGCCTTGCCCGCCTTGCAAAGTCGCACAACATATCTTCGCCTGTTTTTGCCCGAGTAGACGTGTACGAGGTGCCTCGGCTGCCGTCTCAACGGACGTCCCGTCGTACAGGTAACGGCTGTCTCTCAGACAATGCTGCCGAGTAAGACGACGTGATGTCAGCATTCATTGTGTTTAGTGTTGTACCTGCCACCGCAGAATAGCCCTGGTCTTGTCTCCAGCTGGTAATTCTCGCCGTCTTCACCGCTTGGTTCATAGATGGACATCTGATCGACCACTTCAAATGTGTGAACCGACGATCTGGCACGACGATGTGAATCTTTGTAAAAGGTTTGAGTTGCAGCGCTATATGAATTGTAGTAAAAAGCAACGGCATATACAATATGAGCAATCTTTGTAGTGTCCATGTTCACTTGTCCGGAAACAGGCGTCATGATTGATCTAACCATCACTGTTACAACGAAGCAAGTCTCCCGCGTAGACCACCACGCTGCCGATGTCTCTCATCTCTCAACTGGTGGTAAAGACGCTGATGACGATGTAAACTCTCATGATCAAATTGTTTCCCACGCTGAACCCTCGCACCTCTCGGAAACAACTAGCAGTGCATTAGCATGGAGTCGCACCAAGAAGTGCACCGGCTCCAAGGAAAGAGACAACAACAGTAGCGGTCAGGAATAACGAATAGTTTTTCAAGCCCTACTGACCGTCTTCTTGATGCGGACCAACAGCACACCCTTGGTGATGACACCATTTGAGTCGTATAAATGCAGCATGCGTAAACCCGTCTGCAGACGATCGAGACGGAAGCATGCCCAAGCCGCTAGATCGTCGCTAATCCTTTCGTCATCCATAACTTTGAACCTGGGAAAAGCATGTCAGCATGGCTCAACACCAAATAGCTAACAACCGGAGTCTATAAAAATACAAGCAGTGCTGTCAACAAAACAACAAAGCAATGACGCTGCAGTGATGCGAACGGGAATATTGGCGATCCGCAGGCCTGGTGATCCCGGTCGTGGCCCTGATCGTAGCTGCGTGCCACGATCGCTCACTCGAAATCTCCGTTTCGAAAGCTGTGGAACTAGCGAACCTCGCGTATGCAGAAAAATGATGCAGACTCATCCAGATAAGGTTGAAATACCAGTGTTCGACCACCTTTCTCGGTAGACCAGTAAGAGCATCCGTGCATGCGAGAATGGTACTTGCGGCTCCCACGGCGACCTGCATGTACTTGACACGTAGCGAAAAAAGAGATGGGACTTACCTGACAAATGTCAATTCTTCTGTAACGCCGGGTACACCAGCGAACTTGACAACTTCACCGCCAAAGTCGGGATCCGTGGTCCTGGTTGTCTTCGTCTTTTGCTTGTACTCGCCCTTCTGGCTTCTTCCATTTCCGGGCACGGGTTCAGCATTGCGCTCCTCGTGCGACTCAACATGCAGTTCAACCTTGACGTAAGGCTTGAGGTCCTTCGGGTCGTCTTCCTCAGGGGGCAGAGGGATATCTTGTCCTGCGAGGAACTCAATGGTCAAATCGAGGTCGTGATGGGGTATCGCAGTCTTCTGTGTCGCTTCTTGGCTCGTGCTACGATAGCCTTCAGGCTTGAGAACCCAGCCACCTGTACCCGCGAACATGGCTTCGTTTTGCATCATTCCGCCATCCCAGCGCTGCCAGTTTAGTGCTACTATCTGAACTCCAGCACGCCAGAAGACAGAAGGATTCAAGTTGGACGAGGTTAGTCGCAAGCCCTTGGGGTAAGCGCGCATGAAGAAGTGCTTATTGTGTTCAAAGAGTCGTACAGGATCGGACTCGTGAACTTCCATCAAGGTTCCTTCAGATAGAGAGAAGACATGAGTAGGTATCTTGGCCTCTGGAGCATCGAGGGTCTTGTACGAATAACCCCCCAAGTAAACACCCAGTCGCGATAGCGCTTCAATGATCTTGGGTTTCGGCGCGGGGGGTTTCTTTTCTCCATCTGGGCCAACCTCGGATGATTCGGAAGCGCCAGAATCAGTGCTTGTGGTGTGCTTTAGTGGTGGTGCTGATGCTGGTGCGGCTAGCGTTGTAGGCTGAGGCTCGGCTGCGACCAGCTTCATGTGCCCACGTTTGACCTTGACCAGAATCTTATTTTCCAGCTCCTTCAGAGTCGGTAGATGAGCTTCATCTAGACCCTGGGCGGGATCTAGTGGTAGCTCAAGTAGCATGCCTTTCCAGTACTCGTTCATAATCTCTACCATAATCTCCTGCTGTTCTGGGCCAGTGTGTACTTCGAGACTGACTATCAGTGGCAGGTTTGATGCAGCAAATGCGTAATCCCTGATGGTGGCACATACAGCGCGGAAGGTCATATCCTTGGTCAAAGTGTAGCCGTGAAGTACCCTAGGCTCGGCCCTTGATGTGTATGAAGCAGAATGCCAAGGCTTGATCTTGTTGTCTTCCTCCTGAGGCGGCTGGGGTGTTTGTTCTTCTTTCTCCTCGTCGCCCTTCCTGCCGAACTTCAACCCGAGCCTTTTTCGGATGCTAAGCCCCGACTTGGATTTCTTCTTCTCTTTCCTTGCGTCATCCGATCCTGGGTTTCCCATGGCAGCTTCCTCGTCTGAGCTAGAATCTGAAAGTTCGTCTCCATCCCAGACATCAACCTCGACGCAACGGCATCCTCGCATCAAGACGTTCTTGTAGGCATCGACGCTGGAGTCACTCGACAGCTGGTTGCCGGTGAGGTATGTGTTGTGACTTGAAGAGATGAAGTAGTTAGAGATTGGATACGACTCGTCTACAGGCTGTGCAGGTTTCAAGACACTTGCCGAGCCTGACATGAAGTAGTTGGCGAAGTGTGAGAAGGAGCCGTCGGCCAGAAGCTCAGCGTTCTGTCCTGAGCATTGCTGCTCCTCCGTCAACCACTTCAATTGTCCTTCTTTTGTCGTCAAGTCGTATCGCTTCGTGATTTCGTCGTAGACTGCCTTGATGTATTGCGTAAGGAGCGGTGATAAGGCATCGACCTTGCGGGCTGTGGTAGAGGCCGATGCCGTACCACCACCGGCCTGAAGCTCTGGGTTAACGGCCTTGGGGGTGCCCAGCTTATTGTCTTTGGTGGGCGTCATGTTGCAGCGCGAAGATGTCAGAAGAGGCGGTGGTAGGTTTATAGGCGGCAGGAGAGTCTAAAGTGGCAGTGTGCCTGGATAATGGCTGAGCGCAGGCAGCTCAGCTCGCTGATGGGTGTTAGTGCTTCCTTGTGCAATTGGACGAGGATATGCGCAAGCAACCAACGTACTTGTAATCTAAAGTAGGCAGCTGTATGTGCAGCTTACAGTTGGACTACAGGCCAAGTGTGGAGTGGCAGCGGGATCTAGTTGTAGAGGTATGAGGAGGTGCGGCCCGCGACGTTGAAGCGGGCGCAATAGCCTCATGGTCAGCTCGTGCCTGCCTTGGCCTGCCGCACTGGCGTTTGATCATCCAATTGGTGGGGCGCTGACACGCAACACTCGACGTTTGCTGCACGCGCAACGTGAAAGAAAGGCGGGCTGCCCTGTTTGTGGTGCTGGGAGAATAGGGTCTAGGCTTGACATGTGCCGTTCTAGCCTTGCCAAGGCCGCCGACGTCACTCAGGGTCCAGCATCCTAAGATGCCATCGATGTATTGGAGACAAACATTTTCGACGCAAATCGCTAGGTGCACATTCACCATGGTAAAGTCACGAAAAGAAGCAGAAAGCCAAGTCCGTTCCTGGGGATTCGGTCACGTATTTACGTGGACTGATAGCCCGTAAGCCCATCACCTTCCCAGCACTGTGAATGCAGCCTGACTTTGTTGCAGCAACGCGCACTACTCGCCACACAAGCACAGCGGCAAGACCACACACCTCGTCCTCAATGGCTCCATAACATATACATATCCCGAAGATCCTGATGCGAAAAAGGAAACAATAGGCCCTGGCGCAAGATGGGACGTAGATGCGAACAAGGTACACGAAGTATGGGTGGGAGACGAGGGATGTACATATGTCATTGGAGAATGAACAGACTCCACTCAGCCCAAGAAGCCATTCTGTCCCAGGTACTTGATCGCATCGAGTGCCAGTTGATCTGCCTTGACCAGCTCTTGCTCTACCATGCGCTCGTACAGTCCCGGTAGCTTCTCCTCTTCCTTTGGAGGATGCTGATATCTACATTTGCTAATATATGGGCATCTTCCGTTCCGCTTCCAATTCGTACACACACTCATACTCTTTGTCTCAGCTTTCTTCGGTGCCCGCGCAGGAGGTGGGACCTTGATGGGTGGCGGAGCAACCTTGGACGATGTGGTTTCGGGCGCTTCGTCGCTGTCGCCTGATTCCGACTCGGATTCGTCCTCTTCGGAACTCGATACCACAGATGACTCTGACAATACTGAACTCTCTGCCTCAGACTCCGTCTCGCTTTCGTACCCTAGGCCTAAATTTACTACGTTTGGCGTAGACTGCTTCTTCGTCATGCTTTCGTGAAGCCTTTTCCGCAGCGCTGCAAGTTCTTCCTGTCTGCGATCATCGGCCTCCTTTTTTGCCCTATCATCCTTCTTCGCCCTGCCGTCCTGTCGATTCTCGCGAGGCTTCGTCTCCGGATTCGGGGCGTCGTTCTTTTGCTCTCTGGGTGGCTTGCCGCTTACTCTACGCAAGAAGTCAAGCTCGGCTGCTCGTTTCCTGGCAGCCTCTTCTGCCTTCTCCATAGCTCTCTGTTCCGTGGGAAAGTTCTTTCTTCGGTCTTTGATCCATGCCGCGACCTCTGCCCCTGTCTGTATGCTGATTGTCTCTCCGTTGTGTTCAAACGCGAACCCTCCACCCTTGAGCTTTTCCGTGTATGCGGCTTCTTCGTCAACGTCCTCCTCATCACTACTCTCATCCGGGACCTGCTGGTGTGACAGTCCTAAATTGACTTTGCGCTTCTTGTTGTCCGGTCGTACTACGGGTGGTGGAGGGAGAGAGAAGCCGAAGCTAGGGACTTGTGGAGGTACCGCAGCCTTAGCCCTCGGTGGCTTCGAACTTGGCTGCGGTCCATTCGACTGGGATTTTAGGTTGTTGTTCCGATCATTCAGTTTTCTCTTCTGACCGGCGTGTTGCTGAGGCGAATACCGTGGGCTTGATTGGGTCTGCTGAGGCGGTGGGGACTGCGGAAAGGAGGAGCTGCCCGTGCTCGTCATGTGGTTTGCATATGCGGCCATTGACTGTACGCCGCCCGGTGTAGACATGTATGACATGACCTGAGCGAGGGCGTTAGGGTCATATTGTTGCGCGCCGCCAGCGAAGGTAGGATTGTTGTTGCCATTTGCAGAAGCACTGTCCGACGGCGCATTCGTCTGGTACTGCCCGTTGCCACCATTATGCCCTCCTCGATGATTTGCGCCGCCCCTGTTGTTCTGATAGCCGCCTCTTTGACCGCCTCTGCCACGCGCGTCTCCCCGTCCGCGGTTCTGCCCATGGCCACCTCTGGCGTTTCCACCCGTGTTGTTGAAGCCACCACCTCGATGCTGATTCCCACCTCTCCCGCGACCTCTATCACCACTTCCTCGGGCATGGCTACCTCGTTGACTCGCGGACGGCTGCTCGCTGGATGTGGCCTTCGGCGGCGGTGGAGGAGGTGGAGGGAACCGGAACGACATTGTGCTGTTCGTGTTTATGGGTATCGTGTGATTCGACGGATCAAAGCATTACAAGTATTAATTACCAGAGAACGTACATGATGTGGTATAAATCGCGAAAAAGGCAGATGAGGGAGATGCGACGCGCCTCGGGAGTCCGCAGACCAAAAAGTTCCTTATCGATATTACTAGCGCGGCGCTAGCCGTCACCCAGAGGAGTCTCGCGACTGACTCTACTGTCTATATCCACCATGTCCAGGTAGCGGCCGACCCTTTACTTTTACATCCATGAAGCCTCCGAAACTGCGATCATGTTCATACTTGTAAGTCTCTGCCCGACCCGGGGTCTGACACGTCCTCTTTGCGCTTCCGCGCCACTTGACAGAAAATTTGAGCAGCAAGAAAAGATGAGAGCACTGGACGCGACTACGCGTATACCGATTCGTTGATGATCGCGTTGTGTCATTGTGTGGACTCCCTGCTAATCACATTGCAGACCACGATTCAAGACTTGATACAGATCAAGCCGCAAGACTTTGAGAAGCCTAGCGCACAAGCCATCAAAGATGTAGTCAACGACAAATACAGCAATAGGATAGTTCCCGGCATTGGTCTTTGCCTCTGTATGTGGGATCTCGTTTCAGCGACCGAAGGCTTGATCGGTCACGGGACAGGTCTTGTTAATGTGAACAGTAAGTCCAATTTCACCCATCAGGTAATCTGTTCTCACACCCAACTCAGTCGAATTCCGTATGACTGTCTTCCGTCCTTTCCGCGGCGAAATTCTTTATGGACGGATAAAGTCTTCCAACGAAGAAGGCATCATCATTGACCTGGAATTCACGTCAGAAGTCTTTGTCCCCTATCAAAACCTACCAGAAAATTCGTCCTTCTCCAAAGCTGAGATGGTCTGGATCTGGAACTCTGAAGGCACCGAATTATTCTTCGACAAGGGCGAGCCAGTTTTATTCCGAGTAGAGCATGAGGAATGGTATGATCAGAGGCCGACTATTGTGGAAAAGGATGAGAAGGGTGAGATCATTGAAGAGAGACCGACAGCTTGGAAGATCATTGTAAGTTAATCCGAGTCGTGGAATTCTCGGGCGTGTCTAATACCTTTGACAGGGCTCGATGGGCCAACCTGGTCTCGGTCCCACACTCTGGTGGGCTGAAGGTGGAGAAGAGGAAGAGGGCGAAGAAGGTGATGTTGAGATGGAGGGCGCCGAGGAGTGATGCCCTCCAGCCAGACGTTGAGTGCTGCATTTTAATGCTGAAATCATACCTGCCTCAAAGATGCAGTCTGATCTTGGATTACCGAGCCTCTAGATTTGGAGCATGGTCACCAACATTCGTAGGAAGGCTCCACACTCAACAACCACTTATTGCAGAACCAAGGTCAACTTTCGGTGGCCACTTTGATGCATTCCGTAAGATTGTTGAAATCGACTTTGCTAAGAGGCTGGATCGGTGACATCATTACCTCGCTTAGCGCCTTTGCGTCTGCATCAGGCCATCCGTCGCATCAGCGTGTGCGTCTATTTTACCAATCCGTCAACATCTTGCATCAATCTAACGTTCTGTGCCACCCATCTCCATGCCAATGTTTCGGGAAATATAAGAGTGGGGTTGCGGTGACAGTTTAACACATTTCAGGCAGGTGCTGTCGATCTCGACCCAATCGGACCAAAAGTCCACGATGATGCGATGCCCAGCCTCAACTCCGTGATAAGATGCCGTCACTGGCAGTGAAGTTCATATGTAAAGGCGTCTCAGCTTCTAAATATTGGCGTTGCATGATATCAGTGTCTTCATAATGTGGTTCACTACTCTTTTCTGCGCTGCTGTCTTGACAGCAACGATCATAGCGAATCCCATATACGCGGCGAACGGCACCAACACAACCTATGTTGGCCCAGAAAGTGGCCATCTCGTGATCGTTGGAGGAAACTTACAAAGCGAGAGTATCTACCAGCGCATCATCTCCCTCGCTGGAGGTCCCAACGCATCCATCGTAGTTGTTCCCACTGCCGGCGGCGAAGATACCTATGACCAGAACTTCACCACAGCCGTGGCTTTCCGGAAATATGGTGCCAATAATGTAACCGTCTTGCATACGTATGACCCCGCCGTCGCTGATACCGACGAGTTCATCGCTCCTTTGTTGGGTGCCAAGGGTATCTTCTTTGGTGGTGGACGACAGTGGCGGTTGGTTGACGCATACGCTGGAACCAAGACTGAAGTGGCATTCCAGACTGTTCTGGATGCAGGAGGTGTCATCTCAGGATCGAGTGCTGGCGCGAGCATCATTGGCAGTTTCCTCGCACGCGGTGATACAGCGAATAATACCATCATGATAGGTAGGTCGCTGATCATCCTGTAATCTACTAGCAATATATCGTCACAAACAAAACTAACGCGGCTCCTCTAGGTGATCACACTGTTGGCTTTGGATATCTCAAGAACTCAGCCATCGACCAGCACGTCTTGGTACGCAACAGGCACTTCGACATGTTTGAGATTCTCAACGCCTACCCAGAACTACTTGGGCTGGCGATTGACGAAGACACTGCTTTAGTAGTCAACAAGAACGAGCTGGAAGTCATTGGCAGCACGTACGCGCTGATCTACGACGGCGGGTTTTGGTCCAGGGAAGGAAGCTGGGAGAGGCCTCTGCCACCGCCCGATGCAAGGTTCTACTTCCTACGGGAAGGCGATAAATATGATCTCGGAACAAGAGCAGTCATTGAGCCGGAAACGACAGGCAGTGGTGACGATGTATGATGAGGTGTTGTGGGCAGCTAAGAAAAGAAACACTTTCATGTTTTCAAATGAAGACCTGCAAAGCCAGCTTTGATGTACAAGTTAGAATCGAATTTGTGTCGGAATCTCGAGTGATGGACCTTCGAGGATCTGATGCTTCGCCGGTTTCGCAATTAGTGATCATCTGTGGAGGTTCATCCTGTTCTTTCAACTGCCGTCATACATGTTTCGAAAAGGTATGCTTTCATGGAATATAATGTTTGCGACCACAATTGCATTGGTGAATGGAAATTCAAGTAATAAATTCTCATTGCATTAGTTTTCAAATAATGCAACCATGATGAGAGGGAGAGTGAAAGTTCAGAAGATGCCGCTAGGTATGTTTGGACCGTACCTCGGCATCTTTCGGCTCTACCGAGAAGGAGCGGAGCACTCTTGCAGATAGCAACGGCGTCAAAGACGCGACTTGTGGTATCATCATCTGTCTCGTTTTCTCAAGTACAGAATCTCATTCCTGACTCAGAAGCGATATTTTGAATATTTCCATCTTCGCCAGCTAGCCTTGGAACAATTGCGCGTTGAGCATTACGTCATCATGTCCAGCCCCTTCGATGTCATTGCCATCATCACTCCCAAGCCCGGCAAGGCAGATAGGGTATGCCTCGATAACAGCACCGACACTATCTCTTCAAACAAGCAGCTAATGTTTTCTAGGTCGAAGAACTTCTGACAACCGCAGCCAAAGCTGTAAAGGCGAACGAGCCTGGTACGCTCCGGTACCATATACATCGTCAAACCAAGGGCGATGCGCCAATATTCGTGATGCTTGAAACGTGAGCTTCTTTTTGGTATCTGAAAGGTTCAAGGCTGACGTTAATTAGATATGCAAACAAAGCGGCTCTGGAAACACATGGAAAGAGCGAGGACTTCAAGAAATTGGGAAAGACGATGAAGACGGAGGATTTGCTCGCGGAGCCGATGAAAGTGCTCTTCACTAAAGAGGCAGGCGGATATGCTAGCAAACTATAGACCGTATTACAGAAAACTCTAGAATTCTGTAGCGAAAGAGTCGAGAACGTCACGAAGACTTTAGAACGAGAACTTTGCATGGAAGATTGTGGTGTCGTGTCACTTGAAAAATGCTAATGACTATTCAGGTGAAAACCCTCCTTGTTTACATTGTCAAAGTTCACGAATTCTGAACGCGCATCTTCTCGAGATCTTTGTACTAGTGTACCGCGCTGGCAGTAGTCTAAATGTCGTAAGGCGAGATCTGTTGCACCTTTGTATTTTCTGACTGCCTCAACTTCCAAGCCACATAGTACTCCTGGAACTTCTCTTTATTGATCTGCCTCACAACCCACTCCTTGTCTCGCTTTAAAGATGGCTGACCATCGGAGTGTATGCCCGGGGACGCTTCTGCGAAGAAACGCATGAGATGATGCTGGTGGTATTCGACAAGCGCGTGAACATGTTCAAGGAGCAGCTTCTTCTTGTCTTTGCGCATGACGAAGACAGTGCCAACAGACATCTGCCATTCCAGTGGTGCAAGCCCCCCCATAGAAACCGGATCGCTTGCTCTGAGGCTTGCAGCCGATATTTAGGAAAGTGCCCGCTGTGTTGACCCAAGGGAACTTGCTCGAGGATGAATCCGAATGCTTCTGCCATTTCTTGACACTTCCAGGAATGCGCTGAACAATCAGAGGGATTTCGATGTGCTTGAAACGTCGGTAGCTGTTTGTTCAAAGATACGATGGAAGGCAGGAAGCTCTATGGGCTCGTAACGAGGACGACCGTCGATATCGACGTCGCCATTGCAGTTGATGCGCACGCCAACCACATTACTTAATCCTGGCTGTAGGTCCTCAATCGTTCGAAGACTTCCGTCCTTGAGATAGTAAGTGTTGAGCCAGTGTGCGAGAATCCGAAGGTCGCAGGGGCCGAGATCTTGACTGTGAGATGGGTCGTAACTGTGGGGAACGTCGTCGAAGACATCAGTGCCATAGGCGATCATAGGACCTCTCCAATCGTGCAGGTGAACAGAGTTGAGATCAACGATCTTATCGCTGGCTTTGTTTTGCGTGGATCCGTCATGGGGAAAGTCTTCGCGGTAAGACAAGAAGAGGGTTTACGGAAGTAGGCGGGTGAGAGCGTAGCTGTGTCGGATTTTCGTATTTGTCATATGAACCAACTCTCCGAATTCGGACTCCATTTTGTTTATAGCTGCAAGTGAACCAGGACAAACGCTAAGAAAGTTACATCCGTACTCTTCCATCTCGTCCTTAGTCTTGAGCCATATGAAACGTGGGGCGTCTTCGTCGGGGTGGAAATAGATAGCTCGAGTATACTTCTCACCAGAGTGTTCGGCTTTGGGTCGCTCTTGAAATCTTTGAACGTGAAGGTGAGAGGAGAAATAGACGCACGGGAATGCAAATGTATGTAGAAAGAGTCATCGAATGGCTTCTCTCCACAAGTTCCATTACATTATAAACGGTAGCATATTTACATAGTGTTCTGTAGATCTGCGGGTTCCTCTGCATACTCGCTTCCATAACCTCCGTACCAGTAATCACCAACACCCTTTACTCCCTCAGCAGTGCGGTTAGCAGGCGGCTGAGGCCACATGTCTAGCATAGCTTGCTCGCCGGTCAAAGTGAAGTTGATACTTGTAAGCGGGTGGTTATCGATTAACAAGGTATAGTCACCAGGGTAAAGGACCTTGTTACCCATCTCGTCGACCCTGGCAAGAGATGCAAGAGTTAGATTGAGAATTGCAGTGTCAGAAGCTCCACCAGCGATGTTGTGGAGACGCTTGTAAGAGACAAGCGACTTCTTTGGATGAGGCGCAGGACCAAATTCTCCAGCAATATAACCAAGAGCGACGTAGTCGGATGTGATGTCGCCGTCGTTGGATACTTCAACATCTACAGAAGCGAATGGGCAGCGCTCGAGGAAACCTCCGGTACTATTGCAGCCCTGTGTCAGCGCAGAGATTGCGTAGCTGTTCTGCATTTGGGTGGTGATGTTGGCAGAAAAGTTGGTGTAGTGCAGACCGTGACCGAACTCGTAGACAGCACTTCCATTGTACCACTTGTAGGTGCGGCCGGGGTTGTTTTCACCAGGGCGCATGTTCATGTCCATCATAGAGACCTTCGCGATGTAGTTGGAGGGGTACTGAGTCGTAGGTAGACGTCCAGCAGGAGCAGTCTTTCCGGTGACAATGTCGATGATGGCCGAGCCTCCATCCTGACCAGGGTACCCAGCCCAAAGGATGGCGGAGATGTTGGGGTTATTCACGAGAGGAGTGCTATCGATTTGGCCTCCGCCAGTGACCACAACGATGACTGGCTTTCCTGTTTCAGCAAGCTCAGTGATAACATCAAGCTGGGCTCCGGTCCATGTAAGGTATGTACGATCCTGGTCTTCCTCCTCAACGCTGTTGTCGATACCTCCAACATACATGAGAATATCGCTAGTAGAGTAGGCGCCGTAAAGATTAGACCAACGGTTTGTCGTTGGGTCACCTTGGCCACCAGGGTTTCCTCCAGCATAGTTTATGGTGACGTTGAGCTGCTCCAGGGCGTACAACGGAGAGTGTAGGTACGTAGCGACACCAGCGTAGTTACCAAGGAGCTGAGAGGTTGCATTCGCCCAGTCACCGAAAAGGCCAATCGACGTGGACGAATCGAGAGAAAGAGGCAGCGTACCATCATTCTTCAACAGAACAATACCCTCAGCAGCAGCTTTGCGGGCAAGCGCCTGCGAAGCATTCGTGGCGACTGAGTTCCATCCAATCTGACGGTATGGCTGGTTGTCGGGAGAGTCAAAGTAGCCCAGTCGGACAAGCGATGAGTACTGGCGGACGAGGGCCTGGTCAAGGACAGATTCTTCAAGCAGACCTTGCTGGAAGGCAGCGGGCAGATGTTCCTGCATGTAAGTACCGCAAGTGAGGTCGGTACCAGCTTTCAAGGCGTCGGAAGCAGCACCTCCGCGAGTTGCAGACCATTCATGAGGCAAGTAAACATTCTGTACGGCGTCACAATCGGAGGTAACCCATTGCTCTTCATTAGTCCAACCCCAATGTTCGCGAAGAATCGTCTGAAGCAGGTAGGGATCGGCGCATGTTGGCACACCATTGACCGCATCTAAAATCCGTTAGTTCCAAGCAAACATACAACGAACGGTTGACATCAGACTTACTGTAGCTGCACATGAAAGCACCCACGTTCGCTTGAACGCAGGCCTGGAAGGGAACGAGGTAGTACTCAACAAGGTCCTGCTGAGAAATCTGCACATCGTTCTGGTAGCGGAGGTTTCCGTTCCAGTCTTCAATATCGTAGCCAGCGAAGTGCTTGCAAGTTGCGACGACACGTTTGTATTTGTCAGACGCATCGCCCTGGAGTCCGTGAACCAAAGCCTGGACGTAAGAAGACAAATGGTAGGGGTCTTCACCAGGTGTTTCTTGACCACGACCCCAGCGGGGATCACGGAAAGGGTTGATGTTGGGCGTCCAGAAGTCAAGACCAGTCCTGTTGGCGTTGTTGAACGCACGCGCTTCGGTTGAGATGACCTTTGCAACCTCGGTGATCAGGTCATCGTCGAAGGCCGCACCCATCAAGATGGGCTGAGGAAAAGAAGTCGAGTAACTATACTCTCCCTCATCGCTGAAGTTGGTATAAGGACCGGCAATACCATGAAGACCCTCGCTCCACCATTGGTAAGGCGGTATACCGAGACGAGGGACACCTGGAGAGCCACTGCTCGTAGCATTGATCTTCTCCTCAAGTGTGTAAAGAGCTACGAGAGACTTCGCGCGAGCCAGCGGTGCTGAAACAAGTTAGTATTACAAGGTCGATGTAGCAGCAGATAGATCAACGTACATGCTGAAGCATCGCAAATGGTCTCATTGCTCAACCTTCCACTGGTGCAGTCAGGGAAAACGAATTGAGCATAAGCTCCTGTCGCAGCGACGAGCAACACTTGCAGTGAACGCGTCGAGGTGAGCATGATGCCGGTTGTCTGGTTCGGATGGTCCGGATACTTCTCTTTCACATCTCTTCACCACATATCTTATAGCAAACTAAATAGCCGTAGTTGGTGACCCTGCGTCAGCACACGGTTGGTAAAGACATAAGCCCACGATGTCTATACGTCATGGTTATGATGGCCACGCGGTTGAGTACTGATCGCCAGTCCACTTATTTCCGACCACCGAGCCACTCTTGTGTCCGAAGCCACTCCCGATGCTTGGCCCAGAGGCATACGGCAGCCAAGAGTATACCCGAGCCGCATGCGGAGCCCCATGGTACTTGCAAAGTCTGTGAGGGGTTTGCGCTAAGTGGAGCTAACTGCTCTCCGATTGGCTGTACATTCAGGCTGAATAGAAATCCACGACCGTCAACGGTAGGCAAGGCACGGCAACAAGACCTGGACGACTTCGGTCAATATTGAGAATACATGACAAGCTCGCATAAGCATCGGCCGAATAATTGCAAGGGATGCGCTGATGCGGGGGTGCGGGGTGACTGAATAACGGGATGAAAGCATGGATCATATTTGCTTATGTCTCAACAATAGTAATTTCCGCATGTTTCGTCATAATCGCTCAGTGGCTCACAACTAAGACCTGCAATATGGTATTGACCGTATAACTGGCCGCGGAATGCATTGCCAACTCCCGAACGTATCTCAACTTTACTACACTGTCGAAGTCTTGCGAATCATCTGTACATCCTCCAGTTTTGAACCGATATTCGGTCCGAAACGATCCGTTCCCCAACTTGCAAGTGGGCTCGTATCTTCACCTAGAATTTTCTGGCTGTCTTTGTGCTCAGCTTGATGGATTCTGTCATTCAGAACTTCGGCTGTATATCGTATCTCGAAATCTTGGAGAATGTGAGTTACCGGGATGTCCGTCTAAGATGGCTGTCTGCATCCAAGATCGGCAGTATTTAATACAACTACGAAGGCCAGTTGGATCTCTTGACTGTCATTGGCATGCCATCGCGTGGTTTCGCTTCAAACACGAACTCTTGAAAGGCGCGGTCGCCGAACGTTAAATCCAGGTCGAACCAGTCCACTCGAGGCGTCTTGTTAGGTTTCAAATCTGCGCATGTAAAGTCGAAATCTCGTATCGTCAATAAGAACGTGATCAACAACTCGTCCATAGCCAGAGGCTGACCAAGGCAGGCACGTGGACCTCTTTCAAATGGACGCCATGCGTGACGCGGGAAATCTTCTCGTGCATATCGATCGGGGTCAAATTTGAGCGGGTCTAGGGACAGGTTTCAGTAACTGAATGCGCACCAGGTACGAAGCTTGACAGGTGCTACTTACCTGGAAATATCGCAGGATCCATGTGCATAGCCAGTTGGACTGGGCAAATCATGATATCTTTGGCCGGCCACTCTCGGCCCTGGTACTTAAGAGTATCAATGCCCTTACGCGCAGTGTTGCCTATCGGGAAGAATCGGAGGATCTCCTTGACAACATGGTTTGTGTACGTAAGCTCGTTCACTCTATAAGGATCCGTTTTCAGCATCTCGTAAGTCGCCTCAATACCAGGGGTGAAGACGCGGTCGTGCTCTTCTCGCATCTTTTGAACTACTTCAGGGTGGACGCTGAGCATCATAGCTCCAAAGCAGACGGTGTCAGACGTAGTTCCGCTTCCAGCGATCAATAGCGTTTTAACTTGCGATAGAGCATCTTGGACGAATTGGTGGTCGAGCTCCTTCACGTCGTTCTGTCGCTCTGCAATATAGTCTCGCAAGATGAGATCCATGATTCCTAATCCTCGCTTTTCGGAGAGATCGAGCTTATCGCCTGCGAGCTACACGTCAATTATGTACAGCAATGCCCCAATGCATCTGTTACTTACGTTTTACAATCTCAAATCTCTCTTTGATGAGATCTACTACGATGGCATCTAACTTGTCTCGCTCGGCAGAAACTTTTCTGTTGACAAAGAAGTTCCGGACGTAGTTGACAGATTCTCGCGATGCCATGTAAGCACGACACATATTCTCAAAGTGCTGCAGAGCAGGACTACCCTTGGTTTGTGCGTCGAGAGATCGCCCAAAGGTCGCAGTCGAGATCACATCGAACGTCAAGTGTTGAGTAGGGTCTTCCAATTTGAAAACCTCTCCAGATCTGGCCTTCTCGTGGATAATCGACCGAAATTTCATCACCTCGTCAGCAACCATTGGTCTCATGTTGGTAATGTGCGAGATGGCGAAAGCAGGACTGAGCATCCTGTGGAGATGCTTCCACTGCGGCCCATTAGCCGTGACAATGTTCCCACGACCAACCAATGGATCAATCATTTGGCCCTCTGCTTCGTGTTTGGGGTGGTTTCGAACAGCTGTCATCTCAAGTGCGACATCTGGATCTGTAACAACAATCTGTCCCCATGCGATGGGCCACAGATCAAGATAGAAGAGACCAGGCATGTTGTATTTCCTGGCAATTGTAACGGCCGCTGCCTGGTAATGAACGTCGCTTGGCAGTGACTTGAAAGTCTCGCCTAGCAGTTTGAGATGACCAAAGAAAAAACTGTGAGGCGGCTTGGGCTACATGGATCGTCAGTGTCGCCTCAATAGCAGTTCGCGATGGATACTGTCCACGTACAAGGTCCTTGTAGAAGCGCCGCACTTGAATCAGCCTCATCGTCCCGTACGCGAGCGCCGCGACGACACCGGAGAAGAGTATTGTCACCCATGGTAAGTCGCGGAGAGCCATGATGAAAGCCTAGAGGTTGAGGCTCACTGAGCTTGGGGGCTCCAATGTTATTGAGGTCTTGCGATTCAGCAGGCCTGGGCCCCGATCTTGGTGCCATGGATGCAAGTGATCAGCACTAAGCAACTAGCGCATAGTTGGACGCCTACTGTCAACGTGGAAGCGCCTCATCGCCTGATGCGGCCATAGATACATCAGCTCGGCTATCGTGTGAAACATTGAGAATGAATCGTCGTGTTGGCGGTGGTATCAAGCCTTGATCAGAAGAAGTCAGTGTTGTTGAGTTGGGTCATGACTGCTGCCTCACAACGTGCAGGTGTTTCTTCGGCCATACCTCACACACTAGTAGTGCAAGTGCTACCTATCCTACAATTCGTTCATCTCTTCGACAATCATGATTTATACTAACACACTTATCTTTAACACTTTGGTATCTCAATGATTCAAAGTCATCGAGTCCGAGCATGCGAGCGCTAAGCGTAGCATATTGTCACGCAGAATATCATGACAGTGTTCTTCCTTGGTTGCGTCTCTACAGTAGCGTGGTCGTAGCAGTTGAGGCAACCGACTACCGCAACCGCGTCTCCAAGCGTCGCACAACAATTTTGAGGTCTGCCTCTACTTCTTTTTCATGTTCGCTCACATCTGAATTATTGCTATGTTCATGCCTAAACGAGTGGTATCGAGGCATCCCGTTGTACGCATACCTACCCCATCAGCAATCACGTCACGAAAAACGCGTAACCGGCGCGTCGCCGCGCTACTTGAATATCAGGCATCCAACCTTCGGACACTAAACCGGACTCATGTCTCATGTTCGGTCTATAGTATATATCTCACGTTCGGTCTATGGTATCTCATCAAACGGTATCTTCTCCTTGGCTGCGACGCGCATCTTGCTGTCCAGCAGCGACATGAGCACTTGATCTGTGCCCTGCTTCAACCACGACGCGTCGTGCGCGAGCGCGGTGTGAACACCAAAATTGGTTTCCAGCTGTCGTATCTTGGCAATGGTATCTTTCGCAGAAGTGAGGTCCGTATGAAGAGACATGCTCACTGCCCCTGGTCCCTGAAACTCCGCAATTTCTCGTAGGCCGTCCAACAAATCCCTAACCAGTCAGCAAGCGCCCGATCGTAACAACCATGACGGTCAGCATACGCCCAGCATATGGACAACGTACCGCGAATGACAGCCTAGTTTGCAGGATTAGCGAAGGCCAATGAAAACAATGCGACGCAACGTACAATCGCTACCAAGCATCACCCACTCGCCGCCTTGCAGTCTTGCTGCAGCAGCCATGTTGCCTGGCATATGACCAGGCGCATCGAGGACCCAGAAACTGCCGTCACCAAAGTAGTCCAGCGCTCTCTCAAACGGGCCAAAAGGTCTCCATTCACCTTGTAGCTCGTCCCATTTTTCGGTCGAATGCTCCGGGTCGAAGAAGCGGCCATCCCACTGCAGGCTCGGATCCTTCATATGCCCTGGCTGGCATGCTGCCCTTGTTCCCGGTCCGAAGTACGCTTTCGCATTTGGAAATACGTCGCTGATGGGTCGCGAGTGGTCCCAATGAGCATGACTGCCTTTTGTTCAGCAACATGCGCCACATTCAACTTTGAGCTCATACCTGAACAATACGGTATCGACATCTTCTGCGGACACCCCTCTTTCTGATAATTGCTGAACGATGGTCCTCCTAGGTCCAACGTGATTGACATGCTCTAGCATGAATTTATTAACCCATGGAGTATAACAACTTCGGTCCTTCAAAAACAAATCAGTCACAAAAAGACTTCGGTGTTTCTCTTCGCCTCCAGTCCACGTACCTCGTCCAACCCAAGATCCCAAAGTACATGTCTTCCCTGATGCGAGACATAGAATGCCCAGTTATACATGCGAAACGTACCGTTTTCGCCAGCATGCATACGACTCAAATCTCCTAAAAAGCTGCCGCCATCGAGAAGAGCAAGTTCAACGCAGGCATCGGTATGAGGTAGGTTAGCCTTCATAGCTGGGATCAATGGTGTAAACAGCTGGCTGCATATAACATGGACGTCGATAATTCCTTTTCTAGCCGTATACGTGCTGGCTAACTGCCCAGCTCAAAGCCCAGACTACGATGTCACTAATCACGACATTCTCGTAGATGCGAGACCTAGTTGTTGGATTACCCCCACATCGCGCAAGCCTTTGGTTGCTGGTGATTGCCCCACTGCTTGAGTGGCAGAACAAGTGCGGGGTAATTTGTCTGGTCGTCGTTACCCCACGGAACTATTTGCGTACGGACAGCTCCAATGATACGTATCCTTACGCTGCCGATCCAAGAACACGCTAGAATATACTAAACACTTTGTTGATCATTGGATAACCGCCAATTTTCTGTTTCGCACCATCTCTTCTCGCGCAACGGCTAACATGTCGGCCACTCTCAAACACGAACACCTGGGTGAATTGAAGGGCAAGAGTGTGGATGGGGTAGCACAGTTCCTTGGTCTGAAGTATGCTTCGATAAAGGATCGCTTGGCCGCACCAGAGCTTGTTGAAAGCTATGGAGCTGGCGCTACAGACGCCTCGAAGTTTGGGTATGTCGGCCATGGAAATTTGAACAATAATGCTGATTGAAGTAGACCTCCTCCAGTGTCTCCAATTGGTGCTATTGAACGTGAATTCGGTTTTATCCAGAAATCATTGCCGCTCCCAGAGGTCCCTGCGCATTCCGATCTCGAAGGCTTGAATCTCAACATCACTGTGCCAACGAACAAGGATGGCGCTATTGACCCAAAAGCGAAGCTTCCTGTCTTTGTCTTCATTCATGGAGGCGGATTCGCTGTCGGAAGTAGCTGGTACCCGCACTATGACCCGGCTCCCATAGTTAGGATGTCTGTCGAGAAGAAGAAACCCGTCATCGGTATCACCATAAAGTAAGTGTACTGGTGCTTTGCAAAAGTTCTATACAGGTGTTGATGTATACAGCTACCGACTGGGTTTCACAGGCTTCGCAACTTCCGAAGAACTGCGCAAAGCAGGTTACAAAGCAAACAACGGCTTTTACGACCAGCGTACAGCTTTCCAGTGGATCAAAAAGTTCATAGGCGGTTTTGGAGGTGATCCGGATGAGATCACCGCATGCGGAGAGAGTGCTGGCGGATGTATGTGGGCGAAGATATCCATGTAGAAGCTTGACTGACATGTGCAGTATCTGCGACAGTCTTACTTTGCTCCAAAGAGCCGCTGATGAAGCGCTGTTTGAGCACTGGAGGAGCCGTACTACTATTCAAGCCTATCCCGGAATTTGTGGCAGAGTCATCGTATCAACAAGCCATAGACGCGTTTGGTCTGAAAGACAAGTCACCAGAAGATCGTATCAAGGCCCTTTTGAGTATGCCTGTGGACGACCTTTGGCAAAAGATTCCCCCGACAGCGCCAATGCTACCTTCGATCGATGGCGTTACTATGCCTGGTTCACCCGATTTCCTTACGGTTTCATCTCAGGAGGATAGCCCAGCCTTCATGATGCCAGGCAGGAGGTGGTGCAAGGCTTTCATGATAGGAGAGTCAAAATTAGATGTAAGTATGACCATTTGGCACTTTCGATAGATGAGCTGATCTTATATAGGCCAACATTCTCGCATATCTAAGTCTCGATGGCCGCAACCCGGGCATCGCACAAAAGTTCATCGACTCCTGCAAGGCTACACTATCCACTCATCCGGATGTAGCGGAACAACTTCTTAAGGCCTACAGTATTACTCCAGAGACCCCAGACGACGAAGGCATTCTTTCGATTCTGCGTTTCGCTTCCGAAATCTCCTTCTACGCGCCTTCTCGTGCCTTCGCTAAAGGCTGGCCCAACACCGCCGACTCAAAGTTCTTCCTCTACCACTTCAATGAAGGTATACCTTGGGAGGGTCGTTTCCAGGGTGAAGCAGGCCATATTCTCGATGTCTCATACCTCTTCCAGAACTATAACGACCACCTGGACGATGCGCAACAGAAAGTGGCACGGGAATATGGAGAAGACTTCATTAAATTCGTCAATGGAGAGGATCCTTGGCCGCCTGTGCAGACTGAGAAGCTGAGTGCTAAAGTGTACGGACCGAGTGCTGATGGTGTTACAAGTAGGTGGGTTCCGGATGGTGATCCAGCGAAGATTGGAAGAGACGACAGGATTCTGAAATTGGGAGAGATGGCAGGATTTGATACTATTCAGGACGTTTTTCAGAACTTTTTCCAAGGAAAATAGGTAATATGAAATACATGTGAAGGTCTCAGCATACGCATCGCGACAAGATCATATTCAATTCGATATCACAATGCTTCAATCAGCAAACTCCCAGGATCCATTTTCCTGCTTCTTCGCTTTGTCTTCATGCCCTTTCGGCAACACACCCCCAACATGCAAGTAAATGCTACTACCGTCTCTATCTATACACCTCTCATCCTTCGCCGCACCTTCCCAAACCTCCAACGCTCTCTCTGCCATACTAGGTCTAATGCCCACCTGATTCGCGCTCTCAATGCCCAGCCCCAGATCCTTAAGCATCATCTGCGTCTTGAATCCTGGCCTATACCCACTGTTGCTGGGCACCCAGTATTCGGTTTGTACATTGGGTATGGGCATGACATGGTCGCACATCCAAGACTGGCCAGTACTGCTCTTGATCACAGAGTATAGTGCAGCGGGGTCAAGACCATGGGATACTCCTATTGCGAGCGCTTCGGCGGTTGCGAGAAGAACAGTGCCAGAGAGATAGTTATTGCATATCTTTGCAGTTAAGCCTGCGCCGAGGGTATCTAGGTAGAAAGCCTTTGATTTTGGACCAAGCATGGACAGCGTCATCTGTAGTCGGGTATCTGAAGAGGACAAAGAGGTCGGTGTTTGTGCTGGTTCTGGATGGCCAATCAACATCGCTAGAGTACCTGCTTCCGCAGCTGGTACCCCTCCGGAGACGGGCGCGTCGATGTATATTCCTGTTCTCGTTTCTCTTAACTTTTGGCCAACTTCTTTTGTTGTGTTCACATCGATCGTGCTGCATTCTAACATGATCCTTTCTTCGTCTTTCTTTGCTGCAATGACCCCGTCATTTTCGTCTAGATACACTTTCTTCACATCAGCTCCTCCTGGTACGATTGATATAAGTACTTTTGCGTTTTGCGCCGCTTCGCGTGCTGTAGCGACGATTTGTATGGGGCCGTACGACGAGTATTCATCATTGAAGCGAGAGCAAGCAGACGCGTTGATATCATTAACATAGAGGGTCGAAGTCTGGTCTATCTTCTTTCGGATGTTAGCAGCCATTGCGTAGCCCATCGCTCCGAGACCTGAACATTGTTAGTGGATCGATACCAGATAGATCTGTGGTCTCCCACTGACCGATGAACGCATAATTGTCTGCCAATGCCATGCTGCCAGATGATTCTGTTTTTTTTTTCGAAGATAGTAAGTTCAATCGCGAGATAGTCTCTTTGGTCAAATAGGTGACTTCGAAATGCTCACCATATTCTTAAGCGTGTCTGGTTCAAGCAGTTAGCGTCATCTGTCCCTGCATGTGCGTTTACCAATGCCCCACATTCTCCCCTCACTCCCCCAGCTTCCTTACCCCAACTCAATATCCTCGGCGCTACCACTCCGGCCTCACTGTCATCAGGACCCTGTAAGCTGTCAAAGATATGGGGTGATACTCATGCGCAGATTCCCATAGGTACTTCACTCTAAGGTTTACAAATCGAAGAGCCATCACAACATTGACATTCGATCGGATCATGTCATCCTCGTCGTTACGCGTGGGTGTAATCGGCCCTGCAGGGTTCGGCGGATCTTACCTCTGTGTCGAGCTATTAAACCGAGGCCATACCGTCTTTGGTATATCGCGTAACCCGGAGAAATTGGGAAAGCATCCGCGCTATGTTCCACGTCCCGTAGACATCGATCAAGTTTCTACAGAAGAGCTAGCAAAGCAATTTGAGGGTATCGATGTACTGGTCAGTGAATTTGGACCACACACAGCTGGTGCAGGGGCATTGTTGTACAGTACGCCTCCAGTTGACCACGGACATGTACAGAAAGTGACTGACGCACGACAGTGCCATTCTTGGAATCCGTTCGGAAGATTCTCCTAGCGCACAAGATATGCCCATCGTCTTACTTTCTCTTTGTCGGTGGTGCAGGCTCTCTTCACGTTCCTGGCACTAGCCTTCCGTGCGTCGACCATCCTGACTTTTTTCTCGCCTACCGCCGGGCGATTTCAACTTCTCTCGCACACATAGCATATATGGAGGAGCGTCTGGGTATCATGGGTACCTCTCTGCGACGATATCGCGAAGCCAGATTAGCAGAGAGCTCTGGGAGAGCCACGGAAGAAGACAAAACTGTGATCGCAGACTACGAGAAGCAGATCCGCGTGAAAGACAACGCATCGGATTTCATCAAAGCGGGACGGACGGCGTACATGTTTTTTGAAGACCGTAAGACGTTCAATTGGAGTTTTGTTTCGCCATCTGCTTTGTATCGCCCGGGAAAGAGAACTGGAACGTATGAGGTTAGCGTTGATGATATGGTGTTGGTGGGTGAGCAGCAGGAGGGCAAAGACGTGTTCGAGGGAAGACTGACAGGGATAAGTGTTGCTGACATGGCCATTGCGATCGCAGATGAGATTGAGCAAAGGAAGTTGGTTTGGAAACATTGGAGTGCTTCGGGGGATATAAGTGAGGATGTGCCAGCGCCGGCATACGTAGGACTGGATGCTGTGGAGGGGGGCAGTAGGTGAGGTAGTCTCGAGAGCCTCGAAATTTAGACAATTCTAAAGTGAAATTAAAATGGTCCTTTATTGGTATCTTTTCCTAGTCTCGCCTATACGCTCATCTCCTTCAAGTCCTTGCTAACCTTGAACGGCGCTTCCGTCTTGCTTCTGATCTCATCGACAGTAACACCCTTTGCATGCTCCTTCAGGGTTAGTCCTTCAACGCGATCGCAGTCGAATACGGCCAGGTCTGTGATGATGGTGCTGACGCACTTCTGTCCGGTGAGGGGGAATGTGCATTGATTTAGAATCTTGGGGTTGCCCTTCTTGTCGACATGTTCCATGGTGATGACGACTTTGGTTTGTGTAGGGTTTGCGACCAAGTCCATGGCCCCGCCGATGCCTTTGACCTTTCCGGGAAGCATGAAGTTTGCGAGATCTGGAGAGGTGTTTAGTAAATGGAGAGGCAAACAAGACTGAAGTGTAAAACAAACCTCCGTATTGGTTTACTTGCATAGCACCCAACATGGCGACATCTATGCGTCCTGACCGGATCATACCAAAAGACTCGTGGCTGCCGAACGTTGATGCCCCCTTGATCAGGGTAACAGTCTCCTTTCCAGCATTGATGAGGTCAGGGTCCTGATTTTGTTAATGATATTAAAAACACTTCACTGTTATCACAAACTCACCTCTTCACCCGGCTTGGGATACAGGCCCATACCCAAGATTCCATTCTCTGACTCGAGCACGATCTCGGTGCCCTCGGGCAAGAATGCAGGCGCTGCTAGAGGCATGCCGATACCAAGGTTGACATACATGCCATCCTTCAATTCTTGAGCTGCGCGCTTGATGATGCGCTCGCGCTTCTGTGATGCTTCGGTTGAACCTGATAAATTTGGTTAGTGATATGCCTTTCGTAGTATAGCATGAACACAACTTACCACCTTCCAAGAGCGCCTTCTTCTGCTCCTCTGGACTCTTCCAGAACACCTTCCTCTCGATCTCCTTGCCAACGGTGCTCTTGATCACTCTCTTCACGTATATTCCCTGGAGATGAATATCTTCTGGTGCAATCTCGCCGTCCTCAACAATCTCATCTGCCTCGACAATTGTCATCTTCGCGTTCTTGCCCATTGCTTCATTGAAGTTGTTCTGTGCTTTTCGGAACTGGCAGTTACCGAGCCGATCGGCTTTTGCGACTTTGACGAAGGCGTAATCACCAAAGATGGCTTCTTCCATCACGTAGGATTTGCCGTTGAATTCGCGTGTTTCTTTTGGAGGGGCCATTTTCGCGATGGTACCGTCGGTGTTGTAGCGCACAGGAAGTTCACCAGTTTGTACTGCATATTGTTAGCCGTGTCGTAGACGTACAACTGTTTTGTTCTCATACCAATTGTTCCGTATGCTGCTGGTGTGTAGAAAGCTGGCACACCAGCAGCACCAGCAGCGCACTTCTCAGCAATCGTGCCTTGAGGAGTCAATTGCAGACTCAGCTGACCCTTCAAGTACATCTGCTCAAACACCTTGTTATCTCCGATGTAACTCGCAATCATCGTGCCAATCTGCTTTGTCTCCAAGAGTTGTCCCAGCCCAACACCCGGCATACCGGCGTTATTGCTGACAACGGTGAAGTTTTTGAGGTCACTTCGGTCGCGTAGAGCATTGATGAGAGTGTTTGGTACTCCTGAAAAGCCAAATCCACCAACTAAGACTGTTGTATCGGACTTCATGTCCTTGATGGCTTCTTGTGCGGAGGAGACGATCTTGTTAATGGCTGGCCGAGACGCGCTCGCAGAGAAGAATCGCAAGCCCGTCGCTGGGCCGCGGCGGCGTGCGGAAAATAGAAGAGAACGTTGCATCGTGAGAGTCGTGCTCATGAATCGCGACGTAACGAGGAAAAGAAGTCGGACCAACAAGCTTCAAACCTTTCAAGACAGTTTGAGATGGCGCACAAGGTTACTGCAGACGTGGGCTATTTTCAAGAGTGTAATGAGAGCTCAATCGACAACGATACCTGGCTCAGCCCTCCGCTTCTCCGCAAAACTCAATGCACAAAGACAGCGTGTGAGAAATGTGGTGTACAGTAGAGTTGACGCTCCCCACACGAGCACCATGGGCATGCATCATAGTAACTAGCCGATTGGGTCAGACCGACCCAAATGCCGTGCCGATGGCGGGTAAGAGCAAAGCTCCACAATCGGAGGTGGATAAGGACTTAGCCGGCCAAGATGCGGAGGTTGCGGCCAAAACGCACGTTCATTGGATCGTTAGAGAGGCGGAAAAAGGCACTGGGGCTCGGAGATGGAAAACATTTCCAACAGCAAAACGACCCGGACTGGCTCACGTGTCCACGCGCTATCGCGTCTCAAAAAAACCTGCCGCCAATAGACACTCTAGCAGTATTGCGCATTGGACGCGGTTTTATATTTTGAAAAAATTAGTAAAGTACATTGCTATAGAAGCTACCTAATGCTTGTGCTTAAGGGACGCGTTAGTACAAGTCGTGGACGATTCGCTTCACTATGTAGCATGTCAGTCGATGGAAGTCCATAATGCATACGTGACAACTCACAGTTCGCAAAATCCTTATGGTCTTTACTGTGTAGCGCACGTGACGCGATGGCTTCCTCTTCTGCATCGCCGGTCGGCACATTGTACTGTTGATCGACGATTAGCACAAGTCGTCCTGGCATGCCTCAGATGCTTACAGCTGTCAAAGTGGTCTTGTGCCCTAGCTCTTCAACAAGTCCGGCGATAGCGTCGGCAACGAGATGCGAGTCCTTCTCATCGCTGCCTGTACTTTGCTTCCCAATGTAAGGAACGATCCTCGCGATCTGCTTTGCCTCCTCTGAGTTGCTAGCCTTGAAGTGTACTGTCGGCGCTAGACTGAGACAGCTGGTAATACCATGCGGAATGCTATAGGTGGCACCTATCGCATGACCTATGCTGTGGCTGAGACCGACTCCACCAGTGTATAGAAAAGGGAAAAGTGAGGAATAACACGCAACGAAGAGCTTTGTTCGCACTTCCGCATTGTCGGGGTCGGCTTTCGACTGCGGCAAGTACGTGAACAGATCTTTGATAGCCTCCAGAGACATGCGTTTCGTGGGAATCTCAGCAGCGAGAGGGTGGTACATCAGCTCAACTGCGTGGTCCAATGATCGGATTCCTGTGCTTGTCCATAGGTTCAAAGGTGTGTATATGGCAAGTTCGCCATCATATACAACAGCCTTGGGTACAAGTTCAGGGTCGCTCACAGCGATCTTGTGCTTTTCCTCGGTGGTAAAGCCGGCATTCTGTGTCGTTTCTGCTACACTGAGCGTTGTTGGTACGGCGATACTTGGTATCCACTTTCCGGTCTCCTCATGGATATTGTACGCGATCGCTTTGGCCGAATCGATAGGTGATCCGCCACCTATCGAGATGAGGACATCGCATCCTGACTTTGCCATCAAGGCTGTGGCTTCTTTAATATCCCCAATTGGCCTATGACATGTCAGTCTCCACCGCCGAAATCGAACTGCATCTCACATACGCATGCTGTCCAATCTTGCTGAATGTACCACCATGTGCAGAGCCAAGTGCTTTCTCAATGTTCTTGATCACAGGCGTCTTCTCGTACAACGACCGCCCGGTAATGATAAAGGCTTTAGTAGCACCGAGTTCGGCAATGACATCCGAAAGCTGGTTGCTGGTTCCTGTGCGAAAAAAGTAAGCTATTGTGAAGCCGTAACCATAGGCTGCTTACCATTTCCGTAGATCATGAGCTTGACGGGTGACGCTCTGTACACCCCCTTGGCAGAGGAGTCAATGCTGCCATTTTGGTATTTGGTTGGGAGCGCCATTGTGTAGTGCTTGGTTGAATTCAGTTTGCGTGTGAAAATGTTCAAAGTGAATAGTCGCGTCTGCATGCAAGCTAAATCCGGCAAGCATCATTGCGGTGTTGCCTGAGTTGTCATGGAGGGGTCTTCCCGATCCTGCCCCACACATACACGTCGCCCCGCCACAGCCCTTACCACAACCACAATGCGGCACTTTCTCGGGCATTTGATATAGTACAATAGGTAACTACTCTTGTAGCAATGCAACGCGTATTTTCTCAGTGTATACGCCAAAATGGCATCCTTTAGCAAAGCTGCGCGAAACGTGTTGCACAAAAGCCCAAACGATGTTGTGTTACTTTCTGCGGTTAGGTCGCCAATCAATCGTAGTTTCAAGGGCGGTTACAAAGATGCTCACCCAGAAGACATATTGATGCCGGTGAGTGTCGGCATAAGAATGCACTACGCTGTTGCTAAACATGTCAGATTATGAGAGCTGCCGTACAACGAGCTGGCATTGAAAAGAATGATGTAAACGATGTCATGATTGGGAATGTACTGGCTGAACTTGGTTTCGCAAAGACCGGGCGCATGGCACTCAATCATGCTGGATTTCCAAACTCGACGACTTTTCACACAGTCAATCGTCAATGTTCGAGCAGTCTACAGGCCATCACCCACATCTCGCACTCGATAATGGTGGGCCAAATTGACGTGGGGCTTGCTGGCGGTGTAGAGAGCATGTCAAGGAACTACGCCTCGCGGGGCCTCCCGACCGATGTTTCGCCCACACTACTAGGATCAACCGTCAAAGATGCTCGCGACTGTCTCATGCCGATGGGAATCACGTCGGAGAATGTGGCGGAAAGATACAAGGTCGATAGAAAGTCACAAGACGAGTATGCGGTACGAAGTCATAGTCGCGCAAGTCGCGCCCAAAGGGAAGGCCGCTTTGATTGGGAGATAGAGCCAGTGACGGTTCAGAGGACAGACGAAGCAAGCGGTCAGCCTGCAGGACATGAAGTAACCAAGGACGATGGTATTCGACATGGCTTAACTTTTGAAAAAGTGTCGACGCTCAAGCCTGTATTCGGCGAGAACGGCAAGAGTACTGCAGGCAACTCGTAAGTTGATCTAGATCAAAGCTACTACGTGGCTAACCTACCAGGTCTCAAATATCCGACGGCGCATCCTCGACCATACTCGCTCGGCGTTCATGGGCTAAAGAGCGTGGTCTGAAGCCACTTGGCCGCTTCGTCGGTACACAAGTCAAAGGCTGCGCTCCCGATGAGATGGGCATCAGCCCAATATACGCGATACCTGCATTGCTGGAGTGGACAGGTATCCAACTAAAGGACGTCGATGTTATCGAGCTGAACGAGGCGTTCGCCAGTCAAACCATCGCTTGCATTCGGGAGCTGGGTCTCGATGAAGACAAGGTTAACCCGAATGGAGGTGCGATAGCTCTCGGACACCCTACTGGGGCGACGGGTGCTCGGCAGACTGCTACACTGTTTGGCGAGCTGCGACGTCAAGACAAGGAGATCGGCATTGTCAGCATGTGTGCGAGTACCGGGCTAGGCCTTGCTTCTTTGTTCGTTCGAGAGTCATAGCATTGTAGAAATCCGACGAAACGTTGATGGAGATGATCTAAAGATGACGGTAGTGAAGCTCGGAACACGAAACTGTCGCGCGCGTCACATGTCCATTCCGCCTAGCCAGTTTGGGAAGCGGTAAACACAGGGGGCCGCCCGCATTCTAGCCCGGCAGTGTCTTCCCCACACGATGCTGCTGCATCCGCGTCCCACACGTCCACCGCCTGGGAGCCACCAGCCATGTCTTGGGCATTGTTGAAGCTCTCTTTAGAGCCTCATATCCCCTTCATGATCCATTGAGGTGCTTTTGTCATTACAATCAACATCATGTTCTTGCTTCGACGCGCCCCACTGCGTGCCATCCCCCGGCAAACCACCTTCCGTCCTCAACGACGATCACTCGGCAGCGTGAGCGCCATCGACTCAGTCATCTTCCGTACGCTGTTTGGAACCGATGAGATTCGGAAGGTGTTTGACGACAAAGCGTACATCAATCGGTGCGTTGATGCCGAGACCGCATTAGCAAGGGCACAGTCAAAATGCAATGTGATACCTTCACATATCGGAGAGATTGTGACATCCAAAGCCCGCGAAGTAGAACTCGACTACGACAGGCTGCGCAACGAAACCGAAATCGTCGGATATCCCATATTTCCTTTGGTGCGACAGCTCTCCGCGTCATGTGGTGACGAGGCCGGACGTTATGTGCATTGGGGAGCAACAACACAGGACATCATGGATCTGGCAAGCATGCTGCAGATGAAAGAAGGCCTTGAGATTGTTGAGCGTACACTCCGCTCCGTCATCAAGAACCTGGAAGATTTGTCAAGAAAGCATCGGGATACGCCTATGGCCGGTCGCACCCATCTTCAGCATGCTCTGCCCATTACTTTCGGACACAAGTGTGCAATATGGCTATCTGGATTCCAAAGACACCTCGAGCGCCTCGAGCAGCTCAAATCGCGTGCCTTGATGGTCCAGTTTGGAGGAGCTGCAGGCTCTTTGGCTTCACTAGGCTCAGGCGACGATGGCATCCGTGTTCGGAAGGAAATGGCGAAAGATCTAGGTTTGACCGATCCTCCGATCACATGGCATGTCGCCAGAGATGGAGTTGCTGAAATTACAAACTACCTTGCACTTGTTGGTGGTACCTTAGGCAAGCTTGCTCTGGACATTATCATCATGTCTTCAAACGAACTTTCAGAAGTCTCAGAGCCCTTTGTGCCGCACCGCGGTGCCTCCTCGACTATGCCACAGAAGCGGAACCCCATTTCAAGCGAAGTCATTCTGGCAGCATCGAAGATTCTACGATCAAATGCCGGCTTGGTGCTCGACGGTATGGTGTCAGACTTCGAGCGTGCTTCTGGTCCATGGCATTTGGAATGGGTGGCTGTCCCAGAAAGCTTTGTGATTGCTGTTGGAGCGCTGAACCAGGCTGACTTTGCGCTTTCTGGCCTTGTAGTAAACCCCAAGCAGATGCTCACAAATTTGTATTCTACTAGAGGTCTAATCGTCGCTGAAGCTGTAATGATGGGCCTTGCTCCGCATGTCGGTCGATCAAAAGCGCACGATGTTGTCTACGAGGCATGCAAAGAAAGTATCGAGAACGATACCAGCTTATTAGAAGCTCTGAAGACCCGATCCGAAATCACCGACAAGATTTCCAGCCAAGAGCTCAGCTCGCTATGCGATGCGAAGAACTATCTAGGCTCGTGTGGATTAATGGTGGACGAGGTCTTAGCTGCATCCAGATAAACAACATGAGAGCACATTCGCCATGCATAGACATTACTTGATAACCACATTGTAAATGCATTTTCTGAGTCAGCACTATACTTTCGCTTGACCATCTTATCATGACCGCCAAAGAACCCCGCAAGTGAGCCACTAGGTCCATGTTGCGACAGCCTTCATGTGGGAGACTGCATCCCATGTTCATCTCACGGGTCCCACCAACCCGGTAAAGATGATGACTCTTTGCCCAATGATATCCATGTGGGCCTCCTCACAGCTCCCGTAGCTACCGAATTGGAAACCCCGCTATTATGTGTATCCGGCCCCGCCACCACATCATGCACAGGCCGGACCACCTAGCTGCGGCAGATGTCGGCCTAAAGTTCCATAGCCATGGATAGTCCAATATAAGGCTGATTCTTGACATGGTAAGCTTGATCACACCTACAGTCCATCGTCATACACTCAACATCATGCAAGACTTTAAAGAACGCAAGCTCGTCACCGATCCCCAAAAGGCATTCCACTTCACAGATCTCCAAAGACTGAAGCCAACACGTGCAAACGACCCCTACGATTATCAAGCGGGATGGGGAAATCGACATCAATCAGAGGTCATTCCAGGCACTTTACCCGTTGCTCAGAATAATCCTCAGGAAGTTCGATTCGGACTTTATACTGAAGGCATCACATATTCAGCATTCGCAGCACCCCGCGCCCACAACTTTAGTACTTACATGTACCGATGCCGACCCGCAGCTGCTCATAGTATGTGTTGCTATCAAACTTCCTGCACGAATGTGCTAACGTATCACAGAGGGCTATATTCCGATTGAGACAAAGTCGAACATCACAAACTGTTTTTTGTCCATCAATCCCAAAGTCGAGACGCTTCCTGAGCAAGCAGAATGGCATCCATTTCCACTGCCAAAAGAAGATGAGAAGATTGACTTCGTCGATGGCCTGCATACACTTTGCGGTAGCGGAGACCCAAACATCAAAGAGGGTCTTGCGCTATATGTATACATGATCAACTCGAGTATGGAACAACGAGCATTCTGTAACACCGATGGCGACTTCCTTATCTGCGCGCAACAAGGCAACCTTGACATAAAGACTGAGATGGGGAAGATCTTCTTGCAACCTGGTGAGATCTGTGTTATACAGCGTGGTATTAGGTTTTGCCTGAACTTGGCTCCGGATACACCAGTGGCGCGTGGCTATATCACAGAAGTCTGGGGGTCGATGTGGGAGCTTCCGGATCTTGGCCCACTAGGTGGCCATGGTCTTGCCAATCCTCGCGATTTCCTCTACCCGGTAGCCGCTATCGATGACGATCTGCACGTAGACTGGCAGATCGTCAACAAGACCAACGGTCAGCTCGTGGCGATACAGCAAGACCACAGCCCCTTCGATCTTGTCGCATGGCACGGTAACGTTGTTCCGTACAAGTATGATCTTACGAAGTTTTCTTCGCAAAACAGCACATCCATCGATCACACTGATCCATCGATCTTCACAGTCCTCACAGCCAAATCCCGTGATCCTTTGACACCATTGGCAGACTTCCTCTGGTTTGGTCCAAGGTGGGATGTTGCGACCAACACTTTCCGACTACCCTACTTCCACCGCAATTCCGCCTCCGAATTCCTTGCCTGTCTATACGGACAAGGTCTTGGAAGAAGCGACGATTTCCGACCTGGTGGAGGTAGTTTCGAGGGCGGTCACACACCCCACGGTGGATTCCATGAGGGATACCAACATGGTATGCGGATACATGAGAGCCAACCCGAGAAGATTCTCACTGGTAAGCCACGTTCATTACCAAACAGTCGCAAGATTGCTAACGTCGACTTAGACCAATTGACCATCATGGTCGAATCAAGCCGTCTCTTCCTCTTTACTGAATATGCTCGTAAGGGCTGCGGGACAATCGAAACACGGGGAACCGACTACAAAGTTTGGGATGCTCTTCCGGATCGCTTCTCTGCCAACAAGAGAGCCCAAGAGTTACTGGCTCGAATCAAGGACGATAAGATTGCAGAGAAGAAGAGGCTTGCACCGTACTACTTCGGTGGGTTTTCGCATGGTGCCAACACCAGTAACACAGATGGTGTTCACGCTGAAGAGCTGAAGCAATATCTCACCTCCGACTCAAAGACTAACGGAACAAACGGCGTCCATGCATAAATGTTCTTTTGTGTTATCGATTTCGCGTCTCAGTCAATTTAGCGATGTAATTGTGCGAGTTCCAACACTACATGTACATTGTATATACCGCGTTCAATACTGTGCAATGAATACTGTCTCAACGTCTGTCATATCAGAAAATGTCTGTGCATTCACATACGGGACCCTTTGCGGACCCCACAAGCTTCATGTGGGGCAAGAACTTCCAGACATCAAGCTACGTTCTTTTAACATCACCGTTGACGAACATGGCGAGCCTAGAGCAGGACCATGTATTCTTTCAGGACCGTCGCGAGAGCGGCACCACACGCGTACCTTCAACCCATAGCCAGTCGGATCGCTACCCGAACATCGCAACCACAGAGAAGAAATATCGCGACTAAGAACAATGTTTCCAAACAAATGGTTGAGAAACTGCCTTTGGCTGGAATCAAAGTCCTGGACATGACCCGAGTATTAGCTGGGGTATGTGATTGACTCGGCGAAATGGAAACGCAGTCGCTAATATCAAGTAGCCATACTGTACACAAATACTTGGAGATCTTGGGTTAGTAATGGACACATAGCTAGATAGAACAGACGCTGATGAGTTATCAGAGCAGATGTGATCAAGATCGAACACCCCACACGAGGCGACGACACACGATCCTGGGGCCCACCAGATGCACCATATACGGACGGTGTCGAGCGTCAGTTCCCTGGCGAAAGCGCATATTACCTTTCCGTATGTCTGATGAGTATAATCATGTATGTGACTTTCTGACTCGACGCAGGTAAATCGTAATAAGAAGTCGATTGGACTAGCCTTCAACAACCCCACAGGAATCTCCATTCTGCACAGGCTCGCGCAGGAATGCGATGTGCTTGTTGAGAACTACCTCCCGGGATCGCTCGCAAAGTACCAGCTCGACTACGCAACCCTTGCGAAGCTCAATCCTTCCCTTGTTTACGCTTCTGTCACCGGCTATGGACAAACGGGACCATACCGCGATCGTGCAGGCTATGATGTGATGGTCGAGGCTGAGATGGGCTTGATGCACATCACCGGAGAGAGGGATGGGCCACCAGTCAAGGTTGGCGTAGCGGTTACGGATATTATGACTGGCATGTACACTGCGATTGGCATACAGGCGGCGTTATATTCGCGTAAAGAGACTGGTTTAGGCCAGTGGATCGATGCGAGTTTGAGCGACGTGCAGGTTTCGGGATTGGCAAACATCGCGAGCAGTGCGCTGGTAACAGGCAAAGGCGACAGTGGTCGATGGGGAACTGCACATGGTAAGCGCAGACTTGAAATGTAAGACCGATGATCATACTGACTTGGCCATAGCGACAGTAGTACCCTACCGAGCTTACAAAACAAAAGACACGAACATCGCAGTTGGCGGCTGCAACGACCGCCTCTATGGCATCCTCTGCGACAAGCTACAACGCCCGGAATGGAAAACCGATCCTCGCTTCCTCACAAACGCGCTCCGCGTCAAACACCGTACGGAGATCGATACGCTTGTCGAAGCCGAACTCATGACCAAGACAACACAAGAGTGGCTGGAGATTTTTGACGGAAGCGGAATGCCATACGCGGCTGTGAATGATATCAAGGGCACGGTTGAACACGAACACGTTCTTGCGCGCAATATGATTCAGGAGGTCGATCATCCAGCAGTGGGCAAGGTGAAGCTTGTCAATCATCCGGTGAAATATTCGAGAGCCGAGCCGCGGATCAGGAGTCCACCGCCGTTACTGGGGCAGCATACCGATGAGGTATTAAGGGACATGTTGGGATATGGAGAGAGCGAGATCAAGGAGCTGAGAGATAAGAAAGTTGTTGCGTAGATGTTGATGTTGCGCACTACCCCTGCATTCCAAATCCTCGAAACAAGAACGCGTGCCAATGAATACGGTTCATCAACTTACGCGTCATCACATGATTCGATATCCTTGCAAGCTTTTAGTCTTACGCTGCACGTTCTCCAAGACCCAACCACCGAATTTCCCAAGCAAACCTTTGAGAGTGACGTTTCGCGAAGCCCCACGTGGCTCCGCTTTCTTCGACGCGGATCACCGGATAAGTGCGCTAGCCCCACATGCGCCATCAGCATGCACCCCACAACGTCCTTCACGCGACATGCTCTGGGCCATATCGCGGATGTATTGTGCCCTGCATGTGCCATGTGGGCTTGATATTGCGAAAGCCGGCCATGTGGTATACGACTAGTGGGGGTAGAATGCGTACTGAGAGTGTTGTGCGAGGATGGCATGGCTGGTAAACGCGTGTTAAACGTGTAAAAGCCAGGCACGGTTAAGTAGATACCTAGGTATCTTCAGTATGACAACTAAGAATATTGCAGTTGGAACAGGTAACAATGCAACGGCACTGCCGTTCCGTTACCAGTTTGCTGCTGGGGCTGTTGCTGGGATATCGGAGATTTTGGTAATGTGAGATTAGGTACCTTGATGTTAGAATTCGAGAAAGCTACTAAGAACATAGACAGGTACCCGCTTGATGTAGTCAAGACACGGATCCAACTTCAGCATGGCAAAGTCGTTGATGGTGAAGGGTACAATGGTGTCTTGGACTGCTTCAAAAAGATTATCAGGAATGAGGGTGTGTTAAGATTATATCGCGGTATTACTGCGCCTATACTGATGGAGGTACCCAAGCGGTACGATCAAATCTTCCTCTCGAGTTGACGACAGCTGATCAAAGGCAGTGCCATCAAGTTCTCAGCGAACGACACTTTCACACAGTTTTATCAACACCTGTTCTCTACTCCGACAGTAACCCAACCTCTCGCAGTCCTCACAGGTGCCAGCGCCGGCGCAACAGAATCCCTCGTAGTTGTTCCTTTCGAGCTCCTCAAGATTCGACTACAGGATAAGACCTCTGCATCACGATACAACGGCCTCCTCGACTGTCTCGTCAAAGTAGTTCGCCAAGAGGGGCCATTAGCACTATACAACGGTTTCGAAGCCACGTTATGGCGGCATATTGTATGGAACGCCGGGTATTTTGGCTGCATTTTCCAGGTGCGGGCTCAGCTACCCGCTCCAGCGACATCGAGCAACCCGAGAAGACAGAAAATGGGGAACGATCTCATCGCCGGATTTGTGGGAGGTGTTGTGGGAACGACATTCAACACGCCATTAGATGTAGTCAAGAGTCGAATACAGAGCGTCGCTAAAACACCTGGTGTAAGGCAGAAGTACGCTTGGGCGTGGCCGAGCCTGGGGGTCGTTGCAAGAGAAGAAGGGTTCAGAGCGTTATACAAGGGATACGTGGCGAAAATACTCAGATTTGGACCAGGTGGAGGTGTATTGCTGGTCGTGTATTCTGCAGTGTTGGATATGTTCGCCAAAACAGCATAAGCATCGCTTGAATTGAAGGAGCGATTGCTTAGACGCTGATACAAAGAAATATCGGCTCCATCTAGTTGGTCCAGCCCTCGTAGCTCAAACATCTGTTCCAGACTTGACGAAGATGTGCAAACTATTCAGGGCAAATGGTAGTAACTGTCATGTGCTTGTCATTGGTTACTGACCAACATTCCAAATCTCAGTTCTGGTATTTCCCTTGAGCCGACAATGAAATGTCACACGCTCACTCTCAACTGTTCTTGTCTCTTCAGTGAATTCATGTACGTTAGTCGTATACCCATCCGCTTACTTACCTGAGACGCGATCATCCGATGTGCAAACCTCTAGCGGAAGATTGACAGAATGAAACGTGGCTAGCCGACGTCTAAAGTAGCAATTGATTGATTCAATGCGCCAGATCAAGCAAAGCTAGTCACCTAAATGAGGCGAATGAGACAGTCGGAGATTCCAACACGGTCAGCAGTCAGGGGAGGCCCCACTAGCGTACGCCTCATGGTCCCACATGAGAGTCGATCCGGGGTTGGAGCAGGACAAAGTCCTTCGAGAAGTCTTTGAAATTTGAGGCGTGTCTTCGGGTCATCTATCTCGTCATCCAACAAGTGCGACAAGGCACGGTGCGATTTGCGGTGTTTGGTGATGGCATGGCGTTAGACGATGGTCTGAGGGTCCTGCACGCCGGAGGTATCTCCAAGTGGCGATTGTGGACCACCAACGTGAAGATCAGCTGTATCCTTCAGAGGCACACATATGCGCGCGGCGCAATCTGCAGCAGCAGGATTGCAGGTTTATATGCGTTTTGTAGATGAAGGTTGAAATGAGCCTATAATGCTTAGGCCGAGTCATGGTCTTGCTTTCCCCCGCAGTCCGCGATCTCTTGGCGACCTAGACAGCACCTGCAGACACCGACCCTCGAAGGGTCCTCCGACATCCGCCTACACATCGAATCTTTGCGACGAGCGACATGGCGTTAAAACAGTGCAGCATGTGCGATCGCACATTCACCAAATGTATGTCGCGGCCGCGCGCGTCAAGAAAATGGGCTGACCTCTCCTCCAGTAGAGCACGTGAAAAGGCATGAGCGGTCGCGTCCGTCTATCGTGAACCCTCATTATCATCGTTGACTAAACATCATCTCAGACACACGAGAACGACCCTATGAGTGCCCGACATGTAAAAAGCACTTCTCGCGCAGGTGAGTCCCCCAATGAAAAACCTCCGTACTAGCGTCCAACCTCTGCGAATAGCGATGTTCTGTTCCGACACTGCAAAGGTCACGCGCAGAATGCGATGAACCGGATGAAGAGCAATGAGCAACAAAACACCAACGATCAGCAAGAGTTCCGTCACAACTCGATGGACGAGAACCAAACATCACGACCATCTGCATCACGAACCGCAAACGGCCCGACTCCAGGACCAACGCCATTAATCCGTGAAGATTCCAACTTCTCGCCTATGTCCAGGAGAAGAGAATCCCAAATACCGCAAATGAACGTGAATGATCAGTACAACGCGCATATTTCTCCGCAGACTCATACCCGGCAACCTCCATCGCGATTGCAGCCGCCGTCACCCGGTGAGGACCGAATAGAAGCGCTCATCAATGCGGCGCAGCATCTCGAACCCGGAACCAACACGCCATGGCGATCGCCATCACCTATGATCATTGCGCGTGCAGAACATGCTCAAATGTCCAATCGAAATCTTCACGAAAGTATGGGTCCACCGATCGACCCGGCTATGGAGGCCCTCACATTCTCACCAGCCGGACATGTATCGAGTTTGGATCAGTGGGCTTTTGAGCTTGTCCAAAGCAACAACCCAGTTCCCAACCGTACTCCTGCAGACGCCTTACAAACATGGCTGTTTCCGCTCGAAGGTGATATGAACACTCCTCATGGTTCACACCACCTGGGTGTAGAAGGCTTTTTCGACCATGAGGCGTTTCGAGCAGTCCCAGAAAATCAAGCTAGCCCATCGGGTAGCAGTGTTTCAATAGCAAGCAGAGTCCCACGAGAACGGTTCCAGCGAGTCCAAAGTTGCTGGCCGTCCAGGAATCGCAAATCTACACGGCTGATGCCAGACCTATGGCAGAATCTAGTGGCGTGCGAATGCACCAACATACTCTCTGAAGTTGGCTCCGGAGCTATGGAAACTCCAATGAGCGAAAGAGAACGGCGAAACTCGCGTTGGGGACTGGACGAAGAGTGCAGGAGCAGGCTCCAAAGCACGCTGAACAATTTACCATCATCCGGACCGCTGCGGTCAGAATCCTATGGCGACACTGCATCGTCGAGCGGCGATGCAGCAGGAAGTCCAAGTATCGAGGGTGTGCAGTTCCCACCTGCTGAAATCTTGGACATCGCATTGGAGATGTATCTCTATTACTTTCATCCTACCCTTCCAATCATCCATATTCCTACTTTCTCGGCAAAGAATGCGCCCCGGCCACTGCTACTTTGTATGTGTCTTATTGGACTAAGCATCCTTGGTACGGCAGGTGCAGCAAAGTTTGTTACACGCACATTTCCTGTAAGCAACATTGCAGTGGTATATGTCCCATGACGACTAACATATGCATAGGCTGTGTTACAACTTGCGTTGGCGGAACTACAATCACTACCGACAACAGACCATCCGCCGCACAGGCAAATGCGGATGATTGCCACTAGCTTGCTTGCGCTTAATTTAGCATCGATCACAGGAGTGAGTAGCACTAATCGATAGCATACATTATTGGCTAACATTCACATAGCGAAAAAGCCGTATTGCACAAGCAGAGAAGATGTATGCAGAGCTCATCGAGGTACATAGCCGCTTGTATACACTGCTCCCAGTCATTCAACTAACTGTTCCAGTTCTCGCAAAGTCAGGGGCTTTTCTCCGCTAATGAGGGCGTAAAGATCGACCCTCTTCTCGACGAGATGATCGATATCGACTCTAAGTGGAAGGCTTGGTCCAAGGTTGAATGCGGCAAACGTATCATCTTTGGTCTCATAGAAGCAGATTGCTGGTGGGCAGGCTATCTATCAACGTCGCCAATGATCCGCCCCGAAACAGTACAAATTTTGCCACCCTCGGACTACTCCCTATATCACGTCAACAGCGCAGCGAAATGGTTTAATCTTGTACAGCGTGGCGCAAGAATCCACTCGCAGAAGATAACACCGTCATTTCATCCGACCCCAGGACTGAAACTCGATGCATCAAGCTTTCGCTCACTATTGACCCTTCTCCTCCTACGCATCTACGAGAGCAACGATAGACTTGCTCAAGTGACAGGAAATCAAAAGCAGCTACGGCCCTGGCGCATATACGCTGAAGATGCTCGTAGTCGAGACATCCTCCCGCTGTTGGTGAACCTCTCCAGTTCTTCGATCGACGCACTTCGAACGGCGGACTTGAATTCCGCTGTCCTTTGGCATGCCTCTTGCATGGTGCTTGGAGCAAACATACGCTACTTCGAACTCGCAGCTGGACGCTCCGGTCCCGAGCCTGCCGTCAACGCTCTGGAAGACATCTCAGTATGGTGTCAAACACCAAGCGCAAGAAGGAGCGTGCTGCACGCCGCCCACATCTACAAACTACTCTTCGACCGAAAAGTTAGTGATATCGTCAACCCACACAGCGTGGTCGCTCTGTTCCACGCTGCCCTCGTCCTAGGCTTATACATCTTCGCCCTTCCCCCAACGCCCAATTGTCCTATCAACGACTCGTGCATCGAGCTTCTCGATCTTGTAGACTGGATATCTGTTGGTCAGCTTGGTTTTATCGATACGCCGCAATCGCCTGTAGCATTCGGCGATACCTCGCAAGTCGTGAAGTTCATACACCACGGTGGGAGCTTTAGTATAACTGGTATCACACTCGAGGGCGGATATCTCGCGGCTCGCCGCACTTTGTTACATTGTGCAGATCTCATGGAAGGCATGGGTCGCTGGAAGAGCAGAACATTCAGCCAGATACTACACATCATGAGCGATGATCTGACAGACTATGAGGGTCACGATAATGATGATGGGGAGGATGAAGTAGATGGCGGCGGGGAAGAAGGGGAGAGGAATACGAGGTGACGGTTAGCATCCTCTTCCCAGCAGTGTCTTTCGATTACCCAATTGCAAGGCCTGTGGGGAAGAGGATGATGATCAAGATAATCACGGAGTGATCCTTGATATCGTTTGAATTCGATGGGAACTGGTTTTGCGACGCTTCAACAGCGTGATCTGGATAGGTGCAGAGCGTGCCAAGGTGGAGTTAGTCAGGGATGGTATACACGGTTTGCATTGGGTGGCGTTGAACCGCATAGCCAAGGTGTTGTGCAGCGGCAGGCAGAGTCATGAAGCGGAATCGCGACCTCGAAAAAGTGGTTTGTTCTTCTTAAAGATGTACGTAATATATCATGCTTGTCGCTAGTAATGTACAAAGATGTTACATGCAACGTATAATCGACACCTGCATGTAAGCGCCTACTATCCTCTCTATAGTTTCAACCCTGAGGACATAACCATATTTTTCTAGTAGAAAGCTTCCATGACTGTGTTCCTAGCTAGTGCTCTACACTTTTAAATCTGTCAACCTCTCGATGAGCACGTCGAACACCTTACTGCTGCCATCGACGACTTGTGCAATAGTGGCCCAGAACATTGCCGCTGGAAGCATATCGGTGATTGTGATAAAAGTAGGTCGTCTGGGAATAACAGAGAGGTATTGCTGCTTCGAAATGGACGTGGTATCCGAGTCTTCGACATCCGCACCGTTCTCTTGATCCTGCTCGATGAAAAAAGGATTTTGGCGAGGTGGAGAAATCGAAGATTGCCAGCGGTTTATATGATTCCAACCCTCAAGCTCGGAGCCAGATCCATCAGGTATCCTATGTAAAAAATAGTTCTTCATCTTTTGCCTTCACAGGCGTTCCATACGTGATCAAGTCTCCTGCTGGTCCGCCGTCCATGACCGTCTCTATAGGCGCAAGGTCCGTGTCTCTGAATTTATCTAGCTCGGCCAAAGCTCTCTGCTCCGCTACTTCTTCTTCTTCCACTCTGGCCTCTCGCGCAAGCTCAGTGAGTTTTCTCTGGGGAGATGTGTCACCTTGATGTTCCGATGGCGAGATTTCGTCGCTTTCTTGTGCTTTGACGCAGCTGAGTGCGCGATCTACGGGCGAACCTGGGATGGAGTCGCGGGTTGCGAAGTCGATGTGCTTGCTATTAGGGGTCTGTACGACAGCGCAAGCAGGGGAAGAGAGGTTGGTCGAGAAATTCGATGCTGGCGGCGTGCCTTCTAAGGCTTTGCGACCATCCTTGGGTGAAACGACCGTTTGATGACAGTCTCTGGAAGCTTCGGAAGACTGCTGTATGATTAACGGAGGCTGTGTAGATGCATATACATGATGCCTTACATCATACGAATTGGTGGCCATCTGTTGTCCTTCCACTGGATGCATCTCTTTATCTTTGTGGAAAGCTTTGAGGTCAAAGGTCTCCGCGATAGCTAGCCTATGATCTGATACGCCATCGATCGGCATATCGAAGTCGTAATCCCCGCCTGCGACGGCTGCTTTCTGCACTCGCTTCTGTTGCCGATATTGCTCTTTCAGACTGTTCTCAATTGAAGCGCGACGGCACTCCAGTTCTCTGGCCCCGTCGGAGGCTTGCTGATTGTGAGGATAGAATCTGCTGTAGTCGCGAACCGGCACAGACGATGCCATCTTACCGGTCATGTTCATGATGTCCTCGATCGTATCGCTATCCTTCTCATCTGTTCCAAAAGCACCTTCGCCATCGCTCAGCTCCATACTGTCGTCTTCATCTTCGTAGCCGTCTTTTCGCTCGTCACCGTGAGCTGATTGGTGATTCTCACAGCTCATCTTGTCCTTGTAGTTGTTGCTGTTGGGAGTTTCAGTCAGGATTGACTGACTTGCTGGCCCGTCGCTAAAGTACGGTGTTGGGGAAAGAGGTGAAGGGCTGCGCACGTCGTGCAGCATCTTCTGACGGGTGCGACAGCCGGCTGGCGAGAAAGAAGGGCGCTGTGGGTCAATGGGCAGTAACGGTGACGCCATGCTGGTGTTGCCTTTGGATAGCGGACGTTCGTCTAGTGAGGTTGATGTTTGTGCAGTTGGCGTCAACGGTCTTGCAGAAACCGGCGAGCTCGGGAGATTCAGCAAGCTGTGGTTCTGGGGTGACGACACGAATAGAGCGTTGGGCGAAAGTGTCATTGGTTTATTGCAGTAGTTGCGACCGAACGAGGGGAACGAAGTTGACAGGGAAAGAAGTGCAATTGAGCAGGTAACACAAGCACCTACCCCAAGTGGAGACGACAAACGACAAATGGAAGCATTGACTAAACAATGCACTGCAACAAGCACACCTGATGAGGACTATGCCGAATGATACAAGTCGCACACGAGAGCGCCACTATCAAGCTTAATACTCAACACCTTCCTCACCAACACGCACGCCTCTTAGAACATAGCCGTTTCTCTTAGCTTCGACTGCCTCTCTTATGATCGTGTCTTCAATGTCCTTACTTCGCACCTTCCATCTCACCCGGTACGGCTTCGCCATCGTAGTGCTTCCGACAGCGTCAAACGCTCCATCGCTAGTATCTACCTGCAGATCATTCCCCTGTTGATTAAGCGGCGGCAAAATGTCGAAAGCCCATAGCAGCTTCGCCAATACGATGAACATACTGTTCTCAGCTAGATGCACACCCGAGCAAATTCTGCGGCCCGCACCAAAAGCCCAGTGATCGCGGCTCGCAGCTGGGCCAGCTGCGTAGTGTCCGCTGCCATGAGGGTAATTGATGTATCTCTCCGGATTGAAACGTTGGGGATCCTCGAAATGATCTGGATTGTAGTGAATCGGGTATTGTTGAAGACACACGACTGACTTGGCAGGTATGTGGATGCCTTTGTAGGCTATGGGCGCGGTAGTATAGTGTGGCGTACCGATGTTTGTGACGGGGCGCAGACGTAGGGTTTCCTTGACGATGGCGCGGATGTACGGAAGTCTTGACTCATCCTCGAACGTCGGGGATCGAGAGGACGAGGTAATTCCTCTTATTTCCTCGACTGCTCTTTGTCGTGCAAGTGGGTTTGCGCTGAGGTACAGAACAGCCGTATTGAGCGCCGCCGACGTCGTCTCGCTTCCAGCTTCGATCATGCTGCCAGCCAAGAATGCTGCCTGTAACTCACTGATACCCTGCTTTTCATAGTCGCTCTCGATGAATTGCTTTACAAAACATTCTGGGGCTTGTTTGGTCTCCATCTGAGTTTTAAGAGTACTCCAAAAGGACATCCATAGATTCGCTTGCTTATCAAAATATGGTTTGACCCCTTTACGCCACCATTGTAGTCGTGGTGGAAGGTTACCGAGGAACGGAAGCGTGTCTGCCAAGTAGGTACCTGGTTTTGCCATTGTAGAGAAATCGTTCATGATATCGTAGATGCCGTGAACTTCATCGCAGTCCTGGTGCTCATCAGCAACCCATGTTTGTACTGTTGTATGTGTCACTCACCCATTCCGGTATCCTTCTCCCATATGTGCTTGTCATGATAACGCTTACAGTATATCGTCTGATCGCTTTGTAACTCACTTCATTTCCTTTCCCTGGGTCCGCGCCCTTCAATATTTCTTCAAGCAACATCTTCGCCTCGAACTCCTGACTTGGTTTAAACGTCGCGCTTACAGCTGGTGTCAACAGCTTATGGCTGATGCCTCTTAGCTTCCTCCATTCTGGACCATACTCCATGAACAGGAACCTCATTCCGCCGCCTAGTGCATCCCCGGATACCGGTAATGGTGCTCGAGAGCTTGTATGCGCTGACTGCTTGTCTAGAATCTCTTTACACGCATCCGGCGAGCATATCATATACCAGTCGTTCCATCCCAAACGGATCTTATAGACTTCGCCATACTCGCGGGCCCAAGCGGTAATTTGCTGATGTGGTTGTTGGCCCAATTGATGTGCGTTTCCAAGGATTGGAAGACCCGCAGGTCCAGGCGCGACTTTTGTTCCAGATGGTGCCTTCTCCTTGTATCGCTTGTAAAGGATGAAGACTACGAAGAATAGTATGACCAGGACGATGGTATACATGTGGGGCTAGCTGAGGAGGGACAGTCTCAAGGTATATCTGGAGAGAAACAACAAAATAGAAGTAGAATTATACAGTACATTTAATGAATCATCTTGAAGATTTGATATACGGGGGTATGTCCATGGAATATTGCCGCATCTTGAGACGCGGCGCACTGAACGTGCCATCATGCAAGTTTCCCCACATGTTCGGTTGGATGAATCCTACGCTGCGCATGCTTAGTGCAGAAGAGGGGAATGCGGAGCAGGTGAGCTTACCTTGATCACGTATTGTACTTTACTCCAACGCCCGACGTATTCGGTCCGGGACAAGACATTGTTTCTAGCGTTGGGGAAGATGTAGGTGCTATAGCGCCCTCTTGCGCGCTGGCGCAGCTCCACCAAACCGCCACCAGTGCGGCACGAAGTCTTTCCATTAGTGTCCGCTCAAAGACTTCTTAGCTACCTATCCAAGTCTTGAAATTATTGTCCGTAGGTAATGACATGTTGTAGCGGTCTAGAGGAAAGCCTGTTGTTTGATCCTCCGCATGAAAGGAGTGCTACGGAGGCCGAACCAGCCCTGGTTCGGGGTGTTCAGGCGGCCATTTAGTCAGCCGTCGCTGTCGGCTCCTCCCAAACCACCGAGCATGTCCACCTTACCAGAGAATCGCGACTTAGTCAATCAACAGGCTCAAACAGCGCGTCATGAAGCTGTTTCTATTCGACCTATAAAAACTGCGTGCATAGTCTCATAGCTAACATTACAGAACATGCTTACCCGCCTCGCAGTCCGTACGCCGGTGCGCTTTCTTACATCCAGCCTATATCTGTCGAGTCTCCGCCCATCGAACTTCCACCCATCGAGCCTTTCCACTACGTACCAGCGCACGATGTCTACGTCTACTTTCACGCTCGACCCTGCGATATTCAATCGATCATTATACAGGAAGATAACAGACTTGTGGTTTTCTGGCGTTGATACGACTGGTCAGAACTTTGACATGAGCGTTGCAAAACGCTGGTTCGCAAGCAGTCCTGAAGAGCGAGACGTCTTTGATGGACAATGTAGAAGCACATGCGTGAATGCGCTTGAAGCAATCGGACCAGACAAATTCCCAGAAGCGAGTGCGCAGCCATTTCTAGACGAGATTGCGCGCGTTGCGGAGGAGGAAAGCAAGGCAGATGCTGCGACAGGAGAGGAAGCTGCATGGACGGCACTGAGTTTCGCACTGCTGCTAGACCAAATGCCACGGAACATATACCGCACAGAAGACGGTTTGCGACTGGTGTACACGCATTACGATCGTATTGCTCATGCATTCACTCGCAACATTTTGTCGCACTCTTCGCCCATTCCCCGCCCAGATACACACCCAGTCATGCGTCTCTCTGCTGCGCACAGGACTTGGCTTTACATACCTCTGATGCACTCTGAAGATCTATCTGCCCATGACCTCGCCGATGGGATCCTGACGGAGTTTTCTCGAGAACTCGAAGGTATAGATGGGTATAATGGCACGAAGATGTGGGTTGAGAACTACCAGAAATCTGCGAAGGAACACAGGGACATACTGGAACAGTTTGGTAGGTATCCCCATCGGAACACTGCCTTGGGTAGGATTAGTACAGACGAAGAGCGTAGGTTTATTGAAGAAGGGGGAGCAACATTTGGTGTTGCACAGAATCAGAAGGGCAACACAGAGAAGGTAGATGCAGTATAAATTCGCAAAGCAATGTCAAAATTCCACTATACTTTGATATATCGGCAAGAACCTGCGTAGTAAGTAGTATGCTGTGGCGCTGCATTTGAAATGACTTGAGCGTAAGCATGCTGTCGTGCAACAAAGTCTGTGCATGGAGCATCAACATAAACACTTGTCCACCCACCCATCTAAGCTACTGCAAAAAGAACATAACCACTTCCAGCATTCCTAGTGCTACCCAGTCGTCCACAAGAGCAAAAAGTGGGGTCTTACCGCGACTCGAACGCGGGGCCTCTCGCAAGCTGTGCTTGGGTTTACCCTAAGCGAGACTGAGAAGATGTTAGATGGAGAAGAGTTGTCTTGGGACTGAGTAATACTTACATCATACCACTAGACCATAAGACCAGAACACCTGAGTTGGCGTTGTTGTTGATGGAGTATTCTTGGATTTTTCTGTTTATATACCAATCAAAAATCCAATCATGAAATGGTGGGTCTGCAGGGTGGTCGAAGTGGCCTCCGTGGATACCACATCACGAATACGAATGATGTGGGGTAACTTAAGTAGCTTGCAACAGCAGCCAAGTACGATCCTCATACTCGTGCGCTCGATTCGACAAATGTTTGTTAAGATCTACGAGCATTCGAATAGTGCAGGTTGTAAGGCTGGCATGATAAGGTTATATGACATTCTCTTTTTCGCCACCTCTGTAGTCCAAGCAGCATTGCTACGCTGGATCGGAGAAGCGTACAATCGACGATGCACTAGCCTAAAGATTTGCAGGCAATTTTGGAATTATCAGGAAGATTCTATACACCGACATCATGCTAGAATATGGCTGTTGAATCGACAATCATCATCAGTACGAACAAGGGTAGCAGAAAAGCTTCAGGTTGCGATTGTCGCGGCGGATGCGCTACCGCCAGGGTCGCGCCGCATCTCGCTTCGACATCATGGACGCGTCCCTCAATGTTGGCCAGCCTTGCATCACATCACGCCTCTACTGTTTCCGCCAACTTTGACCTTGCAACGCCAAATTCCGATGGCTTTCGCGGTCGTACCTCCTCCTCTACACGTTTCGTAAAAGTAAAAATCCACAATGGTGCGATTGCTGATTCCTGAAGGTGAGCACTTGGACACCCCAGAGATATCTAGCTCCAGATCTGACAAGGACAGGCGAGGGACAACTGCCCTTCCTTCCCAAACCGCCTGCCGCCATTGCCACACAAAGCGACCTCATCGCAGTACCATGGAGAGGTTGTGTAGGCGCTGCGGTCGTTACTGGCAGCCTGGCTCTTGTTGGCCGCTCCCGACCTGGCGTGTTTCTCAAGTCCGCCGCCTTTATTAGCGCCGTAGACCTTACCTGGACAGCATCTGTGATATATGGGCGCCATGAGTTGAATCGAGGTGTGTTCAAGATGGAGAACATACAACCCAAGCCTGGCAAGCTATGGGAACAGACAAAGCATTGGACTTCTGAAGATATGGCATTGGTTGGTGGAGCACTAGGAATATTCATGGCATTGAATCCGCGGGCTTTGCCAGGTGTCTATGGTTTCTCACGATTCTTTGGAGCGGCTATGGTTGGATCTGCGCTTAGCGTCAAGGTCAGCCAATCCATGGATAGGCTCAAATATCCCCCAACACTCCTCCAGCTCTTCGATCAGACGGTTACTACGGCTCGACAAAAGGAATATGAAAAGCTACAGAACGACGAAAGGGCCAAGGCATCCCTCTCTCGAATCGGCAAACTCGCACTCTGGTACCACTCATCTTCGTTAATGGGAGTTCTCCGCAGCCCTCTGCAAATTGGGGCAATGGGTGGCATGCCTGGTGGACCGATTCAAGTGGGGCATGGAGGGAGTTCCGGGCCTGGTGGTGGCTCGTTGGCTGCACTGAAAGCTGAAATGGAGAGAGAAACTGTCATCCAGATCCAGTTTAAAGAAAACGAACTTGAAGGACCTGATGTGGAAAACGGATATCGTGCGTATAAGGACGATCTCGAGTCACGAGATGCGAGCAAAGTACAGGATTGGTTAGAGCAAGTCCAGGCTCTCAAAAAGCAGGTGGGCGCCGAGCTGCAATACGTTTGGCCGCACCTTGCGCAGAGAGAAGATGAGTTTTACCAACATGTGCAGGAAGACAGGGAGAAGGATATCATTCGTCGAGAACTACAACTGCTCAACAACATGGCTTCTGATCTGGTAGTTCGGTATGCGGCCCTTGAGTATCACGAATACGATGCGCAGAAGCAACTACAACAGGTTACACAAGCAGGCCCCATGGGCACAGAGCTAGATGCAGTTTTCCAGGACGTCACAAAGTCGTACAAAACGCCCCAACATCCAGCTGAAGATATCGAAATGAGCTATCACGGTCCGAGAACTGTAACGGAACGAATACGCACAACCTGGTCAAGACAAAAGGAATTACTACGCCATCTGGACCATAGTATCACCCGGGTTAGAGCCTTCGAGCCCGAGGAAGGGAGTCATGTCGCTGAGCACGTCAAGCGTCTTGTGCAGGATGCCGAGATGATGGGACGGAACATCGAGGCCACTGAGCGATTGTTGCAATGGTTTGAGGAGCAAGTACGACAGGCTGATGAGGCAGGAAAAGACGATGCTCGTCGAGACGGAGTTTGACCGAGGTCCGTTGATTCCTGAGTGAGGACTTCCTTCGTTCTGCATGTCGCATTACGTTGCATGGTTCTAACAATCAATGTTACGATGGCTGAATCCTGTCAAGGCGCGCGCGTCGATAACATTCAGCTCTTCCGAGGTCATGTGAAGTCAGACATGCAGCATTTGCAGTACATAAGGTATGTTGCCAGTACCACTTAGACGTGATATCAATCATGCTAACAGAATGTTTTAGATGTAGAGTGATATGAGCATATTAGCGAAGCATCGTCCCAATTCGATAACTGTCCTGCTTATGAAGATATCACATGTAGGATGAATATGTATTGTGGAGAAGGCGGGTGAAGAAATAGCCATACAGTATGCTCTAGATGGCTCAACCAATTAGCGAGCGCTCTTGTTTGCTGGATTTTCGGATAGAGTTGTAAATCAATTGTTCGTGACCAGCTATGTACATGATGGGTAGCGAACGAGCTTCGTGGTCTCATTTAAACGCTTTTTTAGCATCTGTTCCGCATTTGTGCCAGATAAGTGTCGGCGATGGATGACGTAACCGGTTGGGAGTGGACGCGGAAATCTTTCGCCGCTGCACTTCTAGAAGAGTCACTACAACTGCCAAATTCACAACCACCACCACCACTTTCCCGTACCGACTGTATTCATAAGCGCGCTCACAGACCCAAAGATGCGCTCACTACGTCCATCAGCAGCGCGCAGAATCCGCGCATCGCTAACTCCGGAAACAACAACACGGACATTCCACGCACGACAGAGCCCAAGGCCATGTCTCCTTTGCGCACACGGCATACCGCCCCAGGCGATATCGTGCAGATTGCAGTCGACGTCTTCGTCGTTCAATACCGTCGAAAAGCCATTTGATACGCAGAGTGCCACAACACAATCGTCGCAGGTCCCGCAAACACACTATTCCTTCTTCCCGAATGCCCTTCCAGCCGGACCACCGCCAGACGGCCCCTTTGCCATCGATCTCTCTGCGCTCAAGAAAGAGTTTCTCCAACTTCAAGCCCGCGCCCATCCCGACCTCCATCCCCAGGCAGACAAGAAACGCGCCGAAGCCCTCTCAGCACGCATCAACGAGGCCTACAAAACACTCCAGAACCCGCTTCTGCGCGCGCAATACCTGCTGTCTCTGCGCGGAATAGAAGTAGCAGAAGACGAAACGGCCAAAGTGGACGACCCAGAGTTATTGATGGAGGTGCTCGAGGCGAGAGAGAACATAGAAGAGGCAGAGAGCGAAGAGGACTTGGTGGAGATGAGGGAGAGGAACGAGGAGAGAATAGCGGAGAGCACGGAGATAATCGACCAGGCGTTTAAGAGAGATGACCTAGATGCTGCCAAGAGTGAAGCGGTCAAGCTGAGGTATTGGGTCAACATCAAAGAGAGTATTGAGAACTGGGAAAAAGGGGTGCCGGTTGTACTGCAGCATTAGGTGCATATCAAGACTATCAGGACCGACTCAATGCCACAACCTCCACGCTTTGAACACGGTCCACCCACCCTAAACGGGAACAGTAATGGGGTTCATCACCCCCGCTCCGCCATCGACCTTCAACTCCGCCCCAGTAATATAACTACTGAATCCACTCGCCAAGAACCCCACCGTCCTGCCTACCTCCTCTGGCCTCCCTGCTCTCTCCAAACCAATCGTTCTCTTCTGGCTCTCCTCTCCCTGCAGTGCAGCGGGAGGAAACTGGCCCTGTGCCATCTCTTTGACACCACAGTCCTTTAGATCGACGCCGACATCAATCTGCCCAGCCGTAATAGCGTTGATCCGCACACCGGTTCCCTTGAGCACGAGCACACCAGAGCGTACAACACCAAGTGCAGCATGCGAAGCCATTGTAAAAGCAGGAGCCCAACACCCACCATACGTGCCCGCAACGCTGGTGACGACGATGATACTCCCATACGGAACGTCCTTTGGTGCAGCATTAGGATAACTCCCCTTGGGCGTTGTCTTTTGCATTGCAGCGGGCGCATACTTGAGCGCGAAGAAAGCAGGCATGGCATTTGTATCAAATGCTGCGTACAAGTCTTTCGGCCCCGTCTGGTTGATAGACGGGGGTCCCAGCAAACCGGTAGAAGATGTCCAAACATCGAGTCGGCCCCAGGAGTTTAGCACGTCATCAATCAGGGCGAGAGTGTCTTCTTCCGAGTTGATTTTGTAAGGGTAGCCGATGACTTTTGTGTTTGGGTATTGCGCATTTATTGAGTCGGCGAGTTCGGTGTAAGTTTCTGAGGGGAGGCTAGAGCATGCATATATGCATGCTGCGCCGTGTGCTGCAAAGAGATGTTAGTGAGTGACTGTAAGGTGGATATGGACGCGACTTGCCTGCAAGCTCAGCGACGATTGCTTTTCCAACGGGCTGGGTTGCTCCTGTAACTACGCATACGAAACCATACTAGATCACATGGCGGCGTCAATCATCACTTCTTCACATGCTGCCTATAGTCCTCAAGACTTGTGTCCAAGTCTTGCCAAATCTCTTGCAACAAATCTGGGAACTTTTCCTGCAAAACATACCAATTTTCCATCTGCTCTATACGGCGAAAAATGCTCCGAGTCTGTAATTCCAGCATCTCGTGTCCCGTTCCCGTTGGCAGTGGCCATGTTTGCAAATATGCTCAAGGTGCCGTTGCGACAGTTGGTAATAGACAGAGTTTAGAGGGAGAAGAACAGAACGCGCACAGCAGCGCGTCTGCGAACCATCACATCATGTCATCAGGTCAATTGGCAGTTATTTGCTTGGTTGGAAGATATTATGTCAGGGCACATATCCACGGGGCGCGGAGATGCGAATTACATGTGCGATTGTTGGCTGAGATGGGGACCTTATCGGGACCTTATCGGGCTGCATGGTGGCTGCTGCGGGGCAGGGGAAGGGTCATGGTAGCTATGTGCTTAGACGACTTGGATGGATATGCTTTCATTACAAAGCTCGAAACAAGCAGAAATTCGAATTTCATATAACAGGGTTTCAGAACTTGTCGTATCTAGTCTATCATCTAGTTCTGGTAACCAGAGAATACATCAACACTTCCAAGGATGACATGCTTCACGCCGTCTTCGCCTTGTCGTCTTCTTGGTTCTTCCTCAACTCCTCCCGCGGTGGCAGCACATCGGGCCCGAAGCTGAGCGGAAGCAGCTCGCCCATGGTTCTCACAATCCACTTGCCCTCCTTGTTGAACATGAAGATGGGTGTCTCGAGCTTCAAAAACTCTCGCAGGAACTGTCTGCACATTCCACACGGCGAGCAGAAGTCGTCAATGTCGGTCGTTACACCAACGGCTTTGAAGCTTCCGATGCGATGGCCTGCCATGACAGCTGTACCCATGGCTACGCGCTCCGCGCAAGTGCCGACAGGGTAGGACGCGTTTTCGACGTTTGCGCCGATTATAGTGTGGGCTGCAGATGTATCCGTCGCCGAAGATGTGGTAAGGAGGAGGGATGCGCCGACACGGAAAAGGGAGTATGGGCCTGATCAAACATCCTGTCAGCATGGCATATTATTGAGCATCTCTTCGATTACTACTGCCACATACAATAAGCTCTGGCCCTCGCATCAAAGCACTGTTCCCCCAACACCTGCAGCTCCTGCGCCGAAACGCCATGGATCAACCCATCTTGCTCTGTCACAGCTTCACCAGGGCTGAATTTTGGTATCGTGACTGTTGACATGGTGGAAAGAAGGGAAGAAGAGAAGAGGCGACGCGACGCGGGGGAGTTTTGCCAAACGTGATGACGCGGGCCGAGGCTTGCCGCAGGGTCTAAACTATGGCGACAAAGGAAGGTCCGGCCACCTCCGACAGCTCTTGTCAGATACAAACATACTACTGCTCAGCTCCTATCCACTACCTGGGTTTGCTGAAAGATACCGTCTACGGACTAACAAACATGCATCTTGAATCGAGCAACCTCCCTATCTATGCCACGTCTCTCACTGCCGCGTCCCTCTCAGCGACACTAGAGTGGGGTGAAGTTGATGGACCCAAGTTTCCCTTAGTAGAGCATCTTCAGACACCGAGTCGTCTACCAACAACCAGAAGCTTGCATAGTGTTCTTGTTTGACAATGTTGAGTTCAGCAGGTAATTGCTACAGAGAGCACATATATGACACTGTTGCTACCAAAACAAAGACATACACGTCGTTTACCTTGACAATGGAGCCTCAGTTCAGCTTGCTCACAACATCAGCTGTTTACTCTTCCGGTCAACCCATATAGTGCACAAATCCGAAAGCGGAGCGATGCTGGTTGTCGGCACTCCTCCGGAGGATCACTACAAGCACCGTAATCCTTCCAGAGATCTCACTCAAAGCCAACACAATGGCTCATATCATTCCTTTCAGAGATTCGCACGTCGAGAACGAACGAATAGGACGCGATGCTGCATTTGTGATTCGGGAGAATAAAGAGATGAATCATGTCTCTAAGAATATTCCAATAAAGTCGCCAATCAAAGAGCAACAAGAAGAAGAGGAAGGGGGAAACGAATTAGAGCCTTACGAAACCATGCGCCACAAAGTTAAACAGCTCATGCTCGATCTCTTCCCTGATCACTGCACCGATAATGTAAAGATATATCAGATGCGTGATGGTCGACATAACCGCATCGTTGGCGTCAGGCTCTGCAAAAAGCCGCCAGGAGCTCCTTGGTATTCGATTCAGGCTATACGTGAAATGATTCAGCCATGTCTTACGGGTCGAAAGAAATGTACAAGCCATTCAAGGCAATTCGTGTTACGAATTCCGCGCGATCCTACTCAAAACATGCACCATCAAGTCACTACCCTAGCATACTTGGGCTATAAGCTTGGAAATCCTGTCCCCAAAGTCATCGTTTTTGACGCAGGCGCAGAGAATGCTCTAGGCTACCCATACATGCTTCAGGAGTGGCTGCCCGGTCAGCCTCTCAGCAATCTATGGCCCACGCTAAACCAAGCACAGCAACTCAGTGCCATCCGAGCTATCTCCAACATCATTCTAAACATAAGAAAGATCAAGAACAGGTGTCCTGGCCTCATTAGCACCCGCAACACCACCTACGATCTCAAGCACGATATCATCAGTACCGAGCCAATACCTGTCCCTCGCACCCGAGCTACTACTCATTCGACGGGCGTCAGCACCTCACTTTCCGAACCGCAGAGTACAAAAGATTTCTTGCTCAACCTCTGCACCCGTCAACGTGAGTATGCTATCACGGCAAAACAGCCCGCTTGTGACGATCTCTGGGTTAGGATCATCAAGATGCTCGAGATACTACACGCTTTAGCTTTCATCCCTGATTCTTTGCCGTTCCATCTCTACCACGGCAATTTCAATCCGCGCAACCTCCTTGCTGCCATTACGTCGGAATCGACTGTGGAAATCACGGCTATCATGGATTGGGACCTGGCACTCTTTGCGCCAGCTTTCCTGAGCACAAGCGCTCCGTCCTTCATGTGGAATGGTGAAGCATTGGTTGAACCAGAAGAAGCAGGATTGTTAGAAGCCAAGCGGACGTTCGAGAATGTTGTTGGTGAGAGCTTTTCGAAGGAGGCGTACTGTTCGGAACTGGTGCTTGCACGCCGGTTGTGGCCAATCCTGATTACGGGGTTTACAAATGGCAGAGACATTTTTCTCGCGGAGGAAGTTGTGAGGGACTTTGAAAAGTTACATCCAATGACGTAGAGTAGGGTATGAGTAGTCACGGATCTTACCAGTACGTCATCGATCTGTTTCGAAAGGCAGTGATTGCTGGTCCTGAAGATGTTATTCCACATTCTCACGACACCAAGCACTGCGGTAATTCGCTGTCGCCTTTGTGGTAGCACCAAAGAGGCTCCTATGGTATGAAGCTGCGCATCATCGGCTCCACCTCAAACTCGGGCATCTCGCCTGTTGTAGTCTTGCCTAATAATCATGACAGTCCTCGAGCGCATAGTGTTTCTACGTATAGAAGAAAGCAGACCGTGCGATGCTTTATAGTTGTCAACCCGTAAGACAGTAGCTATGTGCAGCGCACAAGTGTGATTCCGAATATCACGTCTTGATTTGCCTTCGGGATTGGGAATGGGTTTTGACTGGCTAGCTTTGCAATTCCCAAGTATTGAATGATTTAATGTAACCCGGTTTGGCCTAATACGTCATGACGCGCCATTTTCGCGTTCCAGGGACGCGTATCTGGATGACAACTCCATCTCGACAAGCAAATTGAACGTTGGCTGCAAGTCTCACATATGCATACATTCATGCTTTGGAGACTGCAGTTTATTCTATCAACACGCAGAAAATGCGACTATCATGCTAGCGCCACTAATGCATCGTGCCCAGATAACCGCTCAAGCAGACACCGTCTGCGCATAGAAAGGATAGTCCGTGTACCCCTTTTGCGGTGGATCAGCGCCGTAAAATGTGTTGCGATCGTACTGATTTAGTTCCAGACCTTCAGCGAGGCGCTTGGGAAGATCAGGGTTTGCGATGAACCACCGGCCGAAAATAATAAGATCAGCATCTCCAGACTCGACCTTCGGCGCGGCGTTGTTCCTGTCGAAGCCACCAGCCGCGATGAATTTCACACCACCCTTCTGTAGGATGTTGCGGAAGTTCACCAGCGTGTTGCCTTTGACTTTCACAGTTGCTTCCGCTTCTACGCCCTTGCCTCCTTTTGTGGTGTATGCGGCTAGAGCGTCCATCTTAGCCTGCTCGTCTAGGACTTCGTCGAAACGCGGTTCGACCCTAGCAGTTGTCAGTATTGATCTGGCTATCGAAGTTGATCAGCTCACATATGAACATAGGCTGGCTTCTCGCCCTCCGGAAGCGATGCTATCTTTTCGCACAGGTACTCCCAGTGTTCGTTAGGGTTACTGTCCTTGGTGTTCTGGAAGTAGTTGTATGGGCTGAGACGAATACCAACTCGGTCAGCACCGATGGCTTTTGAGCACGCTTGGATGACTTCAAGAGGAAAGCGGCTCCGGCCCTCTATCGATCCGCCGTACTGGTCTGTTCTTTTGTTCACGTTATCGTGCAGAAATTGGTCCAGCAAGTATCCGTTCGCGCCGTGGATTTCGATGCCGTCAAATCCAGCCTCGACAGCCTTTTTCGCAGCCTCAGCCCAGGTCTTTGTCAGATCTTGAATCTCCTCGACAGTCAGCGGCTTGGGTGGATGGTCAGCGCACGCAACGCCGTCAAGCCAATTGCCCTCCATGGGCACGTCGCTTGAGCTGACAGTTGGCGCTCCGGCCCGAAACGACGGTGGACTAGCACGGCCGGTATGCCATAGCTGACAGAAGATGTACCCGCCCTTTGAGTGGACGGCATCGGTTACCTTCTTCCAACCGGCGATTTGAGATTCAGAGAACACGCCCGGTACACCTGGGTATCCGCTGGCCTGCTGCAAGTCAACACGTTTGCTCCAACAAGTTGCGAACGACTTACGTATTTGCCGATGTCAGTGGCCTCTGTTAATTGCAGCCCCCCCTTGCTCGCGCGTTGGCTGTAGTACTCAACGTGTAGTTCTTTGGGCACGAAAACGCCTTCTTCTTCTTTGGTGGCTCGCATACGTGTCAATGGTGCCTGCACGATTCTGTGCTCAAGATGCAGAGGGCCTAGCTTGAACGGCGAGAAAAGCGCAGTCTCTTTGAGTGGCTGGAAGCCAGTCGGGCTGTTTGCTTTTGGCATATTTGCAAGTTCCAAACGTGTACTAGAGATTGTGAAAGGGGAAGGTATGGGATCGTGGCTACCACAAAAGATTTTGAACAGCTACATGGTCGCTGCTCAGGGTCTCCTATGTACCTGACGCTAATTTCAAAACCAGTCGTCTTCATCATTGCAGATCCCATGTTAGTAAGTGGTGTTTGCAGATGCAGAAATGGGGGAGGGGCAGATCCAGCAAGAGATGTGACGAGGGTGATGTTTGCGGTGTGGGCACAAGCAGCCATCTGTACTACACGGCTGAACTGGGGTCCAAGAGTGGGGTATTACGGGTCTAGCCATCGGAGAGGCGAAATCGTCTATCATCGGAACATTCGCTTCACGTCCAATCAGCGATAGCATTACGTGAGGAAGGTGTGAATGCTGCAGAAGCGCATGTTCGCTGACCATATCATGAAGTCGGTATCGTGTTTTTGACCGTCTCATCGCTTTCTGTCAAGGTTCGACTCCAATCATGTCTCTGCCGATTCCACCAAAAAGCAGTGCAGCCCATCCACCACGGGGCCTTTCCGCTACGGAAGCCCTGACGCCTCTCATCGAGACGACTTTCCGAACACCAGATATCATAACGTACATCAACGGACGGAAAACGGTCATCAGTAATCCCAACCCGCACTGGACGTTGCTAGACTACATCCGCGCTCAGCCGAACCTCAAAGGTACGAAGCTGGGATGTGGCGAAGGCGGATGCGGCGCATGCACCGTTGTCCTACAGGTTCCAGACTGGCAGTCTGAGAAAAAGAGAATCAAACATCTGTCGGTAAACGCATGCTTGTTTCCCCTGGTTGGTATTGATGGCAAACATGTCATTACGGTCGAAGGTATCGGCAATGTCCACCGACCACATCCTCTACAAGAAAGGATAGCGAAGTTGCACGGCAGCCAATGTGGTTTTTGTGGGTTATACCTAATCGCGGTTCCAGGATCTGTGCTGATGTACACATAACAGGCACACCGGGTATCGTTATGAGTCTCTACGCAGTGGTACGCAACGCATACAACCCGGAGACAAAGAAGTTTCACCTCAGCGCTCGTGAGATTGAGATGGAAGGTCATCTTGATGGCAACTTGTGCCGATGTACAGGTTACAAGCCGATACTTCAAGCTGCGAAGACTTTCGTCACTGAGGATTTGAAGGGTCAGTTGGCAGAGGAGGACGAGCCAACGACTACCGAATCTGAGAAGTTGGAGAAAGATGTCCTCGATCTGACCCGCAATGGCTGCGCTGGTCCATCCAAAGTTTCCTGCGGTCGACCAGGTGGCTGTTGTAGAGACACACCATCCGATAGTAGCTCCACAGACACCAAGTCGGACATCTCATCGCCTCCAACGGAGCCTACATCGGCATCGGAAGACGAGCACATGCCAGTCATCTTAGATGCCAAGAAACAGCCTCAAGCAGATCCTGCTATCAGCGGCGCCGATTACGCAAAACCACTGAAGAGTAAGGAGCATGATGCTGCTGCCGAGACGAAGACCACTACATCTACAGTGGAGGCACCAGCGGCAGACTCGGTTAAAGGGATACCCACGATCGAGTTTTTAGAGTACGTTCCAGATACTGAGCTCATATTTCCTCCCGCGCTATGGAAGTACGAGCCACAGCCGCTATGCTACGGCAACGACAAGAAGATCTGGTTCCGACCTACCAAGCTTGAGCAGCTCGTAGATTTGAAAGATGCGTACCCATCAGCCAAGCTCATCGGTGGTGCTAGCGAGGTTCAAGTGGAAGTTCGCTTCAAAAACTCCGATTTTGCTGTTTCTGTCTACATCTCGGATATATCAGAGCTGAAGCAGACAAAACTGCCAATGTATGCAGAGCTTGAGGCAGGGAACGAGCTTGTCGTTGCCGCAAACACACCGCTTACCGAGCTGGAAGAGATTTGTAAGAAGGTCTATGCAATGCTTGGGAAGCGTGCAATGGTGCTGGAGGCCCTTCGTAAACAACTGCGATACTTTGCGGGTCGCCAAATTCGCAATGTTGCATCATTAGCTGGCAACATTGCGACTGCATCGCCCATTTCGGACGCTAATCCCGTGCTAGTCGCAGCCGGAGCGACACTTGAAGCTGTTAACAAGAAGGATGGTCGCGTCGATCTTCCAATGTCAAGTTTCTTTGTCGCTTACAGGACTACAACTCTCCCGCCTGATGCAGCGCTCCATCGCATTCGAATTCCTTTATCTCCACCAGGTTCACGAGAGGTTCTCAAAGCATACAAGCAAGCGAAACGTAAGGACGATGACATAGCAATTGTTACGGCTGCATTTCGAGTGCGTCTTGACTCGGAAGGCCTAGTAGAGAACGCTTCGATCGTGTACGGTGGCATGGCGCCTATGACGAAAGAGTCACCGAAGACGCAAAAAGCTCTCTTAGGAAAGCCTTGGTTTCACTCGGCAACTCTTGATGCTGCTCTTACAGCATTGCTGCAGGATTACGATCTTCCGTATGGCGTTCCAGGAGGCATGGCTGACTACCGGAAAACGCTCACACTCTCGCTCTTCTTCCGCTTCTGGCATGAGTCCGCCGCTGAGTTCGGTCTGGGCAACGTCGATGAGCAGGTGATTGATGAGATTCACCGTGAGATCTCCAGTGGTGCTCGAGATAACTACAATCCTTACGAACAACGTGTGGTAGGCAAACAGGTAGCACACTTATCTGCTTTGAAGCAGTGTACTGGCGAAGCAGAGTATATTGACGACATGCCGCGATTAGACCGTGAATTGTTTGGTGGACTCGTCATGTCAACAAAGGCACATGCTAAGATCTTGCGCATCGACTGGGACCGAGCGCTCGAATTGCCTGGCGTTGTCGGCTACATTGACCGACATAGCATCCCCGCGGATGTCAACATTTGGGGCTCGATCAAGAAAGACGAACCATTCTTCGCTGAAGATAAGGTACTTTCACACGGCCAGGTCATTGGCATGGTCTACGCTGAGTCGGCTCTGGAAGCTCAAGCGGCCGCTCGAGCTGTGAAGGTCGACTATGAAGAATTACCTCCAATCCTGACTATCGACGAAGCCATCGCAGCCGAGAGCTACTATCCACATGGAAAGTTCCTAAGGAAAGGCCTCGCGATCGACGACAAGATGGCAGACGCTTTCGCTCAATGTGACAGGATCTTTGAAGGTGTGAACAGGCTAGGCGGGCAAGAGCACTTCTACCTCGAAACTAACGCAGCGCTATCGATACCTTCCGGAGAAGACGGAGCTATGGAAGTTTGGTCGTCGACGCAGAACACCATGGAGACCCAGGAGTTTGTGAGCTCAGTCTTGGGTGTGCCGAGCAACCGCGTCAACGCACGTGTGAAGCGTATGGGAGGCGGCTTTGGTGGAAAAGAATCGCGTAGCGTGCCCTTCGCGGTATATACCGCAATAGCTGCCAGAAAAGAGAAGCGACCAGTGCGCATCATGCTGAACCGCGATGAGGACATGCTACTTAGTGGTCAGAGACATCCCTTCCAGGCTCGTTGGAAGGTGGGAGTCTCAAAGGAGGGCAAGCTCATCGCCCTTGAAGCTGATGTGTACAACAACGGTGGCTTTTCCCAAGACATGAGCGGAGCAGTTATGGACCGATGCTTGACGCACTTTGACAACTCTTATGAGTGTCCACATGTGTTCCTGCGTGGTCACGTATGCAGGACCAACATCCATAGTAACACCGCGTATCGAGGGTTCGGCGCGCCTCAGGGCATGTACTTCTCGGAAACCGTCATGTACAATATCGCAGAAGGTCTAGGGATGGATGTCGATGAGCTGCGGTTGAAAAATCTATACAAGCCTGGGGAACACACTCCGTTCTTCCAAAAGATAGACGAGGACTGGCACGTTCCGATGCTCTTGCACCAGCTGAGCAAGTCGGCTGATTACGAGAACCGGAAGGCGGCCATCAAGGTTTTCAACTTGAAGAACCGATGGAGGAAGCGAGGCATATGTCTCGTTCCCTCGAAGTTTGGTCTCAGCTTTGCCACAGCTCTGCATCTCAATCAGGCGGCTGCATACATCAAGATCTACCACGATGGAAGTGTGCTGCTACATCATGGCGGAACGGAAATGGGTCAAGGACTCTACACTAAGATGTGTCAAATCGCAGCGCAAGAGCTTGGTACCCCACTCGATGCGATCTACACCCAAGACAGCCAGACCTACCAGATTGCAAATGCTTCTCCTACCGCTGCGTCTTCTGGATCTGATTTGAACGGCATGGCTGTCAAGAACGCATGCGACCAGATTAACGAGCGACTGAAGCCGTATCGCGAGAAGTTAGGGAAAGATGCACCCCTCAAGGCACTCGCTCATGCTGCCTATGTCGATCGTATTAACCTTGCTGCAAATGGCTTCTGGAAGATGCCTAAAGTCGGGTACACCTGGGGAGATACAAACCTAGAGACTGTCAAGCCCATGTACTACTACTGGACACAAGGAGCGTGCTGCTCAGAAGTCGAGCTTGACCTTCTCACAGGCGATCATACCGTGCTCCGATCAGACATAATGATGGTATGCCTTATCCTGATATGTATCCATTCCAACATGCTAACAATACTATAGGACGTCGGCAACTCCATTAATCCTGCCATAGACTATGGGCAAATTGAAGGCGCTTTCATTCAAGGCCAAGGTCTCTTCACTATCGAAGAGACGCTATGGACCCGAAACGGTCAGCTCTTCACTCGAGGCCCTGGTACATACAAGATCCCCGGCTTTAGCGATATCCCGCAGGTCTTCAATGCCAGCATGCTCCGTCATGATAACCACGGCAACCCACTATCATGGAATCACTTGAGAAGTGTACAAAGTTCTAAAGGTATTGGTGAACCGCCTTTGTTCCTGGGATCAACAGTCTTCTTTGCGCTGAGAGAGGCGGTCGTGGCAGCAAGGAAGATGAATGGAAAGAAGGATGATGGAGGCTGGAATCTGGATAGCCCGGCTACATGTGAGAGATTGAGGTTAGCGGTTGGCGATGATCTTGTTGACCGGGCGAGAGCGGTAAGAAAAGAGGGAGAGACGAATTTCCTGGTCGCTGTGGCGTAAGCAAGTCCTTGATTCAACGCATTTTTGTTCGGGTATCAGAGGAGCATCCTTGAGTGTGAAGTCTCCTACAGTAGCGTTCGCTGCAACGTTATCGGTTCAGACATGCCTATCGCGCAGCAGATCGGAAAGCAGAGCCGACAACGATGAGCTCATTTGTGCCATCACTAATGAGTGCGCTGCAAGTGTGTCAAAAACGTCGTGTCGCGTCGGGCTTCGATAGAGTAACAACTATCACCAACCATGTTGATTATCTTCAATGCAGCTCACATAAATCGCCCCCTGCCATTGGCGTATCCTCCATCACGACAACTCCACATTAGGCCTCCATAGTCTGCCCGCATGGGAACCACGCCCAGCGGAGATAACCGCAAATTCTCCGCGCTTTCCGCCTTGTCAGCCCGACTATCAGCCATCTTGTTCGCTGTATCTTGGCCACGCACTTGCTTCGAGTTGCAAGTAGAACATAAGAAAAAAAGAACAAATCGGTTGGGAGAGTTCCATGGCTGTTGTCTGCGATGGAAAACCTCACCCCCACTCTTGAGGATGCGTTCCCAAGCCTACGCCACCACGCGCAACCCCGCCCACTAGCGGCACGACTCAACTCCACACTCGGCCGCGATAGTCGGACTTCTCGACTCCGATAAGCATGCCTCTTTCCGACGCGCGCTATCGTGTAGTATTCCGTAATGCGGCTTCTTGAGCCTCTCTTCACCCCATTTCATCCCCATTGCCCCCATCCTTCTATCAGATCATCGAAACAATTTGTCAGATCCTGCGCTATGGCATCCACTACTGTCGAGAGTGCGAGTTCAGGAGCCCGTGGACGCAAGAGAAGGAATCTTAGCAAGAATGAGGGCAAGAAGTTTGTTTGCACGAATGACGGATGTGGACGGTCTTTTACGAGGGCTGAACATTTGCAACGACATTTGCTGAATCATTCGACTGGGGAATATACTTGCGATCGATGCAGGGCTCACTTTAAGCGGAGAGATCTTCTTGGTAAGAATGATGCACTGTTTCCTTGGCCTGTAGACTACATTGCTTCTTCCTCGCGCATTGGATGCTTTCTGCTTGGTTGCATGATTTCCTAAACCCTCAAGGCGTTACGGCCTTATCTTGAATCATGGAATGCAAATACGCCACTCTTTGGTCGCTAACATATACGCGCAGAGAGGCATATTAGTCGCCATCGTCAAAAAGACGAAGAAGCTGGCGCCGAAGGCTGCGGAATACTGAACACTCGAAAGCGAATGTGGAAAGATGCCGAAGGCAAAATAGTTACTAAGAAACCTAGCTTATCAAACGACGGTCCGAAGACGCGGTCTGTTTCGCAACCACAAAGTGAAGACCTACTGCAGTCATTGCCGGACTTCAACTCTTTCTCACATCAAGGTCTTCCTATATCGCCACCGACATCAAACAATCCGTCGGTATCTCATTCCCTTGATGACAACGACTCCGGCATCGGAACTCATTACCCATCGATTACTCTCAATCCCAACAGCATCTCTACGTCCAGTTCATACTCGCCTACAGATCAGCGTTTCTGGTCTAACGACAACACGCAGCCTTCAAGCGCTTCAGGTGGTTCAAGCGGTTCAAGCGATCCTTTCGTCTCTGCAGTCTTCGACAATGCGCCATTCGACGAGATATTTAACCCAGATACGGCAAGCTCTTTTAATGCACCCTTCACAACCATGAGCAACTATAACTGGCTTTTTGACATGGACTGGACGAACAACGATCAGGCTCAACAGCCCATCGTAGGAGATCCATTTCCTGCCTTGTCCATCGGGAATAACAGTATCTCTCAGCCGAGTCATGCTCTGGATTTTCATTTGGACCATATGGATATAGACGCATCGCTGTCGACAGTTGGCCAATTTGGCTCGCTTCCATCCCAATCCAATGGACTCCCTCATCCCCACTCACCAAGTGCACCAATAATCACGCCGCCACTCGACGAAGGAGACAAGTTGGCTACTGATACTATCATGCCTTCCGGTACCAAGGCTATTTCTATGGATGGAACATCAAATGTCCTAGTATCAGCGATAGACAGCAATTCTGTTTTGGATGTGGAGCGACCCATGTCTCTACTCCAGCCATCACGGAGCTTGCCAATTATTGACGAGCTGGCTCGTCAGCAGCTACTTGATCTCATTGACATCATACAACCCACCGTACCAGATGGTAGTATAGTCATGCGAGATCACCCGCTACTTTCATTATCCTGCTTGCAAACATACTGCGATCTCTTTTTCACACGCTTCAACACCACATACCCGCTGATTCATATGTCTACGTTCGATCCATCAGAAGTTGATACTCTACTCCTTGCATCAGTGTTGCTGCTGGGTGCAACATATGGAGAGAAAGATGCACACCAACTTGCTGTGAGTATACGCGCACCTTCACAGCTGAATTCTAGCTGACCCATATCAGGTATGCATTCATGATGTACTACGACCTCAAATCTTTGCAAATGCTGGCTTTTCGGCGAAGCCAGATCTCTGGGTACTCCAAACCATCTTATTAGTAGAGTGCTTTGGTAAAAGTAGAGCCGGTCAGAAGCAACACGACATGTCACACTTGTTTCACGGCCTGCTCATCAACCTCATTCGTCGAAGCGATTGCCAAATCATCCGGCCACCAACACCGGAAGAGGCAACAGATGATCTTGAAGATGACTGGCGGACATGGTGCGAAGCAGAGCAAAAGAAGAGGTATGTATTCATCAAATGAACCCCCATGGCGCTCTGCTCAAAGTGCGCAGGTTGGCGTTTCTATGCTTCATGTGGGACACGCAACATGCAGTACTTTTCTGTCAGTCACTATGCATGTCCGCCTTTGAGCTTCGCTCCAACATGCCCTGCGATCAGGCTATCTGGGAGGCTGACTCAGCGGAGACATGGCACCAATTAAGGCAGAAGCAACCAACAACTCCGTTGTTTTTGTCATGCCTGAAGATGTATCTTCATCCGAACGCTGCCACCATTCCTAAGAACTTGAATGCGTTATCACGATCTCTACTCCTTCATGGCCTGATGTCAGTAGCATGGGACATGCAACGCCGCGATCAGACATCATTAGGAGTCGTCGAGTCAAATCCACTAGGCGATTGGCAAACTCGTCTCGCGACCTCTTATGTCGCCTGGCACGCGGATTATACAGCTTTCTGCACTACATATCTTTCCTCCCTTCCCTCATCCATACACCCTCTGGCTAAAGAATTCCATGTCTACCGCACCGCCACACTAGCGCTGTACCACTCCGCGCACATCCTCCTTCATACACCCTTCCTCGACCTACAAATTTACGCCGGCGCCCGCCACATACTAGGCCGTCCGGTGGCCCGCCACGACTACGCGCGCTCTCAACGTGTGGTCAAGAAATGGGTAGCGGAAAACATCCAAGAAGCTGGGAAAGCAGTCTGGCACGCTGCCGCCCTTGTTAGCGAAGGGGTGGATATCCTCGACGGAGAACTCAGCTCCTCGGATATCGGGGGAGGAAGACTATGGCATCACCCTTGGGCTGTGTACCTCGGTACGTTGGTAATTTGGGGAGTGTGGTATGCTCGACCAACACCACCTCCTTCTTTTGAAGATCAGCTGCCGCAGCACCTCCAGCATCTAGATGATGACGATGAGATTATTTGGGATCCTGTTGCGGAGATGAAGACACTTCTTGACACTGTTCTCGGGGCTCAGCCCGAAAAGCTCCTTGAAGCTGGCGGTGACCGCATTGTCGCTGGCAGTGTAGGCAAGAGGGGTACAAACGGGCTTGCAGCAGTTGTGAGCAGATGTTTGAGTAAAGTGCGATGGGCCGTTGTCCACGATGGTATGATGGTGCTGAGAGGTCTAGTGCAGTGGCGGTTAGTTGGTGGGGGCGCAGGTCTTGGTGGCTTATGAAATGCCATCATCTAGTACTTGACAATTGCTCTACCTTCGCCTTTTGCTACACAATTTTCTTGCCTTGCATTTAATTGAATGACTGAAGTCTCCATATATGCTGCAAACTAACTAATGAGCAAGTTCCCTGGTATGTAACCGCGCGGAGAACATAGAAGGTAGAAGAATATTTGGAAGTAGTAATGATGACATGAGTGTATAGCGTTCTGATGAGTTGATAGGGAGTATGAAACGATTCAGGGGTGGATGAACGAGGTTCATGCGCGCTGCTGGTGGGGCTTACCTGGTTTGGCGACTATTGCGGTACATTCCGTGAAGACAGCAACGGCTTTTGCGATGGGCTAGACGAGTCGAAGTTTCACTCTTGCAAGGAATATTTGAGACAATAGTACCCAATGTAGAAGATGAGCACAAAGCACGTATATGGACTGAGATGTGGAAGTCTTTTGTGGTCAGCCACGCAGCCATGCTACCTCGAGCTCTACAGAGTTTGTTCTAAGTAAAGTATCTCCACCTCTCACTATCTTCTCCATCGCCCAGCTCACTTGTCTTGACGTCCTCGGCTCTGAGCACAACACCCTGCGATTTGTTCCTCCTTCGATTCTCGAGCTTCATCCACCCGCCTAGCCACAATGTAAAGCAAATACACGTAACATTGCATGCCGCCGTTGCATACAGCGTTGGCAAATACTTGGGTGCGTACTCTTGTCTAAAGGTCGCGGCGGAAACAATACCCCCAAGGTTTCCGAGCCCAACCATGAGACCCGTTGTCGCAGCGCGAGCATTCTCGTTGAGGTTGTTGTTGTTATGCCACGAGTGCACAAGACAAGAAGGGACGTATGCCCCCGCGCAAAGCAAGAAGCAGGCGAAGTATGCGACGGCTTTATTGCCGAGAACATCGACCGTGGCGAGGATGGCGAGTCCGACGAGAGAGATGCACAGAGCGCCACAGATGTGGAAAGTGCGTTCCCGGAAGTAATCACTGCTATAAGTTATACAGAGCAAGATAACGAATCCCACAGCATTGGGCGCCACGGTCCAGAGATTAGTTTTGACGACAGAGTATCCTAGTCGCTGGACAATCTGAGGCAAAAAGTTCGACGTTGTGCTGAAAGCGACAGGGTAGGTGAAAGCGACGACACACCAGGGAAACATCTTCCACGTGTTCCACTCTTTGAAACACTCTTGCATGTTGAATTCGTGAGAACCGGATGAAGACAGGTCGCGCAGTGTGCGACGTTCAGCCACCGTACGTTCAGCATCAGTCAAGAACCAGGCTGATTGAGGGGCTGCCGGTAACCAAGCGTATGCTATCAGAGCGAGCACCACCGTAAGTGCTCCCTCGATGATGAAGAGAAACTTCCAGCCTGGGATCTGAGCATGGTCAATCTGGAAGACTCCAAAGGAGATTAGACCACTGAAAGCCCCCGCGAGAAGTGCACTACCGAAGAAAAGCGCAATGCGAAAGCCGAGTTCGCCACGCGTGTAGAACAAGGTGAGGTAGAAGACAACGCCTGCGAAGAATCCGGCTTCAAAAGCACCAAGCAGAATGCGTATAACGAGCATTCCAGCGAAGTTGTGTGCTGCACATTGGAGGAGGGCCATCGCACCCCATCCCACCATCACTACAATTGATTGTTAATTGATGTCTTATTTAGCTTATGGTGCTGGAACGCGAGAATATCGACTTACGGGATGGAAGCATGACCCTACCACTCCACTTCTTCGTCAACATATTAAGCGGAAGATCGCACAGTCCGTTTGGGATGTAGAACAGCAGGATTAACAAGCTATACTGTTCGCCGGTAAAGCCAAGATCTTTGTCCATACCATCCGTTTTCGCATTTCCCAGGTTCGAACGGTCAACACTTTGGTCGAGTCAACTAGCTGTATAGAACAGTGGGTTCCAAGGAAGTGAACTTGCCTATTGAAAAAATACATGACTGAGAGAAAAGGCAAAAGATAAAAGTCTAGTTTTCGCACTATACGACATGTCAGAACATGATCATTGCTCGATGATAGCCTGGGAACGCCATACCGTAATTGCTCTCAGCCTTCTTGTCAATGACATCAGTTACCATACCGGCTTCTTCCTTCGAAACGCTGGACTCTGATAGTCTCTGAGCCTTCTCATCCGCCATGGTGATGTTTCTTTGCTGTTCGATCGGCATGGTGTATGGCGCCTCGGGGCAACTGTGAAGCTGAAGCAATTACGGATATTGCACAAAGTGTCGGATGCACGCTGTGTTCGACTGGATTGTGGAAAAAACGATATAGTCCGTCTTTAAGTAGCGAGCTGTCATATCACCTCCCGCCCTTTACGTGGGTATGTATCACACGCCTCGTAACCTCCCATTCTTGACCCCAGTCTGCATGCATCTCTGTTGGATACCTAGGTAACGCTGGCTAGACACATCAGCAGCGCAGCACATAGCGGCATTGTTCGAGATGAGTCGCATATCTTAGAGCGAAGGATTACGCCCAACAAGGTCATCATTGATAGGATGATAGCGAGAGCGAGGAGATGTTGATAAGAGTGGGGGAACTGCTATGTGCATGACATTGGCTAGCTGCAGCGGAAATATGCGGAAATAAGCATGTAAGAAAATGAGTCTTCGTTGTATCACACCTACAATACTGAGCCTTAATGGAAAGATTACACGACGTTGTATGAACAAGATTTCCAGAATCGGAGTATGTGTGAGTCGAGTGCGAGAACGAAAAGGTGTGGGGTCATTGAGACAAGAACACTGCTAAGTCATACATCTATTCGCGTGAAGCCAATACCCTGACCTCTCCTTGGAACTCCAAAGCCATGCACACAAAAACGAAAACAACCAACATAACCGAATATGTAGACTTTTATGTGTCTTTCAGAAATTGCTCGTAGTACTGGTCCATCCATTGCACAGCAGCCATGCCATTCTCCTTGGTGCCATCAACGAATCTCCGCACTGTGCCAACGTAGCCATCTGGACGTACGTTGACCACAACAACCTCCTTCTCATCAAGTCCATCAAGCCACTTGTCCATGCATGTTTGCTTTCGCGTGTCCTTCTCGGGAATGTCATCGAGATATAACGTGAACGCAGACTCACGAAGTACCGCTGGTAGATCTCGTATCTCAAAGTTGTTGCGATCCTCGTCGGTCACCAAGGCATAGGTGAAGACACCACTGACGGGTGTGTACCGTTCAGGAAGGACGAATTGATCGTGAGGTGCTGCGAGAGGTGGCTGGACGGTATACGAGGCGTTACCAGCAGCCGTGACACGCCCAACGTATGAGTTGTTTCCTGAATGCGCGTGGCAAACTGTCTCCAAGAAGGGCATCGACGTGCGAATATTGTGAGTGAAGAAGTAAATACGAAACTGGCCAAGTGCAGGAATGTCGGTTTGCACATCGACTGGGTTGGCATCGATGTAGCGCGTAACCTTTGCAGGTGGCAGTAGGTAGCCTGGCTTCAGATGACCTCTGTTGTAACCTTTCGCTTGAACGTTGAGGGTGTTAAGGTCGTAGCTGACGCCATAGCCAGAAATGAACGCGACGTTCTTCGTGAAATTTGCTGCGAGCGCTGCTGGGTCTCCGTCATGGAACGCATTCGCGTGCTCGTAGTCAAAGTCGATCAAATCCTTCGCGATTTTCTGTCGTTCTTGCTCGTAGGAGTCGAGTAACGCAGGCTTCGCAAGACCTCGCGTTGCAAAGTTGAGTTTCCAGGCCAGATTCCAGGCATCTAAAGATATCAAAGTACCAAGTCAGTGTATGTCTCACAGGCAGGTTCGTACAGGGGAGATTCTACCATGCATTGATGTGTTCATTCCTTGTGCTGCCTTGGGGGAATGGGTGTGACTAGCATCACCGGCAATGAAAACCCGTCGCTCGTCGTCTGTGAAGCGCGCCGCGACTCGCTGTCCGATCTTGTAGCGCCCAAACCACTCAACGTTCTTCCACTCGAGCCTGTATGGCTGTAGTATCGCCTGCGCTCGCTTTTGCACGAATTCTTGTGTGGTTTGCTGCGCTCCAATCGCCTCTGTAGATCCTGGCCGCAGTTCGATGTAGAGACGGGTCAAACCCCTCTCGCGAGGAATCATCAGTACGGAGCCTAACGCATCTGACTGGATAACCACTTTACTCCAAATATCGGGAAAGTCGGTATCGAGTACACCGTCCAGTACACCCCACACAGCATCGGTCGACGATCCCACAGGGGTCGCACCTGGTATTGTCTTTCTCACTTTGGAGTGGGCGCCGTCGCATCCAACTATGTATCGCGTGGCGAAAGTCTTCTTTGCGTGGTTGACGTCTTGCTGACAATTGACAGTAAGTGGACGAATGGACATGGGCGTATAGTCAAAGTCGACGAAGGCCGTGTTCCGGGAAACAACAACGCCTCTTTCCCGTAGATCGTCTTCCAAAACGCCTTCTACCATGCCCTGGTGTACCAACAGTATGTATGGATCAAGCAAATCGACTACGGGTGGGTAGTGAATCTCGCGACCAGTGCGGTGAAGCGACTTCTCGGCCGACGATTTCCAGAAAGCAATGTCATAGATCTTGACACCCTTGCGTAGCAGCGGCTCAGCGATTCGCATCTGGCGCAAAGTCTCGATGGTCTTTGGCTGGATCCCGTCGGCGCGTCCCGTCGAAGTGCGGTCAGGTCGGTCGTCGATGATGCGGGCTTTGATACCATACCGTACCAGGTTGTCACTGTTGGTGTCAGATTGCTCTTTCTACTCGGCATGACATGACATACGCAAGCATCAGACCAGCTGGTCCGGCGCCGACTACCATGACATCGCTCATGAAGCTGGAATAGTCATCGTTCTTGGTGTACGAGAACTGCGACGCGACCTCCAAGCTACTTCCCGATGAACGGGACTCGGTGTCTGGGATTGCAATACCGGGTGCCATCTTCTGTCTTACCGATGACGGCGGGCTGTTGGACGTTGAACGCTTCATGAGGTTCCATAACGAAGGAGCCATGCTATAAAGTCAATTGTTGTCAGGGACGGCCAGCCACTAGGAGCAAAGATGGGGGTCCGCAGGTACGTGGGAAGGATGGAGGGGCACCGTCCGATTGTCTGTCGAGCATGCGTCCATTTTCAACCCATTGAAGAATGCCATGGCGTCTGGGAAAGTGCGTCAACGTGCTGCTGCATGCGAAAATGTTTTCGGTGATGGGGTGATGCGACGCAAGGGGTCGCAAGAGACGCATGCACTCCGCCGTGAACGCGTTCAGTCCAGCGGGTGGGAAGTGCGCTCCCGTCCACCTCGGCATCCCTGCATCATTCCCCCCACCGTTGACCAGCAATACGGTGCGCCTCCGAGGAGTATCAGAAGCCGATGGGTCTGCAGATGCCGCTATCTATACCATGTCGACGTCGTGTGCCTGTTTTAGGCTCGCGGGCGCTGTTGATGCGTGCATGATTGATTTCCAGACCTTCAGAGCTGTCTTCCAGCATCACATTTACAGTCAACATGACGACTTCTGAGATGCCGCAATGGTTGCAGACAGTCACGAAGAAGCGAACAACACGGGACGATGCCATCCAGAGATTCACGAATGCTCAGACAACGCCAACCGAGGTACAATGCGCCTGAGTGCAACAAAGTCACACATTAACAACGCCAGCAACCCCACGGAAACCACGAACCCCGAAGCGATCAAACTTTGACGGCCATCGATGATGCCCAAATCATTCCAAAGGCCATTCTGTCGTGTGCTGTGACGGCATCGCAGCTGCTTTCTGCCTACATCAACCGGTGAGGTCCGCGGCTTGCTCAGCTATCATACCATTCTCACGCCACATCTTCCAGCGCTATAGACGCCCACCAACGAGTACGGCGCCCCACTCCTATTCCAAGCTTCGAACATTAGTCCCTGAACGTCGCTAACATCTACCCAAGACGAATTGGCACGTGCACAATCGTAGCCCTACCCGCACCACGGAGCAATTGCTGACTTGCGCAGCCTTACCGAGATTCTCTTCGACGATGCGATTCAGCAGGCAAAAGCACTGGACAGCTACTTTCGCGAAACCGGTCAGCTTCTGGGACCCCTCCACGGGGTACCAATGACGCTTAAGGACCAGTTTGATGTCAAGGGCTACGACAGCACTCTAGGCTATGTTGGGCGCGCTTTCAAGCCGGCTCAACAAGATTGCGTGCTGGTATCTTTGTTGAAGGAGATGGGCGCAATCATTGTTGCAAAGTCCAATCTGCCACAGAGTATAATGGTATGTCATGCCACAATTTCCATGTATGAATGGTAGTTGGACGCTGAAGCTTTCTAGTGGTGTGAAACCGACAATCCCTTGTGGGGCCTCACCGTTCATCCGAGGAACCCCGACTTTACGTCTGGTGGCTCAACTGGCGGAGAGGCTGCGCTTTTGTCGCTCCAAGGCACTGTGATCGGTTGGGGTACGGATATTGGAGGCAGCGTGCGGATACCTTCTCACATGAATGGCCTGTACGCACTGAAGCCTAGTAGCACACGCCTACCGTACCAAGGAGTATCCGTGTCGACCGATGGTCAAGAGCATGTTCCATCCGTAATTGGCCCAATGACACGGAACATGAACTCGCTAACGGCAGTCACCAAAGCTGTCATTGATGCAACTCCTTGGGAACAAGATCCAAAGTGCTGCCCAGTGCCGTGGCGGTCAGAAGCCTATGAAGGTGCGCGTTTGAAACCACTGGTGGTCGCTATCATGCGTGATGATGGGGTTGTGAAATGCCATCCACCTATTGCCCGCGTACTAACCGAAGTCGCCATGAAGCTCGAGAAAGCTGGACATGAAGTGATCGAGTGGGCTCCAGGTAGCCTTCATCAAGAGTGTATTGACATCATGGTAAACATCAAGACAAATCATTCACTTCCAAGCTGACCAGATTCAGGATCAGTACTACACTGCAGACGGTGGCGAGGACATTCGACGAGACGTTGCCGCTGGCGGAGAACCATTCATTCCGCATGTAGAAGCTCTTGTCAACAAAGGCAAGGCGATCTCGGTATATGATTATTGGCAATTGAACAAAATGAAGCTTGCATTGCAGAAGCGCTACCTCGATCTCTGGAACTCAACAAAGTCTACCAATTCTGGCAAACCAATCGACGTCCTTCTTACACCTGTCATGCCTCATTCTGCCGTCCCTCATCGAAAATGCAAGTGGGTCGGGTATACAAAGGTGTTCAACTTCATCGACTATCCGGCTGTCGTCCTGCCTGCTGGTCAAGTTTCGAAAACCCTTGATGGAGAAGCTGCGAAGAGGATGAGCGAATATGAGCCAAGGAATGCACTGGACGACTGGAATTGGCAGACGTTTGATTTGGATGGCATGGATGGTATGCCGATAGGTGTGCAGGTCGTAGCTCGAAGACTGCAGGAGGAGAAGGCTCTGGGTGCGGCTTCAGCCATCGATGATATACTGAAGAAGCAGGACTAGGCCCTTTCCTGTAACATCCCATGGAATTTCGGATATGCAGTCTTCTGAACATCACGTGCCATCTGCCTGTTCACTATTGAGTTGTTTTCGACGTCCAAATGACTTGATGTATCCCAATCTGCATAACAGCTTAGGTCCAAATGTTGGAAGCATTGAACAGGATTCTGAAGAATGGGCTGATGCACACGTGTGCACGCGAACACGCGTTGATAAGACCCTCAGCAGCCGTCGGCAGGTACGATGAATCATAAGATCCCCCCACCTTCCATTTGAGCAATCAGCTTCATCAAGTGGGTTACCCTGCATCAATAATCCCGAAAATAAGCGGGGTAGCTACACGTGCTATCATGAGCTATGCGACTGTCGTTCTTGCTGCGCGTTTGGGCCAAACCTTACATCGACTCTTTCTACCTATACAACTACGTTATCTTCCACCAGGCTGCGGCATTGTTGAATCTTGAACGTTAAGCACCATGGGAAAGAAGAAGGTTCTCGTCAGCTATGGTGTTGACATTGACGTAAGACATCCTGTACGTAGTGAGCATGAGTGTGGTCACTGACTGGGCGATTCACAGGCTGTTGCTGGTTGGCTCGGTTCGTACGGGGGTGAAGACTCTACGAGCGATATCAGCAGAGGCTAGTATCCCGTCTGAGACAAGAATTTTGACAGTAGCTTACAGAGCACAGGTCTCTGGGCTGGGACGATAGGAACCCAACGCCTGCTGAAGCTCTTCGACAAGTACGGGATCAAAGCAACATGGTTCATCGTAAATTCCACATTCCCACGGAACCGATGTGTCTCACTGACGTTCTACAGCCAGGTCACTCTCTTGATACCTTTCCCGAAGACTGCGCCGCCGTGCGAGATGCGGGCCACGAAATCGGGCTCCACGGTTACTCACATGAAAACCCTGCCGACATGACCTTCGAGCAACAGCGCGACGTTCTCGATAAGACCTACAAGCAACTCACTGCTTTCTGTCATGGCAAACCTCCACGCGGTTCTGTAGCTCCATGGTGGGAAACTTCCAAGGAAGGCACGGAGCTTCTCCTCAGCTACGGCATCGAATACGATCACTCCATGTCGCACGAAGACCACCGCTGCTATTGGTTGCGTACGGGCGATGAGTGGACGAAAATAGATTACAGCAAAAAAGCAGTAGACTGGATGAAGCCCCTTACCAAGGGGCAAGAGACTGGACTGGTGGAGATACCGGGGAGCTGGTATATCGACGATTTGCCGCCGATGATGTTCATGAAGAAGAGTGCAAACAGCCACGGATGGGTAAATCCAAGGGACGTGGAGCAAATATGGATGGACCACTTTGACTACTTTTATCGCGAGTACGACGAGTTCGTCTTTCCCATGACAATTCATCCCGATGTTAGTGGAAGGCCACATGTCGTGCTTATGCATGAGAGGTATGTTCAGTGAGGAGTCGTATCATTGACAAGGGCTCTGACAAGAGTTACAGGATTATCGAGCATATCAACAAACATGAGGGTGTCGAGTGGGTGACAATGGAACAGATGGCGGACGACTTTAAGAAGAACAACAAGGTGCCGGAGAACGCGATGATGCCGTCACCGCGTGGTGAGATTCTCAAGCTACAGAAGGAGGGGAAGGCATATTCACTGCTTGATTACGATGGTCCAATGCCCCAATAGCGATGATAGAGAAGCCAATGAGTTGCGAATGTCACTAGTCTTTCTGTCATTGTCTGCGTTGGTGTGACCACTGTCTATGTTCCCGCCTGCCTATCTCGGAATGATCGGAACACACATCGGAAGCTCAAGCTCGGAGCTATGGCCACCGCGTCACTACTACTGCATACCCCTCACGCCAGCCACGTTCTATCCATCTACCATCATCTTTTCCCCCACTCTTGCACAAGTGCATCAATGCCCATCCGTAGACGCAATCACACTTGCGTACCCACCAATCGAGTGTTCCCCCATTCTGGTCCTAAACCACACCATGTCCTCGGGATGCCAGACTAGCTCGATAAGCGCCAATGCCATGGCGTCGCGCATCGGTCCAGTAATCATCAGCTAGCCAGCTGTCACGCGTATGGGTCGCGATAGGTGGGCGAAGATGGTGGTACGTGATGCCATTCAAGTAGTGACTGTGTACTTGAAATGTTTACACGGTTGATGGACGACAAACTGCTACACTAGCATTTGCTTTTTTTTTAATCTCCGTCATTGAATGTGAGGTTTGCTTTCTTTCTCAGACAGCATCATACTCGTGACATCATGACCGGCGTTAAACCTGAGGTTATTCAGAAGCAGCATAGGGATGAGTCCAGTAGGCTCGATGTAACCTCTTCCTCCCAAATTTCACATGCTTCGACTAATGCTCATTGATAGGTCATCATTGTTGGCGCCGGCTTAGGTGGTCTTGGGGCTGCTATATCAATTCTCCTCGCCGGTCACAACGTTCACATCCTCGAATCTACCCCCGAGATAGGCGAAATTGGCGCTGGGATCCAATGTTTACCCAACTCCTCGCGCGTCCTCATATCTTGGGGTCTAGAAGAATACCTCTCGAAACATGCTACTTCGCCACGGCTGTGCAACATGATCGGCTGGAAGGGCAACAAGATAAGCGATATGGATTTCCATGAATATGAAAAGGAGTGTGGTACACCCTTCTGGGATTTCCATAGAGCAAATCTGCACATGGGGCTACTGGAGCGGGCTGTGGAGCTTGGTGCTAAGCTCACTACAAAAGCGCGAGTGGTAGACATCGAGTATGAAGATGATGTTGGCGGCAACGCTACGAGTGCCATCGCCATTTGCCAGGACAGGACACGATACAAGGCCGACTTGATAGTCGGTGCCGATGGCATCAACTCCAAGTGTAGGGAGATATTACTAGGCCATGAAGACCCACCCCTGCTCACTGGCGATCTGGCTTACCGATTGTTACTCAATACAGAAGATATGTTGAAGGACCCTGACCTCAGGGGCTTCGTAGAAGACCCGCAGGTCAACTACTGGATAGGTCCAGATGCACACGCTGTCAACTACGTCCTCCGTGGTGGCAAGCTGTTCAACATGGTGCTATTAGTACCAGACGATATGCCTGCTGGCGCAAATACATTGGCTGGAAATGTTGAAGAAATGCGTGCTCTGTACAAAGACTGGGATCCGCGGATCCCAAAGTTGCTGGCACTTTGCCAGTCGGTAGCCAAGTGGCGTTTGATGATCCGACCAGGCCTCGATCCCACATGGTCTCACGAAACTGGAGCATACACAATACTCGGCGACGCTGCGCATGCCACTCTCCCGTATCTTGCGTCAGGTGCTGGTATGTCGTTGGAAGACGGACACGTCCTCGGTCTATGTCTAGGCAAGATAAGGAGCAAATCTACGGCCGAAAAGAAGCGAGCATTAGCTGTCTATGAGCGCTGTCGTCGTGAGCGCACAGAGCGCGTCGTTTCACGTGGTAATCGTCAACAGTACCTCTACCACGTCCACGACGGTCCCGTGCAGCAAGATCGTGATCGCATGCTTCGCGCTTTTGGTGAATATAATGGCAAGGGGAGGGTGACCCAAGAGCAGTACGAGGAGAAGGGACTGAACGTGGGCGACGATCCTTTAGCATGGAGATGGGGTGGTGTCGGAAGCTGGCTCATTACATATGTCTGTGAAGAGGATGTTGAGGTTCGGTGGAGGGAGTATGAAAACGAGAGGAGAACCGAAGCTCGGGGAAGCGGTGAGTTAAGGGCTGTATTGTAGAGTATTCTGAAAATGAATGGGTTGCTCGAAGCCTCCAGCTTCGCAGACGGAGTTGCATAACCAAACGACGCAAGCTAATTCAGTTGCATACCTCACACTGTGCTTCAGTGACTACGGCGACGTGCCAATGGCTCATCAACCACAAGTCTAGCACAAAATCTCAGGACCACTTGCCATATCTCGTTTCGAAGAAACATGCGCAATACTAGCTGGCGCCACTGACGACAGGGTATTGCACGAGCTTGCAGGCATCAGCGCCACCACATCGCCATGCACAGCCGCAGGCACTAAAATCGTCCAGGTAAGAAGAAGGCAGATACACCACGTCAGTCTCCAGGTGAAATCATCTACATGGCATCAAGTGACCTACGTGTCAGGCTTCTCATCCCGCCCTGAAAACGACGTGGCGGTTCAGCAGTGGTAAACATGCACAAGGCTGACCCATCTACCTCCGCCTCGTCTGAAGTGGGGTGCTCAGTTGACGCCGTCGATATGCAGCAAGAGAAAAGCAGTACTTCGCAGCAACTCATCGTTGCCCGAACAGTGAGGCGGTCGAGCAACTGCTATGAAGACTGATGCCCAACGTGGTTGGTATAACATGATGCACGGTGCCGGCAGCTTTCTGGTTCATGTTAGCTCCCGTTCACTATGTTGTGCCCTGTGGGGCACAGTCTCTAAGTACGAGCTGCTGTTGTACCGCCACAACATATCGAATCCGATCCCCGCTCAGCCACGACTACCCGCTCGCCGAGGGCAGCCCTACCCGCCATAGGCATCACAGACGTTACCCTCGCCAGCTGCGCGATTAGCCCTGCTTAGTAACCGGTAGTTGCGCGATAAAACGGGTAGCTGGAGTCGCCCCAGATGCCTGGCGGAACGGGATACGCTCTCCCCGCCTGTGCGACATTATTACAAAGGATTAGAGTAGGCAGACGATCTAGGGTGATCCCAGGCGGTCTTCAAGACAATCCGATCCGATTCTGGCATCATGGACTCGCCAACACATAGCCCACGCCGAGACAAGACAGGATTCGTTTCCGAGGCCTCCCTCTCGAGTTTTGTATGCCGCCTTCGGCGCTATCTGCCCTTTCCGAGGACTTGGGATTCGTCCACGTATTATCAGGACCGGTGAGCCAGAAGGCAACTAGTCGTCAGCACATCGTGGTAACGAGGCAACCAATACAGCCCAATTATGAGTGGATAGCATCCAGCGAGATAGCGACACAGCACCACTGCTCTCGCCTCAGAATATGTCTGGTTATGCGTTGTCCACACGAGGCACATATGATGAGTTGTCGGGGTTCTAGGTCACTCTTCGATTGCGGCGGCCGTCGAGCGTCTAATCGCAACGAGCTTCTTGGTCCTTATTCACCTGGTCAAAAAGCACTGATTGATCGACTTCTAATCTTTAGATGGACTTGCAATCGTACGCTTCATTTTGTGCACCTTAGTATCCTATCGATCCTAGACAGGTTGTCAGACGCGATTTGGGCCTACGATGCAAACATGATGCCAGTACAGAATACTCGATCGTACAGGACCACATATGGCTTTGACGATATGGTGAGTAGAATGATAGAGATCTCATCAAAATGTGGTGCAGAATATTGGCGTTGTTTGCTGAGCTGACTCTGTAGCAGAGCGATTCAAATGATCCGAATGACGAGACGTACCTCGCCTCACACACCGCTGACGAGCGCACACTTGCGTGGGCCTACCAATCAGACTCATTGCCATCAGAAGAGATCGCTGCCTACATCTGGCCGCCTTCAGTCTATGAAGCAGCACAGAATGTCCACCTAGCGTCTCTGCCACCAAGGTATCCTCACCTTCGTATCGATCATCGCACGGTGTCTGTAGGAGGGTCCTGGCAGCCATCGCCTGCGGCAACCTCCTGTTATTCAGACCGGAGGCGGTATCTCGAGCAGCAGCAGGTGAACAGCATGAACATACCGGACGGCAGATATCTTTCAACATGGAACTCTGCGGATTTGGATCCAGACTCAACGACAGGGAACCTAACACCTCCAGCTTCCGATACGGCCAACGATAAGGAGGATAATAGCTCAAACATAGCCAAGTGGGTAGGCCAAAAGACTTCATTCATGAACATTGCTGACCTACGTGAAGCGACAAGTCGAGTCTGCACTGTTCTGTCTGCGTGGATAAGCCGCCATTCACTGGTCAATACGCACAGAGAAACCTGAATCGTCATATGGCCAGACACGAACCCTGCCTGGGACAGAGAAGCAACAGACATATCCGTTGCGAGCAACCAGGATGCACATCGACATTTGGGCGTGAAGACGCACTGCTCGTCCACCTCCGGCGAAGCCATCCGGAGCTGAATACCCCACCAGCAAAGAAGCGGAAAAGGTGATGCCAGATCCTGGATGTAGCTTGCATCTGTTTCAGAATCCTAGATGTCGTTGCTAGAGAGCCTTTTTGCGGGTTGATGAGTTGCGTTCTCAGGCGTTCCTTTGGTGTTCGGTTTTCGCTCCATGTACAAGAAAAGGCAAAAGATTTGCGTGCTCTTAGGCCTTGCACGCTGATTGATCACTTGTACTACTACTCTGTAATCCCATGATGTCAAAACAAAGTTAGTGTAACGTTGCCTCTCGATCATCGATTGCTGGTACGACAAGCTCACTCCATACTATCTAAAGCACCTACTGTTACAGGCTAACCGATCGAATGATTGACCATAGCTGCATCGAAGCTACGTGATAACGACCCGGGGCTCAATCACCCGAAGAGTCTTAGTTAATGTCGTCTATTCGACAGAAGATGTATTGGTTCCTGATTACAATAGTGGAAGTCTTCTTTTTCCGGTGCGACAGGCTGGCCTAGGCAGGCCTCAATGTCAGTGCGACGGAAAATGCCTATTGTAGGACAGCATGTGCAAGGTTCCGGATCGACCTGTGAGGGTGATCTGAGTAGCTTCTAGCTGCTGTTGCATTAGAGTCTACTAGCTTCCTCTCAAGGGTTTTGCGCGCAAGTCACCACGGTTGATCAGATTTGTTCGTGTATCTGCTGGCTTGCAAGTCGATTCTCAGTCGTCGGGATTTGTAGTCCCGGATCTCATAGCAAACACTGTAGTATATGCCTTCCAACAAAGGCAGATGTGTATATCTAATATGCTCATGTGCACACCGCTTCTTCCTATGTGGCGTCCTTCTAGAACTTGTCCCGATGCAATGCATTGCAGACTATCGACGGCGAGTATGGTTGCTCTTTTGAGGGGTATAAGGGACTTAGGAGGTACCAAGAGTAATATAGTCGATTTGCCGCTGCCAATATATCAGAAGCCCCTGTCGCTGCCGATCTCAGCCATTACGTACAAGCCATCCATGCGCGTATCGCACCATGTAACGGGAACCTTGTCAACGATGGTACTGCGTTTTGGAGCACATTCACATAAATGTTAGCCAACGTATGCCGAAATGGTACAAGAACCGTGGCCTATTTCACAACCTGAACCTCAGGTGTATGTTGGCTTCCGCTAGCCAGATTTCATTTTTAACGAGTCATGTTGACATGCAGCCATATTCGTCATCACCATAAAGAAGTTTAGGTGTGGGAGAGCGCGAATGGTTTTTCTTTGTTCCGTAGAGCTGGGTCAAGACCATTGCTTTGAAACCAAGTGGTTGGGTACGTGTTCTTGTAGCGGCGATGAATTGAACCACATTATCCAGGAGACCGTTGCTCAGCAGGGTGCCCCTCTGGAGTTGCGTTCTCCAAGCCCTTGCAGCCTGTACATATTGATGTTCATTGGGTAGCGAAGATGGGCGTCTGACTCGAGTTTTGACATCTAGTCCCATGTTCGTCTCCATAGAATCCAGTGTCTTCTCTTTGCTGGTATTGCTCCTCCCGAAATATACTTCACTGTGCGGGAGAAAACTCCCTGCCGATAGGGAAACCGTCGGGCCGGTCGGGTTTATCGGTAAGGTATCGAAGAGCGAGAGAAGTTTCCACTAATAGCCGGCGCTGCGCCGGTCGCGAGCCGTCCCGTCAATCCACTTTGTTTTGCAAGAAAGCGTTCTCGATATCGTAATACATGTGTTCGAACAGGAGATCCCTTGTTAAACTTCCAACGTTGGCGGAGCGCCACGCAGCTTCGTATTCGTCACAAACCCGCTGCAAGTCAGACGCGCAGGAAGCGTAAAACGTGACGGCATGGGTGAACAAGGCTAGAACATATGACTTACTCGCCCGTTTCGTCCGTCATTATGCTTGTTGCTGATATCTGCGATACCGACAGGATAGCTCTGAAGGTCTCTGGAGATTTGCGGGAACTATGCTTTCGATGAGCTGGTGAAGTGACTATCTGAATCCTCAGGTATAGCCGTATCTGCTCGTTGGCTTGAGAGGTCGAGCGCCCTGTAGTCCTCGGCGATGTTAGTGCGCATTGACCTTCAATGACGGGAAGGTGCCGGACGAGTGTGTGGGCGACCAGGTGTGCACATGGCATCACTGTATCCCAGCAGGAAGTGGCCGTATCTGCACGTCTTAGGACATTTGCCTGCTTCCTGGGGTGGTCTTCGAAAGAGGCGTACCATCGCGGCAGCCGCAGCCGCGCGCACACTGTAATTTTGAAGTACACCTTAGGCGGCAAAGGCCATAGCATAGAGGCCAACGACGCTTCTCATGCACTGTGCCACATCCGGTGCCGCTCTGGCATAGCTGATTGGCGTGAAAACCAGCTAAGAAGTGTCGCACAATCCCTCGCCCTTTAAGCTGAGACGCAGCTATGTTGACAGGGCAGATCAGCGTTCCGGTTTGACAGGCAAATACACGGTGAGGCGCGATATGCCCTGGTGTTGACCTTTCCGGACTGCTCGTGCAACAGGCTGTCGTGTCTCAGCCGAGGGTCCTCCAACGTCTGCAGCGTGTCTTCTAAACCACTCGTTACTAAGTACGTATAGCAAGATAAACACTGTGCGTATCCTGGGTCACTCGAGAATCCATTCTTATGGTGGTCATTCCTCTTTGCATCTCATAGACGCGGACCTGTAAGCCATTTTCAATATATTGATCTTTCGCCGAAGAGTGGAAAACTGACAAAGACATAGCGCACGCAGGTGCTTCGCTTGACTTGACAGTTGGCTTAGCGACCACTAAACCAGCTTCGCGTCATCTTATGGGAGCCATCAGGATCATATTGTCGAAGAGGTTGTTCTGCTTTGTACGTCTGTACGGGCAAAGTCTTCTCAAATAATTTCCAAGACGGTCTCGGGTAACCTTGGCTTCATGGCGTACGATCAGACACAGAGGCGCGACGAGGTGCCTTGGTCACAAGAAGACAGAGAGTATAGGAGAAGAGCACCGTTCGCATCAGCAATTGTTTGCGATAGTGGAGCGGAACAGGCAGGGAGGATAACTTCTCCTGGATCTGAATCTGAAGAGTACGTTCAGCAGAGCTGGTCGTCAGTACCCACGTATGTCCAGCCTCACGAGGCCTACTACCACAACAGCAGCTACCAACAACCTCTCTTGCTAGGACACAACAGCGCATACCAATATCGTACTAGCACAGTAGCTGTCCCGCAGAATGGTCCAGTGCCAACATTTGGTTGTCCAACGCTGCAGCCCTATGCAAATTCGTATCAGTACGTGCATGCCACATGATGAATGTCAGGCATCCGCTGACCAGGTGACAGATACGAAAGTACTTATTCAGCAGCCAGTTACCCAATAGATCCGGGGTACACTACCGTAGGACCGGCGCATGTGTCCCCATCGCCTTCGTCCCCTACGCCAAGCTAGTATGTGGTACTCTCGAAACTTGCTCGCTGGCGCTGATGTTGGCGTAAAGCCAAAGCCCGCAATATTCTTATGCTGCTCCAACGACGAACGTCTCCGCATCACCTCCAGACGTCAGATACTCCATGCCACTGGTCCAGTCACTAGAGACATCTCCGATCGATGGCGAGTATAGCGTACTCTGTCCGTATCGCTGTGGCACTGTCTTAACAGGTGTACACGCATTAGGAAATCTAACGCGTCACCTCAAGACTCAGGCTTGTGCAGGATCCAGTCGGGCCAAAGTTCGATATCCATGCCCCATTGAAGGTTGTGAAAGGCAATATGCTCGATCAGATGGGCTAAGAGTCCATATGCGTAGACGACACGGTGCGCCTCCTCCCGTACCGCGAACCGATGGCATCGTGGATGATGACGAACAATAGACGAGTGTGGTAGCAACCATCCTTATCGCGGGTCAACGCGGGCCGGTGGAGCCGGTCCCGAGCAAGGACGAATTGTTTGGTGTGCTCTAAGTTTCTTGTCGATTGGCTCTGTCTTTCACGTCTCTTTCTATCCTTTTCTATATCTCTTTTTTACGATGCAAATACCTTAGAGTGGCATTTCTCGAGTAGACATCGACATTCGTGTTGAGAAGAGTGTGATCTTCCTAGGTTGGTACTCGGCAGAGGGGCCGTGTCGTTAGCTGCTTTTTCAGCTGTGAACCCGGAGAAATGCGTTTAGATCTGACGTTGCCTGTTCATGAGAGTCGTAGAAACAGGGATAGAACACAAAAGAAGCGAGCCGTTCGTCGTCATTCAATGCTGCCTAGCAATAGGGCGAGATGAAGATGGTCCAAAAAGCAAGTTCACACGATGACTGAGGTCGGTGGCAGGCGCTGGTGCCAACGAGTCAGGATCACCTGGTCGTCTTGGGCAAGAGCGGTTAGTCCATCAGTCGCGCTCCATAGTGAACTCGGGTTCAGCTGCACCCTAACGCGTTCAGGACAAAATGTCACCGGGCATTGTTTAGGGCAACTCTCCGGAGTAATCCGTGGTTCGTCAGTTCTTGCATCTCATCTGTGTAGCTTAGTGATGCACAAAGAAAGAGAAAGAGCATGTCGCTTAGGTGAACAGCCTCTTCGGCTGCAACTTTTATAGAAAAGATGATGAAAAGTGTATTGCTTCCATCTGAACGGAAGGTAGCTGTTTGATGTCAAGACAATGCATGCTAACACATCGAGTGTATTCGCAACCTTAGTATGTGCATCTCGTCGTAAGATATTACTGGCTCTTCCTGTCACATGTACTGTGGAGTACCAATAGCCGTTTTTCGCTACCAGAATGTTCAAGGATGGTGAATTTCCCGAAACTAACACGCCAGCCACGTCGTCCCGTGCCCGTGATCCAAGTTGTCCAAGTGCTGGAAAGACGATAGAGCTAATTGCGAGCTCCTCAGAACCGAGCTTATACGTAACGATATTGATATTTGTCATTACTATTCTGTGTGGGTATTCTGACCACAACATATGCGTTATAGACATTAGTCCTGCGACTCCAAGGTATGTGATAGAAAAGTAAATGCGACCGCGGCAGTGGTATAGCGTAAATGCCCAGAATCAAATTGAGACCCGATGTGCGCCAAGAAACAAAGCAAGCGAAAGAGATGCGACATCTGGTAGCCGGAATTAGTCCAAAACGGTGAACAAAAGGAATTGATGCTTCAGAGACTGGTAACTCGTGCGCCGGCTGGGGGCGCTGAGACTCGGTGTGGCCTTAGATTTATGACTGACTCCAATTCTCGCAGCATGTTGGTATTCGATTCTCGCTGTTCACGTAACGAGGCTTGACGAGCGCGGTCGTCTTGGATCTTCTGCATGCGCTCTTCTCTCGACATTGTAGCTCGTGTCTTTGGAAGGGCAATAGCTTCGAAAACTTCGTCGTCGGACGTACTGCCCTGGTCGCTCGATGGAGCGCTCTGGTGGGGACTCAGCAGGTCGCCATTAAGAGCACGCAGAGCATCAGACGGACTGCCTTCATCTACAGCAGTCAAACCGCCTAGACTTGGAACAGGCGAGCGCAGACCGCTGGATGCTTGGGAGATCCTGCGCTCATGCCGATCGATGTTCAGGGCGAGCGCATTCTTGCCTGCCTCCCAAGCTTGCACCAAACTCTTGAGATCTGCACCGATTGAATCGTATTGTGCGAGGAGGGAGTGACCCAAGTCGGTTACGTCTTCGGTATCTTCCAAGCTCTTATTGGTCTCTTCGCGGAGTACTTGCATCTTGGCTTGCAGACCGCGAATACCGCTCGACAATCCAGATAACTTGCGCACGGAATTGCGAATCTTGTCTCGAGCAGGAGTTGGTGCGACCTTGGCCGGCGATGGGAGTACGAACTGCTCTTCTTCAGCGAGCACGCGGTTGAACTTCTCGCTCCACTCTCCGACGGGGCGAGCCGTATTCAACATGGAGTCGACCACTGTCGACCATCGCGCAAAATCGGGTTTGCCGCCATCTGCCTCCATTGCCAGGAGAGAACAGAGGTATACACGTCGTAGGATTGATAACCGATACTGCAGGATGCGCAGGACTTTTAACGTTTCGGCATCGTCGAATTCAGATTCGCTGTAGCCCAGGGCGGCCTCTTGCATGTCGGGATTGCTGATTTCGTATACGTCGAGATACTTTTCCAAATCATCTTCTTGAATTAGTTGTTTCAGATTACGGCACTGTTCAGTGAGTATGGGAACGATGTCGGCGTATGCAGCTCGGAGGTTCTTGCGCAGCCGCTGGCAGCGACGGGCCTGCCCCTTCTCTTCGATGCGGGAGATGGGAGGCAAGGGACTGCTCCTGCATGGTGTTAGCACTCGGGCTGCAGAGTTATGGCGGAAGGCAAGGTCACGTACAGGCGATAGCCGCGTGACACGAGCTCCACTTCTTGGATCAAGGCAAGGGCAGATGACGTCGAAGCCTCGAAGGCTTGTAGATTTGTGACCAGGTCCGAGGCGCCCTTTACGGCCTCCTGACGCAGATACTGCAGCCACTGCCGGCGCATGTACGTGTAACCGGCGGTAAAGACAACAGCGAAGACCAGCATCACCAGCAGGGTTCGGCTCTTGCTGAAGACGGGCTGGCGGCGCGACCAGTGCACCAGCCATGCCAGCGCGAAGGCCGTCGTGCCCGTGGCCGCTGCGCCGATGGGGTTTATCCGGGCGACCTTGAACTCGTGAGAGCCGGGGCGTCCGTCGGTCGCGAAGCTGGGAATGACGGATGCGCGCAGGCCTCCTTGCTCGCCGAGCAGCTGGGAAGCGACGATGAGGTAGCGGAACTGCTCGAGGAAGCGTTCGTTGTCTGCGCGGCCGATGCGGGAGTTGACGGCTTTCTGTGTCTTGTTAACGAGCATGTACGAGACAACCAAGGCGCACACGTACCGAACAGGCCGTGTGGATGCGGGCGATGGAGCCATGGCGGGCGTGGATGCGCAGCGGCTGTGGGAGCCGGTCTCTTATCCTCGACTGCAGCGTCGACGGTCCGCGGGGCGCGAAGCTCTGCGGGAAGTTGGTGGATGTCGATGTCTCGGAGTCGTGGTCGTGGTCGTGGTCGTGGTCATCGTAGGGTGATGGCGCAGTGCCTTGTCCTGGACGGCGGTTAGTACCCACGGCGCACGGCATCGTCATCGTGCTAGGGGCAGCCCACCTTCAAGCAACTGCGCAAGAGGCGAGTCGTCGGATATCATGTTCTCCATGTCGCTACCGCCGCATGGTGCGATTTTGGCTGTCGTCGTCGGTTCCCGCTCAATCGCTTGTGATGGCTGCGGGTGCTCTAATCCGGAGATGGAAGGTGCCCGTGATATGGAGATGGCGGGGATGGCAGCTGCAGGGGCGGCGGGCGCGTGGTCGGCGTGGGGTCCAATGGTGGCCGTGGGAGACGTGGATGAGGGCGATGCAGGTGTTGTTTGTTGTGGGTAGGGCAAGCAGCTGGCAACGAGGGTTGTAGACACATGTAGTAGTTCGGTTCGGATGGTCAGCTAATAGTAGTACTAAGCTCAGGGTCCCGGGAAATGAGCCAGTAGTCTGTGATTGGCATGAAACATTCATGGGGAACGTTCGCTCGTTTACGGTTTACGCACCGGCAAACACACCCCCCTCAGACATGTTTACCCCTTGTTCCTTGCATATGCGCGCGTAACCTCGAGGCGCAATCGTCGTGGCTGCCGTCTTGACCAGAAAGCTGTGCATGCTCGTCGCTTTGGCCTGTATACCACTGCCTTGGCCGACAACCATCTCAGCCAACTGTGTGTCCACTGCACCCGTCGAGGACGCGCCCCTTCTTGAGCCTCCGGAGCAGCGGCGAGTCAGTCGCATAGCCTCACATATTCTCTGACCATGCCATCCTAGACGCTGGACGGACCAATGTTCCCCATCCCACCTCCGACCCATTCAATCCATACTAGTGGATTACTCGCTGCTCCGGCTGATTAGATATGCTCGGCTTCCAACACGTCCGACATGCTGCAACGAGGCTCAGGTGTTGTATATACACCGCAAGGTACGGGTGCCGTCGTAATCGATAACAGTGCCGATGACGTACCTGCAGCATGGCATCTGCAGCGTGGCCGGCTTGCAGATCCCGCAAAAGCAACTCTGTAGTTCCATCTCAATTCTCCGTGCTGAGCTAATCGCGACGCGGGCTTACCAAGCACGACATGGTGACCTTGTACACATTTCGAAAAGAAGGACTGACTGTCGACAACGCTTCGCGGAACAGGACCGCAGGCAACGGAGGAACTACTCTGCATCTACAGCAAGATCCCATCATCTTTCGACTACTTGCCACCACTTCCCTCATGCTCGGACTTAGCTGCTACAGCCACGAGCATGGGGGTCGTCGCGCCATGGTACTGCTTCGGCGCAACCCGCAGACGCGTATCTAGATACTTCTGTTTACTTGATCCAGTCTGGTCTATCCGGATAGCTTACACAAGATCCGCTTATGACAACGGTTAGTCGCGTTTCAACCTCCAGGGTATCCGGGCACTGTGCCAAATTGCTTCGCCCGTGGCGGGTACAGTCACAAGTATGAGCCGTAGCCTTCCAAGCAGGGCCGTCTATCAAACCATGTCTATGTACATGTACTTTGGATGGCTGCCTCATATACTTTATTCATCACGATTACATACGACACACGCACATTGTTTTTTCTTCTCTGGATTCCCACACTTGACATTTCCTTGCCAACATGGATGATAGCATGATACAAAGGTTGATGGAAACTGTCCAACTCATAAACACCAATCTCGATACCTCACCTGCTTCGTGGCGGGACCAACTACCAGCAATTCGCAACACGATAGTTTCTTTCGAAATAACTGATAGCGTCCCGGAAGAAGAGCGCAGGAATTGGCAGTTGCCTCTTATTAGCGTCTTCCAGCGTGTAGCCTTCGCCGATGCTGATAACGGTGTTATTCAAGACTTAGCAGATTGGTGCCTGCGTCAGCTAGTGACCTTACTCCAAATATACCCCGACAATGTCGACATTCTGACTCGTAAGTGCCTTTGTATATATATATATATATACATGCCCATTACCGCTAATCGTTATAGTAATCGGTCGAAACTGGTTGCTGAGAGCGCAAAAGGCTCTGTCAAGCATTGCGCGTACAGAGAGAAATTCCTTCAGTAGCGATACAAGCAACTTTAGACTGCTAAGCTCAACAACAAGGGGGTTGGTTGAAGCCGAACAACGACTACACCAAGCAGTCTATATCGAAGCGCGAGGATTACTGTTGCCAGCCACAGACTATCTCCAGCGTGCGGTATACGTAGCAACAGAACAGGGCATCGTTACTGGACATCTCCTTTCTATGGTGAGTAAAGTTTCGGCCAATAGCTCGTCTCGTTAACCTTGTGTAGGCTGCCGAGGCGTTTACGAGCCTTGGAAACATCACGTCCGTCATGGCGAACGGTCGGTATTTCCAACAAGCAATTGCTTATTTACGAGCCGCAAGAGATACCCCGAACTACTTCCTATCACCGCATCTGGAACAGTAAGGACTTAGTCTACACGATAGAGCAACGGAATAAGCTGACACGCCAAGGTATCTGGACGGGTACGGGCCTCTCTATGACGACGTGTGAGTGGAATTAGTAGAAATTCTCTAGCTAGCAGGTACACCATAATGGACATATTCTCGAATCGCGATACCTTGCATGTCGATGCATGTTGGCAGGCGCTCAGAAGGTTGGACAGGATGCTGTCAGGGTCTCGGCACGGACCACAACCCACCTCCGTGCATCCAACACCGTCACCCCATAACGAGAGGTATCACAAGCAGCCAACATAGCGTCACTGCACATCTTGGAGCCTTTCCGGAAGTCCCGCTCTCGTCGCAAACATCTCCGACAGCTGCACATCGGCGCGACGTCACATCCGAGCATCCATCGAGCCGCCCGGACGAAGTTGCAACCGTACGGCCGAATCAAACACCCCGACCCTCGACCGACTACCTCCGCAACAACCAGCGGAACTTGTCAAGTTCCAGGCGCATAACACACAACACTAGATACACAATGGCGGCATCAGCCCTGGACCAGGAGCGACAACTTGCCATCGACCCAATCGTCGGCACCAGCGTCCAGCACAATACCCAGGTACGCCTTTGTCCAAGCCACACCAGTCTTGCGCTGTCCACTAACTCGTTCGTGCTATAGGTTGTCTCCAATATCCGCAGTCTCACGGCATCGCTCTTCGGTGTCGCCGCCGGCACATTAGGCCTCGAGTCGTATGCAGGCTTCATATTCTATCTGCTGGGCTCGCTAGTGGTGTCGGTGCTGCTCTTTGCGCTCAAGACAGATGGCAAGCCAGGCGCATACTTCTATCGGCCACTGGGTGACTTGTGGTTGGGGGATGTTTTTGGAGGGTTGATGGGATTCGTGCTTACCTGGACGTTGTTCTATGGCTTGGTCAGGGCGTGAAATCATGGAGCTGCACACTGCAACTCGGGTCGACCATTAGAATTTGGACATGTGGTAACCACAGATGCTGTGGTCTTGACGACATGGAAGAGCACTAGCCTTCGAAGCTCACAAGCTCTGAGATACTCCAATATCACCGGAGAAGACGCTCTCTGCCATAAGCCAGAAAGTGGGCAATCGCTACTATGCGCAAAGGCGAGGGTGTCAAAAGCCCAGCCAAAGAGAAGACAGCTTTTACGTCTATGAACAAAGTACTAAGCACTTATCAAACCGTGACTTCTCCTGCTGCATCCGGCACCACTCAGGCACACAATGTAAGGTCTTGGCGGCACTTTATGCCCTGTGCTGATTTAGCGCGTGGCCGACGCGTTTGCCAACCACTTTCGCGTTCCCCTCCATTGATTGTTGCCTCCACCGCAATTGTCTCTTGCACAACCACGCTTCGTATACCCCCTTTAGCGCCATCGTACTCACTTAATCTTCCTCCATATTCAAAAGTGTGTATTTCCTGCCATGTGTAGCGAACGAAACTAACCAAGTACAGTGCTTGAGGCACGCTTAAACCAGGCCAACGTCCTAAAGAAGGTACACTCGCGCAAATAGAGCTCGGCGAAAGCTGTTCTAACGATGAACAGGTCGTCGACGCTATCAAGGATCTCGTGCAGGACTGCAACTTCGATTGCAATGACTCGGGCATCGCGCTCCAAGCCATGGACAACTCCCACGTCGCCCTCGTCTCTATGATGCTCAAGTCCGAAGCCTTCTCGCCCTTCCGCTGCGACCGCAACATCGCCCTCGGTATCAATCTGGGATCCCTCACAAAGGTGCTTCGTGCTGCTGGAAGCGACGATATTCTCACCATCAAGGCCGAGGATGCGCCAGATGTTGTCAACCTGGTCTTCGAGACCAAGAGCGCAGCCAGAATCAGCGAATATGACATTAAGCTCATGGACATCGACCAGGAGCACCTGGGTATTCCAGAGACGGACTATGCAGCCACAATCACGCTGCCTGCTGCTGAGTTCCAGCGCATCTGCAGAGATTTGGGTGCATTGTCCGAGTCGGGTACGTCTTTTGACATTTGCGACAGCGTGGCCGGAAGTTGAAGTACGAGCTAATGTCTATCTAGTCTCAATCGAGTGCACCAAGGAGGGCGTCAAGTTTGCGTGCTCTGGCGACATTGGTTCGGGTTCCGTCATCCTCAAGCAAGACCCTAGTCTCGAAAAGGAGTCTGAGGCTGTCCTGATTGAGATGAACGAGCCCGTCTCCCTTACATTCTCGCTGAAGTACCTGACCAACTTCTGCAAGGCCAGTGGCCTGTCAGACTCAGTCAAGCTTTGCCTTTCTAGTGAGGTGCCTCTGCTGGTTGAGTACGCTCTCCAGGATCAGAGCTACCTGAGGTTCTACCTCGCACCCAAGGTAAGAACCCACTTCTCACTATTGCAGTACCATAGCTAATTTGGACAGATTGGCGACGAAGAGTAAACGCATCATGATTTCATTGACACACGAGCGGCATGTTTTCAGGATAGATGTGGGGGATTTGCGGCGCAATGGCTTTGATATGCATCGAGCGTCTGTTAGGTTCATGATTCTGGTGTGCGACATTGGCGAGTAGGCGGTCCCGCGTGGTGTTCCGCGCCCTAGGCACAAAAGGAAAGTCACTGCCCCACTAACGCTCCACGTCATACCGCGTGGAATTTCAGATAAGGAAGATCAACATAGTAAATCAACAACATACCCCGCGTGCACTTTTGTACCTGCATTCCACCTCCTCTACCTGCTCTTTTCTCTCTCTGGTGTAAAAATGGCCTCCGACACGCTAATACCGGACACGCGCGTGCTTGCGATTGCCAGTCATGTAAGACTCACAGGCGGAAGACATGTCTTGTAACTAACATGCGACAGGTAGTCCATGGGTGAGTCGCGTGCCGTCGCGATACATGCAACTCACTGACATTGAGCTGAGCTATGTCGGGAACAAAATGGCCACTCTTGTCATGCAATCGCTAGGTTGCGACGTATCCGCAATCAACACGGTGCATTATAGTAGGTGCACCCGGCATCCTTCTTGGACAAGCGCATAGCTAACAACTCAGGCAATCACACGGCATACAAGCAAATCAAAGGCACCAAAACATCCGCGACCGAAATCCTCGACCTTTATGAAGGACTACGTCAATCAAACCTCACCAACTTCGATGTACTCCTGACAGGATACATGCCCAGCGCTGAGGCCGTGCAAGCAATAGGGACGATTGGCAGGGATATCAAGCTCAATGCTGGCACGAAGCCTGGCAGCTTCTTCTGGGGTGGGTGACTGCGCGAGGTGACAGGTACAAGACTAACCAAGATAGTGCTCGATCCGGTCATGGGCGACAATGGCAAGTTGTACATTCCAGAAGATGAGGTGCCAGAGTACAAGGGGTTATTGCGCGAAGCAGATCTCATTCTCCCGAACCAATTCGAGGCCGAGTAAGTAAATCCCGAAGTCTTGCGGAACCAAGCGTGGCATTTGTTGATAGAGCATAGGTTACTGTCTGATACGCCGATCACCGATCTCAAGTCCCTTGCCGCTGCGATCCAAGTCCTTCACAAGACCTACCAGGTCCCTCACGTAATCATCACGTCCCTTCGCTTGACGCGCGACAACCAGACTATACCCTCGAGACCAGTGTCAAAGGCTGGCACAGGCACGAATACTCCCTCGGATCCTCAGCATCTCGATTCAGCAGCATCCCAACCAGGTTCACAACCCCAAGCGCCACAGATCGACCTCAACGATGTCGAAAACCTTACCATCATTGGCTCCACCGCAACCTCGGACTACAAACCGCGTCTCTTCCGCATCGACACCCCGCAACTACCTCTCTTCTTCTCAGGGACAGGAGACATGTTCGCAGCGCTGACAATTCCCCGTCTGATTGAAGCTGTACACGCTGCTTCTACGCCTGAGTTCAATCTTCATGCGAAATCAAGCTGGCGGTCACCCGACCATGTGTCGGCTGAGGAACTTCCTTTGGCGAAAGCCTGCCAGAAAGTTCTCGCGTCTATGCAAGCCATACTCACGCGCACAACGTCGGTCTGCCAGGAGAAGATGGCTGCATATGATGCTCGCGCTGCAAAAGAGGGCCGTGGTGGAGGGGACGAGGCGGATGAAGAGATTAGCAAGAAGCGTCATTTGGCGCTCATGAATGCTAGTGAAGTCACAGTGCCGCGGTACGTGAAGGAGATGTTGGATCCGCCGGATCTTGAAAGGTTCAGACCACGGACAGTGTACGAGGGCGAAAGTGTGCCTGACCATGTTGGCGAGAGGACGCCTGACGACTTGAATGTGCTGCATTTGGGTGTTGGAACTAAGGACGGTGGTGCGATGCAGGTACTACAGGAAGGCAATCAGGGCAAAGCTGTCAGGAAGGACGAGAGTTCATGATATTTGATTGCATAGCCGTTCCGCGTTAAGCTTCGTTGGCCGAACTATCGGTCGCTCCTTGATTCGATGATCAAATAGAGACTGGAACTAAGTTAGATAACAAAGCATCCATCTTCTTGCCACGATCAGCACGGTGGCTCACCAGCATGCCCTAGATCATAGACATATGCAGACCTAAGCCTTGGTACCATCCGTTGCTGCAGCAGCAGCAGCCGCACCAAAGCCACCCGTGCTGCCGAAGCCTCCAGCACCCCTCACTGTATCCTCTAGTTGATCGACCACAACTACGTCGGGCATGACAACCCGCTCGACTATAAGTTGGGCGATTCGGTCACCAATCTTGACAGGAAAGTCTGTCTCTGAGAGATTGGCGAGGATGACACCAACGGGGCCGCGGTAGTCTGCGTCGATAACGCCAGCCATGGTATCAATGCCGTGTTTGTAGGCAAGGCCGGAGCGAGGTGCTACTCTGCCGTCTGTACAAGAGATCAATCAGCATCGTGCTTCTAGATTGCCCACGAATCGCGAGACTGGAGAGTGGATTTTTGAATATAGGAACACGTACATGTCCCGTCCGGCACCGAGATCTTGATGTCAGTCTTTACCAGAGCCCGTCCCCGTGCAGGAATCACAGTGTCCTCTGCACTGTACAAGTCATGTCCAGCAGCAAATGCGCTTCCCTTGGTCGGCGCCTTGGCATTTGGGCTCAGCAATTGGACTTGCAATTGTTGTTCTGCCGCTGCTGCTCCAGCTGATGAGGGTGCGGCGGTAGGCGCTGAGGGTTGTAGTGCTGCCATGTTGTCGTGGCTGGGGAGATGTGTAGCCGCCAAGGGTGTGGGTGTTGCGGCGCCCGAATCTGTTCCTCGTGGTAGAGTGGAGGCGTGGGAGAGAGGTGTGGGGTCAATGACTTTTGTTCGCTTTGGGAGGGGTGATGAGGGCAGAGATGGCGGCTCGTGGACTGGAACGGGGGTTTCTGACATTTTCTTCTTGGACGTCAATCTGAGGTTGTTTGGAGGGGCGGTGAAGGTGGTGAAAGACGCGTTCGGTGGGGAACAGACGACGCGTTGAGATGCGCTTTCATTGGCTGGTTGGCGAGGACTGCTTTCCACTTTCCACGTCTCTTGCGTCTTGTCTCTTGTTCATTCTGTGGCAGTAACTCGATGCACCATCTCGCAACCATCTGGCTACAATGCGACGGGAGTCAACGTTGATCCGTCAGCCATCGTCATTGCTGCCACCCCACGAAGAAGAGTGCTAGTCGCAGCCCAGACGTTGCGCGCCTCGAATATGCGCATCGGAGCAGAGCTCGTCATCTTCTTTGCAAGCGAGCAAAGTATTCCCATGGTACCTTTTGGTGCTGCGTGCGCAATGCATTTCAGCTGATGTCGTGTCCCTCATGACCTCACAGCCACTCGTGGAAGGACTGTGCCAAGGGGAGAGGTGGCTAACGTCGATCCCCCGCGTTGAACACAACGGCATCGATGAATCCCAGACGTTGTCGTCATGTCTCACATGGTTATGTGGAGGTGCCCGGGGGCTTGCAGATTTACATTTCTTGGTTGAGGGAATGCGGCCAGATCGATTGAGCACACTATGAGAGGGTGTAAAGACGTCCATCCACAATGAGAGTAACGGCTTGCGAGTCAGACACTCCGATCCGACACTGTCGGGCGAAGTGTTGGTCCATCACACGGCGACCCCGTGACTTCGCCAAGCCACCTTGGCCTCGGAGCTTGAACAGCGATCTCGGGAGCTTGACATAACCTGCGACTTTGGCTCCGACTCGTCATGTCTGCAAACTCCCCTTCATCACGGCCGTGCCCATCACGAGACTGCTAATATTTGAGTCTCGTGATCATTATGAAACTGCTGCTCCATGGGGAAGATTGCTGGGAGGAGGCGGCGGCTCCGACATTACCAGTGCCCCATACAGCGCTACTGGTCAGACACCAGTCTCCAGGTATTTCGGGGTGACCTTGACCTGGCTCCAGTCCACATGACCAGCCGTGCCCTGCTTCAACCTTGGAACCTTAGGGTATTGAATGGGCCCCGATTGTTGAGCGGAATGGCTGACAGACTCCGTGCATACAGAGTACGAGATTTTCGCCTCCAGATGCATTGTGCAGCTAATCATCACCACATCGTCAGTCCGGCACTGGTTAGTTTGAGAAAATCCTCCCGATAGTTCGACCAAGCGCTGGGTGCATGGTTCGAGGCTACTGTAACCGGCTCATATGGTTGGCCGAGACCACGCTAGCGTGATCAAGCATGCTTGTTGAGCCTCACGGAGTGCTATGGGAACTAATGTACCCCGTTTACCCTGTCGTTCCTATGCGACTTTGGCGCGGCCCAGAAGCAAAATCCTGCCACGCTACTCTTTCCCCACCTCTCCGATGAGCGCTCCGTTTCTCACAGATCGCTGGCTGGTATCAGCTCGTCGGCCAATGTCAGCAATACCGAGCACCAAAGCAGCGATATTCCAGAATCCTTCCACGACTATACTGCATACAGCTCGATGCCGTCTGTCTAAGCTATCGTCCACGAAAAGGCTTGTCTGAGCTTGGGGAGCCCATCGGTAATTGCAACGGCCAGACACTCACACACCGCAGACGCTCGTTGAAGAGCGATGCGTTGTGATCGTTTGACGATCGAGGGATGACGAACAGCAAGCCCGCATCTCTATCCTACACATTGCTCCACAGTCACGTCTATCAAGCAGTAGCGATAGACGGTGGCTGTCTGCACATGAATGCATTATCCCCGGTATGAGGTCAGTGGTTCACGACATAAACGAACCCGACTTGACAGGTCGCGTTTGCTAAACGCAGCGCTACTGGCCTAGTGCCCTATCAGCAGACTGCCCACACGCCACATCTTCGCCCCAGCACGCGAATTGCGTATCACTGTTGAGCGCGCGTGTCAGAAGACCAGCCGCGTCTGGCACGTCGTCTCTGGGAAACTGACAATACTCACCATCGTGTTCCAGTAACACGGGCATGGAATCGCTGAACAGCGTTGCGCTAGTTGAATCTCGACTTCCCAGTTTGCCAATCTGGCCAAAATTGGCTCACGATGATCTGAGCGCTTTGATAATCACAGTCCTACGATGTACGAGTGGTCCCCATCTCGTCTGCTCTAGGTCCAACACTATCCTGGCTAAGACCACACACTAAGCTTCCCCAGCACCTTCGGACCTATTCTCACTAGCTTGTTGGCCAGCCGCGGGACTAGCGCGCTCACTCCATGCTTCCAGTCTCCAGACTAGGCGGCTGCCCATGGAGATCCCCAGGCTCATGGAAACTCTTCCCCAAATGTACTTAAAGATGGTGAGCCCGCCGTGAAGTAGCAGACATCCTCATTCGAGTATTCTACTCTCCCTAGACTTGAGTCTTCCTTCTCCATCTCTTTTACATATCAGATCGTTGCCAATCATGGGTCTGATGTTGAAGAAGCCTCAGGGCGTAGCTGGCTCGACAGCGCCCGCCATCCTGGTCGGCTTGTTTGTTGCCTTCGGTGGTGTTCTGTTCGGGTATGCGAGTTCTAGCTCTTACCAAAGGACTATGCTGACTTTCATAGTTATGATACTGGTACCATTGGTGGTATCCTAGGAATGAAGCACTGGCGAGAGCTTTTCAGCACTGGCTTCAAAAACCGTACTGACGGTCTCCCCGATGTCACCGCCGAACAAACCTCGTTGATCGTCTCTATCCTCTCTGCTGGTACCTTCTTCGGTGCTCTGACTGCCGCACCTACTGCTGATTTCCTTGGTCGCCGTCTCGGTCTTGTTGTCAGCAACATCGTCTTCTGTGTCGGTGTCATCCTTCAGACTGCTGCTACCGCTATCCCCATGTTCGTTGCTGGACGTTTCTTCGCTGGTTACGGTGTTGGTATGATCAGTGCCACTATTCCCTTGTACCAATCCGAGACCGCACCCAAGTGGATTCGTGGTACCATCGTCGGTTGCTACCAGCTTGCTATCACCATCGGTCTGTTGCTTGCTGCTATCGTCAATAACTCCACCAAGGACAGGGACGATACCGGCTCGTACCGTATTCCCATCGCTGTTCAATTCGCCTGGGCTATCATTCTCTTCATTGGTTGCATCTGGCTTCCCGAGACTCCTCGCTGGTTCATCAAGAAGGGTCACCCAGAGAAGGCTGCTAAGTCTCTTTCCACCCTTCGCCGCCTTAATGTCGAGGATCCCGCTCTCGTTGAGGAGTTGGCTGAGATCACTGCCAACCATGAATACGAACTGTCTCTTGGCAAGGCCACCTACCTCGACTGCTTCCGCGGCAACCTAGGAAAGCGTCTCTTCACTGGTTGTGCTCTCCAGTCCCTCCAGCAGCTCACTGGTGTCAACTTCATCTTTTACTACGGAACGTCCTTCTTCCAGAACTCCGGAATCAGCAACCCCTTCGTCGTCAGTATGATTACCTCTTGCGTCAACGTTGCCTCAACCTTCCCTGGTCTTTACCTCGTTGAGAAGTGGGGTCGCCGCAACCTTCTCCTTTTCGGTGCCATCGGTATGGCTGTCTGCCAATTCATCGTCGCCATTACTGGTACCGTTGCTGGCGTTGATAACCAGTCTGCACAGAAGGCTTTGATCGCATTCGTCTGCATCTACATTTTCTTCTTCGCCTGCTCATGGGGACCTGTTGCCTGGGTCGTTACTGGTGAGATCTTCCCTCTCAAGGTCCGAGCCAAGTCTCTCTCTATGACTACAGCATCCAACTGGCTGCTCAACTTTGCCATTGGATACGCTACCCCATACATGGTCAATGACGGTCCCGGCAACGCCAACATGGGTGCTAAGGTCTTCTTCGTCTGGGGTGGATGCTGCTTTATTTGCATCTTCTTCGTCTGGGCCATGATCTACGAGACCAAGGGACTTTCTCTCGAGCAAGTCGACGAGCTCTACGGCAAGTGCTCCCAAGCCTGGAAGTCCCCTGGCTTCGTTCCTTCCCTCTCTTTCCAAGATGTCCAGGACATGCACGCCGACAACCGCCGTGCTAGCCTTACCGAGATCGAGGCCGATGCTTCTCGCAAGAGGAGCGCCACCTACAACGAATACCCTGAGAAGCACACTGTTTAAGCGTCTACCACCGAGACGCATTGAATTCACGAAGACTAATGAGAGTCGCTACTACCCTTGTAAATACGCAACTGGCGGTTTGAGTTTCGCATGATAGCGCTGCGCACTGTATATATCCATCGTCCATGAATTATGATCTGCATCACCTCATCCACGTCCATAATTGCTTTCCTCGTGCTCTTACCCTCATTCACTTTCCAATCCACTTCCAATCCTCTCTGACGGAAGGATAATCGGTAACTACCAGTCTAGATCCCGCCACTCACGCGATCGCTTCCCGCGTCTTGATCCCAACGATCGATGCCCAACCGCCAGAGGCCAACCGGTCATCTTCCGCAACACCATCGTGTTTCCCCAGGTTTACCCCAACTCTAGCGTCGCGGGTAGCGCCATCGTAGCGGCTGACTCGGATATAGCCACCCGCAACCTTGATTGGCATCGTAACAGACAACCTCTGGTCAATTATTCAATTTGTAGTCGACCTAACTGGTGGATAAATGGATATTGTGTGTGATGGAAGAAATTGCCGCACGTCACAAGTCTTTATATCAGCTTAACATCAGCGACTGTCTTGCTTCCAATCTGCGAAGGATTTTGCCACTTCATCTTCGCGACCTTTGCGATATAATTCAGGGCAAATGGTGATAAGTAACGTCCCCAGCTGGGCGTGGGCTTGTCAAGCTTTCCCCACCCCCCCCCCCCCCGAAATCCACATCATGTGATCTATCACGCTGATTTGCCACGGTCCGACTGTGCTGGACTTCCATACAAGATACTTTTTCCAAACAAGAAGTGGTACTAGCTATGTAGGGCCGACTGTAACGATACCACGCCCTCGTTTGGATCGCTGGATTGAGATCAGGCGTGAAAACCATGTACAAAAAGTCAAAGCAGAGAAGTCGCCTGGCCGAGAACGCCTGCGGATAATGCAACGATAGCTGTAAATGACAAGCTCAGTAATCAGGAACGAAAATTTGCTTGTGGATGCGATTATCGTGATGTCGTTGCCAAGTGGCTATTCGTGAAAATCTCAGTCTGTGTCCGGAGAGAGGCGGCCGGTTTTGGAGAGTAGAAAATTGACGCGTAACGCGACAATATTCTGACGCAGTCCGGCAAACATACTCTAAAAGTCAAGAGACTTTCAATACAAAGAAACGATGGTTTATATCGTTACTTCAACTCTGCACTTGATAGTTCGAGAATTGTTCGAAGGTGAGACATGATGCTGTATATGGTGGTAGAGGATCTTCTGCACTGGGATTTGGTACATGACGCGTGCCAAGAGACCAAGCGTCACTCTGCCTCGGTCTTTCCGACCCGACCTTTCGAAAGCCTTCACAGTTTACAACGGTGACCTTCCAAAGCTTGTCGCAACATAGCTCTTGCTCATGATTGTGTTTGACGTTTTCAGTTTGTCTTCCGCAAGAAACTATCGTGCTTCCACATGAAACGCCATCCTCCAATGATATGCCGCCACGCCTTTTGAAACGAGTGTCCTCCTGTGAGCAATCATGGTTTTGGTGATTCCAGAAAGTCGGTGAGGCAAGAGGACACTCACCCCATGGGTGCATAGACAGGGTGGCCATTGCGCAGCTCCAGACTTATTCGCGCGCAAGCAACACGCTCAGTATCGAGATCTTTCACTACTCCCTCACAATACACAGTCTCTTCTTCAATACAAAGACCTGCTAGGCTCTCTTCCATGTCTCCGCAAATGCTGACAGCCTCCATGAGATTAAGCACGTTCGATGTCCTGAACGAGGCATTATACGGCTCCGCATACGGTTTCGGCGAACGTGTACTACCCCTGGAATTGAGATCCCGCACCCCACGATTCTTCCTCAAGCTACCAGTCACCTGCCGATACAAAGACGACAAACTCACTCTTTTGTTTGAGAAAGTTACAAAACCGACCTGGAACGCTCTTTGCGAACATGTCGGAGAAGAACGTACTATCAGAGTCATACTGGATGATGGCACGCAATCATACGACGCAAGGCTTTCATTGCCAGGAAGCGAGCCGCTCGAAGACAAGAGGACAGAGGTGGACCTTCGGTGGCAAGAATATGAAGAAGCGGTATATGTGCTCAAGAAGATCCTTGCATGGATAAAAGAAAAACTACTGAGACGATAAATCAAGAGACTTCCCCAACGCTGATTGAAACAGTGACATCTTATCATCCGCAGATTGCCCGGCTCTCTTGGTTGCTGCCAGCATGCTAACTTGTTATGATGTAATCTCCGATCATATGTTGCTCTTCAATATACCTCTGGCATTGAGCAAGCATGCCGAGTGCTGGAAGCTTGCGGCAATGGCATGACAAAGACATTTGCCGAAGAGCGGGTTGATGTTCAGCAGGCCGCCCGCCGTAGAAGATTTCGTCTCGAAAAAAGGAAGAGTTGTCATAACAACGCGACTGGCCTAGAAGCCTGGAAAGATTCGAATCGATTCCAATTCCCGACACGTCAACGGAAACTAGATTAGTGTCGCGCAAACGCCTTCCTTAATCGGGTTTCCACGTGTCCCGGCAGATCGATGATACACATTCTAGGACTCGCCCCAGATTGACGTCTTCACCGCGAGCCTCGTCCGAGAGTTTTGCAGACTTGTCGCCTCAGACCCATACCCTTATCGGACCGGTGAGTGCGGGTTTAACGGATATGTTGTGCACGCACCGCTTGAGGCTCAAAAACGTCGTCAAAGTGGGTCCGATACCAACGGCGTAGATCGGCAAAAGAGCAAAACACTAGGATAGTGATACGGTAACCTCATACCGTCTCTTGACATATTACAAATGCTGGAAAACTTCTAGAAAATGCGTATAAGTATAAGACTACAGCTGGACAAGTAGGGAGTTTGCATCTCACCAAACAATTGTACCTCTCTCACACACCACTACATTCATCAAACAATCATGTCTTCCTCACCAGACTTCAAGGGATGGGTCGCTCACGACCCCTCTGCCGCCGACGGAAACATGCAATGGGGTGACTACACCCCCAAGAACTTCGAGTCCACCGACATCGAGATGGAGATCAGCCACTGCGGTGTCTGCGGCTCTGACATTCACACTCTCCGCTCCGGCTGGGGCCCCTCGGACTACCCTCTTGTCGTCGGTCACGAGATCATCGGAAAGATCACCCGTGTAGGAGACGATGTCAAGGACCTCAAGGTCGGTGACCGCGTTGGTGTTGGTGCTCAGAGCGACTGCTGCGAGAGCTGCAGGCCCTGCAAGACTAAGCAGGAAAGCAACTGCAACAACTTCGTCATGACCTACAACGGCAAGTACAAGTCTGGCGACAAGGCCATGGGTGGTTACGCAAAGAACTGGCGTGGACCTGCTTCTTTCGCCATTCCCATTCCTGAGGGTCTGCCTTCAGAGTACGCCGCTCCTCTCATGTGCGGTGGTGTCACCGTCTACAACCCCCTCGTCTCCTACGGTGCCGGCCCAGGAAAGCGCGTCGGTGTTGTCGGTATTGGTGGTCTCGGTCACTTCGCCCTCCTTTTCGCGAAGGCTCTCGGATGCGACGAGGTCGTTGCCATCTCCCGTTCTTCAAGCAAGAAGGCCGATGCTATGGAGCTCGGCGCTGACAAGTTCATCGCCACTGGCGAGGACCCCGAATGGATGACCAAGAACGCCGCCGGCCTGGACATCATCATCTCCACCATCTCTGGTGGTTTCCCTCTGGACCAGTACCTCAACCTCCTTGACGTCAACGGCACTTTCGTTCAGCTCGGTGCTCCTGACGACCCATTGCCCTCTTTCTCCCCCATGGGCCTCATCTTCAAGAACTTGAAGATCGCTGGTAGCTTGATCGGCACCAGGCAACACATCCGCGACATGTTGGAGTTGGCCAAGAAGACCAACCTGAAGGCTTGGGTCCAAGTTAGGCCCATGTCCGAGGCCAACGACGTCATTGTCGACTTTGAGAAGGGCCTTCCCAGGTACCGTTACGTGCTCAAGAACTAGGAGTTTATGAATGAATTAGACGATACCCAGTAGATGTAGATTTTGTAGTATAGAACAATTCGAGTACTTGTCTTCTCGATCATCTTCCCCACATCACGATGTTCGCTATCCGTGTTAATCCCCGCGCAGTATGACAGAGGAATCCTTGTCGACAAGAATCTGGTTGCACTAGGCGAGGATGTAATGTCCAATCACGATCAGATCTGGTCACTAAGTTGTTGGTTGCACCGAAAGACTGATATCCAGGTTCCGAGCACCCCATTTCGGGTTACGGCGACATTGAGGGAGGGCAGTGATAGGCGCAACGCTTACGCTAATTTTGAGGCCTACACCAAACCAATCAGCGCGTTGTTCGCTTTTGTGAGCATATAGTCGCCTTCAAGACCTGTTTTCATGCTGCTTTTCTTCTTCACCGTGGGGCCTGTGGCCACCTCAGTGTCCACTCCTTTCGTCTTTCATTTCATCCTCTCGCGTCGCTCTTCTTCGTGTTCTTGGAAGCCTGGAGCGTACTTACAGAACACAGGAGCCACTGCTACGTTCTTATTGTAGCGTTCAATTTCCGAATCTAGAGGAAGCGCCTTTCAAGACCAAGATTTACATCATCATCATCTTTTTATTGACCCGCGTTTGCTCGACCTTCGAGAAACTCCATCCTGTGTTCCACCAGCGCACCAGTCCTCCCTATCCGCACAAACCGAAGAAGAGCATCAATCACCCTCCGAGATAAATGGATTTCCCCTTTTAAACAATCACGTCACATCCTCCCCATGGTCACAACATTCTTTTGCAGCCCTATATGATGACTACGAACCACCATCGTCAGCATCACTACAACCTCAGCAGCCTGCTGCTATCTTTGAGAACCATATTTGCCAGGTCTGTGGAAAGACGTTCCAACAGCTCTCAAAACTGAGGTTTGTAAGATATTGAGCAACCTATTCACAATGTTAAGCCTCAGTAGATTGCACTTGCGGACACACGATACCTACAAATGCGAACCTTGCGATACATACTTTCAAGATAGCAAGGATGCTAGAAAGGATCTAGAACGACACAAGCAGACCAAAGCGCATCGAAAAAAGCTTGGTCTAGACACTAGTTCCTCGCTGTTCGTGTGTCCGGTTGAGTGGTGCGCAAAGAGTATGCCGCGCAAGGACAATCTGAATCGGCATATCAAATCTCAGCACCCTGGTCACGGGCGATTAAAGTAGCAGTTATCTAAAGACAATGTAGAAACTTGATGCGAACTATGGTGCTTTGATGTTCATGTTGATCTTCGCCACTTGAAAGACAGTGTAATTAACCCTAGGGCTTTCGCTAGTACACTAGTAAATATGCTTTTGACTCCCAAGTATTCTTCGTCACAGAGAGATGATTAAGACCACGCACATGTTCAGAACTAGAGACCGGATACGCTCATCCGATTGCGTAATGACAGGAGGGCGTATGTTGTGGTAGATAGCCACATGATTTCATATCGCTCCATTGAAAGTCGTTTTCAGATCCAATACGGCTAGGCCATGCAAGATGAAGTCAAAGCATTGGTAGGCCTCAAGTGTGCATAAACATCTCCTATTGGCCGGTCAGAATGTTTTGGCGATTATAAAGGTATCACATCCTCTCTAGATTTCATTCCTCAGCTACAAACAGGCTTTCACCGAAACTTCTACCATCGCTTCCATCACTAGTCATGTCTTCCATCTTCTGTTGTTCTAATACTCAGGGGTACAAGAATCGTATCCTGTCTCACGAATCCAAGTTCCAGACTTTCATGGCTTGGGCCAACTATCCTAAAGAGAGCAGCGCAGTCTCACCTGACACGATGCCGTCTCCAGCCGACATTACATTCGCAATTCAGGTTGTTAAGCAAACGAACTACGGTCCACTTGATAGCAAGCGATACTTCGTCACCGGCTCCGATGGAGTTTTCGTCGAGGTGACCGAGCAATGGCTCATCGACGCGAACTTCGAGAAGCTGAACACGTAAGCATACAAAGAGAAACAATCATGTGAGAAGGCGTTGTTGCTTACAGTGATGAAGGTTCAAGAACTTTAAGTGTGCGACTCATAACAAGTTCTTTGAAGTCAACATCTACCAGAAAAATCCGACGAATGCGCACCATTGGCGAGCCAATATTGCTAGACCTGCGACGGAGATAGACTTGTGAGTAGTGGTAGCAAAGAGAGAGGCTGTATGACGACGACACTGTTCTCTCAACATTTGGAAACCCTTTCGTATAAACAGAGGATCTGGTGGGATATACGAAGGATTCTTTTACGTTGGAGGTGTGACAATTCCGGAAATTGGTTACATGGACAGAAAGTTAGTGGAAGGCAACTACTATACTACTTTGATTATGATGTTAACGATTCTGAGTTTACATCATCTTGTTAGAAGCTTTTTGTGATCCCAGTCTTGATACCCTCGAGTTTCTCCACCAACTCTTTCCAGACTTTCTCTTGACCCTTCTTTCCGTCATCGCTCCGCACGAAAGCGCTCGGCTCAGTAATCTCACAGTCGCTGAGATACTTTCCATGGGTCTCAACACCTGAAGTACCGGCGTGCACAAGAGTTCTTGATCCCACTTCCGTCGTACGTGCGAGTAGAAAACGCATGACGGCGAGAAACCCTGGACCTTCCCGACCAAATTCGCTGTTTGCTCAATTAGTATGGATGACGAACGTGAGAAAAAGATATGACTTACGAGTGGCAGAAGCCAGGGTTAACGAGATTCACCGTCACTGGAATATTCGATTCCGGGTATCGCTCGCAGAATGCGCGGACGAATAGTACTTCCATGAGCTTGCTGACCTGGTATCGATTGCCGAGTCCAACTTCCTTTCCATCGACAACCTTCTCATTCAATCTCTCGAAGAGTTTACCCTCGGGTGCATTCCTCTCATCGAACGGTGTCCACTCATGCACCTCGGAGCTGACAATGGTAAGTGTGGGTCTAACGTTGAACTTGTTCGCCGTTTCCTTGAGCTTAGGTAATAAAGCGAAAGCCAGCAGGAATGTAGACACCACGTTCACGGTGATGGTTGATTCGTCTTGTTCAAAGACCTCCCAGACGCCACGGTTCACGCCGGCGTTCAAAACTGCAATATCCACTCGTTCCAACTCTTTGCTAGCTTTTTCGGCGAAATCGAGAACTGATTGGTAGGACGACATGTCCAGTTGCATGACTCTGACTACATCGCTGCGGCCTGTTGTGGATTCAATATCCTTACGCGCCGCTTCACCCTTCTCGATGGAGCGCACGGCAAGAATCACAGTCGAAGCATTGAGATGAGTGAAGTGACGCGCGGCCTCTTTTCCAAGACCGACGTTGGAGCCCGTGACGATAACCGTCTTTCCAGTAAGATCACCGCTGGGCTTTACAGGTGTGACGAAAAGCTGGGAATTGAGGAAACGGACGATGCCTGCCATGGTGGTTGTTTGGTAGTATTTGTGAGTGATGTCGGAGCGGACGAGAGGGAAGCCCGTTGACGTTGAGAGCGCTCCTCCGCTTTTAACTTCCTTGTATCAATGTGGTCGCGCTTAACAAGGGCCGAGCGTGCTTTAACAGACCGCGGGGTCTGGGTTTCAATCTCCCCGTCCCGCAACGCGAAGATGCCTTTGGAAGGTCTATGATGTCACTTACTTCTAGACCTTCCCAGCCAGCTCCGTCGAGGCTGCACGCCTGATCATACCATTACAGGGCCGGACGAACCTCTCTGCGTTTCTGAACGATTTCCTGATCGTCATTAGTGCCGGCTAAGTGACGGAAGCTATCGTTTAGCTACTGCGGAGTTACACGGATTTATCTCTTAATCCGTATCTTCACTTGGTGCCTACACCATGGAGTAGCCAGATTGCGCTGGCCACATCTTGCCCATATATCTTGTCCTTGTGACTCCATGAGCTCAGTGTTTGTAGGTAGCCGAACCTTGGCATGGACTTCCCAGCTGTATCCCAAGCGCATGTTGTGCAGTGTAAGCACGGGACGTTCCGTTTACGCACGCAAGCATCAGCACTTTATCTCAACATCCATGTCACAAATTCTCACTCATGTAAGACTACAGGGCAGTCAGGTTCATCGACTGTAATAACAATACGGCACGATATCTAGGCAAGCTACATGAAGCGCATGCAGCACCTCAGCCCAGGTATTCAAGACAGGAGCAAATGCCTGCGCCAACTCGCTCATAATCATGCGAACTTCCCCTAGAACCAAATTAGTGTACAAATGCTCAGCTTCACTCTTCGATTTTGGTATCCCCCAACGCAACGATAATGACGTGCAACTGCACAAGTTAAAGAAATCGAACGCGCAACTCAAACAACCCCAAATCTACCAGGCATCGACGTCGAAGCCTTCCTCGGAGAACTCGGTCGCAACAACGGTTCTCCGCGAGAACTGGCGGCCGGCAAGTGCCTTGATAGCCTTTTGCGCAGACTCTGTATCCTTGTATTTGATGTAAATCTTGCCAACACCAAGGTTGACGCGGGCACCGGCGGGACGGGGAATCTTGGTCTCAACGATGGGTCCGTACTTGCCGCACTCTTCTTCGATGTCTTCTTTGATTTCTAGATGTTGTTAGTATCGTGCAATGCTTTGTGGGTTCTTTTCAAGCTTACCTTCGTATTCCTCGTCGTTCAGAAGCTCGTCCGAGGTAACCATGTTCATCAAGCAAATGACACGGCTGTGCTCGTGGTTCTCGGCCGCGCTGGCTCCTGCCAACATGGAGATGGCACCAACACCACCATCGAGACCAGTCGTTTGCTGAAGTCCGACAGTGGCACGTGAAACCTTGAGGTTGCCATCACCAAGCGGGATATCGTTTAGACCTTCGATGACGGCATCGATGACTCCGTTGTCCGCGTACTCACAGAATGCGATACCCTAAGATCTGTTAGCTTACGAGTCGTGCTTGGTTAGAAGAGTATACTTACGCGGTGCTGATCGGTGCCGGTGTCCTTGACGAGGGTGAATGCCTTCAATTTGCCCATAGTCTCTACGAGTTCTCGAATCTGCTCCTCTTCAATGTACGTAGGAATGTTGACGATGCTCAGCTTGTTAGGGCTATCCTTGACAACAGAGGAAATCTCGTCGCCAGGTGGGTATGCGTTCTCATCGGCAGAGGGAGTAATGTAATCCTTGGGGCGGCGGATGGACAGACCCGACCTGTCGGGAGCTCCTCCGTCGTCGCGCATAGAGATTCCGTTCATAGCCAAAGCAAGGGTCGCATCTTCGGGTGCCTTGAACTCTAGCGCAGCGTACTCCTTGCTAGTAGCAATGTGGGCTGACAGGCACGGGTCGTTTCCGGACACGACGTTGAGACCGTTGAGCTGGTTGTTGAAGAACTCCATAATCTCCTGAGAAGTGCAACCCGAGGGCAGATTGTGGACATAGAGGCGCTTCGATTGCTTGGCGGCTGATGTTGCGAGAGCGGCAGCTGTGGCAGTTCCGGAAGAGGGCGAGATGAAGGCAGCCAGCTTAGACGGGTCCATGGGCGCAGCGCGGGGGGCACCGGGCAATGGAAACATGCCCGACAGCTTAGCCTGCTCTGCCGTGATGTTTTCGTAGCCTGCAGGCTTGATGTCCCATTGGGTCATGCGACGCTGGCGCTTCTGGATGTTTGTGAAGCTGGCAAGATCCGGTGTAGCCTCGCGCGGCTTGTTGAAGGGCGGAGAGTCTTCCTTTGCCTGACGCGCCCTATCACGTCCGCCACCGAAGCCTCCATCGCGTCCTCCTCGTCCACCTCTGCGGTCTTCGCCGCCAAATCGGTCGCCGCCTCTCTCATTGCGGTCTCCACGTTCTCTTCGGTGGCCACGGTCATCGTCGCGGTCGCGGTCTCCTCGAGGTCGGTCGCGTCTCGAGTACGAGTCGCCCCAGCCACCTCGGTCTCCCCGCTCGCCGCGCTCGCCCCGGTCATCGCGGCGTTCTCGACGTGCGTATGTGTCCTCGCGTTCGCGCTCACGGTAGTCGCGGCTGGAAGAATACGTGTCTACCTCGTAGTCACGGCGGGAGCCTCCGCCGTGGCGGGGAGAGCGTGAACGACGTCGCCGCCTGTCGCCGCCACGGTCGCCACGGTCGCTTCGGTCGCCGCGATCGCGATGGTCATCTCTCGAGGACTGTCTTGTCAGCATGTGCCCAGTCATGTCGCGACGGGTGTGTGCACTCACGTAATTCCGCGATCCGCTCTGTCGGCCACCGTCTGCTTATGTTAGTCTTGATTCTGGGAGCTGTACACTAGTCAGTACATGTACTGATAGACGTCGCTTACCTCTGGAATAGCTATCGCCGTTCATAGTGGGCGGTTGTGGGTGCTAGAAGCTCTCGCGCTCGTCGTAGTGTTCAGCCGCGTAAGATTCTGCTGCTGCTGGAGGTGAGATGGCGAGACGAGCTGCAATTAGCAGATGTGGATCAAGAAACGACTGATGAATCTACCACGTGCAATTGTCCAAACTTTGGGACGCGATGCTTCTGCGGTGATTGCGGTTGCCGTCGCGGAAAACGTGTGAGAGAAAGTCGGGGCTGCCTTAGCGTATCCTTGGCGTGATCACCCCTGTCACCCAGGCCTGGCCGGGCCATGGTATATTCACTCCTGCTCGCATGGGCTTCTACATGCACCCTTCTCCTACTATTGTTGACCATGGCTTTGCGCGCAGCTGAATGGCACAAGCTGCCTACAAGCCTCACCGAACTCTGCATCAACACCACCCTGCGATGTGGGCAATCGTTCAGGTACATCCCATGTTGCCCCTTGTACTCGAGTCGCAACAGCTTCTAACGTGCCATCAGATGGCGAAAGTCCGCCGATGATGTCTGGTCAATGGCCCTTCACGGTCGCATACTTTCCCTCCGCCAAGATGCCGCCTACCTCCACTACCGCGCCACCTACCCACCTATTACCACCGCCCTTCCTACTCCGCCCCCGTCCAATGCGCCCTCGGTTGCGCCTGAGGAAGACGACACTCTTGCTCTCGTCAAACACTACTTCAACCTCGCGCCCGACTTGGGCCAGCTATACGAGCAATGGGCAGCGTCCGATGCCAACTTCAAGAAGCGCGCTCCCAAATTCACTGGTATAAGGATATTGCGGCAGGATGCCTGGGAGGCCCTGATTGGTTTCATATGCAGTAGCAACAACAACATTAGTCGCATATCTGGCATGGTGCATAATCTTTGTTTGCACTACGGTCCACTTATAGGAAGCATCGACGACGTACCCTACCACGATTTCCCCACGCCCGAGGCCCTCTCAGGCCCCAACGTCGAAGCACATCTCATGAAACTTGGATTTGGCTATCGTGCCAAGTACATTGCAAAGAGTGCACGAATGGTATCGGAAGAAAAGGGCCTGAAATGGTTGGACAATCTGAGTAACCCTGAGTGTCCACAATTTGGAGTAGAAGAGAAGCCGGCTGGAGACATGCTTGAGGGTGGTCGTGAGGGATATCGACAAGCACATGAAGAGCTTCTTGCCCTGCACGGTGTGGGCCCAAAGGTTGCAGACTGTGTGTGTCTCTTTGGGCTCGGCTGGTCCGAGTCTGTACCTGTCGACACACATGTCTGGCAGATTGCCCAACGCGACTACAGGTTCGGCAAGGGCAAGCACAGTAGCCTAACTGCTGCTACATACGCTGCGATTGGGAACCTGTTCCGAAAGCTGTGGGGAAAGGAAGCGGGATGGGCGCATTCTGTCTTGTTCACGGCGGACCTAAAGGCATTCTCTGACAGGGTTGTTGCAAAAGTTGAGGTCAAGGAAGAGGAAGTAACAATAAAGAAGGAGGAAGAGGATACCACCATACAACAAACGGTCAAAAAGGAGACCACGAAGCGAAAGCGCATAAAGCAGGAGCCTGAGGAAGCGCCCTCTGTTGTCGAAGTAAAGCAAGAGACGATGACACGTAGGAGCAAGCGGCAACGAGCTTAGTTCGGTTCCTGAAGCTAGATACCACCACAAACAAAAACTCATTGCTGATCATCTGCGGGTGACCTCCCTCCTACTACGACTTGGACATGTTGGACATGGGCAAAAAGATCCCCGTTGATAGGCTGCACAAAAAAGACAAAAACATACAACAGCGGGGATTTGCTAGTGGTCACCCACCCAACTATTAATCCGCCGGTACACTGCCTGTATATGGCTGAGCGGACGGGAATCCTAGCTTTCACTCATGCTACTGTCACAAAGTCCCTTACTTTTACTGTATTCAGTAACCGTCTTTTCTGTATACAGGCTATTAGCACACAATCTGGTGTTAGTGGTTTGCTCCGCCTAGGTGCCATACACTGGCGCGTAAGCGCTACAGAGGCTTTTGAACAAGACCTAGCCCCTGTAACTACAATCTGCGAGAGAAAGGACGCGTTAAGAAGGCGGGGAAATAGGAGAGGTGACATACATCAACCTAATACAATGTGTATCACTCTGTTACGAACACACACAGGATGAATCCCTTCAGCAAAGGATGCGAGGTTAAAGGCCAACCGTCGCACGAAGCAAAGGATAATGATCAGCGCAGGGTGCTCCAATCACGTGATTGATATCCCGCTAAGGCTAGCTGTCCAGAATAGTTGTGCATGAAGGGATAGCAAACCATCGCAAACATCCCCAACATCTAGGATAGATACGATAGCAGTAATAGCAGCAGACACAGCAACGAGATGTGAAGATCGTCCTTAGATGGTTTAGGGTTGGTTCTCAGGGTATGAGTGAGTTCGAGTGAACGGATTGGTTGGTGTGTTAGCACGATTGGTAGATCGATGTAACAACACGGTGGTTGAGAAACAAGTAGTAATCATTAGATTGCTACACAAGGATGTTTGCAAAGTTGAACACGATGAACTATGAGAGTGCATCGTAAGGTCTATATACAAGAGTACCGTCTATTTCTGTCTCTGCCATCCCTCTCTTCACGTGGCTGGTGTTGCCATCCACAGATGGTTCTCCCTAGACTGTATGGTAGGTCACGTGACTGGTAGTTACGCCAAGAATTAGCGATAGTTCTGCGCGCGACTTTCGCAACTATCACCCTCAATATATAGGATTAGGCAATGAGCTCTTACAGCTCGTTGTGTTCAACTTCGATCTTACGTCAAGCTAAGGATTACTACTTGATTCCCAAGCCCTCATGTTATTACATTGATCTACCAATCGTGCTAGTACAACCCTCTCGTCCATCGTCGCCCACTCATTCCCCGAGAACCAACCCTAGATCATCTTCGGACGATCTTCACAGCGCAGCACGCAACATAGCTATTGTTGCGACCACAACTACCCTACTTTAATTATTACAAGATGCAGGGCGATAGAGAAAGATCTAAAGAACAAGAGTGCATACGCTGCTAGTTCATAAGTGAATGTGGTGGAGACTGGTTTAGGTCGAGATTAGATTCACCTCGCTGAGGGGCATTTCTCGCTTACGGGCAGGGGGCGTTGATGATCACAAAGAACTAACGTGTTACGCGCGAAGGATTGTTGAATTCTGGGAGGGATTAGGCAAATCATAATCATGCAGACCCCTTGCATCGTCACTGAGGTGATGTTACAGTAACCGTGCGTTCGATGATCATGGTCACTGGTTGAGCACCCCTACCACCACAACAACAAAACTTCAACGCGTCATAACTCAACCAATATGGACCCGATTCAAGAAGCGATTGAAGAAATCGAATCGCGTGAACCAGGAGATGAATTTTCGTACCAAGCAATTGCGAAGAAGTATGGTGTAGGACGAATGACGCTGATGAGACGACACAAGGGCGAAACCGAGACCTATGGCTTGCGCAAGTCCTCCCTCCACCCACAACACGAAGCCGAGCTCGTACGATATATCGAAACGCTTACCGAACGACGTTTGCCACCTACAAGAACAATGATACAACAGTTTGCCAGTCAGTTGGCTGGCAAGCCGGTCTCCGAAAGCTGGGTTTCCCGGTTCCTCCGCCGGCATCCCAACCATCTCATCTCTCGCTCGGGCAAAGCCATGGCCAAGGAGCGTACCAAAGCTGATTCAGGGGCCAAGTACAACTTGTATTTCAAGCTTCTACATGAAAAGATAGAGGAGTACAATATACAACCCACCCATATATTCAATATGGACGAAAAGGGATTTCAACTTGGCCGGGTTGGCAATACAAAACGTATATTCAGCAGAAGACTCTACGAGCAAAAAGGGGCAAGGCAAGCACTTGAAGATGGCTCAAGCGAGTGGATAACGGTGATAGCTTGTATTTGTTCGGATGGCAAAGCTTTGAGTCCAACTCTCATCTTCCAGGGAGCCAACGGAGCTGTTCAATCGAGCTGGGTTGAAGCTATACAAGCAGGAGAACACTCAGTATTTACTACGTCATCACCCTCTGGCTGGAGCAACAACGATATTGGGTTAGCTTGGCCCAAACAGGTGTTTGACCGAGAAACTAGACGGCATGCTTCAACTGGGTATCGATTACTACTCCTTGACGGCCACGGATCCTATGTAACCATGGATTTTATTGAGTATTGTAACGACAACAAGATTCTCTTGTTTGTACTGCCTCCTCACGCTACCCATACGCTTCAACCACTTGATGTTGTGATGTTCAAACCCCTGGCAACAGCTTACTCAACTCAGTTGATGGGATACCTCCAGGACAGCCAGGGGTTACTCAATTTGACCAAAGGAGACTTCTTCCCGCTCTTCTGGAGGTCCTGGAGCTCTGTATTCAAGCCTCCACTCATCAAGAGGTCTTTTGAAGCCACCGGTATACAGCCAGCCAACCCAGACGTTATACTCAAGAAGTTTGCCAAGGAGGCTTCAGATTCTGACAGCAGCCAGTCAGTCCTCTCCGGAGAGGATTGGCTCAAGCTCAAGTCAATTGTACGCCGTGAGGTGAAGGATCAGAGCAGTAAGGACGTCAAGAAGCTTCAACGAAGCTTGTGCCACATCTCAGCTCAAAACAGTATCCTCCGTGAAGAGGTCAGGGGCCTCAGGCAGTCCCTAGCCATCAAGGAGAGGCGACCAAAGCAGTCCTTCACCCTCCAGCTTGATGAGGACGAGGTTTACCATGGGGGAGCCAAACTGTGGTCGCCCAGGAGTGTACAACGAGCTCGCGATCGTCGGGCATCACAACAACAACAAGCCGAGCTTGAAAAGCTTCAAAAAGCCGAGCAAGCCGAGATCAAGAAGGCAGCACGCGATTGTGAGCTTCAACTCAAAGAAGCAGCCCGTGTTGAGCGGGAGAAGGGTTGGGAGGAGACCAGAAAGCGGAAGGCTGCAGAGAAAGCCGAAAGAGACTATCGTAGAAGCCTCCGCGACGCTGCCAAAGCTATAAAATTGCCCCAATCGGGTAAGCGCAAAGCTTCAAAACCTCATAAGCCAGCTACAAAGCGTCAAAAGCGTGGTGGTGTTGCTCCAGCTGTGGTGGGAGCCGCAAGGCGTGCACCAGCTGCTCTACCGCGTAGTCGACGACAACGACCGATAACGCCCTCTAAAAGATTATCTGAATAAGCCAAAACTTTCGTAGGCCTGTATATAGTATAATCCTAGCTTTGCGCAATCTTATTACGATTTGTGGTGGCTCTAGAACCTCATCTTTTTGAGTATATTGTTGTTGTTGGGGTGCTCAACGAGCGACCATGATCATCGAACGCACGGTTACTGTATTGTGCAAGAGCGGAATATCTGTTGCCTGGTTTTTGACTACCACAGTTTTGGTCAGTCAACTAGAGAGTATTGAGACATCAATCGCGACTTGATAGATACGCCGCACATGGAAGAAATGTTACCTGAAACAATACTAGTACATTTCTGTTAAGCTCTGTTGTTGCTCTTTAGTCCTGTAATCTCAACTCCCGCTCAAAGATCTTTGTTAAGATACTCTACAGGCCCAACATACACCTTGCGCCCCTTGAGAAAGAAGTAGACCAGCGAAAAAACCACAACAACGCCGTATATCAGAATATTCCAGTTCATTAGGTCAGGTGTTGGGTGCGGAAATGTAGGGAAGAAGGCGAATACCAACGCTACACATAAGTAGATGACGGACACACCATTGACCCAGATACCAGCGCGACCGAGCGAGAACTTGCAGGGAAGGAGAGGTTCTTTGTTCCACCTCTTGATAAACATGCATGAGATGCTGACGATGTAGGACGAGAGGAGAGCACATGTGCCTAGCGACGCAACGGAGTTGAACGCTACAGTGCTGCCAATATTGATAAGAGAGAGTCCAACGGCAATACTAAAAGACACAAGAACGCTGTTGAGAGGGATGTCCCAGCCTGGTCGAACTCGGGACAGAAAGGCACTAAAAGGGACGCCGTGGTCGCGAGCAAAGGCGAAGAGCTGGCGCGAGCATGTTGCCACATTGTTGACACATCCAAACACTGCCATGATAGTCGTAATTGATGCTAGAGCTGTAGCCCCTGGGATGGACTGCGTAGCGTTGTACATGATCTGAATGTGGGGCTGCCCTGTCGGCGATAGGATGGCGCTTTCCACGTCGCCGAGGCAGAAACAGAAGGTTACCAGCATGAGGAAACCCAAGCTGCTGTTAACTACCGCTGTCCAGATCATGGCGCGGGGAAGTGTGTGTGAGGCGTCCTTTAGTTCTTCAGACATATGGGTCGCAGCATCCGCACCTAAGAGAGAGAAGATAGGCGAGAACTGTCCCACCAGCACAGACAGACCTATGCTGCCCCATCCCGCGTTATCTTGAAATCCACCGAAAACCTGTTTGGATGGACTACGCGGCCCCAGAACCCACATTGTGATGAAGATGGCAAAAAATCCAAAGATGTGCAGGACTAGGACAATGCCTTCGACTAGTGGTAGCTTACGAGCTAACAGCGTGTTGAACAGGATCGAGAACGTTGCTACGGCAATAACCAGGAGGGTACCGTGCCATCGTTCGGGGACGTAGTTTGGGTTGTTGAGGATGACAAGTCCTTGGACCTGACCGCCAGCAAGGAAGGCGATAGATGCAATTCCGGTCTGCCAACCTAGCACGCACAACCAGCCGCTACTATGTGATCAGCAATAAGGCTCGTGGATGTGCTCAGGGCAACGAACACAAGATAACTTAAGAACTTCTGGTGTTTCTTCGGCGCAAACTCAGACACCCAATGATACTGTCCTCCGGAAGTAGGAGCCCTTCGTTCTATTTAGCAATTGTCTCGTCTCGAAGGAACCCCAGCAACGGGCCGCCACGCACATTGAAGCCATCTCAGCCATCGAGACGATGACAAAGCCCATGCCCACCGCTGTGACGAGGAACATGACGATAGCGCCACCGGTGCCACCATTCGTTAATGGGATGATCAGAGTTCTGCTGGATGTCAGACAGCGCAGATCAAATGCTCATACGTACTCACGTCAGTATGGTTTCCCACGTCGCCATTAAAACCATGCTGTATCCAAAGATCGACACAAAACGAAAGTTTCGTCGCAGCTCCTGCTGCTTTCCCATACGATACATGTCCTTTTGGTCGCCAGCGGTCCCTTTCTTTTCTGAAACTATACCATCCTGTTGTAACTCGCTGTCAAGAGGCTGGGTTACGGCAGCAGCTTCATTCTTTAGGTCTGACATAATAGAAAAACGAATATGAAGACTGTAAGTTGACAGGAATGAGTGTGCGAGTTGAAAGGAATGATTGCGAATGTTGAGCTTCGACCAAGCGATATGACAACTGAGAAGTCCGGAAATTGCTTCCATGACACTAAGAAGGATGGGAAAGATGGCGCAAATGCACCTGGCTCAATAGCACGGGAAAGATTTGAGAAGCCAGCTGCAAGACGAAACCACTCAGAGGACGTGATGGGTGGATACAAATTGGTGGTACAGGGGACGGGCCGGCCAAAGCCCTCGGGGAGGCTAGCACGCCGCCCGGCAGGGTAAGCGGCATTCGAGCCGATGCAAGTTGGATCTTTCACATCCTCTGGGTTGAAAGCAAGGCGGGAAAGGTACCGGGATCAGTCCATTCTGTGATAATCTTTTGCGCGCCTGGGTCGTCGCCTTGGCGTTGCCAGATTGCTGCGCCGATAATCTTCTCATGCTCACTACCCTCGGCGGTCGTGACGGCAACGATGATCTTGTTTCGTGGATTGGCCCTATCATTGCGCACCCAATCGTGCCAAAAGATTTGTACGTCATTAGGATACTGTGCTCGGTAGGGGTGAATTACTCGACCAAAGAGGTCTTCTTCCAGGAACGCACGAGCGCAGATGTCGACGATGACCGGTTCATCTGAGGGCTTTGCATAGCGTAGGTGCATGCTTGGAATTTTGAACAAGTACTGATGCTGATGGGAAAAGACCAAAACAATCGGGTTTTATCTAGTCTTGGAAGCATTTCCTGACTTGGACTAGCAAACATCCATGTAACTTTCGAGCCGTTCCATGGTCCCGTGGCTTCCTGAGCGTCGCTCATCAGCAGCATTCTCGGGTTGTCCACGCCGGCGATAGCGAGCCGTCGCTGATGCTACGGCTCGTACCATGCAACACTGTCTTCCTTCTCCCCAAATTTCTTGTGCCCATGACAAACCTTACGGTTTACACCTATGATGCAAATGTCGCGGTCATCGAACCAGCACATCCCGCCTCCGTCGGGATTCATGCGCCTATCTGCAGTGCGTACTCTACTTAAGTAACCGGGAGTGTTAACTATAATCAGAATGGCACGGATAAGCTCCTATCCGTCCCTCCTGTTTTATAGTGTAGTTACCTAAATTACGTTTAGTGTAGACAGCGTAAGCTGTCGTACGGTTACCGTATGCGCGCACACCATGCACGCCGTCAGTCAAGGCACGCGCATCACCAAAACAGGCTACACAAGATGGAGGCTGTAGAGTTATATATAAGCACTTATTACAAGGAAACTTACCAGATTACTCTATAGGCCTATGCGTTAAGCTTTTTCACGAATACTTTCTTGGCCGAAGGATTTTGCGGACGCGAGTGTTATTTTGGTGTGGCGGTGTTAGGGTACGCGATTCCTGAAACGGGTAACCGAGGACGAAACTCAGTTAATCGACCTCAACACGGCACCACGAGTTTTGACAGATCGCGAGGGTAAACTAATTTTCAGTGTCCTATGGTCGTATGTGGAAGAAGAAGGACAAACAACATCTATAAAGTTGGTGATTCGACCACTTGTCAAGAAGCCGTGGATATCATCCGAGCGACACAAGATAGATTGTTCCATGTCATAGGTAACAACCCAGTGCTAAACATTGGAATCGATATAGATCTTGTTAACTGCAGAAGTAGACCCACATTACCACCGCATTTACGCACCGGCCAGCACAGCGGTGCTCTCTCATCCTCCCTTCAACACACCATCCAGACTCAATTGCAAGTATGCGGTATTAGTACGGAAAGGGAGAAAGTGTGGTCACGTCGTTTGATTGACATGTTTTGGTAACTACAAGACGTTCAAAAGAGTGTCCTTATATCCTTTCCATCTCTATCTACCTAACGTTCCGAAACACTCAGCCGCGGATGATGACAGGACGCTGTTCACCTTTGATAGCACCGCCAGAACTCTCACCGCCACAAATGGTTGTCTGAACACTCTCATCGCTACAGTCGCCTGTGAAATACCCCTCGACACACCTTCGTGATCATATTAGCGACGTGCGTACAGCATTCTATGCGGTAGAGAAACTTACGTGATCCATGGAATGAAGACAACATAGCCTCTCTCGCCTGGTCCAAACGTATACGAACCCTCAAAGCTCTGAGTCACAGATTCTGAGAACTCAAAACCAACACTAGCGGAAACGATACCCAAAGGATCGCTGACAGAGACTTCAGTGCTAAAGGTCGTCTCTTCAGTCACTTCCTCGCCTAGAGTTGCCTGGCATGATTCCGTCGGCGTACAAGTGACTACATCAGAGATGACGTAGTTTGTTCCACCGCTCTGAAACGGCCCTCTGGTGGCTTGAAAGCCGTCGCAGTCCCGTTTCGTAAGAAACTTAGTAGGTTGTGTTTCGGCGCTGCGGACCTGGACGGGAAGAGACGGCTCATCATCTGCATGCTGCAAGAGTGCAGCCGTCTTCGGCTCAATAACATTACCACCGAGATCATGAAGCATAAGGATGCCAGAGGAACTGGCGCTGACTCTGCTCGTATCACGCTTGCCTGGTGCGCCAGCGTCTGTGCATTCTTCAAGGCCACAGCACCGAGATGCAATGAAGGTATTATCGATGGTGATCACAGCACATGTTGCCCCCTCAGCGATGATGATGTTGCCGCCACAATTGACGTCGTTTGGTCTGACGGGCGTGCGAATAAGAGTTCTACAATCGTCCTCCTGCGGAGGGACATCGATATAGATTCGGATTTGACCATTCTCTTGGGGTGGGAAGCCGCTCTCCGTGAGTTGGTCACCAGTGTAGTATGGACAATCTGGCCATCCCTAGTGCTCGGTCAGTCGCTTCGTGCCAACGAGGGCCTGAGGTCGCTCACAGTTCCAGCGCTGAAGTAAAAAGGACAGTCAGTGCAGGTATTTTCCCTGCATGTCCACAAGGCTGTCTCGTCCCGACGTGCTGAGAGTAGATTCGGACTGGTGGGCATACCGGAGACAGCGCCGATCCAAAGCATGGCTCTAAGAGGCCGAAACATGTTGATGGTGATAGAAGAAGATGTTTTAAACAAGAAACTCGGAAACTGACTGCTCTCGAGATGATATTGAGAAGACAATGGGTGTCGAGAATACCTTTCCTACCGAATGATAACTGTTCTTATAGGCGTTTGGGACCCTCTGGTTCTCTCTCGTTTGGTGATATTCGTATTCAGCTTGCATCAAGAGGGCGTTTATGCTGACGGTCTTCGAGGGAGCGCTGAGCGTTACATTGAGCCGTTCCTCGGCGCAGATTTGTACTCATCTACTGGTACCAAGAGGCAGATGGTGTTGGTTGTTTGCCGCTCTCACGCGCGATGACATAGATATTCTACATCTCCTTCTGTTTTTGGCAGCACGATCGAGAATATACTTCCTTGGGGAAATGTTAGAACATCCGTTACCCGTGAAGGAGGCTATGCTGGGTGGTATACTCCTCATCCATGAACGAAAGAGTCTTTCAGGCATTGTAAGCACTTGCCAATTGTACACGCCGATGGGGCTCTCAAGGCAAACCTCGACCGCGCATCTTAGGTCCCGCTAACTTCTAATGGCAACATCTTGTAGATGTTTTGCGGAGAGCATCAATAAGCTTCCCCTTGATTGAAACCTCCACACGAAGAACTCAAATAAGAGCAACTCACCATGGAGGTCGAATGCGGACGACGCGTCTAGTTAGCCCAGTGCTGAGTATTATAGTGGTCACGCACTTTTCCACAACACTCCGGCTGTAACTGTCCGTTCAATACGTGGAGCCCTGACGGGTTTGCATTCAATTGATTTCGAAGTGTCAATATCGTTCATAGGTTCCTACCACGGGGCGTAACGTGATGTCAAGGATGCTGGATAATTGGAAGCGAAGATGTTCACCTGGAGGCGGGACTGAAGTGCCGCGCGTGCCGTCCCCGCCCTTGGCATGCGTCTGGGCAACCTAAAAGCATTGCGATGTACTGAGACAACAAAGGCGAATGTTACATTCACTAAATCCTCTTATGACTTCGGTTTCATAACATCCGGGTCCGACGGCTCACAGTCAGCAGAATGACGTCGCAATGCCGCAGCGCTGCTATACTTAGGCAGTAGCATGAATTGGGCGGAACGTGAGTATATGCTCCCTTCATCAAAACCTATTCTCTCATTCTAAGCTCTTACTCTCAAGAAGGCCGCCACAATCATGTCTGCTTCTCTCAGTTCTATCACATCTGGCGGAACTCAGCCCACTCCTACTGCTTGCTCACCAAACATTGCGCCTAACGGGATCAATGTGACGGGACTTGTAGGTCAAATTTGCCAAGTCAACGTCCCTCCCAGCGAGGTCAACATCACATCCTGCTGTGACAGCGGCGCCGAGGTGCGCCTCCAAGACAATTGCACTCAATGGTGCGAGGTTAATGACGGGGGAGACTTCTTCGACTGTATCAACGACATGACCGATCCATCATACCCTTTTCTTAGTGGACCTTGTCAAATCGTAGGGGAAGACGCGACAGTAACTATATCCTCAACGGGTACTGGGGTAACGTCGACAACATCTACTTCCGAGGGAATGTCCCAGTCCACCGAAGAAGTGTCGGCTTCCACAACTGGGTCAGGAGGTGGAGCTGAAACGACCGAAACTCCTGAAGAAGGTGTGTGCCTGTTCACTCTGCTCCCTGAAATACTCCATCAAGGCGCTAACCGAACAAGGCACGGCCGCAGGCAACTTGGGAGAGTATCAGCTTCGTATAGTGGTCTTAGCTCTAGCTGCAACACTAAGCATTCTTGCTGTCCTGTAATCAATATTCTATATGGAGGATACTGGCAAGCCATATTAGATCCATGTGTCTACCACCACATCATCTCGAAGTGAGGTCCCCCTATGTGATGCGCACAACGTAACAGTCACCTTCGTTCGGGCTACTGAGGCGGTGCTTCATACCGCTTGATTTACCACCTCAGACTTTTCTTGTCCATAAACATCTTGCTTAGCATCCTGTTTAATCCTGCACTCATATTGTTTGAATTTCCGTGCTGTGACGCCCGCTTCAAAGATCTCATCGAGCTCTTCCAACGATCGCGTTTTCGTCTCAGGGAGAAAGAAGTAGAACCATATCACGCATAGAAAGTTCGAAGCTGCCCAGATATAGGTATACTGCGGGCCCTGCAAACACGTTAACACTGACACTATATTTCATAAGGAGTGGTTGTACTGACCCAGTCAAGATCTTGGGGGTTGATGAAGTAGGGTGAGCAGAAGCCAACCAGCCAAGCAAGAAAGTACCCCAATGCGTTCGCACTTCCGACAGTCCAAGCGCGCAGTCGCGAACTAACAAGCTCGGTTGCTAGAGGACTTGTGGCAACACCCACTCCAGCATTATAACAAAACATGAACAGCGCCGTAAAAGCTACCAACACATTCCCGGTTTCCTTTGAATTTGGCTTCGCACTACTCGCAATCCCACAAGCGAGCTCACATAAACCGCACATTATGGCTCCGGTGATCATGATTGTTCTCCTGCCGAACAGTTTGTTCATGGAGAAGAGACCTAGATGTACACCAATAAACCCAATACAAGAGTTCATGATGCTGTATTCGAACGCTTTTGTGATACCAGCGATGGTAAAGAAGTACGTTTGGTACCCAATGAAGAACCAAACCCCACTGGCTGACTGGCTTGCGATCGTACCCCAACAAAGCAATGTACGTCTTAAATCATTTCCACGGAAGAGATCCAGGAATCCCGAACTCTGGCTCAGTCTACGCTCTTCAGCTACGCCACGGATCATCTCGGCCCATTCTAGTTCTAACTCGTCCCCATGGTCGAAACGAAGGCGCTCCAAGGATTTGCGCGCTGCGTCGTGCTGGTCGTGGTGCAAAAGCCATCGAGGGCTCTCGGGGACGAAGAAAAGTGCTGTGCCGAGCAGGACTGGAACAATGAACATGCAGGCGAGAGGGATCTGATACGAGAGTTTGGAAAGATAGCGTGAAGTGTAGTTGTCGATCACCGAGCCGATAATGCTTCCGAGGTTCACGTAGAACGAGAATAGACCGACCATGATTCTGCTTATTGTCAGTGATTCAGCGCAAGACGGTGAATACAAGAGACATGCTCCCTCAGATGCGCAGGCGCCGCTTCGCTACAATAAACTGTCGAAAATACGACGAAGAAGCCATTGGAAAAGCCTAAAAACAGACGACCGACGTAAAGGCCTGTCTTAGACGTCGACCCAATTTGTAGCGATACAGCTCCTAAACATATTATACATGCAAGCCATAGTGCTTTCTTCCGACCGAAGTATGTACCAAAGACACCGGCGGCGATGGCAGATAAGCACGACCCGAGGTTTAACAAAGAGGTCATGAGTTGCTGTACCGTCGACTGCTCAGCGCGTCAGTCAGGTCCATGTAGCAGATTGATTATACCTGCGTCGATGCCATAGCCCAGTGGGCTCGCCGGTTCCTCGTATCCAAACACCATCAAGAATCCAGGCATAGCTTGAAGGCCACCGACTGCAGCAGTATCGATTCCATACTGCATACTGGCTATCGCGACAGCCGAGCATATGATCAAGCATTTTCGATTAGCCCACAAGGTTGTCTCCTGGAGTTTTGCCATTGTAGTTCATACAGTAAGTGATAGCTACCTATTGATAAGAAGAAATATCTGTAGCCTTAGGCGGCAGGATATGACCAGGCCAGGCCGTCCTAGTAGGTTCTGCAAGCTATATGAGCTGGCGTCGTGGGGCAATGAGGAGAAGTCCATGTCTACTCCGCACTGGCAGGGGTGTTATGCGGAGATGTATGGAGATGCTCGGCGCCTTACCGTATCAAGCAGTGATCAACCTAGCGGATTAGGGATCTTGAGGGGGATCCCGCATGATTTGGCTGTGACCCTTGCGCATCGCATGTCGCCATTTTAGTATATAGGTACTGCTTGTAGTATAATCAAATCATTGCAACCCAGCTCAACACTACTGATAAAAGGTGCTGAAGGTGTACTTAGTCTCGCGTTCATACTTGGCCAAGTCGTTCAGTGCTTGCTTGCCCTCCCGAAGAATGGTTTGCTTGATCTCTTCGTGTCTCGATGTAAACTTGACTCGGAATGGCTGGGGTTTCCAGTTGGACCCACTCCTATCAACGATCAGCAACCTTCGATTGGTCCATCTATACGCATAACTTACGAGTAGTTGAAGATGTCAACAGGCACTTCTTCCCCCGTATGCTCGTCCACTTCTGGTTCCACCTTGTATGCCCACACCAATCGTGCGACACTAAGATTTGTTCCCTGCTCCGCTAATGCTTGGCCTGCACAACTTCTTCTTCCCCATCCAAAAGTCATATATCCTTTCTCCCCAGGGAATGGTCTCTTATCGTCCGTGTCCAAGAATCTTCGTGGATTGAAGCGGTCAGGATCTGGGAAATCGCGCTCATTGTGATGTATCGCCCAGACATTACCTTGCATCCAGGTTCCCTTCGGAATAAAATAGCCGTTCCAATAGTCATCTTGGACAGGGGCGTGGGCAGTACCTCCGATGATTGCAACAGACCGCCAGCGGAAGACTTCCTTGGTGAAAGCGCGGAGGTATGGGAGGTCGTCATCTAAGGTTGGACTTCGTGCTCGACCCACGACACGATCGAGTTCATCCCACGCATGATCGAGGGTCTCAGGAAATGCGCGCATAGCTAGTACAGCCGTAACAAGTGTGCTACTCGATGTGTCTGCTCCGGCACCGAGCAGGTTGGCGGCGAGACTGGAGATTTCGAGTGGATGAAGATTGTACTGAGGTGCTTCACGAAACAAATACTTCGCGTAGTTCTCGCCTGAACTCTGGTTTGCCTCTTCTGCTAAAGCAAAGAAGAAGTCATGGCGGCCGAACTTGGGTTTGGCGAAACGCCGTGTACCACGCTTCCAAGGAGCAATACAGTCGGGGAATTTTGCAAGCCCTTTTGCTGTTAACGCTGGATTTCATTCGAGCCTCCGATACTTACATGGGAAAGTCTCCATCAAGCGTGGGAAGTCTTTGGCGACGACTGCCATCTGAGCAGAGTTTTGCATCTGAGCAATCACTTCAGTAATTAACGGATCTTTGCAGTCCGCGATCCGACGTCCGAAGCCGATAATTGACACAACGCTTGTAGCGTATCTCTCGAAGTGTGACACGAATTTGTCCGGTGTGGTGAGCAAATCCTTCACCACTACCTTGTTCTCATCATCTTGGAGGCTGCGATAATTTTGTACCTAAGTATTATGTCAGTGGGAAGCGTGCCATACCGCAACTTCAACTCACCCGCTGAATCCCAACGCCCTGGTGTGTAAGCTTCCGGAGGTCACGGAACCGCTCGCGCTGCTCTCTCGTGTATGTGTATTTATGCAGTAGATTGTTTTGACCACCCATCAACTCGGCGAACATCAGCATTCGCGGCCGAGAGTTGTAGATATTGGCTCGCTTTACGAGGACTTCGTCGGCAGCCCACGCGTCGTTGATCCAAATCGTGGGCCTCCTGCAATGTGTTACTCACTCTCCACAACAAAACCTTTCCGTGCAGACTGACCGCCCAATCCAGAACGTGATAAGCGGAGAGTTGTAGTCCTTGGATAGCTGCTCGATAAGAAACCAAGGCTTTTCCTCCGGTAAGCTGAATGTATTGCCAATGATTGGCCATGGTAGTGGTCCAGGCGGCTGCCAGTGTATGAGTTGAATTCTCTAGAGACATAAGGATAGGCAGAAGCGGGCGGTTACCATTCGCCATCTCAAACACAGCATGCGACTGTAGTCCAATATGAGAGCAATCCACCCAAGGGTGAACAGACTAACAGCCCATAAGCCCATAGTCCCTAAATATGACCACTCTGCTGCTCTACTGAACCCCATCGTCGTAGTACAAGGTGATGTGCTTAGTGTTGATTTCTTCCAGTGATAGTCATGGAATACAAGGTCACAGGTCCATGCTTGGCTTTTTGTTCTATTCAGAATGCTGGAATCGTCCTCGAAGAGCAGTATATTGTCATCCCCACATTACACTATGGTGGGGCAACCCAATCTGGCCATCTGACCGCAGATCGGATCCTCGAGGTGCATACCTAGGTCTTGTACATGTGTGATACGCTGTGAACCATGTCGCTTTGTACTTGAAACTCAAAAACCTTGAATTTTACCAAGAGGAAAAAGGTCATGGATACGCGAAAGAGGCGGCATGCAGAGTGCGATCCTGGGAAAATGATCAATCCGGTATTTGTACGGAAAGAGACGACAACGAACGAAAAATTATTGAAATTTGGAAGTGAAATAGTGGATACGTGTAATACCGCCGCTGTAGTAACATTCGGTCCTCAATTGTGCTGAAGAAGGATATTGTCGATGACGCGTCTAGGCTTGGGCTGTGCGTTCGACAGACCTAAGGTATGGCATTCAGTACGATGTGGTCTGGAGCCCGAACAGTGTCGTTTGCCAAAGGCTAAGAAACGGTATAAGAGCATCACTTTGTCAGCTTGAGAGGTTCGAGATCTAGTTGGGGTTTGTCGTAGTGCAATGATGGTGAGGTTTCATGCTTTCGGAGATGACGTAAGGTAATCAAGCGGGTACATCTCCGTTACAAGTTAGCACTAATTCAGCTTCGTAAACACGGGCGGCCAGTGACGCGCCAGACGTGACACGGTGGTATACATCGTTTGGACCTTATATGAGCATGTCAAGAAAGCCTTTGACAGCTTTCGTTTGACAAGAGCAAAAGTCATCACGACCATGAGTTATGTCCAAAATCCCGACACTGCCCACTATGTTGTCAATGGCACCAATGGCGTAAAGCGTGAGTCCCCACCTGCAGCATGCGATGCAAGGCACAGTCCAACCCAGACGCTAACAATACCAGGCCGACGAGGGTCGACAGTTCTTAATCCGAGATCGCATGTCAAGCAGGAGCTTTGGAAGCAGGCGCCGATACTCATCGGTAGTACTAACTTCGAACCTCTCCCTGACGCGAAGAACATTTTGGTTACAGGTGGAGCCGGCTTCATGTACGTCGCGACGAGACCACGGGAAGTTGTGAGCTGTGCGTCTCTTGACTTTTGCTTGAACTAGACCACGACTGACCAAGGAGCAGAGCTTGCTGGTTCGTGCGGCATGTGGTCCTTACATACCCACACTACAATGTCGTCTCCTTTGACAAGCTAGACTACTGCGCCACGCTCAACAACACGCGAATTCTCGACGACCGACCAAATTTCGCATTCGAACAAGGTGACATCACATCGCCCGCAGATGTCAAGCGTGTACTGCGCAAACACAAGATCGAAACCATCTTCCACTTCGCAGCACAATCGCACGTCGACCTCAGCTTTGGCAATTCGTACGAGTTCACAAACACGAATGTTTACGGCACACACGTCTTGCTCGAGCGAGCGAGGGAACATGGTGTCACCAGGTTTATACACATCTCCACAGACGAGGTGTATGGCGACGTTCCAATTGGGGCTGCAGATCTAGGCGAGACGAGCATACTGGCGCCCACGAATCCTTACTCGGCGAGCAAGGCTGCAGCGGAGATGATGGTCAGCGCGTACAGGAGCAGCTTCAAGCTGCCACTGATCACTGTCCGGGCGAACAATGTGTATGGGCCGCATCAGTTCCCTGAGAGTAGGCACTTCTGTGAAGCTAGAGAAACCCCACGAAGCTGACTGATACAGAGATCATCCCAAAGTTTATCATGCTACTACAACGGAAACAGAAGCTCCTTCTGCACGGTGATGGATCACCCACACGACGCTACCTCTACGCAGGTGACATAGTGGATGCACTAGACACTATATTGCACAAGGGCCAGGTTGGTCAGATCTACAATATCGCGTCAAAGGACGAGATTTCGAATTCGGAAATTTGTAGCAGGCTGCTAAATGTCCTCGGGATCCCCCACGACTCTTCTGCTGAGGTTTCCAAATGGGTAGAGTACACAGAGGATCGACCATTCAATGATCAGCGCTATGCAACAGATGGATCAAAGCTCACCGCGTTGGGGTGGGAACCCAAGACCAGTTTCGACGAAGGTTTGAAAGTTACAGTAGACTGGTATCGGCGGTTTGGCGAGGTATGGTGGGGGGACATCAGCAGGGTTTTGACGTCGTTCCCTGTGGTAGCAGGAAATGAGATATGGACGAAAGAGGAACATGAAGACCTGCCATCCTCTGATGGTGAAGTCATGCATGAAGAAGATAGCGCAATCTGGACAACGTAGCGTTACTGGCACTTCGCAGTGGACAACAACTTGCTCCTCGTTGGCGTGAAACGCTTGTCGCACTTTGTATATATCACGACGTTGATACAGGATGTAGAAAAATGATACCCAGATTCAGCATAGTGAAGTGAACTTGGTAGTTTGAGTTTTTGTCGCTTTTCTCAAGAGATCTGAACGTGCTTCTGTGATATGCAGGGACCAAATTGAAGTGGGCATGTGGGCCCGGAGATGCGCTAGCCTTACGGACCGTGGTACCCAAGATGTGATAATACGATGGGTACGGTAACTTTGAGGGATGGGAACGATAACAAAACCTATCTGAACGCTTGATCAAGTCTGTAGACATACATGTACCCAGGCTGGTGAACTATTCCTGGCATCGCCTCAGCCACACGCGGTGGCGTACTCCACTCACTCCGCCTTCTCACTAGCGGCAGGTTGGGCGCTTGAAGTGATTGAAACACCAGACGCAGCAAAACATCGACTGCTCAAACACGATTTCTTCTGTCTGTGACATTCATATACTGCGACGTCGCCTCTTCGCCGTGTACATCCCTTCCGTCTTCCTTTTTCGAGTTTGCGTATACGATCAGAAAGGACGTCCAGTAAACTTTGACTAGGCCAATCGATAAGGCACCCCCACAATTCCCTTGGTGCTTCCCGACCTGTCAGCTTTCACCGCACCGACCCCTAACACCGACGCATACACGACACGAATCTCCCGCCAAAACCCTTCCACAGACTCAACCCTCTATACATAAACCATGGGACTTTTCTCCAAGAAGAAAGACAAGGCTGGAACAGCTAGCCCAGCAGCCCAGAATCCATATGCCGCGCCTGCAGCCAAGGACCCGTACGCGCAGCCACCCCCATCCTACTCCCCTGGTGGTCAGGACACATCGTTTCGACAGGAGAAGACGCCAGCCGTGACAGGCCCAGGTCAGAGCTACGGACAGAATGCGGGTGGATACGGTGCTCAGGGAGGAAGCTACGGCGCACAGTCAGGCTATGGAAACGACCGCTACGGCGGAGGTGCACCCCAGCGACCTGGCGGCTACGGAGGCCTTGGAAGGACCGCTTCCAATGACACCATGAGCACCGAAGCAGGCCGCAACGAGCTTTTCGGCAATGCACCCCAACGCCAGAAAGCGCAGCCGGCCCAACAGCCTAGCGCCCTTGGACAGAGCGGTGCCTATGGAAGCACCCCAAGCGGCGCATATGGCGATGCAGCTCCTGGTGGTTACGGATCCACACCTGGTGGCTATGGGACCTACGAAGACCGTCAATTGACGGCTGAGGAACAAGAAGAGGAGGACATCGACGCCACAAAGCAAGAGATCAAGTTCATGAAGCAACAAGACGTTGCTAGTACGAGGAATGCTCTACGTCTTGCTGAGCAGGCCTTGGAAACTGGTCGCGGAACCCTGGGAACCCTAGCGGCCCAAGGAGAGCGTATTCACAAGTGAGTCTGGCCCGACTTGACCATGAGCATGCACAGCTGACCAGTCGCTAGCACTGAACGCAATCTCGACCTTGCCTCCATCCAGAGTGACAGGGCTAATGGCCAAACCAAGGAACTGGCTCGTGAGTACCTACCCTACGTTATCAGTAACCGTCTTGACTAAAGCGTCGCCAGGCATCAATGCAAGCATGTTCTCCATCGTCCCGAACCCCTTCACAGGCAACTCCAAGCGCGAGAAGCAAATGCAACAGGCCATGGACCAGCACGCGCGCGACCGCGACACCCGTGAAGCCACCAACCGCGCCAAATGGGAGTCTGGAGCTCGCGCGAACGAAGCTCAGCGCCAGCTACAACAGGGAGGTGGCCCAGCGGGCCCCAACAAGAGCTCGCTTGCCGCGCGCTCCAAGTTCCAGTTCGAGGCCGACGAGGAAGATGATGCCATGGAGAATGAGATCGATGGCAACTTGGGTATGTCTTTCCTGTTCATCGTCCTATACCAGAACTCTCTGTCATTATGATTGGCCGTGATCGCGCATATACTGACTATCCTATGAACAGATGCACTCCACGGCATGGCCAAGAACCTCAACCACCTTGGTAGAGCAATGGGCGAGGAGGTCGACAAGCAAAATACCCACATCACACGCATCACTGGCAAGACGGACCAGGTTGATGACAAGATTGCCAGGAACAGGCTCAAGTTGGATCGCATCCACTAGGTTTGTTTCTTTCGTGTAGTAGTGAGCAAAGTGAGTGCCCTCTAGGACAGCCGAACTTTATTTCTGAGAATCACGGTATAATGCAAGGTGAACGCCTAGCCATTGATACATAGAGGTTGGGACACGGCATCATTGGCGTTTTGGATACGATGAATTGTATTTCACGTTCACTTGGAATAGTATGCTTGCTGTCAGTATTATGACACGAAGTGTCTATGTTTGATGCTCAACTGTGTATACTGAGACGCTGAAAATACCCCAAAAACCTTGACTCCACATAGCTAAAGGAGAGTCCGTATGCCGTTCCTGTTCATTACTCGTCCGTCAAGCGACCTGCATCAACATTACGCCAAAATGAGCTTATATGTTGCCACCTCGAACGCGCGAATCTCAACCGGTACACCCTTCTCACCATTCTCTTCTGTCCCAACCCTCATGTCACTGATCACCAGAGGTTCGCCCTCCTCGTCTTCCAGTGCGTTGACTCTGATCACTTTCTTGACGTCAACATCACCCCACGTTAGTACACCCTTGCTCTTCCCGCCCAAGCTATCGTAAATACGCAGAATGATGGAATGTCCCTTCTTGATCGGTAATTCACCGCGGCTGACATCTTCATCATCCTCCCCGCGCTTGATAGTGTCCAGCACAAGGTTGGGTGCGCCGTGGATATGGAAAGGATTCAGCAGACTGCTATGCAGAGTAGACAGAGGACCTTGACGTCCAACAATCTTGAGTGGATTGTTAAATTCAAAGGCTTTGCGGACTGTGCGTTCGTCAAGACTGCCCTTGTGGGGGAAGATGGCGTAGCGAGTCTTGTGGCTCCCCATATCGGCGTGGGCGTCTGGTGCTTTGGGCGCACGAAGAAGCGAGAGGCGCATAACATTTCCGGCTACGGCGAAACCGTATTTGCTGTCATTTAGAATAGAGACACCGTATGTGGCTTCAGACAAATCAGCCCACTTGTGACAGCAAACCTCGAACTTGGCCATGTCCCATGTTGTGTTGTAGTGCGTGGGTCGGCGTACGATTCCAAATTGCGTCTCGTAACTGGCTTCCGTGTTCACGATATCGACGGGAAACTCCACCTTCAAGAACTTCATGGTCTCGTGCCATTCGATCTCTGCGTCGAATTCAATGGCGCTGGGTGTGTTTCCTACAGCTGCAGGCAGACTGAGCGTTGTCTTGATCCAGGATTTGTCAGAAATCTTCGTTTCAATTTCAAGACTGACTCGGTGTACGTTGTCCTCTGCGATAGTCACCTTGCTCGGCTCGAGTTCTTGACGGGATTGCAAGTGGTAGACCTCGACGTCCCAGGCTTGCCAATAAAGTGGCTTATCGTCATAGATGACAAGCTGGCCGGCTTTGGCACCCTTGGGGATGAGTTCGCGATCTGCAGCGATATCGAAGAGCGAAGTGATGGCGCCATTGGCGACTTGCACAATGAATTGAGAGTTTCGGAGCTCAAAGACATTGGTTCGGATCTCTTCAATGGATGCCTTCGAAGCAGGGTATGCTGAGGTCAAAGGGTAGACGTTCAGAGCGCCTAACCCCTTTTGAGAGCCGTCACGGTGAGCGAGACCGTACTGAGCATTAGCCATCCCATACTTTGTCCGGCTCGCCAAGCTAGGCAGCTTAACAATCTCGCTACGGTTCCACGGTAGAGTGTTCATTGCGAAAAGTTTCGTATCATGGTCCCAGTGACTTTCATCGTTGAACCCGAGTTCAGTAAGGGCGTCGGAAAGCAAACGCTCGCCAGTCGCAAAAACTTCGGCATAGATCTAGCAACAGTCAGTGGGAGACTGCTGACAAGAAGAGCAGCAACTTACGCGATCAGAGTCATCGTAGCACATTTCAATTGAACTTCCAGGCAGGCAGTCATGAAACTGACACAACAACACATTTTCCCACATGTCGTCAATATCTTTCTTCGGGTATTTGTACGAGCCCTTCTTGCCGAAGCCGTTCTTGACTGTAGCCAAAGTCGCAAGATATTCGATATCCCTTAGCATGATCTCGGACTTGCGGTTATTGCGCTTGTTGTTGGACTGCGTAGTGTATGTACCACGGTGGAGCTCAAAGTACAGCTCGCCGTACCACGTCACAAGCTCGGTGCCATTTTCAACTTTCTTCTCTAGACGGTCGAAGAAGTCATCCGCAGAGTCACCCAGCTTAACACGAGGTAAAAGACCAGCTGTGTCACTGATGCCACGGCACCGCCTGAGCTTCTCGAGATGCTGCCAAGTCGGGCCGCCGCCTCCATCCCCTTTGCCAAAGACGATCAAAGACGATTTGTCCTGGTCCAGCGACTTGTGTTGTGTAACGCTACGCTTGACGTCTCCGAAGTTTGCTTCGCAGGTATACGTCTCCGATGGCGGCATGTGACAGATGACCTGACTGTTGTCCAGCGCGACCCAGTTGAATGTTGTATGTGGGAAATTGTTGATGTTGTTCCAACTCAACTTCTGCGTAAGAAATCTCGTCATACCAGATATGCGGCAGATCTGGGGTAATTGCGTTGAGTATCCAAATGTGTCAGGTAACCAGAATGTACGGCATCTCTGACCAAACTTGCTTTCAAAGTAGCGTTGACCGTACAAGAACTGCCTAATGAGCGATTCTCCGCCAGGAAGGTTGGTATCGTGCTCGACCCAGCTGCCGCCGATAGGCTGAAAACTGCCCTCTTTGACCTTCTTCTTGACACGATCAAATGTAGAGGGGTAATACTGCTCGAGCCACTTGTATTGTTGCGCCTGTGAACAGCAGAAGCGAAGCTCGGGGTATCGTTCAATGAGGTCGCACTGGTTCGACCATGATCGGTTGACCTTACGTTTGGTCTCGTCGAAGGGCCACAGCCAACAAGTGTCTATGTGACAATAGCCAATGCCGTGTACGATGGCCTCCTGGCCGCTCTCGTACACCTTGTGCGAGTCTATGTCCTTGCCCACGTACTCGGCAGCAATCTTGCGACCTGCTTTGATGCTCTCTTGGCTTCCATTGCCGGCAATGAAAGTGTCAATGATGCGGTTGCACACCTGCTGGGCATCGTGAGCCTGCGTTGAGTCTCCAGGAAACTCGCGGGCGGCGTCTGAGATCTCCCAAAAGTCAAAGTAGAGTGCTCTTGCCTCCAAGTTGACGGCCTGTACTTCGGCGGTGTGTAACGTGTAGTACTTGTCGGGTGCAGGTGGCTGGATGGAATCGCCACCGGGTGCGTTCCCGAACATGCCGTTGCAAGCCATCTCGATGTAGAAGGTGTGCTCCTTGCCGTCTCTGTAGGCTTTGGGCAAGATCCATTGCGTTCTCTCACCACCACCGGTCAGCCCGTGGACAGTGTGTCCATCTTCAGTCCAGATCAACCCCTCGTTGTTGGCGTCCCATACGAACTCAAGATGTTCCTTGTCGAGCATGTGCTCTGGAACCGTAAGCTGGACCTTGAACCAGTGTGTCGACCAGCTGGGACCGAATGACTCGCCGACCTTGGTGGGATGGAACGCATGAGAAGTAGCTTCTTTAAATAGAGGGCGCGAGAGGTTCGGGGGCGAGTAGACGGAGAGCTTGACCCAGTCGGTGCCCGACGCAACAGCTTCGGTGAGCTTGCTAGATGACGTATGAGCATCTTGAAGCTAGCAATGGAGTCGGAGCTGTGGCAGTGGTGTAGCTGTATGCTTACCCAATAAGACTCTGTTCCCTGTACTGTCCGCCATCAACAAACTGCCTCAAGCGACTCTGATAGATGCTGTGGATCTGCTTGCCAACCGGACCAGCCGCCAGCTGGGGGTAATCTTTCGCGACCGGCACCGGCATATTGCGATGAGATTCTCCGCCCATGTTGGGTGAAGATGAGATGGTGCGAGGAAGTTTGGGCGCGGGTTATGTAGAGATGGCTTCAACGTCAGCTGCACGCTACAACAGCTGTGGTACCTTGCATGGCTGGTGCCGTTAGCCATCCATGTTGGGGCAGGAGCTCTCCCCGCATCTTGGCGATGGAGGCCCATGCTCCCTGCCCCCGTATCGATTACCCGCTGATCTCCACTTGGTGCTTCCATGCTTTTTGCCCTCTCTTCCCATCGTCTTCATTCTCCGGCATGCCGTAATGAAAAGGCGGTGAGTCTACGGATGCGTGTTGGAATGACCTTGGGGTCATCATGCTGGCACGACTTGTTGTTCCACCATTGAAACCCTTGTGTGTCTGACGAGCGATTGCTATTGTACCATCTAATCGCAACGACGTCGTGGTAACATAGAAAGAAGTGAGTGCGAGAAAAAACTCCTCGCAGGAGTCTTATTGTTTGTGCGGTGATCGTGGTTGTGAAAACAAGAATGGATAAGAGACGCCTCACTGGAAACGTACTTCCGAAAACCGAGTAAAAAGAAGCGCAAAACGCTCCGAGTTCATGCAACAATAAGAATTTATCTACCGAACCCGGTGAGAGAGACGAACAAGGTATACATGTCTAGCCGCAGGTTGATCAATCGCTTTCAAATTCTTACTGGCCGAAGACGTTACGATTCTCATACCAAACAACGGCACTCAGGACTTAGAACAAGAATAGCATTTCAAAGAATCGTTGTCTCTCAGATTTACAATGTACAACAACAACAAATCTTCTCGAACCCATCTAACACCGGCTTTGACTGTCCGCAACTCGCTGTCCACCAACCGCGCCGTTAAACCCCTTCAACAGAGTATACCTCCCCTTGACGCTGACTTTGTATGTCGTGCTCTTTGTCTGGTCATTGCTCGTGGCCCCATTACAAGTAACACTGCTGCTCACCCCCGTCAAAGAGGCCTGGCTACCTGAACTCGAGCTACCACCCTGTGTCGGTGCATCCACACCCGCCGAACACGCCGCATAGGCCGAGCTTTTCAACCAGTAGGTATCCTTGCCATCAGGAGAAGTGCCAATAGGAATGTAAAGGCTGTTTATCTGCTCAGCTTCTGCGGATGCAGCTGGGCCCGAGTCGGCGGCGCATGACGATGCTGCTTCCGCGCCTCGCGCATTCTGAATCGATTGCGAGTTCAAGGCGTTGGCGGTATTGGCGGAGGTCAAGATGAGCACTTCGCCTAATGCATTTGTGGTCGCAACTGCTGTGCTGTTGGAGGCTCCTGATGAGGATGTGGAAGACGAGGTTGTCCCGTCAAGAGCCGCCGCTGCGGCAGATGCGGCATTGCCCGAGGAGAAGGATGTGGTGATGACACGAGCCTGTCGACCGTCTGCTAATGCTGTTGCGTTTGTGAAGCTGTTTCCACCTTGCTGTGAGATGGAGTCTGAGTCTGTAGTTAAATTTCTAGGGGCCGACGGGTTGATGGAAGTGAATTGCGTATTGTATGGCTTTCCGTCTGCGTAGTTTGCTATCCAAGAGACGAGAGTCCCAGATTTTGCGATAAGCGGAATCTGAATCTGGTAGCCGTTCAACAAGAGGGCTAGAGGGTTGGAAGAAGATGGGTTGGAGGAAGTTGGTACGCGGACGCCGAAAGAGAAGTCAATCGGGAGGGAGATGTCAGGTAGAAGTGCGTTCAGTAGGGCTGTCCGGGAGTGAAGCACAGCAGGAAGTGCCGTGCTGGACGCTACGAACAAGACTGGAACAAGACGCATCGTTAGGAATAGTTGAGTATGCTTTTACAAAGACAGCAAGAGATGTACGTTGACCACTGCGACTACGTGCACACATTCTTATAGGACTTTCACCGCAGACGTCAATAATGTTAGATTACAACCTTTACATCACATGTGGACCATAGCCCTACTCCATGTTTCTCAAGAGCCTTCCACAAACACCTTTTAGGGTAGGTCAGGCGCTCACTCTCGCATCTAGATGCTCCTGCTGTGTGGATGAAAGGGCGCCAGCACATTGTGGTGTCCTCTAGAAACCCGCCGGTTCTGTCTAGGAGCCTCCAAAGGGTGTAGTAGATGAGAGTTTCAATGAGTATGGGGAAGCTACCGTACGCCGCACACGGAGAAGGCGTTCTTGTAACTTTACTAGCAACTCTCACACAGCCGTCGTAACCGTGAATCTCAGGAGAGGTAGAGAAATTTGGCTGCAGTGCAGATGCGTTATTAAAGATAGTGCACGCGTTAAATGCCATGACGGAGGGTCACCCTAAGCACTGCTAAGGTAGTGCGTACCGTGCTTGTACTTGGCCGAACATTAGCCAAAACCCGAAGTTCATGGTAAAATATGGGTCGGCAGGATAAGTAAGAATATAGGGATCAGACCGCATGAGCTTGAACAACAGCGCCCTTGTCGTCGAGAAAACTCGAGGATTCCCCAGCTGGGAGACAGCAAAAGAGAATGGCTTACGCATATCACGATCACTCGGACTATGCAATGGTGGGGCGATTGCCAAATTGATAGATCGATAGCTAGCCTGCCTTCACGCTTTGCAGGGAGCTACCAACTTTCCAAATCAGGGTGATTCCCGTCGAAAAGCGTGTTGGTTAGGACTTCTGTTTGGAGAGAATTCATTTCGATGTTGATAAGGTGACCTGAGCTGACAGGGACAATCTGGGATAACCACATCAGCTCAAGATACTTTACTTGACCAACAGAATCTTGTTGATGCGACGATACGACAGTGCTTCAACACGTGCGCCTCTATGCTGATCACGTTTCATAGACTTTGCAGACTCCACAAAAACAATGGTGCTACATTTTCCATATTAGAACACGCAACGGCATGCGCATTCCAGTCACTCGCGCAGGTAAATGCAGGACAGTGAACAATAATTGCAAAGTGATGGTTGCGCTTGACAACTAGCCCATGCCTATGGCACGCTAGCTTCGGACCGGCCCATATCGGCGTAAAGCGCGCATGATCTGAGGAGCTGTCTGGCTTGAATACCGAAAAGACGCGCAATGCGTCTTCATGCCAGGGAAATGTGCGACATAAGTGCACCTACCTGCGCGACGACATTCCAGCGTAGGGGTTGAGGGGTTCGCGAGACTTGTCGAGTAGTTAACCGGGTGCTGTACGTTAAGTGGCTTCTCCTCATTCTTTGCGCAGCCCTGGGTCCGAGCGTCGACACCATCCCAAAGCGAGATATCAAGAAGTCATTGATGTCATCCCGACGCGCTTGTGAAAGGGGCGAAACGTGCCGTACCAGCTTTCAAGGTGCTCTGGCCGCCTAGAAGAAGAATTGTGAAGACTTCATGATGTAGGTGATTCTGGGTGGCTGGGTGCTTAAGATGAGGAGGGTTGGAGCTTGCGCAGGTACCTGTACGTCAGTGGTAGGAAATCCGGGGTAGTACAAAGATTGGCAGCTGGACGCCCGTTCTTCTGGAATGTATCGCACGACTTTCTCCCGAACGTTGTCATTTGCTTCCGCATACCGTGCGCCTTGTGTGATTACAATTTCTCCAAGATTCACTACTAGACTAGTGTCATCTAAAATGCCTTCCAAGACCGACGATAAGTACACAGATCCAGAGCTTCGCGATGAGGTCAAGGAAGAGATTCAGGCTGGCGGGAAAGGAGGTGCGCCTGGCCAATGGTCCGCTCGAAAGGTATATCCAATGATCGCGGGTACTATGGGCAGCACTGACACGTCTGTTGCAGGCGCAGATGATGGCTTCCGAGTACAAGAAACGCGGCGGAGACTACACCACAGATAAGAAGGACGATAGTGCGAAGCACCTCGACAAATGGACAGAGGAGGAGTGGCAGACCAAAGAAGGCAGCGGAAGCGCGAAGGATGAAAATGGTCTAGAACATCGATACCTACCGAAGAAGGCATGGGAACAGATGAGTGAGAAGGAAAAGGAAGAGACAGATGCAAAGAAGCAGGAAGGAAGCAAGGAGGGCAAGCAACACGTCGCCAACACTTCAAAGGCTGCTCACGCCAGAAAGGATGGTAGCAAAGAGGACGATACCAACACATATACCAAGATCGAAAAGAAGAGCAAGACGGACTGCACCACACAGTGGGATGATCCAGACCACATGGAGAACGACCAAAGGGAATACCAGAAGTTCTTGGAGTCTAACCGCAAGTCCAAAGGCTCAGCGCAGGACGACCACCCAGGCAAAAAGCGTGGACGCGGTGCCAATGCAGAGGCTCCGAGCAAGAAACAGAAAAGTGCGAGTGGAAAGCATGATGAACCAATTGGAGCTGCCGGCGACAAGACTCGGGTACCGAAGAAGGGCCAGAAAGTTCAATGGCACTCACTACCTGGCTACGTCGACGGCGAAGTGGTCGAGGTCCTGTACGAGGAGAAGACGGTTGATGGAAAGAGCGTCAAGGCGAGCAAAGAAGATCCCAGGGTAGTACTCAAGAGTGAATCGTCGGGGAAGATTTGTGTGCACAAGCCGGAGGCAGTGTACTTTGACTAGCTTGACGGTCAATGGTGTAAACTGTACTTGAAGCATACATCCACGGACGTTCGGAACAGCACGTGATAAAGCGAAGGTTTCGGCACGGAAGCGGCAGCGTTATCGCAACGTCTCTAACGCTCGGCTTCGGCACACTGGGAGATGTCATGGCATGTAACATCATCTGGCCGTTATTCAATAAATCTTAGTTAATATCCCCTCTCGATGTACGTCGTTGCCCAGGTGGCGAATGTCGCTAACGCAAAGCTAGTCTGGTGAGGGTGTGGTGCTGCGCTGCACTTGGACACAATTTGTCTGGACGCATCCAACATGGAGCTCTCTAGACGGTTCCCTGATGAATGTCGAATAGGAATGGTACGGAGCGGGAATAGCATGCGGTTCGCTCCAGTGTGTGTAATGTCTGTATGGCCGCAGACAAGCCGGGCTTAGGTGCAGACGTAGCGGGCCTGGGCCGCGTCCAAGCAAGACGGGGAAGGAACAGAGGTGCATGCGACGAGGGTGTGATTGGGCGGACAGAAGCGATCTGCACGTCTTCCCAGGTGGTGTATCCACGGCGACGCTGCAGGTCCTGGCGAGGGGCACGATTGTTGTCGAGAGCAACAACGGCACAGGTGGTGCAACGCTGGGCCGTGTTAATTGAGGGGGCCATGGTGATGATGCTCGGCTGATGCTGGCGTGAACATGCGTTCGAGATGATGCACCGTAGCCGCTCGACATTATTGTCCGAGCAGTCTAGTTATCGTTTGGCGCAATCGGCGGCGCTGGGGAAGAGGGGCAGATAGTAAGGGCTGACTACAAGCGTGGGTTTGCAGAATAGTGTTTACATGCCCGCGTCGTCTCGTGTCGTCGCCCAAGCTGACAAGAGACATGGGCGAGCAAATGCCACAATGGGCTGCACTTGATCCAGGGATTGCCGGGAGCATGCAGAGTGGAAGCGGTCAGTGGACGGGAGGCCTGTGGCGCGCGCCCGAGGTGAGGACATCAACACAAGGGCAGCAACATGGCATCCCTCTTGCAGCCATGGCTGTCTGGCTGGATTGATTGCGCAACGCCGCTGTTCAGTGGCAGTGTCGGGTGAAACAGAAGCAAGACGTTCTGCCGTTATTTTGGCGGCCAGGATGTGCAGCCGTAGCTGGGGCACTAGCCAGGCTTAGTCTCCGCCCACTGCACGGCTGTTTTCCGTGTGACTTCCACTCGACGCGTGCTTGCTTGCTGCGTGGGGACTTTTGCCAGCTGGATAGCGTGCCGAAGGGGCCCATTCCATGCCTGCAGCTGCTCATCCGCTCGCCTGGCGTTGTTTCTTTTTTGTCCACCTCGTCCCCAAGTCGTCGTGCTGCCGGCTAAGACATCGACTGTGTGCCCCTCTCCCGTCCGTTCATCACCACCACCACCACCACCACCGCCGCAGCCGAATAGGGAACACACCATCCGTCGCCAGCACCCTCAGGCACTACTGCTACTGCCCACACCCACGCTCTACACTACCAACGCTCCATCCGACGCTCATTACATCACCCAATCGCTCCCCTAGCACCATCATGCAGCGCGACTAGTCCCCTCATCCCGGTTTCGCGGCCCACTCTCGTTGCAGTCAGCAAGCACTACCCACCGTCCTGCTCAACAACGCGTACCTTTGACCTACACGCCCGACTCTTCCGGACCGTCGTCTCTTTCCCACCATGGTCCTGGCAGCTCTCTGCGCATAGCCCAGCACCAGCCAGCCCTCGGGCACCCGCCCATCCCCCTCGGCGACGGGCTCTCGCAGCGATAGCGGCGCCCAATGTACATGCAGCAACCCACCTCAGCCATGGCCGACGACAAGAAGCCGACGACGCTTGCCCCGCCCGCAGTCACTGCTCTCAAGCAGGAGGCTGTGGGCTCCGTCGGCCATCGCCAGAACATGGAACGTACCGTCAGCCAGGACATGCGCAACGAGCGTGCCGACCTCAAGGAGGCCGCCGAGCACAGCCTGAACATCATCATGGACCTGGATCTCGAGGGCAAGATTCGCTATGTCAGCCCTTCGTGGACCGACGTCATTGGCTCCCTGCCCAAGGAAGTCACGGGCAAGCCTGTGCTTGAAATCATATGCGGAGGAGCCGATGGCTTTGCCGACACCATCGAGTCAGTCAGAAAGGATGATTCCAGGAGTCACATTGCCCGCTTCACCGTACGGCTAGGACCTCGTTCCATCCTACGCAAGCGGCAATCAAGACATTCCGCCGCAGAGGGCCAAGAGTCGCTGCCCATGTCTCCAACCCACGTAGAAGAGGAAGAGGATCAGCTTCTGAACCTTGAAGCACAAGGCATCATGGTCTACGACCGAACCACTGGAGCGGAGAGTCATGTACGTCTGAACCCAATTCTCCTTCTCAGCGTGCTAACCCAGACAGACAATGTGGATGGTCCGGCCGTCAATTATTCGCGAGGTGACGATTGACCTTCCAGAAGTTCTTGTCGAGTCCCTTGGAGTCGGCGCCGAAGTCCTTGCCCACTACCTTACTGGTCTTGCTGAGCAGAGCGCGACAGACCCGGGTGACGTTGCGCCACCGCTTCCTGTCCTCTGCCGAATCTGCGAACGACAAATCACGCCCTGGTGGTTTGAGAAACATTCCGAACTGTGCTTGCAAGAGCACCGTGCCGAGATGGACGTACAGATGGCGCAAGAAACACTCTCCGAGCACCGCAATGCTATCGTAAGGGTGTTGGATACACTCGAATCTCATAGCCAGCGTTCAAGGGCCGCAGCAGTCGATTCCGTACAACCGCTTCAGCCTGCCGAGTACAAAGGACTGATTATCCATTCGACATCAACACCATCATCAGGTACCCCCTCAGGACGCAATTCCCCTGCATCGCCGCCTTCGAGATCCCGCGAGCGCTCCGAGCGTTCGACTGGATTTGGTCACCATCGCGCACGATCTTTCGCTGTACGAAGACCTTTGGCTCGTATCGTTGAGTTGGTCCTGGACCTGTGCGATACAGCTCTAGAAATCAACACGCCAGCAGTCAAGGATAACGGGCGTGGTCCGGCAGCCACCGAGATTCGTACACAATCACCGCAATCGGAGAATCGCATATCGCAAGTTCTTCAGTGGCAATCACCAACTACAGGCTCGGTCGACCATACTGAGGGGCTGAAGCTATTGTGCGAAGACACTAGCCGGCTCGCAAGAGCAAAGATCGACGCTGTTACTCGCCACAGGAGGGTACTCGAGTACTCTGAACGTCTCCGTATCGAATTTGATATATTAGTCCAGGAATGCATAGAAGCTGCGATTCTGAAAGCCGCTCGTATTGCGGCTGGCGAAGACACTTCTTCCGAAGACGAGCAGCCTGAAGAAGAGATACCATCAGACGCTAACGATACCGATACAGCACCTGGTGAAGAGGGAATATTCCCTGGTTCCTTCGACGCTCCTTCGTCCATGGCACAAGCTCTTCGTAACACATCCGACGCTTCCTTACCAGCTAGAGTTGGACGTCGCGAATCTTCTGTAGCCGGCTCAAACCGTTCTAGCAGTCCGAGGGGAGGATGTCAAACACCACGATCCCATGCGGGCGCGATTAGTATCGCGACCCAGAGCAAGCGCCAATCAATGCATTTTGAGAGCGATGCTGGTGCTGATAGTGATACCAGCATGCGTTCATCTGTCTTGTCTGGTCCTCGTCGAGCAGACTCACCAGCGACATCTGATGTGGGACTGAGCAGGGTAGCTAGTTCTCGTGAACGGAAGCGTAAGAGCTTGATACTGCCAAGTGTAATGTCTAGTCGTCAGCATTCGCCAGCTCGATCCATGGTGCCTCCACCATCTTCGCCTCTCCGGACCAACAAGCCACGTCTCCCAAGTGGTGTCGAGGCTTTGCAGTCACCCATCACATCACCAATCCTACCTACTACGGAGTTTTCTTCGCCGGCCATGGTCCATGCTCTCAACCATCACCGTCGACAGTCTTCTACCGCCGGATCAGATGGCCCTAGGCCTGTTTCTCCTCGCTTGATTCCTACCACACAGCCGCAACCGCGCGCAGTACCTCCGTCCATCAAAGATTTCGAGATCATCAAGCCAATCAGCAAAGGTGCTTTCGGTAGTGTTTACCTTGCCAAGAAGAAATCCACTGGAGAATACTACGCCATCAAGGTGCTGAAAAAGGCCGACATGGTTGCCAAGAATCAAGTCACCAATGTCAAGGCTGAACGAGCTATCATGATGTGGCAAGGTGAGAGTGATTTCGTGGCTAAACTATATTGGACCTTCTCTAGCAAGGACTATCTCTATCTTGTCATGGAGTATCTGAATGGTGGTGATTGTGCCTCGCTCATCAAGGTTCTGGGTGCTTTACCAGAAGACTGGGCGAAGAAGTATCTTGCTGAGGTAGTACTCGGTGTGGAACATCTGCACAGCCGGAGCATCGTCCATCGCGATCTCAAACCAGATAATCTTCTCATCGATGGGAAAGGCCATCTCAAGCTTACTGACTTCGGTCTATCACGCATGGGTATGATTGGTCGACAAAAGCGTGCACTCAAGTCCGTTGAGCCTGCACCCGACCTGCTTAAGACTGGCCCATTCCATCGCGCCACGTCTGTGGGGTCTTCACGGTCTGCATCCTTTGACCTGAACCACTCACCTTCACAGACACCCTCTATGACACCTGCTCTCGCTGGAGATATTGGTCAACCGTCGTACTTCAGTCTGAACCGGGAGACCTCCCAACAAAGCCGGGAACCTTCAAGGCGGACCTCCGGAACCCGGAGCGACAGTCAGGACAGCGATGCACTGCAGGCAATGTTCCGTCGCTTTTCCATAGCTGAGGACTCATTTGGTCAACCTCGTGGCCGATCCCCGATCGAAGAAGAGGCTTATAGTGATGATGGTTCGCCAGACCTTTACCCTGCACCCAACTCTATGAGTCAGTCTGTGATAGCTCAGAACAGCGCACTTGCACCATCGTCATCTGCAATGCCACCTCCGCCAATGACTCTGTTCGATCCAGAAGACAGCGACCGAAAGTTCGTTGGCACGCCTGATTATCTTGCCCCGGAGACTATCGCTGGCAATGGTCAAGATGAAGTAAGCGATTGGTGGTCTCTAGGATGCATCTTGTTCGAGTCCTTGTATGGATATCCTCCTTTCCATGCCGATACACCGGATGAGGTTTTTCAAAATATCCTTGCGCGAAGAATCGACTGGCCTGAGGATGATGATGAGTTGTATGACATATCAGATGACGCAAAGGACCTCATGAATCGTTTGATGTGTTCTGATCCTGCACAGCGACTTGGGGCGAACAAGGACGATAAATACGCTAGCGGCGGAGAAGAAATTCGGAGCCACCCGTGGTTCGCTGACATCAACTGGGACACCCTTCGAGACGATGAAGCATCCTTCATTCCGGCACCCGAGAATCCAGAAGATACAGAGTACTTCGATACCAGAGGAGCTGCCATGGCAAACTTTAGCCCAGAATTCCAAGACGAAGCGACTACACCAGCGGGTACACCAAGTACAGATTACCCCGACAGACCCCATGACGCCCTGTCCAGAGTGAGATCACAAGTCACTGTGTCGACTATGAAGCGTGGACTGATCCCTCTACACATCCCAGCACACGTTCGAGAGGGCAGGTCACGGAGGCTCAGTGAACCAATGGCGACTGACGATTTTGGTAACTTTAGTTACAAAAATTTACCTGTCCTGGAAAAGGCGAACAAGGATGTTATCCAAAAGTTGCGCGCAGAAGCGATGCTTCCGCAGAACAAGCCTGCGCCCCCGCTTCAGTCACCTAGTGTCACGTCACCCTCCCCATCCTTGGAAAACAGCCCCATGCTGCCGGGCCCTCTCAAACGTACACTGTCCACCAACAGGGCTAACGGACGGCCCTCATCACCTTCAGTCAGTGGACCACATTCCTCTCCTAGTCGTGGTTCGCAGCCATCATCTCCATTACTCGTACAATTTAGCACAGGACAGCATCATGACCGACGCAAGACGTCTAGCAGCTCGTCGACGCTGTCGCATTCAACAAGCAATCCGTCATCGCTCCAACCAGGCAGCTTCTTTGATCCTTCCCGTGTCTCGGGTTTGCGACCTTCTCCAGAGGCCGTTTCGCCAAACAGGCTCTCGAAAACACCGTCAGCGCCATCTGCGACTTCCCAAGAGAAACCTGTGCCCGGACAACGACAGTCATCATTGGGACAGACAGCCGCTTCGTCACCCCGCGCTCGATCACAAACACTTGGATCTCAAGAGGACGATGTCGTGCGCGATCTTCTACCAGGACACTATAAGCGCCGGAGTCAAGTGCTTGATGTATCTCCTTCGTCATCCGATACTGAAGATTCTCGCGCAAAGGCTCTCCTTCGCGTGCAGCGACGCCGACAGAGCTCTCGAAGGCTTTCGCAGATCAGTTTCGGTGATGGTCCTTTCTTTCGACCCCTGGACGTATTGATATGCGAAGATCACCCAGTATCACGACTCGTCATGGAGAAGTTATTGGAAAAGCTGCGCTGTCGCACTTTGACAGTTACCAACGGGTCTGAAGCTATACGTTATGCCATGGGCGAAGTCAAATTTGATGTCATCATGATGGAGTTTCGACTACCTCAGGTCAACGGCGCTGACGTTGCACGTATGATACGAGATACAAAGAATGCCAACACCCATACCCCGATCGTTGCTGTCACTGGATATCTCAAGGAACTACAGGCGCCTCACTACTTTGATGCGCTCATTGAAAAGCCACCTACAGTCGCCAAGCTTACGGATACGCTGAGTAGGCTTTGTCAGTGGAAAGCACCGCCGCCGGGCTGGACACCGAACCAAGTTTATCCATCGATGATGCCCTCGGGACTTCGACAGGAGTCTTCGCGTCAGGAAGATAGCCCCACAACCTCGAACTCTTCCGGCTATCCACCCGTGCCTTCTGCCAGCTACCGAGGCTCTAGCCGCGAGGATTCTATTAGCTCTAGCTTCTTCGGCGACAATGACAGTCGTGCAGGTGAGGATATGTCGGTGAGAGTGCACAACGCCGACGATTGGAGGGAGCGCGACATCGCACGAGCCATGGGTGGTTTGGGCATCTCGGATGACGCAGCTAATGCCGATCACAAAGGAGCTATTCCTAACCGTATCGGTGCACCTGACCTACCCCACGGAGAATCTGCACCAGCCGTTCTTGAAGAGGCAACGATCCGCCGTCAGCGATCGGCGGAGCAAGTAGGCGCCAAACGTCGCATATTAGAGACACGTAAACACGAGTCAGCAGAATCTGGAGATGACGAAGACGATGAGTTAGGTCATGCCCCTGTTCGCACACGCAGTCCAAAGACAAGACCAAAATCCACGTCCAAGCTTGGCATTGAGATGATGCGAACAAACAGCAGAGGCAGTGTGATTTCTGTTGAAGATGTTGGGCAAACGGACTCAGCATTACCCTCATCTCCACCTCCAATGATCACAGAAGATCCCGCTGCGGAGGAACATGAAAGTAGTCTTGACGCACCCACCGTCGCTCCGGTTCTTCTTACACCCCCAGTAATGTTCCCTGAAGAACCTGGCGACGATGTTGCCGACTTTTTCATTGAAACACCTAAGTCGCACAAGGATGCAACTAGCCCAGATCCAGATCCTACACCCAAAGCGAAGTCTGCCAGAACACCAGACTCTGAACCCACAGGACTCGACAGTGCGACAGACACCTAGGAGGTGCCACGCCTGGCGTTTGGTACCTGTTCAGTAAATTGTACATTTGATTTTAAAGCTTAAACGCACTTTTCGCAGCAAGGCGTTGGCGGTGTGTTCACTGGGTAGTGTACCGGGAAAGTGCCATTCCAGCAAGCCCTTGATGTTATTTCTTATCCTCCACGCTCTGACTAGCTGCCCTTAGCAGCCATTTGTGGGCTGTGTCGAGCGTTTCTTTTTCCAAATTATGTCTACATACTCAGCGTTTTCTTTCCTTTACGCGTCAGGCGTGAGTTTACGCTTCGAAAGGGGGAACTCTCGTCATTCGCTTTCAACTTTGTTACCCAGCCCACACACGAAGTGCTCGTTGGGTCCAGACTGTCGCTCGTTTCTCAGATCCTGCTTGTACTAAGTGTACTACTATTGAATCAAATATTCAGAGGCCCTCAGGCTCTCGTACACTCTACATCAGAACAGCAATATCGCGTGTGGATTTCTGTAATTACACTTCGTAAACTATTACTACACTTTGTCAGCCTAACAAAAGTTCAGTCGATATCGAATTCATTATGTCATCAGCTGCGTAAGGTTGTAGGGTTCGTGCCAGCAATGGCTATCGTCGCTCGAATATCATGCTCAGCGCCCGACTCCACGATCCCGCGTGGCACTCTTCGCGGTCGCGAGCTGGTGGACTGAGGCCCTCACGACCACCCCAGCCTGCCTCAGACTCGTCATCAGAGGAACGCATTGTGCATGCAAGGCTTCCCCTGGTAGCTCGATTCGATATTAAATGCATATATCCCTCTTCGACATGGTGTTCATGTACCTTGTGCGCCATCTCTGGAAGTGCAGGCAGGGGCTTGTCCAAGGGCGATGTCATCTGAGTTGCACTTTCCTCCTGGTTGGCCCATCGCGGGGTAAGGCTCATTCGAGTAATCTGGAGCGTTGAAATGAGCATCGGTTTCCTGTCGCCCTTGTTGACGCGATACCACTTGGACTTTGCGACGCCATCAGAGCTGTTCTCAGAATTCTTACGCGACCCCTTGGAGTAAGAGCTGAAGACAGAGCGAAGGCTGGGCAGTATCTTGTCGACAATTGGGCGTAGAGGCATGAGGTTACCGCATATGCAGGCTGAGAGAATTTCGATGAGGGACCACTTGATGACGTCGACATTATCCCAGGTTGAGTCGTAGGTGTTGGCGTACTTGAGGACGAACTTGAGGCGCACGATGCTGGTGATGCATGCGCTGGGTAGAATTTAGTAACGGTCTCAGTCGGTGCCTAGTGGGCGGAGAACTTACAACGACCCAACGCTGACGAGAACGATCAATCCAACCTTCTTCCTGAAGCTCATTTGCAGTTGCCAGAGGGGATGAATCGGAAGAAGCAAGATGATGATATCTTCGACGATACTCAATCCAGCACCTGTGAAGCCGATGACGACGTTGACAGGAAGGCACTTCCCATCAATGGTTTTGTTCCAGATGGAAACAATAGGCAGACACTGGAAAGTAACGAGTAGGAAGAACACGAGTCCGTGGACAAACATGAAAGTGATCATGATACGCACGGTCCATTGGAACCAGGCCATGAATTGTGGAAAGAGCCGGGAATACAACGCCAGGATGGCAACTTTGGAGAAGATTTGCACCAGAATATAGAGCGTCTGGCAGGCATAGTACAGCTTCAGCAGCTCGACGCCGTGGGCTACTGGTATGTCCCAATAATGGAGTCCAAACCCCATGAGGGACATTCGAAGGATGATGACTGACACGGCGACGAGGAGAACCGCAGCGATGATGGCGTACGCGTCATCGGACCAGAGATGGCGAGTCTTGAGCCACCGCGAACAGAGGCGCAAGCTGAGGAACGGGATGGATAGCGCAATAGTAACGATAGCGGTGGTCTTCAGTTCGTGTACCCGCGACTCCTTTGGATAGCTTTTGCAGAGGCCTCCGGCGAATACCGTGACTTCTAGGAGGCTGTCAGTGTCTCGAAGGTGAGATGCCGTGTGTAAGAACTTTTACCTATCTGCTCCGCGAAGTCGCAGGAACGTTGCACACAGGCGGATAGATGGGACTGCATTGTGGTGTTGGTACATGCGCAGTCTGCTAAAGCTGTGGCAGTGGTTAATGGACAGCCGCCGTCCTTGAACAGCGTTGTCATGACGCATGGTACCTGGGAGAACATGTCATCAGTACCGATTCGTCTTATCACGTAGCTCACATACAACTTACCGAGCACTGAGGTATCATCCCCAGCATCGATACGACTGAGGTATCGGGTGAGGTCTGGGCCATGGCAGCTTCAACCACCAAGAATACGAAAAGCAAGCGTATATGCGTTTACACCATAATATCCAGGAATTGTTATATAAGCCAGTGAAGTGATCTAAGGTAGAGATGTAAGCGGGGTTCTCAACTGCGGGAACTGGCTGGAGTCGCATCCTGATATGCATTCCCCTCGCACTGTCGACCAGTTCACTATCAATGCACGAACGACTCCTCATCAACGTGCACCACCATGAAGAAACAAACGCCATGCTGCTTTGGAAAGATATTCAAAGATCAGTAAACAAAAGCATCCAATGACGGTATCGCGGAGAGGACTTTCTTGCATCGTGTTACAGACGGCCGAACTTAATTACCTCAAACGCCTGAAGCAGACGATGCCGAGGGACAAAAACGATGTGAGTCCTCATGCGGATTTATGATATTGAACGTTTAGGGGCGGGAACTAAGTACTAGGGTACCGTAATGAACTTCTCCCCAGAGTCATGAACACACGGTTTGGGGTGGCAGCTTTCGGAATGAATTTTCCGAGCACGGCTTGGTGGGAATATTGTTACTGAGGACATGAAACAATAGCACGAAGTGACTCTGGGTTGCCCAGAAACGTTGTTTCTCGTTGTGCATACGGATCGAAGTTGAAGTTGATCAGCATCGTAGGCCTGGTCGGGGTCATGTTTTACATTAATTCTGCAGCTCTAGCAAAGAGCGAAAACATGCAGGCAATTAGCGCATGCTTGTGTGCTTAGAAGTCGCACAGCCTCTGATGGGATGTGTCGAACCAGAAAGGGTAAGTACTCAGATACCATCTGTGGCGCTAGGCTCGAGTGAAGAGACATCTGCCGGTTGCGATGGCGCTTTAGAATCTGCCTGCTACAAAAGGCCAAGTACATGATACTGCGTCCGCGTATTCAGAAACTGTAGATCATGGCTTTCCCGTCGCCATGGTATTTGATGCGTGTCTGAATTGCAATTAAGACGCGTGGCTTCCGAACCTGACCTTCACTAACGCAGTTCCCGCACCAGAACAACAGCAACCCAGGGTAATGACCTCACATCCGTGTAAAGAGGAATGGATATGTGGAGTGACTGATTGTCTCCACGCGAGGGACTTTTGAGTGGAGGAATGGTCCAACTGCCGGTTGGCGCAGTCGAATAGTGCGCCATCTGGAACGTGGCGTTCCACGCGCTGTTTCGCATTAGCGCGATTGCGAACCGCGTCATCTCGGTTATGGCCGAACCTTAGCCATGCTATGACTGAAGCGGCAATTACAAGGTTCTTCGCCAATCTGACCCATCCGGAGTCGAGTCCTCGTATCGACAGAACCTAAACTTTCTTCCACATTCGACACTTCAGCTCTGAAGAGGGTTGCGCCGTCTCGTCGAGTGCTACTCATGACCGGGACACTGCGGCTGGGTTCGCTAAGAGAAGTGCCACTTGATCAAGTTTGTCAGCCTATCCCTTGGTTTAATCAATCCCGTCTCATATATCTCACCTTGAATTTCATACACCAGACGGTCAGAATAAAGAATATACACGCGTCCGATGCTTCGAGGAGTCCGCTAGGTGCTCAGCATGAAGAGAAAGCCTAATCAGAACATCAAACCACAGCTTCAATTCGCAGGTTACAGCATAAGAGAACGAAGACAAACAAGCCAGCAGTCATGTGGGGACTCTTGCGCCTGCATACCTTTCTGGCATGAAGTTTGACACTAAAGCATCCGCCCAGCTTCTAGCAACACTAGACCGCGGGACGTCGGATTGACAACTACACTTGAACTAGCACGATCGTACTATCGGCATTGAATGACATTGCGTGACCGCGCTATGGTCTATATGCCGAGTTCTATCACAGATCACACACGCATGCGAGGGTGTTGTCGAGGGCATACCCAGCGGAACAGTGCCTTACTGTAGATCGACGCACGATACCCCATTGGTCGTGCAGCATGGTTAAGTCTAGTAGGTGGCCAGATTTGCGTCTCATGCATCAATGCTCCTCGTGCGGGCACTGTGACGTAGGTAGCCGTCTGAGAATGGAGAGAGACTAACACAGGCCCGACATCTGGTCACACCAGCAAGTAGTGGGCCGTACGCAGACAACTGCTGCCAGAAGTTAACCATAAGCGATCTCGAACACGCCTACAACTTATCGTCGTCGCTATAGTCGATAACAAGTTGTTCTCGCTATCTTGTGGTCTTCAGTTCGGCTCAAGAGATTCTACGCCGGTTTCTTCGAGTAGATTGCTTGTATTAGTAACAGCTGCAGCTAATTATTATTTAGCCTGTTAGACACATAAACATTATTTGCCTACTGAGATATGTCTCTACCTTTCTAATCATCGTCCCGCAATCTGCAGGACATGTCCGCAAGGCTGAGACGATTTCTTAGGGATTGCATGAAGTGCACCAAGTTTAAAGAAGGCCAGAATTAAGCATAGTAGGCAGAAGTCGATTTGAGGTTGGGCTAGAAATCTACGAAGTCCCACACAGTACCAAAGCGCTTAGCATGTCTTGAACTTTCCGCCGAGAGATTCTCAACCTCCAGACTACTTATTGTCACCGTAGTATTGCTGCCAAACTGCATCGTCCGTTCCGATACCAAATACATCGATATGGCCTCTGCCTCACGAGACCGCGGCGGGAGCGCTCTTGAACTTTCCAGTCATTCCCTTCCAGTCACCTTGCCAATTACCATTGTCGAATGCTTTATGGTACATCTGGTCATCCAGCCCAATCCCGAAAACATCGATCCGGCCTGAACCTCATGAGACAGCGGAGGGGAGGCTTTTGAACTCGCCCGGAAGTTTCTCCCACGCGCACGGAGTCCAATTTTCCCCATAAGTCCTGCGGTACATCGTATGACCTGTGCCACCGATGCCGAAGATGTCGATGCGTCCATTGCCCCAAGAGACAGGGACAGGAGCGCTTACGAGCCCATCTGTTATGCCCTGCCAGTTGCTGATAATCCAGGAGCCTCCTGCCTTCCTGTTCTTTCCCCACGCCTTGTGGTATGGCTGGTTGTCGAGACCAGTGCCAAAAATCTCAAGCCGGCCAAAACCTCAGGAAATGGCCGCGGGGACCTGCTTGAACTTGCCGCCCAATGGCTCCCACGAAGTGGCAGCGGGCTTCCAGCCGCCATCACCCCTGTCGAAGCTCTTGCGGTACATCTGATTGTCTGTGCCGATCCCGATGATATCGATGCGATCTGGGCCCCAAGATTCCACGGAAATTCAAGGGCGCATAGCAACGGACATGTAGCTCATGTTGGATGGATTTTCAAGATCTAAGTAAATAGTTGTTGGATTAGTGTCGAGTGTTATCGGGGCACTACTAACTCGGAAATACTTGAAGCAACGTTGATGGTGTAATAATCTGGTTCTGTAAGAGATTGCCTGTATCGTTCTGAAGTGGCTACAACGAAAGTATTTATATTGCTATAGATATTCTTAGCCCGTTAAACTGCCTTTGCCGGGTTCGTTCCTAGACCTGGTTTATGATCTCATATCTCACAAAAGCGGAATATACGATTTTGTGTTATGCCAATAGAGGATCGTGTTAGCGATGTGCAGAGGCGGTGAAAGCTTATGAGAGGGAAACAGAAACCGAAATGCAGCACATCTGTAACGTCTTAGATGCACGGATTGGGTGGGTGTTTGAGGAAGGTTGGAAGATCGACCTGATATCATCATACCACAAGCTGCTTGAGAATCAAGCTTAGCTCGTGCAACATGAGTTAATGACATAGTACTATAAGGTGCGTTACAAAACTAAGCGGTATATAGTGAAGCCAAGTGTTTGGGAACACGCTTCTACTGCGATACAATTCAGTGTAACTCAACAGCGTTTTGCCTGCGTCTCATCGCCAGCACGTCAATCAAATCAATAGTGCATTACAGCCTTACGCTGCAACTAAGCCATATGTACAGCGGTCCTATTATCTAGCGCTAGAGCCGTAGCTAGTAAGGGTTTAGGAGTTGTAGGATGGCTGTACAGCTTAGAGTTATCGGTAATTCCCATGTAGAGTTCCCAACAACTAAGCGATAGGCAGATTGATTACTAAAGTAGGCCTCGAAAGATCACTGCCTAGTTCGTGACAGTTCTAATCTGACTATCAATCTGCCTATCGTTTGCTTGTTGCAAACCTTGCTCTCCTGTGTACAGTCTTTGCACCGAAGTACGGAATTGAACACAATGAACTGCAAGGGCTTGTTCCTCGATGGGAAGTAACAAAAGTCGTATTCATGCTCAGTGAATTGGTACCCGCCTCGAATACCATCGCCGTCTTGCCAAGCATACTGATCGGCTAGGCAGCTACGTGACTGCTCATAGTGATCCAGATCGCCGTGTCAAATCATTCGGAGTCGGGCCGATGAAGCATAGTTGCGCGCACGCCAAAATCCAGACAAATAGATGAGGATACTACCGTTCTAGCGATTATCACGTCCGGATGATTGGATACATGATAGCTAAGAGTATATCCACTATACTTGCATACACTATGAGACGACACAGATCATTCCACGTCAAAATCAGCACTAGTATCGCTTTTTGTATTTGGATGGTGTTACATTGCAGGTCTCTATATACATATTTCCCGAGGCTTAACCCGATCTCGGTATCGGGTAGGCGGGGGCTATGAGCTATTTATGCTGAACCGGGCAGCTAGGGCCGGCCCGGGCTTGCATGAGCGCTCGAGGCACGCCTGAGAACCGAATCTTGACCTACCATCTCGAAACGTGCAAGGTTGTTTGCACTCTACGGCTGATTTTGAAAAGCGAAAAGCATTCAAGCCCATATCGTCCAGCGACGTAGCACGCGTCCTGTGAAGCTTTCAATGCAAAAGATCTACTTTTACAGTCTTCACATCTGCAAAACGTAGTGATCGGTTCACGTTAATGACGAGTAGGAGCAGCATAGGTCAGCTGGTTATCGATCAGTTATGGTTTCAGCAGTATCATAGGTGAGCGTAGACTTGTGAGAAAGAGAACAGTCACAACATGCATCAAAATAGCGAAATGGCCAGGCAAATGAGCACTAAGAATTATGGGACGTGTCCTGCAGTTCTATGCATGATACATACTTTAGCGCCTCTACGTAAAATGTAATTCTTTAAAAAATTTTGGGACCTTGCACGACCCTACCCAGCCTTACGGACTGGAGACCCACGGACCTCTGTGGACTTTCTAGGCAAGGAAGGTAAATATTAGTAAGCAACAACAGCCTATATCCAAGATCCGTACAAGTATTATGAAAGCTGAAATTGACTGTGCTACAATGTCTGAACAAGGCCAACACACTGCAGTTTCTTTGGTTTAGCCCGTACCGATCATATTCTTGGCGCCGTCTTCATTGTTCCGGCTTTCTTCATTTGGAAAATGGGTGAGCTGGATGCGGATATCGATGATGTCGAAAGATACCAAGATGGCGACAATGACGATGACGAAGATGCCGGCCAGTGACGTGTACGGCAGATGGGTATGGGCCAGACAGTCATCTACGTGGAGCCAGGCGGAACGCTGCACATCGTTCTCTACACGGGGACGGACGTGTCAGAGTAAAAGTGGAGATAGTAGGGTTACTTTTAGAGGGATCGAGGGGTGAAGAGTATCACGACTATAGAGCAAGACGTGTGAAATTTCTGTGTATGTTGATCTTGAGTTTCAAAGACTGTCCATTCTTTTGTCGGTTCTAGAGAGTTCGATAGATAGCGCATAAATATACGATATTCTTATCCGACTCGCTGTCTTCTAAGCCGCTTTGCTGCTTAGCATTTGTGCTTATGCCGACACTCTTGTGTTCATGCGCCGTGACGTCCTACTGCGCTAAGCCACAGCAGACAATCCCGTAGGAAGAATGTGGACGTGTACAGACGTGCCTAGTCCAGTATGATTGACAGTGTTGTTGCCTGTGTACGTGTACCTTCCTTCGCCTATGTAACTTGTTAGCTCTTACTATCTTCAGAAACACACTGTCTTCTACTAGATAGCATACTTGCTGCAGAAAGGTGTACTATACGCTGATAATTGGGCTAACATTAATGCCCTAGTTAAACTTCTGCGTCTGCATGTTACTTAGCGCATTAAGCCTAACTATACTGCACAACTTGTAGCTATTCTATAACCTAGGACTTAAGCAGACCTTTGCGTTAAAAGATAGCTAGCTAGAGAGAAAGGACTTAGAAAGACTTTTATATAACTTTTAGTAATATTATTAAACCTAAATAAAAAGAGCTTACTAGGCTATAGCGCTGTTATATTATAGTTACTTAGTTATATTAGAAAAATAAGCTAAAGTACTTAATAAGAGTATACAAAACTATAGAATATTAAACTAAATTTCTAAATGTGTAAGATAATTATAAAGAGAGTATTAAGTAGAAAGCTAGTATAGCTAAGAAAATACTTAAGTATACTAATTACAAACTTAGC